>NC_138978.1:19680808-20880808 GCF_964341445.2 Mesoplodon mirus | reverse complement strand
GCTGGGACAGGAGAACCAAAAACATAAATCCAACAAACTCCTATCTGCACTGGCTGTGGCAGCCCAGAGTGCTGGGAAAGGTCCATGGGGGTCCTGAGTTTAAACGCTGGTCCCATAAATTAAGATACTCTCTGAGTCTGGGCAACCCCTTTGCCTCTCTGAACCATTTTCTCACTTGTAAAATGGGGTGGTGGTTCCTGCTCCCTGGGTTGATGTGGGATCCGAGGAGACAGTGCATGTAAGAGGCCCGGTTCTCTAACGTGTGCTCTTAGGCACTGTGGCCTCCCTTGGCTCTCCCGTCCCACCTCCGTGATGATTCTTACTGAAGATGCTGAGCATCCAAAGCTGCCAACCCTGCCAGGCCCAGGAGGTAGTCACAGCTGTGCAGCCCCTCTGGGGCTCTGGGGTAGGAGGTGGGTCAGCCCTGCCCAGCCCAGGCAGCTGTGGAATGAGGATGGGGATGAGGGTGGGCAGGGGCCTCTCCCCAGGAAGCCCCACACCTGCCCTGCCTCTCATGCCTAGAATATTCGGAGCCTCCTCAAGCTATTTCTGCTTGTCCTCCAGGTCTCAGCTCAGGTGCAGCTTCCTCTAAGAAGCCCGCTGGGACACCCGGGCTGCGTGTGGTCCCATCCCCACCTCCCCGTGTCCCTTGTGGGTCCTCACGGTCCTGAGCTTCCCCTTTACATACACCATCACTGTGAGCTCCTGGAGGCGGAAGCCACGTTGGATGCAAATCCCTCTCTGTGCTTGGGCCTAGAACAAGGCCCAGTGCACTGTAGGCTCCAGCCATTTCTGGAGAGGCTGGGGCATTTGTTGGCCCATATTCTGCCTGGTGCTCCTGGGGCTGGGGATGAGGCTGCTGCTTTCCCTGAGGTCCAGAAATCCACTTCTTCAGCCACCAAATCCCTCCTTGGGGAGGGGGCATCGGGGACTCTCCCAACTTAGGAGTTGGGGGTGGGGTCAGGGTGACCCGGGGGTAGGAGGGGGTTAGAGAAATCCTAGCTCCGCCTCAGACTGGACCTCTGTCCTTGGGACCCTCATTTTCCTTGGCAGTAAACCAGGAGGATAACTTCATGGTGGTGGGTGTGTGAGGGCAGGGTCTTGGCCTTAACCTGGCGGCCAGGCCAAGGAGTAGCTTGTGGTGGGCAATTCTTCAGACACCATCATGCAGTGATGGTGTCTTTCCATTCCTTTCCATTCCTTGGGGTTTCCCCTCCCAATCATATGTAAAGTATTTTGCAAATGAAGCATCAAGATAATATCCCAGCCCTGCAAGCACATGAACCCCTGTGGCCCCTCCTAGGTGGAAATTCAGGTGTCTCCCCGACAGCAGGTAGACCTGAGCTTGGCTGCCAGCTCTGCTTGAGTCTAGCTTTGGAACCAAACAACCCGACTGGGCTGGGCCATCACTTCCCCAAGCATCCCCTATAGGCCAAGGTAGCCCACTCCAGGCCAAGGCCACCCTGCCTCCTGGCACCTTACCCCCTCTTCCCCATGCTGGGTTCCACACAGAGCAGAGTGGCCCCCTCCACTCTCACCGGGATGTGACACTCACCAGCATCACTTCTGGTCCCATCTGGGGAGAGCCCCCCACGGGAGAGCCGTCACCCCCTCCCCCCACCCCGCAGCTAATCCCCACAAAGCCCAGCGCTGGGCCTAGCATGACAAGCAGGCCCCGTGCTGCCTGCAGCTCCGCCGGGCGTGCTCAGAGGGGCCGAGCCGGGATTCGGTGCGGCTGTCACTCTCTCTGTCCGCTCCTCTAATTGGATTCCCAACACGCAGAGGTTGGCAGAAACGCTGGGGAGAGGAGAATCAAAGGGAAGGGGCGTCCGGGAGATAAAGAGAGGCATTCTTCCCGGGCCACAAAGACTGCAGCACGAGGGGCGGGCGGGAAGGGACCTCGGCGAGGGGCTGCCCATCTGGAGGGCGCGGGGCGGGGAGAGGGCGGGGAGAGCCAGAGCAGGCTCCTGGGAGGCGGGGGCTGAAGGGCCTGCTTTCCTCCCGCCTCGTGCTTCCTCACTTCTGCTCATGCAGTGCCTTGGGCTTGTATGCCATCCAGCCTGCTATGGGGAATGGGCATCCTTCGAGGCCTGACCTCTCGCTCCCATCTGCTCTAGGAAGCGTTCTCCGAATGCTCGGGAAGGCCTAGGAGTCGGCTGGACCTGGGTCCCGATGCTGGCTTGCCCCCTGCTGCCCCCTGGGAGGTTCGCACAGGCCCTTGCAGCTCTCTGGCCTCAGTTTCCTCCTCTGTGGAGTGGGGATAACACAGAGGGGGTGCACGGGGGAGGGGCGGCACAGTTCAAGTGTGCCCCTTCCCTTCCTGCTAGAAGCACCATGGCTCCCCTGCTGGCCTGTCCACCACTGGCCCTGCTTTGGTGTCTCGTGTAGACACAGCCTTTCTCCCCAGGAAGAAGGCAAAAGTGCTGCATAAACAAAACACCTCAGACAGATATGAGAGGAATGACGATCCCAGCCTGGGCAGGGCCTTGCGGTCATGTCTTTACCACCGTCTGGGCCTCTTTGGCAGATGAGAAACTGGAGGCTCTGGGAAGTGAGGGAAATGCCCAAGGCCACCAACTAGAAAATATCGGAGCCTGGTGAAGAACTGACCCCGGGCCAGCACCATCACCGCACCCCTCCAGGGCCCCCCCATGCTTTCCTGTAAATCATAAGCACATTTTGCATGTATGTGTTGTGCACACAGCCAGCAGGGAAGGCAGGCAGGCCAAGGATAGAGGCTTGCTGCAAAATGGGCCCGATTTGCTTTAAGGATGTTGGAACCACTGACTTTGGTTCATGAAAGAGACATGAAGAGGACCTCAAAGAGAATTTCTAAGAGACAGAAAATCAATGGCCCTGACATTCTGGCCCCCAGAAAGTGTGTGTGTGAGTGTGTGTATGTGTGTATCCCCCCCACCCTCCCCTGCCGCCAACACACATACTCCACTGGTGGGTCCAGTGCACCACAGATACGCAGGCTCACAAATACTCATTTCCAAGTGCATGTGCATCTGGTTTGGTACAATATATATATGAACATATACACTCTGGCTTGATCTCCTTGTGGTTGGATATGCACAAACATACACACACCTACTTGACCCAGGACACACACACCCAAGGACAGGGATCCCCTTATACAATGATGGGTGCACACACTCATTCTGTGGCACCTATGCCCCTTGACAGGTGCTAGTCCAAGCGATCCAACACATGCATGAGTATGCTCCTCCCTGCACACACATGTGCTGGGACAGGTCAGACAGACACAGGAACATACAAACACAAAGGCAGTAATGACTCACAGTGGGGTCCAGGGTGAACTGCGTGGGCAAGGGCACGTACAGGCCCCACCCCTGAAATGTACGCACATGCTCTTATGTCCAGAGATGTTCCAACCACACACGTGGATGGATGTTGGGTCACTGGGCACACTTCTACACATACGGGCACACAGACTCCCAGCAGGCCCAGCACACACGTTCCCATGTCTAACGGAGCCAGTGCACACACACAGGCAGATGTGTTGCAGATGCTCTGCACTGACCCAGCACACGCGTGTGTGCACATCCCTCCCAGGCCTCCAGGGAGCTCCCACAGACAGACAGCTCTGACAGCAGGGTGTGGGGGGAGGGCAGCCCAGGGCTGCAGTTGCCAGGGATACGGATGTGGGGCTCCCAAAGCTTCATGGCCCGCCCAGGCAGCACAAAAAGGCCAGCGACCACTCTCAGGTCTTTAAAATGTTGCTAATCAGATGGTGACGCCTTTAAGGGAAGAAGCTTGAGTCTGGTTCCCTGGAAGGAGCCAACATAACGTGAGGCTTTAGGCCCAGAATTTGCCGGGGACACGGGGGCCAGAGGCGGGAAATAGCTCTGACTGGCCCCCAAGTCCCACCTAGCCCTCTGCTCATGCTCCACTGGACAACAGGGGTTAAGGGGTCTTACTTGCTGAGGGGCCTGGAGCAAAGGAAGTCACCTGCTCTCTCTGAACCTCAGTCTCCTCATCTGCAAAACGGGATGGTAACAACCTTGAGCATTTAGATAGCAAGTTCCAGGCTATGATCAGCACTGACCACATGCCACATGCTGGGTGCTGGGTTCAGTGCTTTACTTTGATTATCGCACTGAGTCCTCACAACTCACCTGTAACATTCCATTTATTATTACACCCATTATTTAGATGAGGAGGTTGAGGCTTTGGGAAGTGAGTCACCTGCCCAGAGTCACAGAGCTAGTAAATGTCAGAGCCAGTATTAGAACCTAGGCAGCTGGCTCTTACCTACATCTCTAAACCTTCCTGCCTGAGGGCGCTAGAGTGTGGCAGGTAACCTGGGGTCACTATCCTGGTGTCGCAGTTGGTCACAGCTGCCCTGCTGGCCTCTCGAGGGGCACTGTGAGGACCAGGAAGAACAGAATCAGAGGCTGTTAGTGCATAAGAGTCATTCTATAGCTGGTGACACTGAGCCCCAGAGATGGGGTGGGGTAGGGGGGTGCTCTGCCAGGGTCCCAGGGTGAGTGGGAGAGCCCATATTCGGACCCAGGCACCCTGACTCTGGGAGCTGCTTCTGTGCTGCTCAATAAAAGCACCCTGTCTGGTTAAAACAATGCCAAGCCACAAGCATGTATTAGGCACCTGCTGTGTACCCAGGCTTGCTTGTAACTGAGAGGGGATTACCAACCAACCCCCGGCCCCCTTAATCATGTACACACGCTCTGCTCTCTAGGTGCACTGCCAGGGCACTGCCTGCTGACCGCCCCCCCACCCAAGAAACATTCTTTCCTGAAGCAGGAGCACCCCCTCCACTCCCCACCGTTCTCCTATCTTCTGAGCTCCCGTGACTCCTCTGGGCCTCTTCTAAACCCTGTGAGGCTGGGACTACAGGCCCCATTTAACAGTGAGGAAACTGAGGCTCAGAGCAAAGCCCTACTCAAGTAAGTCAGGCAATGGGGCTGGGGTCTGAACCTGAGATCAGAGACTCGGCGGGCTGGGTGTCTCCTCCTGCTCTGCGTCTGCACAGACCCGGGCCTGTGGTGGGCTCCCCCAGGCTCCTACTGAGAGTTGGGTCCCCCAGCAGGCCCCGGTCTAGGACGACCATGCAGGGAGTCCAAACACCATTGGGCCAGCGCAGGCAAGGGAGCAAGAGCTGGAAATAATGTCTGTTGATGTGAAAACACAAGGAAGACTGAAAGATGCTCTCTGAGGTCCCCAGCTCCTGGATTTAAGATTTTTACAGGAAATGCTGAGTCCCAAGAAAGAACCCTCAATCCATGCCTGGAAACACCTGTCCCAACCACAGACAGACCTGCTATGCATCCTGGCTAAGTTGGTCCCTCTGGAGCCGGAAGAGCCCTCGGCTTCTCCAAGGGCCTCTGTTAGCATCATCGCTCACATCAGGGTTGGGAGGGTACAGGGTGTGAAACCGGGGTGAGTGGGTCTCTGCAGCTAACATTTATGGAGTAGTTTCTATGAGCTAAACATCAGTCTAGAAACTGGACACAGTGGTGGACAAAACAGAAACATCTGCCCTCATGGAGCCTGCATTTCAGCTGGGGAGACAAGTAGGTAAGGAACAAAGAAACAGTATGTCAGATGGCAGCAAAGGCAACAGAGAGAAGTAAAGCAGGGAAGGGGGACGGGCTGTGTGCACGCGTGTGTATGTGCACAGGTGTGCGTGTGTATGTGCACAGGTGTGCGTGTGACTATATATGCACCCTTTGGAAAATTAGGGCAATGGGGGACCTTGGTGAAAAGGTGACGTTCGGGCAGGGACCTGAAGAAGGTGAGAGGGCCATCAATGTAGATACTTGAGGAAAGAACATTCCAGGCAGAAGAAACCACCATGGAGGTCAGCGGGTCTGCAGTGGAGAAGGCAAGGAGGAAATGGGAAAAGATGGGTCCGAGAGAGGGGAGGAACAGACCACGGAGGGCTCTGTGGGCCCTTTCAGCTTTTGCTTTATGGAAGACGAGGGGCTTCGGGGGGTTCTGAGCAGAGGTGGGACATGACCTACTTTTTTTTTTTTGGCCACACTGCACGGCTTGTTGGATTTTAGTTCCCTGACCAGGGATCGAACCCAGGCCCCAGCAGTGAAAGCGCTGAGTTCTAACCACTGGACCACCAGGGGAATTCCCATGATCTACATTTTAGAGGGACCTCTGGCTGCAGGGCAGGGAACAGGGAGGAAGCATGGTGGAGATGTCCACTAGGTAGTTAGGTGTGTGAATCTGGACTTTAGAGAAGAGGTCCAGGCTGGAGATGGACCAGAGAGGGCCTGGATGGAACTACCCAGGGAGGGAGGGAGAAGAGGAGGCCAAGGACTCAGCACCGGGGCCTCCGAGGTAGAGAGGCGGGACTTGAGTGGGAACTGGCCACGAAGCACCCGGCAAGGCACAAGGGACACCAGGAGACAGTGGTCACTCTGATAAACACTCCTCAGGGAAGCCAAGGCCTGGGAACTGACTGCTGAATTGGCGACATGGGTGTCACTCATGGCCTTGATTATGAGCAGATTTAGTGGAATGATAGGGCAGAAGTCTCATATAAACGGGTTCAAGAGAGGTCTCAGAACAGGAATCAGCAGCAAGGGGGCTGGCAGGGTCACAGCCTGGGTGTCAGAGTCAAACCGACCCAGTGACCCAGCTCTAGTCTTAGCTCTGACCCTTCCTAGCGGTGAGCCTTGGGCAGCACACCTCACCTCACTGAGCCTTAATTTCCTTGTCGGAAGAACGGGGATAGGGACTTTCCTGGTGGTCTAGTGGTTAAGAATCCACCTTCCAGTGCAGGGGACGCGGGTTTGATCCCTGGCTGGGAAACTAAGATCCCACATGCCGCGGAGCAACTAAGTCCGCATGCCACAACTACTGAGCTCACGTGCTGTGGAGCCCGTGCTCCACAACTAGAGAGAAGCCCGCGTGCTGCAAAGAAGAGTCCGTGAGCAGCAGTGAAAGATCCCGCACGCTCCAACTAAGACCTGACGCAGCCAAAGATAAATAAATAAATAAACATTAAAAAAGAAAAAAAGAAAAAGAACAGGGATAATATCTCTCTTACTTCCTAGGGTTGTCGAGAAACAAATGAGATAAGGATTGTGAAAAACTTTTACTCACAATGAGACGTACGAACATTCCAGTGAGAAGACAGCAGGTTTTGGATTTCACTGCTGGCTCTACCATTCACTAGCTTTGTGATCTTGGGCTGGTTATTTAACCTCTTTAAGCCTCCACTTCCTCCTCTATAAAATGAAAATAACAACTGTACCCAACTTCTGGGGACTACAGGGACCCAGTATGCTACACCAAGCCTAGGGCATAAGGCCTGGCGCACAGTGGGCACTCAACCAATGTGCGTCCCTACCTCGCTGGGCTCTGGTCTCTGTTATTTATAATCGGAGTCCAGTGGGAGGTACAGGGAGTGGGGTACAGGGACCCTGAGTTTGATTGCTGGGTCTCTGGATAAGCCATTTCATCTAACACCTTTGGGCCTCAGTTTTTATGAGTGTGAAGTTGGTCATCAGTGGCCTTGGCCCCTTCGTTTGGGGCGAGGTGGGGAGCAGGGGACAAGAGATGAAGTTCATGTGCTGCGTCTGGATACCAGTGACGTGGGAGTGCTTGCGTGTTTGTGACCCTCTCCTGGGTTGGCCGATGGGTTGGGCAGATGGGTTACCGTGATCAGGAAACAAATCCCAGTGATGAAAACAACAGCATCATCCAGCCTCCATGGATGGGGCTCCATGGAAAAAGATTGGGAAGGCCTGGTGAAGGAGCAAAGAGCCCGAGGAACCAGAGAGGGTAGGAGTCCGAAGGGCGGCCCACCCCTCAGGGTGACCCCTGGGCCGCCAGCCATGGGCTCCTTTATCCGTATGGTTGTCGGGGGCTGATTCACATCCTGCCAATCCCACTCACACCTTCCTCTTCACACAAACTGTGTGTCCTCTGGGCCACCAGGAGCTCCTCCAGGCCACCTCTCCCCACCTAGGATGGAGACTAAGGCGTTTCAGGGAACGCTGGGGTCTTGTCCCTGCAGAGGTGGAGGCAAAGGACGGGGGCTATCTGACTGAACATCACAAGGGGCCCCAGCAAGACCCTGGGCCTAGGAGGCCGGAGCACTGGGTTCAAGTCCCAGCTCTGCCACCAAAGTACACTGTGACCATGGGAGAGTCTGGTCCCCTCTTGGCTTCAGTTTTCCTTGCCTCTAAAATGGTGCTAATAACCTTCGCCTTGCTTCTCTCATGTGGGTATCATTCAGATCAAAGTATCTCACAGGGTGAGACCAAATGCTATACAAAAGCAGCCTCTAATCTTTTCTGGAATGAGGCAGAGTGTAAGTAAATAAATACTGTACATATGTAAGACATTATAATTACAAATGGCATCCCCCCCAACCCCCCGCCAGGCTATGGAAAAAAAAAAAACCCAACAAAAACCCTGTTTGGTATAGTGTGGAGAATTCTCATTAGGACTTCGGGAGGCCTGAGGTCTGATTCCAGCTCTGTACCTGACAGGGTGAGTGAATCTGGGCAAGTGACCCCACCCCCAGCCTGTTCCAAAGCCTCGGTAGAGGTCAGATGCTGGTTTTACAGGGGTTATAAGTTCTGCCAGTGCAGAATTAGCAACATAATGTCCTCCTACCACCCCCCTTACCCAAGGAAGGCAGTCTAGGGTGTGGGAAGGGACTCGAGCTTTGCCAGGCAGGTTTCAGTTCAAGCCTCTTACCTGCTGTGTGGCTTTGGGCAGCTCCCTTTCCCTCTCTGGGCCTCGGTTCCCCTCTGAGGTCAAAGCTCACACCTAGACACTAGGAGTAGGGGGAGCAGGGAGAAGCAGCAGGATGGGGGCAGAGGACAAAGGGTCCTAGGGAGGAGGTGCCCAGCAGGGCGGGGTGGAGGCCAGAACAGGGCCTGTGGGGCCTGAGCCAGCTGCCGCAGAGCAATGAAAATCTCTTAACCACACAGAATTGTTAACAGCTCCCAAATCCTGTTGTACCACAGGCTTAGAAAGGCTTAAACTGTTAAATGCATAAACTTCCTCAATAAACGGGCTTCTCTCGCCAGATCCCGAAGCCCAGCCAGATGAAAAGGCAGCCGCTGGAGGGAGGGAACTTCCCCAGCTGTTTATGGTCCTGCCAGAGTGTTCTGGAGGCAGCCCGCGACCAAACCCATCAACCTGATGCCTTCAGGGTCCGAGGCCAGTCTGGGGCTGAGAGGGGGCAGCACTGGGGCTCCAGGGTCAGATGACCTGAGTTCAAATCCTATCCCTTCCTAATTGTGTCAACTTGGACAAACAAGCTGCTTCACCTCTCAGAGCCTCAGTTTCCTCTTCTGTAAAATAGGGATGAGGATACCTAACCCTGAGGGTGACTGGGAGTCAGTGAGACACTTGAGTGGGGAGCTGCCTGGTCCATAGAAATAAGCACGGGGGCCCTGCTACCAAGCCTTTCTGACACCTCCAAGAAGCAGAAGAGATCAGAAGGAGGCACGAGAGTGCACACCTGCCTCTGCCAACTATGAGGGGTGTGACGGTTGGCCCTCAGTCTCAGTTTTCAAATTTGATGGGGGGATTCCAGAAGGTAACCGGGCAGGAAGGGAGCATGACGTGAGCACTTGGTAAATGTCGCGTGGGGGCCGGGGGGGACTCTTCTCTCTGGCCGGAGGTTAGCCAGGGGTGGGTGGGCCTCCTTCCCCGAGGCCATCTCACGGCTTGGCACGAGGAGAGGAGGCCTACGGGGGGCTTCCCCACCCCTGAGCCTTTGCCCTGGGACTGTGCTCCATCCTGCCCTACATCTCTTGATATGAAAGCAACGCGTCCTCCAAGGCTCAGCCGTGAGCTTCCCTCCTCCCCTCGGAAGCCCTTCTGGTTGCCCCCTCCTTTCTTTGAGGTCTCACAGACTCACATGTGAGCCCCTCAGCTGGGTATCTGTCAAACTCTTCTTACATCTCCGGGGCTCCTGGGTAATGGGGAGGTGGGCAGGGCAGAGTATATTCAGATATCCACTCACTCCCGGGTAATCACTTGTCCCAGCAAGCTGGAAAAAGCTGGGTTCATATTCTGCCTCTGCTACTTACTGGCTGTGTGGCCTTGGAAAACTCACTGATCCTCTCTGGACCTCAGTCTCATCATCTGTAAATGGACCTAATCGTATCAACGGAAGATTCAATAAGATAGTGGAGCAGACCATATCACACAGAGCTGGGCACACAAGAGGTACCTTTCACACTTTGCCCTGGCCTTCTCCAATGCTCTCAGGATCCTTTCAGCCTCTGCCTCATTCAGCCCTTTGAGAGTGCCGGCAGGCCCTCTACCCTTCTCCCCTGGCTAAGAATACTTCTCCAGTACCCCACTCCCCCAGATGGCTGGGGGTCAGCAAGAGGCCAGGGTTAAAAAAAAATCAGTATCGTTTCTGACTATCTTTTTCCTGCCTCCACCTCCTCCCATTCTCCAAAGCCCTGGGAAAATGGCTCCTCCTCCAGGAAGTCTCCCCAGCTCTCTCCTGACTCCCTCCTAAGTGCCCCAAGGCTACAGTTACAGATGGAGCCAACTCCCTATGCCAGACTGGAAGCTCCATGAGGGCAAGAAGGGCCTTCCTCATGTCTGCAGTCCCCACACCTGGTTCAGGGACTGGCGCACAGCAGGTGCCTGAGGAGTGTTATTCACTGTGTGTTAGCTTCTTGGTCCTCTATGAAGAGATCACCTGATCTCTCCATGAAGCAAAAAAATCAGAAACTGGAGTTCAGTGAATGGCTGATGGCTGGCTGGCCAGCTGGCTGGATAGATGGACAAACAGATGGATTAATGGATGGAGAGATGGATAGATAGTTGTGAACAAAAATAGATGCTTTGAGAGCATATAGAAAAGGGGAAGTGGGGAGGGGGTACTTTTAATTTTTAAGAGCAAAGACTTGAATAGCCTGTACTGGCCAGGGTCCTCATCCAATCCCCTTTTTGGAAGGCTGGCCTGTGTGGTCTCAGCCCTGGCCTGAGCCTGGGGGTCTGGAGGGGTTATCTATCACCCTTCCCCCTCCCCAAGCTGGGCGTCTCCACCCTGCCCTTGAAGAGAAGCAGCAGAACTTTCTGTGCGGGGGTCTGGGCCGTTCCTCCCACCCAGCACTCCAACCCTCACACCCCTTTCCCCAGCCAGCACAGGCCTTGCCAGCTGGATGCCTCCCTCCTCCTCACCCGGAGACTGACCACACCCACCCCCAGAGGCTTGCCAGACACATCTGGGCCACTGGTCCGGCCTCTGTGGGAAGGGCTGGAGCTGAGAGCAGGGTGGGAAGGAGGCCACCCTGAGGGTGGCCCAGGATCCAACCCTGAGGGCCCAGAGAGGACCCCTGGCCCCTCCCTACCTTGGCTGGGGAGGCACAGGATTCTGGGAGTGAAATAGAAAATAAAGCCACAGGCATAATATCCCATGCTGGTGAGTATGTGGGGAAACAGACACTCTCGAAGACTGCTGCCAGGCGGGTAATTCAGCCCAGTCTTTCTGGAGGGTAATCTGGCAATGTGCATCAAAAGCTCAAAAAAAGTACATACCCTTTGACCCTACGATTCCGTGCCTGGAGACTATCCTACACAAATGCCAGCAGCGGTGCAGAAAGGCAGAGGGACAGTGAAGTCCATGCCAGCATTTAAGATAGTGAAAAACTGCAAGCAATGTACATGTGGATCACTAGAGAACTGGTAAATAAATTATGGTACGTCTATCTATTATGGAATTCTAAGAGCCTTCCCAACTGATGATCCAACATGACATGGAAAAATGCCCACAAAATATTAATAAGTCAAAAATCCTCATGTATTCTCGGAAGGAATCTATTTTTTCTTTTTAAAAAAATCAATATGTTTAAATACATCTAAATACACCTAGAAGGATCCACACCAGTCTGTTAACAGTGGTTACTCTCTGTGTGATTTTAATTTTCTCCTTTTGGCTTATCAGTCATTTCTAAAGATTCTACAAATAACCTGTATTGCTTTTGTGATAAAGAAAAGTTGCTTTTTCCTCAAAATAAAAAAGCTCATCAGGAGAAAAAAAAAAGTCCACAGGCAAAAGACAGTGTTTGTAAAAGTCCTTATTTTTCTAACACTTTTCTAGGTATTTTCTCATTTACTCTGCACAGCAGTGCATCTGTTTACTCTGCTTTGCAGATGAGAAAACAAAGACCAGGAGAAGGTCCACTGCTTGCCCAAGGTCACACAGCTAGCAAGAGGCAGGGCTGGGGTTTGAAGAAACAGGTCTCCATGGCCAAGGTCAAGGAGAGGCCATGGGTGGGGGAGAGAGCAGGGTTAGGGGCTGTCAAGCAGGGCAGGGGGAGGAGAGGGAGAGGCTGGGAGGAGAAGCCCGGCAGCTGGGAACTGGGAAGTCTGAGTTGGAGCCAGCGGATCAACATGTGTGTGCAAGCACCTCCCACCCCCTCACCCCCCTAACCCGCTGGCTCGCAGTCCCTCTCCCTGTCCAAGCTAAACATTAAAAATCCCATTACACCCAATAGCATCACGGCAATCACGCTCACTGTGGAACTGCCTCTGGATCCGTTATAGACGCACGTCTGCCATGGGGAGAGAGGAGGGCAGGGTCCCCCGCGGTTGCTGGGCTGGGGGCTCCCACTGATGGGCAGCGAGTAGCAAGTAGGGGCTTCAGTAGGGAAGGAGAGACCAAGGGGAATAGGGATACGGAGACAAACTTGGAGAAACTGAGGCAGGGACACATTCACAATCAATTCCATAAACATCTGGAAAGAGTCAGGCAAACAGACTCAGGGCTTGGGTGGGAGCAGCTGCTGCAGAGGAGGAATTCCAAGGCCACTCTCCTGCCCCCCCCCTCACCCCCCACCAGCAAATCAGCTGGTGGCAAGCCCCAGTGGGAACTGTGATCCTGAGGAGGCTGGGGACTGGGGTAGGGGAAGGGGGCAGAGTTCTTCTGAAGGAAGTCCCAGGAGTCTCCCACCTGGTGTCTGTGTGACCAGTGCAGGCCCAGATTAGGCACTCAATGAACCATGAATAGATGAAGGAAGAGGAGAAAGTCGTGCCCCAGCCCTGCACCCACCAGGGCCTTGAACACCCACCAAACATGCCCTATACGGTCACACCTCGGGCCTTTATTCATGCAGTTTCTCGACCTACAATTCCTCCCCTCCCTTCACCCATCCACATCCCACTCACTCTTCAAGGCCTAATTCAAATGCCACCTCCTCCTTGAAGCCCTCCCAGATGCCCAGTAGGAAAAGATGCCTTCTTCCTCGTATTCTCAAAGTACTTTGCCTGGATAGACTTCATTTCTGGAAGGACCATGCTCTGCCTTGTTCCCTTGTGTCTGAATGCTCTGCTTGCCCAGGAGCCACTTGAAGCCAAACCGTGACTCTCAGGTGCTCTCCTCCAGCCATCCCAGGACAGCCTCAGTCAGCTCAAATGACACCTCTTCCAAGAAGCCTTCCCGGAACCACCTGGCTAAAGCAGACCCTCCTTTTGATCTCTTTTGTTGTACCCTATGTTTTACTTTTCACTCCTCACAGTTTATAACTACTTTATTTATTTGTTTATTAACTTTATTTCCTCCATCTTCCCCCATCCACCCACCCAGACCAAAACTCTGGGAGGGCAGTGAACGTGTCCCTCTTGTTCACATCTGTGTTCCCTAGCACTGGCATGTGCCTAGCTCAGAGAAGGAACTCAATCAATATCTGTTAGAGGGCTAAATGGCACACAGGGGGTACCCAATACATGCTTGTTGAGGGGTTAATTGGCTTTTCCGAGCCCCTCCCCTCCCCACTGTGCCCTGCACACAACAAACAGGCACTAGAGGAAGTTGGTCTGATTGAGTCAGTTTAGTCCATAGTTTCATGAACCACTCAGTGCACTGGGAACACCCAGTCCATCATTAGCCACCACTGCCCACCCCTGGGATCGCTGCCATTCCCCACGAGGACTCACCTAGTCCCCCTCGTCCCCCACCCCCACCGTCAAGTTTTCTCTAATTTGTATTTCTCTGAGAAAGCAATGGATTCTTTTCCCATCATGTTATGTTTCAAGATTAAATGGATCTTTCCAAACCACACCCTCCCAGAGATTCTGCTAATGTCCCCTCCCACCCTTTAGGGTGGATGCTCCCTGGGGTGGTGGTGGGGCTGGCCTTGAGTCCTGCTTGGTCTGGCCAAGGATGTGTTAACACAGTGTGTGTCTGAGCTAATAGTCCTGGTATAGGAGCATCAGTGCTGCTTGTTTAAAAATGTTGATTCTTGGCCCTACCTCAGAGGCACAGAACCAGACCTGGGGAAGAGGTCTGCACCAGACCCAGGAATCTGCATTTTAATAAACTTCCCAGCGGATCCTGAGGCATAGTAAAGGCTGAGAATCCCTGAGCTGGAGATGGGGAAAGCACTTTGCCAACCACCCAGATGTGAGCAATAATCATCATTCCTACACGTCCTGGGCTGGCGGGGCCAGTGCCTGTGGGACTTGGGCTGAAGCAGCCCCACATCTGGGTGGCTGCACACATGCCACAGCAGCAGCTGGTGTCCTTCTGGCTCCCTGAGCTCATTAATCACACCTTGACTGGCCTCCACTTACATCCAGTAGCCAGCTGGGCCGGGCTGGGCCTCGTCCGGGGGTTGGGGGGAGGGGGGAAGCCAGCGCTGGACACACTCTGCCCCAGCATTACCTCGAACTCCCACCCCTTGCAAGAAGCAGCTCAGACTCTGATCCTATGACAGGCCACCTCTGCCATGGCCCCAGGGACCCCCACCTCCTGGCATTTACACCCTGTGTAATTCCCTCCCCTGGAGCATGGACTGAATTTGGTGACTCACTTTTAATGAAGAGAATACAGCAGAAGTAATGAGATGTCACTTCTGAGATGAGATTATAAAAAGACTGTGGCTTCTGTCTTGGGTGCTCTCTCTTTTACGCTCCCTCTCTCGGATCATGTGCTCGGGGGAAGCCACTGCACGTGTGAGAGGCCCACGTGGGAGGGACTGTGGCCTGCAAACGACCACATGAGGGAACGTGGAAGCGGATTCCTCCCTGGTCAAGCCTTCAGATGAAACTGCAGCCCCAGCCGACAGCCTGCCTGCAACCTCAGGAGAGACCTGGAGCCAAAGGCACCCATCTAAGCCATGCCTGGTTCCTGACTCTAAGAAACTGAGATAATAAATGCTTGTTGTTCACTGAAGCCCATGCTCCACAAGAGAAACCATCGCAATGAGAAGTCCGCGCACTGCAACGAAGAGTAGCCCCTGCTTGCCACAACTATAGAAAGCCCTTGTGCAGCAACGAAGACCCAACGCAGCCATAAATAAATAAATAAATAAATAAATAAATAAATAAATAAATACATGCTTGTTGTTCTAAGCTGCTAAATTTGGGGCTAACTCGTTATGCAGCAATAGATAACCAATACACCTCTTCATCTGGGCACCACTCCAGCCACAGTTCTTCTTACATCTCTCCTTGCACCCTTAGCCACAGTCACACCAAACAATTGACCAGTCCCCCTAATGAGGCACACTGATTCATGTCCCCAGGTCTCTGTTGATGCTGATCCAACCTCCAGAAGGACTGGGCCACCTGGCTAAGGTATACCTCTCCCAAGACTCAGCTCCAATGTCACCTCCTCTGTGAAGCCTTCCCTTTTTCTGTGCCCACCTCAGCCTGAGCAGTTCCTATTAAAACAAGTCTAATGCATTCCCACCCTTGTTCATTTACAGTCGGTCTCCTCTGCTAGACTGTGAGCTCCTAGAAGGCAAGGCCATAGTTGGATTCTCTTCTGTCTTACCTGGTGCTTAGCACAAGGTCTGACATAGAGGAGGCACAGGGTTGATGAGTGAATAACCAATAAGCAATGAGTGACTGATTCTGTTCCCCATGGCCTGTCTCAGCCCTGCCATGTCCCAGGGCTGTGTGCTTTCACACTCAAGTAAAGGAAACCAGATTTGTTGTCTTCCCTAAGAAACCAGCCTTTTCTCCCAATGCCCCCATTTCTTTTCCAAGACCATCACAGCCCTGTAAGCTGGAATTCCTGGTTCCCTCTGATTCCTCTCCCTCCTCCCTTTCCAATCTGTCTCCACATCTCATCTGATTCACTGCCAAAACATCCCTTGACTGCACCCCTCCTCTTCCCCAGCACTGTGGACGCCCAGTCCATGCAGCCATGACCACCTGAGATCACTGCAGCAGCTTCCCCACAGGCCACTGCTCCTGTCTCTTATACACCCACTTATCCTCCCAGGACCCTTAAAATGCTGCCTCAGAGGGCTGGAGGGAGGAGCCGTGGAGATGGTGGATGCGACAAAATTTCATAAAGGTGAGGATCATTGCAATTACCCTGGGCTAAACTTTAACTGGCTCTTCGAGGCCCCTGGAAAAGGTCCAAACTCGTAGCCTGGCAACTGGAACACCCCAGGACCCAATTCCAATTGGGAAGGCAAGAGGAAGTGGCACAAGCAGGCTTCAAGTCTCCTATGTCACCACCATCACCACCATAGCTCACACTGCAGAGAACCTGTGCCACGCTGGGCTTTATATGTAGCATCTCATTTAGTTAACATTTATTAACCTCTTACTGTATACTAGAAGCCATCAAAAGTGCTTTACATGTCTTAAGGTCTTGAATCCTCACAACTACCCTATGAAAGAGGGTTTAACAACTCGGATCAGGACATCCAACTAGTAACCGGCAGGGCTGGAATTTGAACCCAGGTCTGTCTACCTTCCCAGCCTTCTCACCACCATGCAGTACCTCGTACAACTTCTTATGTTTACACAGCACCTTTGTGACTCTTGGCCATAATCAAATACTACCTGTACTACTGTTTACTTAATATTTTTCTTTAAATTAACTTAAGGGGCACAGTGGTTAAGAGGGTAGTTTGGAATTACATTACCTGGGTAAGATTCTGTGCTACCTCCACTTATTCACTGTATGAACTGTGTATGAGCTGTGATTTCTTCCTATAAAATGGCACTTTCCTTCATAGGGTTCTTGTGAGGATTAAATGAGTTAGACATGTAAAGTGCTCAGCACACAGTAAAAATGTTAATCAGGAGGGCTGGCTCACAGTGGAGCTGCACTTCCCCATCTCTTTGAATTGGAAGTAACCACATCACTTGCCTTGGCCACTGAAACGTGCATAGGAGTGATGTCTGAGCCATTCCGGAGAGGAAGATTGAGATCCCATATACAATCTGTCACACTCGCTCCTTCCTTCTGCCCTGGTGATCACAACATTCCAAATGGTGGCGCCTCCATCTGCTTGGCTCCCAGAGGGAGGAATCCCAAGCTGACTCACAATGGACATGTAGCATTAAGTGAGAAATAAACTTTTATTGTTTTGTCACTTCAGCGTGGCCTGGCCTATACTGACTGATACAGCCAAAGCTCAATGAAGGTTCTCTTATAAATGTTATTTACTATGACTTATACATTTTCTTAAAAGGGAAAGCATATCACTTTTGTAAATGAAGAAATAAAGTGCCACCTGCCATCATGACATAATAATTAAAATGAGAAACATTTATCCTCAACTAAAATCAGCCTGCAGACCCCCTGTAGTATGTGCACGTACCACCATTCAAGAAGTGCTGTTTAATGCCTCCCTCTAAGAAGCTGAACGACGGCTGTAGATTTGGAAACCCTGGCCACAGAGGGCCTCGTGGTCAGCTCCAGGCCTCTGTGCTCACCAGCCTCCCCTCCCAGCTGCCAGGTTCAAGTCTGCAGCCAACACCAACTCCACACACTTGCAGGGGCACCTGCCCCGCTGTGGCCCTTACCTCGGCAAACAGTGCCATTCTCCACGGCCTCGAAGCCCGCTTTGCACATGCAGCGCCCGATGGGCACCAGCCACTCGCCGTCCCCGTTACAGTAGAGCTTGATGGGCACGTCCACCTCCTCCGCGTTGGCGATGCAGCTACCCCGGGCAGCCACCAGCGATGTGCTCTCAGCCCCTGACAGAGTCTCCTGGAAGATGGCGCCGTTCTGGATGATGCGGGGGCACTTGCGGTAGAAGACGCGCACAGCGATGAGAGACATGCAGCCGCCATAGTCCTGGAAGGCCAGGTAGAAGCCACTGCGGGACACGGGCCCGAAGCTCCGCACCTCGGTGTTGATCTTCATGACCCGGCCACCAAGGTCCACCTGGGAGAAGCTCTCGTCGGCGGCAATGGTGTCGACCTTCACCCACGGGTTCTCCATCCAGTTGGGGAAGGTCTTGGTGGCCGAATCGAAATCGGCCTCATAGTAATAGAGATTGAAGGTCTCCTTGCAGGAGCCAGGCACGCTGGGGATGCTGCTGCAGTCACGCACCGAGAACTTCATCTCTACGTGGATGCGATGGGCGCCACGGCGCCGGATGAACTTGGTCCGTAGCCAGTTGTTCTGGCTCGATTCAAACACATTGCACACCTGGTACGTGCGGATCGTGTTCATGTTCTCATCGTAGCCACTCACCTCTTCCCACTGCGGGTGAAATGCTAGTCAGGTGGGGGAGGTAGGGGCTTAGCCCCAGGGAACACCCTGTCTAAGAGGGGAGGCACAGACTCTTCCCTAGGGAATCCTCCAGTCTGATGGGGGTAGACAGGACACCTACCATCAGGGGCCTCCTAGTCTAATGGGGGAGGCACAGACCCTACCTAAGGGATCTTCCAGTCTGATGATGGAGACATGATGCTTACCATCAGAGAACTCTAAGCTGAGGGGGAGACATAGCCTTGGCTCTGAGGAATCCCCCAGTCTATGAGGGAGACACGCCAATCTGATGGGAAGGGCACACACCCTGCTCTTGGTATTGCCCTAGTCAACGTGGGAGATGCGACCCTTACCCCCAGGGGTAACTAATCTGATAAAGAAGACATGGCCCCTGTTCCTGGGAAGCTCCCACCTGGAAGGGAAACCAGGGAGAGGCCCACCCTGTCTGAAAGCAGACAGAGTAGCTTTGGGAGCTACCAGTCTGATGGGGGACACAGGACTTCTGCCTGCCGGGAGCTCCCTGTTTGATCAGGGAGACACAGTCCTTGGCCTTGGGGATTCCCAGTCCAATGGAAGAAGAGCCCTCACCCCCATAACAGGAAGACAAGGCCTTCCCCCATGAGAGCAGCTCTGCTCTGGGGCCTTCAGTGGCTAAGACAGTGCCTGGAGGGACACCTTCCCGCCCTCCCGCCTGGGGTCCGCACTTCGGCGCTTCACTGGGCCCCAGCCTGGGCTCTCACCCAGCTGCGAGTTCCCAAGCTCCACTGCTGGAAGGGGCTGGGCAGGGCCATGGAAAGTTGGAAATGGAAGGGCACGGGCCATGTTCCCTCCACAGACGCTCACAGGCCAAGCTCACTCGCAGGCTGAGCCTTTGTTCACACTTTTGTGGCCCCTCGAGCATCTTTTGTCTCTCTGTCCATCCCCTGGAACCTCTTGCCGTGGGCTCTCCCTCCAGCTGCAGTGTTCGCATTCACCGACTCTCCCTTGGGCCCTCGGGGACAACCTGCCTGGACAAGTGCCGGGCACTCCCGGCCCTCTTGGTCTGGTCTCCCCAGTGGGACTGAGAGCTTGTTGGGATCGGCCACCCGTCCCCTCCTTCTCCTGTGCCCCCCTTGGTGTTGGTCTGGCTTCGTCTGGGGTAGACCCAACAGCAGAGTGTACCCCACTCACCTATGCTGGGCCAAGGGTGGGTGCTGTAACAGGATCTCATTTCTTTGTCATGATTATCACATGTGGTAAGTGGGGTTATTTCTACTTTAGATGAGGGAGTAGAGACCAGAGAAGTGAGGTCACCTGACCCAGGTCACACAGACACAGACACAGATCCAGACCCATGCTTGCCCACACTGTCTTGAAACATGAGGACCCAACAGTGGCCCAGGAGTCCTGGGTTTTGTCCCAGCTCTGCTAACTTGATGTGTGGCCTTAGGCAAGTCACGGCCCCTCTCTGGGCCTCTATTTCCCCAACTGCCAAATGTGACTTTGCGGGGCGGCGGGGGCAAGTGGTGGGAGAGGTGTCACTCTCAAGTGGGTGTTCTTTGTCCTTTTGCCTCCCTCAGATTCTCCAGCCAAGTCTGCACAGGGTGGGGTGGTGTTTGCCAGCCCAGGGAGGGCTGATGCTGTGAAGGGCAAGTGTGCGTGGGGAAGGCTGAGCTGGCCCAGCCGCTCCTTCAGTGGTGGCTCTGAAGCTCCCTACGTTGCATTTAATTTTTTTTTTTTTGGTGGCACCATGTGATAAAGTCAGCCCCTTGTTTCAATCACTGCTCTTCTTCAGAACTTAATTAGAGCACTTAATTAGAGCAGTCTGCCTTTCTCCCCTCTCTCTAATTAACATGCAGAGGCCCTGCAGCCTAAACACCCCAAATAATTGCGTCCGGGGGCCCTGCAGCCCAGCCTGGCCTCATTACTGGCAGGGTGGGGATGTGCGCCCAGCCGCCTTCACAGATGGAAAATTGGTGACAAGAAAGAGCCACAGAAAGAGGCCTGACCCTGGGGCCCTGCCTATTGAGAGCACAGACCTGAGGGGGGTGGGGGGATGCAGCTCCTTGGGGCAGCAGCTGAGTCCCAGCAGAGAAGCTGGGATGGGGGGAAGGGAAGGGCTGTGGGAGCCCAGAGCCCTCCCCAGAGACCAGGGGGATGAGGAGGGAATGATACTAGAACTGACTGATGACGGTGACAGTTACTATAGCTACCTGTCACTGGGAGCCCACTCTATGTCAGGCACCGTGCTAGACACTTTGCAGGAGAACCTCACAACAGTCCTATGAGGAAGACATTATTATCACCATTTTACAGATGAGGAAACTAAAACTCAGACAGGTTAAGGAACTGGTCCCAAATTACACAGCTGGTGAGTGGCGGAACTGGGACAGAATTTCAGGAGTGTCTGACCCCACAGTCTGTATGTAACTGCTGAGCTGGTTGTTGTGGGAAGAAAGAGGAATCTCAAATTGTGCCTGATCTTGTTCTTGGGAAGCTCACAGCCTCCATGGGCTCAGACCACTGGACCCAAGGCAGTGTGATGATAAGAGCTCAGGAAGGGGGAGCCTAGTGTTAGGGGGACCCAGAAGACTCAGTCACAGCCCTGGATGCAAACCTGAGCCCTCATCACTTACTAGCCATAGGGTCCCCGCCAGGTGGCTATAGCTCTCCGAGCCTCAGTTTCTGCACCTGTAAAATGGAGGGGATTCCTCCCCATAGGACTGGAGATGATGTATGTAAAGATGCTTTGATATAGTACGACACCCAGTGGGTGCTCAGGAAATGACAACTCACCTTCCTCATCTATAAAATGGGGGTAGTGTGTGTACCACTTCTCAGCCTCGCTTTTATTTATTTATTTGTTTGCTATTTTTTGGCCACGCTGTGTGGCCTGTGGGATCTTAGTTTCCCAACCAGGGATCAAACCCAGGCCCCCGGCAGTGGAAGCGCAGAGTCCTAACCACTGGACCGCCAGGGAACTCCCTCAGCCTCCCGTTTAGAATTCTATGGGATAAAGTCTGAAAGCATCCAGCATGTTGTCATGGTAACTAGCACTCCATCAATGGTAGGGGACCAGCAGGGTGGGGCAATGAGAGGCCACGTCCTGGGACCTGAAGGAGGGGAAGGGGCTGGAATTCAGCGGGGCGGGGGAGGCGGGGCATCTGGGCCCTGCAGCAGAACCCGAGGTATCCTGGGAGACCAGGCAGGGTTTGAGGACCACTGACTCACCCCTGATGGAGGATGCACAATCCAGCCCAGCTCCGCCGTCGCTGTGGTTGAGTCCATCAGCGTTTCTGTGGAGACAGCAAAGAGTCATCACTGAGCTGCCTATGAAGCACCGTCAATCACCAAGAACCTACCTCCTGAGGGCCTTCTCTACAGAGCGCTACTTCCATTGCTCCAAACAATCATCTGGATCTAACCCTATAGACTACCCTCCCTTTAGGTCGTGCCTCTCACTCCATAATCCCGCCCACTCACACACTCCAGCCAATCATCTGATCCTATTCCTCTAGACTCCACCCCTTAAGGTCCAACTCCAGCCCTTTCACACATGGTCATGCCCCACCCTCTTAGCCAATCACATCCCTCCAACCTAGGTATTGCCCCTCTGCTCCTTTACTGGTAGGGAAGGGTCTTAATCTGGGGTCTCCTGGATGGGCTTCAGAGAGTCCTCAGGAAATCTCAAATTTTAACTTCAGACTTAGGGTTCTGTTCGCTTTTCCACTTGCATCAAATTCTCAGAAACTGGAATGTTGGCCTTACAGGGGCCTCCCTTGGGTCCCAGCCAAGCCGCATCAGTTATCCCACGTTGGCCCTCTGGCCCACACCTCCTGTGAGGGATACCTTTCCCCCTTCTCCAGGAACTTGGGGTTCTCCATTGTGTCCTCATCCCTGGGCCCCCTCCCCTAGGGTTCAGACGACTCTGCCCCTAGGATAGGGCCCTGGAGATGGAGGGGTGTTAAGGGGTGAGCACTGTGTCCAGTGGGGCCAGACCATCACCTGCCCTCTGGGGGTTCAGGAAACTCAGATCAGCTTCTGAACCAGCCAGGCCCCACTTGCCTCCCCTTATTCCAGCAGCTGGAGGAAAAGAACCATACAGCCAATGACAAAGGAGACCCACAGGGCCAGAGAGATCCCCAATCACCCCCAGATCAGGCTCAGCACCCCTCCCTCTACCCCCTTCCTGCCACAGGGGATTCAAAATACTTTTTGAACTGAACTGCAATGCACTGAGAAGATTTAATTACTCAAGTATTCAATCAACAGATATATCCTGATGCCCATTATGTACCAAGCACTGTACTGGATACCCTGAGGGAAAAAATGGTGAATAGCAAAGCCCTACCATGGAGCAGTTCACAGTCTGGTAGTGGAGATGGGGTATGAATACAAATAGTTATGCGAGGGTAGGCGGAGAGACCCAGAGGATCACAGCTGGACCTTCCACACCACCTAGATCAGCGAGAGTGAGTGAGAGGCATGCTTGCTGCTATGCTCCAATTCTGTGCCCAGGACACATCGCTAATCGATCCCCACACTCGGTGGCTACACAATGCTTCTCACCACAGTGCTCCAGGAAACTAACACCCACCATTTGAGGTGCTATCCCTGGTCTAGCCTAACTGCCTCATTTTAGAAATAGGGCAACTGAGGCACAGAGAGGGGAAGAGACTTCCTAAAGATCACACAGGAGTTGGTGGCAGAGTGGGAGGTGAGGGTCTCCTGCTTCCTACCCTATAAACTTCTAGACACTTAGTTTGATGGCCTGGGCTGGATGAACTAAGGCAGAGAGAGTGGGGGCAGGGTACACAGTGTCCAGGCCTCTGTGAAGGTCGAAATGGGAGTAACAAGGTCTTGAACTAGGGCAGGGGAGGTATGGATGGGAGGGTGGGAGAGAAGGAAGCATTTAGCCAGAGGCGACCCCAGTCAGACCTGTGAGCTGACAAGAGAGGATGTGGCAGTGTCCTCATGACCGCCTGTGGCTTGTGTTTGCGGTCACTGTGTCCCTTTGCACTGGGGGCTGGTGAGGGGGGAGGAGGGTGCCAGGGACAGTGGAGTCCAGTGCCAAGGGCATCTTTCTGATGGCAAATTGGAGGGAAGTTGTATTGTGCTGCTTTGGAGCTGAAAAAAAGGGTTCCTTTTCACACTCCGAATGCTACAGATTTTTCCTCCTGGAGAGAACAAGGGCTGAACTTTTAACCTGTTTTCTCTCATCGGCCTCAGCCAGAGACGCGCCAAGCCGGGCTCTCTGCCTGGGCCCGAGGAACAGCTGCTGGGAGCCGTGTGGAACAAGGGAGAGAGGAGACTCTGCTTGGGACCAGAAAGGGGTTGGGAGGGGGATGCAAGCCGCCAAGCAGGTGGCCCCACCCCTTGGCTGGATTCTTGGGCTGACCCAGAGGCCAAGCACTAGAGGATTCCACAGCCCAGAGGAGGGCCTGTGAACTGACATCCTCATAGCCTGGGTGGAAACTCAGGCTCAGAGTGGGCAAATGACTTGCCAAAAGTCACACACTAAAGGCTGGTCCTCAAACTCTGGGCTCCCAGGGAGCTCAGGCTTGGGGGTTCCACTGCCCTCCCCGGCTCAGCATCCCACCACATCTGGAACCAGCAAGGGGAGGATCTCAGAAGGACAGGAAGTCCATGGGCAGGCTGGTTCACAGCAAGAAGGGGCTAAGAGGAGGGTCCAGCTTGCATGTCCCCTGGGAAGGACACAGAAGGCTGGCACCTCCTGGGCTCCCTTCTCACCAAGCTGATCCTGGGCTCTGCCTTGAAGGCTGCCTCTGGGAAAGCTGTTACCCTGGGGCCGTGGCAGGAGGGAACCCCGGGGTGTTCTCCCTACAACTTCCCCTTGGCCTTTTGCCTTTCCATGTCGACACCTCCCTCCACCCTCTGCAAAAGAGGCAGCTAAGCAGAGCAGACCAACGGGGGTCGGGAGGTCAGACTTCAATTCCAATACCCGCTCTGTCACCCACTTGCCTTGTAACCTTGGACAGGCAACCTTTCTAAGCCTCAGTTTCCTCACCTGGAGAATGGCCGTAATACCCTCCGAGGGTGGACAGGAGGACGCAAGGAGTCGGAAGGTCTATTAGCTTGCAGCCCAGTGCAAAGCAGATCATCAGTAAGTGGCAGTTATTATTTCTTAGATTGAATGTGGTGCTTTTTGGCCGACCCAGTGCCTGCACACACCCACCATTTCCTTTGGGCTCATTAGGTGGCCCCTGCAAGCAAAGGCGAGTCCAAGCAGCTCCCGCCACACCCCAGACCATGCTTGCCAACACCTGACAAACATCAGCCTCTCGCTCAAGGGCCGCAGCCTCTGGGGAGCCCCTCCTGGTCTGTCTGATGCTGCTTTCCTGGGATGCCTTGGTTTCCTCTTTGTTCCTCTCAAACCAAGCCCCCAAGTCAAACTCAGTTTCCTGGGGAATCTGCGGTCAGTAGTTCTTGCCTCAGGAACCTGGGTGGGTTCAAAAAGCCAAGCCCTGTTTCCATCACCAGCACTTCCCTCCTCCCTGAAACACCCCAGACTTTGCTCCTCTGATCTCAAAAATCTACAGAGGGAGAGAACTCATGTTCACTGAGACAGAGACCCTGTCCATTCGGAGCCAGAAACCCTCACCAACATTCTCACAATGACGCCAAGGGATAGTTGATACTGTCCCATTTCACAGATGGGAAAACTGAGGCTTACAAAGGCTTAGGAACTTGCCCAAGGTCACACAACTATTCCATTCACACGCGGTGCTCCAGCTGCAGACTGTTTGGCACTCTCTCACACACACTGTTCCTTCTGATCTTCTCCCCTTCTACACTTTCTTTACCTGCCCCAAGACCCAGCACAGGGCTTCACACTTAGCAGGTCTTCAGTTGAAGGCTGAAATCCCCTTCCCTCCCCTAAAACTGTAGGGCTTGAACACATGCTCCATCAGGACACCATCCATGACTTCAGCTGTTTTCACCTACAGCCTGCACTGTTATTTAATTACAAAGTTTCTTCTGACTCTTTTTTTTTCTCTTAAGTGCATTTTAAAGAGGAAAAAAATTATCATTATTACAAATGGGAAACCAATATCACTTGCCATAAAAGGAAGGAAAATAAACATAAGACCATTACAATTAAAAATGTTTGTCTGCAAACCAGCTAACATCATCTCACTTCCTACAGTTTGGGGACCACTACGCTCCACCAAGCTGCCTGTGAACTGCTGGAAATGTCCCCATCCCCATCCCCACTGTGACAATGACAATCCTGCATGCAGGGGAAGCCATTTTTGTTGTACACAGATGATTGATTAATCACCACATGATGTGACAAAGACCGCAACGGGAATGTGTATGGGGTACCGTGTGTGATGGGAATCGGGTACGGAAGGAGAAGAAAACAAACAATTCAAGGACAGCTTCTTGGAGGAAGTGACATGGATAAAGGCTTGAAGAATGAGTTAGGAGGGAGTTAGGAGAGGCTGAGTGGGGAGGTTGTGCAAGGCAGAAGGGACAACAGAGGCAAAGGTACGGAGGAGACAACATAATGGTTTGTGGGAATAGATGTGTGGGGGGCAGGGAGTGATGGGAGCTGAGAACTGAGCTGGAGAGTTGGAGCAGGAACCGCCCAGTAAAGGTTAGCGGCTCTCCGAGGCCCCCTTGCTGGACCACACCCACCTGCCCACATCTTTCCCAGCCCCTCTGGTGCCATCCACACCCCCCCATCCTGCCTGACACTGCCCTTCCACTCACCTCTGGGCACTCCCACCCCAGCTAGCCTGCAAATGTCCAGTTCCCAAGCCCTGGATGCTCTAAGTGACCATTAAAAAATCCCAGTAGAAAGATGAGGAAACTGAGGCTCTGTGGACAAGATTCTTAGCATCCAGCTGAAAGCTGGAACCAGGGCCTCCAGCCACCAGCCCAGAGTGCCTTTCTTGATGGGAAAACAGGGTCTGGGCCCTGGGAGCGGCTCTGGCCCTTGCCCCACTGCTCCCGCACCCCCTCTGCTTCCTGGAGGCTGCACAGAAGGAAGCAATCAGGAGGCCCCAATTGCACAGGCCGGGGAGGCCCGAAGACCCCTCTGGCTATGTGTGAATGAGCAGTGCGCATTTCAGAAATATTTGAGCTAAAAGGGGAGACACAATGAAGTTGTTAGCGTTGGGCCAACAGGAGGGTGGCTTTGCGGGGCTCTGTTTTCAGGCTGGGGTGGGTGGTCGCCCTCTGCTCCCCAACCCACCCTTGGTCAGCTCTGTCTGACACCCCTCTTGGGTCATACTTCTCTAGGGCCACAGATACTGTTCATCTGCACTAATGACAGTAGGTGAGAGTTCCAAAGACACGAGGAGGAACATTCATTAAATGCCTACCATGTGCCAGGCAATGAGCTGGGCACTCTAAGGATCACCTCAGGCTCATGGCAACCAGGGGGGTACACACTATTAGCCCCATTTTTCAGATGTGGAAACTGACATCAGAGAGGTGAAGCGGCCTGCACAAAGGCTCACAGGCAGGGCTAGGATTTGAACCCACATGTCTCATTCTTCCTCTGTGTTATTTTTAGGAGGCTGCAGCTACAGCCTTAAAACACACACACACACACACACACACACACACACACACACACCAGGACTTTTTGTATGCTCTCCCTGTATATGGCCCTATGTAAGGACAGGAGGGGAAAGAGGGGGGAGGGCAGCAGGGGAGTGGGGCAGACTGTCTACGCTAGAACCTTGGTTCTGGCAAGTTCTAGTGTGTGACTGCAGGCAAGATCGTCCTCCTCTCTGGGCCTCAGTTTCCCCATCTGTAAAATGGGTCACGTGAGAATTAAGTGACATCATGTAGGTGAGTCCTGTTGATCGCCAGTCTCCCTGGGTCCTCATTCTGGGGGAGTTCTGTGTCTGCTTCCCTCACCACTGTAACCTTAGCACTGAGAACTGGTTCTGATACACAGTAGATATATTCGATCTGCACATGGAAGCTGGGTGAGGTTTCTAAAGCCCATTTCTGATCATGTCTTCACTGAGCTTGATGCCCTTCAGAGCTCCCACTGTCAGCGAGATAAAGTGCTAGCTCCTCAACAATGCATTCAAGGCCCCTGCTGGCTGGGCCAGCTGATTAACTTCCAGCAGTGTCCAGCCATCCTGCATTTCCTTCTGCTTACAGAAGGTACTATGTTTCCTTGGGCCTTGGTGACTTGACTGTTCCCAATTTTCCTGCTTGGAATGCCTGGCCCTTCCAGCTTTATAGCCTGGCTAACTTCTCTCCCAAAACTTAACTCAAAGGCTCTTTCTTCCTGGCAGCTGCCCCTGAGTTCTCCTGGGTTAAGTAACAAGATCATGGTCATTCAACACACGTCTATTCTATCTCCTGTGAGCCAGGCCCTGTGCTGAGCACTGGGGACACAAACAGGTGAGCAGGTCCTTCCCTCAAGGAGTTTCCAGACTAGTGCCTGACATGTGAACTTTCTACAGGGAGAGGCAGAGTGAAACAGCTGGTCCGGGCCACGAGCCAGGAGACCCAAGGGAAGAAAGGATTAGCTTTGACCAGGGTATCAGCGAAGGCATCTCAAAGGAGGTGGCATTTGAGCTGGGAGAAGAGGGGAAGGGCATGCCATGTAAAGGGCATGACAGAATCAAAGGCACGGAGGTATGAAACTTGAGGGGCAGTTTGGGCAACAGTAAAACCTGAGGACTGGGTCTCAATGCAGGGCTCTGGGCTAAGGGTTTGCCATTCATTATCTCATGGCATCGTAACTATTGATAAAGTAGGTACTTTACTGACTCTCCCTTTACAGATGGGAAAACTAAAGTTAGGAGAGTTGTTCAAGGTTTTCTTGGCTGGGCAGTGGTGGAGCTGCATCTGTCTTGCACCAAAGCCCATGTTCTTAACCACTGCATCATGCTAGAGTGTCTGTCCCACGGGTTGGGAGCAAAATGCTTTGTGGATGGATCTGGTAGCTTGGAATGGGGCCAGACCTGTAAGGCTTCATATGTGGAGCTAAGGAGTTTGAATCTTGTCCCAAAGATACAAAATGGGGCAATGGGGAGCTATAGAGGGTTCCAGAGAAGAGCAGTGACATCGTCTGCCCTGAGAACATGGTCGAGCCTGAAGATCCTCGTAGCTATTCCCTGGGGTCTTTGCCCCAGACTGGCCAGCAGCCCACAGCCCAGGCAGCCCATCAGCCTGGCACATGACCCAAGCCTCAGATGCTGCTCTGAACCCTTCCCAGCAGCTCTGGCTGCTCCCTGGTGGGGCCAATGAGGCTGAGGTGATTCAAACACAAGCCCGTCTACCCCACCACAGCCTGGTGAGATGCTAGCCACAGCCTGGAGGCCAGACCTGGGCTATCAATGGCTGGGAGTTGGAGCATTCTTTCCACGACCCATACTAGAATTCTAAGAGGCGGCCACAGTCAGGAATCAGCAGATAAAGTTCAAGGCCATTGATAAGCTGGGTAATTTGGCAAAGTCACTTCACCTTTCTGAGCCTCAGTCTCTTCATCTATTAAATGGGGATCACAACATCCTCACTCTGTGTACCTCACAGAGTTGCTTAGAGGATCCAAGGAGGAACTGGGTGCAAAGGTTTTTATAAAACGCGAAGGCTGGGCCATATGAAGGCAACAGTGAAAATCACTAACACTCACAGAGGAAGACAGTGGGCTTCACTGACCCTGTCTCATTGACATCCCAGAGCAAGTAATGGAGAAGCCAAGGCTTGGAGAGATCAAGGACTCCCCCAAGGCCACACAGCCAGTAAGGGGCAGGGCAGGATGGGACCTGTTCAGTCTGAGGCCAGAAACTACCAGGCTATGATGCCTCGCAAATGGGAGAGGAACAAATCAGAGCGTTCATGTACCACGCCCTCAATGCCAGGTCTTGAGCAAACACTCTGCATACCCTGCAAGGCTTGCACTGTTATCCTCATTGTACAGATGAGAAAACTGAGTTCAGAAAGGCTAAGAGACCCGCCTAAAGACACACAGCCAAAAAGCAGCAAAGCTGGATTTGAACCATCAGCCCAACTGGGTTTCCCGTGGCCTCTCCTCTGAAAACCAGGTGAGGAACAGCGGCTAAGAGGGTCTTGGGGTCACTGGTCCAAAGCAACCAAGTAGGGGGTGGTGATGCCAGAGCAGCCCTGAGAAGGCTATGGATCTTATAAGGTGAAATCTGCCAAGAGGCAGCATGGTATTTTTCCGGCTCGGCCCCCCTGCTCCGCCCCCAGGCTCACGGAAAGGGGACCCAGCTAATGTAAAATCCTTCTGCCCAACGACTCTCCCGGCACATACCCCTCCTCGTGCTCCTGCCGCTCGGAGGCCCTTCTCTGCCTCGGTTGCCTGCCTGGAGCCTGTTCTTGTTTTCTCAGGCCTGGCCGGAGGAGTCCCCACGACGCCGGCTCCTCCACGCTGTCCCCCGCCTGCCCACCGCTGGCCTGGGCATCCGCCAGCGCCGGCCGCCTGGCTGAAACCCAATCCTCCGGGCCAGCCGGGGTGCTCGCTAACAGCAGGCCGCATTGTGCGGCCGGGGCTTTGGGAGAGTTTGGATTCGCTGCTTGGGGACCCACTTAACCTCCGCAAAGGACAGGATGATGGATGGGGGTCTGGGAAGGGGTTGCTTGGGGGGCGGGGTGGGCGGTAAACGAACACCAGGGCTTTCTGGGGAAGGGAAAAAAGGGAAGCGGGGACGGGAACGGCCCTGCACACAGAAGAGCTCAGTCAGTCCTCACAACAACCCTGAGGGATGCCTGTTACTCTTACTGGTCCCATTTTATACAGAAGGAAACTGAAGCTCTGAGAGGTTAGGTGACTTGGCCAAGGTCACACAGCGAGTCAGAAATTGAACTCACTTCTATTGCCCTTGAGCCTTCCTGATACACCAGGCTGCCTCTCACAGCCAGCATTTGTCCAATGCTTTTAACTTTTTTATAAATTTATTTATTTATATTTATTTTTGGCTGCTTTCGGTCTTTGTTGCGGTGCGCGGGTTTCTCATTGCGGTGGCTTCTCTTGTTGCGGAGCACAGGCTCTAGGCGCGCAGGCTTCAGTAGTTGTGGCACACAGGCTCAGTAGTTGTGGCTCGCGGGCTCTAGAGCGCAGGCTCAGTAGTTGTGGCACATGAGCTTAGTTGCTCGGCGGCATGTGGGATCTTTCCGGACCAGGGCTCGAACCCATGTCCCCTGCATTGGCAGGTGGATTCTCAACCACTGCGCCACCAGGGAAGTCCCCCTTGCCATAGCCATTTTAAAGAAGAGGAGACACACTCAGGTAGGCAGTTACTTCCGGGACCCGCCTCGGGCTGGCTAAGGGAGGCAGGAGCCCAGGCACCCCAGGTGTTTACAGTAGGCACCCCTTCTGAGCGGTTGCTAAATATTTTGCACCTCTCCTCTGCCCCTTGGACAGACCTCCCACTCTGCAGTCCAGCACTCAAGGCGTTCCTCTCCCTGCAACATTCCTCGCCCTTCTGACCTGCCCAGGACACTCATACACATCCTTCAAGACCCATCTCAAATGTCACCCCCTCCTAGAAGCCTTTCCTGATGACCCCAGCACTGGGGTTTCCACAGTCCTATGTGTACCTCTCATTGTCACGCTTGTCACCCTGCCCTGAGACTTTTACTCATCAGCCCAACTGGATTGTGAGTACAACATGGGCAGGGCAGAGTCTGGACCACTGTGATAGCCCTCAGCCTCTGTTAAAGTCACATACCCCCCACCTCACCCCGACCACCCAGCCTACCCAGACATCAAATGCTCTTTTCTGCTTACACCATCTGGGTGTCTGGATTTTTCCTCCAGGAAATACGGTTACTGTTATCAAGGTGGCTCCATATAGTATATAATTCAAAGCACTTACTTAGTGCCAACGACTGTGCTGGTCACTCCTTTGATGCTCGTAACACCCTATGAGATAGATTATTGTCCCCATTTACCTATCCACCCATCATCCATCCAACTATCCATTCATCCATCCACCCTCTCACTTACACCATCCGTCTACCATTCCACTCGCCCTATAACCTACCACCCATTCATCTACCTGCCCATATACCAAGCTTCCCACTCAAGTATCCAATCATCAGGCATACATTTCCCCCATTAAACCAACTTCCTTTCCTTCCATCATCTCTTGCTCCTTTACTTCCTATAGATGGGGGGAAATGAGCTTCAGAGAGGTTAAGCAACTTGCCCAACATCACATAGCTAGTAAGCAGCAGATCCAGTTGAACCAGGTACACTTTTAACCACTCTACTATGTGGCCTCTCACTTTTTTCTCATTTCTTTCTTTTTTTTTTTTGCGGTACGCGGGCCTCTCACTGCTGTGGCCTCTCCCATTGCGGGGCACAGGCTCCGGACGCGCAGGCTCAGCGGCCATGGCTCACGGGCCCAGCCGCTCCGCGGCATGTGGGATCTTCCCGGACCGGGGCACGAACCCGTGTCCCCTGCATCGGCAGGCGGACTCTCAACCACTGCGCCACCAGGGAAGCCCCCTCATTTCATTTTTAACTGTCCTGTTGCATGCAGGTTTAATATTATACGTCACCTCAAACCCTTTTGGATGTGTGTGGAGTATAAATTACAAATCAATAAGACACAGGCCACTGTAAGTCCAAGCTGCGGACTGTCAGGTTGGAGTCAATTAGGAAGCCTGCTGCAAGACCTGCTGGGACTAGATCTCTTTGCCTCACTGGCACTGGTTTCTCCCAGTGAAGGACAATTAACTCAAATCCCAGAACCCAAACCATACCTCTGCTTCTGGGCAAGATGTCGGGCATTTAGCCACATGTAGTTTTACTGTTCATTCATTCACCCACTGACCCACACACCTACTCATCTATCTATCTATCTTTCCAACCATGCAGTCCTTATAATCCTCTATAAACTATCCTGCCATCCACCCACCCAGCCATCTAGCTATTTACCCATTTGCATGCCTATCTCTTCATTTATCCATCCATCCATCCATCCATCCATCCATCCATCCATCCATCCATCTTCCCTCTGAGACAACCTCCCACCCGTCCTTTCTCTCTTTTCATTCATCTATCCACCTGACCATTCATTTACCTGGCCATTCACATCATTTACTCATGTCTAAAAATATGCCACCTATCTATCTCCTCCCATCTATCCAGACTGCATTTATTGAACACCTACTATGTGCCAGGGCTGTGCTAAGTACTGAAAATCAAAAACAGACTGACCTCTAAATGTGCTGCTTTGGGATAAACTCTAAACCCTTAATGGTTCCCACCCCCAATTCCCAAGGATTTCCCAAGTTCCACATTCTACCCTTGAATTTGGCCCCTTGCTCAGGCTGACATCCTGGGTTCTGTCCTGATGCCTCTGAATCTGGTTTCCCTCTGCCTCCAGATAACGCCCTTCACTTGGGCACCCCCTTGGCCTGTAGACCTGGCTTCCCCCATCATATCAGACATGGATATGGCTGAGGCCCATCGCACCCCACAGAGGACCCAATGAATGAGAACTCGGGCCCAGATCCAGCCTCACCTCCAACTGTGACCCCTTGTTGCACAGTGTGGAAGGGGGATCCCGAGCATAAACAGACATAACTGCATAGCAGAGGAGGGACCCTAACCCTGCCTGGGAGTCAATGGAGACTTCTCCAGTGTGTGACACCTGGCCTGAACTCCAAGGTACTGAGCAGGAGACAGCCAGGCTGGAACGAGGGAAAGGGAGAACTGAGAGGAGGAAGGGTTCTGGGCACAAGGAACAGCTTGTGCAAAGGCTGGGAGGAGAGGACAAACATGGCCCCTGCAGGGAGCTGCACGAGGGAGGAGGAAGTCCTGGGAGAAAGAGAACTACGGACACCACAAAGAGCCTCGATGCCAGGCCGAACGGCCAAGACCAGCCCGAGGGCAGCAGGGAGCCATCGAAGGCGGGTGGCCTGATTCAGGTGTCACTGCATTCTCTGGTGTAACCGACCCATTTTATAGATGAGGAAATTGCACCCTTGGGATCAGAGAGGTGCAGAGGGCTGCCCCAGGTCACACAGTTGGTCAGGGGCAAAGATTCCATCCCACGTCTGATGGCTCCAAAGCCTTCGCTCATTCTGAAAGCAGCTGCTGTTTCAGAGGAGCTGTTTCCAGAATGCCTGCATCCCTCCTATGCTAATATTCCCCCTCCAGCTCTGCCCCTGTGGCCCTCGGTGGCAGTGTCAGTATGGTGGCAGAACTCCCAGGGCACCGTCTCTGCTCAGCGAGACTTCGCCTGCTCCCTCTCAGTCCCTGGGCTCACTTGCCAGCTACACCTGGCACCTCGGGTGATTAAGCAGACACAGCTCTGCTGGGGCGTTTTCTAATGTGCCCCTGTTCCCCATCATCATCTTCACGATCAGAGCCTCCACGTCTTCATCATCAGTTACCGTTCATTCCCTACCGTCCCCGACATCCTGAGGGGCGATGCCAGACAAAGAGCCAGGCGGGCCCAAGAGCTTTTCACTACTGGGGCTCTTGACCTGACGGCACAGAAGGTTCATGACAGTGGAAGGGCCTGAGAAGGAACAGGATTTGAAATGAAGGGTCCTTAGGGTGGATAAGACACTAAGGAAAGGGCTCTCTGAGTCAGAGGCAGGGAGGAGTCTGGCCAGGAGGCGAGGGAATATGACCCCCACCAGCAGCATCTCCATCACCATGGAGACTGTTTACTGAGCACCTACTCTACGCCAGGCACTGTGCCATGCAAGGGACATCCAGGAGGGCATCTGAGTTCATCTGAGCCTCCCCAAAGCCTCCCCTGCCCCTTCCAGGGGCATGCAGTCTCCATGTTGCAGACAAGTAAACTGAGGCTCAGTGAGGACAAGTTAGTGGGCCAAGATCCCTGCAAGGTGGTGAGGAAGGTAGAGTTTGATTTCTGGGCTGTGTGTCCCAACTCCTTTCATGACCCTAAGAAGCCTTTTGGGAGTCCACAGTCTCAGGTGAGGGTTGAAGCAGGTGGTGGGGTTGGGAAGTGGGAGCTTCCATGGCAGCATGGAATCAGGGAGCAGGCAAGGTCTGATCCGGAAGCAGGAGGCTGTCCCCAGAGAGGGGGAGTGGACAGGGGACAAGGCCACCTGACACCCAGTCCTGTGCTCTTCCCACAACAACCTGTGGGTGCCTTTGCAGCCTGAGGAGTGTCAGGAGGAGGGCACTGCTGGGTCCAGGAAGTGGGTTGTGACAGTCACATGAACTGCAGTGGGCTTTTCTGGGCTTCTGTGTTGGGAAGGGTGCAGGGGATGGCAGAGGAGACTTCTTGCCTGTGCGAGAGATCATTCCATGGAGTCACAGAAGGCTTCCAGGGGGAGTCAGCCACAGTCCTGGGAGGGCAGAGCCCTGCTTTCTCACCTGTGATTTTATAGGCCTCCAGGCCAGTGCTGCCCTAGGAAGCTGACCAGGTGCTGATGGGCCAGGCAGCTTCTTCCATCACCTGCCCTGAGGGGACGATCCAGACTGGCCTGACTTGCAAGGCTTTCTGTGGGCTGCCCTGGCCTCTGACTCCCTCCATGCCACGGGGCCAGTCTGTTCACTGTCAGAGCCCGTGCCTTCTTGTCTCCACTGTCGAGCCTTTGCTCTTGCCTATACCCCTGCCTGGAACACCTTCTCTGAAAAGACAGGGCCATGGCAGGCAGGCAGAGCAGCAGAAGCGAAGCCCAGGGCAGGAAAGAAGAGTCCCTTAAACATTCTAGAACTTTTGCCTCCTTTACCGGCCCAAGCCTCTTCCTCTGCCCACCTTCTTCACCTGGAAAAGTCCTCTTTACCCTTAAGACTTATGTCAGGCATCTCTTCTTCCAAGAAGCTTTCCCTGACCAACACCATGCCCCCACTTTCCCAGGCTGGGTTAGATGCCCCTTCTCTGGGCAACAATTTTCCAGAGTGTATCTGATGCCCTTTCCTAACCTGGTGTTTAGATGGGGGCAGGAGTCCCGCACTGTTGGCTGCTGGGTGGAACGTGGTGGCCCCTGGTGTCCAGTGTGACCAGCAGACAGCTCCCCGCAGGCACAAGGAGAGGCCATGTCAGATGACAAGCAGGTGGTCTGTGCCAAGACCACAAACACAACGGGCCGGCCCTGTCTCAGAACTGAGCCAAGGAGCAGCCTCCTCAAGCTGCTGGCTGGGCCACTCAGCTGGTCCACCTGGGAGCTGGAGACCACAGGACCACCGGCCACAGTCAGGCCCAGCTCCCTGCCCTGATCAGCCCTCAGCTCTCCAGGCCCACACTGGGATTCCTGTTCACTAGGAATTCCACGGTACCGGTGGTGGCGGCAGCAGCCTTGGGTAGCCCCGGCAGACACGCTGACGCTGGGAGCCAGCTCAGGAATTCCTGCTCTGATTAAGATATTGGATCTGGAACCTCAAGCATCTCGCTGCGCTGGGATAGGATGCTTCTCTGATGGGGTGAAGGTGTGTGGTGGGTGGTCCTGTACCCGCATGCTGACCGGTGCTCCCACTCCCTTCCCCGCTGGCCCTATCCTCCCCATACCCACTCCAGGTCTGCAGCCTCAGTGAACTCATCTGGGGAATGGGAGCACTCAGCAAGGCTTACTCATAGGTATGGATACAAAGCTCCTAGCACAGGCCTGGCACAGTCAGCTTAGCCCAGGAGAGGTTAGTACCACAATTTTTTTTTATCACCTTTCATTACCCAGAGCCCAGTGGGACTGAGAACAGCTCCCAGAGAAACCTCTGGGGTGGGGTGGGATGGGCAGCTGCATCCTGACTTCTAGCTGAGTACCTACGACTATGTGTGCCAGGCACTGTGCTGCTCATTTTCATGGGTGATGCCATTTGGTCCCCATTTCACAGATGAGGAAACTGAGGCTCAGAGAAGGGCAGTGACTCGCTTGGGGTCACCAGGGAGTGAGCGGCAGCACTGGGATTCTCAGCATCGTCTAGGGCTTCCTGCTGCCTCCCACTAAAGCTCAGAAAGTCCCCCCTGCTGGGCCTGGTAGGGAGCGTTAACTTGGCCTTATTTAAAGTTGCAATTATCTGTCCCATTTCCCTCTGGTTACAACTGAGCTCTCCAGGGAGGTGGGAAGACCGTGATGGGGGATGCCACGAACAGGGAGTTTCTAAGGAATCCTCCCTGAGCCTGGGACTGAATGAGCATGGAGGACATGTGGCTTCCTGTTCTGGGGCCTCTCTCCCCTTTGCCCCTGCCCCAGGGAACGGACCAGGCCAGCACGGGGGACTGCGAGGGGCTGTCCCAGGGTGGGCAGGCTCCTTGTCCTGCAGAGGCTGTGAAAGGATCACACCAAGGGCTGAGGCACAAAGATAGCACCAGATGTAGAGATGGAAAGACGGAGTCAGCTTGGGGATTGGTCTGAGATCCCATGGCAAGGCAGCAGTGTGTGGGTGAGACAGATCTAGAGAAGGGCCCCTGAAAGCTCGTTGAGAGGGAGAAAGACAGAACTGGGGAAGGGCCCCGGGGATGAGCAGAGAGTAACGGTGCTCACAGGCATGGATGTGGGGTTTTCAGTGGGCCGGTGCCTTACGAAGGCCTTGCGGGGGACAGAATGCAACAGATGAAAAGCCTCAGAAAGGAAGGTCTGGGCCCAGCCTATGCATCGGCCACTCAGTGGCGTGGCCAGAACTGGTGCCCAGATTGTTTGGCTCCCAGTCCCCCACCTCTCACCGAGACGCAGGATTAGTCAGGCATACGCACCCACTCTGCTCTCCCACACGCGGTCTTCAACACCCCTGCCCATGTCCTCTGCTCTGATTTCAGCACACTCGCTCACATCACACCTACAGCCACAGTGCCTGCCGGGGGAACCAGAGACTGGCCAGGCTGACACTGAGCAAGCAGTTCTGGTACCCGCCACCAGAGCAGGGAGCAGACGCTGGGCGGTGGGACGAGATGGGCAGGAGAGCGGGAGCCTGGTGGTGGGAGCCGGTGGTGGAACCCAGGTGTTGCTGGGTCCAAATGCCAGGGAAGCAGCATAGGCTGTGGTGTTTCCGGGGAATGCAGAGTGTACGTTCAGAAGTTAGATCTTGATTTGAACCCCACTTCCTAATCCAGGGACCTCGGGCCAGATACTTCCTTTCCTGTGACAGTTCACAGGTCCGTGAGCTGTGGAATGGGAATCACATTGGTACCTGCCTTGCAGGTGGTCGTGACAATAAATGAGATCATGCCCAGAAAGCGCTCTGTCCAGTGCAGGGGCTCAGCAAAATACAGTGCTCAGTAAAATATTATCTATTGTTAATATAACTCAAATTTCTACACAAACTGGCACAAAGCAGTCACTTAATAAATGGAGGTTACGGACTTCCCTGGTGGCGCAGTGGTTAAGAATCCTGCCAATGCAGGGGACACGGGTTCGAGCCCTGGTCTGGAAAGATCCCACATGCCGCCGAGCAACTAAGCCCATGCGCCACAACTACTGAGCCTGCACTCTAGAGCCCGCGAGCCACAACTACTGAGCCTGCGTGCCACAACTACTGAAGCCTGCGCACCTAGAGCCCGTGGTCCACAACAAGAGAGGCCACCGCAATGAGAAGCCCGCGCACCGCAATGAAGAGTAGCCCCCGCTCGCCGCAACTAGAGAAAGCCTGTGCACAGCAACGAAGACCCAACCACGAAGACTCAACACAGCCCAAAATAAATAAATATATTAAAAAAAATAATAAATGGAGGTTACGATATCATTATTATCAACGTTAGCTAGGCCCCTCTGGTCGAGGCTAAGGCAGATGCCAGCTTTTCCACCCGTGGTAGACAGACTAATGGTCCCTGTGAAAATGTCCACATCCTAACCTCCAGAACCTGTGAATGTTACCTTACATAGCAAAAGGGACTGCAAATGAGATTAAACTAAGGATCTTGAGATGGGGAGAGTATCCTGGATTATCCAGGTGGGTCCAATTAATCACAAGGATCCTTTTAAGAGAGGCAGGAGGGTCAGAGTAAGAGCCGAGATGTGAGGATGGGGGTGGAGGTGGCAGTGATGCACTTTGAAGATGGAGGGAGGGGTTCCAAGCCAAGGAATGCAGGTAGCTTGTAGAAGCTGGAAAAGGCAAGGAAAGAGATTCTCTCCTAGAGCCTCTGGAGAGAGTGCAGCCTGCTCCCCCCCACCCCACCATCTTGATTTCAGCCAGTGAAATCCATTTCAGACTTCTGACCTCCAGAACTATAACGTAACAATAAATCTGTGCTGTTTTAAGCCAGCACGGTCACCTCCCGCATCCCAGCAATTGCTCCACCCTCAAGAATGCCACATGCTCACTCCCCGCCACTGAGAAAAAGTCCAGCCCCTTGCTGAGAAAGGGCGGTGGTGGGAGTTTTGGGGGTTCATGGCTGTGGTTGAGGAGAGCCCTCTCCTCTGGCATTTCCTGTCCTGCTGGCCCATGTGCCCATCTGGGAGAGGCTTGGGGCTCTGGCAGGGCAGATGTTGGGCCCAGGTAACTGGGCACCCATAGGTCCATCAACAGTCTCTGTTCTGGATGGATGAGAGAGCAGGATGGGGGCGGGCTACCATCTATCTAGTGCTTACCATGTGCCAAGCTCTGCCCAGGACCCAATCTTCCCAAAGCACGGGAACTATTATCAGCCCCATTTTGCAGGTGAAAAAACTGAGGCTCAGAGCAAGTTGCCCAAAGCCATCCAGCATGATGTGGTCTGACTTCTGCTTGCACAGGGCCAGCATGGGCAGCTCTGGCCCTCCCTGAGTGCCCTGTCCAACCCCAGGCCACTCAGATCTGACAGACCTACTGGGCAGTGGACCTCAGCTGCAGGCTGAGCTGGGGGACCTGGGGTGACCCCCCTGCTCCAGCACTCTCTGGGCCTTGGGGGTGAGAATCGGGCCCCTCTGTCTGACTCACAGAGGTCTCAGCATGGTAGCTAAGGTCACAGTTGCCCTGGAGATAGCTGGACCCTTCAGAGAAGGAAGAGCCGCTCTGGGAATCATGGAACCAGCACTCCTGGATGGATGCCAGGCCTTCCTCAAGGCGAGCAGCTGCATCTGGTGCAAAGCAAGCCCTCTCCCATCCGCATGACCTCTCTTGGGCTTCCTACAGCTCGTCATCACATTCCCATTTCCCTGAAAATAACAGTGAGAACAGTTATCATCACGGCCATTCATGGAGACCCTTCTGTGCCGGGCACAGAGCTAAGAGCTTGCTGTCCTCTCACACGTCCCCATGAGGAAACTCCTAAATCATGCTCATTTGCAACTAGCCACGGGGCTCCAGAAGGCCACTTCCACGCCACCCCTTCGGCCTGTTGAGATCCTCACTGGGCCGAGGAGATGATGAGCCCTCAGAGGCCCTGGCTTTTGTTCAAGGCCCAGTGAGTCAGTGCAGGGGTTGTGTGTGTGTGTGTGTGTGTGTCTGTGTGTGTGTCTGTGTGTGTGTCTGTGTGAACCCAGGTCTCCAGGCCCCAGAGCCTACCTTCCTCTCGGCCATAGGGTGTCTCTCCTGTGACCTCCTCAGGAGGCAGGGGCCCCAGCTGAAGTCCCTGGGGACCTAGGTCCAGAGTCTGCCCAGTAGGGTGATATATGGCTCTAGATCCATCTTCTGTGGCCTCCAATAGGACCCCAAGACCCTGGACACCAGCAGCTAGGAAGCCAGAACTGCACCCCGGCCCCTCCCAGGAGATGTTCGCCTCAGATGACTTCCTGGTGGCATCGTTGCCAGGCTGGGAGGTGTGGGAGGGGGCAGGATGGGCGTCTCTGCCACAGCAGGCCTCCGAGCCCTGCTCGGAATCCCAATTGAGCTATTTTTAATGTGCTTCAATTTTCATTTTCTTTTATTGGAAAACACAGATGGTGACTTGCTGCCCCTCACACACACTGAGCAAGGCGCCTACAGGGACAGAGATGTGCAGTGAGCACGTGTACGGCCCTCCCACGGCTGGGGAGCTGGAGCAGCAGCCAAGCCCTGAGGCTGCTCTGAGCCTCAGTTTCCCCAGCTGTAAAATGGATTGGCTGAGGTGGCCCCCAAAGCTTCTGCCAGCCCCACAGCTTATGAGGGTGTAGCCCACACTAGGGGATGCGGCTCCAACTGGACATGGCAGCAAAAGGCGTCCCATGTAAGGGGCGTCACTGCCAGGGAAAGAGAGGTGAAGGAGAGGGAGGGAGGAAGGACAATTGTTGGCCGAGAGGGACTATCTTATTTAACACTTCCAGCCACACTTTGAGGTTTTCCCACTCCCATTTTACAGATGAGGAAACGGAGGCTCAGCAGATCCTGTGCCCGGCCCGAGAGTGCAGTAGCTGGGAAGGGGCGGGGCTGGGCCACTGACCCAGGTCTGTGTGAGCACATCTCCCATTCTCTTTCTCACCTCTTTCCAAATTGCTCCTGTCCAGATGCTCTGTTATTTACTCTTCTCATTATAAAAGCAATACATGCTCATTAAAGATAATTTGGAAAATGTGGGAAAGTCAGAAGGAAATGTAAAGTTCAAAATAATCATCATCTCCCCCCCATCGTCCCGCCACCCCTACACAACCACTGCTAACGTCCTGGTGTGTTCTTTCAGCTCTTTGTTTTTTTCTTCGCATAATTTGTGTTGCTTTTAATACCGCTTGGTGGTGGCACAGGGTAGCAGCTGGCTGTGCATTACAATGGACTCAAGTGCCTTTTAAAAACGCCAGTCCTGGCTATCCCTTCCCCCATAAGATGGAAAGAATCAGAGTCTTGGGAGCGGGCTGGCAAGTGGCAGCTGGGAATCTATATTTTCAACAAGCTTTCTGGGTGACATCGAGGCAGCCAGCCTGGATCAGCCCACAGACCTGAACTTGGCAAGACCACAGGCTCCAGAGACAGTAGGAGCCACCTGACTTGACCACAGGCTGAGCTGTGTGGCCTTGGGTGAGTGAATTTACCTCTCTGAGTTGCAGCTTCCTCATCTGGAAAAAATGGATGCTCTTTTGCAGGGTTGTGAAGAGAATGAGAGGAAAAGGCCAAAAGTAGCATCTTACATTCACCTGAGACATTGCTACCCTCCCAAGGCTGTCATAACTGTCCCAAAGCCACTATCATAAGGGTCCTAAGGCCAATTTCCTGGGGTGCAGCTGGTACAGTGGAGAGGCCCCCAGAAGAGAGAAAAATGGATTCTAAAGTAGGGAGTGACCACCACAGACCCTCAGGTGTGCTCAGCTGGCCTGGCCTCCGCCTCATCTCCCCCAGTCCTATCGGCCCTCTGGGACACTGGGCATGTGTGAACCACAGGCACATGCTGGCGAGGCAGATACCTGGGGGCTCCGGCTTTGGAAAGGGTGAGAAGCTGCCCCCTGAGGACAGGGGGGAGCCATCTGGAGCCAGGGAAGAGGGGCACAGGTCGGGGAGGAGGATCTTTGAGAAGCAAAACCATAACGTTTGTTGAATAAGACCCTGCCTCTGCCCACCCGGAGCATCCGTTCCACAGTACAAGTCACTCAAGGATTGTCCCACAGGTGAAGTTCCCAATGAGACTGGTGGTCGTTTCCACCAACACTTCCTGAGAACCTACTATGTGCCAGGCTTCCGGGATGAATCTCCTGCCTTTCCCCTCCCAGCTCCTGCCTGCCCCGCCTACTCCATACACCAGCCACTCCTGTCCTTACAAACCAGGCCCCCACTACCAGGCCCAGAACTGACCTCAGCCCAAAGCCTCCCCCAGCCCACACTACCTCCCAAAATTCTGCTCAGCCTTCAGGGCCTGGCTCAAAGGTCACCTCCTGGGCTCCCTCAGTCCCCCTTTCTGTGTGTCCCCCCCCTCCACTGAGATATAACTGTTTCTGAGTGCCCCACCTCCACCAAGCTGTGGGGTCTAGGAGGGCAGGGCTGGGTCAGATTACGCTCTGTCTGAATAAGCCAAGCATGAATGTCTTTAAGCCTCAGTTTTCCTAGCTGTAAAATGGGATAGTCGGGTCATCTGTCTCACCTGCCTCAGAGGTTTGGCATCTCTAGCAAATTAGAGGATGTGGCTGCATTTTGAAAACTGTAAAGTGCATCAGCCTTTGGCTGCTGGGGAGAGAGAGTGTTGCCTGGGTAGGATTTGGGGCAGGTCCTTGAGGCCCCCTTCCTACACACAGCCCCAGGCCTGCTGTCAGCTGGGCCCAAAGTCACCTCTGCAGGCTACGGGCTGCAGGAGCCATCAGCCTAGTATGGCTTGGTGAGGGGGCCCCTCCAGAGGGTGCAACTGTCACCAAGGAAGGTGAACTGCTAATCCCCCCTCTCAGGTGTGAGAACAAAACTCCTCACACCCCCTCTCAAGTGTGTCACAGAACCCACTGCAGGGGTGGGGGTGGGGGCACTGCTTTGAATCCTCTGCCCAAAGGCTCAGGGACACATAGAAGGGTCACCGAGACAGAGCCATGGAGGGTGTGACTGGTGTGGCCATGGGCCACATGGGCCAAGGTTCCTCGAAGATGACAGCACAGTGCTTCACAGTTTGCACGTCACTTTCTCCTTCATCGTCCCATGCTTTTCTTACAATAGTCCTGCAACGTGGGCATTATTCCATTCATCAGGCCTTCACTGAGCCCGTGCTATATGCTGTATGCGGCCTCACGCTAGAGGAAGGAGCTCCAGCCCCCAGGGCAATGCAGATAATGAGGGGGGTGGGGACAGGAAGGACAATGGGCAGACAGACCACCATTAACTGCAATAAAGGGTAACAGGTACCACAACCAAGGGGTACGGGGGTGCGGGGCACGCCAGGGACACACAGCACACAGGCGTCAGTGTCATCTCACAGGTGACATAACTGTGGTTCAGTGAGGCTGAGGGTTTTGCTCAGGTCCGTGGTGATTAGTGGCTGTGCTGTGCCCTTCAGGGTGCCTCGTGGCAGGTGAGGAAGTGAGCCAGGAAAAGAACCTGGGGAAAAAATGTCCCACACAGAAGAGCGAGCACGTGCAAAGGCCCTGAGGAGGGAGCATTCATTGTCTAATTCCATTTTCTGGTGTGTTTATTAGCCAACTAGTGGATGGGCACCATAGTGTCCTGCTTTGTGGATGTCCCTGAGCCCCACTCGGGAGGCAGTGCCCATGCAAAGGAGTGCCAGCTGCCCCTGGACACCCAGACCTGGGGGTCCTCAATCCAAGGGCTGCCTGGTGCCCTTACGAGGGGCCGCTGTCTCCCTGCCCTTGTCCAGCCGCCTAGGAAGCCCCCTCCTAGGAGAAATCATCTCCCCTCTGTGTTGCTTCACACAATCCTCCCTGACCCTCTGCCTTACAGGCTGGGGTCCTAGACATCAAGCTCTTGGGGGCCATCCCCCAGCTTTTGGGATCCCCATACCTTAAAAATAATAGCTTACACATAATGAGCACTGTCTGGTTTTTAATAACACTAGGATCACCATTACACAGATGAGAAAACTCAGGCTCAGCTTTCTTTCCCAGCTAGTCAAATCTTAACATACTTCAAGGGCCACTGCCTTTGGGAGACCCTCCGTGATTGGCCCAACTCACCTCCATGCTCCCTAGAGCATGTCTTCATGTGGGTCAGCACGGTCTCCCCACTGGAGCTGGGGTCTCCGGAGAGGGGGAGCAGGGCTCTCACCAGTGAGAGAATGACCCAAGCTCTGAGCGCCCTCAGGCCCTGGCAATGAGCATGGAAAAGCCCATACACCACCCACGAGCATGGAGAAGACCCTCCCTTCTCTCCCTGACATCACCCCCTTGCCATTACTCTGAATTTCAAAAACACAGTTTTTAAGTGGGGGAAAAAAAAAAGTATATGCTTATTATAAGACAGTGAAACATCATAGAAGAGTAAAAAGTGAAAAGTCACAGCTCTTTCTCTGGAGGCAGTCACAATTAGATATCATTTAGACGTTTCACTGTGCGTAAAATGTATTCAGAGAGGCCTAAATGCACATTTATGCCTGTGAAAGTCACAAACGGAATCATACTGTTTATAATCTACATACTGTTTACAACCTACTCTTGACGTTTCAAAGACATCTTCTGACCTGGTACAGAAGCTGCCGGTGCATTCTTGCTCCTGGCTGCTTGGGAATTGAGTTGGGACAGCCTCTTCACATCGAAGGTTCTCGTTCGTGGCCTCTCTCCCCCCCGGGGTGTCTGCGATGGGAAACTGAGGCAGCAGGTGCCAGCGCCCGGCCCGGCCTGGCCCAGGGCAGGCTCTCGGCAACGGTGACGGAGTGACGGGGTGGAAGTGGGGTCAAAGCACGTCCGAGGCTGGAGAACATCCATCCTCCCCTCTCCCTCCAGGCCTGTCTCCTGTGCTGCCACCCCCACACCTCATAAATCTACAGGCGGCCGGGACGCCCTTTGGAGGCTCCCAGATAAAGCCAAAAACTGGCAAAGGGAAGGAAGGTTGGGTCTCTGGGGCCCAGTCAGCATCTCAGGCCCTGGGTCCTGATCCGGCTGGACCTTCTCCAGGGTCCCGGGGGTCCGTCTGACTAAGGGGCCCTGTGCGTGTCTCCGGGACCTTTCCCGTCCTGCCGCTGGGCTGAGCTTCCTGCCTCTTCTCCGGACCCTTCTGCTGTCCATCCATCCTGAAACCGCAGCTGCGCAGACCCTTCCCAAACACCCCTTTTATCATGTCACTCCCTGCCTGTGGGAGAGAGTGCAACCTTCTTCCCCCAGAATTCCTGAGCCAGCCCTGCCGTCCCTTCCAGCCTGTCTCCCAGCCCCACCCTGGAGCCCTCTGCTGCGCTGGTTCAGCTCTTCTTACTGCATGTCCGCACCCCCCCCACACTTTGCCTAAGTCCATGCAGTGAATATCCAGGCATCCAGACAGAACGTGGGCTGCAGCCCCACAGAGGTGTGACCCCAGACATCACTTATGCTCTCGGAGCCCTAACTGCTCACCTGACAAAGAACTACCGATACCTTCCTAGAGGTGTCCTGAGGACTGCATAGAATGAACTATGCAAATTGCAGGCACAGTGCTTGGCCCTTTAGAAGGACTAAATAAATGTTAGTCTCCTTCCTTTCTTCTCAGGCCTAATAATACCAATAATAGCAGCAAACACACGCGGTGCTGTGCCAGGACAGCTGGAAGCATTTACATGTGTCGCCTTATTTAATCTTCTTAACACTCCTGTGAGATAGGCACTGTATTATTCCCCCCTCTCCCCATTCTACAGACGAGGAAACGGAGGCACAGAGCAGAGAAGTAGTTGTCCAAGGTCACGGGACCAGTCGGGGACAGACGGAAGATTTGAACCCAGTGCATCTAGCTCTCCCAGGAAGCCCTCTCAAAGCCAGAGAGGTAGCTCTCCTCTCTGTCCTGTGTCATTCCTCTAATAACAAGAATTCAGAGATTCACCCTGAAGGCACTGGGTGGCGTGGAGAGGAGGGGAGACCATTGGGACAGATGGGCCTTTCTGAGGCTCTGGTTCTTTCCACAGTCCATAGCTTGGCTGAAGGTAGCCTCCTGCCCATTCAATTTTGGGGATCCCCTCTCCTGCATCCGTCTAAAAATATTTCCTGGTCTTTGCTTTTAAAAAACTGTAAGGGTGAGTGAAAATGAATTTGGGGAAGGAAGGTCAGTGCAGTGAAAGGAGAACCAAGCTTTCTAGCACCCACGTGCCTTGGACAAGTCCCTTTCTCTTCTTGGAACCTGTTCTCTCATGGGGGCAAGTCCAAGAGGAGTTAGTGGGACCGGATGCTGAATCCTAGAATGTTGTACATCGAGAATGTCTCCACCTTTTCAGTTCTCTTCAATCCCCTGATCCCTCAAAGAGAAAGTCTCCACTGGGGGCTGCTGAGACTTCAACACCTCTCTGAAATGCACTGGTCTTTTTAACAGAGAGTGGCAAGCGGGCCTCAGCTCAGGGCCTGTGCAGAGCTGCCCCTGGGGCTCATGATCCTCGCCTCACCCGCTGGCCCTGCCACTTCCACCCTAGTGTCTGCAGGGCCCTCTTCCTCTCGCAAACAGCAAACAGGGATGGGCAAGGAAATACCTCCCCAGGAGTAACGCTGACCGGTAAGGGTGGTGGCGATGCTGAGGTCCATCTCCCGAGCCCCACACCAAGTCCTGGTGAGACCGAGTCCCAGCTGCCCACAGCAGTGACAGCCCCGAAACTCGCCCTTGCATCCTTTTTGCCTGCTTCCCTGTGCCCCTCTGGTCCCCTAAAACCCATCTCAGGCTCCCCTCCCTTCTGCGGGAGCCCAGCTAACAGAGCAAGCGTCAGGCTCGAGCTGGACCATAATCACCCCGTCCTGTTTCTGCTGTATTTATAGTTACAGTTACCTTCTGTTTGTGTCAGTAGATATTGGTGTTTTATTTATGGCAGGGATATGGGCTTTCCTTCTTAATACATTCACTCCAGTAAGTAGAAAAGTGAGTCATTTCAAGAACTGCGAGAACCTGGCTCGAGACGGCAGAAATTGGGACTGACAACTGGGAACCACAGGACAAAAGGTTTCTGAGCCCCTTCAAGCCTGAACACTCTGGTTTGGTTTAGGGACCTTTCTGGTCTCTTTGTGGGCTGAAAGAGCTTCCTAGCTGCCCCATCTCTATCCTGGAGTGGATACCCCGTGAGGAGCCCATAGATGCCCTGGCACACAGAGCACTCAGGCCCAGGACTTGGGGTCCCGCAGCAGCCCAGAACCCCTAGGGGCCCGGGGCCCACCCTAATCCATGCCTTAGGCCCATGTAAGAATGAAGCCAGGGCTGGGGAGCAGGCCCTAAGTCCTTCCCCTTGGCCCCCCAATCCCGGCACCCTCCGGGCTTGAGGTAGAGGTTTCGGGAAGGCCCCCTCACCACATCTGGAGCTCATTACTCCACGAAGCTGGAGAGGCTGAGGATATAAATGGGTCCAGCAAGGGTTTAGATAAATACAGGGATGATAGATCCGCGCCGGGTTATTGAGAGGAAGTGAAAGGATGTTCGGGGAAGATCCTTAACCTTGTCAAGCTCCCCGACAAACTGTCCCCGGGGGGCCCGTCTACTCAGCAGCCTCATCTCCTGCCTCTCCCCCACACACAGGCAGAGCGTGGCCCCTCTCAGGACGCCGAGCTCTCGCCTGTGCTGATCCCTCTGCCTGGTGTGCCCTCTCCTTCCCCTGCACCCGGCGCAGGGAAGCCTTCTCTGACCACCCAGGCTGGGCGTGGTACCTGGGCCTCCTCCACCAGGATGGGGACTGACCGACTGACCTGGACATCTGCCGAACCTGCCCGACTCGGCCGCGAGGGCCTGGTGGGAGGGCCCTGTGTGTAGTAATTATATGACAACAAGAATAGCGTCCACCATGGGCCAGGATGTGTGCCAAGCATTCCACATACACCGACTCATCTAATCCCCCTGACAACCTGGAGAAGCAGGTCCTACGATCACTCCCATTTTACAGACGAGGAACCTGAGGCTCAGAGACATAAAGTGACTTGCCTAGGGTCACACAGCCAGGATGCAAACCCAGGGCTGCCCCACATTGGAGCTCAGGCAATCTCCTCCACACCTAGTAGCGAGCGAAAAAAGATTGTTGGCTGGAAGAACGAAGGGGATGCAGCTCCTCCAGGCCCCTTTCAGAGGCTCTTACTGGAAAGGGGATTTTACTTCCCGTGTACGTCCTGTCTACATGGTAGGAGTGTCACACAGTGATTTTCCTGTCTACACAAGGAATAAAGACAGTCATAAATAACATCCGTAGAGTGCCTCAGACATTACTGAGAACATCCATCCATCACATTTAAGTCTCACGTTAACCCTGCGTGGTAGGTTTCATTTGACAGATGAGGAAACTGAGGCCGAGAGGGGAGAAACGACCCACCCAAAGCCACGGGAGCCAGTGGTCAGCCAGGGTCTAAAGCCTGGGAGTGGGGCCACGGCCCACAGGGTGGAATTCCAGACCAGCACCTGATTTTGGAAGAAGCTGGTGCCCCACTTGGGGGCCTCGGTTTTCTCATCTCTATGATGGGGACGATAACCCCAACTCATTCTCTTCAATGGGGCCTTATTCCCTCCAGGACAAAGAGGTAGCCCTGCAGCTTGGTGACTCCAAAAGGAGCTGAGCGGTGACATCTGCTCCTGCCTTCCTGTGCAGAAGACACACTGCCCCTCATGCATCCTTCAGCCAATGTCCTTGATCTTGTTCAGCCTTGCTTTATATATGGGGACAGCAAAGCTCAGAGGAGCTAAGCATCCTGCTGAAGGTGGGTATGTGGCAGAGCCAGGATTTGAGCCCAGGTCAGCTCATGCCTCTGCAAGGCAGAGAGGTGTGGAACCTTCTGAAAAGGTATGAAGGTGACGAGCAGGATGAGGACAGCTCCCTGCCCAGGCTGCAATGAGAGCTGGGAGAGCAGGTAGAGAATGTAACGGAAGTCAGCTCAGCCATGGCCTAAATGCTGAGGTGGGCTTGGGCCTCAGGGTGAGGGCCTACCTGTGCCGGGAACAGCAGAGATAACGGGGATGCTGTTACAGCACCGGACACCTCTGGGCAGGTGAGCACACCTCAGGACTCCTGCCGTCTGGTGCCCATCAGCCCTGAGTGCAGGAAGGAGATGGGTCTGGGCTGCAGGTGACAGCTCAGCCCCAGCTGCCAAGGCAGCTTACACACTCACTTGCTGTGTGACGCTGGGCAGGTCCTATCCTCCTCTGGGCTTCACCTTTCCATCTGGCGTATAAAGAGCTTAGACTGGACCAGAAACTCTCAAACTTCCATTATTCTTAAAGTATTTTTAGGACTTTGGCCGTATGCATGTAACCACTTGAACTGCATCTCACTTTTAAATTGACTCACCTATTTTTACTGAAATAAATTCATTAGTAAAGGAAAAATCAAGCTGCTACTGTAACTAGGAGAAAGCCAGCTCTGATTCCTGTACCAGAAGTAGTTTGGCAAGGTGGTTAGACACAGGGGCTGTGGAGCCAGCTGCCTGGGTTCATAATCCTTGCTCTGAAACTGTGTGACCTCGGGCAAGTTACTTAACCTCTCTGTGCCTCAGCTTACTCATCAGTAAGATAAAGATAATAATGGTGCCTATCTCATAAAGTTATTATGAGGATGAAAGGAGTTCATATCTACAAAGAACTGGCACTCCGTAAGTGCTATATATGTGTTTGTTAAATAAAAATACATAAGCAAACTATGCACAATGAAAGTGAGATGGTGCCCTGGCATTCCAGCTCCCTAGTCGGGGCTAAGCCTGAGGTTTGCTTTTTCCTATTGAAAAGGGAGATTAGGGGCTGTCAGAAAGGTGTCAGAGACATGTTGGCAGGAAACAGAGACTTTCACTGTGAATAATCAGCAGGAGTGGAGGAGAAGGGAAGGGGAACCTTCTTACCGTATGATTCAACGTTATTTAATGTCATTTCTGTGTTCCTCCCAGAGTCTGCTCTGTCGGACACCCTGGTAAACACGGGACTAAAGCACGCACAAAAGTCTGGCTCTGATGACCTTGGACTCCCGGAAGAGAGTGGAGCTCTGATGCCATGGAAGGGTCGGTCCACGGCACCCCTTCTGCCCTCATCCCTTTGTTCTCCTGCCCCTTACCTGCTGAGAACCCTCCTACTGCTTCAGCCACCACCTGGCCTGGATTTGCTCCGTTGGCTCCAATTTAAACTATCTCACTCCATTTCTTTGCATAGGGAAGTGGTAAACGGTCAAGGTTAAGAGTCAGGATTCTGAACTTTAAATTCCATTTCTGACCTGTCTTGGGCAACTCACATCCCTGCTCTGTTCCATTTCTTCATCTGCCAAATGAGGAGAAAACTACCTACCGCGGGTGGGGGGGTCAACAAGATAACTCAGGTTAAGGGCTTAGCACAGCTCTGGGCCCATAGCTAGCACTTAATAAAGGATAGTTGTTGTTATAAATAAATTCAAATTTTGAGGGAAAGTCCTCTGTCAAACCATGTGTCTTGATTACAGTAATTAGAGCACTTCATGCATTCTCGCCTTATCCATCCTTCTGTCTGTCTTTCTTGGTGTTCATGAGGGCAAGGACCCACGAACTCTGGTCAGTACCCTCAGCCCGCAGTGCAGGGCTGGAGCCCCATGGAGGCCCAGCTGAAAAAGTGTTTGTTGAATGAATGAATGAATGAATGCAGAAATGGCTCAAGGGGACCTAAGCCACCTGATACAGGGAGGAGGTAGTGTCCCTTCCCCTCTCCATCTGGGGCCCCAAACCCTCAGCTTCCTCTCCCTTTCCCTCCAAGAGGAACCAGGAGGGACCACTTTCCTCAGTGGGAGTTGATGCCAGCCTGGATCTGTGACGTCAGACAACCAAAAAACACCTTCTGTGGTTACCCGTGGAATTGAATTGAACACCTTGTATCCCTCTGTTCACTACCAGGTCTCTGCTGGATGTTTATGACGTGCCCAGCCCTGGGCTAGGCAGTGTGAGGGAGGAAGATTCCAAAGAAAACACACATGTCCCAGTCCCTGCCCTCCATTCCTTTTCTCCAGGGTACCAATATATGCTGATATCCAGCAAAGTCAGAGGTACAAAGGAATGGGACAGGCCCTGAAGGCAGGAGCTCACAGACAAGAGGCTCCATGACATGTGTAGCCTACCCTGTTGGTTTTCATAAAATACTATATACTCTGCTAGCTCCAGAAAGAATTGGAGGGAAGTTTGTAATTTAAAATATATATGACATTTGAATCACATTTATGTAAAAAGAGCATCCAGATAGCCATTAGAGGTGAGGGAAAGAGAACCGTCCCATGAATCTGGGATAAGATAATGACTGTTATCAGGAAACCACGTTTGCTTTGAGCTTCCCAGCAGCCTAAGTGAGAAAGGAAGCAGGTTGAGAGGGGAAGATGAAGGAAAATAAGAAGAGGCAAAACTTATTGAGTGCTTACTCTAGGCCAGGCATTAAAGCTTTATGTGTGGAAACACATTGAACATTCACAGTAAGTAACCCAGTGAAATACATAAGATTATCTGCCTCATTTTACACATGAGGGAACTAAGACACGAGAGGATAAGTCTCTTGCTCAAGTAGCCAGCGAACAGTGGAGCCAAGATACGAACTAGGAAATTTGGGTCCAGAGTCACACCAGCACTTAGCCACCATGCCATTCTGCCAGGCCCTTTATGCGTGCTTTCTCGTTGGCTTTGCATAGCTCTACCACGTGGAATTATTACCTTCATTTGCCAAGTGACATAACAGAGGCACAGAGAGGTGGAGTGACTTGCCCAGAGTTACACAGCGCGTCTGTAGCAGACAGGGGCCTGCCCAACCTCTCTGTGCTTCCCCTCTGGCAGACAGGTTCAGCTCCACAGCACATGCCACTAACAAAAGGAAGCAAAGAGTTCATTCCGGAGGACGAGACAGGCCACACCGAGTCCCCTGAAAGCAGGGGAATCCTGACAGCTCACCTGCCCACTCTGCCGCAGGCCGCCCCTGCTGGCAGAGGTCCCCGATGACTGGGGGTCTAGCAATGCCAGCTCACAAGCCACATGCCACTCTGTGGTGTTTGCTTTGCTCCCAAGTGGGTGAGTCACTCAGAGCCCCCACCCCTTGGCTGGGCCCGCGTGAAGGTGTGGACAGATGGGATTTGCAGGATCCCAAGCCCCTCTCGCTTTGCCCTGCCAGGATAACAAAGAGTTCCTGGAAGCGTCTGGTTGGTCCAGAGTCAACAGACCTTGATTGAGTCTGATCTTGGGCAAGTCACTGCATCAGCAGGGGGGCAAAGTCAAGGACTAAATAACATCACACAGTAAAAGCTTTTAGCGCAATGTCTGGCGCATCGAACGTGCTTAATAAACTAGGTATTACTAATACAATTAACCTGGCTTGGGCCTATCTCTGTGGGCCACAGCCACTCTGACCAGGAATGGACTGACACGAGCCTGCCTTACGGGGGCTCCAGCCCAGTGACTGAGGTCATAGCAAAAAGGCAGTTCTGCCTGATCCACTGCTCCACCTGGGTTCCTGGTGTGCAGCAGCTGGTGCAAAAACCCAAGCTGCAATCCCAGCCCTGCCTCTAATGGCTGTGTGAGCTGGGGCCAGCCAGTCTTCCTTTCTGGGCCTCAGTTTCCCCTTCTATAAGAGGCTTGGACTGAGGAGCTCACCCACTCTGACCACGTGTCACTTCAGCCTTTATTTCATCTGACTTGGCAACGCCCCCTAGGAAGGACGCAGGGCTGGTCCTAACCCCTTTCCAGAAATGAGGAAAGCAAGGCTGAGAAGGGAAGGGCTTTACACCCGGAGGCTGTTGTAGATCAGAAGGACGCAGCGGGAAGCATGTGGACTCGGCCTCAGACAGAGCTGGGTCTGGATCCCAGCTCCTCCGCTCCCAGCTGGAAGGGCATGAAGAAAACACTTAACACCTTCCTGACCTGCTTTCTCCATCTTGAAAGGTGGGAGCAGACCCCTGCAGGAGGCATCAGGATCAGGAGTGCGGCCGGAGGGCCTAGCGTGGACCATGGCCCACGGTAGGTGGTCAATCAGGTCGTTTTGCTATTCTTCAAAAAAGGCCAATTTCATCATCTCATCTTTCCCCTGCAGAAAACTCTGGAAGGGCGGGCTTCCTGTTGCTCCAAGTATGAGGCGATACAGGGTGGGGCTTGACCCACAGGCCCTTCTGGTCTCAGCCACCCCTCTCCCTCCCCACCTCTCAGTTCCAGCCACTCTATGTCCTTTCAGCCACCAGGAGTCCACACTCCTGCTGGGTCTTTGCTCTCGCTGTTCCCTCTGCTTGGTGCACCCTCCCTTCTCTTTGAGCCAGGTCAGCTCCCAACTCATCTTTCAGGCTATACTGTGTGTCACTTCCTGCAGGAAGCCTTCCCTGACCTCCTTACCAGATCCAATCCTCCCTTACGACTTCTGCCGGAGTAGCCGTCTAAGATGTGGTGGTCCCATGTCTATGACGTTCTTGGATGACTGTCTGCTCTGCCCCAGGCTCTAAGTTCCTTGAGGGCAGGCATCTTGCACGGTCTTCCCATGGCTATACCCTGGCCCCTGGCTCAGCCCACAGCAGGCACTTGGTCACTGCTAGATTTTGAGCAGAGAGGATGATTACAGGATTAGAGGTCTCTCTCACCAAGCCTTGGTAACACACAGAGAAGTTAAATTGATCCTGCTTTGTCCCCACTTTGCAGGCTGCTTGCAGGGGTAGAGAAGGGGAGACATGCTTTGGAAGATAAGCTGGAGATGGTCACAGAAACCAGACGAGTGCCAGCTAGACACCCCAGTCACATCCGTGCGCACAGACGCCAGGCTCCCCCTATGCTCACAGCCGCTGACCCGTCTGAGACCCAGCCTGGGCCCCACTGGACAACGTCAACAGAGGCCCCCACTGCCCAGCCCCCGATGTCTGCCAGGCGCTGCACAGACTGTAGTTACTCATTAAATTCTCACAACCCCATAATGTGGGGATTGTCACCCTCTTCAAGAGATGAAGGAAACTGAGGCTCAGAGAGGTGAAGTCAGTCACTCAAGGCCACACTATTACAAAGTGGAGGGGGGTGTGGCTTGGATTCTTTATTTTTTTTTTTGCGGTACGCGGGCCTCTCACTGCTGTGGCCTCTCCCGTCGCGGAGCACAGGCTCCGGACACACAGGCTCAGCGGCCATGGCTCATGGGCCCAGCCGCTCCGCGGCATGTGGGATCCTCCCGGACCGGGGCACGAACCTGTGTCCCCTGCATCGGCAGGCGGACTCTCAATCACTGCGCCACCAGAGAAGCCTGGATTCTTTATTTTTTAACTGAACTGTGATGTATATACTGTAAAGTGGACAGGATCGTCAATGTTCAGCTCGATAAATTTCTCAGCTGGATATACCCAAGTAACTACCACCCAGAAAGTTCCTCGTGTCCTTTCCTCATCACTAACCCCCTTCACCACATGTAATCACTATCCTGATTTCCATCACCATTGACGAGTTCTGCCTGGTTTTGAAGTTTTGAAAGGGAACCATTCAGTATGTACTGTCTGGTGCCTGGCCTCTTTCACTCAGCGTCATGATGTTGAGATTGATCCATCGTGCTTCATGTTATCGGCAGTTTGTACTTTTTTTTACTGCAGTGTGGTATTCCATTGTGTGAATCCACCACAATGTATGTGCCTGGTCTTTGCTGATGGGCATCTGGGCCTTTTCCAGTTCGGGACTATTAAGAGCAGAGCTTCTATAAACATTCTAGTCTGGGACCTGCCTTGATGAACATGTGTACTCACTTCATTTAAGTACATACTTCACAGGGAGTGGAACTGCTGGGCCATGGGAGAGGCATATGTTTAGCTGTAGCAGAAACTGCAAAACAGTTTTCCAAAGGGGTTATGTGACTGCTTTTATTCACATCACTGCCCCAGTCTTTTCTTAGGGAAATCATGACGTGGGGTGATTTTAATATTTTCGATAGAGGTGATTTATTGGTTAATAATGAAATGTGATTTGATTCTTTTTAATACTACTGGGTGATTTCTATTAGAAACAAACTCACAAATCAATTATAAACCCTTTGTCAGACCTCCTATGGGCAATCTGGGGGTTCAGATAAATGTGGCTCTGTTAATAACTGACCCGGACTCCAGGCTCCCAGTCCAAAAACAGATGTAATTACCATTTGTGGAGGTGTAGGAAGAGGCCTACTACGTGCCAGGAACTGTACTCGGAGCTTTTTTATTTCCATCTCCTTTAATCCTCCTAAATGTATTGTGAAGCAGTAATGACTATCCTATTTTACAGAAGAGGAAACTGAGGCTCAGAAGGGAAGGCACTTTGGCCTGGGTCTCACAGGAAGTAAGTGTATGGAAAGAGTAGTCTCCTGGTATTGGAGGTCAGTAGCTATCAGGGCAGAGGGATGGGTTAGTGAGCTGTGGGTTATGTGACCATTAATAGCCAATGCATCCCCAAGAGTATGACGCCTAGCACAGAGTCTGTGCTCAATCAAGGCTTGTTGGCAACTGAACAGCCAAGTGAGTATAGCTAAAGTCAAAGCAGGAACGGAACAAGAACCACCTGCCCTGCCCCCAGGAGGACTCGATGCTTTCACTACCAAGGGCGCGGGTTCAATCCTTGGTTGGGGAAGTAAGATCTCACAAGCCATGTAGCGCAGCCAGAAAAAAAAAAAAAAAAAAGAACAAGGACCCTGGGGCAAACCTGGGGGCTGATCCTCTCTGCCCAGAAGGACCCTGGGGCAAACCTGGGGGCTGATCCTCTCTGCCCAGAAAGACAACCTCAAAGCACTTGGAATAGAGAGTCAATAAACCCCATTCCCCTTCAGATCTGAGTGAGGCCCAGGGGCTGGGAATAGCACGTGGAGCTCCAGCTCCCAGTGTCACTTCCCCGACCCTTTCCACCAACATTCCCTCCATTACTCCTGACCTGTCCTATGCCCACCCTGAATGCAGAAACGTTGTCTGACTCCAGCCTGTCTCCTGGGCATCCTCCTAGATCAGCTGGGCAGCCTCGATGTCAGAGACTCTGTGACTTGCCCACATCATGAGCTGAGCTTTTGTTGCAAGACCATTATGGCCCCTGGGCTCACACGAGCCTTCAGGAGGATGATGTGCACGGACCCCAGAAGGAGGGGCCCCGGGTCTGGCCCTGCCCTCCCACTCACCTGGAGGCTTTGGGCAAGTCCTTCTCTCTGATCCTCAGTTTTCCTACCTGTAATAGGACGAGTTTACAAGGAAAATAAAATGTGCAGAGAAGGTGTGGGATGGTGATGATGTGCGTGGGCCTTGAAGGCCCAGACCAGGTTTGAATCCTAAGTCTACCTCTCTCCCCTGCCCCCCACAAAGTGGGGCAGGTGCCTCAACCAACACAGAGCTTCAGGGAGAAAAACGGAGCCCACCTGAGATGGGCGTGGAAGGCGTGGTACATTTTAAGCTCTCAGGCAGGTTAACCATTCTTGTTTCTCTTGTAGTTGCTGTTACTACGCTGAGCCACAGAGGGACGTGAGAAATTGATTGGGTTTTCTTGCTGGGAAGAAAACCAGGCTCTCAGAGCGAATACATCCTGCCTTCCCTGAGGCTTTTAGATTTAATTCTAAATCTCCAAAACGGAGGACCAGATGGGCCACACAGTCCACTCACCTACTCAACAAGTATTCAGGTGCCTACTATGTGCCAGGCGTTAGAAATTCTAAGTGTCAGGCAAGGAGCGCGTCACGTGTAACTATGGTATCTGCAGGGGTGGGGGCGGGGTGCAGAGAGGGAATCCCCTTATCTCCCCAGGAGAGACAAGCCGGCTTGGGATTTAGATAAGAAGGAGACTGGGGTGCGCGGGCTGGGGGGAGAGCAGCCAGGTGTCAGGAGGGAGGGAAAGCAGACGGCTCCAGGAACGCGGTTTTCAGGGGTTTTACTTAGAAGGAGGATAAAGTGGAGGGGACGTCGAGGTGTCAGGTTAGGAAGACAAGTCCCAGCGGGCCCAGGGTGAGAGAGGAGATGTCTCCCAAGACTGCCGCTGGAGGAAGATCCCCAGGAGACATTAGATGGAGTAACAGGATGGCACGGGGAGGGGGGCTGTCCAAGCCAGAGCCAGCCCCACCTTTAGCCGGCACCCACTGGTCCACGGGGCACCCTCCTCACCACTGTAACCAGGCCACTGTTGCTGAGTAGGAGGCCCATGGAGGATGGGACCGCCCCCTCCACCAGCTCGGGGGGTGGCGCTGGGGGCATGGGGAACAGAGCTGGGTGCAAAGCAGCTGGGTGCACAACTGGGGAAGGCTTGGCCACGGCGGGGCGGCTCACACTTGACCGAGCGCCAAGTTAAGAGCTTTGCACGAACCACCCCACAATGAGGGGAGGAAAGTTTTGTTCTGTGCTTCATCTTACCGATAAGGAAAATGAGGCTCAGAGAGCTGCAGGAACAGTCCCAGGCCGCACAGCAGTAAGGGCAGAGGAGCCAGCAGAGTGCTGCCTGCTCTTGACAGAGGGCTTCCTGGGTAAGAAGTGGCGGGGGGTGGGCCTCCGGACGAGAATGGAGGGGTGAGGAAGGGCACTCCAGGCCGGGGAACAGCAGGAGCAAAGGCGGGCGGTAAGAAGAAGCAGGGTGAGTGCAAGGAACAGCAAGATATTGAGTGTGGAAGACACAGGCTGTGGTGAGAGCAGTGGGTCTCAGCTGGGCACCGTGCCCCCAAGTGGGCATTTAGAAACGTGTAGAGGTGGTTTTGGTTGTTTTTATGACCACAGAGACTCACGGGCACATATGCTCCCTGCTGACACCACAGCAGTGCCACGGAAACCCGCTAGACTGGACCATGGGTCCAACCATCTGAGAACTGTGGAGGCACAACGACCATGGGGGAGAGGGATGCTGTTGGCATTTCACGTTCTAGAGACCGGGGTGCTAAATATACCGCAATGGGCAGGACAGTCCCACAACAGGAAGAACTATCCTGAGCAAAATATGGAGAGAAACCTTGTTTAAAAAAATAAAGGTAGATTAGACTAATCATGACACCCACCCCCAAAAGGGGGTGGGAATTCCACCTTTTGAAGGGAATTCCAATAAGGCCAGATGATGGGGACATCACCCGGATGGAAAGGACCTGGCTGCACTGGTACCACTGAAAAAGATCTCAGGGTCACTGGGGACCACAGGCTGAGTACAAGGAAGCAACAAGAGGCTCAGGCAAATCATTTGGGCCTGAAGCTTCAAAAACGGGGTTTATTTAGATAATCCCTCCCCAGGCCTCCCTGCCTCAGCGCCTGGTTTCTCTAAGGATTTATTTTGTGAAAATGTTTCTCTCAACAAGTAAGTTATCCTACCCTGAGACGGCGAGGGAATTCTTCCCTGCGTTCAAAACCACAAACCCTGGGCAGCCCTTCTGCGGCCCGGCACAACTTTCTGCAGCGTCAGGTTATGAATCACTCATCAAATCCGAGTCTGATTCCAGGCCAGGCTGGGTGCGGGGGGGAGGGCGGCCTGCGTTCCTCTCCCAGCTCTGGGCGCTGGGCTGCTGTGCCAGGTGGGCTCAGACCAGTTTCTCCTGACTCTGCCTCGAGGGTCATCGATATGTGACACTAGAAATGCCCAGACTAGGTTACGTCCAATCGACCGCGTTCCTTGAGGCCTCGGAATAACCAGCTGGGCTAGGGCCGGTCAGCCCACTTCAGAAATGAGGCTCTGGGAGGGGTGATGTGGCGGAAAGGAAAACGTGGCAGCTAAGACAAGCAGCTCTAGGGGCTGGCTCCAAAACCCTGAGCGTGCCTCAGTATTCCAGCCAAGACCCCCGAGAGTGCTGGCTCACTGCCGATGCTCCCATGGCACTATCCCCAACCTGGCAAACGGCAGGACCTCGAGGCCACAGGTCCAACCTTTCCAGGACTGTGGGGGCGCCTCAGCCCTAGGGGTTCCTCCATCACAGCCTGAGAACACCTCTCCTCCTCTCTACCAACCCCAAGTCTCATCTCCCCTGGAAACCTCTACAGCAGAGCGCTGGCACATAGTAGGCCCTCAATAGACATTTACTGAATGCTGGGAATGATCAAAAGGACTCATAATAGTAGATGCACTCCATAAATGGCTACTGAATGAATAAACGAGCGGATGGATGGCGGCAGTGTGGTCCTAGAACAGGAAAGCACCAGGACCTCGCATGGAGATTTGAATCCTGGCCCTGCCACTTACTAGCTGGGTGACTTCAGGGAAACTCCTTAGCTTTTGGGAGCCCGTGGTTTTCTCACGTGCAATATGGGATAACGGCAGCACCCACCACAAGGAGCTGTTAGGGAGATGCAATGGAGTAAGGTGCCAGGAGAGCTTGGCATAGCACCTGGCACCCGGGCAGGCTCAGAGATGGAAACTGTTACTCTCATGACCATGGTCGTTATTTACAATTGATGCTTGAGGGCTTGGGCCCAAAAACATTTTGAGGTTTCCTGGCTTTGGAAAGATCATCAACACAGACATGGACAGAGCCAGGCATATTCAGGAAAAAGAAAATGATAAGGGAAAGAGGGAAGGAAGCTAAGACCAGACTCCCAAGTGAATAAAGCCATCCGTGTAAATCATTCACAAAGACGGGGCTGAGCCAGGCTGGGCCCCCACGAAGCCTTCCAGCCCCAAAGTGGGGATTTCTCATCTCTGAGGTGAGTTGGTGTTTTTCACCTGTAAATGGTTTCGTTAGGTCCTGCCTCAAGGCAGGGCATGAACTCAAAGACCTCTTCAAGGCTGGGCCAATAACAGAGCCACCTTGTTCTGGCCCGAGACCCAGCTCCCATCTCCCTCCAGTTTCTACCTAGTTTTAGAAGCATCGGAACAGCCTGTGTATTACGATCACTTCCTCCCACTTCCAAGGTCTTGAGAGGGTGTCGCGCTGAGTTGTAAAAGCTTCTAGGATAGAGGAAGAAGTTATTTTTATGGGCAGGCAGTGCATTCATTCATTCTCTCATTCATTAAACATCGGTTTGAGAGCCCGCCGGTAAGAGGCTCTGAGCTAGGCACTGGCGACCCAACAATAAATAAGATCAGAAAGTCCACATTCCAGTCTAGTGAGGGAAGCTGATGTGAACAAGATTAGCCATAACTGGTGTTCTGAAGTCATCTGTAAAAGAATTGTGGCTGATGGGGAATTCCCTGGCAGTCCAGTGGTTAGGATGTGGCGCTTCCACTGCTGGGGCTCGGGTTTGATCCCTGGTCGGGGAGCTAAGACCCCAAAAGCTGAGAGGTGCAGCCAAATTAAAAAAAAAAATTGTGGCTAAAGGGCTGAGGGTGGCTACTAGGGATATACTAGGAGCAGGATATACTAGGGAGGGGACATTTGAGTTGGGCCTTGAAGAATGACCAAGAGTTCACTAGGCAGAAAAGTGAGAGAAGGGCATTCATCATAGGCAACTAGGGCCTGAACAAAAGCTGGGGGCCCAGGCGTTTATGACATATATGTATGAAACCTAAGAGTTTATGGATGAGAATGACAAGGGCAGGCAGGGAGGTCAACAGGGGCCAGGGCCACCAAGCAGGTGGGCTAGGAAGCCAGGGGAAGGGTTTTTTGACTTTGATTTTTTAGATGACAAGGAGCCCAAGGTCTGAGCAGGGGAGTAATATGATCTGAGCTGCAGTTTTGAAGACTCAGTGGTGAGGCTCTGTGGGGTCCAGAGGTCACTGAGATGGTCCAGGAGGGGAAGGGTAAGGCCTTGAGGTCAGGTGCAGGCTGTAGAAATAGAGAGTCAGGGAGCAACTGGAATGGTCAGGGAGAAAGGGAAGCACAGATGAAAAGGACTATGCTGCCTCTGGTCGGGATACTCTCTCCCCACATCCACAAGGCAGCCAGACTAGGAACCTGAAGCACGGAATGACTGGCCCAGGATTCCTAGTCAGGCTAATGGCTGGATTCACAGATACCCGGAGGCCTCTGGGGGGAGTCCCAAGTTCTCGGTTGTGTCTCCCCTTCAGAATCCGCCCAGAGAGCCATTGCCAAGGTGGCAGCCAGGATTTCTGAGCCAACCAGCCTCCCCAACCTCCCCTTCCCCCCAGCTCTGATTGGGGGTGGGGACGAGGAGCAGGCTGGGCCCTGTGTCTCCATCAGCCAAGTTCCATTATCCTCCAAGGCCGGGTGACCCCCTGCCGCCGCCCCACAGTGCACTGGGAAGAAAAGCTCCTCTCTGACAAGAAAGCCCCTTTCCAGGCTGGGCCCGGGGTCTGGGCAGCGCCTTTATGCACGGTGACCCTGCCACAGTGTCAGCCGCAAAGACACTTCGGGCTGCAGAGGTTGCCCCTCCCCTGAAGGGCCTCGTGCTGAAGCTGTGAAGGGGCCTCCTCCGGGGGCCTATGGGAACCAGACTGCGGCCTGCAGGCCTCACTGATGCTCCCAGGCCCCTTCCCACACCCCCGAGGAATCATGCTCTGGCCAGCATCGTGACCTAGGTGGGTTTGGACCAAGGTGGGGGGCAGCTAAACAGAGCCCCTGCTTAGGTACTGGGAATGGGCCCCAAGGAACTGTTTGTCCAGCCTCCAGAATTATTTGAGAGGAAAGTTAAAGGGGAGAGGCTTTTGTGTCTCCGGGCCCAGCCCCTGGGCCCCATTCCCCACACCAACCAAGCAAGAGGGGCCTCCCTGTCTCCAGCCTCCCCCAACCCACCACCACCTCCACCAGCTTGCTCGTTCCTCACCCAACCCCCCTCCAAGTACAGTCTTGCCAAGGAGGAAGTGGAGGCCTAACATTGGCCAGCCTCCTGCAGACCCGTCTACGTACACCTTTGGAGGTTGGGCAATGTGTTCCCTTCACACACACACACACACACACACACACGCCCTGCTAATGGTAATAGTAATTATGACCAACTATCGCTGTCCTTACCAAGCACTTCCTCTGTGCCAGGCATCGTGCAATGTGCCTCTTTGGACAATCTTATCATCTTCATTTTACTGATGGGGAACTGAGGCTCAGAGAGGGAAAGCAGCCTAAGGTCACAGAGCACGTAAGTGGCTAAACCAGGATTCAAACCCAAGTCCATCAGACCCCAGAGCCCCTACTCTTAACCCCACACAAGGCTGTTAATGAAGCGCAAACAGGCCTAGAGGCTCTGCTCCAAGTTTAGTGACCTCATCACCCCCAGCCCTCAGCGCAGACTCAGTTCCAAAGAGTTCTGAGTTCCCTACGACAGTTATGAGGCTATCCAGAGGTGGGAGTGGCAGTTTCAGGGAAAATAAACTCCCATAATTTAAGCCAAATGAGTCCAGTTTAAACTGAAGATTTTTTCAGTCCTACAGAACCAAGAGAGGGGCTCCCCGCAAGGCCCTCCAATCAAACCCCTAGGAAGTGGAAGAAGGGCACCCAAGTGGGAGCTCCTGGGGGGGCTCAAAAAGCTGGTCTTGGTGCCTCTCCCTGCTCTCAGACCCTAGGGGTGAGCCAGCACTCCTTTCCCAGAGGCAGAAATTAACTAGGGACTTTGAACTTCCTCAGAGCCCCTGGTTCTGGGTAATAGCCTCTGAAGGATGCGGCAACACCATGCCCCCAGGCCAGAGCACAACCTTCAGGGTTGGGCCGAAATGGTTCAGATCCCTGCTGGGCAGGCTTAGGGAGTGCTACCCTCTCTGAGCCTCAGTTTCCCTACCTTGCAGGGATGCTATGAGGAGTCAATGAAGTATGTGAAGCATCAAATACCCGGCCTGCCACAAAGTAGCATGTCATCATCATCGGCATCCCAGAGTAAAACCACAGACGCTTTTCAACTGTGAGCCCCCTGGAATTATATACAAAAGTATGTGTAGGTGTGTCTCCAATTTCCTGGGAGGGTGGGGAGTTCATAGGTTTTGTCAGCTTCTCCAGGCTCTTCACGGCCCCAAAAAAGTTAAGAACCACAGCCAAAGAACACTGACGTTCCTGTAGCACTCTCTTGGGGTGTACATATCTCTGGGACTCGGTTTCTCAAACTGAAGTTTCTCCCTGCCTTGCCTGTCTCACGAGGATGTTTCAGGGCTCAATCGGGACTGTGGAGGTGAAAGGTGACAGTGTACAGGGCTGTGTGAGAAGGCAGGGGTACCTTACCCTGCTAAAGACGCAGCAGGGCTGGCTCCCTATGGGCCAGGCCACAGCAGTGGCTGCCTCCAGCCCCTACACAGAGAGGCCTGAGAGAGACACCAGACCCCTGTCCCACCCTAGGCTGGCCTCTGATTCGGGGGGCCCAGGGCAGGAGCTCCCCATGGGGATGGCTTCTTGGCTATAATTTTGTTTTTGAAGGCCAAGAGGCCAAGAGTCTAGAGTCCTGGGTTCCTGGCTCTGTCCCCACCAAGTCCAGCCAGCCTGATGTAGTAGCCTTGAGCATGGGTTTTAGTCAGAAGATGCTGGATGCAAATCCCAGTTCTGCCACTGACTGGCTGTGTGGCCTTGGGCAAGTTACTAAACCTCTCAGAGGTTCTCTTATCTCGAAAACAGAGACAATAATGTCTTGCCTTGCAGTGATGGATTCAACAATGCAATGTAATTAGCACAGAGTGAGGCTGCAGGTATGCTAATCACTAGGATGTGAACCTACTTTGTGTTAACATTTTTGTGGGTCACGTGATCCCTGTGTGACCCAGCATAGGCCCTCTGTCCTCTTTGGCGCTTAGTCTCCCAGCCTCAAAATGCAGGGGCTGACTAGAAAGACAGCTGAGGAGGGGAACACACGGAGAATGTGGACAGTCCTGCGTTTGAATCTGAAGAAAAATCCACCTGGGCAAATCCTTCCACCTCTCTGAGCCTCAGTTTCCTCCTCTGTACTATGGGTCTCATTCTTTATCTGTATTCAACTGACATCAACTGAATTTGAATGTGGAACGTGCCTCGTCCTGGGCCAGACGATGCTGATAAAAAGATAAAGTTGGCATGGTCCTACCTTCAAGTGGTGGATCATGAGGACATCCGCTCCCTCCTTAGGACCGCGGGAGAAGCAACTGAGATAGTGCCTGAGAACACACCTTGTAAACTGCAAAGAGCTGTGATGTCAGCTACTGTCAAAGGCCCCCAACTACAAATCAGAACATAAAGGGGTGGAGAGGGTCCCTAAATATTTACCTGTTACACAAAAATAAGGACCCTTTAGCAGAGGCACTAAAGGCAGCTTTAAAAATCTAGTCGTGTGTGTGTGTGTGTGTGTGTGTGTGTGTGTGTGTGTGTGTGTGTGTGTTTGCGTGGGGGGCGTGGAATGAAATGAGGTCATATGGAAACGGACTATTTTTGTTTCAACACAGCATTTAAAAAATACTCTTAATTATATGAGGATGGGGGAAAGGTTTTCTCAAAAATTAAAGAGAACTGTTAGAGCTGCCCTCCGCCCCTCCCAGCCCCTCCTCCAAATCCTTCTCCCTCCCACCTCCAGGCGCCTGCCCACCACCTTATCCACGCCCCCATCCCTCACCTTCCCTAGGCCCCTGCAGCTCTTGGCTGGCACACCTGGGAGGCAACTGGCATCTGGGCAGAAGGAAGCTGAGCCCCACCCTCTGAGCCCTTTCCAAATGGGCTCTTGTTTCATCCCTAAGCAACCCTGGGAGGCACAGATGGGGACACTTATCACCTCTGGAGCTCAGAGAGGCTGTGTCCCAGTCTGAGGTCACACAGCCTGCGAATGGTCTATTGCACCTTGGAGCCGAGTCCTTTCTTTTAGAGGGCACTGTCTCCCGGGGTCACTGCTGCCCAGCGCTGTAGGTCCTGAGACCCAGGGGTGAACCCTAGGACTGCTGGAACCGAGGATCAGGCAATCTCCTTGGATGTGGACTGGGTCAGGGGCACAGTCTGGACAAAGGCATTCCCAGCTCTGCCTTCTGTGCCTGCCCTCTACACAATGATGATCATTTACTGAGCACTTACTATGTGCCACAACCTCAATAGGACTATTATTATCCCCATTTTACGGATACAGAAACTGGGGCTCCAGGGCAGTCACATCTAGTAAGAGCTGACACCAGGACTTGAACCCAGCAAGTGTGTTTGCAGAGCCCCTTGGTCGGCTGCCTGTGGCTGTGCATTATTTAATCATCCTGGGCCCAACACATGGCTTTTGTTTAACCCAGTCTTCTCACTTTGACTCTGACCTCCTTGAGGATGGCAAAAAGGCATAGTCCTCTCTGTATTGCTCTAAGGAGCCCAGCACACAGTAGGCGCTTAATATATGTAGATCCAAGGAGCTGGCCATGAGGTTATGGCGGCCAGGGCAGAAGGTGCCAAGTCTCATCCTCCCGTTTTACAGATGGACGAACCATCGCCCCAGGAGGTGAAGGGACTTGAGCAAAGTCACCCAGAGGGTCCTGACAAAGGCTGGACCTGGACCCAGGCCAGGCCCTCCCCCTCCCCCTTGCCTTCCAGCCCCAGCCAGAACCGTCCAGCACATGCCTCAGTTGCCAACACAGCTGCCAGGAGATTGAGTTGTCAATAACTTATTAATTTATGTTAGAAACAAGACAGATGCTTCCACATCACAAACACCAACAGAGCCTCCTGGGCTGGGAGGAGGGGGTGAAGGGTCAGGACGAGGAGAGATGCAGGGTGCTTCCTCACCCCTGCACCTTCCCACAAACCAGCAAAGCCAGGGCCATCTACTGACTGGTTCCCACTCCCACCACCTCAGTCCGAGCACTACCACCTGCCTGGCCTGTGCAGAGGCTCCTCCCTGTCCCCTGCTTTTGCTCGTGCCCCCGCAGTCTCTTCCCTTCACCACAGCCGGAGCAATGCTTTCTAAACACAAGTCAGATCCTGTCACCTCCTCAAAACCCTGTGCTGCTGGAATCTTGCTCAAGGTAGAAGCCAAGTCCGGACCGTGGCTCCCCTTCCCTTCATTTTTCTCCTTAGCATCACCAACACCTAACCTGCTCACTAGATATTATCTCCAGTCTTTCCCACTAGAAGGAAAGCTCCACGGGGCAGGACAGTCTGCATGGCCCACTGTAATCCGTCCACAGTCACACAGCTGGTTAGAGGCTTGGATGTCAAGGCACCAGGCTGCAGGCCCCCAGAGGCCAGGGACCCCTTGGTACCACCCATCGGAGTGCCAGAGAGAAGAGGGGAAGGGTCAGTAGACTTGAAGTCCACCAGATAAGTGTACGTCTGTCCCCACTTACCCACTGAGTGAGTGGCCCCACCAAGTTACTTCCCCCTTTCTGAGTAGCAGAAGCCTCATCCGTCCATCTAGAAGAACAATCCCAGTGGGCCTTCCTCCCAGGGGGCTGTGCACATCCAGTGTGCGAGCTCCGAGGGCAAGACCCATGATGTCTGATTCACTTCGGATCCCCACCCCCACCCTGGGGCTTGGCCCTGTGCCAAGCCCCCAAGGACTTCAATACCAGTCTCTTCAATTAAAGGGAGATGATGGATGTCACAGCACTTTGCCAACTGTCACCCAGAAGAACAAACAGAAGCGTATCCTCCTTTCAGTTATCCCGAGAACCCACCCACCCTCCCTTCCTTCCTTCCTTCCTTCCTTCCTTCAGTCTTCCAATCAATACATAGCTATTGAGCACCTACTATGGGCCAGGCTCTATGGTAGGCCCGGGAATCTAGCGATGAAGCAATTGAATCATGGTTCCTCCTCTTATGGAGTGTATTATTGGGTAGGAGAGAAAGAGAGACGATCAAAGAAACAACATTAATTATTTTACAATTATGACTTTGACAAATGCTGTAAAACAGCGGTCCCCAACCTTTTTGGCACCAGGGACCGGTTTCGTGGAAGACAATTTTTCCATGGCCAGGGGTTGGGGACCCCTGCTGTAAAAGATCCGCCTGTGGAACTATTGAGAGCTTATGGAAAATTTCTCTGAAAAAGTGGAGGATGGGTGAGAGGTGTCCAGGTGACGAGCAAAGCAATCAGCCTAGAGGAATCAGCCAGTGCAAAGGCCCTGTGGTGGGAAGAAGCCTAGGGAGTGTAAGGAATTGAAAGGCCAGAGTGGGTAGAACTGCTAGACCAAGGTGGGTGATGGAGATAAGCCAGAAAATGGGCAGCAGCCAGACTAAGCAGGGCCTCTGGGTTATGGGGAGGATGGGTCTTTATACTGAAAGCAACAGGAAGTCATGAAATGTTTTAGAGAAATAGCATGATTAGATTCAAAATCCAATCCCAGGTCATGTTCTCCTAAAATAGGTCTGTGTGTCTCTTTGTCCCAGGGTGGCCAGGGTTTGGTGGGTGGGGGGTGGGGGCGGGTCAGGCTCAAGGCTCCCAATTTGGAGATGTCAAGGCAAAAGGTCCTCTCCTCCCAGCATCTCATGCCCAGGTGAGAATGCCGACCATCCTCAAGACAGGACATTCCAAAGGTGTCTTGGTGCCCGCTGGCTGAGGTCTACCCGCTGGCCAAGGTCAGCCCAACAGCACAGTTGTCACAGAGAATTAAAATCTGCCCAGAAATTCAGGAAACTCGGCATGGCTCCCCCTGTGATCCTAACTGGGAGGCATTATCCCGAGTGAGCAGATTATCAGGATGTGTAATTTCTGGAATAAACACAGCTGTGTTTGTTTCTCTGAGCAGTGCTCCAGACAGAGCAGCAGCCTGGCCTGCCGCGTGCAGCTGGAGCCTCGCACCTTGGGACGGACGCCGCCAGGCAGCGGGGAACACGCCCCTCCCAAAAGGCCTCCGGGTGCTGCCATCCAGGCGGATCCGTCTGGCCTCCAGTTCGGGGCCCCTCGGGAAGCTAGCGAAGAGACCAGGGAGGTGCTGCAGTCCCAGGAGGGGGAGGGAATGTGGAGAAACCTCCAGGTCTTTTCCCTTTGGGATGGGGGTTGGTCACAATCACCTGGACAATCTAGAGTTATTAGCTGTGGGAGCATCCTCCCTAGTGTGGGTGGTCCATGTGCAAGCACCCTGAGAAGGTAAGAGTCCATCCCTGGAGCTTTCCAGATGGGAAAACTGAGGTCCAGGGAAGGGGACCAGGGAGAACGGGGCAAGGGACACCATACATCCAGCCTCTGCTTTGGGCCAGGCTCTGAAACAGGTGCCAGAAACACCACAGCGTTCACTCAGCTCTGCAGCAGCTGTGCAGCCCTGCAGCCTGCAGGGCCATAGAGAGCAGGGCTTTAATCTCAGCTCCATCGCCCAGGAACCCTGTGACCATGGGCAAGTCATATGAGCCTCAGTTTCCCCATCTGTAAAGTGGGGATAATCATACCTACTCCATGGGGTTCTTGTGAGGATTAAGCAGGATTCGACATGTAAAGGGCTGTGTGCCTGGCACACTGTAGGGAGCCCATACATGATGGCTAGTCCTCCTTCATTCATTCATTCATTCATGGATTACTGAGCACCTACTATGTCCCAGGCACCATGCCGGACACTTGTAAACAAGAGACAAAAATCCCTGCCTTCATGAAGCTTACATTCTTACAGGGAGGACAATGACTAAATGATGTTTTGTTTTTGTCGTTATTATTATTGCCATTTTACAGAAGGACAAGCTGAAAGTCAGAATGGTTAAGTCATTTTTTAGATGCCCATTATTTATTTTTATCCCATCTTATTCTCAAAAGGGCTAGAGGCAGATGTTAAATAATTTATCCAAGTCTCTACAGCTAGAAAAGGGAGCCACTGGTTTTAAAGGTTTTATCTCCCTTGGAAAGATTTTTAGCGGGTGCAGACCTAGTTCCAGGCCTGCAACCAGCCCTGTGTGACCTCAGGCAGGTGCTGTCCCCTTCTGGGCCTCAGTTTCCCCACATGTCCGGCTCTAGTATTTTGCATTCTGGGATCGTTCCTGGTGTGCTGCCTGGGTTGGCTAGGCTCTGTGGAATTGCTGAGCCCCAGCAAGGTGTCTATAACCTTTCCCTGGCACCAAGGGGTGAAGCGGGTGGGGTCGGACAGGCTCCCAGGAGCTCTCTGGAGAAGCTGGAGGGCTTCCAGGAGGGAAGCAATGGGCCAGGCAGCTGCCCTCCCTGACATGTTCACTCTGCCATGGTCCCCACCATTCTGGTCCCCCCTCAGTATGTTCCCTACATCCTGTCCCCTCCCATGACCAGAGGAGCTGGCTGGGCAGGATTAGCCTGCACCCAGGGTCTGGTTTAATCCGGGCCAGACCACACACACCCCTCCCAGCCTGCCCCTCCCCGCTCTGGATCCTCCCCCCACACTAGCCCCCATGGCCATCTTCGTGAACCCTTCCCTGCTTCCCAGCAGGGAACTTCCCAGTATCAAGTTCAAACACAAGAGAGGCCTTGTTACTCAAGGCCTCTCTTACCTGGCTCAAACCTTCTCCCCCAGCCTCATCTCCCTTTTCTTTCTTTCACACAGTTTCATTCACTGTGGCTTCTACAAACCCGCCCCTCTCGGCCTTTGCTCAAGCTGTCCCCTCTGCTAAGAATGCCCTCCATTCCATTTACCATGGGTCAAAAATCCTACTGGGCTAAATATGCCTTCCACCAGCCCAGGATGGAAGACATTTCCCCTTTGCACTCAACAAATTCCATTACACCCAAGTATTTATCACTTCACCAAACGTCTCTGAACCTGCTTTTTTATTGGCAAAATCAGTGATAATAACTATGATGCAGGGTTATTGAGGGGAATGAGAAAGTGTCAGAAAAGCAGCTAGTATGGTACCTAGTACTTAATAGGGACTCAGTGGTGAGAGGCTGCTATGATGATGATGTTGATAATGGAAGAGAAATAGGAGAAAGAGAAGAGAAGGGGAAGGGAAAGAGATGGAAAAGGAGGAAGAGGAAGGAGACATCGCCCATCCCTCTGCTGGGATATAACTCTTTAACAGGAGAAAGTCAATTCTGATTCATTCCCCTCTATGTCCCCCAGCACCCTGGAGGCTTTCATAAATGATGGTTGAATGGATAGACAGAATAAAAGGATGGATGAATGGAGAGAAGGAAGGAAGCTAGGATTATGGGAAAGAAGGAAGGATGTATGGACAGATGAATGGAAACAGATATGCCTGGAGGAGACTGAGTGTGTTACCCCAGGAGCCTAGCAGCATAGCATCCTACTGGAAGCTGAGGCTTCTGGGACCAGATGCCAAATCTGTTCCCCTGGCTCTAAGCTCCTGTGCTCCTGGCCAGCATCAGGCTGCTCTCAAGGTTGAGTGAGTGGAAGCTCAGAGCAGCTGATACCCCTGGGGGTTCAAGCTCTTCCCCCACCTGCCACCAGCCTCTGAGAGTACCAGCTCCTGACAGCAGGAACACAGCTCCAAAACTGTGAGACAAGTCAATGGGAAAATAGGATTTACTTTACAGAAATTCACTTTGGGGGCCAACTTTTCTGGAACTCCCCAGTGCAGCAACTTTGGCAAAACCACAGTCAATGTCTCAGAAGGTTTCTCCAAACCTGGGGAGTGTGCTGTTTGCCAGCTCTTTCTAAGTCCAGAAAGTGCAGAATAAGGAAATATCACAGTCTAGATGCCAAAGGGAATCTGAGGGGGAGAAATGTGCTCTGGTTTTTTGTGTTTGTTCAATCTTCCATCCATTTATCCAACCAACTATCTGCCATTATCCATCCATCCATCCATCCAATGATCCCTCCACCCATTCAACCATCCAACCATCCCTCCATCCATCCAATCCATGCAATCTCCATCAAACCATCCTTTTCTCTATCTATCTCTCTATCTAGCTATCACTATCCATTTATCCACCTATCAACCTGCCCATCATTCATCCAACCATGCAATCCATGCCCTCATTCTCTATCCATCCAGCCATCAATCACTCAAGCTACCATCCAACCGCTCAGCTATTTAGTTCTCCAACTGTACTCTATTCAGCCAGGATGATTGAGGATCTCTCAGTATGGTTGGGGGTAAACCAGACATGTTGACACAGTATCCAGTATGATCTAACCTAGGCAATATAAAACAGGTACATACAAAGTGCCACCAAGAACAAAGAAGTCACCAAGGACAGTCCAACACTACACATAGAAGCGGGAGGGGTCAGAGAGGTCAGGGCAGGCTTCAACTAGGAGACACTCAAACTTGGTCTTAATACACAGCAAGAATTAGCCAGAGGAAGAAGGTGAGAAGGGTACCCAGGCAAGGGGGCAACATAAAACAGCATGGTGGGGCTTCCCTGGTGGTGCAGTGGTTGAGAGTCCGCCTGCCGATGCAGGGGACACGGGTTCGTGCCCCGGTCCGGGAAGATCCCACATGCCACGGAGCGGCTGGGCCCGTGAGCCATGGCCGCTGAGCCTGTGCATCTAGAGCCCGCGCTCTGCAATGGAAGAGGTCACAACAGTGAGAGGCCCTAGTACCGCAAAAAAAAACAAAAACCCAAAAAACAAACAAACAAAAAATGGTGTATTCTAGAAGTCCCAAGGCCTGAGTCCTCATAACCACTTGATTAACTGTGAACACTGGGCCAGTCCCCAACTTTTCCAAGTCCATCTGCCTCTATAATTTCCCCTCGATCCCCAGAGAGAAAGGGCCATGTCCAACTACAGCTGGGAGCAAAGTTGCCACATGCTGCCCTGGCTTGTGCTCTGGTGGCTACAATAGAGGTAAACCTGATGGGGAGAAAAGTGGGCCCCCAAAGTTTTGTGGGACAGGCTTTGCTGTCAAGTAGACACAGGTGTAAATCACAACCTCACATTTTGCTGTAAGTTACTTAACCTTTGAGTCTTTCTTCCTTCTTCTGAAAATGAAGACACCGCTAACAGTTCCCTCCTAGGCCACATCGAGCACTGAATAAGGTAAAACAGGGGGATCCCTTGGTCGGCTGTAGGTATTCTATTCTTCCTAACTGCTGCCAATATTCAAGCCCTCCTGTGTGCCAGGCAAAGTGATCTTAGACATACATGGATCACTTCCCAGTCAACATTAGTTCTTTGTCCATGTCAGCAATTTATGTTCAAATGGTTCAGAAAAAAATATACACATACATACACATACACCCATACAAAGAGGGATGCAAATGTGGCAAAATGGTCACAAATGTTGAATCTAGGTGAAGGATATATGGGTGTTTATTTTACTTAAAATTTTTCTGTATGTTTGAAATACCAAAAAGAAGAAAAGAGGGACTTCTCTGGTGGCACAGTGGTTAAGAATCTGCCTGCCAATGCAGGGGACACGGGTTTGATCCCTGGTCGGGGAAGATCCCACATGCAGCGGAGGAACTGAGCCCATGCGCCACAACTACTGAGCCTGTGCTCTAGAGCCCATGAGCCACAACTACTGAAGCCCACCAGCCACAACTACTGAAGCCTGCGCGCCTACAGCCCGTGTCCACAATAAGAGAAGCCATTGCAATGAGAAGCCCGCGCACCGCAACAAAGAGTAGCCCCCACTCGCCACAACTAGAGAAAAGCCTGCGCGCAGCAATGAAGACCCAGCGCAGCCAAAAAAAAAAAAAAAAGAAGGAAAGAAAAGAAATCAGCTCTTTGTCAATCTATCTTGAAGTCAGGCTGCCTGAATTTATTTATTTATTATTATTATTTTTTAACTTATTTATTTTATTTATTTATTTTTGGTCTTCGTTGCTGCACACGGGCTTTCTCTAGTTGCGGCAAGCGGGGGCTACTCTTCGTTGCAGTGCACGGGCTTCTCATTGCAGTAGCTTCTCTTCTTGTGGAGCATGGGCTCTAGGCACGCCGGCTTCAGTAGTTGTGGCTGGTGGGCTCTAGAGAGCAGGCTCAGTAGTTGTGGTGCACGGGCTTAGTTGCTCCGTGGCATGTGGGATCTTCCTGGACCAGGGCTCGAACCCACGTCCCCTGCATTGGCAGGCGGATTCTTAACCACTGTGCCACCAGGGAAGCCCAGGCTGCCTGGATTTAGATTCCAGCTCCACCATTACTGGCTGGATGACGGTGGGCAAATTATTTACTTTCTCTAAGCCTTAATTTTTTCATCTATAGGATGCAGGCAATAATGACACTAAACCCAGTTCCTGGTCTCTAGCAAGCCCTCAATAAATGCTTGTTGCGACTGTTATTATTACCACTACTCTTATAAATCACTAAACCACTGAGAAACTGAGGCTAGGAGAGGTTGGGTAAACACCTGCTTTTCATACATTATCTCTTTTATCGGTGATATTATCCTCATTTTCCAGATGAAACTAAGACCAAGGAGGAAATGACCTACCCAAGGTGACACAGCTGGTGCGTGGAGAAGCCAGGATTTAAACAGTCTGACTGTCTCCAAAGTCCAGGATCTTGCCCCAGCCGTCTCCTGCCTCGCCTATGTCCCTGGACCCAGGCCAAGGGGCCCGGCCTCATCGGAACCCTTTCAACTCCAGAAGGCGCCAGTCAGAAGGGAGTCCTGAACTTTTCTGGCGTGGCTGGGCTTCCGGGCGGCTAGGGGACACCCAGCATCAGGGCCTCCTTGGCATCTCAGGAGCGCTTTCGACTGTTCTCCCGAGAGCCGCAGGAGCTGCCATCTGAGGCCGTGGGGAGTGACAGCTGACACTGATGGGGACAGGGGAGAGGACGTACCAGCCGGGGCCCCAACTCGAACAGACTCCCTGGGCCACAGCCTTTCGTGGGTTCCAGAAAGGCCCCACGGGTTCTGGCCGGGGCTGTTCCCAGGCTCTGCCTCCCCGTGAGAGGTGGAGAAGCCCCATTCAGGCGGACGCATCCCACTGTGCGCTAAGCCGCTTTCTCCCCACTTACACGTTTCAGATGCTTTTTGTCCTTCCGGCTTCCCATGGACTCAGGCCAAGTGACAAGTTGGTGCTGTGGACATATGTCGTCGCCATAATGGGAATGTTGACCCCACACTCTCTCCCTGCTGGGTCCAGGCAGCTTGTACCCCGCCCCAATGCTTGGCATGCCCTGTTCTCAGCCACACAGGGCCCTTCCCAGCTCCCCAAATACATCACACACTCACGGGCTTCCCATTCGGATCTTTGTTGATGTCCCATTGCCTGGAATGCCTGCCTTGCCACTTCTTCGCCTGGCTCTTCCTTATTAAGCATCTTAGAAGTCACCTCTTCTAGGAAGCTTTCCTAACCCCATTTTACCATGGAAGAAACTGAGGTGCAAAGAGGTAAGTTAAAAGGGCCAAGGTCAGGCTGTTTGTAAGTATCAGAGCCAGAGGTCCAACCTGGCATGGTTCTACTCCAAGACCACGAGCCTTCCATTCCACCAACTCTGTCCTCAAAGAAGAAATTGAAGGAAGACACGCTCTCTGCCTTCAAACATGGCAGATGCCTGCAAGAAGGGGCTTCTGCACCTGGACTGTTCTGGAAGGTGGGAAACAGAAACCATGGAGGGAAATTCCAGGAAAAAAGACTCCCCAGTCCAAGGTTATGAGGCATTTCCGACACCTTCACTGCCTACCAGCATTTCTGACACCTTCACTGACCTTAGGCAAGTCACTTCAGATCTCTGAACTGCAAATTCTCCATCTGTAAAATGGAGGTAACAACACCCTTACTACTTCTCTCCCCGCAACACCTCAACTAGAGCTTGTAAACTGCCAGCCAGGGAGCCAAATCCAGCCAGCAAACATGAATTGGTTTGGCCAGGACTATATTTTAGAATAAACTGAGCAAACATTTAAAAACCAGTTTTTCCATAAACATCAGAATTTTGCAAACCAGGGCTTCCCTGGTGGCGCAGTGGTTAAGAACCACCTGCCGATGCAGGGGACACGGGTTTGAGCCCTGGTCCGGGAAGATCCCACATGCCGCAGAGCAACTAAGCCCGTGTGCCAAAACAACTGAGCCTGTGCTCTAGAGCCCACGAGCCACAACTACTGAGCCCGTGAACCACAGCTACTGAAGCCTGCGCAACTAGAGCCTGGCTCCGCAACAAGAGAAGCCACTGCAATGAGAAGCCCATGCACCGCAACAAAGAGTAGCCCCTGCTCGCCGCAACTAGAGAAAAGCCCGCGCGCAGCAACGAAGACCCAACACAGCCAAAAATAAAATAAAATAAATTAATTAATTAAAAAATTTTTTTTACAAACCAGAAGATCTGGCAAAATTGAGCCCCAATCCCGGCACAGCAACACGGTCAAGAGTGGGTAGCACCTGCCTTCTTTAGACAAGATATGCGTTCTCCCAGGGGCACTGCTGTTTGTTGAACGCCCAGCTCACCTCACTCATTCACAACCCAGACAGCTTGTGAGTCTGGGGTCTCCAGCCAGGACTCTTGGGATTTATTTATTTATTTGTTTATTTATTTATTTTAATATAACTGTTTAATATGTTTAAGAAGGAAAAGACTGAATCTGTTCAGTAGAGACAAGAAAGATATAAAAAAGACACAAATGGAAATTCTAGAGAGAAGGAACACACTGGATGCTATAAGAGCAGGTTAGACACTGCAGAAGAAAGAAGGCATAAGTACAAAGGTTACCACCAGAACAAAATCAAAAACCTTCCTAAATACCAAACGTATTTAAATAAACCAGAGTAAAGAATTCACATCTTGTAGAAAAAGAAGCACAGCAAATAAAATACACAATATTATAAAATATCACAACAGAGTTGAGACTAAACATAACAGTTACATCAATAAACACGAGCAGGGGCTTCCCTGGTGGTGCAGTGGTTAAGAATCCGCCTGCCACTGCAGGGGACATGGGTTTGAGCCCTGGTCCAAGAAGATCCCACATGCTGCAGAGCAACTAAGCTTGTGCACCACAACTACTGAGCCTGTGCCCTAGAGCCCATGAGCCACAGCTACTGAGCCCGCGTGCCTAGAGCCCGTGCTCCACAACAAGAGAAGCCACTGCAATGAGAAGCCCGTGCACCGCAACGACAAGTAGCCCCTGCTTGCTGCAACTAGAGAAAAGCTCATGCACAGCAACGAAGACCCAATGCAGCCAAAATTAAAATAAATAAATTTATATAAAAATAACAAAAAACAAAAAACATGAGCAGTCTTAACTCACTTACTAAAAGAGTAAGACTTAGACTTTGGGTAACAAAACTAGACCCCAAATAATAATTCAGTTCCCCTTGTGCAAACAAGAAACATACCCAAACATATTTTTAGTGTTTCTAAAAATAAAAGATAGGCTAAGGTGTATTAGAAGGACTCATGATTTATTATGTGTTTATATTATCTGTGTAGGGACTTCCTTGGCTGTCCAGTGGGTAAGACTCCATGCTCCCAATGCAGGGGACCCAGGTTCGATCCCTGGTCAGGGAACTAGATCCCGCATGCATGCCGCAACTAAGAGTCCGCATGCCGCACCTAAAGATCCCGCGTGCCGCAACTAAAGATCCCGCATGCTGCAACTAAGATGTGGCGCAGCCAAAATAAATAAAATAAATATTTAAAAAAATAAAATAAAATAAAATGCCCCTTCCCCACATATAATTAAAAAGAAAAGTGAACAAAATATATTATCTGTGTAGGCTTGATTCCTGTTCAGTCAGCAAACAGAAGCCCTGTTTCCTGCTTAATGGTTTGACAATAAAAGTTGTCTATGTGTTGCCCCTGGTCTTCAACACATCTTTGAAGGCACTGCTCAGAGCTGGGTCCCCACCCACTTCACCATGTGCACACATCTCCACGTGCTCTCAGCCAACCTGTAGTCCAGACTCAGGTTTAACAGCAACTGGTCAACCAATGCCTTTAGACATTCAGGTTTCCTCCAGTGCTTCCCTGCTCCTATAGTGGCCCCTGGCCAAGGCAGGAGTGACAAACCACAGTCACATCATTACAGGTTCTTTTACGGTTGAATGAAGAACACAGCTGCTCCCTGGCACAGCCTTCTGAGGTGGTTAAATCATGATCCCCTATTTACCAAGGAGAAAACTGAGGCCCAGAGGGGCGATGTGACCTGCTCCAAGCCACAAGGGCACCTTGGTCCCATCCCCCAAATTCAATCCCACCAGCCCAGGGCCTCCTCCTCATGCCTGGTCTTGAATAGCTATGACTTGGGTTATTATTTGTAATTAATTTGTAGGTTCCTTTGCTGCACAAACATCTCTTTAGCGCCTATCATGCACCAGGCCTTGGGCGGAGCAGGGGACGAGGTGAAGTGGAGAGTCCCTGCCCTCTCGGTCCCGGTGGTAGACTGTCTCCCATGTGGCCACCAACTATACCTGCCGTCGCTAAACACAAAGCCGCCTCCCGTGAAGGGGGCCTACAGCTAAGTCTGGACCACAGGTTGGCCCAGAGCACAAGGAGATGTGTGCACATGGTGGAGTGGGCGGGGGCCGGGGGGCACTGAACATCACCTCCAAAGACGCTCTGAAGACTATGGGCAACGCACAGGCAAATGCTGTGTGTTAAACCGTTAGCAGGAAATGGCGCTTCCCTTTAACGATGGAACAGAAAATCAAGCCCAGTGTATTTCCCCTCTCCCTGAACTGGATGAGGAAGCCTGGGATGAATCTGAGATGGCTTTGTGACCTGCTTTGGCCGCAGGGGTGATGTTTTGTGACATTATAGCCCAGGCCTCAAGAAGTCTTACGGTTTCTGCTTTACCCTCTTAGGAGCCATCCGCCAGGGAAAGCTCAGTGTAGACTACTGAGCAGTGAGAGATCTTGAGGAGGGAGAGAGGGGGCCCGGTCTTCCAGCCTTCCCTACCAGGGCCTCAGAGTTGTGGGTGAGGCCGTGGCAGACCTTCCGGCACAGCCTCGCTGAGGGCAAGCTCAGGAGTGCTCCCAGCTGACACCACATGGAGCAGAATAAATGCCCAGCCTCACCCAGCCAATCCACGGAACCAGGAGAAATACTAAATCACTGTTGTTTTGAGACAGCACGTTTTGCGGTGGCTTATTAGGCAGCAATGGATAACTGATACACTTCCCAGGGGCAGAGCCCTGTCCTTTTTCCAGCTCTCTCCTCCCTTGCTTGGAGCCTGGTACTGGGCATTGAATCCCAGAGCTGGAAGGCGCCTCCAAAACCACTGAGTCCCACTTCCTCATTTTAGAGAGGAGGTAGCTGAAGCCCGGGGAGGAGAAGCAATTTACCCCAGATCACAAGAGAGACAGGGTCAGGGCTAGGAGGCAAACTTGAACCCTACAGGAGCCAGGCAAGTAACACAAATGTGTGACGCAAGGTGGTGGTGAGCTACCCCCCATGTTCACGTGTTCGATCTGAAGAGGCAGCCACTATTCGGCTCCAGCCAACTGTGGCCATGTGGGAATGTGGGCCTAGGGAAGCCAGATTGTCTGACTTTTCACAAAGCCAGAAACAGGATTTCTCTGTAAACTCTCTTGATTTTTAAATGTTGGCTAAGAATTCAAATTGGATTGACGATCTCTGGGCCTTGAGACTGGCCTTGGGCTTCAAGTTTGCTCTGGCCACTGACCTTGTGCAAGTCGTGTTATTCCCCCAGGCCTTAGTTTCCTCATCTCTAAAATGGGCCCCATGGCTCCTGCCCACTTACTGGGTTGCTGTGAAAACCCGATGAGCTAACGGGTTTAGACATACAAGCTACGAATGGCCCTGTGACCGTTCCACAGCCTCAGTTCTCTGTGGAGGCACCCCTTACAATGTAATGAGTTAACACCCGATTTGTCTAAGTTAGAACAACATTATTCTGACCATTATGACAGAGATTGCATTTTTATGGCAGGTTTGTGAGTTCCAGAACCCTCCCGCTTGCATTATCTCAGGATGTTGATGGAGTCAGAGCTGGATAGCTGCCTTGGAGACCCTCGCCAGAGCCAAGCATTTCCTCTGAGCCAGGAGATACATTCCAGAGGCCACTTGAAGGGCGGTGAAGAGCATGAGCGTCAAAGTCCTCCAGACCTGGGTTCAAATCCCTGCTTCCCACTCCCTAGTTATGTGTCCTTGGGTTAGTCACTTTCTGAGCTTCAGTTTCCACATCTGTAAAATGGGCGTAATAATAAAAGCACTGGGTAGGCTGTTGGGGCAACTTCATGAGATGACATATACAATGCCCTTAGCAGAGCTAAGAGCTGTTATCATTATCATGTATGGAAGTTGGTGCCTGGCAGGCACAGATAGGGCCAAGGAGGGCACAGCTATAGAAGACCTTGTCCCTTTCCTAGGATTAGGGAGGCTGAATTGGGGTGGGGATGGACCCTTGAGGAAAACCTGGATGGGAACCAGAGAGGCAGGCTAGAGGGGCCTTTCAACTACTCAGCAAAAGTTAGATAGACTCAGAACTTAACTCTGAACCTTTGGCTTTTTCCTGGGGTTAAGTGAAGAGGGGGAGAGCTGGAGAGAGAGTCCGCTAGTAAAACAGCACCCACGTCCCCCTACTCTGAATCCGGTTTCCCACTGGTTTCGAAAAGTAACAGCCACAGTTAATAGTTACTGCGTGCTCATCACACATGAGGGACGCATTCAGTCTGTCAGCTTCATCTTTCATGGATTAACCCATTCGTTCCTCACCACGACCTCAAGAACTATTATTATCCCCATTTTAGAAGTGACGGAACCAGGGCTCAGAGAGGTTAAGTAACTGACCAGAGGACACAAAGTAAAGGACAGTCTGACTCCAGACATCCTTGTAACCCCCAGGCTATGCTGTTTATGGAACAAGGGAGAGAGTGGTCAGGGCTTGCCTAAAGGGCTCTGGGATTTCAGAGAAAGGAGCAAGTACTCCGGCAAGGAGCAAGGGTGCTGGCATTTCATAGTAATGACAACTGATGAATACGGGCACAGCCGCGGGTCAGGCTGCTCTGCTGGCCACTGTATACAGGACCTCATTTAACCCTCACCACGAGCCTCTGACAGGCAGTATCTCCCGTTGACAGATCAGGAAACTGAGGCTCAAAGAGTACATCACTTGCTTGAGGCCACAGAGCAGACAAGGTCTCTTCCCTGAGGATACCCCTACCCCCAGGGGACTGCAGCGGGGCTGCAGATGGCTCCAGGAAGCTCACGGCCCAGGCTGAGGTGGTCTAGGCAAGCCCCCCAGGTGACACAGGAGCACTGGGGAGACGGGTGTCCCCTCTCCACCCTCCGGAAGGCACCTGCTTTAAAAGGCCCTAAAACCCTAAAATGCTTCCAAGGCAGCCTTATCAGACAGCTCATCCCAATCAGGAAGCTTCCAGGTGCTGTCACGATCAACGGCCCACTCCACCCCTGAGGGGTGTGCAAACATTCTTCCCTGCCCTGCCCTCCCCCAGCCAAGCCTCCCTCCGTTCACCAGCAGGCAGGCAGCCTGGGCTGGTGGGCACTAACTGACTGATTTCACTTCATTTCAGTCTTTTCCAGTTTCCTGCTGAGGCTTCTCTTCCTCTTTCCCAGGAGTCCTGTGTTTTATCTTAGGGCACTGGGTGGGTGGGTGGGGAGGCAAATCTGCCTGCCCAATGGAAAGACCTGGGGAGTGAGTTAAAAATACAGATCCCTGGCCTCGATCTGGATCTACCTAATCTCCAGCTAAGTCAGGTGAGCAGGCCAGGCCACGAGATGGGACGGGGCCTCGGTCAGAGGTGCAGGCCAGGTCCACCTCTGCCAGGAGGCCATCCTGGCCTCACCCCTCCACCCTCTGAGGGAGCACAGCCCCCCTGCCTTGTCCAGCCCAGGCCTGTCACCAGCCAACTCCATCTGCTCATTCCTTTAGGGGTCTCTCTGCCTGCAGGGGTTTGACCTCCAGCTCACAGGTGAGCTCTGGGCAGGCAGAGATGACAAGCTGGTACCCTGGGCCTTGCTGAGTACCCAGCATAGCTGCCCAGAGAACCTGCCCCCATCCTGGCTTTGGGGCTGACGCAAAACCTTGATGAAGTGGCAGGGGCCAAAGGCACCAGGAAGGACAACCTCCTGGGAGGGACTGGGGCCACAGCAGGGCAGGGGGGCTGGCAGCAGGGCCACGGGGCCAACCTAGGACTCAAGCCCCCCACTGTGAGCCTGGGTATAGGCTTGTGTTTTCACAACTGTTTTGAGAATCTTCTGAAAGCTAAGGCCCCTCTTCCTTGGAAAATCCACATTAACATCCAACATTCTATTATAATTTCAGGGTGATCCCAGAGCCCCACAACTAAGAAGGCCTGTGGACTCCAGTTGAGAGCCCCCCCCACCCCCAGTTCCCTGCCATTGTAAGAACCAAGTATTTGCCCCCAACAGGGCCCTGAAGAAGGAGGCAGAGATGGGGCTCCGGGCCTGCCCACACTTGCGGGGTCACCATCCCAAGGCTGAGGGGCAGTTAGGAGACTGTGCGATGGGCTGGGGGAGACACAGAGGGCTGATTCGTTGCCTGAACAATCTAAATGCCAAAAAGGGGGGCGCGCAAATTAGGACACAGCCATCACTGACCACACCCACAGGCACTCCAAGGAAAAGGGTCCTGGTGGGGCTGAGAACAGCCTCTACTGTACATAGCCACGTGCCTGACATTTTATGTGGGTGTCCACAAGAACCCCTGAGGACACGGTGTCCAGCTCCCTGCCCAGGGCACACAGTGTGCAGTGCTGGGATTTGAACCCAGGTCTGACTGCCCAGAAGGCTGTGCGTTTTCTCTACTCCACAGTCAGTGAAGTTGGCCAGCCTTGTTTCCCACCAAAGCTGGAATCCCTTCTCCCACCCAGCACCTGACATGAAGGAGGTGCCTGGTGACTCTTTTAAAATATATAGATGGATGGAGGAATGAAGAAGTCAACTTGCTTTTGAATTCGGGCTTTAAATCTAAGCCCTGATTTCCTGGCTAAGACGAATACATGAAAGCAGCCTCCTTTAAAAATGAGAAGCAGGAGAAATAAACATAAAAGAAAAACCAATTCTAAATTAATCCACTGAAGGTCGCTGGGTCTTAGATAGGTAATGCCCAAGCAGAGGGCTGGGCTGGGAGTGGGAGAGACAAGAGGTGTATGGCAGGGGGAGAGGCAGGCAGGCTCCCTCAACCCCTGTAAGAAGGGGGACTTACCTAGCACATAGCTGCTGCTGGTCCATTTGAATCCTTAGCTCTGGCTGAACTGATCTCTTCATTATCCCCATTTTCCTGCATTCTGGACCCCTGCTCACATCATCCCTATGCTTCTCCCTCCTGGAAGATTTCCTTCATCTCCCCAGCCAGATGACTCTCTGTTCCATCTCTGTATCATTCTCCGGATACTTACTGTATAACACAGTATAATATATTCACTCATTTGTTCACTCAACCTTCATTCATTCATTCAACATTCCTTAGCTGATTACGTCTTTCCGTTACTGGGCGCTATGTGACTGGGCTCAGTTCAAGGCACTGGGCTGCCGTAGCAAACATGGCAGACAAAAACCTCTTCCCTCCTGGAGTTTACAGTCTAGTGGGCAAGATGGACACTAAACAAGGAAACCAAGAAATCTCTGATACCATTTCAGATGGCAGTGGGTATTTTGAAGTAAAAGAAAGCAGGAGAGATTGAAAGTGTCTGAACTGAGCCTGTTTTAGATGAGGTAATTAGGGAAGGCCTCTGGGAGGTGGCATTTGAATGGAGCTCTTTTTACCACAACTGTGGACACAAAAATGAGCCAGATGAGCTCCCTCAGGGAGCTCAGAGTCTAGCAAGGAAGAGACAAGCTGGCCTTTTCTTGACTGTGTAGGACAGGGTCTGGCTCACCTGAATATCCCACACACTGAAGCCAGTGATCTTTCCAAACACAAATCTGGCCAGGTCCCTCAATGTCTCAAGAACGTTCAATGGCTCCCCACTGCCCTCAGCATCAAGTCCAAACTCCTCAGCCTTCCATCCGAGCCCTGCTCTCCATTCTCAGCCTCATCCCCCTTTGCTGCCCTCAACACCCATCTCCCTCAGATACACCCAAGTAAGTACCCAATCATCATGCCTCTGTGTCTCTACACACGCTATTTCCAGGCAAAGAATTTGCCTCCTCTTAGTCCCAGAGTTATAACCTCCTTAACTTTTGGGAACACTGTTCATTAATGTGACAGGTGGCAGACAAAGTTCTGTTGCAGAGAGAATGGGAAGTAAGAAAATGAGGCAAAGAATAAAGCCATAAATGACAAAGTAACCGGCTTCCATCAACGGTCTCTGCTTTCCCAGGTGGTTTACAACTTCCTCCTGGCAGCACTTGGGATACACGTACCACATTATATCTTGCCAACTGTTTCCCCATCAGTTTGTCCCCTATCTCCCTGCCCGCGCCAGGAGCCAGCACCACACCAGCTAGAGAACAAGCTCCATAAATATTTGGAAACCAAAAGAACAAATGTACAGAGGAGATCGGTTTTCTCTAGACTTCAACTTTTGGATTCCATCTAGTGGCTGGTCTTCTGTTGGACATGTCCCTAGCGCACTTCCATCCTCTCCAAGTGCCCATGCCAGATGCTCCAGACTTGTGTTTCCTTTGGAGGGTCTCATGGTTTGGGGGAGATACTGAGATACTAAAGTCACCATCCTGACACAGGGACCCTCCCTCACTAAAAAAAAACCACACACCCTCTCTCCTCTCTCAGAGGCTGGGGATTTCCTAGACCTTAACACTCAGGACAGCCTTGTTACTACAGGGCACGAGGAGGGGGAAGGGCCAGGAGTGGTGGCCACACGTCTCTGGGTACTGGGAGCCCCAGGAGCTGCCCTCTCATCACTCCAAGCTTCAGATCTGTTTTTACAGACTGTGCTGCTCCCGGGAGGATCCTGTCTCTTCTGGTTGTGTCAGGAACAGCACTGCCTATCCCCATCTTCCATCCCCATCTTCCATCCCCCAGAGGCTACACAGTTCTTCAAGGTGACTTTTTGCCATCCATTATCTGGTCTGAATCTCACAAATACGCCTAATCATTGGCATGATTACCCTCACTTGCCAGATGAGAAAACTGAAGCTCAGGGAAGGGAGGTAGGGTGCATATGATGGAATCCTAGGAGATTAGGTTGAACATTTTAGACCCAGAGAAGCTGAGCCCCCTTACAGGGAAGGGACCCGGCCCAGGGTCCCATAGTAAATGAGAAGTGGGGCCTCTGACCTCCACCTCGCACCACCTTCCCCTCCATTAGGCCAGCTCCTTCTTAACCCCTAATGGATTAGACTCCTTAGTGTCCAGGGGGCAAAGGAAGAGCCTGAAGCAAGGTCTGGGGTGCCGACCACAGCCCTCCTCCCAGCCTGCCCCCAAGTGGCAGCCCAAGCAGCCATGCCCTCCTGTGACGTCAGCAGCCGATCAGCCCTGTGTCCAGGGTCCAGGGCCCTGGGTCGAGTCCGGCCAGAGCCCACCAGATTCCGACCACCGCCTCCCAGGGCCATGGCCGGACAGACATGGCCCTTCCATCTACCCCACGGTAATTAAAAACACACCCAAGCCTTTTCCAGCACGAGAGGGGCCAATTTTCTTCCCCTCCAGCACCGCTGACTACAATCCGAATAGCAATATTTATGCCAAGCTCCCCATAATACTGTAAACATCCCAATGTATAGCGGGCCAACGCATGAGTCATTTCCCCAAAGCCAGAGCTAATAAGTGGTACCTCAGCCATATTCCAGGGAGCTCCCACCAGCACCGGGCCTCAGGGCTGCGCTCCACACCCAGGGCCCGTGGCACCCTTGGTGCCCCAGTGGCCCCACTCCGGGAAACCTCAGGCAGCCACCAAATCCTCCAGGAGCCGGAGGACAGCTGTCTCTGTGCCAGAAACTATGGCTGCCATCCAGGGACACCCCTCCACCCCCTGAACTGCGGTCACTAAAGCACTCATTACTGAGAAACTAAAGTTATAGCACGGTATCCCCCATTGCGCCTTTCCCAGAGGCTGCAGCCTCCATGCCTGGTCCGATCAGGTTTTTTTTGTTTTTGTATCTTTGGGGTTTTTGAGCTGCAAGAAGGAAAGGGGCTTCACATCATCCCCAAATGGCCCGAGATGAAGATACCCCTCAGTCCTATGGTGGCAGAATCCTGGAAGAGGCCACCCTGTTTAGGGACAAGAAGACCCAGCAAAATGAACAGAGCACAAGCTTCAGAGACTTGAGATCCCCATTCTATTTTTATCACCCAGCGACCACAGGGTGAGACACTGACTTTTCTGAGCCTTAGTTTCCCTTTCTACTAGAAGGAAGTAAGATTCATACCCACCTGACTTTCGTGGAAGACTTATTTTGGGGAATCCAACAAAACTGTGGGTGGGAAAGCACTTTGTAAAGCTTAAAGTACCTTGTCAACTGTGCAGCACGTTGTAAACCACAGTACTTTGCATATAGTGCAAAGTACTTCATAAACTGTAAAGCGGTTTGAAAACTGTAAAGAGCTGTACACATGAGAACCATTATCCATATTCCTTTCTTGCCCTACAGGCTCGTCCATTTCTGGTGGACACACCCAGACCCCACTAACTTTCCCTCCAGAGCAAGCTGGCTCAGGAGACTTGGCAGACACCCTGACCCCTTGAGGGTCGGGTGGGACCAACACACGAGGCTATGGGGAGACGGCCCAGAGACCCTGGCCAAGGCCAACACATGGCAAAAGCATCTGGTCCGGCCCTGGCGGCAGCTGGAGAGTTCCCGGGGCTCCGGCGGCCACTCTGAGCTCTGCCGCCAGCGGGGCGGTGGCCGGCAGGGGTGCCCGGAGACCCCGCGCAGCCAAGAGATGCCCACGGACCCATCCCCCCCGTAGTCCTCCAGGGGAGGGGACCCCATTGTAAGCCGCGGGCGATGGGCAGGCACCAGAGCGGGGTGCTGGCGCGCTCACTTCCACTCTGCCAGTCCCCGCTCTTCGAGGCTCCGACCCCATCCCGGGGGCGCGGACCGGGAGCCCCCACCCCAGCCAGTCGCGGTGCCTTCCTCCCTCCGCTCCCTGCCAAACTTTCCAGCCCCAACTGCGCGCCGGGCCCCGCGGCCAGCGCCCCTCCACCCCGTGCCGAGCAAGGCCAGGCCCGCGCGCAGGGGGTGGCCGGGCCGGGGGCGGCGAGCGCGCGTGGGCAGTCCCCGGCCCTGGGCGGCGCTCGCCGGGCTGGCTACAAAGCCTCCGCAAGATGGTCCCTTCGCCTCCTCCTGGCACAGTCAATCAGCGCCCGCCGTTCCCGGGCGCCCGTGGGGCCCGCGCCTCCCGGCGCGGCCGGACACACCTCCCCGCGGCCACCTGCGCCCGGCGCGAGCCCCGGGGCAAACTTTGCGGGCCGCCGGGCGGAGGTGGGCGCCGGCGGCCGCTCATGCCCGGCCGCTCCCCGCCCCCATCACCCGCCCGCCCGCTCACCTTCCACGGCGGCGAGCAGCGGCAACAGCAGCAGCGCGGCCCCCAGCCTCCGCAGGGCCATGGCTGCGCTTCCCGGGGCCTCGGGCCGCGGCGCCGCGGGGCCCGGGCGGCCCGGGCGGGAGCGCGCGCCCCGGGCTCGGGGGGCCGGGGGGAGCGGCGAGGCGCGGCGCACAGAGAGCCGCCGCCACCGCGCAGCCAGCAGAATGAGCCATCCAGCCCGGGCAGAACGGGGACCCGGGCTCCGCCAGCGCTGGGCGCGGCCCACCTGAGCCGCGGGCGCGGGGGGAGCCCGGCCGGGCCGCCGCTCCCCGCGCGCGCCCGGGACCCCAGCTGGCCGCGCGCGCTCCTGGAGCCCCAGCTCCCCGCGTCCTCGGGGCCACCCGGGGGCCTTGCGGGCGCTGGAGCACGGAGCTGTCGCGCGCTCCGGCGACTGAGACGCCGGGCTCCCCCCGCGCAGCAGTGGTCTCTCCCGGCGCTGTGGCTCCTCCAGATAAAGCAGCGATTTCAGCCCAAATGTTTCTGAATTTTTATTGAATGCTGCAAAGCCGGAGAGCGTCTGGCGCGGCTGACAGGGGCAGGGAAAGGGGACCCTGGGGGAGGGCGGGGGAAGGGGCTGCCCAAAGCGGGGCGGGCTCTACCTGTCAGGGCCGGGAGTGCCACCCCCCTCGCCTCAGCCCTGCCACCCGGGTCCCTGCAGCTCCGAAAGGGACCGAACTGCAATGAATGAAAAAAAGAAGGGGGGGTGGTGTGGAGATGGGAACAAAACAGGCGTCTTTCCCAGGCGCTGGGGCTGGGCTGGGGCCTCCGCCTGGGAGAGTGGGCCTTGGCGCTAACACTGGGGCCTGGGGTGGGGGGGTCACTCTGGCAGGGGCGGGCCGGGCCCTGGCAGGCAGACCCCAGGCCTACCCTCCCTGCCTTGTTCTGAGCGAGCCCACCAGCCCCTCCCTGTAGCCCCTTCTGTCTGTACACTGGATTTCTCCCTCTCTGTTCATCTTGTTCCCAATGCAGTTTGGGGGTGGTGCAGATGGGGGGAGGTGTCTCGGGAAGCCACCCCCGCCCCCATGGAATGGACCTGTCTGTGCAGCCATGGTTTTGTGCTGTGGCTGTCCCTTCAGGGAGGACACAACCCCTTGTTCCATCCCTGCTCTGACAGTCTTCATCACCATCATCATTAAGGGCTTTGCTGAGGCTGATGGTGGCCGAGCTGCAGGGGGGCTACAGGAATCACCCAGTCGGGGCCTCTTGCCTTTGGTAGCCACACTCCTGACAAACAAGACTTAACCAGGAGCTTCCTGCCCTGTGGAGTGGGTGTAAGTGCCCAGTGGAGGAACAGAGGGTTTAAATTCAATCGATGCCACCCAGACCTCTCCCATCTCTTTGTCCCACAAACTGTCAAAACGTCCCAGCAATACCCTCCCTTCAGGCCCACCCTACAGTTCACACCAAGAAAAGGACACCACAGACTCTGAGACCCCACTTAAGGTTTGGAAAAGTGGGTCATCTTTAGAAGCTTCAAGGGTCCAACTGAAATGGGCATCAACCTGGAAGGCCCCCAGGAGGAAGTGGGCCAGGAAAGCTGGGAGAGACTGCCTGGGAAGCAGACAGAGCAGAAGTGAGCAGAGATAGGAAATGAGGTGGGGGGTTGCCCCTGTTAAGCTTCAGACTCCTCCTTGGCCAGGGTCAAAATCCACTGGGGTGTGGCTGGCCTTTATTTTTAGTCCCTGCTTCTCAGACTTTTCAGGGAACCCAGGGTTTGGGAGACCCTGAGCTTGACCCATCCTGGGGCAAGACTCCCTCTCCTGGGCAGAGAGGCTCCAAGCTGTTGCACTCATCAGTGCCAACATCCAGGTGCCCCACCCTTTCCCAATTCAAGAAATATTTTGTGAGCACCTGTTATGTGCTGGGGGGATGCAGCACTTCTGTTGTGTTTCTATCCCCTGGGGCCCTTGTCCCCATTTTCCCACCCCATTGGTATTTCCCTCTTTGATTCCAAATAAGAACAGCAGTGGCATTTATTAAGGACCTCGTACCAGGCACTGGGCTAAGCTTTGTTTATACAATGTTCCCCTTAATCTTTCAACCCTATGAGGTAGGTGCTCACCTTTTCAGTTGATGAAATTGAGGACCAATTTGTCCAAGGTCCCACAGCAAGTCAGAGCTGGGATTTAACCCCAGGCCTGTCTGACCCCAACACTGATCCCCCCTTGTGCCTTTCATGGACACAAAGAGCTCAGGGAGTCATTTGTCGATTTCCCACATCCCCTTTTCACAGGTAAGGGAAGCTGAGGCCTAAAGAGGGAAGTGACTCACTCAACATTATATAATTAAATGGACATCAATCCAGGGCAGTTAACTGGCTAAAAAGGAAAATAGTGATAATAATCAAATAAAGCCCCCTTCTCTCCCATCTTTTTCTCCCCACACATTATTTTATTCCTCATTTGGGAGCCCATAGTGTGGCTGGGTTTTGCAGTCTGGCGAGGCCCCTCCTCACTGGTCTCTGTGGCAACTGCCTTCAGCTGTGCCTTTGTCCCAGCTGTGCACTCCACCTGGTTGTCCTCTCCACGCTAATGGCTTGGATTTGCCCCCCCACCACCACGACCAAGAGCTTTAATTGACATTGGCCTCACCCCCCTCAGACTGTTTGCACTTGTTATCTGTTTCCTGAGAGAGGGTTAGCCCCATGCTCGGCAGCCCGTTGCTGGTGTCTCAGATTGTTTGTTTCTAATTTGCATCTTATCTCTACCACCCCTTCAGACTGGGAGCTGTCTGCAGGCAGTGCAGGGACTCTGAACAATATACTCCCAGGGCGGGAGGCCCCAGAGAGCATCTGACCCAATCCCCTCCTCAGCAGAGGAAGAGGCGGCTTAAGCTTCATTTGTCTAATGACAACAGCTACTGGCATTTGCAATCACGCTTTAACAGTTTACAAAGCAGTGTTCACACCCATCAACTCGACTGATGCTAATTCAACCAGCCTATCCTGCCAGCCAGCCTGGCAGCAGTGGGAGCTCCACTTTTCAGAAGGGGAAACTGGGGCTCAGAGAGGGAAAAGAGTACTTGCCCAAGGACATACGGCAAATTTGGGGTGCAGCTGGAACCAGGCCTTCAGTGATCTGACAGCTTTAAATCAAATTTGATGAATAATCATTAATGGGGCACTTCCTACAGGCCAGTTACTGGGGAGGCAGGGACACAGCTGTGGACCTGCCTGACAAGGCCCTGCTCTTTTAGAACCTACATTCTGCTGTGTAAGACCTATATATGGACAAGATAATTAAGATAAGGATAAGTGCTAGGAAGACAACAGGCGATGGGACAGTTGGTGACTGAGAGGAGGGGGCTATTCTAGCCAGGGAGATCAGAGAAGGCGTCTCTGAAGAGGGAACATGAGAGCTGAAAGCTGGATGACGGGGAGTCCACCATGTAAAAGTGCGGAAAAAGAGTTCCAGGTAGAAGGAACTGCAAATGCAAAGGCCCTGGGGTGGGAATATACAGGCTACCTTCTAGGAATAGCAGCTGAAGCATGGCAAGCAATGGGAGTGTGGAGGAGATTAGGTGGTGGAGGAGGGACATGATTGTATTTTAAACACAGTGGGGAGCCATCAAGGATTATAAGCAGAGAATGAACTGATCTGAGGTAGAGGAAGCAGTATGAGCGTAGTTCAGCAGGGCCCGCGGGCAGCCTGGGTGCTAATCCATGCCACCATCCTCCTGGTCTAGGGGGCTGGCCGGGCCTCTATACCCCTAGACTGAGACTCCAGGGTATGTCCATGCCCTTCTCTAACTTGCTGTGTGAGCTTGGGCAGGGCACTCACCCTCTCTGGGCCCCACTTGCTACAAATGAAAATGCGGGCATTGGCCAAGGTGGTTTCTCTGAAGCCACTTTCAGTCCTGACTCCCTCAGTGTTGTGGATTCAGTGGGGACAGCAGGACCTGTGTCCTCATCTCAGCCATACCAGGGGATGCTAATGTGTTCTGGGTCCCCTCAACTTTCCCTGAGACCTTCCTCCAGAGGGCGAAGGTGGAGGGGCTTCTGAAAGGGAAGTGCATTATGCTGAGTGACAGCCTGGAGAGAACATAGAGGTCACCTTTCAGTGTACCTAGGTCTCTGACTCCTGTCCCAATGCCCCTTCCCTGCCCAGGTGCAGGACTGATGCAGGCACATGGCCAAGTGTAGGTCAGACCCACCTGGAGCCAGTGCCAGGCCAGGGGGAGTTTCTTAGTAGAGACTTGGCTCAAGTTCTAGTTCTGCCACTAGTTTGTTGTATGACTTCAGACAGGGCCTTTCCCCTCTCTGGGCCTGTGCTGGCAGTCACAGATCTACCCTCATGAAGCTCAGGGCCCAGCACTGTCCAATAGAATACAATACAAGCCCCATATGTAATTGTTAATTTTCTAGCAGCCACATTAAAAACATAAAAAGAAACAGGTGAAGTTAATTTTAATGTATTTATTTAACCCAATATATCCACAATATTATTGTTTCAACATGTAATTAATGAACTATTTTACTTTTTTTTTTCATACTAAGTCTTTGAAGTCTGGTATTTTATATTTCTGCATCTCTCAGTTTACCCCCGCCACATTTCAAATGCTCAATAGTCACATGTGGTAAGTGGCTAGTGGCTACCATATTGAATAGCATAGATTTAGACATTGACATCAATAATTACCAAACGGAGTGAAAAGTGCTCTTTTATAAAGACTGTTCAAACCTTTCAGGGGCGCCGAGAAGGGAATCACTACCTCTGCCTGGAGAAAGATGGAATGCTTCCTGGAGGAGATGACAGTTGAAAGACAAAAAAATCGTATTGACGGCTAATATCTTTCCTATCCCTTTTAAGAAAAGTTTTTCTACCTTATGATAAAAGTAGCCCATGCTCATTGGTAAAAGTAAAGAAGATACAGAAGAGTTAAGAAGGGAAACAAAAACTACCATAATTTCTCCAGCCTGAGAGGCATTGTTAATGTTTCAATCCATTTCCTTTCAGGCATTTTTTTAGGCACAAGTATTTTGCATATAACTATAATCTTGCTGTATGCACAGTGCTGTGGCCTATTTTTTCCCCCCCACCTAGCACTGTAGAGCGAGCATCTCCCTGGGTTGTTAAAAACTCTCATGCAACACTATTGCTATTGGCTATGTACTATTCCAGGTAAGGACTGGCCATAAAACCTTTGTGCCTTCCTGCTTCACCTAAGGGTGCCTGCAATCCCAGCTCCGCTTTGGATGTCCCTCTGAGAACAGAGCATGCGGGGATTGGTGCAAGGAGCAACCAGGAGGGTCAGATGCCCTGAAAGCCATGCTGTGCCTCATTCCTCACTGCCAGTCCTGGGCTTTTGTGGCTTGGAACTGGAGAAGGCTGGGCTGGGCTGCAGCTCCGAGCAGCCAGTCTCCCCACTGCCACCTGGCGGTCCTGGAAGTGAATGCACCCTCCAGGAGCGCAGCACCACCCAGGTGGCCTGTGTCAGGAGGTACCGGGGTCCTGGGTTTCCACTTTTTTTTAAATATATATATAAATTTATTTTATTTACCTATTCATTTTGGCTGCTTTGGGTGTTCATTGCTGCGCGAGGGCTACTCTTCATTGCGGTGCGTGGGCTTCTCATTGCGGTGGCTTCTGTTGTTACGGAGCACGGGCTCTAGGCACACGGACTTCAGTAGTTGTGGCACTCGGGCGCAGTAGTTGTGGCTCACGGGCTTAGTTGCTCCATGAGCATGTGGGATCTTCCTGGACCAGGGCTTGAACCCGTGTCCCCTGCATTGGCAGGCAGATTCTTAACCACTGGCCACCAGGGAAGTCCCCTGGGTTTGCACTTTTGACCCCTGGTCTCTACACCACTCTGACCAGCCTTCTGCAGTGGAGGGCATCTGAATTTTTATTCTGGAGTAGGGCTTCCTTCCTGCTCTCATTCTGAAGGGTTGTAGCTTTGGAGAAAGACTGCCCAGGTTCAAATCCAGCTCTACTTTTTAGGAGTCTTGTGACCTTGGGTAGCCACTCCATTTTTCTGTGCCTCAGTTTCCTTATCTGTAACATGGGATAATAATAGTCTATCCACCACAGTAAGTGCTCAATGTTTTAATTATTTGATGTCAGAGGGAAACTAAATGCAAAGTATAGAGGGTGGATCTTATTTAGTCTCATCCCCTTTCTCTAGATCTCTGCTATTAACTTTCCAACCCCTGGAAGGTTTTCCTGAAACTCGAAATCTCCAATTGAGCTACTTTCCTGCCCAAAAGTCTTCAGTAGCTCCACGCTGCTCCTTGCAATAAATACAAATGCCCTAGCCTGGCATTCAAGGTCCTCGGGAACAGGACCCAGCTCACCTACCCAGTCTTGTCTCCCATTTTTCACCTTCAGGTCCCCTTTGCTCCAGCCAAACCATTGTCCTCAAGACTCCAGGGGCATCCTCCATTTTCCCACCTCCACACTCCTGTCATACTCACCTTCACTTTGGACCACATTTTCCCCATCCTCCAAAGACCTCATCACATACCACCTCCTCCAGGAATCCTGCCATAGATCTACTCCCCCACTCCAAAGCTCCACAGCATGCTGATGGCACACATGTCAATTTCCTTCATCTTGTATTCTTGTAAATAGCCTCATGGGATGGAGAGAATCTGGGCTTTGGGGTTAAGGGAGGTACTTGTTCAAATCCTGTGTGATCTTGAGCAGGGAGGATACTTAACCTCTTGGAGCCTCAGTTTCTTTCTATGTAAATGGTCCTAATCCTTACAGGTTTGTTACGAGTGTAGAAGGAGAGAACCCAAACAAAACACCTGCCACCTGCAGATACCTGTGAGACGTTAGTTCCATTCCCTGCTAACTTATGGCCCCTCTAGACGGGAAGCCCCTTTGGGGCCGGCTGCATCCTGTTCACCTCAGAATCCCAGAGGGCCTGGCACATGTGTCCTGTGTAAGTGTTTGCTATAGTGAATCGAAACTTCTCTCCCACCAACACAAAAAAACCTTCTTGGCATTGGAAACAGGTGGTGAAATGCTATTCAGTATCTGTGAGCCATGGGAATTAACACTCAGAACCACAGTCACTTCCTCCTGGGAGCTGGGAGGGCCTGGATTATCCAGCTCATAGCCGAGGGTCCTAGAAGGGGTATTGTTCTGGCTTGCACTGGGCAGCCTGTCTCCACAGCCTGTTCCACCCATCATTGCTTTGATCCTTACAACAGTCTAGTGAGCCGGGCCGCCCTCCCCATATTATGGTGGAGGAAACAGCAGCCAAGAGAGGATGTGACTTAGCTAAGGTCACTCAACAGACTCGTGAATGTTGGGCTAGGTGCCAGGTGTCCTGACCCCCAGATAAAGACCCTTCTGAGGCTGTTGCTATGAAGTGACACCAGATTAAACGTTAGGAGGCCTGAGTTCAAGTCCTGATGCCCCCATTTACTTTCTTCATGGCTTTGGGTAGTTGTGTCACTTCCTGAACCTGTTTCCTTGTGGCAAGGGGCCCTGTTGGGAGCTGAAAGGAATTGGGGGATAGAAATTGCTTCTGGAAACTGTGGAGTGTCGTATCCAGGTAAAAGGTTGTTACAGTTGACCGCCAAGCCTGATACAGGATGCTTTGATCTTTGCACCACATCAGGAGTACACAGGGTTTTTATGGCTGCTCACCTGGCTGGCTCTTTCCCAATTTGCCGCTCTCTTGGAGTTTGAAAGAGCTGTTTTGATAGGTGCCTGGCAACAGGGGTGCGGTACGGTGGGGCTGCTGGACAGGCAAGCTGGGTGTGGCCAGGAGAAGGCATTGAAGGCCAGGAGAGCTGCCCCCTTCCAGAAAAGGCTCAGAGTGGGATGGGCACTGGGGTTGGGGAAACCCACAGAAGGGTAAATCATTCTTTAAGGACACTTGTACGTGAAAAGAAGTCATAGAACCAGGTGCAGCTGAGCTTTCCAGTATAATAGTGAAGTCCCATTAGGACAAATTTAAATAGGACCAGGCACAAGGAGGTGTTCTAGAAGCTTTTACCAGATGGATGAGTGGATGGATGGATGGATGCATGGATGGTTAGATGGATGAAGAGGAGGGAGGATGATGACAAGCAGGCAGGCTTCCAGGAGGTGGTGACATATGAGCCGGGAAGATTCTCTGGATTACAAGAAATTGACTCAGGAGTTTTTGGAAGGACACATCTGGCAATCAAAAATAGGAATCTCTACTCTATGATCACGTGTTAATGGAACATGGCAAAAGACTCAGGAGGCCTGAATGTGACCTGTGATTATTCAGAATCTAAGGCATCTCTAACCATTGAGATAATGATAGTAATAACAATAGCTGCCAGGGGCTGTGCTGAGCATTTTATAAATGTTGTCTCATTCACCTCTTGAAAGATTCTCCCAGCATGCTTGCTTGAGGCATTGGTTCCCTTTCTTCTCTCGGCAGCTTATTCCTCTTTGCATGCACTTTGATTGCCTGACTGTGCTTCTCGGGAGAAACTGGGATTGGTCCAGCCAGCAGCTCAGCCCAGGGTGGGCACAGCATTTATGTCACTCCCTGGGTCCCTGGTCAGTCCAAAGTCCTCTGCCCTTGGGTCTCATGGGAGAGGGAACAGCGCTGCCCAGGGTCTCATGTGGGTTGGGGCAATGTCAGGATGAGAACTCAGATCTCCTGGTGATTTTCTATCTCTGGGCTGGGATGAGAACAGACATCTGGGGTCCAGGAGAGGTTCTGAGAAGAGGGAAGGAGAAGGGGATTGAAGTAGTGGGGCTGAACTTCCCAGCCTTCCCAGACTTCTCTTGGACAGACTCTGTTCCTGGGAAGAGGGCCTCAAAGTGCTGTGCCCCAGGGCAAGTGTTTGATATTGGTGATGACAGAACCCTAGAATTTTTAAACTCGGAAGAGCCTGACATCAGCTTCTGCACCCCTCTCAGTTTATAAATGAAGAAACTGAGTCCCAGAGAAGGAAAGTGACTAACTCAAGGTCACACAACAAGTTAGTGGGTGACAGTGGTGAGGTGTTCTCTGGGCTATGGAGCCGACTTGGCAACTGGCCTCAGACTTCCAACCACGGAGCTGGGACAAGGAGCTCAAGGTGAGTCCAAGGAGACCAGGAAGGTGTTTTTCATCCTTCTAACACCATCTCGAATGCTGTGCAGAGCTCAGCATTGTAACTGCCGGAGATGGCATTGGAAAGTAGCCAGTTTTTCAATTCTACCCATTAACTAATAGTCTATTATTTTCCTCTGGGATTAATTTTTAAATACAAATAGCATGTTTTATCACACAATTGAACACTTAACATCCACCGATGGCTGATCTCTGAGCAGGGGCCAGGCCTTCCGTCCTCCAGTGGTTCAAGGGGCTCAGGCAGCCCCATGGGAAGGCAGGCATGGGGGTACACGAAGGAGCAAGTTTACACCTCTTGTTCCTAAGTTCCAGTCCTGCACCTTACTCATGATATATTTGGGAAGGGCGAGCAGGAGGGTTGGCATGAGGGGACAAATGGTTGAAAATCAGGAGCCAGTTCTCCTTGCCCAGGACATTTTCCTCCACTTAATTAATATCACAAAGGGAAACTGGGTCTGCATTGGATTGTGGGGATTATGCAAATGAAGCCATGGAAAGGGAGATTTCTGAGCTCCTGGTTGTTCTGGCTGCATAAAGGCCTGTCCAGAAAACACCCACGGAGGCCAGGGCTGGGACTAGGGCCATGGGGGAGGCATTTGGAGGGACCCTGACTTAACAGGGCCCATCCTGGGGCCAGAGCTTCTAGAGGGAGTCTGGGAATAGGTTTTCCTAGCCAAGAGGAGCTTGGACTGGTCACCCTACAGGAACTCAGCCATAGAACCCAGAGCTTAGTTCTTCTTCTCCAAGAAGACAGAGGCATAGGAGAAAGGGTGAGGACTTGGGAGTCAGAACTGGGTTTAAATCCCTGCTCTACTACTTACTGGCTGTGTGACGCTGGGTGAGTCATTTCACCCCTAAGCCTCGGTCTCTTCATCTGTGAAATGGGGGCAATGATAGCACCCTCATAGAGTTACATAGAGTTGATGTAAGGATTGAATGAGATAAAGTCCATTAACTGCCTGGGATGGCTCAATAGTGCCAACTCTGCCTCCTCCTCCACCTGCTTCATGTGGGATGACTGTAACAATAGTTCATGTAATATAATAACATCAGTAATATAAATAATATAATAACATCAAGCTATATGTCATACATACACACACATATATTTAATATAACAGTGAAAAATAATGTAACAGTGAACACTTGAAGAGCACCTACAAGAAGTGGGAACTGTTCTGAGCTCTTTATACACGTCAGCTCATTTAAGACTCACAACAACCCTATGAGGTAAGTAGTAATACACCCATTTTATGGATGAGGAAACTGAGGTAAGTTAAGAAACTTACTAAAGGTCACACAGTTTGTGAGTGGCCAAGCCAGGATGACAGGCTGGCTCCTAATTATGGGCTGTGCCATCTCTTACCTTCCTCAGTGGAGGGAGAAGGATGGCAGGTGCCTCAGGGTCAGGAGACCTGGGGTCCAGGCCTGGCTTTCCCTCAGAGTACAGGGACTGGGCATTCTGATCTGGGGTCCCCCGGAGTGTGTGTGTCAGGAGGGACGCATTTGTTGTGCTCCTGACACTGAGCAGAGCCTGGCTGGTCAGGGGCCCTCATTACCAGCTGTATAGCTGCCATGGGAGGGCCCTGACATTCATCAGGTTTGACCTGCCCATTTTACAATTGGAAAACTGGGGCCAGAGAGGGAAAGGCACCCATCCAAGGTAGCAGATGGAGTTATCAGCAGGTCTCCTGTCTCCCAGCCCAGAGCGTTCTTGCCCCCCCACCGCCCCCTCACCACAGGAGAATTGATTTCTGAACCACCAACTGCCTCACGGGCTGAAAATGTTTGCTGAACCTGAGTCATGAGCTCTGAGTTAGGCCCTGGGGGTGGGGGCCAGCCCGAAAGCTGAACAGCTTTCCTACTTGTCTGACCGCAGAGCGAGGCCCAGACAGAGGGGAGCTCTGGGTCAGGTGCAGAGGAATGGGGGAGGGTATGGAGGGAGGGGGCGGAGAAATGAACAGACCCTGGTCTCTGCCCTCCAGGAACTCACAGTCTGTTGGAAAGGTCAGACCCGTAATAGTGACATCAGCCCCCACCACAAGTGGCATTTATCAGGAGCTTACCCTGTAGCATGCATTGTGCTACAGGCTTATATTCAGTCTGTCTGTTAATCTTCACAAGGGTCACTGGCTGTTATAATAATAAGGTATAAGATAATGACATAATAATATAATAATCGCATATAGAATATGATAGTGTCACCTCTATAATAATATCACATATAGAGAATCACAGACAGTTTACAGATAAGGGCATTGAGGCTCAGAGAGGCTAAATAACTTGCCCAAGTTCACACAGCACTACAGCAGGTGAAGGAGGAAGCATTCACCCAGCTCTGCAGGCCACTGAGCCTGTGGTCTCCTACTACTCTGTCCAATACACTAGCCACTGGCCATAGGTGGCTATTGAGCACTTGAAATTTGCCCAGTGGGACTTGAGGTGTGCCATAAATGTGAAACACACACTGGATTTCAAAGGCCTGGTGAGAAAAAATAAAGAATGGAAGACATCTCATTAATATTTTTAAATTGGTGATATGTCAGAATAATATTCAGGATATATTGGGTTGAATGAAATATGTTATTAGAATTACTGTCATCTATTTATTTTTACTTTTTTTTTTTTTTTTTTTTTTGCCATACGCGGGCCTCTAACTGTTGTGGCCTCTCCCATTGCGGAGCACAGGCTCCGGACGCGCAGGCTCAGCGGCCATGGCTCACGGGCCTAGCTGTTCCGCAGCATGTGGGATCTTCCCGGACCGGGGCATGAACCCGTCTCCTCTGCATCGGCAGGCGGACTCTCAACCACTGCGCCACCAGGGAAGCTCTATTTTTACTTTCTTTAACGTGGCTGCCAGAAAATTTTAAATGACACACGTGGCTTGCATTATGTTTCTACTGGACCTGCTGCTCTAAACCAGTGCTGTCCAATAGAATTTTCTGCCATGATGCAAGTGTTCTATTCTGCCTGGTCCTGTATGGTAGCCACTAAGTCCTATGGGGCTATTGAGAACTTGAAATATGGCTATTGTGATTGAGAAAGTGAATTTTTAATTGGATTTTATTTAAATTAATTTATATTTGAATTTAAATAGCCACACCTGGCTAGTGACTACTGCATTGGACCAGCACAGCTCCAGAGAGTTAGGCTTTTCTGCCTTGTGAAGACAGTTAAGCACCATAGTGTGTTACAGGCGTCCTGATAGCTGTGTTTATACCAGGTATGGGGGTGTACAAAGAGAAGTTCAGTGGCTATTAGTCTCCAATGTAGTTGTGGAAACAGAGACTCAGAGAGGTATAGAGATTACACAACGGCACACAGCTTGGAGGTGTTAGAGTCGAGTCAAGGTTTGGCCTCAGGAGAACCTTATTCCAAGGCCCAGGCTTGTCCTCGAGATTTGCTGTCTGCTCTGCTGGGGGAACTGTCACCTAGGAGCCCCTCCAAGGCTAACACTGGCCTGAACCATCCCACCCCAAAGCCCTTCCTGCCTCCCATCCCCTTGCCGGAAAACCCCAGACGTGGTCACTTGCATCAGTCTGTCCTCAGGTACTGCCAACACCTGCCCCAGGTCTCTCTCCATCACCCCTTCCCTGCTCTCATCCCTCAGCACTTCATGCTCGAATGCCAGCCACATCCTGTCTCGTCCCATCCCTCTTGCACGCTCACCAGACCCTTTCCATCCCATCCCACCCTTTCCTCCAGGAAGAGTCGCTGCCCTTGCCGGTGGCCTGCTAGATTTCTATGGCTTCTAAGACTTCCCAGTACTTCAGAATGCAGAACTTGAGCTCCCGTCTTGTGTGGAAGCAATACGAGAAGCAGCTGGGCTTGCTGCTGTCCTGCCAGTGGGCTGGCTTCCAGCCCTGCTCTGCCACCCCTGTCTGTTTGACTCTAGGTAACTCGCTTCTCTCTGAGCCTGTGTCCTCATCTGTAAAATGGAAATAGTGACACCACAGGGTTCTTATGAACATTAAATGTAGCAAAGGATGCAAAAAAACCCTGTTAACTGTAAAACGAAATACAAACGTGGGAAATAATCATGACACTCACGATGAACGCTTACTTACCAGATCCTCCGCTAAGCATTTTCATGCAGTTTGAAAATATGTCCCCAAATTCTGAGCTCCTCCTCCCTTCAGGAGATGGAGGCTAATTCCCTCCCCTTGAAGGTGGTCTGGACGTAGTGACCTGCTTCTAACTAATAGAATAAAGCAGAAATGATGATATGTGTCTTTGGAGACTTGGTCATAAAAAGGCACTGTGGCTTTCTCCTCTTGCTTGGATCACTCACTTTGGGGGAAGTTAGCTGCCATGTCTTGAGGATACTCAGGTCCATGTTGGGAGGGCCAGGTGGTAAGGAATGAAGGCCTCCTGCAAGCAGCCAGCAAGGAACTGAGGCTCCTGCCAAGAGCCACATGAGGGAGCCAGCTCAGAAGTGGATTCTCCAGCCCCAGTCAAATCTTCAGATGAGTGCAGCCCCTGCCGACATTCTGACTGCGACCCGGTGAGAGGCCCGGAACCAGAACCACCCCACAAAACCACTCATGAATTCCTGACCCACAGACACAGTGAAGTTATAACTGTTTTTTAAGCCATGAAGTTTGGGGAATAATTTGTTGCACAGTAATAGATAACTAAAACACACACATAATCTAGTTTAACTCTCATAACATTAGGATGCAGGCATTGTTATTATCCCCATTTTACAGATGAGAAAACCAGGCTCAGAGAGGAGCTGACACTTGCCTAAGGCCACTCAGTAATGATGTGGTGGACTCAAGACCTCAGCCCTGGTCCATTTGAATTAAAAGCTGGTCTGTGTGGAACCACACGCCAGACATCTCTTAGAGATGCTCCAGTGACTGAATACGGGTCTTTCTGAGCTCCACCAGGACCCGGTGCACTTCCAAGAACAGGGGCTGTAAACTACACTCCTTGGCCCAATTCCCATGCCTAGCAACCAGTAGGTGCTCATTAAATACATGTTTGAGTGGGAGGCAAGGCATTTGGATCATGTGTGGCCCTGGGCAGGTCCCTCGACCAAACCCATCCAAACATTTGTGGGGTTCAGGGCAAGATACAAATGGAGATTTACATGCCATAAATCCAAATATTTTAAAGCTGCAAATCAAACTAATTAATAATAAATGAGTTATGACAACTATATGTTCATTATAACAAAATACAAAATATGTGCAAAGCTGTGGTTTCTATATGAGTGAAAGTCAGCCAAGTATCAAAGGTGACTACACGTGCCTGGGTTGTCTCTTGATGGGCCGATGATGTTTGAGTGAGTGACAAAATAAAAACAGACAGGATTCATAAGTTATTACACATTTAGTCTGGCAATTTTGTTTTTCCTGCTTTTATTTCAGCAAAATCAATAATTGTGTTGTTATAATCAAGATTTTCACATAATTTCTGTTCTGTTGCTAATAATGTGAAATTAGACCACCTTTCTCAAGTCACTGTATTTCTTAGATAGTTTTATTTATCTATTTATTTATTTATTTATGGCTGCGTTGGGTCTTCATTGCTGCGCGGGCTTTCTCTAGTTGCGCCGAGTGGGGGCTACTCTTTGTTGTGGTGTGTGGGCTTCTCACTGCGGTGGCTTCTCTTGTTGCGGAGCACAGGCTCTAGGTGCACAGGCTTCAGTAGTTGTGGCTCGCGGGTTCTAGAATGTGGGCTCAGTAGTTGTGCCGCATGGGCTTAGTTGTTTTGAGACCTGTGGGATTTTCCTGGACCAGGGCTCGAACCCGCGTCCCCTGCATTGGCAGGGAGATTCCTTACCACTGCGCCACCAGGGAAGACCCTCTGAGAAAATTTTAAATTAATTTCAGTTGGGAAACACTTGCTCTGTTGAGACGTAAGAAGAAATTGTCAATAATATTCGAAAAGCAATGTTTAGATAAGGAAATGAGCCATGAGTTTCACATAGCAAGCTTAAATGTTGTAATGGGATTGCATCTGATAAATTATGATTACTGTGGAAAATATTACAAACGTTTGAGTTCCTCATATAAATCCCATCATGTATATCTTGAGTTTTACTGTCTCTCAAAGCAACATCTAGATCCAACACTCATGCGAACGATTGGTGTCATGCTTTAAGTTTGCTACATCTGGACCTTCATATATACAAATTTAAGGATAATATGAATTATTTAATACTGCAAAATGTTCCCCAGCTGCTCTGTGCATTTTGGATACCATGCCCTTTTTTGTGTACCTCTGGAACCACAAATTGGAACAGGAAAAGAAGCAAGGAAATGGACACTCAGTACCATTGGGAATTTACTGCGTTTGTGCTAAGAGGAAGGACCTAAGAAGTCAATTAGTCTTCTCTCATACTGAAGAGCAAAGGCTTTTCTTACTGTTCAAAGCCTCCCTGTGCTCCAAAGCAGGAAGCATCGGCAACATCAACAGCCATACAACCCACAAGTGTTGGTGGCCTTTGAATGCAGCCATCTTTTGTGTTGAGGACACAGCAAGGGATGAGCAGAAGCATTTCCCTTTCCTCCTTGGGACCTGAACAGTGTCAGGCACGAGAGTGTGCTGTGCCAGGTGACCAAGGCTCCAGGATTCCTTAATAAATTGTTTGCACTGTGACATGCAGGTCTCTGGATGACTCATGTGTGGCCTGGTGGACCATGGCTGGTGCAGGAGCTGTGCAGAAACCGAGGGTGTTTCAAAACGTTCACAGCCATTGCTGCTACACCCAAGCTCATGTTCACTTTCCTAGTCATTCATCTTTTTGTAATTATTTTATAAAATGTTCTAAGACAAATACAATGTGTTTCTCTCATTTCCTGTAGTGTACGGTACTTTCCTTTAGTACCGTTGCTTTATGAAGCATTGACTGTCATTTCAAAATAGAATTTTATGTATTGGCATCTATATCATTGTAAGTTATGAAACTTTTTTTATTATGGTAAAAAAAATCATAACAAAATTTACCATCTTAACCGTTTTTAAATGAACATTTCAGTAGTGTTAAGTATATTCACAGGGTTGTGAAACAAATCTCTTGTACTTTTTCATCTTGCAAAATGGAAACTCTATGCTATTTAAACCCCCCATTCCCCGCCCCCCACTCCCCGAAGCCCCTGGGAACCACCCTTCTACTTTCTGTTTCTATGAATTAGACTATTTTAGATGCCTTACTAGTAGTAATTCATTTTTATTGTCTTTATAAAACGTTCAGTCTGCCACAGATTGGAAATTTTAAAAGCCAAACGGTCCTTTGCAATAGATAGTTTGAGAGCACTGCTTACAAAATGCAGGGCCTAGGGACAGGGCTTCTCTTGCCCAGGTAGGTCTAAAGGCATTGCTGGTCCACTTCACTGGATCTCAGTTTCCTTGAGTGTAAAAAGGGGTGATGGAGCAGCAAATGCTCTGAAGGCCTGGCAGCCAAATCGCTCTGGGATGCTCTGGTCGCTGGAATTCCCCGTGTCAGGACTGGCTGTCCTGCTGGACAGCCGCCCTCTGTCCCCATCCAGTGGGCCCTACTCCAAGTCCCATTTCACGCCCTGAGGAATTTTTTTTGTCTGCACTGACACCTGGTTTCCTGCCTCTGCAGTCACAGAAAAGCCTTCTCATGGATGACAACTTCCACTGCTCATGTCCTGGCCAAAGGTTCACGGCATTTCTCCACTAAATCCACATTCCTCTAAAGTTGACTGTTGCTCCTGTTTTCCATGATTCACACTAAGGCTGAGAGGGACAAGATGATATTAATGAGGACACAACCAGGGAAGAGCACCACATTCTAGAATTTCAGAGCTGAAAGGGACTTGATTCTATTTGTTGTCTTATTTTATAAGTAATATACAATCACTGCAAAACAACCCCAAAAGGATATATTTTTTAATCACTCATAATCCCAGCACCCAATGATAACATCTTTAACATTTTAGTGAATCTTTTGTTTGTTTTTTTAACATACATTTTAAAGCAAAAACATTAATAGGAATGTGCTACCTATATTGTTTATCATCTGCTTTTCCCAGTCAATATTTTTCTACATCTATATATGCATTGCTATGTCATCAGTTTGAGTGGTTGCTGAATTATTCCATTGTGTATATCTTTGGCAATTGCCAGGACCATTGTCCTTAGATTGGACACTTCTCTCTGCCTGTCTGTCTCACTCTCTTGTATAAACCATGAACAACATTCAATGTTTTCATTATTTCCTTACAATAAGATCCTAGAAGTGAAGTGTTCTAGGCCAAAGGATATGCATACCATATTTAGAAGACTTTGGCTATAGGATTTGACAATTTTGACTAATCACTGTCATCAAAAGTATCAAGAGTGCTGGGGCTTCCCTGGTGGTGCAGTGGATAAGAATCTGCCTGCCAATGCAGGGGACACAGGTTCGATCCCTGGTCCGGGAAGATCCCACATGCTGCGGAGCAACTAAGCCCATGTGCCACAACTACTGAAGCCTGCATGCCTACAGCCTGTGCTCTGCAACAAGAGAAGCCACTGCAATGAGCAGCCCACGCACCGCAACAAAGAGGTAGCCTCCCGCTCGCCACAACTAGAGAAAGCCTGCGTGCAGCAACGAAGACCCAACACAGCCAAAAATAAATAAATAATTTAATTAATTTAAAACATCATACTGAAATGTATTTTGGAGCTTATCCATCCAGCCCTTTACTTTGACAGATGTGAAAACAGCCACAGAGGGGGAAGAGCTTCTTCCACAAACAAGTTAGGACAGGCCAGAATGGTAACCAAGTAGTTGATGCCCAGGGGAGGATACCAGTTTCTGGGGTCCCTTGAGTTGACAGAGGAAGATACAGGGTTAGGAATGGAGAATGGAAAATGGCCCTCCTGTGGTCCATGACACTGTGTGACATTATATAAGTAACTCCTCCCACCCAAGGCTCAGTCTTCTCACCTGTAGTTGAGGAGGTTTGATGAGTCAGTTGCGCAGATCTTTCTCAGCTCTAAGATTAAGGCTATCCTGTCATCTACAAGTCCCTTTCCATTTCTAATAGTTATAATGAAAATCTTGCATGTGCACAGCCCTTTATGGTTCACAAAACATTTCTGTGAAGTAGAGAGGAGAGGTATTGTCATTAATGCCATCTCACAGATAAGCAAATGGAGGCTCAGAGAGTTCAAATGGCTCACTCTGTAAGAACCACTATAACTTCAGACAGATGCCCTAGTCACCCTCGGAAATGCCTTTTAACAAGACAGTGACCTCGAAGCTTTTCCTACATAGGAACCCTGGACCCACCAATAATATCTATCCACCTGTCACAGACTTTTCATTCAGCTCCAAAATTCACTGAGCACTTACTGAGTGCCAGGCTCTGTGCCAGAGATGGGGCATAGAGAGGTGAGAGAGAAGCTTGCAATCTGATGGGGGAGACACACCAAAACAGAGACGCTAGGCACTCTGAAAGAGGGCAGTGTGAGAGTGGTGGGAGCACAGGGGAGACGAGAGGCATCAGGGCAGGCTTCCTGGAGGAAGTGATGTCTGACTCTCATCTTGAAGAGGGAATAGGTGAAGGAAGCCAGGTGAAGGAAAATGAAGAGGGTATTTGAGGTAGAGGGAAGAGTGTGGGCAGAGATCTGGAGACAAAAGAGGGAACAGCACCTTCAGGGAACTTTAAAAGGCCATGGGGCTTGGATTCAATCCAGTAGACTGAGAAAACTTTAAAATATTTACTTGTTCACTTCAAAGTAACAATAATAAACCCATTACATTTAAAAATAAATAATACTTTTTTATGAAAGATAACTGTATTTTCCAAAATAAAAGTATAGACTGAGCAGAGTGGCATTGTTTTACATTTTTGCAGATCTCTCTCTTTTTTTAATAAATTTTATTTATTTATTTATTTATTTATTTTTTGGGCTGTGTTGGGTCTTCATTGTCACGCGCGGGCTCCTCTAGTTGCGGCGAGCAGGGGCTACTCTTCGTTGCGGTGAGCGGGCTTTTCATTGCGGTGGCTTCTCTTGTTGCAGAGCACGGGCTCTAGGTGTGTGGGTTTCAGTAGGTGTGTCACATGGGCTTCAGTAGTTGTGGCTCACAGGCTCTAGATCGCAGGCTCAGTAGTTGTGGCGCGCGGGCTTTGTTGCTCCACGGCTTGTGGGATCTTCGCAGACCAGGGATCGAACCCATGTCCCCTGCATTGGCAGGTGGATTCTTAACCACTGTACCGCCAGGGAAGTCCCTGCAGATCTCTTTTATGTCTGGTTTATTATCATGAAAAAAATGTGACCTCACCAACTCCCTGAAAGGGGATCTCTGGAGCACACCTTGAGGAGGATGAATGGGAGGAGGGGATCCTGGAGGCAGAGGGGCAGGTTTTGCATCCCATCCCTCCAAGCTGAGGCAGAGCCCTGCCTGAGGGCCTGGAGAGGAGGGGCAGGGTTGAGAGGTGTTAGTGGGGCTGAGAGGCGGGGCCTGGGGCATGGTTTTGGCTGCAGGGCTGGGAAGCAGGCTCCAGCTCCAGCCCCAGCTCAGGTGCCTGAGTGCTGGCTGCCCAGTCAGGGCTGTGGTCGAGGAAGGTTTGGGGAGCAGATGGTGAATCGTGTTGGGGACTACTTGAGTTTGAACCCCACAGGCAGCACCCAGAGACTGGCCCCTGGAGATGAGCTTGTTTGGGAGGGAGACTGTCCCTGAGGACAGAGCTGCCAGGATTGGGGAAAGGTCCCCAAGCTGGGTGCACCCACCACTGCTGTGAGAGCAGCAGGGAGATGGGAAGGGGTGTGGGGCCTGGAGGCGGCACACCAGCCGGGCAGGAGCCAGTCGATGGGGGTGGGGGTCTGTCTCCTCCCAGCCTTGCTGAGCAAACACTGTGTAATCCAAGCCAGCTCCAAGGAGCAGCCCAGGAGGGGCTCAGCGAGGGCTCAGCCCAGAGGAGAACTGGGGACGTGGGAGGAGCGGGTGGCTGAGAGGGTGGCTGGAGGCCCAGGAGCTGGGTGCGCAAGGTGCTCAGATGGGGGTGGGGGAGATTCAGGGGAGCAGCGTGTTCAGCGCATCACTGAGAAAGTCCCCAAAAGCCGTTCTGCTGTGTTTTGAGAATGTGGACACCCTGCCAAGTAGAGGCAGGTGCTGGGCCAGGTGAACGCGACGTGGGTCCTTCCACATCAAGCCATGGGCCTGACCTCTCATACAGAGCACATCGGTCCTGTGCTCTGATACGCTTCTGGGAGGTCCCTTACAGCTGACCTGGGTTGTAAGAATGCTAATTCCAGGCTGCCCTGGTCCCTCCTCGGGCAACTGGGTGAGCTCTGCCCATGTGCTAGCCCCACTCTGGCATGGCTGGATCCAGGACTTCCAGTGATGTCATCAGCCACCCGTCTCTTACCTCTGTTTTCCTCCTCAAGCGCTTTATCCCCAAGCATCGTCTGCCCACGTGTTGGCAAGAGGGCTTCCTGAAGAGCAAGCTCAGTAAAAAGAGGGCTCCTGGGCTTCCCTGGTGGCGCAGTGGTTGAGAGTCCGGCTGCCGATGCAGGGGACACGGGTTCGTGCCCCGGTCCAGGAAGATCCCACATGCCGCGGAGGGGCTGTGCTTGTGAGCCATGGCCTCTGAGCCTGCGCGTTCGGAGCCTGTGCTCCGCAACGGGAGAGGCCACAACAGTGAGAGGCCCGTGTACCGAAAAAAAAAAAAAAAAAAAAGAGGGCTCCTTTTTCCCAATATTTGTCCACAGAGTTCCTGGGTAGACTATCACTGGCCTGACATGTGTCACGTGCCCATTTTTGAACCAGGCACCGCTGCCATAGGAGAATGGCCTATGCTGATTGGCCAGGCCTGGGAGGTGTGCCCACTCTTGGAGCGGGAGGTGGGATGGGTGGGGGCAGCAGGATCAGCCTCTCCCAAGTTGCATAGACAGAGCGTGAGGATGGCGGGTCGCCAAAGGAAAACCACGGGGCTGCTGCCAGGGGAAGGGCCTGGACCTTACAGAGGTGAGAGCCATTCCCCCCAGGTGGACGCCCTTGGAGCTGAGGGCCTTCCTCCCATAGAAGTAATGAGTGTCCAGCCCCCCTACATGTAGTATAGCATTGGGGTCCCTACATAACCCTTGGGGATCAGTTGGACTTGGCTCCCCCGCCCCTGGCTGTGTGACCTCCAGTGAGTCATTTCTCTTCTCTGAGCCTCAGTTTCCTCCTCTGTAAAATGGAATGAGTCTTTATAAGAAGAGGAGAGGGCACAGAGAAGAGGTCATGTGAAGACAGGGGCAGAGATTGGAGTGATGCTGCCACAAGCCAAGAAATACCAGGAGCCATCAGAAGCTAGAAGAGGCAAGGAAGGATTCTTCCCTAGTCTTCAGAGGACTCAGGGCCCTGCGACATTTTGATTTCAGACTTCTGGCCTCCAGAGCTGTGAGATGATAAATCTCTGTTGTTTTAAGTCACCCAATTTGTGGTAGATTGTTGCAGCAGCCCTAGGAGACTAATATACCATCTGAAATGATTTTATTTATTTTTGTGTTTATTCTCCATCCTTCCCCCCAAGGGATCAGCTCCTTGAGACCATGTACTGTCTGTTTTTTCACTGCTGTGCCCCTAGTGTTTGGAAAAGTATCTGTTGCATAGTACATGCTCATGAAATATTTGGTCAAATCAAAGAATGGGCGATTGCATGAACACTTCAACCGGCACCTTTGAAGCACCTTTTCTCAGACTGCCCCTAACCTGCTGTTCTAGCCAGACCCTTCTCAGGCACTTCCACTGCACTTCCCAGACCCTTTGCTTTTGACAAATTGGTGACAGACCATGACCTCATCCTCTTCTCATGCTCAGAGACACACATGCACACACACTATTCCTACATGGGCAGCACAGCCCAGCGGTGACAAGCTTGGAGGTATGGGGACCCCAGAACTGGTTTAAATTCTGGCCCTGGCGTGCCCTATGGCATCAATCCGGTCCCTTACCTCTCAGTTTTCTCCTCTGGAAAATGGGAATAGGCTCCCCATCCTTTCAGTGCCTGGAACACAGTAGGTCCTCAATGAATAGTAGCTGTAGTCAACTCTCCTTGGACATCCTGTCTCCCCCACAAGGCCGACCTGAGTCCCTTCCTCCTGCAGGAAGCCCTCCCAGACCACCCCTGCCCTGGCCCCAGCTCCCCCCAGCTCAGACTCTCTGAATGGCTCCCTCGCCGCTCGGCACAGTCTGCCTGGGATCATTAATTCTCTTTTTGTGCATACGTGGCCCGTCTCCCTGGCTGCCTCAGCCGTTGGCCATGTTTTAATGAGGATTTCTCTTTGTGAATAAAGAAGCAGGCCTTTGATCTCCCTTCTGGAATCGGCTGTCTTTGATAATCTGCACTGAGTAACTGCTGAGAGCCAGGCTAGAATTCAAGTCTGGGCGCAGCTGCCTCTTGCTGTCAGACCCTTGGCAGGTGGGCCTCCCTTCTCCCAGCCTCAGTTTCCCTATAAGTATAAAGGGCCCATGCAGAGCAGACATTTTGTTGTACGTAAATTAGCCAATCCATGAATTCAGCAACATGTCACCCTAGCCCCAGTTTCTTTTGTAACATCTCTTTCTTAAATTTCAACTACAAATCAGTAATTATCCCCACCTCGCTGATGAAGAAAAATAAGGCCAAGAGAGGTAACTTGCCCAACACCCTCAGCCAGTTATGGACAGAGGTGGGATTTGAACCCAGGTTGCCTGACTCCTGGTGACCTCAAGGCCAAAGTTAACTACGAATGCTGTGGTCCTTTGGTGACACCTTGGGGTGAATCAGAATCAAGACCCACAGGCCCACTCTGCTCTGGGAGGAGGCAGTCTGAGAGCTCTGAGCAGGCAGTCAGGCCAGTGGGTTGAGATGGGGGTCCCTGGGGGACACAAGGCATGGGAGGTTTGTTGGGGGAGGGGTAGAAGAGACCAGATTTGGAGGAAGGACCCTTTTCAAAGGTGAATAAAGTTCTTACATAGCTCCTCAAATCACTCCATTACTCAGGTTCTTGGGGACGGGAATGTTTGTGGGACCACGCCTATCATGTGTCTTGGCCATGTGCACAGAGGGAGACAGAGGCCCTGTCCAGAACTGGCCCCGGACGATGACCTTGCACTGACCATCACCCCATGCTCCAGAGGGGGACACCATCAGTGGGGGAAGCTCCCAGGAGAGCCCCTGGTACACAGAGAGGAACACACAGCCAGGTTCCCTGGGGAAAGTGTGTCAAGGGCCGGGGTGGGGGCAGGGAGAGCAACAGAGAGAGACAGTGTGAGCGAGAGAAAAAGAGAGAAACAGAGAGCAAGCAGGGAAAAGATAGGAAGGAGGGAGTGGGGTGTGGGAGGAGAGAGAGAGGGAAGAACCATGGGTTCACTTCCATCTTCTGAGCAGAGTCCACCTCCAGATCCGGGGAAATGGGAGGGGCGGGTGGCTCACTCAGGCCACCTTGTTCACTGTGTGGCTCCTTGCTGGGCAGGGCCTGGAGGAAGGCTGGTGGGATGCAGGGACAGATCCTCTCAAGGGAGGGGAGAGGGTGGCTGGAGACAGGACTATGCTCATTAGCTGGTGATCTTTAGAAAGTTCACAGCCTCCTTCCTGAGCCTCAGTTTAGGAATCTGTAAAATGGTCAGAGTTGGGCCATATGTGTGTGTGTGTGTGTGTGTGTGTGTGTGTGTGCAGAGACAGCATCTGGGCTCTGATATTCTGAATTCCACTACTCCCGGGCTCTGGGCCTCATGTGGCGGGGTGGGGGCTGGGGGAAGCTTGTCCACAGTCCCCTCCCTGGAAGGGGTTCAGCCTGGGCTCCAGCTGCTGCCTCCCTCCCCCTCACTCCGGCTCCTTCCTCACTCTGCCAGACAAACCCCAACCATGGAAAAAATGAGTGTTTGGGGCCATCCATTAATGGGCGGAAACTCACTGTTTCCTTCTCTTCCGGTTCTGGGATCCATCCTGCTCTGGGCCATTTAATACCATTATTGGCCACCTACTGTGTGCCAGGCCTGAGTTAAAGTCTTAACTGATGATCTTAGCAAACCCTCAGAATCACCCTCTTCACAGATGCCCATTTACAGATGAGGAAAGCAAGGCTCCAAAGGGTGATGTGACCAGCCCAAGACTGTAAGCCAGAAGATGGGAGAGCTGGGCCTGGGACCTGAGTCCAGCTGAGTCTAAAGACTCAATCTTCTCCAGCACCACCCCAACTCCAGCCTATAGGATGAGCAGTCAGAGAGGTGAATTCAGGTCCCCATTCTACTATTACCCTTAAGTCAGTCACCTCTCCACGCTGAACCTGTTTCTTCACCAACAAAATGGGACAAATATTATCCGTCCACTCTTCAAAACTCTTGTGAAGAGTTCTACAACTGATAATGGTTAACATTTTGGAGCACTTAAACGTGAACTAGGCACCATTCTAAGTGACTATAACGAATGATTTCATCAGTTGAATTCTCACAACAACCCTATGAGATGGTTAATCTTATGCCCATTTTACAGGTGAAGATCTTGAGCCTCATAGATGCTAACTTGTCCAAGGCTGCACATAGATTTATGAGGGTTGGGACCAGAATGCAGAGTAGAGCTAGGACTTTTATCTGGTCTGTGACCTTGGGCAAATCACCTTCTGCATCTGGGCCTCAGTTTCCCCATGTGTCCAAGGGTTGCAGGAAGAAATGGAGATGGTTGTAGAGTCCTGGCATAGAGAGGCTCAGCAAACTTCAGACTCACCCCAGTGAATGAATTTAGATTCAGCTCAGAGCTGAGATCCCAGCTCTGCCATGAAGCAGCTGGGTGACCTTGGACAAGTGACCTAGGCTTGCTGAGTCCATTCATAAAATGGGGTGCGGCAAGGAAAAGATAAGGAGTGCATATAAAGGGGTGCACTGGGGGTCTGGCACTCGAGAGAGGACCTTGGATCCCAGCCCCTCCCCCCTCCCATCCCTTGCCCCAGCCAGGCGCAGCGGTGTGGGAAGGGAAGGGAAGGCGCAGGGCAGGAGGGGATTAGCCCAGGGTCCCCCTCCCGGGGCGGCGCTTTTAAGTGTGTTCTCCCCCGGGCTCAGCCGTGCCCCCTCCCAGGCCCCAGGCCAGGCCTGTGTTTGCCGTGGGGATCGGGGCTGGCCAGGCTGGCCTTTCATTCCCGGGCAGCTTTTGCTTGCTTTCCGCTGTGGGGCCAGGCGCCAGCTCTGCCGGGCTCCCCAGGAGCAGATGGGCCTCAGTGGGAAAGCGCCCGGCTGGTCCTAAGAGGATTGGCGCCTTTCTTCCCACCCTTTGTGCTGCTACCCACGGCCGCCTGCGCCCAGCCCACAAAGGCCGCTTGTTTGGCCGCCTCTGGGGGTGCAGGGGTCACAGCTGACAGTGGCGCCCCTGGAGACGGCGGCACCCCATGTGAGCCGGAGAGCCGGGAGCACCCAGGCTCCAGGGAGGGCAGGAAGTCCTGGGCTACAGGCTACACCCCAGGGTTCACTGGAAGCAGGGGGGATGCCTCAGGCAGTCTGTTGGGGAACAGGCCCAGATTTTGTCTTATTCCCATCACCTAGCAAGTTGATGGCCAAGCAAGACTTCCTCCCAGGGCCCACAATGCCCAACAAAGCTCCCTGCCTTCTTGAAAATATGGTCTCCCTTTCCTGCTTGCTTTTTCCACATAGCTGTGTGGACCAGGAGGACCTGAGAAAAGGAAGGTTGAGGCCAGGAGAAACTGGAGGGACTTGGCAAACTGAAGCCTGGAGACCCAGGAAGAGCCCCGTTTGAGGCCAAGTTCCAAGTGAGAGGTGGTAGCTGGGCAGAGAAGAGAACAGGAATGATCTCACCTATGAATTTATTTTAAAAAATAATTGTTGATTGAGTGCCTGCTCCCTGGTGGGTGCTGAGCAAACAGAGAAATAAGCTGAGGTTCCACACTGAGGGTCCTCAGTGTGCTAGGGGGACAGATTTGTATGTAATAAGCTCTAAACCAGGGTTTCTTAGCTTCGGCACTACTGACATTTGGGGACATATAATTCCTTCATGTGGGGGCTATCCTGAGAGCAGTACGATGTCTAGCCATTTTCTTGGCTTCTCCCCACTAGATCTCAGTAGCACCCCTCCCCACTGCTGTGACAACCAAAAATGTCTCCAGACATTGCCAAAAGGCCTCTAGGGGTGAAATCACTTTGGTTGAGAACCATTGATCTAGACTGTAATCCTGGTCATTTGTCTGTTCCTTCATTCAACACATGTTTCTTGAGCTCTGAGTATGTGCCAGGCGCTGTTCTAGGGCCTTGGGGATACAGCCGTAGAGTTATAGGTGTCGAGTTCATTCCCACTGAGATTGCCTGCTGGAGGACGGAGTTAAATATTTCATGCAGGGATGAAATGGGGGCCAGGGTCACCCAAGGCTCTCAGAGGAGGTGACATTTAGCCAGGCCTGGAAGGATGAATAGAAGGTACTGGAACAGAGAAGGTGGGAAAGAGGACATTCCAGACTGAATAGGACAGAGTGGTCATCCTGCACTTGTTCCACGGAGGTTCACAGAGGACCTGCTGCATGCAGGGCATCTTCTGGGGATACAGATAGTCTACAACAGGGCCCATCCGGCATGCAGAGGATTCAGGGCATCCAAAGAAGGGTCTCCATCTTGTCTGGAGGCTGCAGAGGCATCAGGAAGGGCTTCCCAGAGCAGAGAGAGCAGCCAAATCTTGAGGCTGAGCAGGCTGGAGCTAGGCAGGCGGGGGTGGAGAGGTGGAGGGGGTGGGGGGAGGCCGGAGATGGGGGAAGAGGGAACAGCTCCTGCACGGGCCATAGTGCCTGAGAGAACCTGAGGCTTCGGGGGAAGGGCAGGGAGGCTGCTAGGGTAGGAACACAGCATTCTGACAGCAAGGGGAGGGAGATGAGCCTGGAGAGAAAGGTCGGGGAGAAGGACTCAGTTAAAGAGCTGGACTTTATCCTGGAGGTGCCGGGGAGCCACGGAGGGCATTTGAGCAGGGCTGATTTATTTTAGAAAAATCTCATGGCTGCAGTGAGATCGGCTGTTCGGGGAACAGAACGAGAGGCAGGGGACAGTTGTAGAGGTTCAGGAGTGAAATCAAGGTGGCAGGAGTCTGGAGTGGAGGGAACAAACGCCACAGACACTTAGGAGGTAAAACATTAGGATGCGGCTTGAATGTGGGGCTGAGGGAGCTGGAGGCGGCATCAGGGCAGATTATTGTTGTCTATAAGCAGTGCAGCCCTGAGACGAATTAGCAGATAAAAGACCAAGCAGAGAAAGATATGCCTGTGAATCTCAGGATGCAAATTATTTTTGAAACTTTGCTCTCATGCATCATCTTTAAATATGAATAACCAACATTTTTTTAGAGCTTAGTGCTGTGCCAGGCACTGTTCTAAGCACTTCATGTGCATTAACTCGTTAAGTCCTTGCAATAGCCCTATGAGGGAGATAATTCTTATCATCTTCATTTTGCTGAGAAAGAACTGAGGTACAGAGAGAGTAAGTCACTTGCCTAAGGTTATACAGCAAGCAAGCGGCTGAGCCAGGATTTTAACTCAGGCAGTCGGGTTCTTCCAGAGACTGTGCTGCTATTATACTGCCAAAATGTAGAGTTTGTTTAAAGCCTGCTTAACTTCAGCAATTGATAAAGCCCTGTAACCTTAATATAAAAGTAAAAAAAAAACAAGCAATGAGATTACATTTTATAGGTTGTGGTAAAGGATGTAAACTGGAAAATCACCTTCTGGAATCTCAGCGAAACCCTATACCTTGGCAGTGACTGCCGCCACCTGGTGGCAGTGTACCCCAAATGGAGGAGCTATGACAAAGGCCACACCCAGTTCCTTTGGGTGTTGAATTTATGAAACCCCAGGCCTGGGTGATGAGAGCCTGCTAAAACAGGCATTACTATTATGAAAATGTGTTCTCTGTTAGACAGGAAGAAAGAGGCGAGGTCCACAAAGCCCAGACTGCAGGGTGTGTCCCTGAGGATTGTGACTGGGGGTACTTGGGACGGGGTTGCCAGACCTCAGCCACACTCCTTTACCAGTTCCCTAGACGACCAGCATTAGGCATTTCTGAAACAGCTGGTGGGAGCTAGGGGTGGGGTGGGGTGATACTCTGCAAACACGGGCTGTACCCATGACCCGACCTTCTAATCCCAGGGCTTAACTGACCTCATTAACTCCACGGGGCTCCAGAGAGACCCCCCAAATCATTCTCTGTCAAACCACATTCATAAAAATCCTGGTGCTGAGGACTGTGCAGGAAAACCTCCTCCCTGAAGACTGGGGACTGGAGGTGCTGACCCTTGGATGTGAACCCTCTGCAGGCTGGTGACAGGGCAGAACTGGCCCCACCCCCCTGCCTGCCGAAGGGCAGCGAGAGAGAAAACTGGGTGAAAGCAGAGCATACTGGGTAGCCTGGCCAGGAGCTGAGCGGTCCAGTCTCCACACCCCCCCCCGTAGTTGCCATGACAACTGAATGGGGGAGGGAGGAGGAGAGGAGAGACCACTTGCCCCTCAGACAATGGGAACCTATTCCAGGTCACCCTTGGCCTTGTCCTGAGGGCATTGGGGTGGTCAGAAGTTCTGGGTTCTTCATACTCTGCAGTACTGGGATTTGGGGGAGCAGTTCTTAGCTCAGGCCAGGCTTGGGAACCCAGAATGGGGGTCACAGACAGGATCCCTTCTCCTGGAAAATCCCAACCCTACCAGAGCCTCCTTCCCGGGCTCCCCGACACCCCATCGTAGGCTAATTCCAGATGAAGTTCGGTTCATATTCTGAGTGCTGCGCCCCTCCACTGAAGAACTTGACCTTGTAGTGGGAGGTGAGTGGCGGGCGCAGGGAGGAGGCGGCAGTCGCTTTGGGGACAGGCCAAACATTTTATGAGTAATTTAATATCTGGAGTGCGAACCACTGAACAGAGAACCCGTCAGCTGCCCGGAGCAAGGAGTAGGTCTGGTCCTCATAATGCAGGGGAGAAGATGGGAGGCTGACCAGGACGACCAGGGGCCTCAGGGAAGTTAACCCATTAGGGCCCTGGGAGGGAGCTAGGAGGGCGCAGGGTGGGCTTCCACTCTGGGTGTGCCTGCTATGCACCAGATACCGTGCTGCCGTGCACTTGCCCGAGGTTTGAACACTTAAACTTGGATGGGAAAGTGTGCCCTGTGGAAGAGGCACTGACTTTGAGACCCACAGACCTGAGCTTGGCTCCTGCTAAGTATGTGACACTGGACTAGTGACTCCACTCGTCTGTGCCTTAGTTTCCTTATCCATAAAATGGGGATGATGACCAATGGTACCTACATCACAGGTAAGAACTTATTGTCTAGTGACAATAAATATAAAGAATTCCATGTGGTGCCTGGGACACAGCAGGTGCTCAATAAAGAGACCTGCTTCCACAACTCTGATGAAGCTCACAACAGCTCTCTGAAGCTCCCAAACTTCCTTTGTGGGGTTGTCCCTACCATCTAGCTACACCCTGGCCCCCTCCTCTCTGGCCCCCGAGTGGGGCCTGAAGGGCTTTTGTCACATTACACACAGCCATGGCTGTGTCTCCTCCTGACACCTGCTTTAGAACCCCCTCAGGGTTTCTGGGGAGGAGTCCTCTCCAGCTTGGTGGCAGGCCCTGGACACAGATCTGGGTCAGATTCCCAGTTCAGCCACATGCTGGGGAGCACTTCATCTCCCTAGGCCTTCATTTCCTCATCTGCAAAATATGATTAATGAAACACCTTCCTCGTAAAGAGGCTGTCACAATTAATGAAGATCATGCTGTACAGAAGCTAGCAGAGAGCCTGGTACACAGTAAGTGCACATTGAATGATTTATCATCATCATTACGTCAGGAGTGCAGCTCTGGGGACACACTCTCTTAGTCCATGTCCCAGCTCTGCCTTAGCCAAGTTAGGTAACCTCCCTGTACCTCAGTTTCCATATCTGCAAAATGGGCATAATAATAATACCTGCCTCATGGGAATTAAATGAGTTAAGATATAGGAAGTGTTTAGAAGAGAGCCTGGAACAAAGGAGGAGCACAGTCAATGCCAGCTGCTATGACTCTATTATTCTGACGTTAAGAAGCAATTGGTGTGAAGGAAGCTCAACTCCCCTCCCCTGTCCTCATTCCACCATTCCTAGGTCTGGGACGCAGGTCTCCCAGTGCCACCTTTATCTGGGACTTGGGGCTGCAGCCTGGTGAGCTCACTCCCTGCTCTGGGTTTATCTTTCAGCCTGGCTACAGGGCTCCGAGAGAGTCCAGGCGTTTCTCCCCGCAGGCAGCTCTGCCCTTTGGTTAATCATTAAACTGCCCTTTTCCCTCAGCCCAGTCCCAGCCATTGTTTCCTTTCCTGAAAGAAAGTCAATGTCCCTGAGTTGAGGTGGCCCAGAGATCACCTGGTCCAGCCTCCTCATGTTACAGATGGGAAACTGAGGCTCAAGAGGGAAAGCCACACACCAAGTGGAGGTTCAGGCTGGAACTTGAACCCAGGTCTCTGGCTCCCAGTCCAGTGCCCTTTCTCTGCATCAAGTTGTCTCTGAGAGCCTGGCCATAACTTGTGCCCAATGCTACTGATGGGCACATGGAGGCCCAGAGATATGAGGGGACTGGCCTGAAGTCCCACAGCCCATGGCCTGGGTGAGGTAGGGGGCCAAGATTGAAATCCAGGCCTAGGGAGCATCAGAATCTCAGTAGCTCTATGCCCTGTCCACCAGGGCCAGCAAGGACATGGGCAGGCCAGGCTTCAGCCTCATCACAGTGCTCCAGAAGGAAGAGCCTGGACAGACCAGGGATCAGCCCCCCTTTTTATAGTCCCAGAGAGTAGAGTCACTTACCCAAGGTCACAGTGAGTCAATGACTCTGGAACCAGTGCACCTGCATCTTACTCTGCTCTCATTATCTTTTTTTTTTTTTTTTTTTTTTTTGCGGTACGCGGGCCTCTCACTGTTGTGGCCTCTCCCGTTGCGGAGCACAGGCTCCGGACGCGTAGGCTCAGCGGCCATGACTCACGGGCCCAGCCGCTCCTGGCATGTGGGATCTTCCCGGACCGGGGCACGAACCCGTGTCCCCTGCATCGGCAGACGGACTCTTCAACCACTGCGCCACCAGGGAAGCCCCCATTATCTATTTTTAATGTCCTTTCACTAAGGATCTCAAAGTCCCTACCAGCTTGGATCCAGCTAAAGGGACATTCTCTGAGCATCTCTGTAGACAAAGGGTGCAGCTCAATTTCCCAGTGTCCACGTCTCTACTTTCCTGGTTGCCATGAACACCTGCTCTGTGCAAGGCACTATCCTGGGTACCTTACAAATGTTATCCTTTATCTTCTTAACAGCCCATGGCACATAGTTTATTGTTCTTATTTTATAGATGAGGAAGAAGGCTCAAAGGGCATAGGTGACTCCAGGTCACACAATTGTGGTTGGGCCTGGTTGGGGGCAGACTGTCCCGCTCGCCACCCCTCGCATGCCCTGTACAGGTTTCCAGCACTGAGAAACAGGAGGAATGAAGACATGTTTTTCAGGTCTCCTTCCCTGGAAACCAGCTGGGGCGGGTCCCCGCAAGGCTGACATTTATGTCCTGTCTTTAATCACATTAGCTGACATGTTCTAAACAAGGTCTGCAGATGACTTTTTAACAAGGACCCAGCTGTCTCTCCCGAGGAAACCTGTGCCTGTGGGGAGAGCTGCCCCGAGGGGTGCAAACTCAGGAGCCGGAGCCTGCAGACAGCCCACACTGCGGAGCCACCCACATGCCCGCTGCAAACCCAGGCTGGGGGGAGAAAGGGAAGTTTGTCCCAAGGTGGGCACTGGACTTTTCCGTGTGCAAATCTTGTTCGCCTCTCCGAACCCTACAACAAGCAATAGTCTAATTTTTCAGATGAAGATGCCAACGTTTGTTGAGGATCTACTGTGTGTCAGGTGTGGAATGTGGTTCTTTATAAAAACCACTCTTGATTGTGTGCCTACTACAGACCAGTTAGGTGCTTTACACGCACTAGCTCACTTAACGTTCATGCCAATATTAGCCAATACAGCTCCATCTTACAGCCGAGGAAACAAAAGCTCAGGGTTGAGCTGACTTCCTTTCCCAAGGTCACCCAGCTAGAATGTGGCAAAGCTGGATTTGAACCAGGTGGGGCTCTTGTGAGAAGCTAATGAGAGAATGTGCACAAAGCATCGGGCAAGGTGCCTGATGCACAGTAGGTGCTCCGTGTACTGTATTTTGCTTCTTCTGCTCTCTTTCTGCCGACGGCTTGTTTACATTCTCCCTGCTCCCCTGGATGCTGTAAGGGCTTATAGGGACAAATACGTGACAAGAGGCACAGATGAGAAGAATCTGCAAAAGACAACGTGAAAATGAGGTAGGGGAGGCAGGAAGATCTGGAACAGAAGTGAGGAAGGAGGCTTCCAAGAAAATATGTTCCATCAGATGTGCCCACTCGCTGCTGGTGCGTCTCTTTGGAGACGCTAGGGGCTCAGTGTTCTTTGCATCATTGGGGAATAAGCCCTGGTCTCCTTGCCTGCAAATGGGGGTGACAATGCCCACATCAGGGAGGGGGCAGGGGGGATTGTCATGAGGATTAAATGGGTTAACGTCTGTATGACATCCATGATCTCAGTTAAGTTTCTCCTGCTTGCCTGTCTTTGTTTCCCCTGGAAATGTCAAGTCTTCCTAAGGAAATTGTCCCAAGGGCCTACGAAACACTACTGCATTCCCTCTCATTCTGGGCAGGACATGATTTTGGCATTCCTTCCATCTTGCCTTTCTTCCTTCCATTCAACAACTATTTATTGAGCCTATATTATGTATATCTGTCTCCAGACCTTGTACTTTCTGGAGTAAGAAATATTCATCAATCAATTAGTTAACTAACACACATATGCTTTCATTCATTCATTTGATAAACATGAATCTTCTGGGCTCTCTGAGCTGTGACATGTCTGTTTCTGGCCTCTTTTGTTTCCTTCTGGGTCCTGGCTATGGTCTGTATAGGTGAGGATGCTGGAAAATCGAGGTGTGTTGGGGGACTTGGCCACTGTGTCCTCCCTGGTCAGTGACCCGGTAACAACTCTTCTCCCTTTTCCTATGGGTGTCACAAGCCCTCCTAAGGTTCCTAATCCATAGGCTTGGGGCGGGCCTGAGAATCTCTGTCACAAATGGGTCTAATGCAGCTGATCTAGTTCAAGCCCCTCCTTCTGTGGGGAAGTCTGAGGCTCAGAGAGGGATAGCAACTTGTCTGACGTCACACACTAAGTCAGATTCCGAGGCCAGCCTGGAACTGGGAGCTCTTGGCTTCCCATCCAGGGCGCTTCCTGCTCTGCCAGGTCCCCTCACTGTGGGTGTCCCTCCCTGGGTGGGCCCTGCTGGATTTCTCCAACAACACCCTTTTCTCTTACATCTGGCCAACAGGGTTGTCTATGAGCATGCCTCCTGGCTACGTGCAAAAATAAACGCAGCTCGCAGCCTGCTCTGAAAGGAGGGTGTGTGTTTGTGTGCGTGTTGGGTAGTGGGGGGAAAGGCAGGGCACCTGGTGCCCGTTGTCAGCAGGAGACCAGAAAGGCAAGGATGTGGGGGAGAAACAGGAGCCAGACCCGCAGTGCTCGGAGCAAGGGGTGCTCAGCATCGGGGAGATGGACCCTGAGCTCTCCATCCTTTCCTGTGTCTGCCTGCGTACTGGCTCACCGTCCCCATCAGAATATAATCACATGACCACAATGGCAGCAGTAACAGTAAGAGGTTCATCACTGAGTGCTTGCCAGGTACCACCAGCTCCTGTGCTAACCGCTGCCTGTGGTTGAGAGAAATCCAGTTCATGGCAGATCAACAGACTGAACCAGGGCCCCTAACCCTGCCACTTAAAGTGTGGTCCCTGGTCCAGCAGCATCAACTTCCCCGGGGAGCTTGTTAGAAAAGCAAATTCTCAGGCCCCACCCCAGGCCTGCTGCATTAGAAAATGCATTTTACCAAGACCCTGGGTGGGTTTTGTGCACATTAGAGTTTGAGGAGCCCTGCACCATCACAGCACCCCAGTTCCAATGACAACCCACCATTGATAACTATAACTAATACTTGTGGAGAACTTTCTGCATGCCAGGGGCTCTGTCCATAGAATCCCACTTAACCCTCATCAGATTTCTGGCGTGTATATGACTATCACCCTCATATTACAGATGAGGAAACTGTAACTCAGAGAGGTTAAGTAATTAGCCTGAGAACACACAGCCTATAAGTGGCAGAGGTGGAAATTGAATACAGCCTCTCTGTCCTTCCAGTTCCTAAGCTCCCAGGCTTTCCTCCCTCACTGCGTTTCTCATTTTGTGTAGCTCTCAACAGACAAGAAATTTGTTTTCCCTTCTTCCCTCAACCCTGTGTAGCCCACTGACTCCTGTGAGCAGAGGCTGGGCTACTACTGGTCACCGCTTTCATGTCTGACAGCTTAGCCTTCTCACTGGGAGCAAAGGTCCACCTGTACTAGAATCACCAGGGGTGTTTGAGAAAAGTTCAGATTCCTGGGGCTTCCAGGTCCTACGGAATCAGAACCTCTGATGGGGCCTAGACACCAGCAAGTTTCCAGGGGATTTCGTTGCCCACCAGAATTGGAGACCCAGTGCCTCTGGTCACTCAGGGTAGGAATTGCAATGCCTAATTTACAGTCAAAGACAATGAAGCCCAGAGAGTTTTTCTGTCAATGTCCCAAGGTTAGAATCTGGCAGACTAGCCTAATGGAAGGAGAACTGGCTTGGGAATCAGGCAGTTCTGGGTTCAGGTTCCTGCTCTTTCCTTTCCAAGCCTGGAGCCATACCTGGGTCTAGAGCAGAATGGCAAATCCAGCCCACAGACTGTCTGCAGCTTGCTAGCTAAGAATGGTTTTTACATTTCTAAATGGTTGAAAAAAAATCAAAAGAAAAATATTTTGTGACTTGAAAATTATGTAAAATTCGAATTCCAGTGTGCTTAAAGATTGATTGGAACAGAACCATGCTCATTTATTTATATATTGTCTGTGGCTGTCTTCATGCTACAGAGCAGTGTTGAGTGGTTGCAACAGAGCCTGTATGGCCACCAAACCTAAAATAATTCCTATCGGGCTCTTTACAGAAAAAGTTTGGCAGCCCCTGGTGTACAGCAGTGATTCTCAAACTTTAGCTGCATCAAAATCACCTGGAGGGCTTGTTTTAAAACACAGAATGTGGGGCCCCATCACCAGATTTTCTGATTCACCCAATCTGGGGTGGGGACAGAGAACCTGTATTTCTAACACGCTCCCAGGTGATGCTGATGCTGGAGCCACACTTTGAAGACCCTGATTTAGAGGAACTTGGGTCTTCAAAGCGGATGCTCAGCCCCACCCCAGAAGCTTGTAGCCCACCCAGGGAGTGGGATGGGCTTGGGGAGAAGGGAGGGAGGAGGCAGGAGCTCCAGGTCCCATCTCAGCTGCCCGTCCACCAGCTCCTCTTCCAGGCTGTCCTTCTCCTGGTGTCTGCTCCCCCCTGGTGGCAGCAAGCCTGGAGCTGGCCTGGCGTGTTCAGCCTTGACAGACAATCCTTTCACATTTCAAAGCCTTCAAAGTTTACACATCCTTTCCCCTAGGGAATCCACTTCGAGGAACTTAATCCAAGAGAAGAATCACCGATACATACCAGCGTGCGCACTGCATCGTTTGTTTGTAAGCAGGTAACATAGAAGACCAGGGCAGTCACTTGACGTGGTCGCACAGCTGGTAAAAAGTTCAGGCAGGATTTGATCTTAACTCTGTCTGACTCAAGAGGCAGTGCCCTCACCTGCCACACCACACAGCCCCTCAGGGGGCTCCTGCCTGCCGTGGGGAGCAGTGACTCCGAAGCCAAACTGCCTTGTGTTGAATGCTCATTGTATTACTTACTAGTTGTGTAACATCAGGCAAGCCACTTAACTGCTCTGTGCCTTGGTGTTCCCCTCTGTGAAAGGGGGACATGATTGTAAAGGTCACCAAGCATCAGGTACTCTGTGAGCTGTTATTATTATTACTTATCAAGCCCCCACCTTCCTTCTTTGCTTTCACCCTCCTTTCCTCTTCTTCTGTTTTTTGGTTTTTTGTTGGTTTGTTTGTTTTTTGGCTGCATGGCATGTGGGATCTTAGTTCCCTGACCAGGGATTGAACTGCTACCCCCAGCTTTGGAAGCGCAGAGTCTTAACAACTGGACGGCCAGGAAAGTCCCTCCTTTTCTCTTCTTAATTGACTCAAAGCTTGTGGGTCACTGGGAGGGGCACGCCCATCTGGATGGACTAGGGTGGAGGTGGAGAATCAAGGATAGGGCACTGTAGCCGGGAGGTGGCAGACAAGGTGGAGCCGCCCATGCTGCTCTGGGAACTGCCCAGCCAACCCTGCAGTCTGAGCAGAAGGGCACAGAGCTTAACACATGGATCCCTGGGTTACATAGGCCTGGATCTACATTCTTTTTTTTTTTTTTTTTTTAAGATTTATTTATTTATTTTTGGCTGCATCGGGTCTTAGTTGCAGCACGCGGGATCTTCGTTGAGGCAGGCGGGATCTTTCCTTGCAGTGCGTGGGCTCATCATTGCGGCTCACGGGCTTCTCTCTAGTTGGGGCGTGTGGGTTTTCTCTCTCTAGTTGTGGCGCACTGGCTCCAGGGCGTGTAGGCTCTGTAGTTGTGGCAGGTGGGCTCCAGAGCGCTTGGGCCCTGTAGTTTTGCCACACACAGTCTCTCTAGTTGAGGCGCGTGAGCTCAGTAGTGTGGCATGCAGGCTTATTTTCCCCATGGCATGTGGGATCTTAGTTTCCTGACCAGGGATTGAACCCACGTCCCCTGCATTGGAAGGCGCCTGCATTGGAAGGCAGATTCTTTACCATTGGACCACTAGGGAAGTCCCTGGATCTAAATTCTGAATCTTCTGTGTGACATGGGCAAGTAACATCTCCTGCTTGAGCCTCAACATTCTTATCTATAGAATGGGAGCAATAAAATTAGAGCAGTGGTTCCTAAAGCGTGGTCCCTCAGGCAGCAGCACCAGCAGCATGTGGGGACTCTTAGGAAATGCAAATTCTTTTTTTTTTTTTGGCCACACCTTGTGGCACATGGGATCTTAGTTCCCCGACCAGGGATCGAACCTGCGCCCTCGGCAGTGAAAGCACAGAGTCCTAACCACTGGACCACCAGGGAATTCCCAGGAAATGCAAATTCTAACAAGCCCTCGTGGTGATTGTGATGCCTGCTGAAGTTTGACAACCACAGGATTAGAAGATTTGCTCCTTAGGCTTGTTGTGACTACTACAGGAGAGAATACTCACTGGGCGTTTAGGTCAATAATCATGAGCTGCTATTATTATAGGCCTGCTCCTTCTTGGCCTCAGCTGATTGGGCCAGGAGTGTGCTTGCTCCAAGCTGGGCCAATCAGATCCCCTCTCCTGGGAACTGGGAATTGGAGACGTTAGTCTCTGTGTTATTTCCTTGAGGGGTAGGGGATGACTTGGTGGTCCAGGCTGTTGTTGGGGGCATCCATTTTTCTCCACTTGCCTTTAACAGTTAAGAGGGCCAATCTGCAGAGAGAGGCTCAGAGCCGGGAGGTCCCAGTGGGAGATGCAGCAGCCCTGGTCTGGCACCCATGTCCACTGAGACTGAGCTGTCCCGCCTGATCCTGGGTCCTATAGGTCCTCTGGCCTCTCCTGAAAAGTCCCTCCTTTTCTGGTAAATTATTTCTAGGAGGTTTCTTGGAAGTCTGGAAACTAAAAGGACTCTGGCATGTTGAGGGTTATGAGTCCGAGTCAAGGTGGGTGCATGAAGGTCAAGGGTCACAGGCCTGAGAAGATCAATTCCCTTCCTTCTCCTGCTCAACTGCTAGCCCAGCCAGGAGATCTGAGTTTCAACCCCATCCACTCTGAGAAGGGGCAAAGGGGAAAAGGCAGGTCCGGACAGTGATGGAATAGGCAAAATCCTGAGACCCACCTATGGTCACCTCCAGGCTCCCCCCATCATTCTTGGTCCTGGTTCCTGTGATGAAACCTCAACTGTCTCTCCAGAGAGCTGACAAGGTGAACCCTCCTCACAGGGTGGGAAAGAGCAATAACAAAGGTAAAGTGTTTAGATATGTTAATGTTTGTGTAAAGCAAGGTATGTTTGATTGCAGTGGGCGTGGCTAAACACGCAGTGAGTGCCCTGGATTTCTGGCAGATCTGGAAGCTGGGAGGGGAGGCACAAAAGGGGCACTGCTCAGAGTGCTGTCAGAGTAGGGGTCTGATGGAGGAAAGGCGGCAGGGTCAGGGTCTACGGGTCAGGAGTCAGAGGAGGGCAGGTCCTGCAGGAAAGCCAGCCGGCCTGAGGCAGCACTAGAGACGAGCTCTGATGTCTTGGCCATGGCCGGCTTTGCCTGGGTCCTTGCAGCGACTTGGGGTGCCCTGCACGTGCTCACCACCAGCAAGCAGATCTGCCCTTGGGGTGAAGTGTAGCCCTGTACGGACAGACCCAACGGTAGAGGCTCGGGAACGTGGACTCCTGAGGTCGGATGGGTTCAGGTGAGAGGCTGGGGGACTGCGGAGGGAATTCCAACAGGAGAGGGTGGCAAGGAGAGCTATGTCTATAGATTTAGCAAGAGCTTTGAGACAAACAGAAGCAGGCTCCAATCCTGGCTGTATACTTGCATCTGTGTGACCCTGGGCAAATCCCTTGCCCTCTCTGAGCCTCAGATTCTTATTTTTTAAATGAGGATAATAGTATGTGCCTCCCAGGGTTTGTGGTGGGGATTGAATGAGCTAATGCACACAAAACACTAAGTACACAGTAACTCAGTCGTGGTGCAGCTGTTATTATTATAACAATTCTTACTAGACACAAAGACCAGGCAGACAGTTTGTACTGAAAGGGTTGAGTAGCAGAAAGAAGGCCCAGCCCCTGGTGAAAAGGCTCAGTCCAGGTCCCCTTTGAAGAGTCTGAGGTTGGGGGCAGGCCCGAAGCCCAGGAGATAGGGCAGAAGCTGCACCCAATGAACGGAATCCTGAGAAACAGGCTAGCCAAGCAGGAGGCTGGACTGGTGCTATAACCCTATGTGATAGGCTGAAGTGCTTTAAATCCCTTCTACCTCTGGTCAGGATTGGTTGAGAATCTTGGTGGGTGGGACTAGTAGGAGGGGCTGCAGAGAGCAGGTGCAGGGCTGGGAGGGGTTCAGAGATGAGCAGGGTAAGGGGCTCACAGCTTAGCTGGGGAGTCGGGGTGAGCATGAGTGAAACGCTAGATGCAGGCAGTGTGTGCTCAGACTTGAACTATTGAGAAATGGGGTTAGAGGAGGTTGGAGGGGTAAGAGCTATGAGGGCTGGCATAGTCTGCTTTTAGGGAGAGGGTGTGGCTTGAATGAGGTTTTCAAGGATGGTTAGATAGGCAGAGTGGAAGGGGAACAGTGAGAGTAAGGGCATCGGGTCAGGAAAGCATGTGTCTTGCCTAGAAGACAGAAAGGGCCCAGCTGGTCTGGAGTGGAGATATTCTTTGTCCAGGAGAGGACGGATTGAGACTGGAAGGTCAATCCATAGAGAGCCTTGAATGCCAGCTCGTGGGCAGGGACTATGTCCAGTTGGCAGTGGGGAGCCACTGAAGATTATTGAGCAGGGGAGTGACGTGTGTTCTAACTGGATGGCTGAGCTTGAGCCAGGCTGGGAAGTCATTGGGAGGGAGAGCATGTGGTGAGACTCAAAAGAGGAAGGGTCTTGATTCCAAGGTCACTTAAGACTGAAGAAGGGCTCCTTGATCCCTTGGGTGGAGGTTTGTGACATTACACAGAGAATACCCCTTTAGGGGCCTAGATGCCTTGCCCTGAAAGAGGTCTCAGTTATCAGCGGGCACACCTGCCCTCCCAGCTCTTCTGTGGGATCGAGGGCAATCCCTTCATCCCTCGGATCCTCAGTTTTCTCCTCTGTGAATTGGGCATGATTTAACCTATCTCCAAGGATGAGTGCGAGGATTAATGAGAGAAGGGGGAAAGGGTCTAGTCCAGTGTTTTGAGCATATAGATGCTCAACAGATGGTGTTCCCTCCCCATCTCCCATTGTGTGTCTGGCACAGAACTGGACACAAAGTCTGGCCCTCCAGTCACCACCAGTTAGATAGAGCTTCTGCTTTCAGAGCTCATTCATTCATTCATTGTTCAGTCATTCAAGCAGCATTCAAGCAACATTTCTGAGCACCTACCATGTGCCAGTCGCTGGGACACAGATTTGAATTAGACCACTGTCCCTTGGCCTTGAAAAGTTTATTTACTCATTCATTCAGCAACATCCATGGAGCCCTACTGCATGTTTTGGCCAGGTGGGGGCTGGTGTTGGGGGTAAAGAGAGCGTGGCTGGCAGGGGAGGGGGTGAATTGGACCCACAGGTCACATCTCTGCATCTGGGAAGAGCAGGAACCCGGTGAAAATGCTGTTGGCCCCCTCGATGCCTACCAGGGCGTTCTTGTCAGTGGCCTGTAGGAAGACGGTCTCCCCCAGCCCCAGCTTGAGCACAACGCTGCCCGTGGTGACCTGGAAGGTGTTGAAGGCATAGTCGCAGAAGGTGAGCACCTTCTGTGCCTGCTCCTGGCCCCGCATGAGGTTTACGCACAGGTTCCCTCGAGAGCTGGCGTGGTAGGTGAAGTAGTAGAGGCCGGGCACCCTGCACGTGAACTTGCCGTTTCGATAATCGTAGTTGATGTTGGTGATCATGTGGTCGAAGCGGATGACCTGGTTCCGCCTCAGGGGGCTGTTGATGGTGCGTGTGGCCGAGAAGGCGATTTTCTGCGTGGCTTTGTAGTCTCCTGATTCACCCTTGGGGCCACGGGCTCCGGGAGGCCCTGGGGCACCTTTGGGGCCAACGGGGCCCTTGGGGCCGACTTTTCCCGGAATCCCAGGAAACCCTGGGTCCCCCTTCTCTCCAAGCTCACCGTGGTCTCCAGCTAGCCCCGGCAGCCCTGGAAGGCAGAGACAAGAGATATGAGGGGGCCAGAGATCACTGAGAACCCAGAAGGAGCTGGGCTGGGAGGCAGGGAGCCTGGCTGCGTAACCTCAGACAGGTCCCTGCTTTTCTCTGGGCCTCAGCTCCCCATCTGTGAACAAGAGGACGGGATGTCAGGGAGGGCCTCTGAGTCTCCTTCCAGCCCAGCTTTCCGAGTCTGAGATGTGCTTGACAGTAATGGGGACCGATGCCCGTGGGGTGGGGAGCGGCGTCTCCCTCAGGAAGGTGCTGGACCTACCCTCCTCACAAGCTCATACAGGTTTAAGCCTGGAGCAGGGATCAGGAATTCTGGGCACATGTGCTACCCCTCTCCACCCCCTCCCTGATGGCACATATCCCTCATCAATCACGCATTCTTTCTTGCTGAACCTGGAAGTGAGTATTAGACTCCTTCTCACTCCACCACTCCAAACAGCTACTCCTCCTTGGTTTGGCAGAACACAAGATAAAACCTTTTCCAGTAGAGTGGCAGAGTATAGTGGCTGTGAACATGGGCTCAGGGGACAGGCAGATGTGTTTCTCATGTCACATCTGCCATTATTAGTTGGGTCACCTTGACTGAGTCACATTCTCCAAGGCTCAGCTTCCTCATCTGTAAAATGGGCATGATGATATTTTATGGGATTGTGAGATTATATGAAGAAAGCGGAAGGCTATGGTTAAATGAATGCATGAACTACATCTTACAGGAGGGTTTTTATGGCAGGAAGTCTCATTTGAACCCTGTAACAACTCTGAAAAAGAATCATTATCCACATTTTACAGGTGAGGAAATAGCAATTCAGAGAGGCGAAGCCACCTACCCTGGAGGTAAGAACCCAGGACTGTGTGACTGCAGTGGATTTAGTGGTAAGAGAGCCATGGTTTGGCCTCAGCCTCAACATTTACTGGGTTCCCTTGAGCAAGTCAGTAGCCTTTCGGACATCAGTTTTCCCATCTGTAAAATGGGAATCAGAATTCCTTCCTTGCAAATTTATTGTGGAGGGCTCAGCAAGCTGATGGATTTGCAAGTGTTCTGCAATCCCTAAGGTGGGCAACTGGGACTCGGGAGGTAGGAGATGGGGCCTTGGTCAGTGACACTAGTCTGTTCCCAAAGTCCACAGTACCTTTCTCTCCCTTTATCCCTGGAGTCCCTGGTTTGCCGTCAGAGCCCGGTGCCCCGGGGATGCCCGGGATGCCAGGGATGGCCGGGTGCCCAGTGCAGACACTCTGGGCCTGGGAGACGTGGAGCAGACTCAGGAGTATCAGCGACAGCAGCCCTGGGACGCTGCCCCATGGGGTCTTCATCATGGCCCTGTCTCAGCTGCTTCCTGGGGAGGGTGGGGGACAAGAAGATGCGGTAGGTTATGGCCATGGTTTGTTCATTCATTCCTTCACTTGTTCCTGTGTTCACTGAGTGCCTTATCCCCCGGACCCTGTTCTGGGTGCTGGAGATTCGCTGGTGAACAAGACAGATGTGGGCCCTGCCCTCATGGAGCTGACAGTCTGGGAGACGATAAACAGGTCAACATACAAGTCAATAGAACTAGTTATAGACCGTGGTGAGTGCCCTGGCTGAAATGAAAGGGTGCCTGGAGGGCTGGTTTTGTGAGGGAAGTCCTCCCACCAGGAAAGTCTATAGACTTTCCCACCAGGAACTTTTTTTTTTTTTTTTTTTTTGCGGTACGCAGGCCTCTCACTGCTGTGGCCTCTCCCGTTGCGGAGCACAGGCTCCAGACGCGCAGGCTCAGCGGCCATGGCTCACGGGCCCAGCCGCTCTGCGGCACGTGGGATCTTCCCGGACCAGGGCACGAACCTGTGTCCCCTGCATTGGCAGGTGGACTCTCAACCACTGCGCCACCAGGGAAGCCCGAACCAGGAAAGTTTTTTTATACAAGGGAGGCATCTCTGAGAAGTGATGTTTAGGCCGAGACCTGAAGGTTCAGACAGAGCTGGGGCAAGAATGTTCCAGGAGGAAAGGACAGGGAGGGCAAAGGGCCAGAGGCAGCACAGAGTCGGAAATGTTGAGGACCAGCAGGGAGGCCAGTGTAGCCAGAGGGGAGTCAGGGGTCGGAGGACCGGAGGTCAGGGTCTTGATAGCTGTGGTTTGGGATTTTATTCCAAGTGTTCTCAGTCATTAGAACTTCTGAATTCGGGCTGCCTATGCTGCTTCCACAGCGGGCCACGTTACATCCTCAGAGCAGCCCTTCATGGAAGAACCGATTTTTCTACACTGAAGAGGAGACTGAGGTTCAGGGAGGCCAGGTCACTTGCTCAGGGTAACACGGGAAGGACGGCAGCCAGGACTCAAACCCAGGCCTGTGTGGCGTGGAAGCCCGTGTCCCTGCCAGTGCACCAGGCCACCTCTTCTGGCAGAATATTCTCAGGGCCCTCCAAAGTCTGTGGGCCCCGGTGAGAGGACGGTGCTTGCCCCTTCCTAATCCAGGGAACGAGGAAGAATCCCTGGGCTGTCTTGAGCTGGTCAGCATGGCCAGTGCCCATGGCATCGATTCTCAGGACAGAAGGGACCTTAAAATTCATCTAGTCCAACCCTTAGGTTCTTCTTTTTTTCTTTTTTAAATCGAGGTGACATTCACATAACATAAGCGTAACCATTTTAAAGTGAACATTTCAGTGACATTTAGCACATTCACAATGTTGTACAACCGCCTCTTCTATCTAGTTCCAAACTATTTCCATCATTTCAATAACACCCAAATAACATTCTGTACTCATTAAGTAGTTACCCCCAAATCCTACTTCCCCCCTCTGTCCCTGACAACCACCAATCTGCTTTCTGACTCTATGGATTTACCTATTCTGGATATTTCATATAAGTGGAATTATATACACTGTGTGAACTTTTGTGTCTGGCTTATTTCATTTAGCATAATGTTTCTGAGGTTCATCTACATTGTAGCATGGATCAGTACTTCATTCCTTCTTATGGCTTAATAATATTCCATTGTATGGACATAATACAATTTGTTTATCCATTCATTATTGTTGGGCATTTGGGAAGTTTCCACCTTTTGCCGACTGTGACTAGTGCTAATGTGAGCATTCACGTACAAGGATTTGTTTGAAACTTGTTTTCAATTCTTGAGTATATACTCAGGAGTGGAATTACTGGATCTTATGGTAATTCTGTGTTTAACTTCTTGAGGGACCCTCAGCCTACTGCTAAGTCTCCTCAGTAACATCTCTGCCGGGCTTCCCTGGTGGCGCAGTGGTTGAGAGTCCGCCTGCCAATGCAGGGGACACGGGTTCGTGCCCCGGTCCGGGAAGACCCCACATGCCACGGGGCGGCTGGGCCTGTGAGCCATGGCCGGTGAGCCTGCGCGGCCGGAGCCTGTGCTCCGCAACGGGAGAGGCCACAACAGTGAGAGGCCCGCGTACCACAAAAAAATAAAATAAAAAAAATAACATCTCTGCCAAGGCCCCTTCCATCCATGACTTGTACCATCTCAGTGATGGGAAGCTCATTACCTTCTGAGGCAGCCCATTCCACCTCTGCCCAGATCCAAATTCTCTCCATTTTTCCAGGCCCGGGTCAAAGCATCTTTCCTCCAGGAAGCCTTCCCTCATAACCCCTCAGCCCACAAAGGCTGAGCAGTTTCCTGCTCTTAAAATAAGAGAGCATAGGGGTCCCTGCTCATCTCCCAAGATAACCGTGGGGGTCCAGGTGAGGCCACGGCTGGGGAAGAATCATAGGGTTTTGGGCTCTAGTTCAGACCCGTAGCTGGGGTTGTCTGATCCTCACAGCACTCCAGGGAAGTGGGTTGTGATTATTTTCCCACCTTGCCGATGAGGAAACTGAGATGCAAACATTAGAAAACAACCCTCCCCAAATCGCCCAGTGAGCTGGCTGATGGTGGGGCTGTGGCCAGACCCCTGCCCCCTCTGCCTCGTGAGGCCTGTGCCAGCCCAGAAAAACCTGCTGATGTGGGGCTCATGTGCTCAGAAAGTCAGCCTCAGCCCCCTTGGTCTGCTCCTAATCAGTTCATGGCTCAGACCAGGAGCTGAATTAGACCAGGGGCTGTACTGGGTACCAAGGAAAGGGGGGCTGCAAATGTGGGTGTGACCAGGGCCACGAGTGACCGGCTTAGGCTCTGTCACGCTCCCAAGAGAGGGTGGCTCTGCGGATGATCCTGCTTATCTGGCTGGAGGTTTTACACAACGACAATTTGACACCCTGAATAATCAATGCGTTGGGCACTTAGCAGGTGCCAGGCTCTGTGCCAAACACTTCACGGGCCACGTTCTCTCATTTAATTTGGTCCTTACAGCAGGCCCCTGGGAAAGCACCCCTGCTTTCTCATTTCACAGACGAAGAAACTGGACAGTGGAGAGGGCGGGAACCTCGGTCAAGGTCACGCAGCCCCGGTGTGGCTGAGATTCAAACCCGCTCCCCATTCAAACCCATCCAAATACCACGGGGTATTACATTAAGTGGCCTCCCTACCTGGTGGTTAAAACATGGGCTTTGGGGCTTCCCTGGTGGCGCAGTGGTTGAGAGTCCGCCTGCCGATGCAGGGGACACGGGTTCGTGCCCCGGTCCGGGAAGGTTCCACATGCCGCGGAGCGGTTAGGCCCGTGAGCCATGGCCGCTGAGCCTGTGCATCCAGAGCCTGTGCTCCGCAACGGGAGAGGCCACAACAGTGAGAGGCCAGCGTACCGCAAAAAGAAAAACCCAAAAACCAAAAACACATGGGCTTTGGAGCCAGACAGCCTGACAGAAGGAGCTACAGGCTGGGTTGTACTTAGAGCGGTGCTGGTCGTGGGGCCGGTGCTGGGTGATGGCTTTTATCATTACTATTATTGCTGCTGTTGTTTGGCAGCAAACAGTCACCAAGGGTGAGAGGCCTGGAGTGTCATAAGGAAAGGGACACTGCCAGGGTCCAACCAGGCCTGTGCCCCTTCTTAGCTATGGGCCTTAGGCAAGTTGCTTCTCTCTGACCACAGCTTCCCCTTCTGTAAAAGGGAGATAATACTAATCTCTACCTCACAGCGTTGGCGGGAGGACAGATGCGTTAGGGCTCACGGCAGCCCGACATGTTGGAAGTGCTTAGTGAATGAATATTAGCTAGTGTTTGATTATCACTGTCATCCGAGAGTCCCCAGGCTTCAGGACACAACGGAGGATGCTTGGAAAAGTAAAAAAGAATCTGGTCCCTTTGGGAGATTGGGCTCAGGGAGAGGAGGTCTCTCAGGTGCAGGCAGCGCAGGGGTGGGGAGCCCTGGCCACCTGCCGGGGGGGCGGGGGGTTGAGGGGAGCAGGGTCCTGACCCACGATGAGACTTGGGCTTTTTCGGGGGAGCCGGAGGTGGGGGTGGGGAGTGGGGAGATCTGGGTTCTGGCCCATTTCAGGGGCCACGGAGTCTCAGACTTGGGCGAGGACGTAAAACTCATCTGGTGACCACCCCCTGCCTTTACCGCCTGTCACCGCCGTCAGCCTGGCTCCTCACACGTTCCCCATATCAGCCTCCCTTCCATCTCCTTCCAGCCCCAAGAGCCCCTTTCCCCCGGACTTGGAGTCAGGCCAACTTGACCTTGAACTCCTGCCTCGATGCATGACTTCAGGCAAGCGCCTTAACCTCTCTCTGAGCCTCTGGCAAAGTTAATTTCAACCTGACGGGGCTGCCAGAGGATTACACGCGAGGGAACCTAGAAGGAGCCAGGTCCCTAGTGCAGTGCCCGACCCCACACCCTCCTTCACAAGCATTATTGAGTGGTGTCAGTACTAACAACTCATCACAAGTCCGCCTGCAAGTCAAGTCATTTCCTTGAAAGAGTCAAGCTGAGCTTTCTCATCTGACTGCGAGGAAATAAGAGAAGGCGGGTGCTGGAGAAATGCTGGGCTGAGCAGAGGGGAACCTGGGTTCTAATTTCATCCCTGCCTCTGACATGTCTCGCACCAGGTAGTGTGCTAAGCTCTGGCTGAGCTGATATCCTTTAGGGCTCACAGCAGCCCTGAAAGTTTCTGATATCCCCAGAGAGGGTCCAGGCTGAGAGGGGTCATGTGACTTGGCCCAGATCACCAGCACCTGAGAGGCAGAAGCAGGGCTCAGCTCCAGTCTTGGTGACCCCAAAGCCTTTATCCTGGTGCCTCCCCATTACCTGGGGCCCCAGGTAGCAGCAGACTCCCAAGCTGACCCCCAGAGAGTTTGACTCCCGAGGTCTGAGATTGGGCCCAGGAATCCTCACTGTCAGACACTCCAGGTGGCTCTGAGGCAGGGGATGCAGGGCCTATACTTTGGGAATCACCACCCTCTGCCATATTGGTCATGCCCGCCAGTCCCCCCAGGCACCAAGCCCCATCCTCACCTGGGAACCTAGCGTCCTCTGATGCCGCTGGGCTGGGCAGCAGTGGGACAGGCAGCTGGGAGCCTCCTGTTCTCAGTCCAAAGCGGAAGTTCCATTCTCCAGCGAAAACAAGGGCCTTCCCCTGACGGTCCCCTCCCGGGGGCCCAGCAGGCCAGCCCCCTTCCCTGTCACCCCACTCTCACTCTGTTCTGCTGTCCTCAGGCAGTTTCAGGTCCCATTTCTGCAATCTGGAGGGGTTTACTGTAAATAGGATGGGTGGGTAGCCAGTTTGGTTTTGCCAGCTCAGCAGTTGTGGGGGAATCGGGCTGTTCCGGGAGAATGTCCACAACTGGGGGCTTGCCTGCCAAGGCCCCGACCTCATGAATTTCTTCAGGAACAGGGGTGTTCCTCAATGAAATGGAAACATGGCCGCCCTGGTGCCCGAGGGCTGGATTTGGAGTCAGGAACCTTGATTCATATGCTGGCTCTGCCGCTTACCAACTAAACATTCTCAGCCAAGGGAACCCAAGGGAGCCCCGATTTCCTCTGCCATATGGTGGGACCATAATTGCACTTGCTCTACAGATTGCACTGGGGGGCTCAGATGGGATAGTGGAGGAGAAAGAGGAAGGTAAACTGTAAAGTGAAGTGCACATGTTAACTGTTAATATCATACCATGTCCCAGGCCTCCCCTTTCTGGGCTCATCTCTTCTGCTTTCTTTCCCTTCTACACCCCGGCTCTTTTTCTGTTCTCAGAAAATAATCTAATAATGAAAAATGAATTTTAAATGTGGTCATTATTTACTTATATCCCTTCCTCTGCTTCCAGCAGACCTGTAGCTGATGACTGTAATAGACACAGGCAGGAGCCTGTTGCTTGTCGATCCTGGAATCACAGCAAGTTAGGGCAGGAGAGGGGCTTGCAGGTCACCCAGCCCATGCCGCTCATTTTATATATGGGGAAACCAAGGCCCAGAGGGGAGAGAGCATTGTTCAGCAAACATTTGTCGTGAGCCTCTATGTACGCAGGCGATAGAGCCACAAGCAAATCAGCCCTGGGTCCTGCCCCATGGGGTGTCTCTTCTCCTGGGGGAGACTGGTACTAAACATCAAGTGACACAATGGTTTCATTGCTCCTGTGATGAATGTCACAAGAAGTAGCTGCTGGAGCCCACACCTCTCGCTAGTGGCAGATGCAGGACTTGGAGCCAGGCATCCCTGGCACCGGGATAGCAGCCCTCTTGCTGAGGCTGCGTCTAAAACAGCGTGATGCCCCTCTCAAGGATGGTTGCCCAGCAAGTCCCAGGAGCTGCCATAGGTCAGGAGGGCTCTCTTGACATCTGTGCTTAGAGAAAGAAAATCGTTGGGCTTGTGGATGCTTCTTGGCAGAAATTAAGTGTTTACTGCCGAGGGTGATAAGGAAAGAAGAGACTCGTGATAAAACCCAAGGGTCTCTGGGTTCAGCCAACTATAGACCCTCCAATGATTTGGTGGCTGGTAAAAATGGGAAACGATGGGCTTGAATTCGGGGTAGAAACAGGATGAGCCTAAGAACAGGAAGCAGCGGGGTGGGGGGGTCAGGACACGGGCTTTGGAATCAGCCCCTCCTAAGTTTGAATCCCAGGCCTACCTCTTTCTAGCTATGTGGCCTCAGGTGCGTTTATTGACCTCAGTTTCCCCGTATATGAGTCAGGGACATGGGCACCCCCTCCTGGGGTGATTTTGGGGCCAGTGTGGTAACCCCGCATGTCCAGGGCCTAGCTGAGTGCCCAGCCCTCAGTAGGCACCCAAGGCAAACCTGGGAGTAGTGTGATTTCTCTGAAGAGAAGATAGAAATCTTGGAGCCTGGAGGCACAGGAGCCATGCCTGGATTAGGGGTCAGGAGCTAGGGAGACCCTTGGCCCCTGAGTGAGAGCCAGCTGGTCTCTGTACCCTTAAAACACTGGCTTGCATCCCTGATAGAGAGGGGACAATCCCTACAGAGGGTGGAAGAGAAGCCTAAGACCCTTCCACATCCTGTGGTCTGAAAGAGGCCCCCTGGTCCTTGGGGTGCCTCGTACTAGCTCCTGTCCCACCCTTGCTACCCCCCTTAAAAGCCCTCCCCCAGCTCCCCTCAGCCCAGCAGACAAGCTGGCATTTTCAGAGGCCAGTCTCTCCTGGCAAAGAGAGAACGACAAGGAAACAATTATGGAAAATAAAAATGGCACAAAAATGGTCGTTTCCGAAATACAGGTTTCTGATCTGACACCGTGGCCTACGTAAACGGTGCATTGATTTTTTTAAACAAAAGAGAAATGAGAAGAAAGATGTATCACTTGCGGCATTGCCGGGTGGACTGCTAAGTGGTTACTGGAGGTGAGCTGTGAGTGGAGCGGCCCCGTGACCCCCGCCTTGTCCCTGCCAGAGGCTCTCAGACTCTGTGGACCAGGCCGAGCTCCTAGGCCCTGGCCTCTGTTATTGCTGTGTGTGTGTGTGTGTGTGTGTGTGTGTGTGTCTTCATCCCTCCTTCCTTCTCATCTGACACTACTGACACCTACTATGCGCCTGGCCTGTATCAAAGCGGCCCCGCCCTCAAGGATGCTCACAGTCCAGTGAGGGATGCAGACCTGTAAGGAAATAAGTGCAGAAAAGCCAGGCGGTGGACCTCGTGCATTGACTTCACCTGGCAGACCGTTCACCCACCCATGTCTCTGTCCTCCCCAAGCCCTTCTTTTTTTGTAGGATCATAGTTATTTGTGAAATCCCGAAAAAAATGACTAAACTCACAGAAAAAAAATCATGCATCATGCTTGTGGCTCCCAGCAGCAGAAAATTGGTGGGAGGAAATACAGGGTAAAGGTTGTTCAAAGATACAAACTTCCAGTTATAAGGTACATAAACACAAAACAGGTAATGTACAACAAAAACTCATATGCCACAATAGCAAATAATCAAACTATAATATGGACTAAGGAACTGAATCGACATTTATCCAAAGAAGATATACAAATGACCAATAGATACATGACTCACCATTACAAAAGGTGGAATGTACAAGACACCAAAATGAGCACAGCTGTAGGATACTATCAAAGTTGTTAAGGCAGGAAATCCTATTCATCACAAGAAGAAAAAGGTTTTTTTGGTAACCATTTCATAATATAGGTAAGTCATATCATTACACTTCAAAATTTGATATCATAAAACAAGCAAAACATTTAAAAGGTAAAAACTAAAAGTGCAAAATTGTCAAAGAGGACAAACTACTACTCTTTTACCTTTAGAATTATTTTATTAAATCTTAAATGTACAACAGCTTCTTAATTCTACACACGAAATAGATTTTTTTAAGAAGAATGATGTTATGTCTTATTACACCATGATTCTGGCTAATAGTCTTTCAAAACTTTGAGAAAAATCTTGAAAAAGGTTTCACATGTCACCCAAAACTTTGAAATTTGACATTATCAAAGAAGGGATGCTTCCACACTTTTGTAGAGACAACTGGAAAGACACAACAATTCAAAAACTAAGAAACTGTTTCAAAAGCATTTTTTTATAGTCTTTCCTCCACAGGAAGGTAATGTTCTTACATAATTGAGTCCACTCACAAAATGACTCTGTGTACCTGCTCTGGTGTCTTCTGCCATATCACTGCATATTTATGCATGACTGAGATAAGAGTTTCCTGAACATTGTTATTTCGATAACCTAAAGCTCTTCTGTTACCTCTGGGCTCTAATTCTCTATTTATAGAGTCAAGCCCATGGCAAATAAGAAGCTCAATATCATCTTGTCTGTCCATAACCCCCACTTCCTCCATTGCCTCTTGGACCAGAGTTTCCTCCACTATATGATCCTCCCATGTTCCTGCAATCACTAAGTTTTCCACTCTTCAGTAATTCGTACTTAGAAGGTTTCTGCTTATAATTCTCCAAATCACTGTAATTTTGACTTCCATAATTTCTTCTTCCATATTTGTCATAACCAGCTCTGGAGCTCCCATCCTGGTTGCCATATCCACCACCATATCCTCCTCGTCCTCCTCCATGACCAGGGCTAACCCCCAAATTGCCACCTCGAGGTCCTCGTCCAGACTCATGATAGCCATCCCCAAATGTATGTCCTCTTCCATATCCATCAGATCCTCCTCTAAAGTTTCTTTCTCCAAAGTTTCCTGCTCCAAACTTTCCACCACCACCATGAAAATATACAAAACCAGCGTTTCTTCCTCTTCCACTTCTAGAACACTGGCCTTCTTGCATTTCTTGTCTAGACAAGGCCTTTCTTACTTCTGCATGATGACCATTGATGGTATGATTTTTCTGCAACACAATCTTATCCACGGGATCATGGTCATCAAAAGCAACAAACCCAAAGCCTCTTTTCTTGCCTGACTGCCCATCAGTAATTATTTCGATGGCATTGATTTTTCCATATTTCTCAAAGTAATCTCTAAGATGATGTTCCTCAGTATCCTCTGCAATTCCACCAACAAACAGCTTCTTCACAGTGACAAGAGCCCCTGGCTTTCCATAGTCCTCTCTTGGGACAGCACGTTTGGGCGTAACCGTTTTCCCATCAATGGAATGAGGTCTGGCAGCCATGACAGCGTCAACCTCAGCCATGGATGAAAAAGTGACAAAACCATATCTTCTTGATTTTTGGGTTACAGGGTCCCGTATTAACACACAGTCTGTAAGATATCCCCATTGCTGGTAGTAGTTCCACAGACTTTCTTCTGTGGTTTCAGAGCTCAAGCCACCAATAAAGAGTTTACGGAATTGTTCCTTTTCTCTCTTATTCCTCTCCAAAGGAACAGATTTTGAAGTTTTCTTCAGCATGGGCTTACTAGCTTCAGCCATTTTCCTGAAACTCAGGGGGATGAGGGAGATCTCAGGGCACCAACAGGACCAGAACTGGCCTCTGCGCTATGGTGAGAACACAAACCTGATCGGACCCGATCGATCCTGACCCTGCGGTCAGAACTTCCACGGCTCCAGGAACACAACTCTAGGAGCACCTCCACGGGGACCCGGCGTTGCTGCCTCTGGAGCCGCTACAGCCCTTGAATCAACCTTGAGCAACTTTCAATTTTTCAGAATAGGCTGATTGGTGAAACAGGTCAATGCAGGTTCCCCCAGTCCCAAGAGCTGTCCTGTGACCCACTCCCGAGATGTAGACAGCCTGTAGCTTGCTGGAAATAGCAGTCCTCCCCAAAGCTTTGTGTAACAGGCTTGGGTCCAGAAATCTGCTTTTTTATTTTATAAATAAGTCTGTAGGTAATTTTGTTGCACCCCCAGATTTGGGAACCTGGGCTCTAACAAGTCATGAGTCTGTGGTCCAAGTCGGTGGAGGACGCTGTGGGGACACGAAGGGGAGAATCAGAGAAAGCTTCATGGAGGAGGTGATCTTTGTGTTGATTCCTGACAGCTGAGTGTGTATTATCTAAGTGGACGGAGGATTTGTATGAGCGGGGTGGGGGCTCTACAGAATGAAGGAACATCATGGGCAAAGCTATGGGGGTGTGAAACTGCTTCCTTCAGGAACAAAGGAGCCAAAGTGGATGGCAGTGGCTGGAGAGCTGAGCTCCAGCCTCTGCGGTTACAGCCCATCTCATGCCTCTGTGAGTTCTGTGGGGTCTTGTGGAACCAAGCTGAGAGCCCAATCAGGCAGGGGTGGTTTTCCCTGGCCTGAGTGAGCCTTGGGTTTCACTGGGCTCTGAGGCCAAACCCTCAATCTGCACAGGAAAGTTACACTTTTTATCTTTTTGAAGCTGAACTGTCAACCCCTTCTCGTGGTGAGCGCAGCGAAAGGGCAGCAGCTTACGGCCGGCTTCCTGGTCCTCCAACAAGGATCGGGGCACCTGGGCCCAACTGTCAGGAGTCTCACAGTGAAACCCTGATGGCTTGTGGGCAGTAGTGGGTTTGGATGGTCTCCTGGGGGCCCCCAGAGTCTCAGTTATTCGGGGAAAATCAGACATCCGGGAGTCAGATTCTCACTCTCTCCCTCACCCATCCATGCCCACCTAGAGCATAATTACGAATATTAAATCATTTAAAAGATGTGTTAGCATAATGCCTGGTGTATAGTGAGTGCTCAGTAAATGTTAGCTATTATGATTTTTTTACTCATTCATTCACTCTGCTTTTAGCCAGTCATTTACCCACTATTCATTCATTCATTCATTCATTCACCCCAATTCACTCATTAATTCAGCACAAATTCATTGCACATCTTGCCTTCCTCTGTTCTGGGCCTGCCTGAGCCCAAACCCTCCTGTGATGGGTGCTCCCAAAACTCAACATCGGTCAACATAGGTCTGGGAATTCAAACACACTCCCGTTTACCTGTGAGCACGAATACCTCTAATGAGAGCAGTGCCTCTCACCCAAACAAGTGACAGCAGATGGCCCCTTGGGGACCCCTTGCAGCCTTCAGCCACATTTGACCATCTCTCTCCCAAATGACCAAATGGTGCTGAGTGTCTCTACCTTGGCACCAAGCTTTACTGAACACCAGCTAGATGACTGAATCTGGAGCCCACAGATGGCTTAGGGAATTGGCAGTGAGGATTCGGAGCCGTGCATAGCCTTTGATTTAATTATTTATTCATGTATCTCTCTGCCTCTTCCAAGACTTGGAAAACACTAATGACAGTATCAGAAGGTGTTGGTTAAGTGTCAAAGCAGTGACTCCTGAAGGAGCTTGGAGGAGGGAGAGAACTCAGGGCAGGAGGGCAGGGTGGGCTTCCTGGAGGAGGAGTCCATCCAGTGGCGAGAATGACCTGAGCAAGGATGTGTGGCCCAGTGGGTTCTTGCAGGGAAGCTGAGGGAGATGGGGTGGTCCCGGGGAGCGGAGCGGGCCTGCCTGCCCTACTCAGGGAAGAGCAGGAAGCCGGAGAAGACACTGTCGGAGCCCTCGGTGCCCACCATGCCGTTGTAGTCGTTGACCGCCAGCCACACCTGCTCTCCCACCTGCATCTGCAGCAGCACACTGCCTGAGCTGACCTGTTTGCTGTTGGACATGTGGTCACAGAAGGTGGTCACCTTGACACCGCTGCGGTACAGCTGCACACACAGGTTGGCCGTGTGTGACGTGTGGTAGACAAAGTAGTAGAGGCCGGGAACTTTGCAGGTGAACTTGCCCGTGTTCGTGTCGTAATCCCCCTGCGGGTTTGTGATGACTGAGTTGAACTTGACCAGGCTGTTGGGCGCCGGGAACTGGACTGTCTGCCGTGTGACAGTGAATACTGACTGGTGGTTCTGCTTGTACCTGCCCTCATCGCCCGGGTCCCCAGGGGGTCCCATGTTGCCGGGAGCCCCTGGAATCCCAGGAGTTCCCATGGGACCATTTTTCCCAGGATAGCCAGGTGTGCCAGGATCTCCCTTCTGACCCTTGGGTCCTCGTGTCCCAGGGATAGCTGGGATTCCTGGGGAGAGAGCAGGTGGGAAGGAAGTGATGGGGCAGGGGACAGGGAAGAGGGACAGGGCTATCCTCCAGGGGACATGCCACCAGGGTTTCGTCTCTGGACTCTCTTTCCCCCAGAGGGTAGCCTATTCACCTGGGAGCAGTGGGCAGGGAGAAGAGGGGAGAGAGACCCTGGTTCAAATCCTGTCTCCCCATGGTCTTGCCCTCTGACCTTGGCTACAGCACGGCCCCGTCTCTTGGCCTCAGTTTCCATGTTTGTGATGGAGAGGAGGGTAGGACCAGCCAGCTCAGGAGGTGGCAGAGCTGGGCTTCATCTCAGAGAGCATGCCAGAGGCCATGACTGTCAGCCCACGGACAGCATGCAGCCCCAGATAACTCCTCACCTAAAAGTCTAGGTTCTTAGTTTTTCTTGACAAAAATCAGAAGATCAGTCAGAGGCAGATTTCCTGGAAAGGTCCTAAAACTTAAGCTTTGGGCCCCATTTACTTGCACTGGCCCTTTCAAGACCCTTTGCATAATTTTACATTTATAATTTTTTCAACTTTTTATGTTGAAATAATTAGATTCATAGGATGTTGCAAAAAAAAAAAAAAAAAAAAGGACAAGGGGGCTTCCCTGATGGCGCAGTGGTTGAGAGTCCGCCTGCCGATGCAGGGGACACGGGTTCGTGCCCTGGTCTGGGAAGATCCCACATGCCGTGGAGCGGCTGGGCCCGTGAGCCGTGGCCGCTGAGCCTGCGCATCCGGAGCCTGTGCTCCGCAGTGGGAGAGGCCACAACAGTGAGAGGCCCGCGTACCGCAAAAAAAGAAAAAAAAAAAAAAAAAAGGACAAGGAAGTCTCATGTACCCTTTACCTAGTTGTCCCCGATCTTAAATAACTCAAGTACGAAATCAAAACCAAGAAATTAACCTTTGTACAATCCACAGAGCTCCACTTTTACATGCATTATTTGTGTGGTTATAGTTCTGAAACAATTTTGTAGCACGTGTAGATTTGTGAAACCTCCCCCCGCCCCCGCATCAAATTCTGTAGTACTTTTCTTAAAGAGGATCCTCAACATTTTATAAGATTCAGGGCCCCACAAAACCTGTTTCCATTTCTGAGCTGGAACCACCCAGGCCCAGGCCAGCTTAGCACATGGGATCCACCGGATGGAGCCACAGAGGCTGCCTTTCCCCACCTCCCCCAGCCCCACTCAGCCCAATTCAGCCCCTCTGACAACTGGCCTGTTTCAACTTACTTCATGTTACATATGAGGAAACTGAGGTCAGAAACTTGCCCAAGGCCATGCAGCTGGTAGGAGGTGGAGTCAGGACTCACAGTCAAGTCTGGCTAGTCCCAGTCAGTGTCTGACTCTGGTTACCGCCTTAGTTATCTGAGCCCCTATGAGCTTCTTCTCCCCTTGTCCAAACCATACTCATCTTTTAGGGCCTGGCTCCAGTCTCCCCTTCCAGGAAGCCCTCTCTGACCACCCCTGCTGGCCCTCGTGGCTGCTTCCTCCTCCGACTACCTTTGGGGTGGGTGTCTGTGCAGACCTACTGTGACAGATCTTCTGCGGCTTGTGAGCCTTTTAGATCCCAGGGTTAGGAGTGGGGAATCAGAACCCAACAGACCTAAGCGTCAGACCACGTGATCCCGGGCAGGTGATCTCCCCTCCCAGAGCCTCTGTTTGCCCAGTTGAGATAAGGGCATAATAGAACGGATCCCACAGAGCTGCTGGCAGAGTGGGGTGGGAGAATGCCCGTGCCGGGCACCTCATAGGCAGTGCTCAGTAATGTCAGGTCTCGGTGATGGCTGTCAGCTATGTTAAGCAGGGCTGTGTCTCATGTTTCAGGTTGACTTCCAGCAACGAACTGGGAGGGGGGGACATGGCAGTGGGGAGGGGGCCTGAGAGGCAATGCAGGGTAGCGGTTAAGGGCGTGGCCTTGGAAGTTGGACGGGATTCCAGTGTGTGACTTGGGGCAAGTTGCTCAATCTCTCTGAACCTCAGCTTTGACATTTGTAAAATTGGAGTAAATCGTTTCTTCAAAGGATTTTGTCCTCAGTTTTCTCATTTGTAAAATAGAGTTAATTTTATCTACCTCATGAGATGAATATACATAGAGCACTTGGAACCGTGCCTGGCACAAATTAGGAGCTAAAAATTGGTGTCCAGGACTTCCCTGGTGGCGCAGTGGTGGGGAATCCACCTGCCAGTGCAGGGGACACAGGTTGGATCCCTGGTCCGGGAAGACCCCACATGCTGCAGAGCAACTAAGCCCGTGTGCCACAACTACTGAAGCCCGCATGCCACAACTACTGAAGCCCACGCGCCTAGAGCCTGTGCTCTGCAACAAGAGAAGCCACTGCAATGAGAAGCCCGTGCACCTCAACAAAGAGTAGCCCCTGCTCTCTGCAACTAGAGAAAGACCGCGCACAGCAACGAAGACCCAAAGCAGCCAAAAATAAATAAATAAAAAATAAATAAATTTATATTAAAAAAAATTGGTGTCCATCAGCCATCCCACACAGTGAGATGGCCAGAGGCAGCTGTGAAGTACAGGGTCCTGGAAAAATGGCAGACCTGGGGGCTTCATTTGACTCACCCTGAACTGGAGAATTCCTTCTGGAATGTTGGTACAATTACACTCTATTGCCAGGAGGGAAGATGACAGTGGGAAATTCCTAAGGACATTCCCCTCCACTGGCCTCCCTCGCCCAGCGCCTCTGCCACCCTTGTCACCTCTGCCCAGCCGCACCCCAGCCTCCTTCATGTCCACTCTGGACACATTCCACCCCCAGATGTGCACCTACTCTCAGACAAGTCACCAGCAGACTCCAGTTCTCACCCAACACCAGTGCCCGTTCATGTCCTCAGCCCTTTTCAGTCATGCTAGGGCTTGCCTGTGAATCTCCACCAGAAGATTCTGTGACTGTGATCCTGACTCCTTACTCCTTACCTCTCCAACTACCCAGAATCCTAGGGAGTGAAGGGAGCACACACCTCTGATAAAAACAAAGATGACAACAGCAGTAACAACCATAGCCCACACTTACTGATACCTACCACGTGTTAGTACTGTTTTATATTTAATTTTATTAATCATCACAGCACCCCTGTGCAGTAGGTACTACCATCTCCCCATTTTACAGATGAGGAAACTGAGGCACTGGGAGGTTATGTAACCTGTGCAAGTTCACACAGTGGGAAGTGGTGGGGCTGGGACTTGAACCCTGGCCACCTGGGCATTGTATACAGTCACTGGGGTCCATGTTGCAGGGCAAGTCGTGGAGGGGTTGGAATAAAATAGTAACAGAGCGCTTTAGAGTTTGCCAAAGGCTTTCACCTGGATCATCTTCCGTGATCCTCCCTGCCACCTTCTAGGGCAGGTGCTCTTGTTCTCTCCCTGTTATCAGATGGGGAAACTGAGGAGCAAAGAGGTGAGGGGTGGCCGGAGGCCGGGCTCTGAGGAGGAGAGGGGCTAGACCTGCCACAAAGTTAAGACTCTGCCCTGGGAGCAGGCGTGGCTGGAGGGACCACACTCCTCTCCATCAAGCAGCTGTCCACCTACCCCAGAGTCAGCCCCAGATGGACACTTCCGACTCCTGCCCCCAGGCCCTAGGTGACCCCTCCCCAGCAGGCCAGCAGACTCACCTGGTTCACCCTTGGGCCCTGGCAATCCGTCATGCCCATCCTTCCCTGGGGCCCCGGGCAGGCCCGGCATCCCGGCGATCCCATAGCAGTCTGTGCCAGCTTGGCCCCCAGGCAGCAGTGCCAGCAAGAGCAGCAGCAGGTTTGGTACAAGGGGGGGCCAGGAGCTGGACCCCATGTCCATTTGGGGAAGGAGCTGGATGGGGAGAGAGCTGAGTTGTCCCCCAGCCCCTGGCCTGCCCTCCTCACCCTCTCTCTCCCCAGGGGCCGTCCTTCTCAGCCCTCAGGAGCTGACCTCCCTTCCCCGGCCCCTCGCCCCTTGGGACCGCACAATGGATGGGGAATGGGGCCTCTTCTTCAAGCTCAGGCCCCGGCTTAGCGGAGATGGGGACCCTCCTTCCTCTCACAAATCAGGCTGTCCCTGGGGCCATGTTTCAGGAAGTGGCAGCGTGGAAAAGCTGCCATTTGTCCTCACCTGGACAGGTGGGAGGTTTCTGGTCTGGTCACAGAGATGTCCTCAGATCTGCTTCCCTCTCCAAGGCAGGAGGACACCGTATCAGTGTGGACACAACAAGAAGGGCCTGGGCAGTCTGCGCTGTCCCCTCCCCTCCTCTCCCCAATACCACATCCCCTTTCCCATAATTTTTCCTGACTCAATACTTTCTCTTGGGTGCTGAGCCAGGCTGACCGCACTGTTGTCCCTGTGTCCCTCCACCTCCAGGTCATGAGTGTCTGAAATGAGGAAATGTCCGCTGCCCCGGGTCTGCTGAAGGGTGCCTATATGTGTGTGCGTGTGTAAACATCAGCCGCCTGGGCAGACTTCCCTTAGAGTCAAGTTCAGCCCAGCTAATGCCCTTCCCTGTTTGTTGCCATCTACTGTGCCTGAGACCCCATTGTTTCGCAAGATCCCTAGGGGGAAGTTATAATTCCCCCTGTACAGATGAGGAAACTGAGGCTGAGGAAAGTGAAAACCCTTGCCCAAAGTCACTTAGTGAATGGTTTCTTGGGTCCAAAGCCTCGTTCTGACCCCTCTGCTTAGCTGCCCTCAGAAACAAGCCTCATATGCACCTCTGAAGTGACAGGTCTTATTCTAGAGGCTCCCATAGGCCCCCTCCCATTTGCCTTACTTGGGGGTGGACATCCAGGGCAAACTTTGACAGCAGGCAGCCTGCTGTGGCCGACAGATTCTTCTGGCTACAAAGTCAGCGGCCTTGGGTTCTCCTTCCAGCCCTGCCACTCCCTGGCCCCGAGACCTTCAGCAAACCACTGGCCCCTAGGTCTCAGTCATCCCATCTGTATACTGGGTGGTAGGGGAGGACCAGGCTTTGCCTCTGTAAATGAGGGTTTCCAGTAGCTTCCGTGCAGGGCAGTGCCAATGCATACACAGCACTTAGCCCTGTGCCAGCCATGAGCAGAGTTCCGAGCCCTACCCCTGCTTTGCTGGGTGACCCTCAGGGCCTCAGTGTCCCCAGCTGGCTCTCCACCCTCTGGCACAGGGCTGCAGGGTGTGCAGCAGCAAGAGCGAGGACGTGAGTGTACTTGTCCCTGGAATTCCCAGGTGCGTGGAAGGCTGGAGAGAGCAGAAACGATGGACACAGCATTATGAAGGGTGGGGGACCCGGCCGATGGCGCCCAGGCCTCTCTCCCATCTTCAGTCCTCACCTCCTTCGCGCCTGGGTCCGGCTTCTCCAGCAGGTGGCAGCCTCAGCCCGTGCTCAGCCCGCCCCTGCCCCGCCCGCCTGGGCTGCGGCTGGGTCCCCTCCTTCCAGAGGGGCAAGTGATTTGCCTCTGCAAAGAGGGGTGGGTATGGGTGGAATTTATGGTAAGAAGCAGTGGGGTGCTCCCCGCACCCCCGCCATTTCTATAGCCTGGCCTCTCCAGCTTCTTACGGGCCCTCTACCCCTGACGTTGTCTTTGAGCCCCGTTGCAATGAAAGAAGCCCTTCACTTTGGGGTCAGGCAGACCTGGTTCAAATTCAGGCCCTGCCACTTTCTGGCAGTGTGACCTTGGGTAGATGTCTCCTTTCTGTGAGCCTCAGGGTCCTCATGGATTTTGCTGGAATTAAATGCATCCATGGTTATAAAATGTCCAGCACATAGTAGGTGCTCACAGATCTGTTTCTCTTCCCAGTCCGTGGGTGTGTGTGTTCTGGGTGGGCAGGGGGCTGAGGAGTCCAGAACTGCTCTGGGGCTGCAGAGCTTTACTCTCTTCTTCCTAAGCCCCGAAGGCTGTTGATGGGCCTGCCCCCCCCCCCACCAAGTGGGTCTTGAGTGTGTGGGGAAGGCAGGCGTGGAGGTTGTGGGTACGTGAGGACTCGGAGATCACAGGCGTTTCTAAGGCACATGCATGTCAGAGGGAGAGGAGGGTGTGTGCACCTTCGTGTCAGGGGTGTGTCTGGAACACATGTGTGTGAGAGCACTACTGATGGTTGATGGGGGCACGTAGGTGTACGAGGTGGGTGTGCACGGGTATGATGCATGCGTATCCTTGAGTGCGCCTGTGGGTCTGGAGGCGTAGGTAGTTCGTCCAGGGGTGCAGCCGGTGGGTCGCAGGGCGTGGGTGTGTGGGTGAGGAGTAGACGAGTCTTGGTCCAGGAATGTGGGTCCACGTGCATCTCGGGAGGTGTGTGTGCAAGTGTGATGTGTATTCTTGTGCGTGTGTGTGCAACCGTGAATGTCTGCAGCACAAAGGTAAAATCGGCTTCCTTTGGGAAAAAGCGCAGGACACTGGACATTTTCAGGACTGAACTTCTGGTCGCCTTACTTTTCTCACATACGAAGGGCATAGTGGGGCTTTTTGCTTCTGAGCAGCACCCAGACAGGCTAAGTGGGACCCTGGGAAAGCACCACAAACATTCCAGACCCTCCCAGTCCCCACCCAGGTGGGATACCCAGCAGGCAGCAGCCCCAGCCTCTGTGCCTGCCGGGGTAGAAGTCCAGCGCTGGCCTCGGGAAACCTGGCTTCAGGAAGACTTCTGGATGCCCTTGGATCTGCCTTTCTGGTTGAGCGCTGGAAATGACACGTGTCAATTGTCAGGCGTGTGTCTGTGGAGGCTGGCTAGGGTAGTAGGTAGACACACAGGCTTGGGCGTCAGTAGGACTTGGAGTCAAACCCCAGCTTCTCCCCTTACACACTAACCTTGGGCTTTAAGTTTGTCCCAGCCCCCTAGCCTCAGTTTCATTATCTGTAAAATAAGGTCATAATACCCACCTCAGAGCTCAACTGTAAAGATTAAACAAAATATAGTTAAGGCTAAAACGTATGTAACCCTTACTATGCACGACTATGCATATATTAAGTCATTTAATCCTCCCAACAACCCTTTGAGGAAGGTGCCATCAGAATTCCCACTTTACAGATAAGGAAACAGATTCACTGAAGTAACATAAAATGCACATAATTGAACAGCTAGTAAGTAAATGGTGGCCCAGGATTTGAGGCCAGGCCGATGAGGCTCCCAGGACCTGCTAACTATTTATTGTAAAATATTAAATGCAGGCCTGGCCTGTAAGCACTCAGTAATTGTTGTCATTCTTAAGCCTCCGTCCCAACGGCCAGGGTAGCGACTGAACTTCAAGCTCAGCAGACATGGACTCAGGTCTTTATTCCAGGAAGGGTTCCAAGAAATGATCTTCCTTCAGGCAGCTAAAGCAACAGCACCCCGACTTTACAGAGCAGGGCATAGACACCATAAGGGTGGAGTGAGTGGGCCAGGGTCACAGAGCAGGAAGCGGAGGCCATGGTGGGGAGGGGCTCAGGTGGATGGGAAGATGAGGAAGCCACTAAAGACGCTGTCGGCCTCTGAACCCTGGTAAATGCGGCCCTTATTGGGGTCTTTTTCAATCCAGACCTGGTCTCCCTGCTGGAGCTGGAACACCGTACCCCCGGACACCACCTGGAAGACTCCTTTGCTGTTGCTGTCACAGAAGCCCAAGGAACGCTGGACTTGGCCCCTCCCAAAGGACACGATGGACAGGCAGATGTCCCACTTGGACACCACCTGGAAGGTGAAGTAGTAGTAACCCGGCACAGAGCAGATGAACCGGCCCGAGTGGCTCTGGTATGGGCTCTCCTGGTTGGTGATGACCGTGTCGAAGATGACCACGTTGCCGCCCGTCGGAGGGTTCCGTCTCACGGCCGAGAAGGCCGGCTGTGGCTGGTCCTGGATGTTTCCGGGGTTGCCCTTGATGCCCTTCAACCCTGGGAGGCCAGGGGGCCCCAGAGGGCCGCTGGGTCCTGGGTAGCCCATTCTGCCAGGTTTTCCATGGGGCCCAGGCTCTCCCTGGTCTCCTTTAAGGCCACGGACGCCTGTCCGGATACCAGGGGCCCCTGTGGGGAGAAAGGCCAGATTGGGAGTGAGAGTCCCAATTGGTCTAGTGTCCTCCAGACCTCAGGGAAGTGGCTGGGACCCCGGACGGCTGTGGGATAGAGGATAGGGGGAGTGTCTGGGCCTTCAAGACATTGATTCTGACTGGCTGTGCATGACCTTGGGCACGTGTCTCAACCTCTCTGAGACTCAGCTTCTTTGTCTGTAAAATGGAGAGAAATGTGAACAGGCACTTGGGAGTGTCTGGTTCTGGGAAAAGCAGTCCACTGGCTTCACTGTACTCCTGCCCACAGCCGTGCACTCCACACTCCCCCCAGGGCACTGACCTTGACTTCTTCAGATTCAGGGACTACATGTAGGATGCCTGTGTGCAGATTGTTTGCAAATGCCTATGCCGATCTTTCTGGTCTGCTGTGGACTGGGAGGCTCAGGGCGATTACATGAGACTTTCCTTTCCTGCTCTGGTCGTGCCCTCCTCCCTTTCCCTTCACCCTTAGCCTTTTTTTCTAGAACATGAGAGTTTCTGAAGCCTGAAGGGGGAGGGAAGGGGGACGCAGGGACAGAGTTGTGGGGAAGCTGGAAGCAAAAAAGATAGTTGCCATGAATTGATCCCTCTCAATGTGCTAGGTGGGGTTATTTCTCCATTTTACAGATGAGGAAACTGAGTCTCAGAGAAGATCAGTAAGTCGCTCAAGGTCACACAGCAAGACAAGGGCTCCTGAGTCTAAAGCCAAGGGCATTAATCTTTCTGGTAACTGAACAAAGACCAAAGACTGAGCACAGCTTTGGGACCTTTCATATTCATTGCTTGCAGTGACCCACTGTCCAGAGGAGGAAGGTGAGGCCAAAGAAAGAGGACCCGGGCAGTAAAGGGGATACAGAGAGGCTAATGGGGCCTGTGGACATGGCCTTGGAAGAAGGCTAGGGCCCCCTCAGCCCCTGGGACCAAGTGCAGACTGGAGAGGCTTCATGTGTTGGCCCAGGTGGACTCCTGTTTCTCAGTGGCATCCCGAGCCCCACCCTGGTGGCCAGGCGAAGCCCAGGGATGAGGGGCTGGGGTCCAGAGGGAGGGCTTACCCTGCTCCCCTCGCTCCCCCTTGAGGCCTGGCCGTCCGGGTCGGCCGGGTATTCCTGCGGCCCCGTCCCTCCCATCCTGTGCTCGGCAAACGTCCTGGGTCACCGAAGAGGCCAGGGATATGGCCAGCACACCGATCACCAGCCAGCCCCAGGGGGCTTCCATGGTGCCACTGTGGAGACATGGGCAGGGCCTGGGCAGGCTGGACATCACACACTCATGCACACCCAACACCCACACTTGAACCCCCCAACCCTGCCCAATTCTATCTGTCTAGCTATATATATCATCTCCCCGACCATTGCACACACCCCCCCTCGAGGGCCTTCAATGTCCACCCTCCATCCTACTCCAGGGACCCCAAACATACACACAGAACCACAAACTCACACAGATACACACATGCAACTGAACATACCCATATAGTTACACACTCAGACACACGAACACAGCTTTTCCCTCACGCACCTACACGACACAATAAGCAAACTCAAAAGTCCACCGCACACTCCTGGACACACAAGCTGACACCCAAAATGACATGCCCCCCCTCACTCACCTGGACACACACAGTCATACACTCCTACAGATGACTGAACAAATATTTATTGAGTGCCTTCTCCTTGTTTAATTTACACCCTCTCACCCAGATGGCAGAGCTGTGCATACACACCAGAATTCACAAACACCTGACACACACATCTGTTCCTTCCTCCACACACTCGGCCCCTTTCAGCACCCACCGGAGGACAGAGGGCTGACTGCCACCCGCTATCCCTTCGTGGGACCCCTCTGCTGGGCTCTGACACCCCCAACCTTTTCCCAGCTTCTTGTGTTTTGTGGGGGGGGGGCAGGACCCAGGAACTTTGGTTACAGCTCATGGGTCTGTCACTACCTCCCCCCTCCCCCCAAGCCCCTGAAGTTAAGGTCCCCCCACTCACTCATTCTGGGTCCTAGATCATTGTCCCCCCACCCCCACCCCGCAACACTGTCCTGGCACAGAACCAGCCAGCAGAGGTCTCCCTCCCTCCCTGCCCGGTCCAGCCTCCTGGGCCACCCCTCCTGGTTCCCTGAACTTTACAGCTCCCTCCCTGTCAAGCGCTGGCCTCACCTGCGTCTGGTCGTCAACGCACTGGATACTCCCGTCCTTCACCCAGGGACCCCTGTGGGACACCCAGCAGGGCGGTGCTGGCCTGTGGCCAACTTTCACATCCCTTCCCACTTCCCCTTCTCCTTCCCTGAAACTGCCCCCAGTGTTGCCCTAGGGCCACAGGCCTGCAAGGGACATTTTGAGCAGACCTCAGCAAGACTGGGACATGGGACATCCTACCCCAGCCACAGATGGTGTGGGGACAGGGACAGCAAGGCGGAGTCTGCCGGGGGAGCCGTGGTGGGGATACTGGGCAGGGCTGAGAGACCCACAGAGGCCTAGAACATCAGGGCAGAAGGAACCTTTACAAAATCAGTAACTTGTAAGACTTTCATGATTATGAAAGCAGCGTGTATTCATTGCCAAAGCTTGGAAATACAGAAGAAAGAACAGTGCAATAGTAATGGGAAGCTCGGTAATCAGCTTCCTAGACCTGCCACTTCCTAGCTGCATGTCCTTGGAAAGATACTTAACCTCCTGGGGTCTCAGTTTGTTTGTTCGTAAATTGGAAACAACAGATTCTACCTTGTCGAATATTATAAAGTTTTAATGACATAATACATATACAAAACAGTGGACACATGGTGACCACTTAATAATTAGCTTTTATCAACATTTAAAAATTAGTGACAAAAGCCCATCTAGAAAATTGCTGTTAACATTTGGATGGATCATCTAGCCTTACTCACTCTCACTGATGGGGTGCTCATTACCTGTCAGCACAGCTCACTTTGTCATTGACAGCTTGGACCCGGAGAATGTTTTCCTTTAGACTGAGTGATTCTGTCTCCTCCAGACTGGAGACCATATGTGTTCAGGCCTGGGCTGACCATGTCTTTCTGTTTCTTCCCATGACCATGTTTTTTGTCATTTTGTTTTGCTTTCCAGAGGGAGGAGGAGAGGAAGAGGGGGAGGAGGAGAGGAGGAGGTGGAGGAGAAGAGGGAGGGCTATTGTACCTGGGCAGGTGAAGACAGTCTAGGGTCAGGGTTTTCAAGCCTTTGGGACTCCTTTTTCATTTGCAATCTTGTGTGACATACAATATATATATATAACAAATCTAGACAGGGATGCTCTGGTTTAAGGGTGGGAACACAGAGCTCCTCCTGCCAGCCCCTCTACTGCTCTCCAGGATTCAGGGGCTTAGGGGAACTAGAATTTCTCTATGACCTTGGGCAAGCCACATCACTTTTCCAGACCTCAGTTTCTTTATCTGTAAAATGGGGATGATACAGTCTCCTCAGTGAGCTGCCGAGGGATTATATGAATATATGAGGAAGTTTATACTGTCAAACACCACATTAAAATAAGTCATCATTGGGCTTCCCTGGTGGTGCAGTGGTTGAGAGTCTGCCTGCCAATGCAGGGGACACGGGTTCGTGCTCTGGTCCAGGAAGATCCCACATGCCACGGAGTGGCTGGGCCCGTGAGCCATGGCCGCTGAGCCTGCGCGTCCGGAGCTTGTGCTCCGCAACGGGAGAGACCACAACAGTGAGAGGCCCGCGTACCGCAAAAAAAAAAAAAAAAAGTCATCATTATGAATAATATCTGTGTGACCTTGGGCAAGTTACCTAACCTCTCTGAGCCTCACTTTCTCAAGATGAGAGAGTGGTGGGAAGCAGAGGACGGCAGAGGTGGCATGAGGGAAAAACAAATACTGTGAAAGGCTTCTCAGAATATAGTTTTCAAAATATTAAATACACAATTCATATAGAAATACATAGTGAGCTCATGTGAATTTTCTTTGTAGCTTATAAATGAAGGAACAAAGCTAGTGCAATGAAGGATATGAGAAAAAAATTTATATATACCTGTATATGGTAAAAAAGATTCAGTAAAAACAAAAACAACAATAACCAAAAAACCAAGAATTCTGGAATATTCATAAGGTTGCTAAGTTACATACAAAACTGGTTAATATTCTATAGGGCAATAAAATCCTAAAGTTGGGGCTATCTTCTGTAATGGAAAGAAATCATTTGCATCTCTATCAGACAAAAATAATTGGCAACTTATCAGTTTTGTACCAGCTAACAGCTATCTTTATAGAGCCTGGGCCCTAATCAATAGTAAATAATAAGTCAAGCAAAGTGACATTCCCCTGGAGTGTCAGATGATCCTTAGGAAGGCTTGTTAGACACTACTCGAATTTGACTTTGAAAGGACACCAGTTATCTATTTGCCTTATTTCCAAGTGTTGGATGATTTCACTTATCAGGCTGTTACAAGAGTATAAACACTTCCCAAGAAATAAAAGACATCGATAGTAATAAACATATCATTAGTGTGAAAAGTAATGGGTTGGCAATAGTCCTGTGAATGTCACAGCTGGGACACCTTCAATCAGAGGGGATGGCGTTCTCTTCCTTTTCTTCAGAGCTCAGGCTCTTGGAGGGGAGGTAGGAGATATAGGGATGAGAGGAAACCCCTTGTCATGCTTGTGAGGTCAGGATCCAGGAGCTCCATCCCACAGTATAGCCAAGGGTCTAAGAAATAACCAGAAAAATAATTTCTAAATTACTCAAATTCCTTATGGTGGAGTCACATCTCACTCAAGGGCTGGGTTCCAAAATCAGCATATAAGGCAGTAATTGTAAATGGTCAGTATTACCCTTGGAAGAAATTCTTAGGAAAGCGCCATGTTTGGAGACTGTATTACCATTTCGGGATACTTCTATGCTGTCACTTTTAGCTTTTTTTTTTTTTCGGTATGCGGGCCTCTTACCCCTGGGGCCTCTCCCGTTGTGGAGCACAGGCTCCGGACACACAGTCTCAGCAGCCATGGCTCATGGGCCCAGCCGCTCCGCGGCACGTGGGATCCTCCCAGACCGGGGCACAAACCCGCGTCCCCTGCATCGGCAGGCGGACTCTCAACCACTTTACCACCAGGGAAGCCCTGTCACTTTTAGCTTTGACATCAGAACAGATTTCCTGTTCTTCAGTTGCATATCAGTTGGCTAAGATATACCCCCTTTTCAAAAAAAAAAAGAAAGAAATTCAATCTTTAAAGTTTAGAGTTGTACTCAGTGGTGAGGCATTTAGACCACGAGAGGCTCTGGATTTGAGGCAGGAAAACGCTCCAGAATAGGCTCCTTGAGGGTCTGGAGTGATGGGCAGCATCCCTTACCTTATTTTCATTGGTATCATTAGCTCTTTCTCACTCTGAAGTTTACTAGGCAAAATACAGATAGTCAAATGTGCATATAATGTAACTCTGAAGTTCTTGTATTCCTTTTTTTAAATTAAAAAGCATTGAGGTATAATTGACATACGGTAAAATGCACAAATCTTAAGTGCCCTGTTCAATGGCTTCTCGTGTAAATGAAGATATCCTTTACCACCACCCAGATCAAAATACAGAACATTTCCATCACCCCAGCAAGTTTTCTCCTGCCCCTTGTAGTACAGTCAGCCCTCAGCGTCCGAGGGTTCTGCATCCAGATTCCACCAACCGCGGATCAAAAATATTTGAAAAAAATTCCAGAGTTCCCAAAAAGCAAAACATGAATTTGCCTTGCGCTGGCAACTATTTACATAGCATTTACATTGTATTAGGTATTATAAGTAATCTAGAAAGGATTTATAGTATAGGGGAGGATGTGGGTAGGTTATATGCAAATACTTCTCCATTTTATAGAAGGGACTTGAACATCCTCAGATTTGGGTCTCCGAGGGGATACAGGGGTGTCCTGGAACCAATCCCCTGCAGATACTGAGGGACAACTGTACTCCCCCCTCCCCGCAACGTGACCAGCGTTTCGACTTCTCTCACCATGGGTTATTTCTGCCTGTTCTTGAACTTCACGTAAATAGAATTGTTCAGTGTGTGTCTTTTGTGTCTGGCTTCTTTCATTTTATATGCTTGTGAGATTCAGCTGTGTTATTGCTCGTGTCGGTTCGGTTTTATTGCTGAGTAGTACTCCATTGCCTGCGTGCAGCGCACTTCACGTAGCCCTTCTCCCGTTCATGGATATTTTCGGTTATGATGAAGAGAGCTGCGGAGAACATTCTCGTACAATTCTCCTCCTTGCGCCACCCTGTGAACGGATGTGCTCAAATCCCTGTTGTACTGTCTGAACACCAAGAAGGGGACATGGAGCTGACGTGGATACTCCTTCCTCTCCCATCCACTGCCCCACACCTCCCTCTTCCACTCCCTCTCCCTCAAAAACACAAACCTCCTGGACCCTCTACCCGATCCGATGGTTCTCCTTTTCCCGGCTCTTTATTATGGAGATTGTCTTAATCTTGGCTTTCTTGTGAAATCCTTCCCCTCTTCTGGGGCCTTCTGAATCTCTCCTTCCATTCTCCTTCCCTCCACCCAAAAGATCAGGCTTTTTGGGGGGCGGGCTGTTTGGGAATTCTTCCATTCTCCTTCCCTCCACCCAAAAGATCAGGGTTTTTTTTTGCGGTGGGGGGGGTGTTTGGGAATTGGGGAGGGAGCTGTCAGAAACTGCTACACGTTTTCAGTGCATGTTCTTTATTCTTTGCCTCTCTCGGCAGATAAAAGAGCTTTGGGGGATTGTTTTATGAAAAACGGAGGGCATTGTAGAACAAGAAATGATTTATTGTGGAGACGGAGGCAGCGTGGGTTCAAATCCAGCATCTGCCTCCCTTTTGCTCTAGCACGAGAGAACTCCTGTGTCTGGGGAATGGCAGTGACCCCTCAGACTGGGACAAGGTTTCTGATCAGTGTGGCTTGAACCTGGCATGTGGCAGGCACTTAGCAAAATTCCCACCTGCTGCTCAGGGGGCCATGCACGGAGGCCAGTGGAGAAGTTTTCGGGAAAAATGTAAAAAGAAGACCAAACACAGCACAAATGATTTTGTGGGGAGAGTAAGAAAAATACGAAGAAGACAAACTCCCCTAACAGCTGGCCACAGCTGGAGACCAGCATCCTGGCTGCCCAGGAGGAAGCAGCCAAGCCTGCAAGGGGCCAGGTGGAGCCTCTCTGGGAGAAGTTCCCAACATGTAGATCACAGAGCGCAGGTCGAGCTGGAAAGGCGCTAATGGAAGCCACCAGGCATGCTGGCAGATGAGATGTAAAAAGATTAAGAGGAGGGCTTCCCTGGTGGCGCGGTGGTTGGGAGTCCGCCTGCCGATGCGGGGGACACGGGTTCGTGCCCCGGTCCGGGAGGATCCCACATGCCGCGGAGCGGCTGGGCCCGTGAGCCATGGCCGCTGAGCCTGCGCATCCGGAGCCTGTGTTCCGCAACGGGAGAGGCCACAGCAGTGAGAGGCCCGCGTACCGCAAAGAAAAAAAAAAAAAAATTAAAAGATTAAGAGGATTAGGAGAGAGTTTGGAAAACAAACAGTGCAGCCTGTGAGAGCCAGCAAGGAGGACAGGCCTCTGCCTGGTGGGGGATGGGCCCCGGATCCCGAGGGCTGCCTGGACTCCACAGCGCGGAAATGCGGCACCAGGAAGGCCTGGATAATGCGAGCTTCAAAGGAGCTCACATAGATGCATGGGGAGTAGCCAGGGGAAAGCCCCACCCTACCCCCACCTTTAAATCCCCCGCCACCCTTCTTCCCCCTGTCCTCCTCCACCACCGCCCCCAACTCGCTGTGCAGAAATGACCTCCCCCATTTGCCCATCGCTTGGCCTGCGATTCCACTTTTACTCATTCTTTCCGTGGGGTACGCCTTGCCTTCTCTGGGATGTTTTACAATTAAAGTTGTGTCTTAGTGCATTTACAAGACGTTAATGGGCTCTATCTACTTAGTGAGCCCTACTGCTAGGCTTAGGACTAGTGTTTAATACACTATCTAGAAATTTCATCATCACAACCCCAGGGAGGTAGTACTATGTATGACAAGCCATTTTTACAGATGAGGATCAGAGAGGGTAAACAATCCCCACAGGTCACACAGCCAGTAAGTGGTAGTGTTATGTCCACCACAGCAGGTACCTTTCTGAAGATGTTCACTAGCATCCTGCAGATCGGGGGTCTAAAACAGGAACTCTGAAAGGGAGAGAGGAATGGAGGAGATAGAAGTATTGGGTATGGGGACTCTGACGGCAAGATTTGCAGGCTTCACAAATTTACCTCCCCTGTGCCAAGCATTTTACATATATCATCTCACTTAATTTGCACAGTATCCTTACAGGGTTGTATTTTGGTTCATTTTTAAAGAGGAAGAAACTAAGGCTCAGAGAGGTAAAGTGACTTGCTCATGGGTCTAGAGCCGCCAGATTTAACAAATAAAAATACAGGATGGGGCTTCCCTGGTGGCGCAGTGGTTGAGAGTCCGCCTGCTGATGCAGGGGACACAGGTTCGTGCTCCGGTCTGGAAAGATCTCACATGCCGCGGAGCGGCTGGGCCCGTGAGCCATGGCCGCTGAGCCTGTGCGTCCGGAGCCTGTGCTCCGCAACGGGAGAGGCCACAACAGTGAGAGGCCCGCGTACCGCAAAAAAACAAAAAACAAAAACAGGATGCCCAGTTCAATTTGAATTTTAGATAAACAACACTATGCATAGGATATACTTATACTAAAAACATTATTCATCCTATATTTTATCTGGCAGCCTACAGAGGTCATACAGCCTGTGGGTGACTATTCTCCCCACTCTTCCTGGCTCACTGGGAAGCCTATCTTTGTAGGAAGATGTGGGCTGAAGGGGATGCTTGTCCCTGCCTCCCAGGGGGAAGGGGAATAGGTGCCTTCACCTCAGTCTGGGGGCCAAGATCACTACTCTTGTGGGTGAGCCAAGAACCCCAGCCAGGTTCTCCCACTGTGACCCCCCATATCATTGCCAGCTCTCTCCCTGCCCCAGACTTTCATCAGGAGAGGCCACTATGGGCGGAGGTAGGGGACTTGGGTTCTACTCCCAGCTCTGCAGGGTGTCCATGGGCAGATCACCCCTCCGGTCCTCAGTCTCCCTATTTGTAAAAAAGAGGGAGGAGTTGAACCAAAGCAGTAGTTCCCTGGGTCAGAGTCACCTGGGGGTGCTGGTCAAGGATACTGTTGCCTGAGCTGCGTCCCTACGTACTACATTAGAATCTGTGAGGTGGGGCTTCTGCCGTTTTCATAGGTGCCCTGAGCAAGCTGAGGCAGGCAGCCCAGCATCTTTCTGGAGCTCTGACAGCACCTGAGGGTCTCTCCAATCTTGACAGGTGGGCTTGGCCTGCCTTTTTTATCAGACAAGTGGGGAGCAGGTGCTGAAGTGTCTAGAAATGCCTTGATGAAGTAGGAGAAGTGGGGGAAAGCCCAGGTTTGTTGGGTTGGGTGGGGGTGGGAGGGAGGCAAGGTCACTAAATCTCCCTGGGGCTGAGACCATTTTCATCCTGGGAATTCAGAAATATTTCTTACATCTGAGTAGAGATTTATGCTTTACACAGCCCCTGCCTGCCTCACGTGATTCCCTGCCAGGGGACTGGTGAGACTACTGTTGTCAGCCCCGGTGAACTGATGGGAAGACCGAGCCTCAGAGAGGGCAATCCGTTTCCCGTGTTACACAGCAGAGCTGGTCCAGTCTCCTGTCTCTGGGGCTGGGACTCCGCCGCCAACTCCACCCTAAGGTGGTCCTGGAAGATGTCCGGGATAGACAATGCCCTGCTCCTGAGGCGCTGCTTTCTTCAGTGTGACATTCTGAGCCTCCGCCTCTGTCCTGCCAGCCACTCACAGCGGGCAACTGTCCTACACTTCCCTACCTCAGGTCCAGTCTTCTTTCTCCTTTCCCTGAATGGGGGCAAGCCCAGGGGCAGAGCCGGGATTTGGGCACAGGTCTGCGGCGATCAGCTCCTACTCATTTTTCCACCCACAGGGCGGCTTCGGAATTTGGGCTAATGACAGCTGCTTCAGCCTGTTTCCTCCCCCTCTTCCCAGCCCTCTGCTGATTACAAATAAACACCAGTCTACACGGGAGAGTAATTAACTCTCCAACGTGGGGAGAACTAATCAGCCTGGAGTTTGCTGCAGGTGGGAAAAATGAAGGCTTTTCCTAAGTATATGCAAATGACACCCTCTCAGGCTCCCAGGAAAGGCTGTCAGAGCTGCTGGCGCCGGCTGCTGAGAAGGGAGAGGCTCTGGGAAACGGTGGCCCCAGCTGCAGGGGTCCTGGGCTGTCCAGTTTAGGGAGGTTGGAGGGGTCAGCGTAGGAGTAGGGGGCTCACCTTTGGGGCTCCCCAGCACACCTGCCGTCCTTGTGTCTGGAGCTCTGCGGGAAGGCAGAGGGAGAAATAGGCTCAGGGCTCAGAGAGGGCTGTCTTTGAATCACACCACTGGTCCTTGCTTATGTGACCCTGGGCAAGTCACTCCCACCTTCCTGAGCCTCAGTTTTCTCATTGAAAGATGGGGATACAAAGACACACTTTTCAGGCTTGTACTGAGAGTTGGACAGCACACAAATTGTCTAACATGGCCTGGCATTTCAGTGTTCAGTAAATGGGAACTCTTAACAGAAAGCATCAAAATATGCCCGTGGCATCCCTGTGGGTCACGAACTTCTGAGTCAAGGCTCCGTCCCCTTGGGGGGCTCATCCTCTCCCAGTCTGCCTTTCAGGGCTGCAGTCAGTCTTGTGACATGTGACTTGAAAGGCTTCAGGAATGGCCTTTCTATTCCCAGGTACGTTATCTCTCCTACCTTACCTGTAATTCTGGACCAGGACTAGGGTAAGGAGCCTAAGGCTCCCAGGGAGGAAAATTTAAGGAGGCGTTCACTCAGGACGCTGTGAGTGCAGAACTGATAACAAGAGTGAATGCTTCCTTAAAATGTGTGCCCTGGGCACCTCACTCACCTCATCCTGTTCCAGGTTCTGCTGAAAGCCCACATTTGTCAAATCATCTCTCAGAGTTAAACATTGTCCTTTAAAGTGCAGGGATGGGAGAGGGGAGCAGGGAGAGGGGCACGAGGAAATGTTTTGGGTGATGGAAATATTTTATATCTACGCTGGGGTATCAGGTACACGGGTGTACACATTTGTCAAAACTTACCAAATGGTACATTTATGTGTATTTCACTGTATATATATTTTACTTCTGTAAAACATAATTTTAAAATAAATAAAATGTAGGTGTCTTCTGGGATACATCACGCATTAATGTACAAGGATGATGATGACCAAAGTGGTTATCCATCCTCTGCTTGTATACCTCCGGTGACAGGGAGCTCACTACCAATGGAGCCAGGACATCACTTGTTTGGCAGTGGAACTAGGATTTGAAGCCAGATCTGACTCCAGAGCCCAAAGCCTTGGCCTCTACTCTACTGACTGTCCCAGGATTGTCTGTGCTCAGGAATCATCATGAGGGTTAAGTGAGGTGCGATATGTGAAATGTTTGTCATATATTGTGAGATATTAAGAGCTTCTGCACATCTGGAGACACAGGGGGATTGCACTTCCCCCACCTCATCCTAGCAGGTAGGCGGGGTCTGGGACCAGTTCTGTGCAAAGACATGTGAGCATAAGTGACATTGCTGGTGCAAATCCTCTAACACGCTCTTGTTCTTCTGCTGCTGTTGTGGAGTCCTCATGTTGCGATGGTTAGAGCCACAGAATCCAAGTGGCCTGGCTCACTGAGTGTCTGCATGGAGGACAACCGCCCTGCAGAGTCATCTGGACCACAACAGGCTTTTCAGGAGCGATGGTGTCAAACCACTGAGGTATGGGTTGTTTCTACAGCATAACTTCCTTTCTCCTGACCCGTACAGCACAGGATGGGCCTGACACAGAATGATAATGACGTTGACATTGTTGCTGGCCTCATAGTCTGAACCATCCTCCTCCTCCTCTTCATTTTCAGGCTGTCGTTGTCATTGACAACAAACACCCTCAAAGAACCCTTCAGGCTGCACCCTCCCCAGCTGATCCCTGTTGAGCTCCAGCGTCCTGTCCTCAGCCTGAGCTCTCCAGCACTGCCCAGACTTTCATCAGTTCTGGGTTGGCTAGGCTGGGCTCCCAGGATTCTAATATGAAAAATATCCAGATTCACCTTTGGAGAGCTTAAATTCTGTGGCAGGGAGGCAGATCCAGAAATAACTCCCGAAGTGGAAGGCTTATCGGGTGCCAGACAGTGTAGAAACCCGAGGTGGGAGCTCCCAGTGGGTAAGACAAGAGTTACTCCAGTGCAGGAAACTTGGGAGACTTCTTGGAGGAGGAGGAAGAAGGTGGCCACAGCAACTCCCCTCTGGGTACTCATAGGTTCTCATCATGACTCAGGTCTGAGTCCCAGTTCCTTTACTTCTCACTGTGTAATGCAGAGCAGGCATCTTCCCTCCTAAAGTCTTGCCTGTCTCATCTGTAAAATGGGGACTCTAAAAATACATCTTTATAGAGCTGTTCTGAGAATTGAACAAGTTAATATGTGCAAAGCGCTTTACTCAGTGCCTGGCATGTGGTAATTGCTCAATGAAGAGCTGTGTTTTTTTTTTTGTTTTTTTTGCGGTACGCGGGCCTCTCACTGTTGTGGCCTCTCCCGTTGCGGAGCACAGGCTCCAGACACACAGGCTCAGCGGCCATGGCTCACGGGCCCAGCCACTCCGTGGCATGTGGGATCTTCCCAGACCGGGGCACGAACCCGTGTCCCCTGCATTGGCAGGTGGACTCTCAACCACTGCGCCACCAGGGAAGCCCAAAGAGCTGTTTTTATGACCACATTTGACCTTTGCAACAACCCTGCAAGAGAATAGAAATAACTAGTATTGTCTCTGTTTCGCAGATGAGAAAAAGGAAGCTCAGAAAGGACAAGTGACTTGCCTAAAAGCACACAGCTAAGAAGCGGCTGAGCGTGGACTGGAAGCTGTGCCTGCCTTTCACCAGAGCCTGTTTGGTGTTAGGATCTGTGACCTCACTGCTTCCTCTGCCTTGACCACATCTCCCACTCTTTCCACGCCTGACCTTTGAGATTCCACTCTTTTTTTTTTAATTGGGGCAAAATATACATAACAAAAATTTTCACCATTGTAACCATTTTAAAGTGTGCAGTTCAGTGGCATTAAATACATTTACATTGTTGTGCAGCCGTCATCACCATCCATCTCCAGAACTCTTTTCATCTTCCCAAACTGAAACTCTGTACACATTAAACGCAACTCTCCATTCCTCCTCCCTCCAGCCCTTGGCAATCATATTCTTTTTTCTGTCTTGTGAATCTGACTACTCTGTGTACCTCATATAAGTGACATCATACAGTATTTACTCTTTCATGACTGGCTTATTTCACTTAGCATAATGTCCTCAAAGTTCCTCTGTGTCGTAGCATGTGTCAAAATTTCCTTCCTTTTTAAAGCTGAATAATATTTCATTGTATGTATTGTCCACATTTTATTTGTTAATATCTATTCCTCTATTGATGGAACTTGGGTTCCTTCCATCTTCTGGTTATAGTGTGATTAATGCTGCCTTGAACATGGATGTACAAATATCTATTAGAGTCCCTGCTTTCATGAGACCCTACTATTGCCACCATCTTGGGGGGGCCACTCCAAGGTCTTTGCCAGAAGCCCCAGTTCTCAATGATCCAGGAACCAGACCCCTACCCAGCTCACAGCCCACTGGCCATTCTGCTACCTGTTCAGCTCTATGCCTTTGCCATCACAGTTCCCCTCCACCTGGCATGCCCTGCTGCACCATCTCCATAGTCCAAATCCACACATTCCCCAAGGCTCATCTTGAACGCACCCCGACTCCAGGAAGCCATCTCTACCCTCCAGTGTTCTCTCCTGTCCCTATAGCACCCAACCCTCCATCTATCCCTTGCTTAAGTCTCTGATTACTTTAAACCTTAGATTACTATGATCTGTGCCTGGTCTCACCGACACCCTCCCTTTCATAATAGGGAATTTCCTTCAGAATATTGTTGAGATAATCTCCCTTTGAAGAAAAGCAAAAATGAGAGTCCTCCTCCCGCGCCCCCCCGAATGTGTCCAGCTTGGGTGACCAAAGACTCTTTGGTTTAAAGCACTAGAGGGATGAATTAGAGGTAACGTGGCTTCCTGAGTCTTGTCACACTCTGACTTTTCAAGCTAGAAGAGGCAGCAGAGTCAGTAGCTAAATACTCCTTTTCTGAGTGGGTCTTAGAACCGAACAAGCCCTGGGTGGGGGCAAAGATAGGAGGCCCCCTGGGGAACCAGACCCAGCTTGAAGGCTATAGTGAAGGGAGGTGGGTGGGGAGGGACCATGGCAAGAGGGCTGAGCTCCGTGGCCTCTTCTTGCTCTATTGGGTGGGGATTTGAGACCTGGCCTGGCGCAGAAGCTTCTCCATGAGAACACACAATTGAAGATGGGAGCCCAGGCACAACCAAGTTCCACCCACAAGAGACTATGGACCATGTCCTCCCCAAGAGAGAAAATGTGGGGAAGGCAGGGGTGGGGGACAGGGGCCATGGACTCCCCCATTTTCCCTGGCGTGGGCCCTGAATTCCAGGTAAGAGGACTTTCGTCCGTTTTGAGATGCCTGGAGTGGAGGGTCCTTGTGTGTGGACCCTGTGGTGGGTCAAGAAGGGTCACGATGGACTTTGAATTGTTTGAGCCACATAGAAGCCCCAGCAGACTGTTAGTCCTGGGGGACAGGGGCAGGGGCAGGTGAGAGTTACCTGTTACCAGCTTGACACAGTGCCTGGCCCATGAACAGAACCTCCGCCACCATTTCCTCCCTCTCATCCACCGCCCCCCCCACCCACCATGCTTGCTCACTTGCTAGAGAAGCAGCCTAGAGAGCCTGGGTTCACATCCTGACCCTGCCTCTCCCCAGCTGTGTGATATTAGGCAAGTCACTTTATTCCTCACTTCTCTGCACCTCCGTGTGCCCAGCTGTAAAATGTGGATAGTAATAGAAGCCACCTCATGTGACTGGGCTGAGGCTGAATGGGGTCAAGACAGTAATGTCTTCAGAATAGTGCCAAGCACACAGCAAGTGCTTACAAAATACTAGATGTTATTTATTCCAGAAATACATAGTGCTTGCTCAGGGAGATGTGGCCAAGTTAATGGGAAGGATCATGAAGAAGGAACTTGGGTTCAAAGTCAGCAGGTGCCTGGTTGCCTCGAGGCAACTTAAGCAAGGAGAGCTGCTTAGCCTCTGGCTTCTCCTTGTCTCCACAAAGTAAAGAAGTAAAGAATGTGCCTGCTGCCTACACTGCCAGGGTATTGTAGGTGTTAGTGGGGGGCTTGGGGTGAAGGCACGGGGTTGGGAGGGAGAGCAGTGCAAACGGCCTTGGCTCAGCTATTTTCTCCCCTGGGAAATGGACTTCCAAGCAGCCCTCTCTGGGCAGCCCCTGCCCCACTCGATTTCTCCAGCCTCTTGGCTCCCAGCAGACAGCAGCTGCTGGGAACCCTGGTGGGAGTTGGCACACACTGGGGTAGGGGCTGGTGGAATCAGCACCCTTCCCTTTGTTCCCACCATCTCCCCCAAGAACCGAGGCTGCTGGGGGGGTTTTCCGGAGGCCGGCTTGACCTGGCAGGGAAGAGAGGAAGCAAAAGCTCCTGGGTTGGCCTCTGGGGCCGGCCTGGGTGTGGGCTCCAGGATGCTGTTAGAGTCAGGCTGGGGCACTCGTTCTGCCCGGGCACCTAGAGGGGGCCCTGGCTTGGGGGCTGGAGACTGGGTGCTCGGCCAGGCTCTGTCTATGCTACCTCAGTCCCTCCCTTCTTTCTTGGGGGGTATCTTCACCTCTAACAAGCACCATCCTGCCTGCCTCGTGGGGCCGGGGGCAGAATCCATGGGGTGATGCTCAAGAAAAACATCCCCAAAGCCAGGCAGATCTAAGGGCATCAAAGTTCTGCTTGCGGGTGACCTGTTGAGGGTCCCCCACAGACATCCCACAATAGGCAGAACTGGGTCTGAACTTAGAGACATTTATGGAACAGAAAGAGGGCTGGCTGGCTAGCCTCTGCTCCCTCTGCAGCCTGCGTGCTAGCCTTGAGTCCCTGACACCATCTCGGGGCCTCAGCTTCCCTGTTGCCAAAGGCGATGGCAGTTAGCCACACTGTAGGGCAGGCAGGGATTAAAAAAAAAAAAAAATCTCAATGTTCACAACTTCCCTGCCTGGGAAATATATCATTCCCAGCTTACAGATAAGAAAATGGGGGCTCTGAGATGTGATGTCATTTGCCCCAGGCCAAACACTAAGAGAATAAGAGAGCAGAGGTGTAAACTGGGTTTTACCGTATACAGCTCTGTGGCCTTGAGCGAGCACCTTTGCCTCTCTGAGCCTCAGTTTCCACATCTGTAAAATGGGAGCGGCAGTCTCTTCTGTGCAGGCACTAAATAATGGCAGGCAGTGTAAGTCCTAGGAGACCTGGCTGAGGTTTGAACCAGGGCTGTGTAACCTCTTGGAACTGCTCACATGCCAGGCTGCCTCTGTCACCTGAGGGGTGGGGCTGGGTGACTGCCAAGAGCCTTTGCAGCATGGCTTGAATGCTCCCTGCCTTCAGCTAAGCCTCTGGTTTCCTGGAAGGCCTCTGCCTGATTTCATTTGCTCCGCTGCCTGATTTTACTCAGAACTCAGGCTTCAGGCCCCCGGGGCTGGTTCTGGCCACCCCCTCCCAGCTCTGTTTCCCAGAACCCAGGTGTGTGCAGGGTTTTCTGTGGCAGTGAGGTGTCGTGACTTCCTAGGGCCTTCAGCCTCTGTGAAGGGCTAACTGGGGGTGCCACTCCAGAGCACTCCCCCTTGGCTTCTCAGCAGGAGGGGGTGGCCAGGTTATTTTTGTGATAAAAGTTTAATAAATTGAAAGGCACGGTTTTCATTCTGCGGGTAATTAGCTACCGCCGCTGCGCTCCTTCTTAATTGTCTCTCTGACTCCAGACGGGCGTAGATCAATAGGAAGCGGCCGCTGCATGGTGAAAATCACAATTAATTAATTGTCGGGCACGTGTGTGTCTCCATCTCTGTCACATCAGAGACCCGGGGGCGGCAGCTGCCCACATTTCTGGCTCTGTTGGCCCAGCCCAGGCCAGAGCCCCCAGATGCATGTGACCACAAGCCACACCGTGCACACTTCCTGCCTCTCCCTCAGGCAGCAAGGCTTCTGGAGAAGGGGTCCCCTGAGACCTCAGGCTCGAGGGCTTTCTCTGACAGCCAGCATTTTCCTGGTACCTCATGCCAAATGCAATCACCGCTAGATCTCTGCCCAGATGCCTGTGCCCTGGTCCCCTGCCTCGTCCTCCAATCCATTCTCCTCCCTGCGGTCTAAACCCGCAGATTTTCTAGGTTAAAACTTTGGCTGTATCCTAAATAGTGGTTGGTTACCTCCGGTGGTGGGCGGGGGGGGGGGGGAGGTACTGACTGGAAGAGAGAACGTTCTGGGCTGCTGGGAATGGTCTCCAGTTTTATTTGGGTGGTGGTTTCCTGGGTGTATACCTATGTGATGTCAGGCCAACTGGCCTGAGGCAGGGGAACGCAATCAGATTCACAGGTTGCATCAGACCGAAACTCTCCGGACCACCCAGTTCCAGAAACTGACCTGAAGACATTCCGGACCACCCAGTTCCAGGAACTGACCTGGGGGCTTTCCACCTGGCCCAGCCTTCCCGCCTTTCGAGGGGCGGGACTAGCGGTCCCAAGACTGATGTAACCGGCACCAGATATTGCCACGATACCTGAAGAGACCACCAAATAAGGAATACCCTGCGCCCTCCCAGATTCACCACACCCCTTTCCCTTCTTCCCCTATAAAATCTTGCCCAACCCTCGCCTGGGTGCGACTTCTCTGGCCCCTTTCTCTCAGACCAGTGAACCTCACCCGGGAGCGCCGCTTAATAAAGCTCACTTGAAGCTTTCCTCTGGTTCGCGGTGCCATTTGTTAAGATCCGACCTTACATGTACTAAGCCATTTTTCTGTACACTTAAGATCAGTGCAAACCGTTAAACACGCGAGACCAATGTCCCTCCCTCATTCAGTACTAACAACTTACATTTATGCTCCAGGCATTGAGACAGGATGACGAGAACACGGCCAGAGAGTGGTGGAACCACAGGCCCTGCTTAAAAGTATCTTTTCTAATCTTCACCACCAGCCTTGGAGATAGGCAGCATAATCCCTGTTTTACAGATGGAGAAACAGAGGCACAGAGAGAGGAGAGGGGAGAAGAGGATGGGGGTTGGAGAAGAAAGACCTGTGTACACTGGGGGCTTGTGTGCACCAGACACAAGCTCGGTGTTTCCCACACGTCCACCGCTCCAAGAAGGCAGAGCGATACGTCCCATTTTACAGACAGGGAAGCTGAGGCTCGGAGAGGCGGGGCCCCTAGTCTGAGGTCCCACAGCCTGGGGTTGCTGAACTGGGTCTGGAACCTGGGTTGCCTCACTCCAATGTCTCTCTGAGCAGCAGATGTGGAGGAGGGGGAGGGAGATGACAGAGAGAAGTGAGAGGGTCAATGGGGGCCTGAGGTGGGATGAGCCCGTCGGGAATACGCCCAGCAGGTGTGAGTGTGAAAGAGGTGGTGCTGAGGACACACACATGGGTGCACCCACAACCTATGCACACGTATGCACACATATACACACTCTCCACTATTTCTGCTTCACTCTAACCTTTCTAGTGGGGCTTCCTGCTGCTTCTCTGCGGCCAGTGGGTCCAGCCCTCCCTCCTCTGTAAAGGCGGACAGGAACTGCGTGGCCTGAGGTTTGCGGTGGCCGCACACTGCCCGGCACCCCGAGGGGCCTGGCTGAGGGAGCTGGGCCCTTCCTCTTCCTCCATCTCAGCCCGGCTCCCAGCCCCATGGCCACCCTCCCCTGCTCCTTCCCCAGCGGCTCGCCAGCTCTGCAGGTGATGCTTGTCTCTGGGAGGGGTTAGGCCCCGGACCCCAGGGCCAGTGCTCCGTTCTGCTCCCACCCCTTTCCGCTTCCTCACGCAGGATCATCCACCCACCCTGGAGCTCCGGGTTTGACAAATATTGTAAGAACTTCCTCGCTGGTGGGGCAAGGTGGTGCCCGTCCTTCTGTCGGCTGTTTCGTGGTGAGAGCACAGCAGTGAGTCCAGCCTCCCTTCACGGCTGATCGTCAGGGGAGGCCACCTCTGTGCGCCCAACACCGGTGCCGACTGTCATTGAGCCTTTGAAGTGATGCCTGATTTTCCAGTCTGTCTGAAGTCACTGGCTGTTTATGCAGCAGCTGGTCCAGCAAGTTCCCCCCACCCCCTGCCGGGCCTTTCCATGATGGTGCCAGCCGCCAGGGACTCGGAGAGACAGCCACTGGGTCTCCAGGGGGGTAGCGAGAGGAAGCCAAGATGCCATTTCTGTCCTCAGGGTCTTCTAGACTGAGTTTGCTTATTTTTTGTTTAAAAGGACAAAAAAAAAAAAAAAGTTTCCAAGAACCCTAATGCGCTGTTCTCTTCAAAGGAAAAGAATAAAGATTTTTTAAAAAAAATAAGGGCCAAAGGTAAAGCTTTAAATTTCTTTGAACATTTTAACTGCTGTGGCAGCTGCACAGGGGAAGATGCTGGACTGGGAATCCTTTCATGGATGCTAATGTGCCGTGGGACCTTGGGCAAGTCACTTCTCTCTGCTCATCAGATCCCTGATGAGGGTTGGACCGATTCTGCCCCACTCCACATTTTGGGAGCCTTCTTACAGGCTGTGCTTTTTGTTTTCTCCGAGACTGACTGCCCCAGGCCACCTCCTCCTTCTCAATATGAAAGTCTTCTTCAGCCCAAGAAATCAGAGAGTGAGAGGGTGGAGGGGATTTTACGGATCAGACAGGCAGGATGATCCTCTCAGACGTGGGTGCATAAAAGTCTCCGTTTTGAGGATGTCACAGCTGGGGATCAGAGGAGTTAAGTAACTTGCCCAAGGTCACACAGAGAGGGAATCTGTAGTAGCAGGATTGGATCTGTGTCTTCTAGCTCCCCAGCCAAGGGCTTTTTCTCCTACCTCATTAAATAGTAGGAGGAAGTTCCCAGAGAACAGGGGCCACATTTATATGACTTACTTTTTTCAGCTGAGGCCCCTGAGAGGGGAGTTTAAGGGTGAGGACTCTGAGGTTGAACAGAATTTGGCCCTGCATCCACTGCTCCGTTTGTGTGACCTTAGGCAATCAATTTCACGTCTCTGAGACTCAGTTTCCCTAACTGTAAAATGGGGCTATTCCGTGTGCCTCCTTTGTGCACAGCTGTAAGAATAAAGGATAAGATGTGGTTCCTGGCACACAGGAGCCCTCCCTAAACGCCGGCTGCTCCTCTTGCAAGTCCTTAGCTTGGGTCTGGAGCTGCATCTGTTTATTCATCAAGCACTTGGAAAAGGAGGGCACCTGGGGCCAGTCTCCAGGGCCTGGCTGTCACATCTGCCTTTCACACCACACCCTTCCCACCAGAGCCCCTTCCTGGGAGAGACAGGCAGCCCACGGCAGGCTGTGCAGGAAATGTCAACCTCATCTCGTTAAGAGGTCTCTGCTGACACTGATGAGACCCCTCCGGCAGGCAGAGTGGGCAGGTAGCGGCCCGGGGCCCAGCCTTGCTCCCCCTGGACCTAGACTTTCTTGGTCTCCCTGTCACTGCACTGGCTCCAGCCCCTGGGAGATGGCCCTGAATGTTGCCTGGGGCCCGGGGGGCCGTCAGTCCGGGGGCTGGCCTTAAATGTAGCTGGTGGGTGGGCAGCTGGGTGGGCTCAGCCTCAAGCAAGGGGTGCACAGGGCAGGTGCCCAGTGGGTGTGGGCTCAGGACTGGGAGACAGAATAAACTGGGTTGGAATCCTGACCCTGACTCAGCCACTCACTAGCTATGCGACCTTGGGCAGGTCTCTAAACTCAGGTTCTTCAACTGAAAGTGGGGACAGGGTTAATGCGCGCCCCACAGGGCTGTTGGGAAGACTGCAGCAATCTTCTAGTGCCAACACCCGACACGTGCCCTAGGAACAGAATAGGTGGAAGATGCTATGAATATTGTCATGCTCTTGCCCTCACGGCTGGGCATGGGATTCATCCATCCATTCATTCATTTACTATTCAATAAGGCCTTATTGTGCACTTAATATAGTTTGCCAGCCCAGTTCCAGGTACTGGGGAGACATCAGTGAACATAGAAAAGGTCCCTGACCTCATGGAGTTGACATTCTAGTGGGAGTGGTCCAGAGGGGACAAAGGATGGAGCTGCGCAGCAGCAAGAAGTAGAAGAAAGGACACAGAAGACTTGTGTTCAAATCCTGGCTCAGCCACTAACTTGCTGTGTGACTTTGGAAAAAGAGCTTCCCCTCTCTGGGTTTCAGTTTCCACATTTGCAAAACGAAAGTAATTGACCAGCCTTGCATCACCAAGAGATGAGTCTCCAGTGAGGCACTAGGAGAATCCTCTTCCTGATCAGCTTCCTTAGCCCGAAAAAGAGGGCTGAGAAACTAGCAGAGGACAGGTTGGTGCTGCCTGCCGCACTTCTACTCAACCTGGACGCCCTGCCCAGAATACCCCAAAGCTACAGACCTGGAAATGGCTGCCCCTCCTGTTAAAGTCTGGCCCTAAGGAGCTCTGTATGTCTCCTCTGGCCCTAGAACCTCCAGGCTAGGACCTTGAAATCTTGTTTCTTCTAGTCACCCTCAGGGTGGGGATCTAGGCAGCCTTGCTGCTGGAGAAGACCAGTGACATTCACTCATTCATTAATTTGTTTGTTAGCAGTCACCCAACAAACACTCAGCCAGCATTTACCATGTGGCAACCCCATGTTAGGTCCAGGAGATCAAGGGTGTGTCAATTTCTTTAGCCTCTGTGCCTGGCACTGGGGACAAAGTGATTAGTTGGTTTATTCAATGTTTAGAGACACCTGCCATGTTCCCTGTGCAGAGTGTCAAACAAATATTGAGGTCCTACTCTGTGCCAAGCACTATGACTGGTGCAAGAAACATAGACCCACAGGCTCTCTGAGCACCAGCTCTGAGTCAGGCTCCACACGCGTGGGAGAACGGCAGCCTGCATTTTGTATGCGGACATGAAACTTAGAGTCTCCCTGTAGCTAATGAATCAATGGGCTTCACAAGAGAAGTGCGGGCAGATCCCCTTGTCCATGAATTTGCTAATTGAGCTCCTCCAACTCAGACATTAACCTGCATTACCATAAATACTGCAGAGAACAGCCATCCACAACTGATGCTCAGTGCTAATGGAGAAAATCAGTCGAGGAATAAAACTGAAATGGAATCATAAAACCTTATTTTCACCATTAATTTGAACCTAGTCTCCCTTAAATACCTTTTGCTAAATCTTTCTATAACACTCCAGGGCTGGATGCCGACAGAAAGGAGAGGCTGTGCAGTGGAGGCGGGGTGGGGGGTGGGAACTGGAGCTGGGGGGCTGGAGGGGCTCCTGGGCGGGCTGGCCAGTCTGCTCTGCTTTGCTGGGGGCAGCCAGCCCTGGTCCATGGCAGACAGAGGTGGGTTTTGGTGATGAGTGAACCCAGCTCCACACACGGAGAAAAATGAGGCGTGGGAAGAGCAAGGTGGACGGACAAGCAGACAGATAGAAAGGCAGGACTGATCGACCCCCAGGTAGACAGAGGAAAGCACACAGACGCTGAAAGATAGATGGGCAGCCGGCCTGACTGATAAGGGAGTTAATGAACAGACAGACTGACAGACGACTGTGATGACAGACTACAGGTGGACTGAGAGGTGGGAGGTCAGCCTGACCATTGGGAGGACAGGTAGATAGACCTAGTGGGAAAACAGAGGGGAAGACCAGTGGATAGACAGACTGACCTACAAGAAGCCTGACAACCAACAGGCAGACTGACAGAATTACAGGCCGACAGACGGGCACAGTGACAGTCCAAGAAGCAGATCAGGGAGAGGCAGGTGGCCAGTCTGCCCATTGAGAGGACAGATGGACAGAAGGACTGACGGGCCGCAGGGAGTGGAGGCTGGAGGTGGGGCAGAGGCTGGGGCTGCTAACCCTCCCTAGATGTGCTTGGGGGTAGGGGAGGAGCAGGCCTGGGGGATGCCTTCCTCTCGCGTGTCAAGGCCTTGCGTGAGGGAGACAGGTGTGCCGGGTGCTCCCCTGGGCCCCAGGCTTCCCGGCCTCTTCCCCTCCTTCTCTTCACAGCCACATGCAGCGTCTGTCACGCAGGGCAGGAGGCTCGGAGCTACCGCTGAGGTCTGCTCCATGGTTGGGGGCTGCGGACCGTGCCTGGACCCCTCCCTGGGTCACCTGGGCCCAGGTGTCTGTAGGGGGCTCAGATCCAGTGAAAGGTCCTAGCCCTGGGGACATGGGGTGTTTTAAAGCCCTGGAGGGAGCCTTCTGGTCCACTGCCCCTCCCTCTAACCCTGGCCACAACTCTGTGTGGAAGGTTCTGTTGTTACCCCCATTTAACAGAGCAGCAAACTGGGGCTCAGAGAGGGAAAGCACGCAGGCCAAGGACTCAGCCTGAGGTGATGGGAGCCAGGCTGCCCACAGGAAGCCCACGTGCACTCTGCTCCTTGGCAGTTGAAGCTGCTGCTGGGTCCAGTGCCCCTGTGGCTGGGCAGTGTGTCTGTCAGCCCCTGGGGTCGCCATAGGAAACCTCCCAGCCCTCAGATAGAGGCCACTTCCTCCAGTGTCAGCTTTTCCAGTGATCAAGATGCTTTTGGGCTCCATCGGCGGGCCTTCCATCTGCCTCTCAGTTGGTTGCAAAGTGAGGTGGGGCAAACCCCCAATAATCAGGGCCCTGGTCAGTCTGACTCTGTTGCTTGTTCCCTGCTCTGTAAACATGGCTGGTGGGGAGAAATCTGGGGCTTCCCTAAGGAGTGCCCTGCTCCTCCATGAATGGAGCCTCAGCTCCCACTTCCTTGATTTTCCTCCATTTCTCTTTTTGGTCATCAAGCACTCAGGACAAGAAATGCTTCCATTCATCAATATAATGATAGTGGCGGCAGCAGCAGTAACAGCCTTCGATGGAGCGTTCACTAAGGGAAGATAAACCACGTTCCAAGCTCTAGATAGGGTAACTCACACCTCACAGTGAGTCTGTGAGGCAGGCATCCTCCCCAGTTTACTGGAGAGAAAGCCAAACTTGCGTGGCTTCTCTAAAGTCTCATAGTAAGAGGCAAAGTCAGGAATTAGCTTCTGGTCTAATCCAAAGCCTGGGCTCATTCTGCTGCTCCAGGCAGGATTGCAGATGCAGCCAGAGCTTGGTGGGGCTTCTGAGAGCCATGGTTGGACCACGGGGAGCACGGGAGGAGGGGAAGGGGGTGGCAGATGGTAGGGCAGGGCAGGTCCCAGAACCTGCAGAGCTGGGAGGCAGGTGGCCTTGGTGACTTACAGACACCCTGGGCTGTTGCAGGTGAGAATCACTGTCCCATCCCTCATGAAAGAAACATCAGTGTTAATCGGATCAGGCCCCACACCCTGTGCTGGGCACCTCATCCATTTTTAATTTAGTTCTTCCTTAAAAGTTAACCCATGAGGAGGAGGTGGGGACGGAGCTGAGAGAAGGCTGTGGAGGGATGTCAAGGAGAAGGTAGTAATTCCACACCTTCCGGATTGGCTCAGGGAGACTTTGTAGTACAGAGGTTATTAGCACAGTTTGGAATCACATATGTTGCCATGATTTCAGCTCAATTACCTACTAGTCATGTGACCTTGAGCAAGTCACTTCCCCTCTCTGAGCCTCAGTTTCCTCTTCTGTAACATGAGGCTAATGAATACGTGCCCATAGGTCATGGCAGTCACATAATAGGTGTTCAATAAATTGCAGCCATTGTGCCTAAGGGCTGGTCTGCTCTCACGAGGACCCTAGAAAAATGGGGTGTTTTGCCTTTCTCACTGTCTGGAAGCTCATTTCTTCCTGAGGCAAAATTATCCTTCACTGGGGGAACTCTGACCGTAAGAAGGGTTTCTTATTTTGTTTGTTTGTTTGTTTTTGCGGTACGCAGGCCTCTCACTGTTGTGGCCTCTCCCATTGCGGAGCACAGGCTTCGGACGCGCAGGCTCAGCGGCCATGGCTCACGGGCCCAGCCGCTCCGCGGCATGTAGGATCTTCCCAGACCAGGGCACGAACCCGTGTCTCCTGCATCGGCAGGTGGACTCCCAACCACTGCTCCACCAGGGAAGCCCCAAGAAGGGTTTCTTAAGTAGAGTTGAAATCTGCCTTTCTGAAGCCTCAAGCTTCTGATTGTGGAAGGAAATATCCCAAGTCCCTTTCCCAGGACAGCCCCTCCAGGATCTGAAGACAATGATAGGCGATGCTCCCCTGTCCTTACTAGGGTCTTGACACAATCTCCTGTTGCCATGGCTCCCAGACCCCACTTTCAGCATGGTATCCTCCCCTTGACACACCCAAGGTTCTGTTTACCTCCTTCAGCAGAGTCTAGCAAATATTACTGAACCAGGACCTAGGCTGCATGAGCCTCACCCAGTCCCTGAGAAACTCCAAAAGAAGTATTTAGGCAAGAAGAGAGGCAAGGCTCTAGACGTGCCAAGCCAGCATGGAGCATGGCAGGAAAATCACTTCCCCTGACTATGACTCAATACTTCCAATAATCCAGCCTCAGCTCTTCTCAAAGTCCAGAGGTGGCCCCAGCCCAGGCCCTGGAGTCAGGTGCCCACAGATGCAGAATCAGCACCAAGGACAGCTCCATAGTGTTTGGCTGCAAGAGTGTCCTGCTGGGTTTGAGGCTCAGTGCAGTCCAGGGAAGGTGACGGCTCCAGTCCTCAGACAACTGGCTAAAGACTGGCAGGCCAAGTTATCTGGTCACAGGGTGGAAGTGCTGAATAAATGTTGAATAAATAATTGACTAAGCGTTGGTTTCAGGCAGGACAAGAGTTAGGAGAAATTATGGAGCATAAGTTCAGAAACTGGGGACCTTGGGGGAAAGCAATTTGGACCTGAAGTTGGAGGCAAGAGTCTCAATTTGTCTGAGCCTCAGTTTCCCCAGCTGTGAAAGGATGGGAAGAAGGATCGAGATATATATAAAGGGCCTGGTACATAATCCCTCTGAGACTTGGCCTTTCTTGAGGATAGTGTCAGGAGTGTCTGCCTGGCCTGTGAGTGATGCTGGGAGGATCTCAGAGGAGGGGCCAAATGCATGTGTTAAATTGGATTCTAGGGCTCTGCTGTGCATCTGAAATTGGACATTCCGTGTCCACGATGTTCCTGTGAGGGTCCGTACACTGAGGCAGAGTGATTCCTATTCTGAGCATCTTGACAAACATGCAGTTCTGTCACTGGAGCAGAGACTAGGGGAGGGAGGGAATCAGAGGTGACCATCTGAGCTTGGCATCCCTGCATGCACACACACACACACACACACGCACACACACGCTCCTACTACCCTCCACATAGTGACACACCATTCATATACTCAGTCATGCACTGATTCATGTCACAGTCATGAAAATGCATCTATATCACACACACACATGCAATTGCATATACAATAGTACACCAACACCAATCACACACATTTGTGTGTTTTATGTATTTTAGTCACTGGGTTCTACATACAAAGACACATCCATTAACCACAGCTGCCTTTACCTTCATGGCATATACTTACTCATGAGAGCCATACTCACAGAGACACATGCACATACAATCCTACACCAAGAGTCATACATACCTTTGGAGATAATGTCCTACATACTCTTTTCCACAGTTACGTGCTACCGCATGCACAAAAATATTTGCACGATCTCTCAGAGTCATCGAAACACAAATCCATAACAGTGCCCCCCCCAACCCCACTCTGCCCCATCACTCGTCCTCTTGGTCCAGTGAGACTGGGAGGGTTTCCCAGGTGTGATCTGCTGACTGACTGGGTGATTCCTGAGCTGAGGACAGGGCCCACAGCCTTAACCCCTCCCTCCAGCACACCTCACCAGTGCCCCTTCCCCAAGGAGTCAGGTTGACCTGGTTTGAATCCTGGTTCACCACTCACCAGCTCTGAGCAAGTTACATAATTTCCCGGTGCCTTGGTTTCCTTACTGGTAAAAATGGAATAGTAATAGTAATGCCCTCATCAGGCTGCTGTGAGGACTGGGAAGCATGCGCGGAAAGCACCTGACATTGTGTCTGGCACGTGATAAAATTGTGGTAAATAGTGACCCGTTAGTATTAATAACAATAAGCCACCCATATAGGTTCCCATTAGATATCATACAGACAGCCTTCCCTTCACGGCCTCTTTCACACAAGTGTGTGGCTGGGGAGGCGGGGAGGAATAATTACTTTTTAGCATCCAAAGATGATGTCAGCATTGGGAGGGTGGGGACTGCCCCTGGGCTCCCCTCCCCTCACCGCCTTGGCCCCAGCCCTTGTGTCACCTTGGCCATGCCTCCACTTGAACCTTCCCTTGACGGTTCCTGGTTTCCTTCACCTGAGACTGCATCACCTCTACCCCTGCCCTCGGCCCAGCCAAGACCCTGGGCTCCATTCTTCTTCCCTTGGGCTCCTGCCACCTCAAAGCAGGAAGGTGGCTTTCTGGTTTATTTTGGTTTATTTTATTTGATGCTGGACCTCTCATCTTTGGTATTCAGAGAGAAGCTCTTGTGATAATCTCTCCACTCTAAATGCTCATCACATTTCTCTTAAAGCCACAGGCGCTCCCCCCCGTTCCCATCTTTTATTCATCACCTTCCACCAGCCCCAACAGAGGAGACATGGAAATGCAAACCCTCCAAGGACTGCGAATTTCATGCCAGTAGCTGACCCTTCCCCAGCCACCTAGGGTGGGAGAGATGGAGGTGTCCTAATGAGGACATTGCCCAGGCATTGGGAATGGAGTTTGAGAAGTGGTGGTCCACAGCCCTAGGTCATCATCCCCTAGGTGAAATGAGAGATAGAGGAACAATGGTGAGGGGCCTTCCCTGGGGCTAGGATGCTAGCCTACCCCTTCCTGCTTCCAAGACCTCCCCCATGCTCACTGACAGCCTCACCCTTGCACCATCCCAGAGATACCCAGCCACCTTCCTTCGGCTATAGTGACAAACACCAGACACGATCTCTTGTATCTTACCCTCATATCATCTTCTAATCCTCATGACAAGCCTGTGTGGTGTGTATAGTATTGACCCCATGTAATGGGCTCAAGGTCACATGGAAGGGAAGGATGAAGAAACTGACCCCAAGATAAGGCACATACCCAGGGCCCCAGTAAGGGTTATTTACCTGTGTCTCTCATTCACTGAATTCTGACCATGATCTAGCCCTGGGCTGAGCACTGGGGTTCTCTGGCTAAATAGGAACAGCTCTGGCCTTAATCAGTCCACAGGGAGTGGGGGGAGGGATCTACCACAGTGCAATATAAGTGTTTTAATGGGAAGTCTGGGGCTCTGTGGGAGCTCAGAGAAGGGAGGCATCCAGCCCCAAATTAGGGAGAGGGGTACCAGAGGTTGGGACCTTCAGTAGGGGAGGAATTAACCAGAGGGGGAAGGAGAGGAAGAACATTTCTCTAGTGGAAAACATACATGTTCCACAGCCATGGGAGAGGGCCGAGAATGTTTATGGACCTGCAGGTGTTTTCTTGTGGCTGTAGGGTCCTCTGTGGGTTTTCTGGGGAGTGGGCACAAGGGATGAGACAAGGTACATGGGTAGGGTCAGATAAGAAACGTTTGCTTGGTGCCTTGGATCACCTCTTCTTACACCTCTTCTAACCCCCAGTCGTACCATCTGTTTTCCTCTCCCCATAAGCTCCCTCAGAGGGCTAGGAGGGTTTGGCCAGCTTTGTCCACACTCAGGGCCCAGAGGGTTATTCTTCCAGGGGGCTTCTGTGTTTCCTGAGGGGAGTCCAAGTAGAGCAAGGCTTGCTCCAAAGAGATGAGATACTAATGGTGAAAATTCAGGCATTGTATCTGATTAAAGTGTAGGGTGTTCATATGTCTGAGGATTTCCTTTTGATCATCAAACTGCTCCTTTGGGGAATTTTTTTCCCTTCTGCAGGTGGTCCTAGAATGGCGATACCAAGATCCAGGTGGTAGAAGACAGTCCAAAGCTGCTTTGGGAAGCCTTCCTTTAATGCACGTTATGAAAAGTTAGGTGGCCTGGGTTCAGACCCAGACTGTGCCTCTGATGCTGTGGGAACTTGGGTGAATCCTTTTCTCTCTCTGGGCAGGGCTGGGTTTCTTTATTTAAGAAACCTAGAGGGTGTGGAGAATGAACAGTCTGGTTCCTCAAAGCCCTCTAATTCTATAATAAAACAAAGGAACTTATTCCAACATTCTATGATCCTATGATTTGGCTTCTATGTTTTCTCTAGCCTGTGAGCATCTTGAGGGCAAAAATTATCTTATTTATTCCAGAATTCACAGATTCAAGGCAGGACCTGTCACAGAAGTGCTCAGTAAACATACATTCACTCATTCATTCATTTATTCATTCAACAAACACCTGTTACACACAAATGCGGGCCACAAGTGTGCTGTGTGCTAGGGTTAAAGCACTGAGTAAATTAGATGCCATACTTGCTTTTTAGAATGTATTGAATGATGGGGGAAGAAAATAAGTAAATAGACCATGTATAACCTCAACAGGTTTTAAGGGCTATAAAAAAAATAACATTGGGTAACATGGTAGAAAGTGACTCAGGAAGAAGCAGTCACTGTTGGGCTGAACATTTTGAAGACATGGAAGAGCATCCCATGAAGGAGGATGAGCTAATGCCAAGGCCTGGCACGTTCAAGAAGTAAAAAGAAGGCCGTGAGTGAGGGGGAGGATGAATGGAGGAAGGTTGGAGAGGCCACAGCTGCAGCAGGTTATGTTGGGTGTTTTAGGCCAGGTGAGGATTTTAGATGTCATTATCAACTTGATAGAAGGCTTTTGGAGGGTTTTATAACTAGGGAAGTGGCATGATCTCTTTAAAATTTTTAAGATCCCTCTAGCCATCCGTGGAGAATGGATTATGGGGGCGAGAGAGGAAGCAGGTGGACACATGAGGAGGCTCCCGCAGACCTCCAGGGGAGGGGAGTAGTGGTGGCTCAGACTTGGGGGCAAGTGGAGATACATGGTTAGATTTAGAACGCAGTTCGGAGAGAGCTGACAGGACCTGCTGATCTGTTGCTGCACAACCAGCTCCCAGACATTGGAGTCCAGCACCCTGGACAGCGCACTCCACTTCTCCGAAGGGCTGGTTCGGATTTCTCCCGAGACGCTGAGATTCCTGAAAGCAGCCCTCATTACTTTCTAATTATAAAACATTTCACTTTCTAATTATAAAACATTTCAACATTCAGAAAAATCAGAAAATAATGTGACAGACGGGTATGTGTCCACCAAGATTAAATGGGTGTTTAACATTTTGCCATATTTGTTTCAGAGCCCTTTCTTTTTAAAAAGGAAAATAACTGAAACCTATCAATACAGTTCAATACCCCTCTCTCCCTTACCTTTATTCCCCAGATGTAACTGAGCTGAAGCTTGTGTTTATCTGTTCCAGACGTGTACTGTCTTCATCTAGTTATGCATGCAAAACCTGTAATTCTATTGTTACATAAATTTTAAAAGTTCGTATAAATGGTATAGTACCGTACACATTCCTTCGTCATTTAATTTTTCACTCCATATTTATGTTCTGGAGATTTACCTATACTGGGACATGTTGATCTAGTTTGTTCACTTTAACTGTGATAGATGATTTCATTATATTTATAAAGCAGCTTATTTTCCTGTTCTCCTGCTGAGAGGCAGTTAGGCTGCTCCTCATTTTTCTATCACATACTAAGGTGCAATGAATATCCTTGTCCATGTATCCTTTTTCATATGAGTTTCTCTAGGATGCATAGAAAACACTCTGGGTTCTCCACCCAGATTCTTTGAACTGCAGGTGCACTCATCCTCCAGCTGCTGTGAGTGTTGGCTGCTAAGGGCTCACAGCTGCTCACAGCTTCTTGGGAATGTCCTCATCCAGGAAGTTATAAGTTGCCCCCCTGCATTGGGCAGCCCATAGCCAGTGACTGATGGATATGGGGAGTGCAAAAGTCTGGCCCCCTTGCCTCAAGGCAGATCCGCTCTGCAATGTTATTAATGCTCCAGACCTCCCCACAGGATCAGATTGAAGCTAATCTCCAACTGAGAACCCGCCGTTACTTAACATTTCCTCCTACCCTATCTGCCTGCCTCTCTCTCTTCACATGAGAGCCCTCCCTCAATAAATCACCTGCACAAGAATCTCAGGCACCGTTTAGGGGACCTAACCTAGGACAGGCACACACTAAGGCAGAGCTGCTGGGTCTCATCTTAAAATTTACTGTTTCCAAATTTCTCTCCAAAGTAGTTGTACCAATTTACATTCCCACCAGCAGTTTATAAACATTGCTATTCCCCCCCGCCACGTTCATCAATACTAGTGTTATAGATTAATTTTGCCAATCAGATTGGTGTAATATGCTATCTAATTTTTGTTTTGATTTTCATTTCCATGCTTACTAGTGATGTTGAGTATCTTTTTAATATCTTTACTGGCCATTCAAATGTCTTCCTCTGTTATTTGTCTGTTCATAGCTTTTGTCCATTTTCCTATTCTTTTGGAATGTTTTGGTAAATTGATTCTTTGAAGTTTGAAAAAAAATTTTTTTTTTTAATTTTGGAAACTAATTCTCTCTTGGTTGGTTGCACAGTTTACCAATATCTTCTCCCAGCCATGGCTTTAACAAATTTATTTTTTGTCATGTAGAAGTTTTTGATTTTAATGAAATAAGATTTATCATCATTTCCCTTTATCATTTGTGCTTGTTGTGTCTTATTTTCTACTCTAAGATCGTAAAGTTATTCTCCTGTTTTCTTGTAAAAGCTTTATAGTCTGCTTTTTTACATTTAGGACTTTGATCAACCTGGAACATATTTTGTGATTGGTGTGAGCAGGAATCTACTTTTATCTTTTCCCATGGGGGTATTTAATTGTCCTAACACCACTCATTGACTACTCCTTGCCATATTTCAAACACTCATATATATTTGGATCTGTTCCTAGACATTATTCTGTTCTTTTTATCCGTTTCTCTATTCCTGGGACTAAATCAAATGATTTTAATTATTAAAGCTTTATAATAATTATTGAGATCTGGCAGGGTGAAGTTCCCTTCCTCTTCCTCTTCTTTCTTCTTCAAAACTGTCTTAGCTATTCTGGGTTCTTTATTATTCCATATACATTTTGGGATGACCTTGTCAAGTTGCAGAGAAAACCTCATTGCAAATGTTATTGGGACTAAAATGTATAGATTAAATTGGAAGCTACTAGTCAACTTTATAACAGGGAGGCTTCCCATCCACGAGCATGATTTGTTTCTCCTGTGGCTGTTATTCTTTATCTCCTCTGCATTCCATCCTTGCACAGGGCACTGCCTAGGAAATGAATCTCCAAACCCTTCTCACCCTCCAGTGCCCAGCTGAATTCTCTCTCCTCCAGGAGGTCCTTGGTGACAGCCCTGGCCCTCCAGGCTCCATCTCCCCCACACTCCTCCTCTAGCCTCCTTTAACCCCTCTGCATGCACCATTTTCTGGACACTTAGCCCCCGGGATCCAATTGAGGGAACCATTTTTGTGCACTCTGTACCTCCGCCTCTAGTTCAGCTTTGTATCCCCAGTGGCACCCACTACATAGTAGGTGCTCAATAGGTCCTACCGAGATGGTTGGTCCTTAGGGAAGAGAAGTTATGTAATAACAGTTTCTTCCTCACAGGAGACAGCTGGTTCCGTGGAGTGGCGCCTAGATCGGCGTTTAGAGTTTCAGGGGGAAACACATCTGGCTTGAGCTCAGGCAGATCTAGCTTACATGATGGTTCTGCCACGTGGGACATCATTGGCCTCTCTGAGCATGATTATTAGTGAGATTGTCGGAAACACATTAAATGTGTTTGCTCCGTGGTCCCCCTTTCCCAAATTGAGGGAGAGGCAGGAACGAAGACACTTCCCTCAGTTGGAGGGGCTACTGGAGATCATTTACTTGTTCATCAGCAAGACCCCAGGGGTATCTTCCCCAAATGTCTGAGCCATTGACTCAAATGGACACAGTTGGGCTCTGCTGTCACCACCCTCTCTCTTGCTGCTGTCCCCCTTTCTCTGGGAGCAGAGTTGGGTCCTCTGCCTCTTGATGTAACTATGGAAGCTGCTTGCATCCTGTCTTCCCTTCCCTGCCCCATAGGACCCAGGTCTCTCGATGGGCCCCTTGTTCCCAGGGAAGCTGTCCCATGAGACGCTCTTTTCTCATGCATTCCTCCTCCAGGGCTGTCCTTCTCCCCCAGGAGAACGCAAGGCAAGAGTGCTGCCCAGCTACAAGGGATTGCGCTCCAGTGTTAAGCACCATCTGTACCTCACAGAAGAAAGAACTGGGGTCCCATGGGGGTGCTGCCTAGCAGAGCATGAGCTTTGGAGTTGGACAAAACCTGGGTTCCGATTCAGACCCCCCAAAACTGACTTTAGGCAAGTTATAAGACTCAGCCTCGGGCTTCCCTCATGGTGCAGTGGTTGAGAGTCCGCCTGCCGATGCAGGGGACACAGGTTTGTGCCCCGGTCCGGGAAGATACCACATGCCGCAGAGCAGCTGGGCCCGTGAGCCATGGCCGCTGAGCCTGCATGTCCGGAGCCTGTGCTCCGCAACGGGAGAGGCCACAACAGTGAGAGGCCCGCGTACCACAAAAAAAAAAAAAAAAAAAAAAAAAAAGACAGCCTCCTCTTACACAAAATGGGCACATGAATCCTACCTTCTAGGATAGATGAGAAGACCAGAGAGGGAAAAAAAATGTATGGGATGCATACAGTAGGTGCACAGCATAAGGTTGGTCCTTCCTTACCAGGAGAGGTCAAGATTGTAGGAATGGGAAAAAATGGGGGACACAGGCAAAGATGAGGCAGAATTTATTCTCAATGTAAGTACAAGATTCAGGATGGAGACCACAGAGAGGCAGATCCCTGGGACTTCGAGGGGCACCTCACACTGGGGGCAGGGGCCACACTTTCCCAAGTGCCAGGCCCACTCTGTTCCCCCTGGCTGTGAGGATCCAGAGTCCAGGAACTGGGTGAGAGTGGGGTGGGGGTGGGAGGAAGACAGGGTCCTCCCCGGATCGTGTCCTGACCATGTTTCCAACTTCCATAGGAAGGAAGAACAGCTCGGCTATATAGTAATATAATATATAGAGGTGTAGAGAGCTGGCCGCGGCACCTGGGCGGGGCTGAGACTCCCCGAATTATTGCAGGAGGGAGAGGGGGCTCAGTGCTGGTGTCTCTGTGGAACAGCTGTGCTGGCTACTGGGAGGGCTGGGCAGGGGGTGGGGCTGAGCTTGCCCCTCCCTCGGGGCCGGCAGGGGTCAGCCGGCATCCTGCCCAGTGGGGTTCCTTGGGCTCTGCCAGCTTCCCCTGGGATGGGGCTTTCTCACCCTGGGTGCTTTTTATGTGCTTTGAAGACCATTTTTGCATTGTCAGGAGTGAGGAAAAAATATTCTGACGTGGTAGAAAAAGATATTTACATACCCTGGTGGGCCGTTAGAGGGAGGGTCAACTCTGAGTGGGGGGTGACTTCCTCCTCTGTGCAGGAGGACGTGGGGGAAAAGCCCCGGGAGGAGGCTCAGCTCTGAAACTTCCCTGCCATGTGACCTTGGACAAGGTACACTCTCTGGGTCTGCCTGGAAGGTGCAGGAGGGGTAGACTTGGGGCTGAAAAACTAGGGTGTTATGGTCCTTGTTCCTAGGTGTGGGTCTGGGGGGCAGGCCAGGGCTGAGCAGTGAGATTGGCAGAGGGACTTCCAAGTGAGGAGCCCTAGGCTGTGCAGGGGCATCAGAGACTAGAAGGAAGTTGGTGGCCCCTGGCCCCTGGCCAGGTAGCCAAGTTCAGCTGAGGGCATCTCATGTACCCTGTGTTGACGCCTACACAGAAGGTGGCCAGAGGGGCTGGCCGGGAACCCTGTTTTCCTGTTGAAGCAGTGGTGGGAGCCACCTGGCTCCCACCAGGTGGAGGATGCAGGTGGCCCCCCATCAGCTAGAAGGAGGGCTCAGACCTGAGATAGAGCCGGGGGTGGGCTCACCCGGGCGGAGACAAGGGTGGGCCTGGTGCTGGTGTGGTTTGGAAGTAGCCCCTGGCTCCAGCCTCCAGGCTTGGGGGAGGGGGGTGAGCTTCTCCCCAGTCCCTGTGGGTGCTGGGACCTGGGCCCACATCTGATGGGCAGTATCACACTGAGCTCCCTGCTCACGCACCCTCACGCTGTGACGCATCCTCATTCATGACATGCCATCCACAGTCACACACATGTGCCCCCAGCCTTAACGAATAAGCACACTCACCATAACTGGCACACATCCATGGGGGACCTGATGGGTGGACACATACACACATGATCACACGTGTTCACAAGGGCTCCTGTGACCTCGTGAGAACACACCCCTACAGCATGTGAGTGCGTGCACACAGGCACCCTCACGCACACACACACACATACACAGAGGCAGGTAAGCGACATCGCTGTTGGGCTCAGTGGCATTGAGGCCCCAGCCTCTGGGAAAGAGAAGCCCCTCTGCCCTGGGGGCAGGTGTCCCCTCCCTGCTGGGCACCAAAGTTCCCTTCCCAGGTGGCCTGACCCCAGATAACTCCAGGTCTTGTGGTGGAGTCCTCGGCCTCCCTGGCACCTGAGGGGAAGGCAGCCAAGGGGGAGGGACAGAGGCCTGGGGTGGCCAACCCTGCGAGTCCTCTGACGGCTGGCATGACGCAGGGCTGGCTCGGTTTGGTCAGAGGTGCCGGTGGGGCCCCTGGGTGCTGGTCAGCTGGGCCCTCATGGTCTGGATGCTGCCCAGGATCTTCTTCTGGTGGCCCATGAGGGTGATGCCCAGGGCACGCACATCCCTGTAAAGGAAGGCGGTGCTGACCTGGGAGTCTGGGAGCTGTGGAGACGGGGCCATACCCATCCCTGGAGCTGCCATCCTCAGCGGCTCCACCTCTGGCCTCTGCCCTCTCCCCCTGCTCCCGTCCCCAGGGGCCCACCACTTACTGAGCATTCATACGTAGCACCATGCCCAGAGAGGAGTAACCCCCAGCAGCGAAGTGGTCCCGGTAGCGGCCCATGCGGATGGAGTCCAGCCAGTCCCCCACGGTGAGGCCCCCGCCGCCACCCCCGCCCCCGCGGAGGTCAAAGCAGCTCCGGGCAAAGGCGGGGGGCGGGCACCTGAGGCACAGGGGTCCTTGGTAAGTGGTCTGCCAGGAGACACTGGCGCCAGCCACTCAGCCTCTATCTAGGCTTGGCAGTTGCAAGGAGGGTCTGAAGGGTTAGACAGCAGGCTTGGAAGTAGAGCTCTGAACAGGGGTCAGAGGCCCAGGCTGGGTCTGGTCCAGGGGTCAGGGCAGAGCCATCCCAAGGCCTGGACTAAGTCTGGGCCTTGTCTAGGGCAAGCAGGGAGGGTAGCCGGGCTTGGGCGGAGCTGGGGTGGGCACCAGGCACCTGTTGACAGTGGCCGTGGCCCTGAGACTCTCAGGGCTGCGGATCAGCGTGTCCAGGACGCTGACGATCTGGGAGAAGCGAGGCCGCTGGGCCCGGTCCTTGTGCCAGCAGTCAAGCATGAGCTGGTGCAGGGCGCGGGGGCAGCCCATGGGCGCGGGCAGGCGGTACCCCTCCTCCACGGAGCTGATGACCTGTGGGGGGGAACACGGCGATGGGCTGGAGCGGCCCCTCCCTCCGAGACCCCGGCCGCCTCTGCCCAGCCAGGCTCTGGCACTCACGTCCCGGTTGGTCATGTTCCAGTAGGGCCGCTCCCCGTAGGCAAGCACCTCCCACATGACCACCCCAAAACTCCACACGTCGCTGGCCGAGGAGAAGGTCCGGAAGGTGATGGCCTCGGGGGCCGTCCAGCGGATCGGGATCTTCCCTCCCTGCGACGGACACACGAGTGTTGAGAGCTTCTCCCCAGCTCGTCAGGGAGCTGAAGGCAGGGGTCTGGGCTGGGAAGCTCGAAGGCTGGTTGGAGAGACACGGCCTCCACCTTCCAAGAGCACCTGTTCTGATGGGGGAGACCTGCACATGGAGCTGGTGTGGAGACTGAACAAAAGACAGCGGGTGGAGGGCCTGGCACCCAGTAGATGCTCAGTAAGTATCGGTCAACAGGTTGATGCCTGAACAAATGACGAAGCTCAGAGAACGTGGTCTAGTAATTTTCCACCTCCCCTGGAGGGTTTTTTTTTGGTCACAAAATCCTTTCTCTAAGTGAAACCTTATTTGGAGGCTCAGTGGGCGAGATCCTAAGGGAAGGTCCGGACTGAGGCAGGGGTTGAGGCCCTCCGCCCTTAAGGCAGCCCCTAAAGCACTGCTAGAGAAGCCCAAATCCCCCCAGAACACATTTTGAAAATGCTGGTTTTTAGTCAAACGTTAGAGACAGACGTGGAGTGGAGGTGATTCAGAGAGACGCCAATTCTCCCCAAATCTCCCAGTGAGTGAGTGATGGGGGGACCGGCCCTGGTATCTCCGCAAGCCAGTTAGTGATGGAGCAGAGGTGGGAAAGCTTTGGTGCAAACTGAGGTGCAGAGAAGAGGTAGGACTCGCCCCAGGTTGAAGGCAACCGTGAAACGTCCAACTTCCCTACCGACACGTGGGGGGGCTCCATCCCAGGGCCTGTTGGAAAGGGGGTGCGGGCTACACACCGTGGTGGTGTAGGCGGCGTCAGGGTCGTCCTCCAGCACCCGTGAGAGCCCGAAGTCAGACACCTTGCAGACCAGGTTGCCATCGACCAGGACGTTGCGGGCAGCCAGGTCGCGGTGGACATAGCCCAGGTCCGAGAGGTAGCGCATGCCGGCGCCCACTCCTCTGAGCATGCCCACCAGCTGCATGATGGTGAACTGCCCATCGTGAGTCTGCAGGGGGACGCGGCTTGGGCTTCAGGAAGGCTCTTTGCAGTTTACAAAGTGCCTCACTGCTTAGGAAGCATATGGCTGTTTAAGGTTTGTTCTCACGTCTCATTTACACTCCTGGCAACCCTGAGAGGTAGGTAGGGTGGCAGTGACTGGTCATCCATTTTGCAGAAGGAGAAATGGAGGCCCAGAGAGGTTTCACCCTGTGCCTAAGAGCACCCAGCAGATAAACGGCACGGCAAGGGCTGGGAATCTAGGGATTTCCACCGCCACCCGCCATGCCTCCCAGCTGACTGGGGCCCTGGGTCCCCACAGAGGCACCCCTCTTAGCCTGTGTGCAGGACAGGGCAGCAGGACCCGTGCAGCAGAGGGACTTCCACGTGATGGGGGGCTGAAAGGCAGTTTGATGGGCTGACCCTTAAGACCCCTCCCCACACCTGGCTCACCCTTCCCCAGGTCTGTTGGGTCCAAGCTCTGGGGAGGAGGGGGTATCTGGAGGTCTCACATTATCTCCCACCACCCAGACTGAACTTCCCTCCCCCGGCCCGGGTGAAAGGAGGGGCGGGGCACGCACCCTCAGGAAGGTGTCCAGAGAGCCGTTCTCCATGTACTCGGTCACGATCATTGCCAGCTGGCCTGGGGAGGGCGCCGGGGAGGAGGTGGCTCTTGGTGGGGGAATCAGGAACATGTCCCACCCACCCCCACTATGAGCTGCCAGGAGCTGGGCCAGCACCCAGGGCCCCAGGGAACGTAGGGCTTCCACTGGGGTTCCAGGCTCTGGGCCCCCTACCCTGCCAAGTCATCTGGGGACCTGAGCCAGGGGGATGGGGCAGGGCAGGGTGGTCTGGGGATGGACCTAGAGCCCTGACCCCAGCAGGAGGGGCCCTGCAGGGTGAGGCTGCCGTCGCCTGGCACCTACCACGGGTGACGACACCTTCAAGGCGGATGATATTGGGGTGGTCAAACTGACCCATGATGGATGCCTCACTCAGAAAGTCCCGCCGCTGTCTCTCCGTGTAGCCGGCTTTGAGGGCCTTGATGGCCACGGGCATGTCCCGCTGCCCCGGCACCTGCAGACGCCCGTAGCAGACTTCCCCGGACTCTCCTGTGAACCCAAGTGGGGCAGGCAGGGGGTGGGCGGTGGGACCTTCCTCCCCTCACCCCAGACTCCGCACTCTCCCAGCCCTGCACACCCGAGTGTCTGGCCATGCCTGGCATCTTGGCTCCCCTGTCCCTCTGCACTGGGTGTCCCTCCCCTGGGCACCCCCTGTGATGTCCCCACACTCACAATCCCTGAAGCTCACCGGAGCCGATGATCTTCTCGATGTGGATTCTAGAGGCCTCGATCTCGCGGGTGAAACCGCGGCCTGCCCGGCCCGGCTCCTCGTAGGTGTGGGGTTCTGCATAGAACTGGGGCTCTGGGATCTTCCCCGGAGGGTGGTGCAGAGGCAGGAAGACGGGTGGAGGCGCTGAGGGGCCAGGAGAGAAGGGCCATCGGTGGGCTCCATGAGGACATTCTCTCCCAGCATTCCCTGGGCCTGGGACGGGACTGGGGGTGGAGTGAGAAGTGTCTCCGGGAATCCCAGGATGTGGTGGCAAACAGTAGGTGCCCAATAAGTGCTTGCCAAGTGTAAGCAGGGTCTCTGTGGAGTAGCTCTGAGGTCTCTAGGGGACTTTGGGATTTCTCGTGAGTTCTGAGCCTGTCTGTCATTTTTCTGGGGTCACTTTTAGGGTCCTTAAGACCTTTCTCAATTGTCCTAGGGTAGGAATGTGACCAAAAAAGATCACATCACAGTGCCAACTCAGAATGACGGAAAGCAGTTCTCTAGAAGACTGTGTTAAGAAGGATTCTGAGACTGCATTCAGGCTCCATGGGAATCAGTACCATGATTGATTCTGCCGTGGGCAAAGAAGTGGGGCATTCAGGTAGGCATCCCCATATTTGCCCTGTTTTCTGAGGTTTCTGCAGGGTCCTGAAAAAGTTCTTTGTAGCAGGGGTTCTTGTCCAAGAGTAGATGACCCCCCAAAGTTGTATGTGAGGTTGTGTGTGAATACCCATATCTGTGCATTGCCCTGGGGAGAGGGTCTTTAGCATCCCCTTCAAACCCAGCAAAGTTGCACAGCACGGCACCTCTGGGGTCTCAGGTCTCTGGGACAGCCTGCTGTCTCTCTCTGGGGCTCTCGTCTTCTCTGTGGGCACCTTTCTCCTTCCCACCTGCGCCACCCCCAGACCAGCACTGGTTCCTACTGTGACCTCCTCTTTTGCATCCAGGTCCCTGGGCCCTGCACTCACCCTGCCCGTTCTGATAGTGCATCTTCTCCTCGTCCGAGTGCTGGAAGGCCTTGCTGTAGCCGCAGTGCCTGTGGAGGGTGGACTGTCCCTGATTTCAGCCCTGACCCCGTTCAGGGACATGTCCAAGCTCCTCCCTTCTACCCCCCTTCCCCTTTCAGGTCAGCTTTTGCCACCCCAGCCCCTGCCCCTGGAAGGGGGGGGAGTCCCAACCTCAGGCTCTCAACCCAGCTGAACTGTGACATCCTTGACATTTATAAACACCATATAATTTACAAAGTCAAGTCCACTTGGGCCCTCACAGCAAAGTCTATGGCATTATTAGCTCAATTTTACACGAAAGCACCCCTGGTAGAGGGGCTGGGAGATGAGGCTTCTGATGCCAACTCCGCCATGTGACCTTGGCAAGCTCCTTCCCTTCCCTGGACCTCAATTTCTCCATCTATGGATGATCTTTCCAATTCTCGCTGAGTGGGACCCTAAGCCCACACCACCTCCCTCTGGAACAGAGTGGGAGGGGGAGAGTAACTAAAAGCACGGTCTTTAGTTTTAACAGACCTGGGCCCTGTCCCAGTTCTGACACCTACTTAGTCGGTGGGCTGGTTTAGGGGTTCTGTGTGTCTGAGACACATCCGAGTGGAGATGGGAGTGGGCAGCTGGACCTCAGGAGGAAGGCCTGTGCTGGTGACACACTTGGGGAATGTCAGCGTGAAGGTAGAATTCAAAGTCGTGGGCCCTGAGAAGGTTACTCAGGAAAGATGGAGCTGGGTAAGTAGGAAAGAGAAAAGGGTCCCAGACCAGCCTGGGGTCCTCCAGCTTTCAGGAAGTTGTGCAGAGAGAAGGGGCTGGAGGAGATGGAGGACAGGCCAGACAGGTGGATGGAAAGTGGGGAGTGAGCTGGACATGGAAGGCAAGAGAAAAGCGTTCCAAGAAGGGGGAAGGAAGAACAGGTATATCTGTAAGTGAGCCCAGGCACAGGGGATCACCGGCTCAGCGGGGCTGGGGACAGGCAGGAGACACAGTGCTCCAGGGGAGGGGTCTGGGGTGGCTGGGGGCCAGGACCACCCACCTCTTCTTGCAGATGAGCAGGAGCAGAAGCACAACCAGGCCAGTGATGAGTGTCAGGCAGATCCAGACGATGGTCCGGGTGTCGTAGCGGGGACCTGTGGGGGGAAACCAGGCTGGGGGGCCAGCCACTCAGCCCTGGCCTCAGGGCCAGAGGTCTGGCAGCCTTTCCGGGGCCTGGCGGCAGCCTCCTTGGCTGTGAGCCAGCCCAGAGTTGGGGCGCAGGCCGCACCCTCCTCTGCCCCACCCTCCCCTCTACAAGTTTCCCCTTCAGTATCCTGCTTTCCAACCTGGTGCCACCACTTCCTGGGACTGCGTAACCTGGGCAGAGTCACTAGACTTCTCTGAGCCTTAGCTTTCTCACCTGCAGTATGAGTCCAAAAATGCCTGTCCTGCCCGTTACTGTAACAGTGACAAAGCTGAATATACTGAGAGCTGCACATTCCAGTCAGTAACCCACATCTCTTCCAGGGATAACCCAGTATTGTCGTTAGTTGTCAGATGAGAAAACCGAGGCCCAGAGAACTCAAGGAACTTACTCAAGGACACACAGTAAATGGGATGGAGCCGGGCAGGATTCCTACCTGGGCGGTCTCAACATGGTATCGGACCTAAGAGCACTTGAGACACACAAGTGCCAAGGGGGTGCCAGGTTGAGGAAGGTCATCAACTCAGCCTTGAACCATCTGTCTTAGCACTGCCCCCCTGGAGGGTGCTGAGTATAGGAGAAGACCCCAACGGGCTGGAGATGGGGGCAGGGGTTCCCAAGCTTGAATGTGCCTCAGAATCACCCTGAAGGTATGATCAAACCAAAATTTCTGGGCCCCCAGCGCCAGGGTTTCTGCTTCTGAAGGTCTGGGGTGGGGCCTGAGAATCAGCATTTCTGATAGCTCCCAGGGGCTGCAGCTGCTCCTGGTCCTGGACTACACTGTGGGAACCGCTGTTCTGGAGGTGGGGGGCACAGGGCAGGATGATACTAGGGACGGGCACAGAGTCTGTCCCCGAGCTGACCAGGTTCAAGTCTTGCTCTGTTGGGTAACCTTGGGCAATTCGCTTTACTGCTCTGACCCTCATTTTCCTCACCTGTAAGATGGGGATGTGGATATTGCCAACTCACTAGAGGGTCTCTGGGACGATTATAAGGTTATCCTGCTAGCAAAGGGCACCATGATGCCTGCAAGTCACACTAATGCTCAGGGAAAGCCTGCAGTTAATGGGCTGTTATGAGCTCTGTCACCTCGGGCGTGTACCTTTCCTTCTCTGAGCCTCAGTCTTTTCACCTGTAAAAATGCTGATCTGGCCCATGCACCAGCTCAGCATGCACTAGTTCCCCTCTTCTGACCACCACGACCCTGGCCCTGGCCCTGGCGCCTGGCCCAGCTCCCTCGCCCTCCCCCTCCCTGCACTCACGGGGTTTCCCAGTCTCCACCTCCATGGCCTGGCTGAAGCGGCCGCAGCCAGCCGAGGTGCGGGCTCGGACCTGGAACACGTAGCGGGTGCCCGGCTTGAGGCCTGAGACGGTGGCCCTGGTGGTGACAGCCTTGAGGGTGGAGTAGCTCTGCATCTCCTTGTCCTGCCCGTGGGAGGGGTGGTCAGCCAAGGGTCCCCGGCCTGGTGGCCTCCCTCTTTCTCCCTTCCCTGTGGGTACCTTCTCATAGTACTTGATCTCATACTCCAGGATGATGCCATTGGGCTGCTCTGGCTCCTGCCACAGCAGCGAGACGCTGGTCTGCCCCGCCCGCTCCTGGCGGATCACCACCACCTGGGACGGGGCTGGGGCAGGGGGAGGGAAGGGAGCTCGGTCAGGTCAGATGGGTGGACGGGTGATGATGGGGACTGGCCTCTGTCTGACCCTTCCTCAGGCCCCGCCCAGGCATGCTGGCTTGGGCCACACTCACCTTGCTAACTGTCCTGCCGCCGCCCCAGGAGAGCCAGTACCCTCTGCTCCTCCTGGCAAATCATTGGCTGGCACTCTGGTCAGTTATCTGGGGTTGGCACAGCCTGACTCCCAGCTGGGACACTGGGGTTGGCTTGACCCAGATGAGGCCTGACCCCGCAACTTCCACTGTCTCCTCCTCCTCTCTGGCCAAGCCCATCCACTGGAAGCATGCTGGACTCCCGCCAGCCCCATCAAGCAGCCGCACTTGTCGACCCTGAGGCCCCATCACCTGATGTCTCTGTCTCCGTGTCACCCACCCCCGCCCAGGGCCTGGTGTGGAGCATGCTCTCAGGAGCACTGAGGAGGGAGGAAGAAAAGGAGAAGGGAGGGGAAGAATCAAAGGAACCAACGCCCTCACGGCCTGGGCTTGGAGGGACATGAGCTGAGCCTGAGGCCCCTGTGAGCTCAAGTATTCTCGAAGTCACACTAGGTCACCCTTTCGCCCCCTTGCTCATTCCCTCATCCACCCGTTCCCTCCCCCACTCCTGTGCTCAGTGCAATTACCCCTGAGGTGAGTCTGTTGGGAAGGGCCGGATGTCGACCCAGCCACAGCCAAACCGAAGGGACTGCCCTCAGAGCTGCAGCCCCGTCCTCCCTGACCCCTCCAGCCGCAGGCCTCCTCTTCCCCCTCTGCTCACCCGAGTTCCGACTCTGCCCTACTCCTCCCGTGCCCCCACTTGCCCCATGTGGCCAGCTCTGGCCTCATAACTGGGCATCCCATCTCTCTGTCACACGTGGGAGCTCCCCGAGGCAGGGACTGCACATAGTAGGTGCCCAATAAATGTTGCTGGATGACGCTGACATGAAAAATTAAGAAGCAACTCCACAGTTAAGTTGGAGGGTGTGGTACAGGGGAGACCCCACCAGCCTGGGAATCAGGTCTGGCTTCACAACCCAGCCCGTCTCTTGCTGGCTGGGCCCATGACTACCTCTGGGCAGTTTCTCCAACCAGAAAGTGAAGCTGGTGGGCACCAGCTGCCAGGCAGAGGTGAGGATCAGAGAAGACCACTGTATGTGTGGGACAGACACCAGTGCCAGAACACATGGGTGCCTCTTAAAAACCAAAAAATTTGCAAGGCAAGAGGTGCTGTGTGAGTGGGGCAGACACAGAGGGAGACTGGGGCTCAGAGGTGGGAGGGAAACAGGGCGGAGCACCAGAGAGGGCTCCAGGGAGGAGGGGGTTGTAGAGAAGAGGCTACGGGGAGGCACGGGGAGGGGGAGGGGCAAGTGGTCTCTGAGGACAGACCTCCCCCATTTGCTCAGGGCTGCTGTCTGCCCCAGGCCCCCAGCCCAGAGCTGTGGGTATCTGCTGGATCACCCCCCTAGAATTTCCTGAATGACTCCCACGTGCCGGGCAGTGGGCTAGGACCTGGAGATACTGCAGTGCCCAAGACAGCCCTCAAGGAGCTTATGGTCTAGTTAAGAGAGACAGAGTTAATAAGAAAACAAATCAATGCATAATTACAGGTATGCTAGGTGCCGTGAAAGACATGAAGAGGGTGCCGTGATGGAGAGGACCTTACGTCTGCAGGGGCCCAGGAGGGAACTGGGCCATTTCAGCTGAGGTGGTCCGGGTGGGCCTCCCAGAGGCGGGGGCACAGCTAACCGAGGACTGCAGGAGGCAGCGAGGGGAACGTCACGGGGAGGAGGAGCATGTCGTTCCGACCGAGAGGCAAGGCCAAGGCCCAGGACCAGGAAGGGCTTGGTGTGTCCAAGGATGAGGACCAGAGGCCAGCGTGGCTGGAAGGGAGAGAGCCCGGCAACAGTGGATGGGGTGAGGCTGGGGAGGTGGGCAAGGGAGGGTCTGATGGGTCCCCTGAATCATGGTGCAGGGTTGTCCAGGCAACATGAGATGGATTGAATTGTGTGCCCCTCCCAAAATTCGTCTACTGAAGCCCTAACCCCCAACACGATAGTATTGGGAGATAGAGCCTTAAGGAGATAATGAGGTTTAGATGGGGGCCCTCATGATGGCATGGATGCCTTTCTAAGAAGAGACACCAGAGAGTTCTTTCTCTCTTTCCTTCTCTCTCTCTGCCATGTGAGGACACAGCGAGAAGGCGGCCATCTGCAAGCCAGGAAGAGGGTTCTCACCAGGAGCCAAACTGGCCGGCACCTTGATCTTGGACTTCTGGCCTCCAGAACCGTGAGCAGTAAACGTCTGTGCTTTAAGCCCCAGTCTATGGTATGTGTTATGGCGGCCTGAGCTGACTAGGACCGAGGGCATGTGTATGTACGGGGTGGAGGGGGTCACGCTGAAGGGAGACCCAGTGGGACTGGCTGGTGGGTGGACGAGGCACGAGGGAGGGAGAGCCAAGGATGACGGCTGGGTTTGGGGCTCAAGTAACCCCACGAACAGTGGTGCCACGTCCTGAGATGGGGGCCTGGGGAAGGGGCTGGTTTGGGGATGCTGTGTGTCTGAAACACATCGAGTGGAGATGGGAGTGGGCAGCTGGACCTCAGGGGAGAGGCCTGTGCTGGTGACACACTTGGGGGACATCAGCACGAAGGTGGAATTCAAAGCCGTGGGCCCTGATAAGGTCACTCTGGCAAGATGGAGCTGGGTAAGTAGGAAAGAGACGAGGGTCCGGACGTGCCTGGGGTCCTCCAGCTTTCGGGAAGTTGTGCAGAGAGAAGGGGCTGGTGGAGATGGAGAAGGACAGGCCAGAGAGCTGGATGGAAAGTGGGGGGTGGGCTGGGCATGGAAGGCAAGAGAAAAGTACTCCAAGAAGGAGTAAAGAAGAGCGGGGGGTGGGAGGGTGGAGTGCCCACTGCAAACTGAATTTCTGGGGACAGGTGGGCAAAGGCGCCCAACTGGAGGTGCCCGAAGAGGCCCACAGAGGAGAGGATGCAGATGTGTGAGCAAGACAGCTCTTTAAGGAAGCTTCCATGTGAAGAGGAGTCTCGTGGCTGGAAGGGCGTGAGGGCTCACGGGAGGCTGTTCTTTTTTTTTTTTTTTTTTTTTGCGGTACGCGGGCCTCTCACTGTTGTGGCCTCTCCCGTTGCGGAGCACAGGCTCCGGACGTGCAGGCTCAGCGGCCATGGCTCACGGGCCCAGTCGCTCCGCGGCATTTGGGATCTTCCCAGACCGGGGCACGAACCCGTGTCCGCGGACTCTCAACCACTGCACCAACAGGGAAGCCCGAGGCTGTTCTTTTTAATGACGGAGCACACGGAGCAATGTGAGTGCCGTAGGTTCTCTGCTCCGCCCTCCACCCCTGACCAGCCGGACACCTGTCTCGGCCACCCCAGAGACCCACGGGCAGGGCTGGGGCCTGGCACCACGCACAAGGGCCTACTCCTCATTGCGTCACTAGCACTGAGCAGAGAGCTTGGCATCTCACAGGTGCTCCACAGGTGCCAGAGGAATGAGGGCCTCTTGGAAGGATGAAGCCCTGGCATCAGGGAGGGGGTGCCCTGGGTTCAGGGTTGGGAAGCCTATTTCACTTGGGAGTGAGGCAGACCTGGATTCGAATCCTGCCTCTGCCGCTTCTATGTGGTGACCCTGGCTGGCTCCGGGCCTCAGCTCCTCCTCTGTGACGTGGTGGGAACGGAGTCACTGAGCCAGGCCTGCGTGGTATTGGGAGGAGATGGGGGTGGGTAGCCACAGGGCACGTGCCAGGGGCGCTGTTAACAGGGAAGCTGCCGCAGGCGGCCCTCGGGTCAGGCTGCCACTCGACAGGCAGGACCCACCAGAATTTGGAAAGAAAGGGGCTAACTTCAGTCCAACAACTGGCTAGAAACAGAGAGATAAGTGGTTGTCGTCCAAACCAGTATGACCAAATCCATCCCAGGGGCAGCAGTGGCAGCTGTTCTGGAAAATGATAATCAGAGTGATTTGATATTTTAATGACATTTATTGAGCACGTACCGTGGGCCAGGTACCAGGCTAAGCATTTTCATTTCCTTCATTTAAGCCTCAGTAACAGAGCAGGTACTATTACTCCTATTACAACAAGGAGGAGACAGAGGCAGAGAGGGAAAATTCTAGAATCCAGGCCTGGGATGGTTATGCTAGCCTGCCTCTGTGCTTTTTGGTTTCCTTCCACTTATAGAACATGTTTTACTTTTCTAAGGGCGCAAAGCCTGTAGCTCACAGTGCCGGTGAGGAAGGCGGAGCCCAGAGAGGCAGGCACTTGCCCAAATGCCCCAGCAAGTCCGCGCAGTGCTCGGATGCCAGGGAGGACGAACGGCCTGGGAGCTGGGGACGGGCGTCTCCGCCTACCTGCCTGGTTCGTGGTGATGTTGACGACAGCAGCCCGGCGGGGCTCTGGGCTCAGGTCAGACACGCCGTTGACGGCCTCGATCCAGAAGGAGTAGTTCATGTGGGCCAGCAGGTTGGCCACCAGCAGGCTGGCCTGCACCAGGCTGGTCTGCTGGGGCACGAAGCGGGTGCTGCCCCCGCACGTCTCGCAGCGGCCCAAGGCCCAGGGGCAGCGGCGGCACACGGCATTGTAGGTGATGTCACTGCGGCCGCCCCGGTCCAGTGGAGGGGCCCACTCCAGGGTCACAGAAGTCCCATTCACGCTGGAGATCAGATTCACTGGTGCCGAAGGGGGGCCTGGAAAGCAGAGAATGACAGGTGGGCCTGGAGGGCATGTATTTGGGCTGGTCTAGTCTCCCCCATCAAGTCAGGGAAGGGCTGTGGTTCCCCCATGATACTTGGGGCTCCCTAAGGATAAGGGCACACCTACTCCATCCTCTGGAAGCTCCCCGAGGGCAGAGGCAGTGTCTCTGCCATCAGATTGGGAGCACAGTCAGGGTCTGGGCACAGAAGCCACCCTTCCCCCGCCCCATGTAGCACCACCTGGATCCTGGGGTTTGTGCTTCACAAGATTTTCACCCAGCGCTGGGGAGAGACTGCACATAGCAGCTACCCTGGGTGTGAGATGCCCCAGTCATCTGCATCCCCCACTCCACTCCTTAACCCCATGGCTGGATTTAATGTAAATGACACTGAACACTGTGGTGGAGAAAAGCAGAGCCCCGTGTGCCAAGTGACCCCTCCCCACTGCCCAGGATGGGAGCCCCAGTCTGGGCAACACAAGGACACTGGAGAGAGGGGTGGGGCTGGGGGCTGGGAGTTGGGGTAGGATCCTGGGGGTGGGGATTTGAACCAGGAGGGCCTGAGGGGAGATGGAATTCCAACTCTCAGAATCTCAAGCTGGGAATCTTAGATCTTAAGAAAATAGAATGGTAGAATCTCAGAATCATAAAGAACCTTAGAATCTGCAGGGTATGGAATACTAAAAGCCTAGTCTTTTACAATCTTAAGGTTCCTAGAACTGAAGGGCACTGGATTGTGGATTTGGAGAGAAACTAGAGTCCAGCCAGCTGAGTGCAAATGTTCATGACCTAGAGCTGGGCTCACCTGGCCTGAGGAGCCCAGAGCAGTCGCCATGCCCCTCAGCAATCCTTTCTGCCCCAGCAGGTCCCACATGGGGCAAAGGCACTGGTCTGGGCAGAACAGGGGAGCGGGGGAGGGAGGGAAGAAGGATTTATTCATGCGCATGTGTGTGTGGTGTGTTGTGTGCGTGTGTGTGCAGCAATGTGAATACACCTGGGCCCTTACCTGCCCTGTGCAGGGCGTCTGGGGCTGGGTGGTGATGGAAGTTGGGGGAGGGGGAGATGGAGATCAGGTTGGGGTAAATTCTGGGGCAAAACCCATCAGCACCGAGTAAAGTACCCCTCACCCCGTCACAAGAGCCCAAGGCTGGTGAACAGGGTGGGCTGAACTGGCTGCAGCTCCTCCCCAGCGGGAGTGGGAGTGAGAGGCCCCTTTGGGCCAGGGGAGGGGAGGCCATGGAGGAGCTGCATCAGCAGAAATGCCAAGACGGTCCTGCAGCCCTGCAGGCACGGCGCCAGAGTCCCTGCGTCCCTAAGGGACGGGGCATGCGCGCTGCCGCCTCACCCTCTCCAGGCGCACAGCTCCCCTGCAGGGCCAGGTGTGCTCATGCTGAGCTCACAAAGCAGGCTCGTTCAAGCTCCATGGGGACTCTTGAGTCCGTTCCAGGTACCCAGATGCACACACACGTGTGCACACACCCCTCTAAGAACACTTTACACACGTGGGCACAGCACTTGGGACACTCACACTCTATGCAGTCATCTTCTGCATGAACTGCTACCGACAAGGACACACACAGTCATCATCGCTCTAGGCCTCCCAAGGCACACACAGAATCTGACACACAGCAGCCACACCCACTCCATATACACAACCATGCACCCCCCCACACACTAAAGCAGCTCCCAGAATTCAGCAGCTCCCCCCAGTCTCTCAAGGATGGCAGTGATGCGGGGCAGGGGTGGGGGAGGCTCCTCTGATGCCCGCCTTGCCTCACAGGCAGTCCGCCAGCTTGCCCACCCCAGCCCCCAGGATACTGGCATAACCCTTGGGTCAGAAGATGACCAAAGCCACCTGGTGCTGGGAAGGGCATGAGTCCAGTTCCATCCTGCCCTTTGGAGCAGAGAGGAGAGACCGAGGAAGGAATGGAAAGATTTCCCTGGAGAGATGGCAGGTGACCTATGACAAGAAGCTGGGAGCCCAGAGAGGTCAAGGCCATTGTTGAGGGGTCAGAGTCAACCCCCATCCCCAGGCTGGCCCCTGGCCTATGAGAGCCACCTGTCCCTGCCTCACCCGCTGAGACCTGGCTCCCTGGGAGCTTGAGGGGCCAAGCATGGGGTCCTAGCCTAGTCTCGAGGGTTCTGGGGCCACGGGGTGGTACTCACGGGTGCAGGCTGCAGACGGTGGGTCCAGGGTTGCACGGAAGTAGCTGAGGTCGCAGCGGCAGGCCTGGGCGGCAGGGGCTGCAGAGTGGCTGTGGGGAGGGCAGCGGGCGCAGAGCTGGTCCCCGGGGGCCGACTTGTAGAAGCCCAGCTCACAGGCTGTGCAAGAGAAGGAGGCTTCAGGTGAGCCTGCCGGGCCACCCTGCTGGGCCTCAGGGGCAGCTCTCCGGCCCCGGGGTTCCTGGGGGATCCCCTGAGGGACAGAGGTACAGACTTTCAGCATCACCCGTTCCTACTCTCATCTGCAGATGGAGGGACTGAAGCTCAGAGAGGGCCTCTGACTTACACAGGGTTGCACAGTGAGTTGGAGGCCGAGCTGAGGCTGGGACCCTGACACCTGAGTCCCAGCCCCATAGTCAGCACAGGGCGGAGCCTCTCTGAATCCCCCTCGACGGGCCTCCAACGGCCCCTCCCACCCAGGCTCTGTCGTTCACAGGGCACTTGTCCTTGAAGGAGACACCAGCCTCAGGGGCAGGGGTCAATGCTAAGAATCCGAGGGGGGCCGAAACCCCAGGGGTGTGACCTGAAAGCCGGAGAGGGAATGGGGGTGGGGGAGGAACGTGACTGGAAGAGACGTGTGTGATGAGACCAGAGGTTCCCAAACACGGACAGGCGTGGAACCATCCCTATAAAAACACAGACTCCGGCCCCATCACAGCCACTGAGTTAGAAGAGCCAGGGGTGGGGCCTGGGAATCTGTGTTTTACAAGCACCCCGAACAATGCTGATCGTCCAGGAATTGCAGGCTCCTGACCCTCCCAGTCTCACCCTGGCCGATCTGATATGTTTCTCGTATCTGACATTCTCTCCGGCCTCTGAGAGGCACACACATCTTGCCCCTGATGACCACAGCAGCCCCCAAACCTGGCCCCCAGCCCCACCTCCCCAGCCCCACTGCCCGCGAGATGACTATTCCTTTAGCCAGTATCTATGAGCACCTATTCTGTGCCAGAGACACAGCCACGAACAAGGTCCACATGGTGTCTGCCCTCAAGAAGCTGGCATTTTTCAAGGCGGCGGGGGGAGACACAGTAAATGAGGCTGTGATCATTTCCAGAGGAAATAAAGCAGAGGATGTGGCAAAGGGTAAATGGTGGGAGGAGGACCTTCCCTGAGAAGGTCTTTGAGTTGTGGCCTAAAGGCTGAGAACGAGTCGGCCATGCAGGGAGTGCAGATGTTGTGGGTTGAGGGACATGCTAAAATGACACTGCTGCTGGGCCAAACCCTCACAGGCTCCCCACGGCCTAAACAATAAAGGCTGGTGTTCAAAGCCTCCCTGCAGCCTCCTTCAGTGCCACTCCCTCTCCCTCAGGCCGAACTAAAGGACTGGCCATTCCCCACACTCAGGAGTTGTTTCCTGTCTCGGGGCCTTTGCATATGCTGTGCCTTTTCTCTTTTTGTCACCCTGTCGAATTCTTTCAAGATTCATTTTAACTGTGCCTTTGATGAAACCTTTCTGGACTGCTCCACATCTCCACATGTACACACACACACACACACACACACAGAAGCAACCACTCCCCTCCCCATCTTTGCATCCTGTTCGGCCTCACCACCTGCAACATTATGGCTGTACTTTTTCATCTGTGTGTCTGACTCTCTCTCCTCGTGGGTAGATCCTTGTGAATAGGGCAGGGCCGCCTTATTCATCTCAAAGTTCCTAGGGTCTGGCTCAGGGTAGAAGTTGTCAACACTGGTGGGAGTTTTCAAAGTGAGCTAATCCGGCCATTATCTGCTCTGGGCAGAAAGACAACCCAGGGGTTCAGGAGGACCAAATGCTGCCCAGCCAGGCAGCTCCCAGCTCCACCTGTGGAACTTAACTCCTCTGCAACGGGGGCCACCAGGAAACTCACTGGGATCTCTCTCCGCTAAGACCCGTTCTAGAAAACTCAGTGCTTGAGAGAAGCTTCATTTGCAAAGCTATGTCATTTATTTGATTGTACCTCTTTATCATAATAGCTAAAATTAGGTTGATTTGTAAAATTCTACAAACTTGAGAGAAAACCTGAAATCAGGAGAAATGATGATGCCCTTAAGTTGCTTCCCAGACTCAGAGGCCGTGGAGCCAGAAGGGGCTTATAGGTTGGGAAGTCAGCGAGAATGTGCCTCGGTTTTGAGACCTCTTTCCTGCCCCCTGGGGAGCCCCCAAGAGGGCTCAGGCCTGACTGGGGGCTGGGTGCTTGGAGTTGTGGGGAGGGTCCTAGTTGACACCCTGTGATCTCCCCTCCTCTTCCCAGAAGCCCGGGCGCAGCCTAAGAGTTTCCTTCTGAGCCCAAGAAGCAGACAGAGGAAACAGGCTTTGCACTTCACCAGCAAATGTTTATCGAACCTGTGGCTGAACTGAATGACACTCTTCCTCACTGTACACATCGGGTCCACCTTGACCAACATCTCGGGAACCGTTTGCTTATTCTGTCCCTTATTTATTCCTTCACCCGAATTTACTGAGCCACGGACCGGACGTAAACAAGAGCTAGAGCTGCTTTCAAGGAGCTGTCAGAGCAGTGAGGGGCAGATCAGGACACGTGCGGTGACATCTTGGTGTGACGCATGGCACAGCATGACAGCCTTTGTTTTTTGAGTCCCTGACCATTCGGAGTTCTGCTAGTCCTCAGGTGTTAAAGGGCAGAAACTCGGGCGCAGGCTGCCTGGGTTCCTTTTCTTTTCCAGACCCTTCCCCTAGGCTAAGTGACATTAGGCAAGTGGCTGGGCCTCTGTTGTCTTCATCTGGAAAATGGGGACAATAATAGTTCCCACCTCCGAGAGCTGTTGTGAGGATGACAAGAGTGAATACACGTGAATTCACACCAGCACAGCGCTTGGCACTCGTTATTACCACTTTCCGCAGTCAGCATGAATACATCTGTTTGGCAGAGAGGAAACAGAGGCTGGGGAGCTTGAGTGCCTCGCCCCAGAGTCCCCGCTGAGCCAGGATGCAAACCCCAGCCTTTCCCCCACCAGCCTCTCAACACCCGGCCTCTGCTTAGAGACGGCCCTGCCATCCTGCCACTTCACCGGTGGGCGGTTCTCACACGCTAAGCTAATACCCATATGGCTATAAAGTGTCAAGGCTAGATTAATCTGCTCAATGAAAATAAAGTAATCTTGAATAAGAATACTAATCACCAGGCCTTGGGGAGCCCAGAGACCTGGAGGCAGAGCCGGGAATTAATGGTCGAGACAGATGGAGCGGCTCTGGGCTGGGGCCCGGCCCTGCCCGTAGACCCAGGGCGCTTCCGGAGTCTGCAGTGCCCGGTGTCGGCCGTGCGCCAGGAGGGGCTCCCGCCCCTGCCGAGGGCACCTTGCCCCGGCTGCCTGTCAGGCCGGCAAGCTGATGGAGACCCCGGCCACCTCTCTCCTCTCCCCCACGAAGAGCTTGAGATTTGACAAATAAGGTGTCTGCCGGTGGCCGACCAAAGGAAATTAATTCTAAATCAGATTTTGAACACAGTCAGGAAGGCAAAAGAGCTCGTTGTTCATGCTGCCCCTCCGAAATGAGATGCTCTGATATTTATAGAAAGATGATTAGGGCCGCAGAGGGTGGTTTATATTCTGTGTCCAGGTGACAGAAAGGATGGTAGCCAGGAGACTCTGGGGGCTGCTCTGTTGGGTGATGTTCTGAGAGGTCCTTCTTCTCTCTGGAGGGGGTCGGGGGGATGTAGCCAGGTGTGGGGGGAGGTCACTGGGTCAGGAACTAGGTAGTGTGGGGAGCTGTCTGGTCAGGGAGTTGGAAGATTTGGGATTCAATCAACCACTCCTAGCTGTGTGCCCTTGGGTCAGTCACTTGGCCTCTCTGGGCCTCCATTTCCCCACTGGTAAACTGGACTAGCTCCGCGTGGCTCTGACGCTCTTCCGTGGGTCCCTGAGGCCTGAGTGCAGTCTCTATAACGATTCTAAAAAGCCATGTGATTGGGCTGGTCCCCTCTCCTGGGCTTTATTGTCTTCTCCGTAAAAGCAACTGCTGCCCAGCCACTTCTGAGGGGAGCCTTGAGGGTGAGACCAGCGAGATGGGAACCTGGCAGCTGGGAGAGTGGCTCTTTCCATGGGCCTGGCTGCTGCTGCAGCCCCCAAGCTCTGGGTCCCTTCTCCTATCACCAGAAGGAAGGCGGAGGGGCACTCGGGTGGGGGAAGCCGGGACCCCCTCTCCCAGCCCTGTTTGCTCAGACAGAACTGCCCAATGGAGAAGGCCAGGGCCCCTCGGATCTCAGGAGGCCCCACTCAGGCCGGGCAAGGGGCTCCAGCTTTGAGAGGCCATCTCAAGCAGCCCAGCAAAGGCACCCCCAGATTGTGTCCAGCTCCTGCTCGTGTTCCACCCTCTCCCACTCTCGGGCTACCCACTAGGGAGGGGTGGGGATGGGCGACACTGCAGGGCCGCTGGCCCAGGCCTCCTGTTGGAGGAGGGCCTCGGTTTTGCACCTGTGCTGTTTCTTTGAAGGAGGTTAACAATCACAGAAGCCCACCGACAGGGTTAAGAAAAGTCTCTCCTCGTGTGATTTAAAACCGGCATCCCGCCCCCAAACGTCACTGCCTGCAGTGCACTATGAATTAATATTTTTTATAAAACCTGTAATTATCTTGCAACTGGCATAATTACGCTGCATTGTGATTTAAATGTAAAATTCAAAATATGCTGCAATTCCCTAACCCTGCTGTGGCATTTCTTCATTATTTTTTATTAACGCGCCAGCAGCGTCAGGAAATGGGAGTGGCCTTGGCTTCTCCCAGCTCTGAGGAAGTCCCCCTGCTCAGGCCGTGGGGTTTCCACCAACAGTCCTGGCCTTGACATGTTGTGGGTCCTGGGGCAAGACGCATTCCCTCTTTGGGCTCCACTTCCCATCTCTCACAAAAAAGGAGGCTGGAGCAGTACCTCTGAGTGAAGCCCCAACCCCGAAGTCAGGAGGACCAGTCTCCCTCCTAAGGGCAAGGATGCACGCTGTACAAACAAGTGGCCTGCTGTGCTCACTGGCTCAATCCAGGGTTGGGGGCAGCTGACCTTGAGCAGGTATCTACTGGCTAGCCCGCCCGACTATTACAGCTTATACTGTCCTGATTACTAACCTTTTTTTTTTTTTTTTTTTTTTTGCGGTACACGGGACTCTCGCTGCTGTGGCCTCTCCTGTTGCAGAGCACAGGCTCCGGACGTGCAGGCTCAGCGGCCATGGCTCACGGGCCCAGCCGCTCTGCGGCATGTGGGATCCTCCCAGACCGGGGCACGAACCCGTGTCCCCTGCATTGGCAGGCGGACTCTCAACCACTGCACCACCAGGGAAGCCCAAAAGAAATGTTTCTTTTTTTTTTTTTTAACCTTTTTAACATTACCCCAGGGGGCTTCGCAGAGAGCTTTGTGGGCAGAGGAAGCAGTTCAGGGCTCTGGAGTGAGACAACATGGGATCAGATCCCTACTCTGCCACTTAAGTTGAAGGGACTCAGTTTTTCATGTCTGTAAGATGGGGATATAATACCTAGCTTAGAGGACTATTGTAAGGATGAGAAGCTGTGAACTCCCCGAAGGCAGGGATGCCCTGTGGCTCTATCCCTGATGCCTGCGACACAGTAGATGCTCAACAGAATGAGTAACTGACAGAATGTGTACTAAGTGCTCATTAAAGTGCCTGGCACGTGGCAAACACTCTAAAAATTGTCACGAAGGGACTTTATATCCCCATCCGAATAAGGGGATGTTGGGAGCTGGCTCTAGTGGGGAATGCAGTCAGGATAGGCCAGGGATAGGTGAAAAGCCTACACACATGGCTCAGAGTAAGACAGACCTGACTCAGAGCCCAGCTCCACCTCTCACCAGCTCTGAACCTAAGCAGGACACTACCTCTTGAGCCTCAGTTTCCCCATCTGTAAAATGGAATTGTAATACCTGCCTTGCTACAACAAGCCAATGAATGGATGTGCTAGGAATCCCCTTGCAAGCTGTATAGGCAACAGGGATGTTTGTTGTTATTGTTACTACCCAGAGGGAAGTTGAGAAGTACAGGGATGTCTGTGAAGGAACCAGGAGAGGCTGGAGGACTGGACAGCCTGGAAAACTAGGCCACAGAGGGTAGAACAAATCCAGAAAGAGGCAAATGTCACAGAAGGTGCTTTGGGGTTTAGGGCCCAGGAGAGTGAAGACTCGTGGCAGTTGGCAGTATGAAAAAAGATTTCTTAAGGAAATCAGAGAGCCCCAGAGAGGGGCCAGAAAGGGCCTGGTGGCTGGACAGAAGAATCTAGTCCTGGAGATCTCGGGGCAAGATAACTCCTAAGCTGGACCAGGCTGGGCTCTGAAGCTACTTTGCACATGACCTGAAACTGTCAGCCTGTGTCCTGCTCAGTCCTGCGAGCACCAAGGGGCCTTCCTGCTGGCTAGGGCAGAGGGATGGTGCTGGGAGGCCTGAAGGTCCCTCTAACTGTGGTCTCAGGGCCTGTGTAGTACCAGCAAAGGGCTCAGAGGATATTTCTAGTGTCTTTCAGGGCCCCGTCCCAGTTTTCACTGAGGCTGTCTGGGGACAGGCCCTGGTCTCTCTGATCTCTGCCCAGGAACATCTCCTCCCTCAGGAGAACCAATGGTCCCAGAAGCAGGCTTCACTGAGCTCTGAGTGGCTGAGCTGCCATGTGTCTAGTCCCTGGGGAGATCAAGGAAGGGCAACCAGGTGGAGACCACTAATAGCTGGGGCACCAGCTGTCTGTGCACACCAGCCCTCCCAGTGTTCCTGGGCTGTCAGGATGCCTGGCTGCACTGCCCCCACATAGGGGTCTGCTGGCTACACACACATGCACACAGCCTGGGCTCTGGATCCAGCTCCTGGTCTGTTACACGGGAACCCCAGCAGTACACCATAGGAACAGGTGCTATTTCATGACCCAAGTGCTCCTGGCCGTCTCTTCCCCCACATCCCTAGATAAGTTTCCCCTGAACACAGGCAGGCTGTGACATGCCCACCCCAGACAGTCCTCCCGGGGTGCCCCTGCCCGCATAAGCTCACAATGGCCCTGTATGCCACACATCCGCCCTGAGCCCTGATTCCAACCCACACCTCCTCCCGCCCAACAGGTTAGAAGTTTAGTGGTTCTGAGCCCAGACTCTGGAGCCAGACTTCTGGGTTCAAATCATAGCTCTGCCACTTCCTAGCTGTGCTACCTTGGGCAAGTTGCTTTGCCTCTCTGTGCTTCGGTGTCCTCATGTTTAAAGCCAGGATAACAGTAGTTTCTGTTTTGCTGGATGGTTGTGGGGATTAAATGAGTTAATACGTGAAAAGTGCTTAGAATAATGCTGGACATGTTAGGTCACATCACTGCTCCCTAGCACAGGCATGTACCCAGTAGTATTCCCAATCACTCTGGTGCCCAGAGATGTACCTCTCTGGGTACATCACAATGCCCACGGAGGGTCCACCTGGTTGTGGTGTGTCTCCCTCCCCACAGCACACACACAACACACACGTGGATGGCCTGGTGACACAGGAACGCTAGAGGTTCATGCGTCTTCCCAGGTGCTGTGTGCACCACCCAGGAGCTTGCTGACTGTGCCCAGCCTGCTCCCCGGCCCCCAGCATCCCTGCCCAGACTGAGCCCAGCTGCCGGCCCACCCGCACAGAGGTGCACTCACCCACGCAGGCGTCCCGCCGCTCCTCGTAGCCCGCGCTGCACACACACTTGCCAATGGGCACCAGCCACTCGCCCTCGGCGCTGCAGTACATTTTGGGTGTGTCCCGCTCCTCGGAGTGTCGCACGCACTGGCCCCGCACCTCCACCAGCGAGGACGAGTCGGCCCCCGTCACTGCCTCCGAGAAGGCGGCCAGGTTGCGCACCATGGTGGGGCACTTCTTGTAGTAGATGCGGAGAGACAGGATGGCGAGGCAGGCACCGATGTCTTGGAAGGCCAGGTAGAAGCCACGCTTGCTGAGGGGGCCCACACCTCGCACCTCCGTGTTGAGCTTGAGGCGCCGCACACCCAGGTCGGCCCCAGTGAAGCTCTCGTCGGCTGCGATGGTATCGATTTTGAGGAACTGGCTCTCCTGTGTGCTGGCGCCCAGGTCACGGTCCGACTCCAGGTAGTAGAGGTTGAAGGTCTCCTTGCAGGTGCCCAGCACGCCGGGCATGCTGTTGCAGTCCCGCAGGGTGAACTTGATCTCGGCGTAGATGCGCCGGGCGCCATCGCGGGGCACCCAGCTGGTGCGCAGCCAGTTGTTCTGGTTGGGGCTCATGACATTGCACACCTGGTACGTGTGGATGGGCCGGAAGGACTCGTCCACCTCGTTGATGGAGTCCCACTGCGGGCAGAGAGAGCACAGCCGGCTGAAACGAGAGGCAGCACCTGGCCCTCTCTCACCACAAGCCACATGCACGGTGCTGGTGGCTTCCTGGGGAAGAAGACGGAATGTTCTCCAGCCTCGAGGAGCTGACCTTCCAGCGGACTGTCAACCAGATGCCATGCACCCTACAGAAGTGATCTCATAGAGTGTCACATCCTTCTGGGGAAGTGTTATTTGCTGCCTTTTCGCAGATGAGGAACAGAGGGGCTCAGACATAGAGCCATGCGTCTGGGGTCACATAGCTAGTGAATGATGGAGCTGGGACTGGAATTGATGCCAAAGCTACAAAGCTCTGACCTCATTTCTACATGGCTACTCCGTCACTCCCAGAGTGGGGTGACTTGCCTGGGGAAATCAGTGAGCCCACTGGTCCAGTTTCCGTATCAGCTGCCAGAAGGGCCTTTCTAATGCATGAACCTGACTTGTGTTGCACACCCCGCCTCAAATCCTTCAGATGCAACCCCTGCATTGGTGCTTGTTGAGTTACTGTCTAATGGATGGACTCCCTCTGCCTTGCTGTGTGTGATGTTCCCTCTGCCCCCAACCTAAGGCTGGGGGCTCACGGGCTGGCCTGGATCCCATGCAAGGGGGGTACCAGGATGTGGGAAAGTTGAGTATGATTGTTCCTGTGCCAGGTGCTTGCCAGGAATCACTGATTCAGAAATAAACCAGTGACCATCACTGACACTATCAACAGAGTGAAAAAGCAACCCACAGGATGGGAGAAAATATCTGCAAATCACATATCTTAGATGGGATTAATATCCAGAATATATAAGGAATTCCTAACAACAAAGAACCAAACAGACCTGTTAAAAAATGGGCAAAGGACTTGAATAGACATTTATCTAAAGAAGATACACAGATGGCTAAATAGCACATGGAAAGATACTCGACATCACTAAGCATTAGGGAAATTCAAATCAAAACCACGATGAGATACCACTTCACACCCATTAGCTATTATCAAAACAACAGAAAATAACAAGTGTTGGTGAGGAACCCTGTGCATTGCTGGTGGGAATGTAAACTGGTGCGGTTACTGTGGAAAACACTATGGCAGTTCCTCAAAAAATTAAACACAGAATTACCATAAATTCCTCTTCTGGGTGTACACCCAAAAGAAACAAAAGCAGGGGTGACTTCCTTGGTGGTCCAGTGGTAAAAGAAGCTGCTTTCCAATGCAGTGAACGTGGGTCCGATCCCTGGTCAGGGAACTAAGATCCCACATGCCGCGGGGCAACTAAGCCCATGGGCCACAACTACTGAGCTTGCATGCCTCAGCGACATCCTGTGCACCACAACTACAGAGCCCACGCACTCTGGAACCCATGCGCCACAACTAGAGAGAGAAAACCTGCATGCCACAACTAGAGAGAAGCCTGCGCACTGCAACGAAGAGCCCTCATGCCGCAACTAAGACCCCAAAAATAAATAAATAAAAATAAAAAAATAAACATTTATTTATTTATTTATAGGGACACAGAGATTTGCACACCCACGTTCATAGCAGCCCGAAGGTGGAAACACGAATGTCCATCAGTGGATGAACTGATAAACAAAATGTGTATATCCATACAATGGGATATTATTCAGTCTTAAAAATGAATGAAATTCTGACACTTGCAACGACACAGAGGAACGCTGAGGACATTATGCAAAGTGAAATAAACCAGACACAAAAGGACAAATCCTGTATGCTTCCACTTATTTGAGGTACTTAAGTCAGATTCCTAGAGACAGAAAGTAGAGTGGTACTTGCCAGGGGCCGCGGGGAAGGGAGGCATGGGAGTTACAGTTTAATGGATACAGAGTTTCAGTCTGGGAAGATGAAAGAGTTCTAGAGATGGATGGTGGTGATGGTCATGTAACAACGTGAATGTACTTAATGCCACTGAACTGTAGGCTTAAAAATGGTTAAGATGGTAAATTTTATGTTAAGTGTATTTTATCACAATTTTTTTTTTTAAAAAAAGAAAGAAATACACCAGAAATACTCCCTGCCCCCAAGCACCTCACATCCTCACAGAAAAGGCGTGGAGGGTGACACACCAAAGGGAGTGGGCATGTAGGGTATGGCGAAACTTCCTGTAGGCTGAAGCAGGACCCTCTTTCAGGGATGGGAGGGACGAGCCCTGGCAGAAGCTGGGAAACGTAAGCAGTGTTCAACAAGCCCAGTTTGGACACAGAAGAGTCATACTGAAGACACAGTGCTGTGAAATGATCCGAAAGTCGAGAGGCCTGGGTTCTGGGCCTGGGTCAGTCTCTAAATGGCTGTGTGACCTTGGGCAAATTGCTGCTCCTCTCTGGGCCCCAGCTTCCTCAGCTGCAGAATGCTGATCAGCCAGGAGCAGTCACTGTTGGGCTGAGTTCAGTGGACTCCAGAGGGTTCTGAGGAGGGGCTGGTGGCCAAGGGCAGAGGGAGGGGCCGGGCTCTGGGTCCCTGTCCTGGCTCCACCAGAGATGTAGTGCCTTGATCTTCTCTCTTGGGCCTCTATGTGTATTGTCCTTGAACTAGAGATCCTACTGCTTAAGCAGGGGGTGGGGGAGGGGAGGAAGGAGGTAAAGACCACGCCTCACGGGGCTCTGAGAATCTGCGGGGTCCTGAGCTGTCCCACAAGCTCTAGAGTGGGGACTGTGGGCATCTCAAGTCTTTCCTGCCTGACGAAAGCCCCTCGGTCTGACTTTGTCTTGGCCAGTTATATGTGCCAGCCCTCAGTGCCCTTATCTGTAAGAGGGGCTCAGAAAGGCCCCACTTCAGTGAGGCTTGAGAGGAGGGAAGGAGATGCCTACAAAGTGCTTAGCTTGGGTCTGGCACAGAAGGCACCCGAGGAACAGGACTGGTATGATGCTGAACTGGCAGCCTTTTCCCAGCCCACCTGTGCCTGCCTCTAGGGACCACCGGGGAAGCAGTCCAGGGCGTGCCAGCCTCACCCGAAAGGCTGCGTGCCTCCTGCACCCCCCACCCCAAGAAGGACCTCCACGCTGTGCCCCGCTCTGCAGCTGGGGCTCTGGGCAGCACTGAGTCACATCTGGGGTTAAAGTCATTGTCACAATTAATGGAGCACCAAAGAGCCAGCCAGCTGCTCGCTGTCTGTTTCCTGCCAGGGACCTGGATAAATTAATCAGCTCAATCTGAGTCTGCTCCAGCCGCTCCACCAGTGCCAATGGCCTGGCTTAGCCCAGGGGCTGCTGCAGACACCCAGAGGGGCATAAATTCCTGGAGGGTGGGAAAGGGCGGAATCAGCCCTGTTCTCCACCTGGGGCACTCCCACCCCAGCCACCTCTCTACCCCCTGGCACACTCCTCCTCCAACCCCCACCACCGCTCTGGAACTCTGTCCCCTTCCCGGAACAGAAGGCAGCAAACCAGCTGTGCATCCCTGGGTATATCACATTCCCTCTCTGAGCTTTGGGCTTCTCATGGGTCAAAGGGGGTAGCTAATGCCTGCCCCTTTCATCTACTTCATCAAGCGAGACAATAAACAGGAAAGTTCACGAATGGCTGTTAATTCACCAGGTAAGGTGGAGAACCACCCAGTATGTGGAAGGAGGGGTCCAAAGAGAGGGGCGCAGCCTGGTTAAAAGCATGAGTTCTGGGGCCAGACTCTCCTGACCTTAGCAGAGATGTTTAACCTCTCAGAGCGTCTGGTTTCTCGCCAGTACGGTTGTCCTTTTCCTGCATCATCTCACGGATGAAAACTGTGTGGAACAGGTTCTGTGATCATCCCTGTGTTATAAACGGGGAGGTGGAGGCGAGGTAAACCGACTGGCCTGAGTCACACTGATGAGAGGTGGCGGAGCACCAGCTCGTTCAGACCCAGCACCGCTGGCTTTAGGCCGTGTGGCATGGCGGACAATCCGATAACTGTGTGATGCTGGAGACGGCCCTGGATGACCCTGGTACCCAGGGTGCTTAACAGACTCCAGAATCAGAAGGGTGGATGGAACCTCAAGGACCATCACTCTCCACCCAGCTGACACTTATTAAACAAAGGATTCCCAGGCCCCTCCCCAGACCCACTGGATGTGGGCATCTGTGTGTTTCACCTGCCAGCCTGGCACAGGTTCAAGATCTAGAGTTTGGAAACCTTCTTTCCTCTCTGGGCAAGCCCAATCTCCAGGCCCCATAATGATGGGAGGTGGTCCCTGGCTCAGTAGATAATGCAGCATTGGTTCCCACCCCTTCACAAGGTGGCACAAGGCACTCAACATGGGCTCCAGGCCCAGAGAGATCTGACTTTGCATCCATCACTTGGAACTTCTCTGACGGTGGCAAGGTTTTTCTCATTGCTCTGAGCCTCAGCTTCCTCATCTGTGAAATGGGGTGGTTACACCCACTTGCAGGATTGGTAGTGGGGATGAAATGAGATAATGTCCATGAATTGTTAAGAGCTATGTGAATATAAGTTAGTTGTTCTAACTCCTAAACGAAATGAGGTAACTCTGAGCCACTCTTTTTTTTTTTTGGCTGTGCCACACAGCTTGCGGGATCTTAGTTCCCCGACCAGGTATTGAACCTGTGCCCTCAGCAGTGAAAGTGCTGAGTCCTAACCACTGGACCACCAGGGGATTCCCTGAGCCACTCTTTACAGCACCCAGTAAACAAAAGAACCTTAGATGACCAACGTGATCGACCAAAACGCAAGTCTGGCCATATTCCTCACCCCCCACTTAAAACCCTTCCAACTTCTTGTTACCCTAAAAACCAAGTCCTAAGCCCTGAATGGGACAGAGGGACAGAGACACCCAGAGCCAAGCCGGGGAACCAGGCCCATTCCTTCCTAGCTGCTGGGTCTCAGGGGAGATGCTGACCCGGCCAACAGCCAGGCAGTCACCTGCTCAGGGTCAGCCCCTGCCACTGGCACAGCCGGTTCACCGTGCCAAAGCCCTTTCACACCCATGCTCACCCCTTGAGACAGCCAAGTGGGATACACAAAAGAGTGCTTCACAGGGAGAGACAGAGGCCCTGGGGGTAAAGGGACATCCCAGGACCCAGCCTTTGTCCTCAGGCAGAGAAGGGGGTCCTCCAGGCTCTCGGGGCCCCTGGCCTGCCCCTCCAGCTCCCTGAAGCCTGGTGCACCGGGGCTGATGACAGCAGACTCAGCTTACTGATACCTGGGGACGAGACCCCCAGAGAGAGAGGAGTTGGGCTCGTCCTGACCCCAGTCACAGGCCACAGAGAGCCCAGATGACAATCTTACCCCAAAGTAAAGAAATATTCAAATACCAGCTCAGTATCGTCATCAATACATTATTATCCCTCTGTCTCCAGAGGCATGGGGGCTGCCAAAGTGTTCATGAAAGAAGTCTTGGGTGTATGATGCGTTTGTGTCTATGGTGGGGATGTGCGTGCGTTTCTAAGCACGTTTGCAGGAGGAAATTTATTGATATGTAACCATACTACACACTAATAACAATGATAATGATAATACATTTAATGAGGGCGCACCGTGTGCCAGGCACAGTGCCAAGACCATGGAGGCCAGATGGGCCTGGGACACAGACAAAAGCATCCCACATCCAAGCCTCACACTTGGAGAATCGGGAGGCGGCACTAGGGTTGGTTCTGGAATCCCAAAGGTCTGCATGCACTAAATTTAAGAAATCAGCAGCTCTGTCTCTGACTGCTGTGTGTCCCTGGGTAAGTCCCTTCACCTCTCTGGGGCTCTGCTTCCTTTTGATCTGTCTGATGATAAGACTGTGAGTCACAGCCTCTCCCTGCTCACAGAGGGACAACACTGGCCCCGCTGCCCATCACTTACCCCGTGAGCGGGATACGTGAGCCAGCCCCAGTCCCCATGGATGGTCGACGTGTCCAGCAAATTCACTGTAGAACAGGAAACAAGAGTACATCAGTCCCCTGGGCCCCCCTTCCCCGATCCCATAGGACCAGCCCAGCCTGGCTACACTGGTCTGCTCTTAGCCCAAACATGCCAGCTCCAGTCTCTGGTTCCTTTCTCACTTCTCCATCCTTCAAGGCTCAATTCAAGTTCTTTCCCTTCCTTGAAGCCTTCTTCCACCATCACAGCCAAAACATAATCTTCTCACCTCCCAGAATACAAGCTGCCCCGAGTGCCAGGCTACCCTGGTTGGTGGTGCAGCGGGGTGGCTAAGAGCTGGGCTCAGCAGTCCAGGGGTCCTGGGTCAGAATCCCAGCTCTGTCAGTTAGACGCTGTGTGTCCCTGAGCAAGTTTCCTCCCTTCACCGAGCCCCCATTTCCTCCCCTAAAATGGGGTGACAGTGATGCCTGCCTTACAGGGGCTTGTGAAGATGACCTGACCCTGGGCCACTCATGGGACATGATGGCATTCAAAAGCACCCACCGACGTTCGCGCTGTTAGGTCAAACCTTCCCCCAGAGGACTGGCCCCAGCTTTCCCATCCCCAGTGTCCCCCAGTGGGTGCCTCGCACCAACAGGTCCTCTGTGCACACGGGACATGGAGGGCTTTGGAGGAGGAAGAGCTGCCTCGTAGGGAGCACGTGCTATGTGCTGGGCTCTGTTAGGGGAGCCTGAGATGCCTCATCTGCGGCCTGCACAACAAGGCTGAAAGGTGTTCATTCTTATCTCCATTTTCCAGATGAAAACACTGAGCCTCAGTGAAGATCAGGAACGTGCCTGGAGCCCCACAGGTGTAGCTGCAGGGCTGGCATCCAGAGCACCACAGACAAGGCCACCAGCCCTGGTAGCTTGAGCCCAAGGAGCAGAACCTCTGGGCTGTCACTGTGGTGGGAAAGAGCGCTGGCCTGAAAGGCAAGTATACTCTAAGCCAGACCCTCAAAGGGGACCCTGCAAAGTACCAACAACAGGGTGGAGAAAAGAGCCTGCCTTCGGAATCAGACATCACTGGGCTCATATCTCAATACAGCTACTTGGTAGCAGGTGACCTGCACTTCACCGAACCTCAATTTCCTCATCTGTAAAATGGGGATAATAATACGTAAGGGTGGGCGAGGGTAAACTGTAAAGCCTGGAGTCAATGCCTTACCAAAGCTGGTTCCTATTCCCTAAGTCCTGGCCCTCCTGCCTCTCTCTTGGGACCTAGGAGCCACCCACTCACTTTAAGGTGATAAAGATGCACTAAACTGTGAAGAGCAGGGCTTGAATCTCAGCACTGTCTCTAACTGCTGTGTGTCCTTGGGTAAGTCCCTTCCCCTCTCTGGGCCCGCTTCCTTTGATCTAGCCGATGAAAGCGCTTTGGGCTCCAAGGTCCACAGCTTTCATTTCATTTTCTCGTCTATGTACCCACTCTCCCAGCCAGCAACCAGGGGCTTCCAAACAACCCAATCTGCAGACTCCGGCAGGTCACAGAGGGTTCAAACGGGGCCCTCCTGGAACTTTCCCGAAGACAGGCTGGGTGTCCTTCTGCCTGACATTTGCATAGCTCTGCGCCTGCCCCTCAAAGATGGAGACAAGTGTCCTCAGGAAATGTTGGAGTGAGGATGCTCTTATTCGCTGATTTTCTTCCTCTTCCTCCTCTCACCCTCCCCACCCATTGTCAGGGGCCCCAGAGGCTGGCTGGAGAGAGGACTTGCCGAACCAGGAGGGGGCCTCTGAGGTCCTCCCCCGGGTCCCCAGGGGCCAGGTGGGATCAGGGGATGGAGCCAATGTCCGCAGAGGGATCTCCCTTCCCTGAGCCCAGCCGGCCCCATGCCGGGGGCACAGGCAGAGAAGCCTTCCCGCCTCCCTCCCTCCTCCCTCACTCCCTCTCAGGCAATGGAGAGAAAACTGGGTCAGGCAAGCTCTCTCCTCCTGCTGGCTGGGGGGAGGGGGAGGGGGCCGCACTGCAGTTTCCCCAGACCAGCAGGGCCCAGTTTGGGGAGAGGGTGGGGAAAGGGGACGTGTGGGCTCCCCAGCCCCACCCACACCCCAGATGGGGTCTCAGCCCTTCGCCAGCATCACCTGGATACAGCTCAGACCTGCCCCTACCCAGGGGCAATGAATGTCCCCCACTGGGACTTCTCCCCATGAACACCCTGACTCTAGAGGCAACTGCCTGCAGACCCCACTTTCTAGACCCTTCCCTCCCCTCTGGAAATCCCCAACCACACCTGCAGCTGCTTCTTGATCAGTCAGCCAGGGGGCTCAGATAATCCAAAAATAAGTCAGAAGTCAATTCTATTGGATTCAGGAAGAGTTATAGGATTCCAGGGCTGCTTGCTCCAATTCCCTCCAGACCCTTCTCTGTCCATCCCCTCCCCTCCTCCCCCTCTGTCCCCTTCTTCCCTACCTCATGTCCCCTTCTGTGGTGGGAACACAGAGTGTCTCTCATGGGAAGCTCCAGGCCCACAGGAGGGCTCATCAGGGCTGGAGAGAATTCCAGCGTTAAGCCCATCCAGCTTGGGCCTGAATCCCCTTGGAGATTCCAACCCTTCTGCTCACCTGGGCTGGGCTCTCTCCTGCCTCTTGCACTGCTGGACTGCAGGTCTGTGTGACATCTGTGAAGTCAATGACCCTCTCTGGGCCTGTCTCCCCACTTGTAAGTGGGAGGATTGGACCCATGGTCTCTTAGGGCCTTCAGTGAAGCAACCACTTAACCCCTCTGTGCCTCGGTTTCCTCATCAGCAAGATGTCTGTAGGCATCCTTCCTGGGCCTACTTGCCAGGCTGTTCTGGGGGATCAAACGGTCCCTCTCCTGCTCTGAGAAGCACAGATAATTCCTAAGCCTCTCCTGTTTGACTGTGGCAGGCATTATGCGATTTCTTTTTTTCTCCAGCACTGTCACCTTCCCCCATTCCATTTCGCTGAGACTAATACCTAAATTGATTTACATTCCCTGAGGACGCAGGGCATGATGGTGAGGCTGGAGAGTTCGGGGTGGCCAGGGGATGTCAGTCAAGATGTGAATGCCTCAGAGATCACCCCAAAGTGGTGGATAATCCACACCACAGAGTGATAAGGCTTTGAGCCTGGTGGGGCTCAGGGGCATCTCTGCAGGTGTAGGGCCGTCCCCAGCACTGTGAGGGACCTGGCATATGGGCACTTGGGCAGCCTGGGGCACTGTCACCTTGCAGGACCCCAGCTGGGAAAAGAGCCCCCTCCCTGAGTTCCAACAGTTTCCCTGGCCGATCCTGGCTCTGCACCAGCCCAGGGACTCCTGGCTGTTCTACGTGGAACCCATGCCCCAGGTCTCCACCCAGGACTGTCAGACCTGCGTGGGTAACCCATGTCCAGCCATGGGTATCCTGCTGTGTTGATCAGATAGGTATGGCCTGGCCCTTGGACAACATCTCCCTCCTTCTCACCCTTGACAGACGCCCCCCACTTCCTCTCTTTGAGACCTAGCCTCTTCCCCAACTGTCGCCCCTCCCTGGACACATCCTCTCTCCGAGGCTAATGGTCCATCCTCTGCTCAGGAGCCTGGTCAAAGTCCCCTCCCCAGGGGCTCTGGGGTTGGCCAGCCTGGGATTCTGGAAGGTGCTGGCTCCTCGCTGGAGAAGAGAGTTGAAGCAAGGAGCTGGGGATGCACCACCCAATGCCCAGAGCCTTGATGTGGGCCTTTCAGAATCCTGCTGGGTGAAGACACTGTCCCCTTCTCCCCACCCAACCCTGGGAAAACTGTGTCCTCAGGCCACAGCTCCAAGGGCTCCCAGGCCCCTTGTGCACTCTTCCCCTCAGCTCCCTTGCTATGGTCCCTGCTCCCTGCGTGGCCCCTGTTTCATTGGAGATTATGAGTTTATCTATGTCTGTGTGCGTTTATTCTGTGCACATGCATTTCTGTGGACGTGAATGCAAGTTTGAGGGTCTTTTTATATGTGTGGTGTCTGCCCATGGATGTGCATATTTTCATGTGCATGAATCTTTACATGTATATGTGTGCACATGTGTACTGGCTGCACTTCTGTGCATCTGACTATGGCGTGGGGTGGGGGCTGTCCATGCACATGAGTCTCTACAGGCCTGGGTCTAGGTGTGTGAATCCTAACATGTGTTTGTTTGTGCATGTTTGGTTGTGGGTACGACTGAATCTCTGTGAGCCGTTCGTGTGTGAGGGGGTGGATCTGTGGTATATCTGAGCGTGGATGAGGAACACTGGCTCTGGAGCTTCCTGGAATCTGGAAGTTCATCTTGCCAGGGTGAGAACACAGCTCTGGACCCAGGATGTCAGTCCCAGGATGCTGCACAGAGCACCAGGTCTAGCCTCCCCCTGGCAGAGCTGCAAAAGCAGAGGAGGCCCAGGGCAGGGGCTGGGGTGAGGAGTAGAACCTAGGGTGGCATCCTGAGCTGGACCTGGAGTGTCCAGTGGGGCTAAGATGGACGTGTGTGTGTGCGCGCACGCGTGCATGCTTGCACGTAGATGTGTGGAGACCCAGACCCTTTTGGTTCCGACTGCTCAGCCCTCACGCCCATCCTGTGTCCCCTGAGTGACCGGACTGCCCCAGCCTTGACTCCGGACAAGACCCAGCTCTCCAGGGCCTTTCCTGCCTCAGTCCGTCTGCAGCCCTCTCAGCCCCCTCCTCACTGGTTCCTTCTCCCCAGTGCCCACCAAAGCTGCCTCCCCTCCGGCTGTCACCCCCTGGCTGCTGTCCCTCCTTCTCCCCCAGTCCTCCAACCCTCCAGCCCGGCCCACTTCCAAGACCCTCACTCACTGCCCCTCATTCCCATCTTCCCCCAAACCCAGTCCTGTTCTCTGATCCTCGTTTCTCAGTTCCTGGTCCCCATCTCCCAACGCCATCCCCAGCCCCTTTTCCTTCTGCTCTCTGAACCTCATCCTGCGTCCTTGTGTCCCTCTGTCACTCTGCTCTCTGTCCTCTGTCCACACCCCTGTCCCCTGCCCTGTCTCCTCTCTGCCCTATACCTCTTCTCCTGTCTTCTGTCCCCCCGTCCTGTCTCCTCATCCCCAGTGTCCGAGCCTCAGTTCCCTGTACCCGGCACCGAATCCCTAAGTCCTTGTCCTCCTGTCCCTGTCCCCGTGTCTCTGTCCCTCATCCTCAAGCCCTCCGGTCCCTCTCCCTCAGTCCTGTCCCCATCGCCATCGCTCTATGCTTTGACCCCAGGTCTCTCCCGCGGTGCCACGCCTGCCCCCCCAAACCCAGAGATCCCAGCTCCTTTGGCATTCGGGGTCGAGGGAAAGGAAGTTGAGCCTCGCTCTGGCTGCGCGCGCCGCGCCCCCAGGCCCCTCGGCGCCCCCGCTGCCCCGCCCCGCCGCCGCCGCCGCCGCCGCCGCCGCCGCCGCCGCTGCTCACCTTCGCCGCGCGCCGCGGACACGCAGGTGGCAGCCGCCGCCGCGGCCGTGATGACCCACAGCGCCGGGGGCAGGCGGCCCCGAGCGGGGGCCATGGCCGGGCCGGGCTGGCGGGGACGCCACGCACCCTGGGCTCGGCCGTAGCGGCCCGCGCGTCGGCGCGCTCCCTGCTCACCCGCACACCCGGCTGCCGGGCGCACACACCGGCGCACACACCGGCGCACAAGCCGACTCGCAGCTCACACGCGGGCACCCGCGCCCGCCGCCGCCGCCGCCCCGGGCGGGGGCCGGCCAGTCACGGCGCCGAGCCAATCAGCACCGAGGCGGGTGGGGGGGACACGGAGCCCGCACCGCGGACACCGACCCGCGGACACCACCGCCCGCCGCCCGTGCGCACGCTCGCCCTCGCCCGCCCTTCGGGGGCGGCGCGCGCCCCACGTCTGCACGTGGACTCAGCCACCGCGCAACCAGCCACGGTTCGGACGCCACGCGACACCGGGACCCACGGACCCACCCGGGGAGGCCCCGCGTGGGCACACGCGGGCACACTCTCTCTTACACACGTGACCCTCAGGTACACGCGCCCCCAGAAAGTGCCTCGTGGGGTGATGCATACGCACTAGTTCACGGACAGAGGCTCAGAGGCAAACTCAGAAGCACTTTTAGTTAAACATTCTCTCCCCTCCCCCACCCCAATGACTGGGCACCCCGGGAGGCCTTAGAGTGCAGTGATCATGAGCTCAGGCTCAGGGACCAGATGTTTCAATGCTGGCCTTGGGCAAGTTTCTTATAACTCCCTGAGTCTCAACTTCCATGTCTGTAAAACAGGGACAAGAGTATCTATGTCCTAGGGTGGTTTTGAGAATTATATTCAAGGACCCAGGTAAAGTGCCCGGCATACTGCCAGGCACACAGCCAGGTGGCCAGCTTGGATGATGGTGGTTACTATTCCCTGCTTTCCCCTCCCCTGACTTCATTCACTCCAATTCTGTTCCCAGGATTAGAGATCTCATCCTGGGGAGGCTGCAGTCTGTAGGGGGAGGATGGTGTCGTGGGGCTCCCTCCTGAAGCCTGACCTACCAGCCTCCAGCCCGGTGAGCACCTGGTGGGCCAAGGTGTCCAGGAAGCAGATAAGAGATCTGCAGCTCCTGGGGACTGGCTGGCAAGTGTGTGCCCACTGGGGCAAGTCTCACCACTGCTCTGCCTTTCAGCTGATGCAGACCACTGCTCAGCCCCGTCTGAATACACTTCCACTCCTGTGTTCACTGGGGAAGAGTTGGACCAACGGCTGGAGATTACATGGGATGATAAAGGCCATTTGGGGAGTGTGTGCTGTGTACCAGCCCCTGTTTTAGGCGCTTTATAAACTTGCGCTACTTTAAGCCTCACACAGCCCTGCAGGGGAGGTGCAGCTAAGGAAACTGAAGTGCAGAAAGGCCATCATTTGCCTTAGATCACACAGCTGGTTAAATGCCAGAGAGGTGCTCAGATCCAGATCCGCTGGACTCCAAAACCCACTTCTTTCCTGTGCGTCTTTCTTTGTTACAGAAAGGGGAAGTCAGCTCGTATTAGGAGCCCTTTTCTAACAGCTCAGACCAACTGCCTCAAAGATGTAGTAAGCCCCCTGTTAGCTGAAACGTTCAGACCGACACTAGCTAGAGACTGTTCAGGGATGCTGTGAAGGGGGCTGGGGTTCAGGGGAGCAGATTGGATTAGACCCGGAGAGGCAAACTCAAATGCCCATGTGAGACAGGCAGGCAGGCTAATGAAACCTGCCAAGGGAAGTGTTCCCAGCTCCAGTCAACGTTGCCCTGGGGGTATGAGCCCAATTTTCTGCGTTTTCAAGAGAAGCTGTATATCTGGAATTTTTATGTGGTGTCTCCTGATGTTTAAAGTTGGCAGCTAATGGAAACATTTTAATAACAAGTGTGTGCAAACCTGGGGAGAGGTGGCCACAGCCCGCAGGACTCTAGACCTTCCTTCTGGGCTTCTTGTAGACAGAAGAGTCCCTGGCTGGCACCTCACTCCTGGGCCACTGGGGCAGTGGGCAAGGTAGGGCAGAAAGATGCAGACCGTGCAGGATGCAGTCACGGCACTCATGGGCATCCTGTACCCCGGCCAGGGCTCCCAGAAATATTTGCTGGTGGAGGAAGCTTTGTTGGGGGCTGGGGTTCTGCATCCCCAGGTTGAGGTGGAGCCAACCAAACCTGCATTTTGTCCATTTTGCAGGTGAGGAATCTGGGGAATCCTTGAAGGACTTGGTGAGCATGAGGGTCTCTGTCAGGGACCTGCTCCATATTCTGAATCGTCTTTGACAAAATAAATTCATTTCACCAAACGTTCTGTGGGCTAAGAGCGGTTTGCTTTCAGTTGTATCTCTGCCCCTCTGATACTCCCAGGACACCCCAGCCCAGGTGCACCCTCTCCTGGGCTCTTTCCTCCCACACCTTCCCCTCTGCTTGTCCGGGGTTTCCAAGTAGCAAGTTGCCAGCTTGCCAACGGGGAGGAAGAAGCCATCAGCCCCCCCTGCCAGCTTCACTTCACTTCACTCACTGTGCACCTCCCAGGCTGGACTCTGCATCCCTCTCTCATGGAATCCCTGCAACTTGGGGCTTTCACCCCATTTTAAAGGCAAAGAGAGTGAGGTTTGTGAGGGCCTGACTGACGGAGTGGGAAGCTCTGTGAGGTGCACGAGCGGGACCCGTGATGGTTGTGGAATGTGTCTCCTCTCCGGACTGGGTTCTGAAAGCCCACGGCAGGGTCCCGGCTGGGTCCTGTTGCATCCTCCTGGTGCACAGTAGGTGCTCTGGGGACGTTTGCTGAATGATCCAGCAAATCATGAGCAAACGGGCAGAAGCCCACACCCCGCTGACCCAGTGCTTGAGGCCGTCATTGCTGGAAGGCCGTTTCTGGGTTACAGAACACCTTGCTTTCTGGATTGCTGCACAGCTGTGCTAGCCGGATCTGCTACGTGAGCTTGACCTCAACTCTCCAGGGGGTGAATCTGAGCAGCGCTCACCCCCTCCCATCGGCACACTGGCGCCTTGGGACCTTACTCTATGGAGCAAGGTGGAGGTGGGGCAGAAAGGGCTGGACTTGACCAAGCAGGGAGGCCTCTGAGCCAGTCCTTTCCCACCTGAGGGCCCCTCCCTGACCCTTGTCTTTTCCTTCTGGGAGCTGGAAAGGGAGTTGGAAAGGGAGTTGCAGGAACGTCTGACAAGCCCATTACACTCTCCATTTCCTGGGATAAATACTCTCCCAAGAGTATTTCTGCTCATTGTACCTTTCTGAGCCTCAGTTTCTCCAACTATGTGAGAATAACGAGAATAACGCATAATGACGATATGCCACCAATTCAGAGGGTTGCTGTGAGGCTCATATGAGTTCACAGGTGCAAAGGTGCTTGGATACCTAGAAAGACAGCTAGGATTGGAAGGCATTCTGTACTTTAAAGGAGGGGGCTGGAGCCGGGCTATCCTGCACCCCGAGGGATGAGCTATGCAGGGCGCCACTTCGGGCACAGGTAGAGGAGGTGTCTGGCAGGAGGTGGGTGTGCGTGAGTGTGTGGGGTTGGGTTCAGTGGCCAGCGGTTAAACCCCGCTCATCCTTGAGCCACCCTAGCCCCTGCCCTGGATGTCTTATTGCCTCAAACTATCCACTCAGGGCCTAGACTCCTGCAGAGAAACACCACTCCACTGCCCCTCCTCACCCTCCTCCTGGCTCACTCTGTGAGGGGCCTGGAGGGGATGGGCATTCCTCACATTTGCATAGAAACTTCTTCCTCTCCCCCAGGCCTGGACGAGCCATTGGAGATCTTAGCCGGCTTCCTAACATGAAACCCATGTTGCTTCGCTTAGGGCCTCAGTTTTCCCATCTGTGACGTGCCTGCTATACCCGTTTTCCCGAGTTGCAACGGGCATGAAGGGAGCGTGGAGCTGGCCCTCCACTGGGCTGGTGCTGGGGTTCCAAGGTCATAAGATAGTACCCTGCCTGTGATGTGCTCCCAGGCTGGAGGGGAGGCAGCCCCCCAGGAACTAGTGAGGAAGTAGCTTACATTACATAGGAGAGATTCACCCGGACCACGGGGAAGGTGTTTAAACTTTGTACTTCTAGAGCCAGGGCAGGAGTGCCTAAGACAGCCCTGTCAGATAGAAATATAGCATGCGCCACATATGTAACTTAATTTTTTTTCTAGTAGCTATATTAAAAAGTAAAAATAGGGCTTCCCTGATGGCGCAGTGGTTGAGAGTCCGCCTGCCGATGCAGGGGACACGGGTTCATGCCCCGGTCTGGGAAGATCCCACATGCCGCGGAGTGGCTGGGCCCGTGAGCCATGGCCGCTGAGCCTGTGCGTCCGAAGCCTGTGCTCCACAATGGGAGAGGCCACAACAGTGAGAGGCCCGCATACCGCAAAAAAAAAAAAAGTAAAAATAGGTGGAATTAAGTGTAATAATATATTTGTTGAGTGCAATTGCCCAGTATGTAATATTCATTTTGTTAATCAATTCAGTAATTCAACAGCTATGTATAGAGCCCCTCCTGCAGGGCTGTGCCAGATGCTGGGAATAAGATGGGAGTGCCCCCCTGCTCAGAGTTTCCGTCTAATGGGGAAGCAGATCATTAAATAGGCAATTACAAAATCCCCCTCCACATAAGGGAATATTTCAGGAACTGTAGGCACCAAAACTTAAAATAAAATTTACAATTTAAAATATTTCAAAAAAAAAGTCCTCTTGAAGCAGAAAATACCGAATGTAATTCAGCCCTTTCTCAGGGGCTCAGAGTCATTGCTGTGAACACAGAATCATTGAATCTCCATGTGGAAAAAGACCTAGAGATGAGTTAGTCAAGCCACTGCTTGCGGGATAGTAGGAGACAGAGGTGCCTTCAGGGCCACAGAGATGGGTGGACCTATTTTCCCTTGTCCACTAAATGAGCCCGGGCTTCTCTGCTTAATAGCATTTCTGTCTCTTCCCTCACTCTCAGGCTGTCAGCTGCCTCTGCTCTCTCTGCTGTGGCGCTCCCATCTCTGACAGTTGCCAATTGCCCCCTAAATTGCTGCTTCGAATCTATTGTGGACTTTAAAAAAAGAATGTTTATTAGCATTGCATGTAAGGTAAGAGTCAACGGGTTCTAAGTGAGGGACTTTCCCATGAGTAAAGAACATATGAGGGCTTCCCTGGTGGCGCAGTGGTTGAGAGTCTGCCTGCCGATGCAGGGGACACGGGTTCGTGCCCCGGTCCGGGAAGATCCCACATGCCGCGGAGCGGCTGGGCCCGTGAGCCATGGCCGCTGAGCCTGCGCGTCCGGAGCCTGTGCTCCGCAATGGGAGAGGCCACAGCAGTGAGAGGCCCGCGTACCGCAAAAAAAAAAAAAAAAAAGAATATATGAGATTGGTATCAATGGTTGTGGCTGTTCAGAGGTCTCTTCCGCTTATTCCTGGCTGGTCTCTGGATGTTTGTTCTCAGGTTGGAGGGTAAATGAGGTGTTGTTATAAATACATAAGAGGCTTATTAATGACCAGGCATGCACAGACTAATTGCTTCCTCCTGTTTGCATATAATCAATCACTTCCACAGTTTGGAACCACTGGCCAGCAGCAGAACAAAGCAGAAAGATGACAAGATTGGGACGGGCCTCAAAGGTCTGGGCTGCTCCATCCTTCATGCTCAAGTCTTTCCTGTCCTGAAAAAACAGAACCAACCCTTCCTTTATCCCTCATCCCCCTTGGCCATCCCTCTCTCCTCCCCTTCCCAGCAAACTTCTTGAAGGAATCATCTGTCCTCACGGACTCTATTTTTTCCCTCTCTGTTTCTCTTTGTCCATTATCACCTCCACGGTCCCCCAAACACCCCCTGCCCAGATCCACACTCCGTGATTCTCTGTCCCACGCCTGGTCCTTGTCCGACACCACCGTCCACCCAGTTGTATGTGTCAGGAACCTGAGCTTTATCCGCCTTCCTCCTTCTCCATCAGCTGTGTACCCAGGACATCCTCAAGTCCTTTGATTTTACCACTCAAATGTATCTCGACTCCATCTGCCCCTCACTATGGCCAGCAGCCAGGCCTGAACCCCATCAGCTCCAACCGCGACACCTGCGGGGGCCACATCACTGGCCCCCGTGCACACTCTCTAAGCCCCTTCCGTCGTGCAACACACTGCAGCCAGAGAGACTGGTCAGTGCAAAATATCATGGCCGGGCCCTGCCCCATGCCCTCCCCTCGCCTGATTAGAACCTTTCCAGAGCCTTCCAGTACTCTGCTAGATAAAGACCCCAATCCTTACCATGCCTGCAAGGCCCTGTCCAGGTGGTCTGGACTCTGTCACCTCTCCAGGCACCACCGCCTCCCTGTCTGCACTTCCTTGAATGCGCGGTGGTGGTGCCCCCTCCCACGCACAGCCTGGCCTCTGCAACTCTGTCTTTGGGACGCCCCCCCCCCCACCTCCAGTACCCCCTGCTCGTCCTCAGGGAAGCCATTCTTGAGCCCTGGCCCAAGTCAGCTTTCTTGCAGGACCTCCACACCCTGGCTCAGTTAGGAAACTCACCTGCACCTTCCTGTGGGAGCAGGGACCACCTCTGCTCTTGCTGGACTCCACATCCTCAATATCCAGCTTGTGACCTCTTCCATAAAGATTTTTGCCTTGGTCCTGGCACCTTTTGGGGGCCTGGCCCAGACCTGGAATGGGGGCTGGATTCTCTTTGCCACTACCTGCCTGTGTGACTCCAGGCAAATGACGTTACCTCTCTGGGGCGCTGCTCAACGTGGGGGAGGCCTCCAGGGGCTCTCGACATCTAGGATGATGTGGCAGAGTATTCGCTATTCTTATTAATCTTAATAACAGCCCTTGAAATAAGTTCTATTATTATCTACACTTTATAAATGAGGAGAATCAGGTGGGGGTGGCGGGGACATGATTTGTCCACGATGCCCCAGCTACAAAGCGGCAGACCCGGGATTCAAACCCAGGTCTGTGGTTCCAGAGCCCACGGGCTTCGTCTTGAGGCAGCTGGGAGAGGGGAGAGAGGGGGTACTCAGATGAGTGGGAGGTCCAGACTCGGGGTTGGTTGACAGCGAGGGAGAGCAGATGCCATACTGGGCAACAATTTGTGGGTTCTCCCTGGGGGCGTGCTGGCCCTTCCTTGAGCCGTGTGTCTTTGGGAGGTCACTTCACCCCTTTGAGCCTCAGGTCCCAGTCTGAAAAATGGGACACCACCGCCTGCTCTTTAAGGGGTATGGTGATTTAAAGGGTGCCTGGCACACAGGAGGCCCTCATGCATCACAGCCCTTTACCCACTCCTCTCCACCCGGCCCCAGGACCTTCCTCAGGGAGGAGGAGGGATCGGGCTGTGGCTCATTATCAGAAAGAGGAGCATTAATATCCCTGATATTAAAAAATAACCTTATCATCATTCTGCCTGTCGGGAGGAGATGAGCCCCCGTCAGCGCTCTGACAGATGGGAGCAGCTCTCTGGGTTTGCGGGTGTTTGCGGGAGAGAGTCAGACAGAGAAGGAGGGAGGGAGAGAGACGCAGAGAGACACAGAGAGAGACACACACACACAGAGACCCTGTGTGTGTGTGTGTGTGTGTGTGTGTGTGTGTGTGTGTAGGAGAATGAGAGTGCCTGGGTGACATGACTTGCCGGGGGTGGGTGTGAGTGTGGGGCTAGGGGTGGGTGGGTAGTGATGGCACCTCTCCAGAGCAGGGAATAGCTTTAGGAGGGTGACTGGGTAATACCCAATATTGAATGTATTGAAATGCTAAGCAGCTCTAAAGATCTGTGTCTGATTTTCATTAAGGCTGCTGAGGCAGAGGGTGTGACGGGAGGGGTAGGGGCTCCCTCACTGTCTGGGAAGGTCTGATTACAGGAGGCCGAGCCAGGGTCGTGACCAGCACCGAGGTCACTCTCACCCGCACCACGGCTGCCACCTTCCCAGCTGCCACGACCACTGCCTTCACCACGGTCACTGCAGCACAGGGGAAGCCCTGGCCCTACGTTGCTTGGTCACTGAGCAGCCTCAGTCACTGCTCCTCCAAGCCGAAGGGTGCCCCCCAGTGCCGCACCAGGCCTCCTTCCTGGGCCCACGTGCTCCTCTGTCATGCGGGCAAGGACCCTGTTGCACTTTCTTTTTATTTGTTTGTTTGTTTGTTTGTTTGTTTGCGGTATGCGGGCCTCTCACCGTTGTGGCCTCTCCCGTTGCGGAGCACAGGCTCTGGACACACAGGCTCAGCGGCCATGGCCCACAGGCCCAGCCACTCCGCGGCATGTGGGATCCTCCCAGACCGGGGCACGAACCCGCATCCCCTGCGTCGGCAGGTGGACTCTCAACCACGGTGCCACCAGGGAAGCCCCCTGTTGCACTTTCACCCCATTCTCTCCACCCAATTTTCTGAGGCCCAGAAGTGTTAGGATGGGGAGTGGGTGCTGTGCTGCATGCTGGAGGGGGGTGCACACCAACAGCGCTGAGGGAACTGCTTGTCTGCCCGTAGAGAGACCTAGAATGGATCCTTTCACGGCCATGGTGGCAACACCGACAAGCTACTGAAGAGCCCAAAGGAGGGAGAACTAAACAGGGCAGTAATGGTGTGCATGTGGGGAGGAGGAGGGGAGGTGTCACAGGCCCAGAGAAGGCAAATGATTTCCCCAAGGTCACACAGCCAGCAGCCAATCTGGGACCAGAACCCAATCTCCTGGCTCTTTGTCCAGTGCTATGGCCCGCACAGGAGGCCATCTCACCACAGAGCAGCCAGGACATGGAGAGGGGACCAGGCCGTGGGTTTGCTCCCATGCCAGCCTCAGGGACAGGTGGGGTGGATCTACGTGCTGCTTCCCAGTGGCAGGGGAAATGAACAGCCAGAAGGGGTCGTCATCTATGAGGTGGCAGCTGGGGGCTGGATGCTTTGCAGGTACCCTCTCCAGTCACCCCACACCAAGCTTGCAGGGGTATCATACCATTTACTTTAGGCTCCCTGGAGGCTCGGAGAGGGAGAGCAAGCTGTCCAAGGTCACCCAGCCAGGAAGTAGCCGAAATGAGATGTGAACCCAAGCATATCTGACGCTCAAACCAGTGTATGTCACTCTCAGCCAGATGAGATGACTCCCTGGGGCGGGGTTCTTGGGAAGGAGACAGAGTGTACCTTGGAAGCTGGAGACCCATCTGTGGCTGGGGTCACTTAGAAGGAGCTCCCAAGAGTCCAGTTTAGTTTGTAATTGTCCCAGATGCAGATTTACTCCCTGGGATGTGACTGGAAGAGGGGGTAAGAGCCCAGGGCTGCCGGAGGCCCAGGATGTTTGAATTCCGGCCAAGCTGTTCCCGACCCTGGCCCAAGGTCATTTGTTCGGGGAAGAAAGACAGCTTCTCAGCCCTGTGCGCCCTGCCCTCCCTGCTCTGAGCTGGGAGCTGGGGGAGGCTGAAGGGCAATGTTCCTGGTGAAAGCAGATTACCCAGTGAGGGGCCGGCTGGGCAGGATGGCACTGTGGTGACAGGTCCATCAGGGCCTCTCAGGGGGATATTTCCTGGGGCTGCTGGTGACAGGCCTGGGCTGCGGAGGGAGTGCTGATGAGGGGGAGACAGCCTGGCCCCTCTCCTGGAGACAGCGATGGGCAGGGGCTCAGCCTCTCTCTGAGCCTCCTCCCCAGACGCCCAAGGAATCGCCCAGCCACCATCCCTGTTCTGGTTTGGGAGCACCCAGTGAATCCATCCCCCTCTTTAACTCCATCACCTCCCTCTCTCCTTGCCACTCCAGTCCCGCTTCCACCCGCAGGCAGGGTAATCTTTCTAAAGTGCGACACTCCCCTGCTTACCAGCTGCAGCCATCCCACTGTCCCAGGAGAAAGCCCTGGCTCCTCGGCCTGAGAAGTGAAGCCCTTCAGGGCCTGGCTTCTCCTCTTTGTGGTCACACCCTGCACTCTTCTCCTATCTGCATGGGGCCTTTGCACACGCCTCTGTCTCCTAACACCCACCCCTCGCCCTGCCACTTCCCCAGGGGGCCTAATTCTTCTTCTTCAGTAGGTCTCAGCTTGGACATAGCCTCCTTCTTGAAGCCTTCTCTGCACTGAAGCCCAGAAGTCTGCATTGGGTGCCCCCCTCCCAGTGTCCCTGGCACTTACCCCTTCATCATCCTCATCATCCTAACAGCTCACTGGGGTAAATTCTCAACGTGCGCAGGGTGTGTGCTAAGTGTTGTGTCCATGTTGCCTCATTCCATCCTAGCAGCCACCAGAGTGTGGTAAATGCCTGTTTGTCTGTCTCATCCACCTTATGATTACCTTGAGTGCCTTATGATCACCCACTTTATAAAGGAGGAAATGGGGGCTCCAGCTGGGAATGATGTGCTCAAAGGTACCAGCAGGTGAGTGGCTGCTGAGAGCCAAGAATTCAAGGATCCTGATTACCTACGTTCTAGCTCACATCCTACCCTTGGTATCTCGGCTTCTGGGGGCTGGTCCCGAGCTCTAGCTGGAAGTAGCCCTGGTAAGTCAGACTGTAGCCAGGGCCACCCCTCCCAGCAGCCCTGCACCTCTGGGCCCTGACAGATCTGAGCAGCTTCTAGCTGGCGGCAGGAAGGGGCCGCTCTTCCCAGTGCGGCCGGGAATTCACAGCCCACTCCTCGGACTCTCTCAGCTCCATTTCTGCAACCCCTCAGCTGACTCTGGAGTTCCTGACCTCACCCAGCTGTGACCTCCTGGCTTCCAGATCGGATCTCGTCTCCCGCTTGGCCCGGATCCCCATCTCCACACTCAGATCTGCCTCTGGCCCAGCCCACCTCCAGCCTGCTGACTCTGCGCCAGCAGCTGGGGATCCCACCCAAGGCCCTGCCCTGCCGTCCGTCTGGCTTTGAACCCCAACGTGGGAGCTCAGCGCTCTGACCCCACCTCCTCTCCCTACCACTGCCGAGGGGCTGGGGTGTTGGGGATGATGAAGTCGTCTCCGAAGGAGGAAGCTAAAGATGTAAACGAGCCCGTGAAATCCCGGATGACAGCCGTGACCACTGTGGCCATTAAACACAGAGCTTTAATGGCCCCCGAAATACACCTGGGGCGCTTGTCAGCAGCTCCTGCTGACAAGTCACACGTGCACATGCAAACCGTGCACCCGTGTGCAAACGCGTGCACGCACACAGGCTCAGCAAGCAGCCCACAAGGGTAGGATAGGGAACCCCGGCAGATGGTCTCAGCAGTCCCCCTGGTCTCAGGATGGGGGGAAAGGGGTGCAGGGTGGGTCCCAGGCATCTTTCCATAGTCTGCATCCCTCGTGGTCTCTTCCTCTTTCAGATAGCACTTTATATTTGCATAGCACTCACTCATCCCCTGCATCCTTCTGAAATGGCTTTGATGTGGGTCAGATGCGATCTAATATCCCCCCCTCCCCCTGCTTGTCCCACAGCACAGCCTCCGAATGCGCAGCACAGTGCCTGGCACACAGCAGGCACGAGGAGATGTGTGTTGGCTGAATGCATTCAGTTGCTGTAGCCATCAGGGAGATTCCGAACCGAGACCCTTACGCTTTGTCTGAGGCTCATTTGGTTGACTTGAGAGCCCTGGATGGGGAGTCTGGGCTCTGAGTTCTGGCCTTGACACTAACTCCTGTGTGACCTTGGCTTCTTGTATGACCAAGGCGTCCCCCTTTTTGGTGTCAGTTTCCTTATCTGAAAAGTCCTTGTCCTGCCCTGGTCATCGGAGCATCCGTGATGGTTGTCTGAATCACGTGGTGAATACTGGCTGGCTTGTGGGCCCTGCAGCCTGGCCTCAGGGCCGAGAAGGCTCTGTGAGGGGTGTTTCCTCTGTTGACAATCATCTTTGTTCACGTAGTGCTAAGTGCAGTAGTAGATAATCAGGGAAGTCTGGCTAGTCTGAACTCAGCCACCAAATCCTGTAAGAGTGAATTTTCAAGAAGCGTTCAGAAATCCCTTCTTCTGTGTCAATTCCCCACAGAGAGAGTTCTGTGGCCTGGATCTTGCTTACCTCTTCAGACGCAGGTCTCACCACTCCTCCATCCCCACACTAAGCAATAACCACACTGAACTTCAGATTCCGCAGTCTGCCGTGGTTCCCCAGCGCCCCTCCGCCATTCCCTCAGCTGGCCCCCTCCTCTTCCCCTTGCCCTATCCCTTTGCCTGGTGAACTCAACTTCAAACTACTCAAACTTCAGGTGTCCAAAACGCCTTCCCTGCTTCCCCGCCCTGGGTGGGTGCGTCCTCAGGCTGCTCAGCCTCCCGAACTTCTGCCATCACAGAACTCATCTCTGTGACATGTCCATGCTGGGCGCCTTCTCCAGCCACCTTGAACTTGGGAGAGCTGGGGTGGTGTCCTCTCCAAGAGAAACTCAGGGTTGGGGGGGGGGGTTCTGGCATACACTCATGTCCCCCCACTGGTTCCCACTGCATGATTTGAGTGCCCTCCTGGCTCTTCAGGCAGTCGAGGGCCTGCCACATGTGGCTATTTCTGGGGCCAAGACCCCTCCACGGGACTGCTTGCCCAGTGGGCTCCACCCCTATGCCAGAGCCACGCTCAGCTGGGGACTGTCCTTCTACAGTGCCAGGCACAGGGCCGGTGCCCAAATGTCAGCCATGCCCTCCTGGGTGCCTTTTCCAAACACAGCGGGTCCCTCTCGCATTCCCAAGGGCCTCAGGGCTCAATCTTCCCATCTCAGTCTCATGACTTTTGCCCTTTTCAGGGATCATCTTTCAGCCATAACGGGAAGAAGAGTCCAAGGACTTTTCAAGTTCCTGAGCAGAAAACTTCCTGTCCTTGCCGGTGGTAGCTTGTGACAAGACCAAACTCAAAGGATTATCTGCAGTGGGAAAGGTCAGACTGGTGGGGGGACAGCAATGGTGGAAAAGCAGGCAGGCCCGGCGGGCAGGGAGGGTGCTCCAGGCAGGCGGCGGGAATAGCGAGGGGCCCACAGACACCTTGTCACAAGGGCGGGCGGAAGGCTGCCGGGGAAACTGAAGTGCAGGCCACCAGCGAAGGGCAGGCTCTGGACAGAGCTCCAGACCCTGGGACTGGGGACGCAGGAGGGCCAGCAGAGGAGGGTGTGGGAGAGCCGCTGGGGAGGAGCCTGAGCTGCTTAACAACTCTGTAAAATGGGGATAATCCCAGCAGCTTCCTCCCAGGGTTGTTCTGAGGATGGAATGAGTGGACATAGACACAGCTCTGAGAGGCAGGCCTGGGGCGTAAGTTGGTGAAGATGCTGGTTGACTACCCACGCTTTTGCTCTGACTGTTGAAGTGATGGTGGTTATTTACTGAGCAGTGTGCTGGCCCTAGTCATGTGATGGCTCATTTCATCCCTGCCACACCGTGTGGGTAAATACTCTCACCCCGGCCTGTGGAGGAAGCCCCGAAGGGTGGAGTCAGCTGCCAGGGAGCAGCAGAGGGACGGGGCCCTGGAAGAAGAATCTGTGCAGAGTCCGCATCACACCTCCTCCCAGGGCCTCAGACTCTCCGTCCAGGACTCCTTCCTCTGTTTCTTGCTGCCTCTCCACAAGTCCATGGCGGGCTGATCCCCTGGGGAGAGGTGGGGAGCCTATGGGGCAGTGGGATCTCAGCCTGGTGAGGCTGGCGGCTGACCCAGGGAGCCCCCAGGGGGAACCATGTGACAGGGCATGTCTGGGGGTGGGGCCCCCACTCCAGGCCCGGGGATGGTGACCCTGCCCAAACCCTCTGCCCAGCCCTCATTTCCAACAGAGACTCTTTTAAGAGCAATGACCAGCTTGCTAGGGGACTTCAAAGATAGTATTTGATGTGTTTTAGCAGCTTCAGCAAAACTCTGATTTGAATTTCAGGCGCTGGTGTGTGATTTCCTTGGTGACAGCTCCGAGGGAGGCTTGGGCTCGGCTGTCATCCAGCGGGGCCTCTCGCTGGCTGCCGCTGCCGCCACCCACATTCCCGGGGAGGAGAAACAGGAGGCTGAGAGGAGCAGGGGCTCCACTGAAGCTCAGGGAGGAGAAGAATAAACAAGTGACAGGGAGAGAGGAGAAGGGGGCGGCGAGAGCGGACGCAGAGGAGCAGAGGGAGGGGGGGAGAAGGAGGAAGAGGAAGAGGAGGAGGAAGCTGGAGAGGATGAGGGTGAGGCCAGAGACCTCGGGAGAGACAGAGCCCCAGAGATCAACCCTGAAAGGAGGGCAAAGAGAAGAAGACCCAGAGGGAACAAGGTGAGAGAAGGAGAGAGGGAGAGAGTCAGAAAGGGGCAGAGAGACAGGCTGGGGGAGCCCAAGGACGGAGGTGGAGATGGACATGCAAGGACAGGGGAGGGCAGGAAAGAGACAGGGAGGGGAGGATGGACAGACAGATCAGAGCGCTGGGGCGATGCTCGTTCATGAAGCGCCCAGGGCCAGGCCAGGGGCCCTGGGGTCCCAGTGAACACGTGGGGTGCTGGATCCTGGGTGTGGGGAGGGGCATAGCTCAGGGCACTGGGTGGGGCAGGAGAAGAAAGTTCTGCTCCCAGACTCCCTCCCCCTCACACCTTAGCTGAGGTGAGAGAGCTGAGTCCTGTGTCTCCCGATCCCAGAGAACTGCTGTGAACCCATCCTCCCTCCACTGGCCCAACCCCCAGCAAAGGGGCAGCTTGCAAGCAGGAATGATAATGCCTAATCCCAAGGCAGTGTGTGTCCCAGGGAGATTGTAGTCCCCCCTACCCCAACAAACACAAACTCTCACTTACGCATGATAGGCGGGAAGGAGAGGGAAAGGGAGAAGCAGAATGAGAGAGGGTTCAAGGAGCAAGGAAAAGAGTCACTTCATCTCTCTGAGCCTCAGTTTCCTCCTCTGGGAAAAATCAGGATCAGAATATCACACATCCCCCTGGGCTCTTGGGAGGGTAAATGCGATGATTCACGTAAAGGGTTTAGCCCAGCACCTGGCTCAATTGAAGGGACACACACTCAGAAATGGAACCTGGGTCCTGAGAGCTATTTTCCCCATGACATCACCCCCTCCTGGGGACGAGGAAGGCAGTGCCCTTCTCCCCTCCGTCCTCTCTTCCCATGCTGGGCAGAGAGAAGCCTTACAGGGCTGCGTGTACCTTTAAGCCCTCGTAGGACTCCCCCAGCCTCAGAGGGAGCTCTTGGTGTCACAGGCCCTATAGCTGCTGTCCAGACTGGCTCTCAGCAGGTGGGGAGGGATGGGGAGACAGAAGGCAGCCCACAGGCCCAGGCAGGGGCCACAGCTCTCCTGGATGCGTGAGAGCAGAGGCTGGGGGTCAGGACAAGGTGAGAACTCCAGCCCAGCACCGTCCAATATGGCAGCCACTAGTCCCACGTGGCTACTGAGCACTTGAAAAGTAGATAGTCTGAACTGAGATGATTTAGTATGAAAAAAATGTCAAATATCTCATTAGTATTTTTATATTGATTATACATTAAGATGAAAATAATTTGGATGTATTGGGTTAAGTAAAATATATTGTTAAATTAATTTCACCTGTTTTTTTCTTACCCTTTTCACATGGCTGATAGAAAATTTAAAATGACACTTGTGGCTTGTATCGTATTTCTATTGATTTCAGACCATCTGAGCTGGAAGAACCATTAGACATCCTAGAAGGGAAGGGACTTGCTCCAGGTCACACAGCCAGAAAGGAGTGTCCAGAAGATGGAACTTAGGTCTCAGGGACAGAATTGGGAAGACAAACATTAGTCTCCTCTGGTGTTACCTGGGCCACTGGACGGGATGAGAAGGCAAAATTTCCAGGAGTTCTAACAACTGCGAGGTGGATTAGCACCTTGAAATGCTCCTACTACGGCCATCAGAAGATCTTGACCTGAAGCTCTCACCAAGGATGGGGGCCAGAGAATTAATGACGCCACAGCCACTGAAGGGTGTGCTCATTTAAAGAGGGGGGAAAAAAAAGGCAAAGCTGAACTCTGGGCAATTGTGAAGGCTGCAGTCCTTACGTGCTTAATAAAAGGCAGAGTGGAAGTACTGCAAATAGGACCCGCTCTAGGCCTCAGGCCCTCAGGGACCCAGCAGAGGGCCGTGCAGAGAACAAAGCCAGTGTCTTCGGGCAGGAGACCGGGGCCAGTCCGTTAGCCTCTCTGGTGCCAGCTTGCTCGTTTCTGGCCTAGTGTCTGAGAGTGCAGCCTTTGGAATCCGATGGACCTGGACACTGGCTACCCTATCAGAGGCCCTGAGCAAATTACTACTTAATGACTCTGAGGCCCCACTTCCTCTCTGAAAAAATGTGCCCAGCTCCTAACTTCAAGGACTGCTGGGAGGATGGGTGGGTGACAGACGTGAAGGGCTCAGGCCCTCTGGGCAGATGGGCCTGGGAAGTATTCATTCGCTCAGCAAGTGCTTTCTGGGCTCCTGCCCTGTCATAGGCGCTGGGAATCCAACAGTGAGCTACACAGGCCAGGTCCCTGCCCCTACGCTGCCTACAGTGTAGGTGAGGAGACAGACCGATGAGTAGAGACATTTGTAAAAATGTAGATGGAGACAAGTGCGATGAAAACGACTAAAGGAGGGTGAAAGGAGGGAGAGTGATATGGGACCTTTTTAGGCAGTGTGGACAGGGGAGGCTCTCTGGGAAGGTGACACTGAGCTACAATTAATATTATTAGAATCCGAGAACCCTGGTGTTGGGAAGGTCCACCAAGGCTACGGGGCTCCCCCTGCCCCCACCAGGAAGGGGTGCTCTTCCTGCACAGCTGAGATGGCAGCTCTGGCATTGGACTTCTGGGTCACAACCCCAGTTCCACCTCCTAGTAGCTGTGCGACCTTGGCTAAGTGCCTCCATTTCTTCCCCTGTGCAGTGGGGATGATAACACAGAACGAGGCTGCGCTGGCCTCCTGTGAGAGCCAGTGAGGCAGCTGGTCCACCCGCAGATCTGGACTCTGGCCCAGCCCTGTCCGGCAAGGCAGACCCAGAGACAGCGGCCCCTGGGGTCAGGGAAAGGCTAGGTTGCAGCAGAGGCATGAAGGAGGGCTTCCTGAAAAAGCTGACATCTGAGTCACAGCTCGGAATGCCTTCCAGCGGAAGCAGGAGTCGGCCAGGGAAAGGGGAAGGACAGGCACTCTGGCCTTCGGGACAGCACGAGCAGAGGCTCAGGGAGCGGGGGGCCGCTCTTCCTTCTCGCCCCAGCAGCGGGGTCAGGCACAGTGCGTGTGGGGCTGCTGGCAGTTTGATAACCTGGAGAGTAAGGTTTGAGGTCGGGAATCGTGAGTGATGAGGCTGGAGAGGCTGGCCAAGGTCACGTTGCAGAGAGCCCTGTCTGCCCAGCTGAGTCGCCGGGACTTCATCTTGGGCTCTCTGGGGGGTTGGAGCCAGGGCACGATGTGACCCCATCCATGTCCTAAGCAGATCCCTCTGACAGTTGCAGGTCTGTGAAGACAGCTGTATGGCCCCATGGGCCTTCCTTTTTCCAGCCTGGGATCTCCAGGGCCTCCAGCTGCCCCAAGCCCACCTCTTCAGTGTGTGCTCTGCTTGTAAACGGCGCCCAGAGAGTGAGGGATCGTGGCTCTCAGACGGACATCCCAGGGCTGCCCTGGCTGAGCATCCGGTGCATCTGCCTCCCTAAACCCACCCCTGTCTGTGTCTTCTCACACCCCACGCATGCCTGTTTTCAGCCAGTGGGTTCAAATCTTGGCTCCCCCACTTACTACCTGTGTGGCCTTGGAAAGTGACTAACTTCTCTGTGCCTCAGTCTCCTCACCTATAAAATGGGGAGGAATCTCCTCATCACGGCGGGGTGTGTGAGTAGATGAGCTCATGTGTCCGTGGGCTGAGACTGGCGGCTCCTATGTGTCTTCCCATATCCATCGCCCTTGTGAAGTAGGCGGGGGGGTGGGGAAGAGATTGTACTTATCTCCCGTTTTAGAGATAGAGGATGCTGACTCAGTACATCAGGGGCACTACTGGGACCAAGAGTCGGGTATTTTGGCACCTGGTCTGGAATTCTTTCCACCATATCTGCTTGCCATCAAGAGCAATATTTCAAGTTGAGGGATGGAGCTCTCATGGGAGAATTCCAGGCATCTTCCAGTGGTGATGTTATTTTTGAGCTGAGGGTCTGAAAGAAGGAAAGTCTCAGCCTCTCCTCAACCCATGCTTCACCCTGTTTACCCAAAGGAATCACTCTACATAGGCATCTGCTCACTCGGCCCCTGGAGGGGGAGCTGGGATCCAGCAGGCTGCCCTTGCCCAGAGCTACCTAGTCACCTGTCCAGCCCTGCTTGGCCCTGTCTGTGGAGCCTTCCTGATGCTAGAGCCCCATCCCCACTCCTACCCCTGGCCCCAGCACGGCGCTTGTCGTTGGGTATAATGATTGCCTAGTTTCTTGCCTGTCCCACACTAGATTGTAGCTTAAGGGCAGTGTCTCTGAGCTTGGTCACCTCTGTCCCCAGCACCAGGACTGAGCCCTGTTATTGTGTGGCCAAATGAGTGTGTGCTCCAAGCCCTGACCCTCCCTCCCTCCCTCAACCGGTGTTTCTCTTTTGGCTGTGCCATGTGGCTTGTGGGACCTTAGTTCCCTGACTGGGGATCGAACCCAGGCCACGGCAGTGAAAGCGCCGTGTCCTAACCACTGAGCTGCCAGGGACCTCCCCTCACTCTTTTTTTCATTATTGCTCCCCAAGGAGCCTTTTAAGACATCCTTTCCCCTAATCTCCATGCTCATGAAATTTTAATACCATATGTATAATACCATATACACTGTATATTTGTGTATGTACTTTTCACATATCTACACTTTATACATGAAAAGAGTCAGATTTTTTTTCACTCTCCAGTTGCCAATTATCTTCCCCCTTAACCTTAACCCACGTCACTCGTAAGTTCTGTGGACTGCAAACCACACTGGCTAGGTTGACTTAATTGCTTCACCACAGTTAATCACTTCTTGGTGGAAGATGAAAACAGCAAAATTTAGGTTAGGGCCCATTTGCTGGTCAGATGGGTGTTATGGGAACAGGAAGCCAATGTGGACCCCAACCCCAGCTCCATCCACCCCAGCTGTGGGGCCCAGCTCAGGGGAGGCCGAGGGAAAGTTGGCCTCATGAGTTTATGGGAGGTCTGAGTTGGTTGAGCTCTTCAAGATTGTCTGGTCTGAACTCATTTTACCAAAGGAGAGATTGAGGCCAAGGGAGGCATGGGGGAGTGGGAGGCCTGGAGAATTTATAACCAGACTGTGAGCCTGATGAGGGGGGGACATGTCTTACTAATTCCTGTATCCCCAGCACCTGACACCATGTCTGACACAGGTTAGATGTGCAGGGCACGGTGGATAAACAGATGAACGGGTGGATGGATGGATGGATGGATGGATGAACGGGTGGATGGATGGATGGATGGACGGACAAGTGGAAAGATGCACAAAGGAAGAGCAGATTGTGACACCTGGGTCTCTGGAAGGCTCTGGTGATGCCAGGTGCCACCTGGGCCTCAGAAAACAAAATAGGAATGCTAGACAAGGTGATCACTAACGTCCCTGACTCCAGACCCACGTTCCAACTGCCTACTCTACATCTCTCCTTGGGTGTTTAACTGAAATCTCAAACTTAACATGTCCCCAAGTGAATTCCTTATTTTTCCTCCAAAACCTGCCCCTCACTCTTCTCCCCTCCACAGCATATGGCAACTTCATGCTCCCACTTTCAGACTGAAAATCTTGGGACTCATCCTTAAGTCCTCTTTTTTTCCTCAGATCCCACATCTAATCCATCAGCAAACCCTGTCTGCTCTACTTTCAGCATCTGACCACTCCTCACCAGCACCCTGGTCCAAGCCAACATCATTTTCCTTGCTTGGCTAACAAATGAGCCACTCAGAAACTTACTGAGGTTGCAGCCTCGTTTTAATTTTTTATCTTTATGAAATTCTTCTGTGATGCAATATTGCAATAACCCCTAAGTAATCTCCCAGCACCCACCCTTTCTCCCTATATTTATTCTCTACACGGCAGCCGCAGCACTCGATCAAACCCTCCACTGACCAAACCCTCACGATGCCCTAGAAGGTCCTATGTAATCTGGGCCTGACTACGTTTCTAACTTGATCTCCTACTACTCTCTCCCTGGCCCACTCTGCTCCAGCGCACTGGCCTCCTGTGTACCCCTCACACTGGCCGCATGCACTCACCTCAGAGCCCTTGCATGGGCTGTTCCCACTGCTGGGGATGCTCTCCCCTAGACGTTCACACGGCCAGGCTCTCAAAGCCATCAGGTCTTTGCTGGAATCATTTAATAAGTGAGGCCTTTCCCAGCCCCCCTATCAAAACCTCCGCCATGCCTCCAGCCCCCCTGCCAATTTAATTTTTCTCATTGACGCTCAGCAATACCCAACGGACTACATATATACTCATTTATTGTCTGTCTCTTCTACTAAAATATGAGCCCCATGAGAGCAGGGATTTTATTCTGTTCTGTTCACTGTGGTGTCTCCAGCACCGAGAACCCTGTCTCAGCCACAGTGAGTGCTTAATAGATGCCTGTCATCAAATGAATGAATTCTAGGAGGTTAGCGATGTGAGGGGTGTGGAAGGGCACCAGGCTTGTCTCGGGAAGCCTTAGGCATCACCTTTGTTCTCTGGCTCCTTCATTTGCTGCTTTTACTCAGTCGCTCAGTAGAGGCACAGGGCTCTATGGAGGGTTAAGACATGAACACAGACAGATACTGCATAATTCCACTTCTATGAGAAACTCAGACTAGCCAAAGTCAGAGACAGGAAGCAGAATAGAATGGTGGCTTCCAGGAGGAGTGGGGAATGGGGGGTGATGCTAACAGGAATGGGGCTTCCTTCAGGGGTGATGAAAATGTTCCATGGGGACAGTTTCAGTATGAAATGATGAGAAAGTTCTGGAGATGGACAGTGGTGATGGTTGCACAACAATGTCAATGTAGTTCACACTGAACTTTACACTTAAAAATGGCTAAAATGGGGCTTCCCTGGTGGCGCAGTGGTTGAGAGTCCGCCTGCCAATGCAGGGGACACGGGTTTGTGCCCCGTCCCGGGAAGATCCTACATGCCGCGGAGTGGCTGGGCCCGTGAGCCTGGCCGCTGAGCCTGCGCGTCCGGGGCCTGTGCTCTGCAATGGGAGAGGCCACAACAGTGAGAGGCCCGCGTACCGCAAAAAAAAAAAAAAAAAAAAAAAGGCGAAAATGGTAAGTGTTATGTATATTTTGCCACAAAAAAAAGTTATGAACACAAATTACCATATGATCAATATTGTGGGTCATACAGGGTATCAGAAAAGTCCAGGGGAAGACAATTTTGGCTGAGGTAACTGAAGGAAACTTTCTAGAGTGAGAGACATTTGGGCTGGGCCTTGAAGGATAGGGAAAAGCTGGGTGGAAAAGGCTGGCAGGGGGCATGGGTGGGTGATGGGGACAGCTTGGGCCAAGGCCTGGAGGTAAGCTTGCCCCTGAGTGTGTATGCTTGGCTGGGGTACACAGGGTTCCGTGCTGGGAATCTTGAATCCCTGTCACTTCTCCCTTCCACCTGGCAGCCTGCGCATGAGCCCCCAGGAAGGCTTGTGGGGAAGCTTCTGACCAGAAGATGGGGGCAACCTGTGGAATCCAGGGGATCCTATCTCCTCAGGCCTCCTTAGTGGTGGGTTGAGGAACACCCCCCCCATAAACCTGGGGTTCTGGTCTCGATTGCTCAGCCAGCCAGCCAGGCCTCTCTCTGTTAGTGCTAAGGCCACAGCCTAACTAAGGTCAGGGGTGGAACTCCGAGCAGGACTCCGTCCTCCTGTTACCCTGTGGGCATCAGAGTCCAGACTATGAGGCACAGTCTCCTCCTGCAACAGCTGGCCTTTCTAGGGTCAGGTCCAGGGAAGCTAAGAATAACCACTTATGGAGTCCCTTCTCTGCCTGGCACATAAGGGCCTTCACGGGTGTAATTTTATAATCCTTAGAGGCAGGCGAGGACTATTATCCTTCCCATTTCATAGATAAGGACAGTAAGGGCTCAGAGAGGTTAAGTGCTTTGTCCGGAACCAGAGAGCTGGGCAGTGGCAGGGCTGACGTTAGACCACATGACTCCACGGCCCGGACTCTCAGCCCTTGGGCTACCCTAGGCCCTAGGCTTGCTTCAGACCAGGGCTCGCAGGGCCACTGTGCTGATGGCCTTCTAATCCTGGGGCAGCTCCTCCCCACAAGCTCCAGGAAATTTCCCTCTCCCAGGCCTAGATGCTTTTGTCGCCTGCTGTGCCGGCGGTGGGCGCGGCCCTTCCTACGGTGAGGAGAGGCAGGGCTGTACCAGCTGGATGGTGCCACAGGAGGCTCTCTTTGGTATAGCTCTTGGCACCTGCGCCAGTGTCTTGGCCCAAAGAGGACACGTTCCCCTTCTTCCAACTTCTCTTCCTTGAGAGCAGGGCGACAAGGTACTGCTGGGGGTTGGGCGTGCAGCCCCGAAGCCCATCAGGGCCTTCCCTGTGCACTCGCCACATGGCAGCCCCTTGCCCAGCTCAGGCCTCACAGCTCTGTGCGGGCAGCACCAGGACAGGTGAGGAACCAGAGGTTCAGAGGTAAGTCACACAATGTGAAAGCAGCGGGGTCAGGCCCAGATCCTGATTTCTCTACTACTTGTGCCATATAAGGAATCATAGAACACCGGAGAAGGGCCCTTAGAGGTCATCTAATCTACTCGCTGGGGTGGGGCTGAAGAGACCTGTCCAAGGTCACGCAGCTCGTGAGTGACAAGGAGTTTAGTTTCCCCATGACTCTCATTATAAACATGCTGGCATGTTGCCACATATCTTATTAGCTCCAAGATAAACAAAACTTGCATTTAGGATTGTGGTAGGCTTTTAAAAAAATGTGTTTGAGGCCAGTGCCTTCTACTACAATAGTTGTCAAAAAGCCACAGACACACAAAGGTGAGCCTGTCCCCCCAAAGCATGCTTGGCCCCTGCCGCCCCCCTCCTGGACAGTGGACAGTGGCTGGTGTCCAGGCAGTGTGCTCAGTGCAATGTCTTCTCAAGGACAGGACAGGGAGAGGGCTTCCTGGCTGCCTCCATGGCACCTTCTAACTTCAGTTTAGCTCTGGTCTAGAGCTGGAGAGAAACAGGAGCAAGAACTGGGCATTTTGTATTTATAGCAGCGTGACTCTTCCAGCAAGAGGTTACCCAGCTTGGACAAGTTTCTCTACCCTTTTGAGCATCAACGTGCTCGTCTGAAATGGGGTAACAGTGACGTCACTGTGGAGGAATTAGCAGGATCAGTCACGATGGAGGTAGAGCCCCTGGTACGATAAGCGGTGTAGACAACGACGGGGATGAAGACGGGGGGGCACAGAGCAGCGATGGCACTAACTGTACGAGTGTAAAGCGAGGGGCAGCCTCACTGAACGAAACTAAGTGTTCTGAGCCCCGCAGCCAATGTCTACCGCTCACTCACGTGCACCGCCCTCCTGACACGGCACCAGGGGAAAGGTCGTGGCTGTCGGAGTCTGACAGACCTGGGTTTGAATTTAGGCTCAGCCACTTCCCATACGACGCTCATCCCTGGGCCTCCAGCTAGTTGCCATCCAGACGGTAACCACTAGCCACACACGACTATTTAAATTAAAATGTAAAATTCGGCTTCTCAGTCACACTGGCCATGTCTCAAGTGCTCAAAGCCACATCTGACCAGTGGCTCCCGCATGGCACAGTGCAGAGTAGACCGCTTCCCTCATCACAGGGAGTCCTCTTGGACAGTGCTCACCTGTGCCCTGAATGTGGACGTGGCGCCTGCACGGGGGATGCTGCACACAGGGCCTGGCAGGGCAGAGGGCCACAAGGGGCGCTCAGCCCGTCCCTGCTGCGAGCACTCTGGCTGAGCCCTGAGTCTCCTCACTCCCCGGCCCCCGTTGTGCTCTTTCTTGCAGCGTGGATGTAATGCTGGGCCCAGCTGCTCTGACTGCATTTCTGCTGCTGACTCTCCATGTGACAAAGTGACGGCACCTCCTGGAACTTCAATTTCTTCATTTGCAAACTAATAATTCATACCCCTCCAGTCTCAGAGCAATGCTGCCAGTCAATCAAGTAAATGATGGCAAGTGCTCTGAAATGTGGGGACTATAGCGTCGCAGGGACAGCACAGTGAGATGGGGAAAGCCTCCATCTGGTGTCAAAACCGGATTGCAATCCCACCTATCACTAGCTGAGGACACTTAAGTCCTCAGAGGAGGCCGCGTCTAAATGCCTTCACTGTAAAAGGGTAACAATGAAGATACTGTAGACTTTCATGTTACTGAGAGGATCAATGATGTATCTGAAAGCAGCAGAGTGCTACTCAAGAGCAAGGCATCATGGGACCACTGCTCCTGTACAAAACGAGGGAGGCCCAGCTGAGCCAAGCATCTGCCACCTCCACTCCTTTCTGTGCTCCACTTGCCTGAGAGCCCTGCTCCCACCAGGTGAAACCTGTCCTGCTCCAGGCCAAGAGACCAGGTTGGGACAGAAATGGGGGCACCAAATGGGTCAAGACAGCCTGTTCTGCTGATGCCAGAACAAGACACCAAGCCTGCTTGGGCCACATGGCCAGGTCACATCTAGGAAGCCTGCTTCCATCTGTGACGTGTCCCTTGGGCTGCAGGATCTCGCTCCAGGTGGCTCCGAGGTCCCAGGCATCCAGAGCCCAGCGCTGCTCCTGGGTTTGCTGCTCACCAGTCACAGAGCAGGTGTTCCCTGGACACCAGACAGGTGCCAGACGCCAAGGAAATGGGGATGGAGAGATGGCTAATACCGGGCCCTGCCCTCCAGGGACTCTGTCCAGCTGGCCCTCTTTTTCATCTTCCACTCCCTCACAGAAGTCCACCCTACCTGAGCTTCAGCAGCACCCAGTGGGGTCTCTACACTGGGATAGGGACCACCTGAGGCTTTGGGTCCCTTGATAACATGAATGGTATTTTTATTGAGCACTTCCTACATGCTATGATCTACACGTGTCTTACACGTGTTCCTTTTTTTTTTTTTTTTTTTTTTTTTTGCGGTACGCGGGCCTCTCACTGTTGTGGCCTCTCCCGTTGTGGAGCACAGGCTCCGGACGCGCAGGCTCAGCGGCCATGGCTCACGGGCCCAGCCGCTTCGCGGCACGTGGGATCTTCCCGGACCCGGGCACGAACCCGTGTCCCCTGCATTGGCAGGCGGACTCTCAACCACTGCGCCACCAGGGAAGCCCCACGTGTTCCTTTTAATCTCCACAATTCTTGGAGTTTTTACTACCTCCAATTTACAGATAAGAAAAAAAAAATCAAGGTAAAGAAAAGTTAACGTGCCCAAGCACACATCTAACAAGGGACAGAGCAGGGATTTGAACTCAGATCTGAATACTCTAAAACAGGACCCTGAACCACTGCATTTTATATTGTCTTCTGATCCTGTATTCTCCAATGAAATGATTGCTGTTCTAGAAAACATTTTTTCCTTCAGGAGCCCAGGATAAGAGGAGAGATGGGGAAGGCAGAGAGGCCAAGATGCTTCCCTGAGCTGCCTGGTGGGGAACCACCCTCACCCACTTGGGCCAGGCCCAGTGCTGGGCTCAATGGGAGCCGAGGCAGGACCTGTAGCTGTCCTCTAAGGAAGAGCCCCACCCGAGCCGTCAAGGGTCGACTGAGGATGGGTGACACTGTGAGGGGCAGTGGGGCACCCAAAAGTGACAGTTCCTAGGCCACAAACAATCTAGTCCCCAAACAAGGCAAAGAACACGACTCTTGCTGCTACTGGACACATTTCCAGCTGAGAAAAGCAGAGTTTCAGGCCTGGCGGGCTGTTTCAGGCAGGATGGATAGAGGGGAAGAGGAAGGAGAGAGGAGCCTGGGAGACATGGTAGGTCCATGACAACAGTCCAGGTGGCACAGACCCGTGGCTGAAGGACTGGGAAGTACGGCTGCCTAGGTATTTTCCGGCTACCTGGGTATTAAGCAAGAAATGCTTGAATGTAGCTTGGTGTTTAAGAGCAAGCTCTGGAGTCAGGCAGCCTGGATCACATCCCAGCTGTGCAGCTCACTGGCCACTTAACTGTCAAGTGGCTTTTCTGGTGTAGGTTTCCTTGCCTGTAACGTGGGATAACAACAGTACCTACATCATGGTGCTGGTGAAATAAAAATTACATAAAGCTCTTTGCCCAGTATCCAACACGTAGTAAGCACCTAATAACAGTAATTATTAATTATGAGAGTATTTCTCAAAAATATTAATCCTCTCCCCAAAGAAAAAGACAAAAATAAAAAAGAAACACAGCATTTATAGATATTTAGGTCATGCGTTTGGACTGGCATGGTGTTTTTTTTTTTCTAATATTTATTTATTTGGTTGTGCCGGGTCTTAGTTGCGTTAGGCGGGCTCCTTAGTTGCGGCTCACCAACTCCTTAGTTGTGGCACACGGGCTCCTTAGTTGTGGCATGCGAACTCATAGTCGTGGCTTGCATGTGGGATCTAGTTCCCTGACTAGGATTGAACCTGGGCTCCCTGCATTGGGAGCATGGAGTCTTATCCATTGCGCCACCAGGGAAGTCCCTGGAATGGTGTTTTTGGTACTTGTTTCTCATATACAACCCTTGCCTGGCCAAACAGGTTAACAGTCCCCTAGAAGCAGACATCACACACTATTTTAGCTCAATATGGCCCCAACCTCTACAGCATTGGGCATGGGTCCATGCACATAATAGGACCTCAGAGACTCCAGAACTTCAGGACTAAAAGACACCTGCTGTGCCAGGCTAACTGTGTGTGTGTGTGTGTGTGTGTTAACTAAAAGGATAACGCACGGCTCTTGCCCTTGAAAGGGTCACAGTTTAGCGAGGGAGGATCTTAAATCATCCTGTGACAATCTAATAATCCCATGCTCCCAAATCCACACGCACTCTTACCTGACATCTCTCTCACCACCCCCCCAAGTCATGCATGCATGCACATTTCCCCTCAGTTCCCTGGGCTCACAGGTAGCTCTAGCCCTGGCCTCTCTGGAAATGCTAGCTTTGGTCTGGACCCTGCGTGGAGCACAGAGGTTTCAACCTTAAGTGGAGTGAAAAGCCATTTGGCCCCATGCCAGTCTCATGGGTCCCCTTCCCCACCCCTTGCCCATTTTTATCAGACACTCCTGATGGCAGGTCTATGAAATCTCCCCTGGAGAGGGCTGTGGGTCCCTGGACTGACGTGTTTGATCAGCTGTTTCTGGTCTGCGCTGGGGGAACCAGTGCAAGAGCCGGCAGGAGTGGTGTTTGATCAGAAAAGCTGGGAAGCTCTGGGCCCAGCTAGCTGCTGTTGGCCTTCTGCTATGCTCTCCTCAGAGGACAAAGAAAGGAGGATGTTCTGATGGACCAGCCCACAGGGAACTTGGGGAACCTGCTCGCTGGCCAGGGTGAGAGGTGGAAGTTGGGCTCTGCCTAAGCGCATGAGGGCTGGTGGGAGGAGCACTGCCCAATCCTGGCTGAACGGCAGCAACACCTACCAAGCTCCCCAGGCTCACTGTCTGGTGCCAGGTATGTCAGGGAGACAAGTGTCTAGTGGACGTGGGACCTCTGCTCTGGTAGCACTGTGTGACAGAGCAGAGGATGGGACAGATGCACAAGGAAAAGCCTGGAGAACATTCACCAGAAGGTGAGCGCAGCTTCCAAGCCCATGTCCTAGATCCTCTCTTCTCAGTGAAAGCGTGAGTCCTGGAGTGTTTCCCAACAAAGGTCTAGGACGAGTCCACACTGAGCCATAAGCTATTTCTCTTTTTTCACCCAAACACACGCCCGAGTACCAGCTCATGGAGGGGAAGATAAACAATGAATCTGAGAGCTCCAGAGGCAAGGTAGGAAGGCCGGAAATCGTCACAAACGTAGTGCTTCCATTTCCCTCGCTCTCACTGGATGTGCTCCTGCCTGACATCCAGTCTGTGTCTTTCCTCAGACGTGACCCCTCAGCTGTGGCACCAAGGAGCTCTGAGAGTCCGGCTCCAACCCAGGAGGTCCTGTCCCCCCTCATCCCCATCCACCCTGGCCTGGGACAGAGGCTCTGGGTTATTATATATGATGCAGCCCAGAGAGCTCCATGTGACCTTGGTCTGGGGCTCCCCTAGCCTCCACCCCAGGCCCTCTATCTTAGGGTACCTCAGGCATCCTCCTTTCCTGCCCTCTCTGCCCTCTTCCCTCAGGTTCTTTTAAAGTGTTAGAAACACTAACAGACACCATCTATGAAGCGTCTATACTGTTAGCCATTTTACAGATGTTGCCTATCCTCCTCACTGTCATCATTAGGGACGACTAACCCAAGGTCACAGTCTGCTTAAAGGGGGGCTGCGAAGCTCCCCAGCCCGTGCACTTTGCACCGCGCTGCTCTGCCCCTTGCAGCCAGCCCCCTGGCCCAGGCTTAGGATAACTACACCACCGGGGAATCGCTCGGCCCACTTCCTAACTCTGCTCAATTACTCCTGACCCACAGCAGCACTTCACCCTCTGAACACACACACTTTCATGGCCGGAGCCCAGCTGCCTGGGACACTCAGGATTATTGCTCCAGATATGACCGCTCCAGCCCCTCTCTCCAAAGACACCACTTAGACAGAAAGGCATAACTTCCTAAAGGCCCTGTGGGCTCTGGGCAAGGGTCAGGACTGTCCCAGGAGAAGTGAGCAGAGTCAACCCCAGCCCTGCCTCAGGGCGGACCTGAGCTTAGCGGCTGCAGTATATGATGCCCCCGCCCCTGGCCTTACCTGCAGGACTCTTACTGCAGAAAGTATGCACATCCTATCTGTGTGTCTGCCTCTCTTGTCTCCTTGTTGGCTGTCAGCAACATGACATTTTCAGCTGTTCACCATGAATAAGTTTCTGCTTATTTTATAGTTATCTGCTGAGCACTTTGTGCTTTGGGGGCAGTTGAGATTCAAGAGATAAATGAAAAGTGCTGTTATAAAGATCCCTAAGGATGCAGAGAGAGGAAGATGAAAGACACGTAAAGGTGCAGGAATGAACAAGACACGTAAAGGTGCAGGAATGAACAACCTTCCCAGTGCTAGAAAGTGTAGGGAATGGCTGACCTGTAGGTGAAGGACTTTGTTAATTACAACTAAAATTTTCAACACCAAATTTCAAACACCAAACATTAAACATTAAATCTAGGCTTTTAATACTACAATTCTGTGGGGTAAATACAATAATTTCCTCCATTTGTGAATGGGAGCTGGAAGGAGGGAGCTCAGAGAGGATAAGTATCTCACCAAGGTCACACAGTCATAAAGTGGCATAGTTGGGATGTACCGAGGTTGGACACCAAAGCCTGTCTCTGAAACCCTGCACCATACTTGCTCCCTGGGAACGAGGGTTTAGAAAAATGAGACTCCACACGACAGGAGAGTTTTTTTGTCCTTCCCAGGCCATGCTAACATGGCCCACAGGTACACAATAGCCCCTAGGAAACCAGGCCTATCAAGCCTGGTCCCATCTGACAGCTGCCCAGAACCAAAGAGAAAACAGGTTTATAGCATCACAGGCCATTTGAAACTCATGCGGCATAGTTTTTTTCAAAGTACATATTTTATTTACATATAGTGCAAGTTGAACACGAATAATGGTTTGTAATCCAATTTAAACAGCCACCGTGTGCTGGCTGACCTGGCCGGACATGTGCACCCTGTCCTGACCGCGGGTGGTAGCAGGTGTGACTGGCCTTTGTAAGGGAAATGATGCAACATTTCCATGATTTGGAAGCAATCTAAATTAGCCGATGGGATAAAATTTTTTTTTTTTCAACAATGTAATCCCCGAAGCACAGCAGCTTCTCCCTTCCTTACAGGCCAAGTCATAGGTGTAGCAAGTTTCTGAGTTCTGGCTGTGCTTCTGAGCTTTTGGCCCAAGTCCTACTAGCCCCAAGGTTTTCCATGGCAACAAAATACTCCTTTCAACCCCTAATTTTTCTTTCACTCCCACTTTCTCCCTACTTCCCAAGTATCCCTGCAATACACTAGGCCAAGCGGAGCAGGGCAGGGGCTGCTGAAGTCTTCCTTTGGGAGGACTGATTAAAGCATCCCAGGATTTTCTCCACCACTGTCCAACTTCCTAGTCCCAATTCAATAGAAATATTGCTTGTCCCCTAGAACCATGCTAGGTAAGGCTGGCAGTTCCTCCAACCCTTAGTCAATTCTTAGATCTCAGGCACATGAGAGTTAAATCCCCCACCCCATATTATTAATAAGTAATCAGCCTATGGTGACCGCAACATCACCTGGGGTAGAGAAACTCTTTGGGCCCATCTCATCTTTCTCCTCGATTTACACCATGAGCAGAGAACAGGGCCCTTGTCTCCCCCATTTACCCCTGTTTGACTGGATCTATTTCACCCTCAGTCCGCGACTCTCAGGGCTCTTCCCTGGGGGATGAAGCTGAAATACATTCCATGGCTGGTGGGAGGGGAGAGCCAGACAGCTTCCTCAGAGAGGACTTGAATGACCAGGGAACCTGGCATTCACACTGTAGACTGTGGCACTTGCTGGACTCAGGTTTTATAAAATAAACAAGTCTCTGCCCCTTTGCTGCACCTCAGGCTCTGCTCACACACTTGCAGTCCCATCTTCCCAGAGCGATCCTCGCTCTTGAGCCATCTACTCGCTGTCTGTCTCACTCACCAGGGATGGGCAAATGCCGTTCCGTAAGTGACCCCCACGGAATCAGACTCCAGCTTGGAATCTGTCTGCCCTTTCCTCCTCAACAGGTGTTTCATAGGCTCTGGGAGCAGAGAAGAGTTGGGGTCTTACCGGATAAATACGCGTTCCAACAAGTCCACAGACTCTACACCACTGCCAGCGCCCCCAGGGTTCAGCCCTGAGGCCACAAGGGCAGCACCATGGCAACAAGGCAGAGACCACCACTGCCACATGAGAGCAAGTGATGTGGCCAAGGGGACCCCGGTAACATGTCCTCCGCGGCAGCAATTCAGAAGGTCTCTTGGGCAGAAGTGGGAGAAGAGAATAAAATGGCCAAGTAGGGCTAGAAGAAGTCTTCCTACAATAAAATCCATGCTTGGGCGTCTCTAGGGAGCAGCACCGTAACAGCGCTGTTGATGCAGCAGCTTGCCGAGGTCCACTCAGAGCAGAGACGAAATTCAGGGCGGACCTTTCGCTCACGTTGACCAGAACCAGCACAGGCCTCGTGCTCCTGCTGGCTGTGCCACAGGGTGAGGGCGCAGCCAGCAGCATTATCTCACGGCTCTGTCTGCTCTTGGCAAAGTGAGTTGTGAGTCTGGTGATGCTGAAGAAAACGAGTGTCCCGCCACGATCTGGGTCTCCAGCGGAAACCAGAGAAAGGGTGCCTCAGTACTTGAAAGGATCTGGAAGTTGGGTTTAAAGCTTATAGCTTTCTTTATTCAGAAGACTTTTTAAAAAGAAAAATCACTTTCCCCTACAGGTCCTCAGCAATTAATTTTTAAAATTTTGTTTTTTTTGGCTGGAAGAAGTTCTGATAACACTGCTATTCCCACCCACCCATGCACTTTTTTTTTTTTTTTTTTTTTTTTTTTGCTGCACGCGGGCCTCTCACTGCTGTGCCCTCTGCCGTTGCAGAGCACAGGCTCTGGATGCGCAGGCTCTGGATGCGCAGGCTCTGGATGCGCAGGCTCTGCGGCCATGGCTCACGGGCCCAGCCGCTCGGCGGCATGTGGGATCTTCCCAGACTGGGGCATGAACCCGTGTCCCCTGCATTGGCAGGCGGACTCTCAACCACTGCGCCACCAGGGAAGCCCCACCCATGCACTCTTATCTGCCGGGCTTGGCCTCCATGCCCTGTAAGCAGGGCTGCTCCACTCTTTCAATGGGTTTTATCTGGTGCCAAGGGGAGATTCGGTGCCATCTCATCACTTGCTGATCAAGAGCAATCCTGGTCCAACAGCTCACAGAACTGAAAACCCTTAAGAAGACAGAGACGGCCGTGGCAGAAGCAGTGAGGGCCTCACAGGGAGGCAAAGTCTTAAAGGTTTGAGCACCATCTTCTGGTCAGTTATTGGCCTCTGAAAACTTCATTTACTTCAGAATGGGACAATCCCTGAGCTGACAAGCTCAAATGATTTGCACATAAAATGAGCACACAACTGGTGGCGGGGTGAGCTGGCCCAGCTGCCTGCACAGAGCAGGATGGACGCAGCAGACACACTGGCCAGTGTTAAGGTCCCACCTTCTGCCCTTCCAGCAACGTGTGATGGCAACAGAAGTAGCGACCATGACCCAGATCGACCCCTCCCCTGCTGGTACCTGGTGATGTGAAATGTGCTTAGAAAGAAGGGGTGGCCTTGTCTTCTGCCAGCCTGTATTTTGAGGGTGAGTGATCAAACTGGGCAGTACCTTCCGCAGGGGGTCAACCACACGAGGTGGCAGGGAGCCGTGCTGGGTGTGTGAACACGGCCCTAGCTGACTTCAACCTTCTGCCATCAGGGAAAGGAAGATAAATGCTAGTCATTCCCTCCATCTAATTACACTTCATAATGGATTCCATAAACCATTAATTATCAGATTATATTTTAGGAACTGAAGATAAAAAAGCTTTGTAAAATTCAGACTCCAAAGGATCACTGACCTGCACTCATAGTGGCAGCTGGAAAGAGCTCAGACAACAGGCTACTCACAGGCAAGGAAGACCCTGGCAGGAGGAAGACTCAGGGGCCACCATGGGCGCTACTCCACCTGGCGCTGGTTCACTGCTACGTTACATGTATCACGTGCTCCTCAGGGAGGGGATGAGGCCTCCAGGTTGGGTAGAAGCTTTAGGCTTTGATTAGGGAAAGGGGATTGAGGACACCACAGAAAAGCTATGGGAACCAGCCTCAGGTGCAGAATACCATGAAGAGTTTCCTGGAAAGGCAGAGACGGTTTGCAGCTAGATGGCCTCACACTGAACATTCCCAGAAGAAACACTCCAGAGGCTTCGTTTTGGGAATGGCTGACTATACTGACAAAGTGGGACTCAGCACGGAAATGAAGCCTTCCTGCGTCAGCATGCTGCCACCTGTCCTACCGCCACCATGAGAGGAGGCTGGAAGGGTGACAGACGTGAGGAAGGGGCTGAGTGTGCTCAAGGCTGGGAATCCCCAGATGGTCCGATGGTGCTTTTCTTTTTTTTTTTTTTTGCCGTACGCGGGCCTCTCACTGTTGTGGCCTCTCCCGTTGCGGAGCACAGGCCCTGGACGCGCAGGCTCAGCGGCCATGGCTCACGGGCCCAGCCGCTCTGCGGCATGTGGGAGGATCCTCCCGGACCGGGGCACGAACCCGCGTCCCCTGCATCGGCAGGCGGACTCTCAACCACTGCGCCACCGGGGAAGCCCCCTATTTTCTCTCATTTTTAAATGGCCAGAAGGCACTGGCAGTGCCTGCAGCCCCACTCTGTGGGCCACTGTCTTGCACTGAACTGCTGCTCTGCATGCTGAGGGCTGCCAGCACATCACATCGCTCTGGTTACTCTGGTCACCAGCTCTTATCTCACTGCTCTTTCAGGCTCCATTTCAGAAGCTATACTCCACTTGGGGATGGACAATGTCAGAGAAGCCACAGCAGCAGGCCTGCCTGCTACGGAGGGCGGTCGCGTTGGTGCTGATGACTCAGACTTGGTTTTATGAGAACCATGATGCTTCTGTCCGTTTCCCAAGTGAGACCACTTAGGTTGGTGCTAAGCTAAGATGCTCAATACTCAGGACATCGAGGGAGGAAGGGCAAAAGGCAAGTGCGGAGCATTCTCTCTACTGCAAACGTAGGACCCTCCACGATGAGCAGCCACTCACTTGGCCTCCCCACAGATTAGGGTCACGGTACCATCTAGCAAGTCCTCCACCGTCACTGCCACAAGCTCAGAGCTGGTCTGGGATGTCTGTGAATCTGGCAATGTCACAAACACCTGCGAACCAGCAAGCTGGGTCTCCTCCAAAGTGATCACCTGCTCCGTCTGGGCCACCGGCTCTGGGGTTTGGATCACCTGAAAGGGAAACACCGTGAGGCTGCTCTGGGCAGTGTCCACAGTTGGCTCCCCAGAATTTACATGGTTTTCATCTCACGCTGTAATGATATTTATGTTTTCACCTGAGGAGAGCAGTTACATGTGCTTAATGGGAAGAGGCAAGTCTCACACCAGTGATGCAAAAGAGAAGGCAGGCAAACAATTTAAGTAAGTCTGTGTGCCAAACTGCTATAATTTAGCTCAGTATGCCACCTCAGGGTGCCTGGACTCTGATTACACACCAGTGAACGCGGGCTCAGTTTCTCACACTGGGTTTTCCTGTCTTGAGGATTACACTGCAGAAGTAAGTGCCGTGCGAAAGGAATGCTACTGAATCAAAGTGGTTCGTGTCAAGCTTGAACCATGGAAATGGGAATGGTTTACCAGAAGCCTCGGGTTGCCAAAGGTGGCATGTCTGGACCTTGATCAGGCTAAGAGCCTTACTTGGAGGCTACGTGGCTACAGAGCTAATGGCTACAGGAAGAAGAACGGACAGACAAAATGTGGCTTCTGTCAGTTCCCTCACGCAGCTCACCAGGCTGGAGGGCACTGGCTTCTCTCCTCCACAGCCCACACACGCCCCTTCCAAATCTGCAGCATCTGTTAAAGATGCCTTTCCCATCTCAGGGAGAACTAGTCTGGTTAAGTACACCCAGTTCCTGCCTGAACCTCCGAGTTGATGTTTCTGAGCCATGGAGCTCGGAACAGCTGGATGTTTTCAATACAGAGCGCCCGCAGAGGGCACAGCAACCCTGGCTCTTGAGAGCTGCCGAGAGCAGCAAGCGCTTTCCACTAGACCCGAGTGGGCAGAAATGGAGACGCCAAGCTCAGCCACGTCTCTGCTGTAGGAGTGAAGAGACCAATTGTGATGTTCAATAAAAAAACACCTAGGATAGCAGTTTTCAAACTGTTTTTCTTTCTTTTTCTTTTAGCAATGGAATCTTTTTTATCGCCCCAAAGGACATCTTACCCAGAATCCTAATATATAAAAAAGATAAAAGCAGAGCTGTTCTCATTGAAATGGCAGCAGGATTGGCACCCAGAGGCCTGGCCGCCTGTCTTGCCCTCTGCTCCCCACAGAGGCCTGTAAGAACACGGCTATAAGGGGCTGCTCTACGGGACAGGACGGGGGGCAGCCCAGCCAGCTCACAGTTCCTCTCCCGTCCATTCACAAATTACTGTCAATCAACAGAATGGAGTTTCTTTTCCCTTCCTGCCCACCCTCTCTGGAGAAGACGGGAAGGCAGTAATAGAACTAGAGACACAAAGAGGGGCTGGAGCAAGCGTAGCCTTGAAATATCAGAAGAGGGGGGCTGTTCACCCAGGTAAAGGTGAGAAGCCCAGACGTTCAAATGTGCCCTGTGCCCAGCCCAGAGGAGCTACCAAAGCACTTCAGCTGAAGGTGGTCTCAACAAAGAGCTCATCTACCCTCCTCCGAGGTTTCCGGCAACTCTCACCACATCCCATGGTGTTCTGCAGAAGGTGAGGGAGTGTGTGAATTGGGAGGAGAGGCCAATGTCATTCTGCTTTTGAAAATTCTTGTTCCAGCTTCCCTCTACTCAGGGGCCATTTCACATGTAGTCACCAGGAGGCTAGAATTTTCTGTTCTGTTTGGAAAGAGGTCCAGAGACTCTTCTGCAAGATCCTCCTGGTCATGAATGCATCACTCACGGGGCCCTTTGAGAGCCCCGGGGAGAAAGGCTAGCTATCGTGATGGGACTGCCTCCAGAGAAGCCTTAGGAGCCCCGTGTCAGCACCCTCATATCTGATGGCCCCAGAATCACCTGCACCATCTGTGAGGCGGCCGCTTGGCTTTCAGTGCCCGTCACCTTTGGGTGTTCAGACTCCAAGTGACAGTCCAGCTGGGCCTGGGAGGTGAAGAGCTCCCCGCAGAGCTCACAGGGGAAGGTGCTCTCCGACTGCTTGAAGTGCTCAGTGGTGACGTGGTGCTGCAGCGCCCCGGGAAAGCGGAAAGTGGCTGCACAGTACAGACACCGGAATGGCTGTGACCCTGGAGGAGGGGGACAGAGGGAGTGACTGAGGGAAACGAGAGCAGGGAGGGGAGAGGAAGGTGCAAGGGGGGGCGAGGAGCACAGGCAGGTCCAGAGGCAGCTCTTCAGCTCCTGTGGGGCCTGGAGCGTGTACAGTTTGGGGAGCCCTCTCTAGGAAAACGGATACAAAATTACACATACAGGATGAGGGGCAGATCTTTGGAAGGGTCCCGCCAAGTGAAAGGCTCCAAGGCACAGCTTCATTAGCATCAGATTCAGGCTAAATCTGCCTCTGCCAAAGCCCATTATTCATTCAACTGTAATGATGCTGACAATGTTTATTTCGTCAGTTCTAAGAAGCACGTTTTAACGTCTCTGAAATGGGATCCGTGGCATCTTACTACTGTTACAGGCCACGGAGGTTGGGTGTAATTGTCAACAAGTGCACTTGCACGGACACCTAAAAGGGCAGCATTAAGACTTGCAGAACGCACGTCCACAGTCTGAAAGAAAAGCCCTAAGACAGGAGCACTGCATGTTTTAAACTCACAGGAAACGAATGGTTTAGGAGGGAGGAGGTGAGGGTTGGACGTTCAGCTACACTCCCAAAGCAGGAATCAGAAGACTAGTTTTGCTAATGCTCGAGACACCAAAGCCACCTTACCGTGCGCTCCATCACCAGTGCTCCTGACGGTGGAGGGCAGCACCACGTGGAATAACACTCACGCCAACAGTCTGAACTGAGAGCTACTTGGGAAGCTGAATTCTTACGTTAATCAACTTATTTCTTACGTTTCCTTTTTTTATGTATGCATACAAGAGTGCATAAAATCTACATCAAATTAAGTCCAAAGCAGCACTTAGGATAACCTGCAAACTCTAAGTGATAAGAAAGCATAGTTTAACTGGCAGCAGTTTTTCTTTCTTAACAGTTCATTAGAAGTGGTGCCTCTTATATACCTGGCATTTTAGATTTGGTAAGATATAGCAGGAACAATGATAATCATGGGTAACGCTTACGAGATGCTTACTGGCACCAGGCCTTAAGTGTTTTCTGTGTACTACCATATTCAACTCTCACGGTTACCCTATGAAGTAGGTACTGCAATCGTCCCTGTTTTGTAGATGAAGAAACTGAGGCACAAGTTAGTTGTTACTTAGCCTGGGCTGCACAGCTGCAGATGGTGGAGATGAGACCCATCCCTGGGCAGTGCAGCTCAGGAGCATCTTGGAAGGGGCACTGACCTGAATGCTGGCACTTGATGTGAACCTGCAGCAAAGCTGGCGTGGGGAAGAGCTCCTTGCACTGGTCGCATTCATGGAACTTCATATCTGCGAAACACACGAGGAAAGAAGTGGTGGGAAAGAACAAAAGGAAGATTCTCTGAGCCTGGGGAGTAACAGGGCTGGGGGCGGGGTGATGGCTCACACTTAGCGAGCATCTACGAAGTGCCAGGATCCTGATACCTATGCTACATTAGTGCAATCTGTGGTAAAGAGCGCCAGATCTGGATCCAAGTGCCCGGATGCAGAGGGTTTTTGTGAGAATTAAAGGAGAAAACACACACGGGTGCTGAGCATAGCGCCATGTACTCAGGAAACACTTCATAACTGCGAGCTGTTGTGATTATCCCCCAATTTATCTGTAACACAGGTATGAATAATTGACTTTCTGAAGAAAAGGAAACAGGTTCAGAAAGAGAAGTCACTTACCAAGGTCACACAGCTAGAGTTAGGAGTCCCACCCTGGCCTGTGTGCCACGCTTCCCATGTGACACGACCAATCACCACCGAGGCTGGCAGGAGTCACACTGCTCTACGTCTCCAGTTGCAAGAACTACTGCTACTCAAGCTAGTGTTACTGATGGACTGACGTGGCACCTGCCGGTGTGCTGGGGAGGAAGAGGCTGTCACTGCAGCACACCACACTCTAGCACTAGAAGTCGTGATTTAGGGCTGGAACCCAGGATGCTACGTCACCAAGCCCCTTCCACTCCTCAGCCCCCACTCCCAGTCCAGGGCACCCCAATTCACCTGCATGCTCTGCTTTGATGTGCTTCTTGTGTTCAATGGTGTTGGGAAAGGTTTTGTCACAGGAGCTGCACTGGAGTGACGAGAACTTGGAAGATCGATGGTTCTGAGCAGCAAACACGTCAGGGTGGTGGGTCCGATTGTGGTACCACAAACCAGACAATTGCTAAAAGGAATGTGGCAAATGTTAGGTCTTGGATGTTCTAGCAAGCTGGAGAGTTCACAAAGCCTCATGAGAGAAAAGCGCTCCCAGGGAAGCTTATGGACCTGGAGTCGCACCCTTACCCACCACAGTCAGTGCTGACACGCGAGGGGACGCTGGTGCTCATGGGAACAAGGCACCTGCGTATTTACTGAGGTCACCACAGGGCAGGGCCGGGGCCTTCAGAAACCCATTCCTCACAAGCTTAGGAGGGAGGTATTAGGCTCTTTCCAGTGACGTGGAAGCTGAGGCACAGAGGGGTGAAGTGACTTGCCCAAGGTCACACGATTAGTAAACAGGAGGACCAGGATTCACACCCTGGCCTTCTGAATGGAGAATCTGTGCTTCACCACCGAGCTGTCTTGCTGCCTGTCAGAGGCCCAGGGCACAGCAGGGAAACCCGCTGGAGAGGGGCAGTGCTGTCCCTACTCCATAAGCCCCTTCTTCCCGGGTTCCAGAGCAGCGCTGTAACACTCTCCGTACAATTCCATGGTTTCCTAGAGACCAAGCCCAGGTTTTACCCAGCTCTGTAACCCTAACGTCACAGCACAATGCTTGGAACAAAGTTAGCTCTCAATTTCTGTTGAGCTGAAATTAGCTGCTGGGTTTCTTTCTCTGTACCCAAATGCTATACATGCCAGCGAGGGCCATTCTTTTCTCTGTGGTCTTAGAGTTTCTCAAAGAAGTGGTTTCTTTTCAGATCTGTATGGGGTTTCCCTTCAATTACATAGCAAACTCTAAGGTAAAAAAGCAGAGCTCTTCCCCAGGAGTTTAAAAAAAAACCCCACAAAACACCAATAATTGTGCTAAACAAGATAATTCCAGGTAGCGTTACACACCCCAGTGTCATTCTCACATCCCTCAACACATGGGATCAATAGGTTCTAAAGAATGTAAATATCCAGGGAAAATGCAGGATTCAGTTCAGGACAAGGCTGAAATCTAAGAGAAGAAGTGCAAGAACTCTTGGCTCCAATTAAAGCTCCCCCACTGACCCCACTCTGACCAGGTCACCACAGAGGATCTGAATAACCTATCAGCTGCATTCTTCATGAGAACCAGCCAAATGGTCATATCCTGGAGACGAGGTGTTCTGCAAGCCACAAACACGGGGACCAAGGGAGACCAAAGGGAGACCAAAGGGAGAGTGGATGAGGGCCCAGGAAAGGTGCCCGCAGAAGCTGAGCTCACCTGGTAGGCCTTGTTGCAGATCCCACAGCTGAAGGGCTTCCCTCCGACGTGGGTCACCATGTGCCGCTCCAGCATCGAAGGGGCGCTGAAGATCTTCCCACACGTGGGGCAGGGGTGGTACTCCTTGGAGTGCACCTCGTGGATGTGCTTTCGGTGATCCTGCAGAGTGGGGAAGCTCATCCTGCATTTCTTGCAGTCATACGGATCTTCTATGTCTGGTTCCATGAGGGGAGGGAGGGGGACACCACAGGCAACAATCAGTGACAAGTGGTTTTCAGTGTGCAGCTCCAGAAGCAAGACTGTTTAGAGGTCATGCGGGGTGACAGACTCGAAGGGCCAGAAATCACCGCATCCATCACCTAACTACCTCCTACCTTCATCCTGGGAGGTGGGGTTCCTCTGAGGCTGCTGGATTAACCACCTCTGAGCATTAGTTTACCTCAATTCCTCATCTTACATCTTATAAGTTAAATTCCATCTTAGTACTTTCCAGGGAGTATCACCTTTGCTCTTCCCCTGCCTGCAGTGGGTGTTTTGGGGTTTTCTAATTCTCTATAGAGATTTCCCACATACTCCCCAAAGCATCACTATTTCCTTTTTTGTCAGTAGTACAATGCAGAGGATGAATGCTTCCTTGATCCCCACTTTAGATTCAACAACAAAAACATTTTCAGAAGTAATGTTTATTAAGTGCTATATGACATGCGTGTTTTAAGTGCCTACATATATTAAATCACTTAAAACTTCCAATAACCCTATGTGTAGGTTCTACTACCAGTCCTATTTTATAGATTAGGAAAATCAAGGTTTAGAGAGTGCCCAGTGGCACAAGTATGATATTGCTGAGCTGGGTAACAATCCCAGCTTTCACTCCCAAGGTCATGCCCTGAGCTGCATGCTGCATTGGACAAGGCAACTCCTCAGTGGGACCTCAAAAATAAGAACTAGCACTGATGAAGAATACATTTGCCATCCTGTGGCAGGAAAGTTCAGTCTTTTTCTGAAGGTAACAGAAAGTAAAATGTTTGAATAATAAAATCCTTTGCCCACAGAAAGGCCCAGCCCATCAGCCAATCTTATGTGTGCACTGATCCAGGTTAATTCAGGGATTCTGACACGCAGCAGCACTCGGCATCATTAACTAGTATCCCCGTGGACGTGAGCTCTTGAGATCTCAGTTTCACACTATCTTTTAAGATACTCTGAAGGAATTCTCCGTAAGCAATGATGTGATCCTATGAAACAGGCAAGGAACAGTCAATGAGAGAGGGGCCTGGATGCTGGGCCTGCTTTGGGTGATCCACTCCAAGTCATGGCAAAGTGTTTTGGGTCTTTTCTATTCTGAAAATTGATAATGTCTTCCCCTTTCCTGACTTCGTGTGATGCTACTGGGAAAAGGAGACTAAAGCGGAATGTCATTTAAAGAGATTGAGAGGACTTCAAAGTTGTGGCACTGGATCCAAGCCAAATCCCACTCACCTGGAAGTCTACTGCAACTGGATTTTCTGGACAACCTTGTAAACTCCTTGCGGGGAGTGGGGGGCAGCACTTTATGTTTTCCTGTATTGCCCAGTGCCCAGCCACATGCTGGGCACATACAAGCTCTGGCGAAGTGCCTCGTTGGCTGGCTGACAACAGGCTTGAATGTGTTGACAGAAAGCACATGTCTGTGAGATACTGTATTTGCCAACAGCTAGAAACTGGTGTGTGGGGAACAGAGGTAGGGAGGGGAAAAGGGAAGAAGGGTATGCAAGGTGCATGGCATGAAAAAAAAAGGCAGGCTCTTATGGTGACAGATGGCACTGGAGAAGGCTGCTCTTGTCACCAATACTCTCTGGCATTTATTGAGCATTTTCTATGTGGCAGGCATGGAGCTTCATGCTTTATGTGTGATATCTCTTTTATTCTCACAACAGCCCAATGTGGTAGTATTACTATTTTCTCTACCTTACAGAAGGGGCATAAGAGGCTTAAAAAGGTAAAGAAATTTGTCTAAGGCCTCAAAGAAGTAAATGGCAGAGTAATCAAGATTCAAGCCCAGGCCCGTGTGATTCCAGAGCCCAAGCTCTTAACCACCCTGCTGGGCTGTGCTGATCACACGACTGCTACAACAGAGCAGCTGAAGATGATGTGACGTGACCAGTGGACGCCTCCTTGGCGATTTCCTGATGATGTGATGAGGAATCACAAAATCTCTTCCTCCCCTGTGTGTGTTGAATGGAAGTGTGTTTTTGTCTGTATCAGTTCTAGTAGAAGGGGACAAAGATGGCGGCAGACACTACTAACTGAGTGAATACAAGGCATTTGGAAGAGAATGCTGGGCAGAAGGCTTTTTAAGGGAACATGACCAGGGACCACTCACAGTGGTACACATTAACTCAGAAAGTGTCCAGGCTACTCCTATGGGGAAAGGCAGGTTATGACCATAAGATGAGAGTGGGAGTAGGAAAAAGAAGCTCAGCGGACAAATGGAAATATGCTGGTGCTCTGCGAGCCTGTCTGTTATAGAGACGCTTTCCTTCAAACATAATGGGCCTCCGTCAGCCAAAAAGAGCCAGGTGGGCTAAAACGGAAGACAAGGAAACAGCCTGGACAGAGAATCACACAATGACACGTTAAAATGGGATTCTTCTTGAAATAGGAATGAGGGACTCTGGCTTTTGCAGGAAAATAGGAGAGGGGAAGGCATTGAACGGGGCCCAGCTCTGGTGGAGTGATGACTGTTACGACTGCTGCACGCCTTCCCAGCGCCAGGCCTGGTGCCGAGTGCCTAATACCCACAAACTCAGTACATACTGTGAAAGGTGTGCAGGTGGATGGAGAGGCCATTGGCTTGCCGGAAGCCCTTGCCACAATCTCTGCAGACATATGGCTTGTCCCCGGTGTGGGTCCTCACGTGGCGGGACAGCTCAATGGACTGGGCAAACACAGCATCACAGTACTGGCACGCATACATTTTTCCTGGAAATATACATGAGTTTCTTAGAGGCAGCACTAAACATTTAGGGCATTCATAAAAACAAAATCACATTCTAAGGCACAGAGCAGGGAAATATAATCTGGGAGATGACAGTAAAACACGAGGCAATTTGTAATACACTGGGTGAGAGGTCTGAGCCATCCTATCAGATGGTACCTCACAAACACAGTTGATCACACAGAGGGGGTATCAGTGTCTCCCTACCCTGAGGGATAAGGACAGAGTTCTCATCACACAAGACCAGCCATCTGTTAATCTGGCCACTACAAGTATGTAAGAGCTCATTCCATTCCCAGGGAACAGATATATCCTTGAGCCCAGAAATACGTGAGTCTGGATCCCGTGAAAAACACACGGGGCAGAAATGCAACTGCACGTAAAAATGACAGACATGGATTCAGAAAAGAATGACAGCTTTCTGCCAGTGACTTGCTATAAAGATTCTCTTGGCTTCTCTATTTTCTCATGCACTAATGAAAATACAACGACTAGACTGCCAGAGAGTATTAGAAAATACCGGTAAAGAGCAAGTCTGGAAAATCGGCATTTGTAAAAAAATGCTAGACCAAATGTACCTTCAATCTCCCTTATGGGCCAACAGAGAAATGGGAAAATCAATAAGGTGAGAGTCCAGACAGCCCAGATCCTAGGGCTGACCTCAACTAGGGCAATCTATCTCATTTTCATTTTTTTTATGTTACACTTCGGAATAAGATTTTGTTAAGAAAAAAAGGGTTTCTTACCATTTCCTCTAAGATCAGAACAAGACAAGGGTGCCCACTCTCACCACTATTATTCAACATAGTTTTGAAAGTTTTAGCCATGGCAATCAGAGAAGAAAAAGAAATAAGGAATCCAAATTGGAAAAGAAGTAAAACTGTCACTGTTTGCAGATGACATGATACGATACATAGAGAATCCTGAAGATGCTACCAGAAAACTACTAAAGCTAATCAATGAACTTGGCAAAGGATACAAAATTAATGCACAGAAATCTCTTGCATTCCTATACACTAACAACGAAAAATCTGAAAGAGAAATTAAGGAAACAATCCCATTTACCATTGCAACAAAGAGAATAAAATACCTAGGAATAAACCTACCTAAGGAGACAAAAGATCTGTATTCAGAAAACTATAAGACACTGATGAAAGAAATCAAAGATGATACAAACAGATGGAGAGATATACCATGTTCTGGATAGAAGAATCAACTTTGTGAAAATGACTATACTACCCAAAGCAATCTACAGATTCAGTGCAATTCCTATCAAACTACCAATGGCATTTTTCACAGAACTAGAACAAAAAATTTTACAATTTGTATGGAAACACAAAAGACCCCGAATAGCCAAAGCAACCCTGAGAAAGAAAAACGGAGCTGGAGGAATCAGGCTCTCTGACTTCAGATTATACTACGAAGCTATAGTAATCAAGACAGTATGGTACTGGCACAGAAACAGAAATATAGATCAATGGAACAGGACAGAAAGCCCAGAGATAAACCCACACACATATGGTCACCTTATCTTTGATAAAGGAAGCAAGAATATACAAAGGAGAAAAGACAGCCTCTTCAATAAGTGGTGCTGGGAAAACTAGACAGCAACATGTTAAAGAATGAAACTAGAACATCCCCTAACACCATACACAAAAATAAACTCAAAATGGATTAAAGACCTAAATGTAAGGCCAGACACTATAAAACTCTTAGAGGAAAACATAGGCCGAACACTCTATGACATAAATCACAGCAAGATCCTTTTTGACCCACCTTCTAGAGAAATGGAAATAAAAACAAAAATAAACAAATGGGACCTAATGAAACTTAAAAGCTTTTGCACAGCAAAGGAAACCACAAACAAGACTAAAAGACAACCCTCAGAATAGGAGAAAATATTTGCACATGAAGCAACTGACAAAGGATTAATCTCCCAAATACACAAGGAGCTCATGCAGCTCAGTATCAAAAAAACAAACAACCCAATCCAAAAACAGGCAGAAGACCTAAGTAGACATTTCTCCAAAGAAGATATACAGATTGCCAACAAACACATGAAAGGATGCTCAACATCACTAATCATTAAAGAAATGGGAATCAAAACCGCAATGAGGTATCACCTCACAGCAGTCAGAATGGCCATCATCAAAACATCTACAAACAATAACTGCTGGAGAGGGTGTGGAGAAAAGGAAACCCTCTTGCACTGTTGGTGGGAATGTAAATTGATACAGCCACTATGGAGAACAGTATGGAGGTTCCTTCAAAAACTAAAACAGAACTACCATATGACCCAGCAATCCCACTATTGGGCATATACCCTGAGAAAACCATAGTTCAAAAAGAGTCATGTCCCACAATGTTCATTGCAGCACTATTTACAATAGCCAGGACATGGAAGCAACCTAAGTGTCCATCAACAGACGAATGGATAAAGAAGATGTGGTACATATATACAATGGAATATTACTGAGCCATAAAAAGAAACAAAATTGAGTTATTTGTCGTGAGGTGGATGGACCTAGAGTCTGTCATACAGAGTGAAGTAAGTCAGAAGGAGAAAACAAATACCATATGGTAACACATATATATGGAATCTAAAAAAAAAAAAATGGTTCTGATGAACCTAGGGGCAGGACAGGAATAAAAACACAGACGTAGAGAATGGACTTGAGGACACCAGGGGGCAGGGAGGGGAAGCTGGGACGAAGTGAGAGAGTGGCAATGGACATATATACACTACCAGATGTAAAATAGCTAGCTAGTGGGAAGCAGCCACATAGCACAGGGAGATCAGCTCGGTGCTCTGTGACCACCTAGAGGGGTGGGAAAGGGAGGGTGGGAGGGAGGGAGATGCAAGAGGGAGGGGATATGGGGATATATGTATACATATAGCTGATTCGCCTTGTTATACAGCAGAAACTAACATAATATTGTAAAGCAATTATACTCTAATCAAGATGTAAAAAATAAATAAATAAAGTAGCAGTACAGCAGGGGGAAAAAAAAAGAAAAAAGAAAAACAGGGTTTCTTGAATCAAGAGTTGAAATTATTGAGAAGCCCAGGACTCAGCCTTTGGCCTTCTTCTCTGTCTCCACTTTCTAGATGATCGTATCTCAGAGCCTTACATTCCACCTGTACATTGCTAGCTCCCACATTCTCTCTAGCTCCCACATTTACATCTCTATCTCCCAGCTGTCCCTAAAACTTCAGACTTATATCCACTGCCTATCAGCCTAGTTGTCCAGCTGGAGGTCCAAGAGTAGCTCAAATTTACCACCATGCCAAAACAGAGTTCCTGAGTCCACCGCCACCACCCCTGCAACCCACCCACCTATACATACACACACACTCCAGTTTCCCCCGTTTCAGTAACTGGCAGCATCATTTACCTGGCTGCTCATGCCAAAACCCCCAAAGCCACCCTTAATTTCTCTCTTTCCCTCATATCCCACATCTAATCCATTATCAGTCCTGTCACTTCCACTTTCAACAACATATCCCCAAACTTGAACATTTTTTTACAACCCCTCCAACACAGCTTCGTAAGACCCATTCTGGATTTTTAACCTCCAAAGTGATGAGACAATACATTTGCGCTGTTTTAAGCCACTGTTCCTGGTAATTTTTTACAGCAGCAATAGAAACGAACACACCTCACATAAAAACCAAAGTCTTTACCTTGGCTTAGAAGATCCTATAAGATCTGGCCTTTTGGTTTCTTTTTTTAAAAATAAACTTTTTTATTTTTATTTTTTTTTTGCTGTATGCGGGCCTCTCACTGTTGTGGCCTCTCCCACTGCGGAGCACAGGCTCCGGACGCGCAGGCTCAGCGGCCATGGCTCACGGGCCCAGCTGCTCCGCGGCACGTGGGATCCTCCCGGACTGGGGCACGAACCCGCGTCCCCTGCATCGGCAGGCGGACTCCCAAAAACTGCGCCACCAGGGAAGCCCCAACTTGTTTATTTTTATTTGTTTATTTTTGGGTCTTTGTTGCTGAGCACAGGCTTCCTCTAGTTGCGGCGAGCGGGGGCTACTCTTCATTGTGGTGCATGGGCTTGTCACTGCGGTGGCGTCTCTTGTTGCAGATGACTTCTCTTGTTGCAGAGCATGGGCTCTAGGCACGTGGGCCTCAGTAGTTGTGGCACGTGGGCTCAGTACTTGTGACTTGCGGGCTCTAGAGCGCAAGCTCAGTAGTTGTGGCGCACAGGCTTAGTTGCCCCGCGGCGTGTGGGATCTTCCTGGACCAGGGCTCGAACCCGTGTCCCCTGCATTGGCAGGCAGATTCTTAACCACTGCGCCACCAGGGAAGTCCCAAGATCCGCCCTTTGGTGACCTCTCTGACCTTATCTCTCAACCCTTTTCCCTCATTCACTGTGCTTTAGCCCCTTCTAGTTGTCTTCGGTCCCTCCAACAGGTAAGTCTCATTCGTTCCCACTTGGAGGGGGGTGCTCTGCACTCGTGATGTTCTCCTCCTAGATCTTCCATTGGTTCTGTCTCTCACTGTGTTCAGGTTTCTATTCAAATCTCCTCTGCTCTCTCTGATGAGACAAATATTAATAAATAGTTCCCAATCCCCACCCCTGCTGCTTATTCTGCTTTATTTTTCCTCATTGCAATGACTACTACCTGAATTTATATTACACATTTTTTTTTTTTTTTTTTTGCGGTACGCAGGCCTCTCCCTGTGTGGCCTCTCCCGTTGTGGAGCACAGGCTCCAGACGCGCAGGCTCAGTGGCCATGGCTCACGGGCCTAGCCGCTCCGCGGCATGTGGGATCTTCCCGGACCGGGGCACGAACCCGTGTTCCCTGCATCGGCAGGTGGACTCTCAACCACTGCGCCACCAGGGAAGCCCTACACATTTTTATATGGTCTGTTTTACCCGCTGGAAAGTTAGCTCCGTGGGCTTGTGTATAGTTACACTATCCCTAGTGCCTGGAATAATGCTCAAGAAATTCATTCACTCAGTAAATGTTTATTGAGGACCTCCTATTGCTAAGTACTATTCTAAGTTCCACAGATATAGCAGAGGGAAGGAAAACAAAAGACGAAGAGCTTTACCCTCATGGAGCTTGTATTCTAACAGGGGGAGACTAACTATAAACAAAATAAATTAATACGTAGATGACAGATCCTATGATAAGTGAGAGGGAGAAAAATAATGCAGGGGAACTGGGGCTGGGGCACTGAGATTTTACACAGGGTGGTCAGGAAAGGCCTAACAGAGAACGTGAGGTGTGTGTAAAGACTTGAAGGCAGTGAGGAAGTGAAGCCTGGAGAAGTCTGAAGGGAAAGCATTCCAAGAAGAGGAACAGCAGGAACACAGGTCCTGCAGCAGGTGCCCTGCAGGTGAGAGGCCTTGCAAGGAGGCTGCAACGGGTAGAACAGGGCAAGCGAGGGGGAGAGCAGTAAGAGATAAGGTTGGAGAGGTATCGGGGACTTGATCATGCGGGGCCTGGCAGGCTACCCTTCAGATTTTACACTGAATGAGGTGAAAAGCTTTTGCAGGGTTTTGAGCAGAGATGACCTAACGTGGTTTAGCTTTAGAAGGATCACTTGGGCCTGTGTACTGAGGACACTGTCCAGAGAAAGGGTGAGAGGAGGAGACCAGTTAGGAGGCTACAACGACAATCCAGGCGAGATGATGGTGGCATTTGTGCTCACACATAAATGCTCCAAATGATGTACAGAATCCTCCGAGTAGCCTTCCCTGACAACACACCGCCCCCACCCCGCCCCCGCCAACAACTGGACTAGAAACCCCTACTTCATTCTTCTGTATCTCCCTGTAATGGTATTATTCCATATCACACCTCTGATCGATGACGCTGACCCTGCACGGTAACTGTCTCTATACTAGAGACACGCTGGACCGTCAGCTCTGTGATCCCAGGTATTCCAGGTAAATCATTTAGTGTCTGCCATTGCCTGATCCACAGCAGGTGCTCAACCAAGGGTTTTCTTATGCTTGAACTCCACCTCAAAGCCCAAAGAATTCCTGGCTTTATGTAAATTCTATAACTAGAAAGTCATAATATTATGTTAGCTAACCTCTCTTCAGAAACTCTCACCAAAAGCATTTTACATGTCTGTGCACATATGTATTCCCAGCAACTGTGCACCTAGAGAGTCCATGTCTGTTTCTGTTTTTGATCTCTTTGAGATATATATCACGCCTAATCCCAAATAGGTTTTTAGGCAGCTCACAGTGTGAAAGTTTGCAGGAAAAGTGAAGAAATTCTCCACACCTTACCTTCTGAGTGCTTCTTCTTGGTGTGGTAGGCCAGGGCAGAGGCCTGGGTGAAGGTCATGAGGCAGTGCTTGCACATGAACGGACGGTCCCCAGTGTGAAGGCGAAGGTGGTTCTTCAGGGTAGAATTGGCCGCAAACTTTGCCCCACACTCTTCACAGGAGAACGGCTTCTCGTCAAAATGCTCCGTCAGTTTGTGGTACTGCATGCCTAGGGAAGCCATGCCAGGGACCAGAGATGCTAGTGATCAATGTTATGAATTCAGCAGGAGGATACACCCGAGCACTGTCTCAGGCCAGGCCTCGAGAGGAAGCACAGCGTGAGCCACAGGACGCCAGGCCATGCTGCTCATCAGCCCGCCACCCAGCGCTCCAAGCCACCTTGGTCCGTTCCTGGCTGGGTCAGGCATCAAGTGTTCCGGGTTTATCTTGTCTATCTCCTCTCTCTCTCTCTTAAATAGGACCCAGTCACCCAGAAAGAGTGAAACAAAACTCAATTTTCTGTTTCATTAGGTTTGGGGCAACGGAAAACAATTCAAATTCTACATCCCCTGGTTTCTAGGACTCTTGTTTACTATCAAGAAACAAGTGATACATGGAAACCTAAGAGTCAGGTGTGAAATAGCTGACTATTATTAATAATAGTTTTTATTATTATTATGAATAATAATAGCCACAATTTACTGAGTACTAACTCTACTGAAGGCACTGTACTAGGTGTTCAGCTATATTATCTTAAATCTTCATAGCAATTCAAAAAAGTAGATGGTATCAGGGTGCCTATTTAACAGGGGGAAATTAAAATTCAGGGAGCTGATTCCAAAGCTCATGCTCTTCTCAAAACATTACCCTGCCTCTGCTCTATTTTCTAAGCCTTTCCTCTGCTCTGTTTTCTAAGCCTTTCCACAGCCCTTATTGCATACTGGAGGCAAGGCCTGGAATCCAAACTACAATATCTGAATTATCATCCTCTATTACTTTGCCTTCTTGAATGTACCTGAGGCATGAGCAAATTCTCTTCCACAGAGGTCACAGGTCACTGGAAGCCTCTTCTTCTTCTTCTTGGGGATGTCAGGCTCTCCACCTGTACCATGGGCCTCCAGCTGATGTTTCTCCAGCTCTTTCTTAGAGTCCTTGGTCTCGTTACACTCCTTACACTGCACCTGTTTGCTCTTGGCCACCCGACAGCGCTTCATGTGCACCTTGAGGCGGCAGTAGAAGTGGAAGCTCTTGTCGCAGGCCTTACAGACGAAGCTCTTCTTGGCAGAGTCTGGGGAGGCAGAAGTATCTTTCTCTTGTTGTTCTGGCAAGGAACCAGTCTCTCCTTGACCGTTCTGTCTCCCAGGCTGGCAGTTTTCTTCAGCTGGCTCAGCTGCCTTTCCATTCGCTTTGTCCTTGGCTTCAAGGTGAAATTTATTACTCACCATCCACCTTTCCTTCTCTCCCTTTTCCTGAGTAAGGAAACCTGCACAGGAGAGAGATCTGATGGCTCTGGGAATTTCCTATGTTTCTACTTTGCTTTCAACTTTGCTTCTTAGGGGAGAATGGAGACTACTTGAGACTGTCATCTTTACTCTCTGATAAACACAGATAGCATCATTGTACATCTATGTCTGTGACTTTTCTAAGCATTTGAGAGCATATAAAATAAAGCAGCGATGGGTGAACTCTTAAATGAACTGCCGCCTCTTCTCTCCAATAAGGAAACAACCTGGGGGCCTAAGAGGACCCCACCCACCCTGTTTCTTACCAGCATACGCCAACTCCTGCATGACAGGCTGCAGGCCTGGGAAAGATCTGTGGATGCTGCACAGGAGCTGACATATTTCAATGGCCGAGATGGATTTTTCCATGGCTCTGCTCAGCAGTGCTCTCAGGGAAGCTTCAGGGCTGGCTGTCTCAGAGGAAATGCTCAGAATCTAAATGAATACCATGAGACAAAGGTTTGCGGTTAATATCAGCAGATTTTCTCCATGGTTTTCAACGTAGGAAACAAAGCTAATTTCAGGGAGGCATTGCTCCATCTGTAACAAGTATACATTTCGTGCCATAAATATAGCGGAGAGCCCTCCTTCTCCAAGAGCAGGGAAATTAACAAAATTTTAACAAGGAGGCACATATGAGACAAATGTGCAAATATAAAGGTGCAAGCAAGGAAGCACTGAGGATTTTCTGTGAGAAGTATCTTCTCAGAAACCAGGAGTCTCCCAAGGGACTTTTCTAGAGCTTAGTATTATATGCTTGGAAAGCTATAGGACTTGGTTGTTGGCATTTCTGTCTTGATGATCAAGATAATTTTTCATAATATATAACTGTTTCAATGTTGGGAAGTAATTCTGCATGATCAGTGGCTTCACATTTTTAGATACTTAGATGTACCCTTTTAAACATCATTTTCTTTCATAAAGAAACTCAGGTTTTTAAAGAAGGTTCAAATAGGGGCTTTCAAGAGGCCAAGAATATTATTTCAAAGCCATCCTCTCAGAATTTTAGAGCTATCAGCAGAAAAGAGTCAGTACACTGAGAAAATAAAGCTAAACCATCCACAGATGGCCAAATGGAATTTTCATTTTGGAAGATATTTTATTTCTGCTCTTTTCAAGTCTATCTAAATAAACCTGATGTCCCTGGAGGCAGGCTTGAGACTAATTAGCGAGGCTAAAACTGATCAACGGCAGAAGCCCCATCTCTGAAGTGCGAGGCACGCTGGAGAGAGTCTAGCAGACGAATCTCTCCTCTGAAGCCCCACAGAAATGTGTGCCATCTTCTGCCCATCTGAGAGTCAGACCAAGGTGGGGCTGTCACCTGTGTGTACAGAGTTAGGACAGCCTTTCTACACACCACCCATGCCTACCTGGATCAAAAAGCATGACAGGTGAATCTGTAGTTTAATTTTATGTTCCTTTATAATTCTTTCCCACTCAAGATGCACATGATCCTGGGATGAACATCCGTGAATTCCCCCTGAAATCCCCACCTGGTTTTTCTGGGATGCTGGCCACACTGTGAGAAGCCTTACAGAAAATGAGTTGGCACTATTTGTTATCCCATATGGGCAAAAGCTTTGTTCTTTCTATGTTTATTTTGGCTCTTTCTAGAAGCCAGAATAGAGCATGTAATAAGACCAATTTTACTTTTCTTCCTCTGAAAAAAGTTGCTTCTTAGAACATGTGAGAGACGAGTATCATGGTTCCCTTTGAGTTTTCCTAGATTTAAACAAATGGAATAAATCTGGGTTTGAGTCACTTGAACCTGAGTTCCAGTCCTGGCTGCTTCGCTAACTAGCTGGTACATCCTAGATACATCACTGACCCCTCAGAGCACAAGCTCCCTTATCTGTAAAATGTGGGTGGTATCACCTGTCACCCAGAGTTGGGAGGATTATAAGAGCAAAAGCATGACAAGTACTGCTTAGCCTGGGCCTGCCCGCAGCAGGTGCTCCAAGGAGCTGGTTCCTCCCTTAGGAGTGAAGACAGTCCCGGGCATCAACGCTGTAAAACTCCCCCAAACACTGTGTTGTTATCCCCACCACACCTCTTTCACAGTCTCTGCCAGGAGCTCTTCCTCTGAGGCCAAGCACTTGAGTTCAGCCCTTTGCTGGATGGCCTCTAGGATCAACCTGTGATGCCTCAGGATGGTTTCGAAGGCAGCACTTTCTGGGGTCATCACTGAACAAAGAAGGATTGAAAACTCATTAGTAAAACTATGAGCACCATTTTTCCCTTTCATCTTTTCTCAACTCAGTTCTTCATAATGAGAATATACTTCATCTATCTCCCACCTGGAGTTGGGAGTGAAGAAGATGGCAAACATCACTGTAATCAGAGTATAATTAATATAAGCTTAGAAGAATTGCTGCACATTTTACTTTGAAAGGTTTACAAACTCCCATGTCCTTGAACAAAATTGCCAGTCCTTACTTCTACTGGTCAGGATGTGGAAGACTACTGTAAGAGAGCTGTTTTCTGCAAAGACTGACAATAATCTCTGGTGGGGGCAAAGCCAGCACAGAGGCCAGGCAACCTACCTGCCCGGAAGAAAGCGTCTGCGCCAGGCTCCCTTCGTATTTCCTCCGTGAGCAGGTTCAATGGGCAGGCCTTTGTCTCCTGAACCACCAGCAGCAGTTGCCAAATGGCTGCTGCAGAGAGAGTCTGCTCTTCTAGAACTGCTGACATCAAAGAACTGAAACCACCTGAACCAGAGTCACGTTTCACAAGCTTCTCCATGACCTTCAAGATGCGGCACAAACATACACATAAGGGACTTTCTAGCCACTGGCCCAGCTGCAGAGCTGCAAGTCTGAGCACTGGGTCGTAGTGAACGTATTTCTGGGGAGGAGTTTTTCAACAGCCTTCACTTCTTTCAACCTGAGAGATGTTTATACACGAGAAGGTTCTTCATTCCTCCTTTTGAATGCTTTTCCTTATCACTGCAGAAGTTACAACTATCCTTCTTGTCACTCTGCCTTAGAAATTGAATCACCTACTATCTCCTTCTCTGCTGACCCCTTAGCGTTTCTCAACATGGCTGTGTGTGTGCATGTTTATATAAAATAGAAATACATTAAAAAAATATATATGTTAATCTTTTTTCTTCTCTCTCAATTTTGCCCACCCTTCCTCCCTCTCTCTCTTACCTCTCTTTCTCCAGGGGCTAAATTCTTCACATGTGGGATCATTTTTTGTAACATCTGGTTGTCTGTGAAAATCTCTGAGAGGTTTTCGTGATACCGCCTCAATAGTTCAATCCCATAATCATCAGGGCTTGCTTGGACTGTAAGGATATTAGCAAAACAACAACAAAACCTCCTTAAGGCCTTTTCTACACGACATGAGGGGAGTTACAAATGCGGACAGAAGAACAGATCAGCACAGGAGCTCTCTCTTCTCTGGAGCAAAAGTGCAGCTCGTGGCTTGGGGCCTCACACATGTGTGCTCACGTCTCCTCTGGTCTACACTTAATCACTCAGTGTTGCAGGGTCACAAAACCACCAACACTTTGAAAGTTAGCGCCCAGTGGTAGAAACTAGTGATTGCTCAACCAGGGGGTAATTAGAAGGCTGCACTTGTAAGAGGTGCAGATGTAGAGACTCAAGGGATGTTATCCACCAGGCCTGAGGTAAAGGATCCATGCGGCGATCCAAAGTACAGGCAGGCACGAGTCAGGACAGCGGTAGCAAAGCTGACCCATTGTTCTTCTATTTATATGCCCTCTGAGCCAATCTGTTAGTTACTTTCTTTTAAGAGGTTATATTTATTTGAAAGTAAAGAAAAATCAAAACTATCAGGCATTCCCCTTAGCTTTGCAGATATTTAAAAATTTATTTTCCTCTCTGGCCCAGTAACTCCACTTCTGGGAATCTAGCCTTAAGAAATGATCTGAAGGCAAAAAAAAAAATCTGTGTACAAAGATATTTGCCACTGAGAAGCTTGTGATGATAACAACTAATATTTACTGAGTGCGTATTATGTGCTGAGCACTGTGCTCCATCTTTACATATATTATCTCACAGTAGCCACAAAAATGAAGGTGGAAGTTACCATTCTTACCAACATCTCACAGAGGAGACAATGAGGTTCAGAAGGGTTAAGTCACTTACTCAGGGTCACAGAGCTACCAAAGAAGTCAGGATGCAAATCCCAGTAATCTTGATAGTCTTAGCCATTATGCTACATGTGCCCCTAGACAAGGGCATGAGTAAGACAACGTAAGTATACTTATGATAGAAACTACATAGCCCTAAAAAAATAGAATTCTAGGGAGTGTTCTGAAATGTGGAGGAGAATGTTTGTTATATTGATAAGTGGGGGAAATGGTAAAATATGGTAGAGTATCTCAACATTGTAAAAATAATGTGATAGATAAAATATGTCAATGTGTTAATACTGAAATTATCAAGTGGTGGGATTTGAGGTTTTCTTCTTTATTTTTTAAACTGTTCAAGTTTGTATAAGTACATATTATTCTTACAAGCTAGTTAGAAAGTTCTCTCATTTCCCAAATAGGCTTCTTCTGAAAACCACTTCATTCTCAAACGTCCTGGGATGGGGGATGATTGGCTAGAGTTGGGTTGTTTTTCTAAGGGATAGTCCCAAACTGGCTGGACACGAGAGGTGGTTAATTCTGGGCACTGCTGGGACCGAACAGCACTCCAGTGGGAGTGGGGACGTCAGGACCTGAGTTCCTGCTGCTCACACGTGTGAGCGCTGTGCGTCCATCTGCTCCACAGGCGTTCACAGGTGGCACGTGACAGCCCCGGGAAAGCCACACTTTTAGACCCTGAACCACGGGAACATCACGGGGGAGCTTAATGGAGAAGAAATTCTTAGATTTCCGATCCTAACTCCAGAGATATCGAGAATCACTGATTTGTGACAGCTAGTTTCTCTTTCACAATGGTCTTTCTTAACATTGTCTTATCTCCCCAGCAAGGAGCCAAAAGGGTGTTTTAAGCTATAATTTTCTGTAGGAGTGGTTCCAGTCCAGAGAGTCAATAATTAACTAATACCTGTGGTGCTCGGCAAAGCAGCTAATTTCTGCAAATTCTCCAGCAGAAGGCCCAAGTTTGGGAACGTCATCTTCATAGCCTGAAGGAGTTTTACCAAACTCTCAGCGCTCAGGGTCTTCTCTTCAGCCATTCTGTGCAACAAATTTTCTATTGCCTCCTTGGGTGTTCCACCCTCACAGCAATTCAGAATCACCTGCAGTGGCAAGCAATCAACCCGACACCAGTTACTGGAAATTCTAAATGCATTTGACACACCACTGGAAAGACCAGCAAGACAGCATTACAAGCCGCCCCGACTCCAGGTCCTCTTCTGCTTGTCTCTAGCGCTAGTTTTGTCATAGTCTCTTCCTTATTCTGTTTCAATAAAAATCCAAAACATTCTCCAAACAAACAGCTCCATGAAAATCTTTCTTTCTCAATTGCGGGTCTGTGCATATTCTTTGCCTCTGACAGTTTGCATTTTGTGAAAATATTCTAACGCTAGGCCTATATGATAGAGCAAGCAGCTTACATCTAAGCTTTAGACTGAGTTTGTTCAGACACTAAGATTGCAAAACTGACTGGCAATTAATAAATACAGTTACAGTGTTTTTCATCTCTGTTCAGTAAAGTACATGACAGTGGCAGAGGCTGCAAGTTCAGAGCAATTCTATTACTTTACTTCCTTTTACTTTATTTGCATTGCAATTTGAATACCCAGATACTTCATACATTTGTCTGTGGCCTCCAAAATAATAGATTTAAAGTGCACTTCAGGATCATTTTTCTAGCGGATTCCTCATTATCTAGCCCTCTCCTCCCCAGTGGCCACATGCACCAGCTCCAGTCATCATCCCACAGTTCTTCTACCTGCTTGTTCTTCCCTGGTATGCTAGAGGGTTTTCTGAGTCAAGAGGGCACAGGCCTCCAGCAAAAGGCTGAAAAATCAAACATCTGACAGTTATTTTATTTTTTTTATTTTTTTCTTTTTGCGGTATGCGGGCCTCTCACTGTTGTGGCCTCTCCCGTTGCGGAGCACAGGCTCCGGACGCGCAGGCCCAGCGGCCATGGCTCACGGGCCCAGCCGCTCCGCGGCACATGGGATCCTCCCAGACCGGGGCACGAACCCGCATCCCCTGCATCGGCAGGCGGACTCTCAACCACTGCGCCACCAGGGAGGCCCCTGACAGTTATTTTAAAGATATTTTCCAATTACAATAGAACTAGCCTTAATGGACTGCAACTAAATATGTATAACTCGGCTCTTGTGGATAATGCAGGGGATTATTTCAATACATGTAATCTACAGGTTCACAGTAACTGAATTTTGAACTTTCCTTTGGGAAAATGCCAGCTCTCCGGAGAAAGAGTCAAGCAGATGGTCACGGTAGCATGCCAGAGGACGCTATTATCAAATTACTTCTGTTTTAAAATAATACATTTAGCTATAAAACCAAATTGGTTTTATATACGTAAAAGAAATACCTATATTACATACATGAAAGGCATGTGTATATTATAAATTAAGTTGTCACATACCTTGTCCATACAGAATATAGTCTTTCTCTTTGTTTAAGGTCTAATATATATTAGATTTCTATTAAATGAGCCATAATTTAAAACTTAAGGGCTTGTATCTAAAAACCGTACTGATTTCTGTGCTATCTCTTAGCTCATAAACAATAACCTGATACAAAACGAGGCAGCCAGATACTGTAAAGAGTCGGTATGAACTTTAAAGCCAGACAGGCCTAGTTTGAAACCCAGTTCTAAAATGTATGGCCTGTGTGACCTTGGGCAAGTTATTGAAGTCTTTAAACCTTATTCTTCTCATCTGCAAAAGAAGATAACAATACCAGCTCTTGCACTGTCAGTATGACAGTTCTCTAAAATGAAGTTGCCATTTGTAGAGCCGACATAACTCCTAGGACGTATGTGACTGTTAATAAATGATAGTGGTCATTGATATCATTAGGAAGGAGGATGCACAGTGGTTAAGAGATGGGCTTTGTTTACAAGTCTGGGTTCCAGTGCTGGCCCCAAGCAGCTGCGCCTTCGGGTATACTGCTTACCATTCTTAGCTTCTGTTTCTTCATCTTTAAAGTTAGGGTATTAACCATAACTTCATAAAGTTGCTGCGAGGGTAGGATTTAGTAATGCTTTAAAGGTCCTCAGCACGCTACTTGGCACACAGTAAACAATAAATAAGTGGCAGCTATAGCAATTACTATTTTTGTATCTGTTTCCAATCCTGAAGTGAAAAAATGCCTATTTATCCCCAGAACCCAAGGTATGTTTACAGAAGGGCCATGGTACCTATGATTAGCATCATTCCATAAGAGAGAAAAAGTTCCAAAAGGCCTGAGAGCATGTTCCACATGGTGTAAAAACACTGTGCCTATGCGATCAACATTCACCTCTACACTCCTACTTTATTATTTTGCTTCAATTTTCATGAGAAAGAGTAGCCTAATGAAGCTCTGGTGGAACCCCAATCCTAAGAAGTGGTTTTGTGATTTACAACTAATTTAAGTTTTTCTGCTTCAGCCCTTTCTGTCAAGTAAACTGAAAGTGACAGAAGAAAATGACAGCATGGTCTGCCTGGCTGCAGGGAATGGGGCTGAGTTTGGGCTCTACCTATAAATGCTATTTTATCAAGATAATGAAACAGTTCAAAGGACACATTCAATCTAGCTAATAAGGAAAAAGTTTGAATGAGTAATTGAATGAAATCACTAAACAAGGAATGAGATATTTCTAGAGCTATAAGCAACTTACTTAAACTGAGGGCCTGAAATTAAGCTTAATCTGAAGTCTAAGGAGAAAACAGAGGTTTAATCTTACTCTGTTCGTATATTATCTTTCTCAAGAAGTGCAAAGGAGTTAAACTTTCAAAAACATAATTTGCAAAATATAATTTTGAGATTAAAGGTTTTCCCATTTTATATGAAAAAAAGAGCAATATAAGATCGAGAAGAAGAAAATCTAGGATCCAGTCCTCACTATCAATCCAGTACTCAGCCATCACATCAGTGGTTTCTAAACATTTTCTCTCCTGAACGTTTAAGCCGCTTCCCACAGTTTGATACCACAAAAGTTCTCTGTCCCTGTTCCTTCCTTCCAGATATAAAAATATTTTTAGCACAAAGTTGAAACCAATAACACCAACAAATACAGTTATCTACTTGACCTGAGAAGTCATGCCAGCAGTTTTATGAGGATTTTAGCAGCTGGCTGGTGGGAGTGTAAATTGGTACAACCTTCCTGAAGGGCAATTTGGCAATATATATCAAACATTTGAAAAATTTTACTTTCTATTCCAAAATCTCACTTCTTAGAAATTATCCTGAGAAAATAATCTGAGAAGTATGCAACGATTTGTGTGTAAAATGTTCCCCTGTAACATTATTTATAATAGCAAAACACTAAATAGCAATAACTAAGAAACAAATGCCCCAAAATAATTAATGAATTATGGTATATCCATTAGACAATACAATGCAGCTACCAAAATCCGTATGTAGGTATGGAAATATATTCACAATATATTCAATTAAAAAATAAAGTTACAAAGCTATATGATAATCCCATCCCAGGATGATTCAAACGAGAAAAAGTGGGAGCACATGTTCCAAAATGTTAGTAGTGATCATTTCTGGGTGGTTAGATGGTGGAAGATTTGGACTTTTATCTTTCTGCTTGTTTTCCCAATTTTCTAAAGATGAACAGTGTATCATTTCTGTAAAAAGTGTCATAACAATTAGAAATGTGCCTAAACACTTTAACTCTTGGGGCAAATGTTTTATATCAAAATCCCACGGAGTCAGAGCAGGAATAGCCATCCATCCATGCATCTAAAGATGTAATGTCTGACTACAGTATGCAAGGCACTCAGCAAGCTGGTGCAGGGGATACACGGAGGTATGAAGCATGAACCTGAGCTTCAAGGTGCTTACTATGTAGTATGTGAAGAAATACTGCAAGGTAAAAAGTGCTCTGTGTCACAAAAGAGGTTTAAAACAAAGTGCTGCAGAAAGGAGGAAGAGATACTCGACGGTTACCCTTTTCTCAGAGCCAGTCAGGAATTCCTCCTCGCCTGTTTCCAGGAACTCCAAAATAGGTCTCAGCTGTGTTACACACCGAATCAGGTCCTCTTTGTGTTCTAGTAACAGAACAGACAAGGTCTTTCCCTCCTCTGTGCTCCCTGGGGGAGAAAGAGCTAGAGACGAATGAGAGAAGCTCGTCAATTTGAAGAAAATGACAGCATGGTTTGTCAAGAGAGATCTAACAGAATAGTAAAGTGATTCTCAGCCAATTCTGAGCACCCAAATGCAGAATCTCTTTTTGGAGAGGAAAATACTTTATTATTCTGTTTAAACTCTATGAAAGGAAAAATGTTTCATGTATCTGTTGAAACACAAAGCTGTAGAGCCAGCCAGAGGTTAACCTCTGGTTGGCAAGGCCACTGCTTTGTGTCTAACCCAAATGAGAGAAACTTCAGCCTTTAAGTGCTGTCAGCAAACCAGTTCACGGTGGGCACCCAAAACACTGATTTGGATGTGTGGCTTTCTGAAGGGCAGGAGAACACTGATGGTATTCTCCAACTAAAAGGTGTCAGATTAGTTAACTAGGGGGTAGAAATGAAGACTCAAAATCAGTTTGTATATATTAACATGCAGTCTCTGGAACTACAGGTAGAATTTATGTGAAAATCACTTTAACAATAACTAAGCCATTGAAGAAATGTATCACTGGAGCAAGCTTTACAGCATCTTCCCAGAATAAAATTCAGTCACTCAGGTGGATAAGGCTTCTCGTACCTTTTGGCTGCACTGCTTCTACAGCCTCTGGCTGTCTGTCTAACAGTGCTGTCTTTACCGCAGGATTAGAATCTTGGAACAGCCTCAAAAGGGACACGACAGTCTGAACATCCAGGCTTGCACTTCTCACTTTATCCAGGATTCTCTGGAATGCTGACTGTCCTTCACCCACAAGACATCCCATTACGGTCTGTAGAACACAAGTGCCCAGAAAGACACATTAGCCAGCCAAAAGAACTCCATGCTCCTTGGATTTGGCAAGTGGGCCCTCAACAGTTTGATCCCCACCTACTTGACCTTTCTATGGCATTTGACGGTACTGTCACCTCTGCAGCACAATTCTCCTCTGACTTCTTGACACCGAAGCATTTTGGGTAAGAACTCACCTTTCTGACCACTCTTTTTCTGCCTTCCTCACTGGCTCTTCTTCCAAATCCATAAGCAAAAGCAGTACCTAAGACTGATTTCAACTCTTTATTTTTTCTCACTTTATATACTCTCCTTTTGAAAAGCTCTCACACATATAGCTGTAACTATCACCTTTATGAAGACAACCCTGAAAACCAATGCACTAATCCTGAACTCTATCTCAATCCAGAGCCACAGTGTCTGTTAGATGTGCCTTATCCTCCAGGGGTCTCAGCACCATATGCCTAAAACCCAACTCCCTTCATGACTTTTCAAAACCTAGAGCATTAAAATATCAACAACTCCAGGGGTAAAATAAAACAACATTAGCATTCCTTTCTTCGGTCTGACAGAGCATCTCTCACACAAATGGGAGGGATGCCAACTGGAAGGCAGAATTAATATTTCTATTTCAGCAATAAGGAAAAATCTGGTAATCGAAACTTAATTTCATGAGTATAGTCTTATGTATAATCTTCATATTTCTACTTGGCAAAACTACAACTTACCTCTGATGTTTTTTAGTGTCAATACTATAAAAGAAAATAGTTTTCTCATGAGAGTCTTTAGAGAGCAAAAAGGTTTTCTAGACACACACATGCACACACAGACACATACACAACACAAAAGCATCTCTTGAATATGTACACTGGCAAAGTTCACCTAGACAGTTATTATATATTCTGACAGTAATTATATGTTTAAAATTGTTGTTTAGAGGGACTTTATCTTCTTCTCTCCTCCCAAATAAACAGAATTATAAATGAGTTAGACTTTGTGTTTCTTGAGTTTGTTCTAGCTTGTTTCCTGATCAGAGAGCTAAGTTAAACTTAAAAAAAAGGTTCCTATGAATTTTGGTCATCTCCAAAAGTAAACGTAGATAAAACACAATTTAATAATCCTTATTAAGTTTTTACTGGAATAAGTAACTTCCATGAACATAAGATAAACTCATTTTGTCTCTATTTTAAAAATAATAAACAAATGAGATAAAAATGTAAGTTGAATGCTTAATTCTCTTTGGTCACATTTATTCATCCTTTCTTGCTTTTATTAGTTGGCCTAAAATCTCTTTAGAATGCCTCTTCCCTGACAGCAGTAGGGACCTGAGGTAGGCAGCCTCAGGTTCCCAGTATGCCTCCAGGTTTTCATGCCCTTGAGCTGAACCTAATGACTTGCTTCTAAGGAAAAGAATATGGTAAAAGTAATGGGACACCATTTGTGAGGCTAGGTTACTGTGACTTCCATCTTGCCCATGTGTGGACTCCCTCAGTGTCTTTCTTTCCTCTATGGGATGCAAGGTGCCATGTTGAGAGGTACCCTATAGAGAGGCCCATGTGGCAAGGAACTCACATCCCGGGTCAACAGTCAGTGAGTGAGCTTAGAAAGAGACACTCACCAGCTGAGCCTCGACATGTCTGCAGTGCAGGCTGACACCCTGAGTACAGCCCTGTGAGGGACCCTGAGCCAGGGACTCAGGTAAGCTATGCCTGGATTTCTGACCCACAGAAACTGTGAGGTCATAAACACTTGTTCTTTTAAGCTGCTAAATTTTAAGACTAATTTGTTCAACACAGGAATAGGTATCTTATAAAGACCCACTATTGCTAACGCCCTTGGTTTTAAACCTGTTTTTTCCTCTTTATTTTCCATTTCTATCCTCCCTCCCTCCCTCCCTCCCTCCCTCTTGTGCACTTAACTGATACAGCATACAGCTATCTCATTCTATCCTAGGCCAGTTTTCTTCCACCCGAAGCTCTCCGAATACCCCAGATCCACCTTTCTCAGTATCCAATTTGTCTGGCATTATCGTTTGAGCCAGTGGGGAAGAGAAGCTTCCATCAATGGTGGCATCTGATGCGCTTCTCATTATCCTCTCTGCTGTTCCCTCCTCTGCAGAACTGCTCAGCAGTGAAATTAAAACATTTGTTAACTTCATTGCTCAGCAGTGACACCAGGGTGACCATCTGGGAAGAGAAGCAGGGGTAGGTTGATGAAAGGGCCAGGAGGGAGCAGACAGATGCCTGGAAAGCCCTGCTCTCTGCTCTTTCTTCCAGTACCTACTGGGGACCTGTACCAGAGCCAGTGCTGTAGCTTACTCCACCAGCCCCCTAAGCTGCCTGGGGCTCCACAGTGGAGTGAGCCCTTTTCTGAAATAGGGGATCTGACTAAACAGAAGGGTGTCACATATTGCAACAGGCTGGAATTCACTGATTGCTATCACGTAACAGAACTCTAAGAAATGGACAAAAACAGAGTTTTATTCTTTAACCAGACATTTGGAACTCCTTTGATTCTTAGAGTTAAAGGTACTTCAATAAATTTGTATCAATTCATGGTCACAGAAGTACTCAAAGTACTTTTATCTATGAGTGAAATATAGGTCAATATGTTTAAAGATGGGACAGTTTTCTTTCCCTCTGTTATATGTGAAAAAACCATTTAATCTTTCCCTTACACTCAGATCTTTTAATTGAATTTACTTATTTTCCCAACCATATGCCTACTGCCGCCTTTGGATTTGTCTTTGTTACACTATATTCTTGTTTGCTCATGCCTTCCTGAATGCTGAGGGCCAGGCAATGGTAATAATGAGACAGACCACAATAGCTCAATACCATCCCAGATACCGTGCATACTTGCCATCTACTTTACTCCTTACATCAGATCCTGGAGGCATTACTACGACTACTTAAAGGAGAGTCAGAGAGCTGAAGTAAGTTGCCCAAGTTTGCATGGCTAGTGAGCAGAATACCCGGATGAAACACTGAACTCATTCCAATGACCTGGCACGCCTTTCACCCAGTTCCATCTCCCAAACTTTGAGTGTAACCAAATCCATTTCACTGGATTTTATTGGACTTACTAGAATCAACATCACTTGAACACTGGGTAGCATTTAGACAATCTGTACCATTCCTCCTGGTCTCACTGATTAGTGAAGAGACTGGTATAAAATAGGTACTTAATAAATGTTTGTTTAACAATGAAATTCCCTTCCCATAAGACCACTAGCCCTTCTAGCTATAGCTGCAAATCTTAGATTTAATAATTAGCAGAGAGGAGATCTGAAAAAAACAACTTAAGTTCATCTCTCATAGACCTGTAAAGTGAACCCTATCCACTCACTTCTCAAGAAGGTTACCCTATACCGTGTCAGTGAACACAGTCCACAAAACACAGACCTACAGATCTTGACAAACCTCTGAAGTAGTAACACAGATGAAAAACATCAGATTCACGAATGTAAGAGCCTTCACTGTTGTTTGCCTCTGAAACAAAGTTGAAGGAAAAAAGGATGCTACCAGGTCTTCAGCTTTGGGAGTCTTTCTAGAACTTTAGATGAAAAGTGGATCAAACAGCAAGGAAATCAATAGTAGAAAAAGTTATCTCCTTACTCTAGTCAAACACTCACCTTGCTATCTACACAATTAATTAAAAGCAGGGACACGGCTAGGAATAAAGCAAGTAGACAATTAAAAGTTCTAGCATAAAAGGTGAAAAAAAGTATAAGTTTGCCTTTAAATACAGGTTTTTACTCAGCTCAGCCAGAGAACCCTCTTAGGTCGGTATCAGCTTTTTCTAATGGAAGAGATACTACACTGAGATAAAGACAAGGGAAAGCCACTTTCCCATCCCGGCACCCAGGAGATTTCTCCTTAATCAGTTTTGGTTTCACGCAATTCAAGCTGCCCAGGTTCTTCTCCTATTGCTGCAATCACTGCTCAGGGAATGGCTTTGCCACCTTTCATCATTTATCTCAGGAAAGAAAATAATCAGGACACTGGTTCATGATGTCCTCCCTTAACGCAATCCAGGCCAGGTACATACCTCATATCTGTTTTTAAGAAAAGGAACAGGCCGGTCCATCTCAATCAGAACATCACTCACAAGCCTTAACAAGCCTCAAAATTACACACCTAAGTGTAGATTATAGTTAACGTTGAGCCATCTTTTTAATTTATGATGATGAACCAAATAACAGCCAACAACAACAAAAAACATTCAAAGCTCTCTGGGAGCTAAAGATGTATAAACAGAACAGTGACAAACAAAACCCCCAAACAACCTTTACAACTGTAGCTGAAATGCAGAATGATGTTCCAAGTGAACAGTTCTAATAAATACATTTGACACTGAAGTCTTTTGGGGATTCCTGTAGTTGGGTGACTTCTGTATATACTTCCCCAAAAATTACATACGTGGCAGGATTTCTTTGCTGTCAAGACATTCTATAAGGATAGGGGTCCAGTCTTATTTATGTTTATTTTCCTAGCAACCAGCTCAATGCCTGGCACATACCAGTTGCTCAGTAAATATTTGCTGAATCAAGGAGAAAACAAAGAATAACACTTGGGAAATGGGTATTCAGCAGCTACTCAAAACACTGAGATCTGTCAGCATAGACACTGTGATATCTGCCATCATACATTAAGAATTTTGTTAAGCCATTAACTTCTCCAGCAATGCTTCTCAAAATGTAGTCTAGGGCTTCCCTGGTGGCGCAGTGGTTGAGAGTCCACCTGATGATGCAGGGGACACGGGTTCGTGCCCCGGTCCAGGAAGATCCCACATGCCGCGGAGCGACTGGGCCCGTGAGCCACGGCTGCTGAGCCTGCGCGTCTGGAGCCTGTGCTCCGCAACGGGAGAGGCCACAACAGTGAGAGGCCCACATACTGCGAGAAAAAAAAAAAAATGTAGTCTAGAGATACCAAAAAAGCAGTCCATGGGGAACTTGTTACAGATGGAGATTCCCAAGCTCTACCACAACGTAAGAATCAGACTCTGGAAATGCGGTCTGGAGGTGTATATTTTAACAAATCCACCATTTTAACAAGTGCATCATTTTTATATATACTGAACTGCTGTTCTAGAGACTGATGGCTTTGTACGAGACACCACACCTGCAGTTCAGGAAGCTACTTCCAAGGGTAACGGTACCTATTTGAAAGCATGACTTGCAAATTAAGCTTAAACATCAACAGCAAACCGTCTCATGTCAGAGTAAGTGACCACAGCACTAGGATATTATAAGGCATTAAGTGAAAAAGGAGTTTCAAGACTCACTGAGTCTAAAAATGATTTTTTTAATGACTTTTAATTTTTTATTTTTTTTTTTTGCGGTATGCGGGCCTCTCACTGTTGTGGCCCCTCCCGTTGCGGAGCACAGGCTCCGGACGCGCAGGCCCAGCGGCCATGGCTCACGGGCCCAGCCACTCCGTGGCATATGGGATCCTCCCAGACCGGGGCACGAACCCGTATCCCCTGCATCGGCAGGCGGACTCTCAACCACTGCGCCACCAGGGAGGCCCTGACTTTTAATTTTTAATAATATTTTTTAAATTTTAATCACTTTATTTTATTATTTTTTTCTTTCTTTCTTTTTTTTCTCTCTTTTCTTCTGAGCCATGTGGCTGACAGGGCCTTGGTACTCCAGCCGGGTGTCAGGCCTGAGCCTCTTAGGTGGGAGAGCTGAGTTCAGGATATTGGTCCACCAGAGACCTCCCGGCCCCATGTAATAGCAATGGCAAAAGCTCCCCCAGAGATCTCCATCTCAACGCTAAGACTCAGCTCCACTCAACGACCAGCAAGCTACAGTGCTGGACACCCTATGCCAAACAACTAGCAAGACAGGAACACAACCCCACCCATTAGCAGAGAGGCTGCCTAAAATCATAATACGGTCACAGACACCCCAAAACACACCACCGGACGTGGTCCTGCCCACCAGAAAGATCCAGCTTCACCCACCAGAACACAGGCACTAGTCCCCTCCACCAGGAAGCCTACACAACCCACTGAACCAACCTTAGCCACTGGGGGCAGACACCAAAAACAACGGGAACTACGAACCTGCAGCCTGCAAAAAGGAGACCCCAAACAGAGTAAGTTAAGCAAAATGAGAAGACAGAGAAACACGCAGCAGATGAAGGAGCAAGGTAAAAAACCACCAGACCAAACAAATGAAGAGGAAATAGGCAGTCTACCTGAAGAAGAATTCAGAGTAATGATAGTAAAGATGATCCAAAATCTTGGAAATACAATGGAGAAAATAGAAGAAACGTTTAACAAGGACCTAGAAGAACTAAAGAGCATAAAGCAATGATGAACAACACAATAAATGAAATTAAAAATTCTCTAGAAGTGATCAATAGCAGAATAACTGAGGCAGAAGAACAGATAAGTGACATGGAAGATAAAATAGTGGAAATAACGACCACAGAGCAGAATAAAGAAAAAAGAATGAAAAGAATTGAGGACAGTCTCAGAGACCTCTGGGGCAACATTAAATGCACCAACATTCGAATTATAGGGGTCCCAGAAGAAGAAGAGAAAAAGAAAGGGACGAGAAAATATTTGACAAGATTATAGTTGAAAACTTCCCATATGGGAAAGGAAATAGTCAATCAAGTCCAGGAAGCACAGAGAGTCCCATACAGGATAAATCCAAGGAGAAACATGCCAAGACACATATTCATCAAACTATTAAAAATTAAATACAAAGAAAAAATATTAAAAGCAGCAAGGGAAAAACAACAAATAACATACAAGGGAATCCCCATAAGGTTAACAGCTGACCTTTCAGCAGAAACTCTGCAAGCCAGAAGGGAGTGGCAAGACATATTTAAAGTGCTGAAAGGGAAAAACCTACAACCAAGATTACTCTACCCAGCAAGGATCTCATTCAGATTTGATGGAGAAATTAAAACCTTTACAGACAAGCAAAAGCTGAGAGAGTTCAGCACCACCAAACCAGCTTTACAACAAATGCTTAAGGAACTTCTCTAGGCAGGAAACACAAGAGAAGGAAAAGACCTACAATAACAAACCCAAAACATTTAAGAAAATGGTAATAGGAACATACATATCAATAATTACCTTAAATGTAAATGGATTAAATGCTCCCACCAAAAGACACAGACTGGCTGAATGGATACAAAAACAAGACCCGTACATACGTTGTCTACAAGAGACGCACTTCAGACCTAGAGACACATACAGACTGAAAGTGAGGGGATGGAAAAAGAGATTCCATGCAAATGGAAACCAAAATAAAGCTGGAGTAGCAATCCTCTTATCAGACAAAATAGACTTTAAAACAAAGACCATTACAAGAGACAAAGGAGGACACACATAATGATCAAGGGATCAATCCAAGATTAAGATACAACAATTGTAAATATTTATGCACCTAACATAGGATCACCTCAATACATAAGGCAAATGCTAACAGCCATAAAAGGGGAAATCAACAGTAACACAATAATAGTAACACCCCACTTTCACCAATGGACAGATCATCCAAAACAAAAATAAATAAGGAAACACAAGCTTTAAATGACACATTCAACAAGAGGGACTTAATTGATATTTATAGGACATTTCAGCCAAAAACAACAGAAAACACTTTCTTCTCAAGTGCTCATGGAACATTCTCCAGGATAGATCATATCTGGGGTCACAAATCAAGCCTTGGTAAAATTAAGAAAATTGAATCGTATCAAGTATCTTTTCCGACCACAACTCTATGAGACTAGATACCAATTACAGGGGAAAATCTGTAAAAAATACAAACACATGGAGGCTAAACAGTACACTACTAAATAACCAAGAGATCACTGAAGAAATCAAAGAGGAAATCAAAAAGTACCTAGAGACAAATGACAATGAAAACATGACGGCCCAAAACCTATGGGATGCAGCAAAAGCAGTTCTAAGAGGGAATTTATAGCAATACAACCCTACCTCAAGAAACAAGAAACATCTCAAATAAACAACCTAACCTTACACCTAAAGCAATTAGAGAAAGAAGAACAAAAAAACCCCAAAGTTAGCAGAAGGAAAGAAATCATAAAGATCAGATCAGAAATAAATGAAAAAGAAATGAAGGAAATGATAGCAAAGATCAATAAAACTAAAAGCTGGTTCTTTGAGAAGATAAACAAAATTGATAAACCATTAGCCAGACTCATCAAGAAAAAAAGGGAGAAGTCTCAGATCAACAGAATTAGAAATGAAAAAGGAGAAATAACAACTGACACTGCAGAAATACAAAGGATCATGAGAGATTACTACAAGCAACTCTATGCCAATAAAATGGACAACCTGGAAGAAACGGACAAATTCTTAGAAAAGCACAACCTTCCGAGACTGAACCAGGAAGAAACAGAAAATATAAACAGACCAATCACAAGCACTGAAATTGAAACTGTGATTAAAAATCTTCCAACAAACAAAAGCCCAGGACCAGATGGCTTCACAGGTGAATTCTATCAAACATTTAGAGAAGAGCTGACACCTATCCTTCTCAAACTCTTCCAAAATAGAGCAGAGTGAGGAACACTCCCAAACTCATTCTACGAGGGCACCATCACCCTCATACCAAAACCAGACAAAGATGTCACAAAAAAAGAAAATTATAGGCTAATATCACTGATGAACATAGATGCAAAAATCCTCAACAAAATACTAGCAAACAGAATCCAACAGCACATTAAAAGGATCATACACCATGACCAAGTGGGGTTTACCTAAGGAATGCAAGGATTCTTCAATATATGCAAATCAATCAATGTCATAAGCCATATTAATAAACTGAAGGACAAAAATCATACGATCATCTTAAAAAATGCCAAAAAGGCTTTCGACAAAATTCAACACCCATTTATGATAAAAAACCCTCCAGAAAGTAGGCATAGAGGGAACTTACATCAACATAATAAAGGCCATATATGAGAAACCCACAGCCAGCATTGTTCTCAATGATGAAAACCTGAAATCATTTCCACGAAGATCAGGAACAAGACAATGTTATCCATTCTCACCACTATTATTCAACATAGTTTTGGAAGTTTTAGCCACAGCAATCAGAGAAGAAAAAGAAATAAAAGGAATCCAAACTGGAAAAGAAGAAGTAAAGCTTTCACTGTTTGCAGATGACATAATACTATACATAGAGAATCCTAAAGATGCTACCAGAAAACTACTAGAGCTAATCAATGAATCTGGTAAAGAAGCAGGATACAAAATTTGTGCACAGAAATCTCTTGCATTCCTATACACTAATGATGAAAAATCTGAAAGAGAAATAAGGAAACACTCCCATTTACCACTGCAACAAAAAGAATAAAATACCTAGGAATAAATCTACCTAAGGAGACAAAAGACCTATAACTATAAGACACTGATGAAAGAAATTAAAGATGATACAAACAGATGGAGAGATATACCATGTTCTTGGATTGGAAGAATCAACATTGTGAAAATGATTCTACTATCCAAAGCAATCTACAAATCCAATGCAATCCCTATCAAACTACCAATGGCATTTTTCATAGAACTAGAACAAAAAATTTCACAATGTGTATGGAAACACAAAAGACCTGAAATAGCCATAGCAATCTTGAGAAAGAAAAACGGAGCTGGAAGAATCAGGCTCCCTGACTTCAGACTATACTACAAAGCTACAGTAATCAAGATAGTATGGTACTGGCACAAAAACAGAAATACAGATTAATGGAACAAGACAGAAAGCTCAGAGGTAAACCCACACACATATGGTCACCTTATCTTTGATAAACGAGGCAAGAACACACAATGGAGAAAAGACAGCCTTTCAAGAAGTGGTGCTGGGAAAACTGGACAGCTACATGTAAAAGAATGAAATTAGAACACCCCGTAATACCATACCCAAAAATAAACTCAAAATGGATTAAAGACCTAAATGTAAGACCAGACACTATAAAACTCTTAGAGGAAAACATAAGTAGAACACTCTATGACATAAATCACAGCAAGATTCTTTTTGATCCACCTCCTAGAGTAATGGAAATAAAAACAAAAATAAACAAATGGGACCTAATGAAACTTTAAAGCTTTTGCACAGCAAAGGAAACCACAAACAAGACGAAAAGACAACCCTCAGAATGGGAGAAAATATTTGCCAACAAAGCAACTGACAAAGGATTAATCTCCCAAATATACAACCAGATCATGCAGCTCAATATCAAAGAAACAAATAACCCAATCCCAAAATGCGCAGAAGACCTAATAGACATTTCTCCAAAGGAGATATACAGATTGCCAACAAACGCATGAAAGGATGCTCAACATCACTAATCATTAGAGAAACACAAATCAAAACTGCAATGAGATATCACCTCACACCGCTCAGAATGGCCATAATCAAAATATCTACAAACAATAAATGCTGGAGAGGGTGTGGAAAAAAGGAAACCCTCTTGCACTGTTGGTGGGAATGTAAATTGATACAGCCACTATGGAGAACAGTATGGAGGTTCCTTAAAAAACTAAAATCAGAACTACCATATGACCCAGCAACCCCACTACTGGGCATATACCCTGAGAAAACCATAATTCAAAAAGAGACATGCACCACAATGTTATTGCAACTCTACTTACAATAGTCAGGACATGGAAGCAACCTAAGTGTCCATCGACAGATGAATGGATGAAGAAGATGTGGTACATATATACAATGGAATATTACTCAGCCATAAAAAGAAACAAAATTGAGTTATTTGTAGTGAGGTGGATGGACTTAGAGACTGTCATACAGAGTGAAGTAAGTCAGAAAGAGAAAAACAAATACTGTATGGTAACACATAGATATGGAATCTAAAAAAAAAAAAAAAACGGTTCTGGGGTTCCCTGGTGGCGCAGTGGTTGAGAGTCCGCCTGCCGATGCAGGGGACAAGGGTTCGTGCCCTGGTCTGGGAAGATCCCACATGCCACGGAGCGGCTAGGCCCGTGAGCCATGGCCGCTAAGCCTGTGCATCCGGAGCCTGTGCTCCGCAACGGGAGAGGCCACAACAGTGAGAGGCCCGCGTACTGCAAAAAAAAAAAAAAGGTTCTGAAGAACCTACAGGCAGGACAGGAATAAAGATGCAGACATAGAGAATGAACTTGAGGACATAGGGAGGGGGAAGGGTAGGCTGGGATGAAGTAAGAGAGTGGCATGGACATATATACACTACCAAATGTAAAACAGATAGCTAGTGGGAAGTTGCCACATAGCACAGGGAGATCAGCTCAGTGCTCTGTGACCACCTAGAGGGGTGGGATAGAGAGGGTGGGAGGGAGACCCAAGAGGGAGGTGATATGGGGATATATGTATACATACAGCTGATTCACTTTGTTATACAGCAGAAACTAACACACCATGGTAAAGCAATTATACTCCAATAGAGATGTTAAAAATAAATAAAATAAATAAATAAAATAAATAAATAAAAATTAAAAAAAAATAAAAATACTGAGTTAATGTATCAGTCACCTACTGAGCTCCTTCTATGTGCCTGGCGTTTTAATGTGAGTTTTACATAAATCTTAATTTCACAATGACCCTATGATGTAGGTGATAACACTCCCAAATTTTACAAATTAGGAAATTGAGGTTTTCAGAGATTCAACTGCTGAAGCTAACAATACTAGTAAATGGTAGAGCTGGATAAATAAATGGTATATCCACACAATGGAACCCTGCTCAGCAATAAAAAGGAATGAACATGCAACAACTTGGGTGAACCTCAAAATAGTTATGCTGAATGCAAGAAGCCAGACCAAAAGGAATACAGATTATATGATTCCATTTATAAAATACTCCAGAAAATGCACATTCATCTAGAGAGAGAGAAAGCAGACAAGTGTTACCTGGGGAAGAGCAAGTGAGTGGAAAGGGGCAGGATGGAGGGATTACAAAGGGATGTGAAAACATTTTTAGGGGTGATGGATATGTTCACTATCTTGATTGTGATGATCATTTCAGGTTTCAAAACTTAGCAAGCTATAACCTTTAAATGTGTACAGTTTGCTGTACATCAATCATACCTCAAGCTGTCTAAAATAGAGTGAGAGAGAAAGAGAGAAGTACAGGCCTACATACAAAGCAGTACCTCCTAACTATATTTAATTTAATCTTACGTTCTTAAAGTATTTTTCCCTTTTTCTTTCTGTAGCTGAACAATTTATTATAGAATAAAACAGAATCAGTTTTAAATATAGCTACCAAGTGATCTGTAGTGCTCTTACTCTGACCTCTAAAACCGAGGAAGAAATAACATAAGCCTATAATGATCACCAACAGTGAATCAGTGTTATTGCAAAGTACTATTAACGTTATTGCCATCAAATGATCAGGACAAGCAGTGGGGGGGAAATGCTGAATGAATCCCTGTACAGCAAACATTTCTTGAACACCTGTTATGTGCCAGACACTTTTAGGTACCAGTATTAGGAAAAAAAATGCATAAGACACAGTTTAAGTTAGTACAGAGGTGACACTAATAATTTGAGTATTGCTGATCTAAGGAATGATGTTGCTCCTCTGTAACCAAAGTTAAGTGGAGAGGAAGTCTTAAGAGAGAAAATGAAGAGGTGTGTCTATAAGCTATTGAGGTAACAAACTAGTGACAAAATGATGGATTGAACAGTTAAGAGAACATCCAAGTGCAAAAATATAAAACCATAATGTCCTTCAGCATAATCAGTACAAAGAGTACCAAGGATTTACCACTTGAAACCTCCCCTAAGAGAGTCATCAGGGTCAGCCCAGTCTTGTAAACAGCTTATCTCTCAAAAAAAACAATTTATAGCCAACTGTCGATAAACCATGGTTAAAGTAAACACTTGACCCTGAATTTGTTTTTTTTTAAAGTAACCTGCTATGAATCAGGGAACTATTTAAATAGTAGAAGGCATTTATTGCTTGGATTAATAGTAACTAACAGACACTAAATTGTCTACAGCAACATGGGAGGCCTCCCCACACTACCCCCTCAGTCAGATGAGCAAGCCTACAGGGGCAGTGCCCGCTCACTCTGCCAGCACCTCTCAGAATGGGAGGCATGGCCGGGAGAAAGGGGAAGCAAGGGAGTCCTCAGGTGGCAGGGCAGTCAACCCTGCAGCATCCAGTGTGAGGAACTGGGTAGTGAGGGAGCCCACAGGTGGGGATGCACCTCACTGAGATAATGAAAAAAACAGAAAACGTCAGCTAAGAAATAGAGCATGATAACCATTTGACAGTTTTCTGTCAGGTGATGCCTATGTACGTTTATACATACAAGACATACACGTATCATTTTTACCCCTTTGGGAGGCAGTAACTCAATGTGTAAGAGAACAGCTCTAAAGTCAGAATGCTTAGGTTTGAATTCTTGCTCAGAGTTTAGTTTTATGAGCTCTGCAACCTTGGCCAAGTTACATCACCTCTTTGAGACAGTTCTTCTCATCCATAAAACAGTGATAAAAAATAATAAAATAGTATCCACCTCAATGATTTTTGTGAGGATTAGATAACATTTGTATTGATACCAAGTGTATCAAAGTAAGTATTCAATAAGTGTTCACCATTATTGTTTTTATGTCTGAAAATGACCACTGTATTCCTAAACACGATGCAATTTACTGTGTGAGTCCATATTAAATCCTTTTCGTACCATGTTTTGAGTATTTATTGTTGTTTGGTTTTTTGTTTTTATTACTTGATCTCTGATTTGGGGTTATCCATGACTACCTTCTGCCCCATTTTATTCCTGATTAATCAGGAGGAAATGGTAAGCCCAGTTAAGTATCCTGGATCAAAACCGGTTATAAGCTGGGATCCACCTAGTGATCAAAATAAAATTCGTTTTGAAAGTCTCTTGCCTAGCACTTTTGCATGACTGTCCTTTAGGGGATAAATGTCAAAAAAAAATTTAAAGTTTGAAAAAAATTGAGACCCTGATAACTGATCTGCTATCCTGAGAACATTAAACCAGCAAACAAATAAAACTCATGGTACCTACCTCCTTCTGTGTACCTTTAATTTCTGAACATTCTTCTAGTCTTTTTAAAACATCCTGGGTAATCAAGAGTGCATCTGCGAAGATTTTTTCATTTTCTAGAAGAAAATTCAGCTGGTAATGTTTCCCCTCATACTCTGAATGTAAAACAAAACAAAATTTTAAAAAATCAGTGATTGATTACTTGAAATGATTTTTAAAAGTTTAAGCTGTCTGAGAACCGTTAGGTCATGTACTGCATTTGTAAATAACAGCTAATGTATCAGTTATGAGTAATAGCAAACAGCATCTCTAATAGCTTCCTCCTTTGTGCCATCATCATCCTGGTTAAAATAATGGTAAGAATCAAAGATGGTACATGCTTATTTCAATACTGCTTTTCTGCTCTGTGGTTCATCTTCAGGCTTGCAACACTTAAAACCACAGACACTTTTAAAAGAAAAATGTCCTAGTACAAGTATTGCATTGGATTTTGGTTTCCAATCTAACAGTGGTCTTTGATAAATTTATCAGTGAAACAAACAAACAAACAAAAAACTCATAAAGATCACTGAATCTAGTAACTGACAACAGGATAGATTACAAAACAACTATTAAATGAATATTACCTGGTTCTGGGCTTGCTTCCTTTGCCTCACTAAAGGTTTGTACAACAGGAGAAGGGGAAAAAACTTCAGCTGTCAGAGGAGTCTCCACTGGGGTGTCTGCATTCCCCTGAATCCCCTGGGCAGTGGAAGGATCCACACTCATTTCTTGCACGACTGTTTGGATCACTTCCCCCATCCCGGCTTTCACAGCGCTCCCTGGAGGGGTGGAAACCTCTGGGGAAGAATGAAGCTCTCCAGCACCCTCGGAGGAAAGGATTTCTACTTCAGGCTTCTCCAACTCCTTCCTGGATGACTCTGAGGATGGTGTGGAGACATCCTTCACCACCTGACCCTGAACGGAGCAGTTTACAAGGCTAGTTAGAAGATTTTTACAGCTAACAGCCACATCAAACATCTGTAGGCTGTCGGCTAAGGAGATGATTTTGGAGAAGTTGTGCTTGCCCACAGGTAGTTTGCCAGTGTACATCATTTCTAACAAGAGGGCAAACTCCTCAGGGCTCACGACAGATGCATCGATGGAGATGGTGTCTGTGTTGTCCAGCAGGGTTTTGAACAGGAGGCTGGCAGCAGCCAGGACAAGTTTGTGGGCCCTGAAGTAAATGGTACCAATGGAAATGGTGCAGTCACAGAACTGCTGCTCCTTGCACAGCGTGTAGAGCTGCTGCAGCAGCTGCCGGCTATAGTTGGGGAGCTCCATCGCATCAGCTCTGTCTGAGGACTTCCTTTCCTCTCTTCTTGCAGAATCACTTTGTGAAGATCAGCACTAGATCCTGGAGAAACCCCAAAAATGTCATGTTAATACTTCATAAGCACATAGGGAAATGCCCTGAATGAAATATTAAAATGAACAGGCAATTCATTGGTTCATTCAGCAAATGCTGCTGAATAGGAAGGGGTACTGTGCCAGGTATACTGAATTAATCATGATAATAACTGGCATGGGTTTAACTGCATGAACAGGACTATGCTTAGTGTGTCATCTGGATGATCTCATTTGATCCTCACAAAAACTCACTGGAAAAGTACTGTATCCTCCCCATTTTATAGATGAGACTGAAGCTCAAAGAGACTGAGAGAACCAGCTTAAGGAAAAACAGTCATTAAGTGGCATGCCCATGTCTCACTGATTTCAAAGCTATAAGTAACTACATTGCTAAATGCATTCTGCTCTCTAGTTCTCAGCCAAATGAAGGAGACCTATATATATAAACAGATTTATAATACAATGTCCTCCTATTACTTGACCTATCTGCAGCACTGAATACAGGTCGTCATTCCCTCCCCTTTAAAATGGAGTTTTCACTTGATCCTGCGCTCTCTGGTTCCTTTGCTGGGTTCTCTGCATCACTTTGGCCTCTAAAGTTTGCTGTGCTCCAGGACTGTCATCTCATTTCTCTCTCATCTGCTTCCATGCCTTTGAAATATCTAAATGTTAAGAGCTTTCAGATTTATATTTCCAGCTCAGCCCTTTCCTCTGAACTGCAGACGCACACTTCCAACTACCTACTGAACATCTCTAATTGGAGTCCTGTTAGGTTTCTTAAACTTAAATCCAAACTCCCCTGCCATCTTCCCCACTTCACAGCAATTCTGTCCCTTCTAGTTGTTCAGACCAAAAACCTAGAAATCATCCTTGACTCCTGTTTTTTCTCATATCCCTTACCCAATCCTTTACAAATCCTGTTGGCTCTACCTTCAAAATATATCCAAAACCCAATCACTTATTTACTACCTCCACTGGTTCTACTCTGGTCAGCCCAAGCCACCATCACCTTTTATTTGGATATTGCAACAATGTCCTAACTGGTCCCCCATGCCTCCACCCCTTCCTAGCCCTACCCCTACCCTACTCTATCTTCAACCCAGTAGTCAGAGTGATCTTTTTAGCACGTAGCCATATATGTCACTTTGCACAAAAGCCTCCATGGTACCTGGTCTCAGAGTAAAAGCCAAAAGCCAAAATTCTTACTCTGGCTGTCATTAGCTCTAAAACCTCATCTTCTGCCTCGCTCACCCATTTTGCTGTAAGCACCATGCCCTCCTTGCTGATTGTGGAACACGCTAAGCATATTCACCTGTAGGTTTCTTCACATGTGTGCACGGCTCACTCTCTCACTCCCATCAGGACTCTGCTCAATGGCCACATGATCAACGAGGTCTTCCCTGACCATGTTCTTTATTTTATTTATTTATTTTTTAATGATTTAGAACATTTAATCAAATCTGACCATGTTCTTTAAATAGCAACCTCCTCTCCAACCTCAGAACATTCCATCCCTCTTACTCTATTTTTTATCATAGCTTCCTGACACATATTTTTACTTACTTATCATGTACCCCCTTCACTAGAATATAAACTCCATTAGGGAAGGAACTTTTTTTTTCGTCATCTGCTGCATCCCAGTGCTTAAAATTCTGCCTGACACAAACACTGTTGGTTAGTTGGTGGAATGAATAAATGAATGGCAGGAAATGTAATGATAGAGATTTGTACTTAGAAGCCCAGTTTGGGGAACAGGGATATCCAAGAGTTAGAGTAAGGTTTTTGTGGAAGAGCTAACAGCTAACCTGCCTTAATAAATGAGCAGGCACTGATGAGGTGAAAAGAGTGGGAGAAAAAGGCACTCCAAGCAGGGAAGTCTGCGTGAGGCACACAGATAAGAAAACATCACATGGCAGGAAGGAGGCTTAGGAGGGGGGGATTATAAGGAGTTCAGTGCTACTAGAACATATAGAAAGGGACAGGGAGTGTCAGGAGATGAATCTGGAGAGGCAGGCAGAGGTTCTGGCCACAGAAAGATGCATGGGCCATGCTTAGGAGCTTGGATTTATCCTAAAGACAATGAGGAGTCAATGAAGGGTTTGAGGGGCTTTAAGCAGGAAAGTCACATGGTCTTTGACATTTGTCAAAATAACACTGGTTGCCTTTGTTACCTTTCCACTCCACCACTATTCCTTATTTTCCCACATTTGAAACTGACAAATAAAAATAAAAATAAAAATGAAAATATTTCCGAGTTCTGGTTTCCAGGTTTCTGGTCTGGCATGGAAGGAGCTTAAAAGTCACCATTCTAACTTGGCAGGTAAAAAGGTAAACAGATGGAAAAATCAACAACTCTTCTTAGCTCTGTCAGAGAAGTGAGGTCACAGGGCAAAACTACTGCTCCCAAAATTGGAGCAACAGGCAGAGAATCACAACTTCTCAGAGCAGAAACCCACCAAGAGAAATCCATGGGAAGCAGTGCCAGAATAGGAAAACTAAACCTAAGTTAACAAATTGATGGAGGCTCAGGGTGGACAAGTCTGAGAGTTAAAAACTCCAGAGGGACAGAGTCATAATTTTGTGAGTTTTAACTCCAGGAGCTCTACTGGGTACTCACAGTGAATACTGGGGGAAAATTCCCTTCTGCTTCTGGCAGGAGGAAGGAGAAAGTAACCATTTTAAAATATGATAGAGGATTCTGTTCTTCTCAACAAGGCCTAGAATCAGAAGAAACTATTTTACCAGCGTCTAACCTAACTGCAGGAAAGGAAATACCCAACGTCAGTCCACTCTAGCCATCCTGTAGCACTTAAGGAGGTGGGGAGGGGGAGACTGAAAAGTATCAGTGAAGTTCACAGTCCAGGGGCACAGACTTACCAAAAGACTGAGACCTAATAATAGGTCTATAAAACACACTTCCTCCCTTCACACCTTACCACTCCATCACTATAGGCATATTTACCACAGTTCCTTTTACCCAGTACTTTATGTCTACCTCTAAAGAAAAAACTACAAGGCATATATTAAAAGGCAAAAAACACACTTCAAAGAGACTGAACAAGCATCAGAACCACAGTCAGATATGTCAGGAATTATCAGACAAGGAATTTTTAAAAAAGGATTAATAAGATAAGGGATTTAAAGGAAAAAGTAGACAACATGCAAAAACAGATGGAAATGTAAGCAGAGAGATGGAAATTCTAAGAAAGAATGAAAAAGAAAAGCTAGAGGTTAAGAACACTGTAACAGAAATAAAGAATGCCTTTGATGCACTTACTAGTAGACTAGATATGGTTGAGTGAAGAATCTCTGACCTTGAGGATATAACAATAAGAAACTTCCAAAACTGAAAAGCAAAGTGAAAAGGGTCTGAAAAGAACAGAACCAAATATCCAAGAACTGTGAGACAACCACAAAAGGTAAAACATATGTGCAATGGGAATATCTGAAGGAGAAGAGAAAAAGAAATAGAAGCAATATTTGAAGCAATAATGACTAAGAATTTCTCCAAATTAATGTTAGACACCAAACCACAGGTCTAAGAAGCTCAGAACCCCAAGCAGGATAAATGCTCTTAATAACTATACTTAAGCATATCATATTCAAACTATAGAAAAATCAAAGTTTAAAAAACAAATCTTGGGCTTCCCTGGTGGCACAGTGGTTGAGAGTCTGCCTGCCAATGCAGGGGACACAGGTTCGTGCCCTGGTCCAGGAAGATCCCACATGCCACGGAGCGGCTGGGCCCATGAGCCGTGGCTGCTGAGCCTGCGCGTCTGGAGCCTGCGCTCTGCAACGGGAGAGGCCACAACAGTGAGAGGCCCGCGTACCGCAAAAAAAAAACCAAAACCAAAAACAAATCTTGAAAAAAGCCAGAGGATAAAGCACCTTTCCTTCAGAGAAGCAGATAGGAATTACATCTAATTTCTCCTCAGAAACCATGCAGGCAAGAGAAGAGTGGAGTGAAATATTCAAAATGTTGAGAGAAGAAAACAAACAAACTACCAACCTAGAATTCTACCCTGAAATTTTTTCCTTTAACAGTGAATGTAAAATAAAGACTTTCTCAGACCAGCAAGATTGAGGGACTTGCTTGCCAGTAGACCTGCCTTCCAAGTAATGTTAAAGAAGTTACTCAGAGAGAAGGAAATGATAAAATACAGAAATATGGATCTACATAAACTAATGAATAGCACTGAAGAATGAATAGGTGAAGGTAAAACAAAAACTGACATAGATAGCAGTTTTATTTTTTATTCTTAACTGACATAGATAGCAGGTTGTTCAAAATAATAACAGCAACAATGTATGTGATTATGTATGCTTATGTTTATACAGGTAACCCTTGAACAACACAGGTTTGAGCTGTGAAGATCCACTTACATGTGGATTTTTTCAATACTAAATACTACAGTACCATGAAATCTGCAGTTGGTTGAATCCACAGATACAGAGGGCTCACTACAAAGTTATATGCAGATTTTTGCCTGTGCCAGGGGTCAGTGTCCCTAACCCCTGCATTGTTCAAGGGTCAATTCTATATGCTTATGTATAAATGAAATGAATGACAGCAATGATACAAGGGAGAGAAGGGAAGGATTAAGATTACGTTATTATTATTATAAGGTACTTATAATACATGTGAAGTGGTACAGTGTCATTTGAAAGTGGATTTAGATTAGTTGTAAATCTATTGCAAACTATAGGACACCACTAAAGTAAGTTTTAAAAAGAAGTATAACTGATATGGTAAAAAGAAGTGAAAATGGAATCACGTCAAATGCTCAATTAAAACTACAAAAGAATGAAACAGTATGTTAGACAAAAGTAGGGACAAAAAACAAGGGCAACATATAGACAACATTAACAACTATGGTAGATCAATGCTCTAAATATACTAATTAAAAGACAGATTGTCAGAGTGGATCAGAAAACAAGACCCACTCTCATGTTGTCTATAAGAAACCCACCTAAAGATGTATATAGATGAAAAATAAATGCATGGAGAATGATATACCATGTTAACAGTAATCAAAAGAAAGCAGGAGAGCTGTATTAGTTTCAGATAGAGCAGACTTCAAGTAAGGAAAGATACTAGGGATAAAGGGGAGTTACTTAATGAAAAAGGGGTCAATACTCTAACAAGACATAATAATCCTTATTGTGTAGGCAACTAACAAAAGAATAACAAAAGAACATCAAAACATGTAAGGCAAACTGAAAGAAATACAAAGAGAAATAGGTGCATCACTATTATAGTTGGAGACTTGAAACACCTCTCTATCAGAAATGGATAGAGCCTGAAGGCAGAAAATCAGTAAGGACACTGGTGAAGTTAATAGCACCATCAATCAATTGACTATAGATTACTTCATCTATAGCAGATTACATATTCTTCTTAATATCACATGGAACATTCAACAAGATAGACCACATTCTGGGCCATAAGTTACCTTTCACAAATTGAAAAGAATAGAAACCATACACTCTGTTCTCAGACCAGGATGGAATTAAACTAGAAATCAATGACAAAAAGATAGCTGGAAAAATCTCCAAATACTTGGAGATTAAACAACACACTTCTAAATAACACATAAGAAGAAATCTTAAGGCAAATTCAAAAATATCCTAAACTAAATGAAAATGTAAATACAACTTATCAAAATTTATGGGATGCAGCAAAAGCAGTGCTTAGAGGGAAACTTATAGCACTGAATGCATACATTAGAAAAGAAGAAAGATCTAAAACCAATAATTTAAGCCTCTGCTTTGGGATACTAAAACAAGAACAAAGTAAATCCAAAGTAAGCAGGAGAAAAAGAAAATAGTGGACAAATAAATGAAACTGAGAAAAGGAAATCAAGAGAAAAAAAAACAAACCTAAAAGCTGGTTCTTTGAGAAGATCAATAAAATCAATAAGCCTCTACCAGGCTAACTAAGAAAAAAGAGAGAACACAGATTTCTAGTATCAGAAATGAGAAAGGGGACATCAGTACAGATCCCATGCACAATAAAAGGATAAAAAAGGAATAATATAATAATATGCCCACAAATTTGGTAACTTTAATGAAATGGATCAATTACTTGAAAGACACAATCTGCCAAAACTCACACGAGGAGAACTAGACATCTGAATAGGCCTAATCTATCAAAGATACTGAGTCAATAATTAATAACTTTCCAACACTTGAAGCAGCAGGCCCAGATAGGTTCACTGGTAAATTCTACGAAACCGTTTAGGAAGAAATTATACCAAATATCCACACTCTCTTCCAGAAAACAGAAGCAGAGGGAATACTTCCTAACTCATTCTATGAGCCTAGCGTTACACTAACAGCAAAACCAGACAAAGACATTATAAGAAAAACACAGACCAAAATACAAAAATCTTCAACAAAATATTAGGAAATCAAATTCAACAATAATAAAAAGAATTTAACACCATGACCAAGTGGGATTTATCCCAGGTACTCAAGGCTGGTTCAACCTTTGAAAATCAGTAAATGTAATCCATTATAACAACAGGCTAAAAAAGAAAAATCGCATGTTCATATCAATAGATGCAGAAAAAGCATTTGACAAAATCCACAAAATTCATGATAAAAACTCTCAGCTAACTAGGAGTAGAGGGGAACCTCCTCAACCTGATAAAGAACAGCTACAAAAACCAACAGCTAACATTAGAATCGAAGCTTTCTGCCTAAGATCAGGAACAAGGCAGGGATGTCTCATTTCACCACTGCTTTTCAATATCATTCTGGAATTCCTAGCTAAAAGGTATACAGACTGGGAAGGAAGGTGCAAAACGGTCTTTGTTCACAGATGATATGACTGTGATGAGATATGTAGAAAATCCAAAAGAACTGACAACAAATTTAATAATAATAACAAGCAATAGCAGCAAGGTTGCAGGATACAAGGTAAATATGAAAAACGTAATCGCTCTCCTGTCTATCAGCAATGAATAAGTCGAATTTGAAATGAAAACATTACCTTTTAATTGGCACCCCCAAAAAAGAAATTAAAAATGTGAAAATAGGGCTTCCCTGGTGGTGCAGTGGTTGAGAGTCCGCCTGCCGATGCAGGTGACACGGGTTTGTGCCCCGGTCGGGGAGGATCCCACATGCCGCGGAGCAGCTGGGCCCGTGAGCCATGGCCACTGAGCCTGTGCGTCCAGAGCCTGTGCTCCGCAATGGGAGAGGCCACAGCAGTGAGAGGTCTGCGTACCGCAAAGAAAAGCAAAAACAAAAACAAAAAACAAAAAAAAAAGTGAAAATACTTGAGGATAAGTCTAACAAAATACATACAAGATGTATATGAGAAAAACTACAAAATTCTAATGAAAGATATCAAAGAAAAACTAAGTAAATGGAGGGATATTCCATGTTCATGGATAGGAAGACTCAGTAGTGTCAAAATTTCAGTTCTTCCCAAATAGATCTATAAATTCAACACAATCCTAATCAAAATCCCAGCGAGTTATTTTGTGGATACTAACGAACTGATTCTAAAGTTTATATGGAGAGGCAAAAGATTCAGAATAGTCAAATCAATATCAGGGTAGAGGAATGAAGTAGGAGGACTGACACTACTCAATACTCAACTTCAATACTTACCTACAAAGCTACAGTAACCAAAACAGTGTGGTACTGGTGAAAGAATAGATAAATAGACCCACAAAAGTACAGTCAACTGATCTTTGATAATGGAGCAAAGACAGTATTTTCAACAAATGGTGCTGGAACAACAGAACATCCACATGTAGAAAAATGAATCTAGACAAAGACCTCATAGCCTTCACAAATTTAGCTCAAGTTGGATCACAGACTTAAATGTGACTTAAAAACACAACACTATAAAACCTCTAGAAAATACAAAGAAGAAAACCTAGGTGACCTTGGGTATAGCAATGACTTTTTAGATACATCTCCAAAGGCATGATCCCTGAAAGAAATAATGGAAAAGCTGGACTTCATTAAACTTAAAGAACTTCTGCCCTATGAATGATAATGTCAAGAGACTGAGAAGACAAGTCATAGACTGGGAGAAAATATTTGCAAGAGATATATCTGTTAAATGACTATTATCCAAAACATACAAGGAATTCTTGAAACTCAACAATAAGAAAACCACCTGATTAAAAAATGCACCAAAGACCTTAACAGACATCCCACCAAGGAAGAGACGCAGATAGCAAGTAAGCATACAAAAAGATGTTCAATGTCATATGTCATATGGGAATTGCAAATAAAACCTATTAGAAATGACAAAACCCAAATCACTAACAACACCAAATGCAGGTGAGGATGTATAGCAACAGGAACTGCTATTCATTGCTGGTGAGAATACAAAATGGTACAGCACTTTGTAAGACAGATTAGGAGTTTCTTATAAAACTAAGCATATCCTTATCATACGATCCTGCAATTGTGCTCCTTGATATTTACCTAAAAAAACTGAAAACTTACGTCCACACAAAAACCTGCATGCAGATGTTTATAGCAGCTCTATTCATAATTGCTGAAATGTCTTTCACCAGATAAATGGATAAACAAACTGTGGTACATCCAGACAATAGAATATTATTTAGTGTAAAAAGAAATGAGCTATCAAGCAATGGGAAGACACGGAGAACACTTAAATGCATATTAGTAAGTGAAAGAATCCAATATAAAAAGTCTCTATATTGTATGAATACAACAATATGACATTCTGGAAAAGGCAAAACGATGGAGATAGTCAAAAGATCAGTGGTTGCCAGTGGTTGGGAGTAAGGAGGGATGAATAGGTGAAACATGGAGGATCTTTAGGGCAGTGAAATTATCGTGTATAAAACTACAATGGTGAATTCATGTATCATATACATGTCAAATTCCAGAGACTGTATGAAACCAAAAGTGTACCCTAATGAAAACTATGGACTTTGGGTGACAATTACGTATCCATGTAGGTTCACTGATTGTAACAAATGTATCACTGTGTTGTGGGACAGTGGGAGAGGTTGTGTGGGGACAAGATTATATGGGAACTCTGCACTTTACTCTCAATTTTGCAGTGAACCTAAAACTGCTATAAAAAATAAAGTTCATCTATTAAAAAATTTTTCCTTTTAGGAATGTAAATTTTCAGTACTAATCACCCCAAACCCTATCTATACCATGGTATAGATACTAAAAACATGGTTATAAACTTGAGCAATAAAAGGAGAATGGGGATAGTTAAGGCAGAATAAAGGTTACTTAATGAATGTAAGCTGGTAAAGTTGAAACTTGAAATTTTACTGAGATTAATAGGAATACTAATTAAAGGAAAGACTTTTGGCAAAATGGCACACTGAACTGATGTAAATGGACCTTTTCCTCCTACTTCACACACAGAAATGCTGGATAAAATGTAACAAAAATGCTTTAAAAATATATAGTCAAGCTAGGGCTTCCCTGGTGGCGCAGTGGTTAAGAAGAATCCTCCTGCCAATGCAAGGGACATGGGTTCGAGCCCTGGTCTGGGAAGATCCCACATGCTGCGGAGCAACTAAGCCCGTGCGCCACAACTACTGAGCCTGTGCTCTAGAGCCCGCGAGCCACAACTACTGAAGCCCACGTGCCTAGAGCCCATGCTCTGCAACAAGAGAAGCCACCGCAATGAGAAGCCTGAGCACCACAACGAAGAGTCACTCACGACAACCAGAGAAAGCCCGCGGGCAGCAACAAGACCTAACGCAGCCAAAAATAAATAAAATAAATTAAAAATATATATAGAGAGAGACAAGCAAAAAAAAAAAAGGGAATCCCCAGGCACCTGAAATGGAAGTGACATCAAAATCAAAGCTGAAACAGTAAAGTGGGCGTTCAGACCATGATGGCCCATAGGGGTTTCAAACTCCAATACAGGCCCTAGGCTTGGAGGAGAAAGCATTAATGCTCACATGGAGACTGGAAGTATAGCTTCAGGCAGGTAGAAGGTGGGAGAGTTGGAACTGAGACCCTTGCACAAAGCACAGAGCCTCAAACAACTATCCCTCCTTTATATGCAGTCTGAAAAATCTCTGCTCACTGGCTCAGGGAAACAGAATAAAAGTTGCTAATTATCTGGGCCTTGAGTAGAAGAAATGGCACCCACAAGAAATCTAAAATGTAGGCTTATGACATACAGAGGTGAAGGATCCAAATTTATATATTATATCATATAAGAATCTTGGGCTGAGAAATTAACATAAAAATTGGTCTTTGACATGCAGAAGAAAAAAACAGAATACTTTCAAAACCCAAGGCACAGAGACTCTCACAGGAAAAAAGAAAAACATAGAAAGAAATGAGCTCACTATTACAAACCATATGAGGAAGACCTGAATGTGAAAGGTAAATTTATAAAAGCTAACAGTAGAAAATGTCAGAGGGTATCTTTGAAGCAGGGGTTGGGAAACTTCTTAAACATTGCCCCAAAAGCTTAAAAAAAGAAAAGATGAATATGATTATACTGATATTAAAGGTTTCTGTCAAAGAACTCTATAGTCTATAGATATGATTAACAGACAATGGACAAATGGTAGAACCAGGAGATATTTATAAAGTTTAAAGACAACAAGGAGTTAATATCTTGAATACATAAGAAATTCCTGGAAACCTTAGGGAAAAAAATCCAATGGGGAGAAAAATGGGCAAATGACATAACTAGGCAATTCAAAGAAGGAGAAGCTCACTTAACTGGCTAACGAGTAAGAGTAGTTGTTACAACAGCAGTAAAAGCAGCCAACATTTATTATATATTCAGGAAGTGCTTATTATATCCAGGAATATGCTTTACATATATTAACTCATTTCATTCTCTTAACAACTTGATGATGCAGATGCTGTTATTATTCCCTTTTACTGATGGGGAGACTAAGGCCCAGAGAGGTTAAGTAATTTCTCTAAGGTCTTACAGTAAAATGTGGTAGAACATAAATTTGAATCTAGAGTAAAACTGGTGGTATATAAATTGATATAGCTATTCTGGAAAAACACTCTGGTAATATTTAGTGAAATTTTCTGTGCATATATGCCTTGTGGCCCGAGAATCATATTTCTGTGTACATTTCCCAGAAAAGTTCTCACATAGGTTCATAAGGACACATGGCCAGAAAGATCATTGGGCCATTGTTTTTGGTAGCAGGGAAATGAGAGGTAATTTAGATGTCCGTCACAAAAAGAATTTAAGTAAATATGCAGAATGTATCCTATAGAATATAGTGCATTAGAAAGAAGCAACAACTGACTATTCAGACAGAAACAGGGACAGATCTTAAATACCCAGTTGAGTGAAACAATAACAACCAGAATGAGATCTAGAGCATAATGCCATTTATGTAAGTTAAAAACACAAAAACAAAACAATGAATAACAATAAGGTAAAGCTACATTGTAGCAAAACACATTTTATCAAATACATTAGAGTAAGTGCTGTAAAGGGGAGGGGAATAGGAGTAGGGGTCGGAGGTGAAGGAGGAAAAAAAATCAAACGAGAAGGGCCTTGCCAAGATAGATGCTAGAGTGTCTCAGATGAGGAGGATTCCTGTGCCACCCCCAAAAGGCAAACAGTAAAAACAAAAAGTCACATGAAGAAATGAATCACCACAACGGGAAGACATTAGATGCAAGAAAGAGCACAAATAGCATCTACAAGATTGAAAACCCTAAAAATTATGGAATACTATGAAAAATGCTACCAATTAATTGTTTCATTTTAATAAACAGGCAAAATGAAGGGAAGCCATAATCAAAGAAAAAGATAATATGAAAAAAGAATAGGCAGATGTGAAAAAGAACCAAAAGAACTTCTAGGAATAAAAGCTAAGTCACTGAAATTCATCTATCAATGAATTAAACAGATTAGATACAGCTAAAGAGAAAATGATTGATTAGGAAAAGAAGTCTGAGAAAATTACTCAGAAGGTAGCAGAGAGGTAAAAAAACAAAACAAAACCCAAAAACAGAAATATGAAAGAGAGGTTAAAGGACATGGAAAACAGAATATGAAGGTTTCACATGCATCTAAATAGGTGTTCTGGATAGAGATAATGAAGAACATGTGGGAGAAGCAATTTGAAGATATAGTATCTGAGAATGTTCTAGGATTAAAGTCAGACATGAGTCTTCAGAATAAAAACTTTGAGGTATCAACAACACTGAGAAAAAGAAATTGTAAGCAAACCAAAAGAAAAGATTATTACTTAATCAAAGAAGACGGTTTGACTGGTACAGACTTCTCATTAATAACAATAGATATCAGAAGAAAATGGAGTAACAGTTTTCAAATATTAAGGAAAATAACAATCAACCATGTATCTATATACAAGTTGAAACAAAATCACCTTCAAACAAAGATAAGAGGCTCAGAGACTGTCACTGAAAGAATTACTATAAGAAGCAAATTGAACCAGAAAGAAAGGATAGAATGTAAGAAAAAATAGCAAGTAGCAAGCAAAGAAACTCCTAAACATATCCACTAGAAAAGTTAAAATCAGAAAAACTGATAATACCAAATGTTGGTGAGGATGTGGAATGACTAGAACTTGCATACATTACTGCTAAAAGTGCAAAATGGTACAACTACTTTGAAGAACTGTGTGGAGGTTTCTTATAATAAAAGATTAACCATCGATACAAGCAACAACATGGATAAACCCTAAAAACGGTGTGTTAGGTCAAAGAAGCCAGGCACAAAAGAGTACATATATATGACTAAATCTATAGGAAAGAGACCTACAGAAAAAACTAATCTACAGTGATAGCAACCAGGTACTGTAGTGGTTGTGGAGGCTGTGGGGTGGTGTGGGGGAAGGGAATTAAACAGGAAGAGACACAAGGAAACTTCTCGGGGAACAGAAATGTTCTGTGCCTTATTTTGGATGGTGGTTGAAGAGTAGATATCTGTCAAAACTCTTCAAATAGAATTCATCAAACTGTATGTTAATTATATCTTAATAAAAAAGAAATTAAGAAATGTGTTTTAAAATGCACTGGCTATTTTAAGATGGATATGGGAAGTGGAGGTTAAAAACAAAGTAGAATAATGACAACCATAGTAGCTACCACTTATTTAATGCTTACTATGTGCCAGGCACTGTTCTAAATGCTTTGCATCTATTAACCATTTAATCTTTTCAACAACCCTGTGAAGTAGGTACTCTTATCATCCCCATTTTACATATAAGAAAATGTGGCACAGAGAGGTTATATAACTTACCTAAGGTCACACAACTAGTGTGTGGCAGACCTGGGCTCCAAACTCAGGCAGTCTGGCTCTGAGGTCTATATTCTTAAAAATCCACTGCCTCTCTGAAATTAAACATCAACAAGAACATGGAAGATGAGAGAAGGAGAACTAGAGTTAAGATGTTCTAAGAGTCAAGGGGATGACAAAAATAATGATTAACTTTCGCTTTTAGCCTAAGTAAAGTATGTATGTTCACAGGTAAGGATATAAGGGAACAGAAACTGAACAAATATTTGCAAACAAGAGGTATAAAAGGGAATTAAGAAAATGCGATTAATACAATAGCAAGTGGAAAAGGGGGAAAAGAAAGGCAAAGAAAGTGTGGTAAATAGAAAAAAACTTAAGACCGTAGAAATAAGTCCAAATGTATTAGTAATCACAATAAAGAAGCAGATTAAACTTTCCTGTTAAATGGCAGAGATTCTCTGATTGGATTCTTAAAACAAACAGCCATATGCTACTTATAAGAGAATTAACGGGTAGGTGTGTTTACGCTTCAAACAGTGCCTAGCACATAGTAAATACTGTATGTGCTAGCTGTATTATTATTACCAAGAAAGACTGAATTTCCCTCATTAAATGGTTTTGAAACTAGCCATCTGACATGACAGCTAAAGTACCTACCCGTAAATAAACAGTTAAACTATATAATCTTTGTAGACCACTCTCAGGTACAGAATACTGTTATTAAATAAATCTAATATATAATCATGAGGTCTACATTAGTGACTTGGGGGCTACTGAAACGTACTATAGAGGCTAAACTACACTTTGTTGATCGCACAACTAAAATGTGAAAGACTAACATATATTTTACTGTTTCCCTCTAACTCCCTTTGTAAGGAAGTTAAATGGAGGGGAGAGAATACAGCGCTAAATATAATGCCACAAAAGCATGCTTTTCGGAGTTAAGAAACTATAGTGGAACACAGCATGTTGGCATCTTTAAGTGAAGTCCTGGAGATTCCTGTATAGAGGCAACCTAAATTATGTTATTAAGCACTTAACTGGAATCACTAGGCTTGGGAAAACTGTCAAAGGTCCCAAGGGAAGAACATTTAAACAACAAAAGAGCACCAGAAAGATGGATGTTCCTCAAAGCAACAATATTTTTTTTTATTAGTTTCTTCTTTATAACAAAGTGAATCAGTCATACATATACATCTGTTCCCACATCCCTTCCCTCTTGCGTCTCCCTCCCTCCCACCCTCCCTATCCCACCCCTCCAGGCGGTCACAAAGCACCGAGCTGATCTCCCTGAAAGCAACAATATTAAAGCCTCAAGAAAAGACTATACTGATATAGAATAAAGATACTTAGAAAGAAAAAACTTAATTGGCTGAACCAAGTGCTGCATAATGACCCAAAACACAAATGGGAATTCAACACAAAGTGGAAACTAGGCCAGCTTTCTAAAAGAAGCACAAAGATTTTATTTATTTATTTAAAATTTTATTTTGTCTACTTCCAAAAAGAATCTGAAAGTTTGAGGATTCTCTAAGTTACAAAGAAACAACAGTTACACACAGGGGAAAAAACAAAACAAAACCAAAAAACCAGAAAAAGCACAAGTGAGAACTTAAGTCAGAGCTGGTAAGAAACATGGAATCCCTTCCATGAACAAGAAGGAAAGTAACACTAAAGACTTACAGTCTCTTATATACATCAGTTAATTAAATAAAGTAGATGTTCTGAAATCCACAACTGCTGGCAAGGTCCTCAGCAAGACACTCAAACAAAAGACTTTGCTACCACTGATGAAGGGTAAGAAACTTTTTTCTGGGCCTCAGGAACTGGACCTGCCATTCCCCAATTTACTGTACTTATTTCCCCATAAGTCTTCAGCCAGCAATACACACATGTCAATTAACAACTATTTATGGGTCAACTGCCTACCAATTACTCAGCCCACTGCTAGGTGCTGTGTGGGAGCCAAGTGAAATATAAAACAAGGTCCTTGTTCACAGAGAGCTTGCAATAAAGTTGACTCAACTTATTTCAACTGGAATGACTGAAAACAGAAGTCTTAGAAGGACTCAATACACAAGAGCAAGAAGAGGGAAAGGAAGAAGAGAGAAGGGAAAAAAACAGATTGATCCCAGTGAGTGGAAAGGAAAAGGGAAGGACTGGAGTTGGTAAATGCAAGTTAGGTACAATTTCAACAGGTAAGGGTGAAAAGGGAGGGAGAGTGCTCTGGAATCATGTATGTGCACAGGCAGTTAGCACTGGACCCATTGGAAAGGCACTGGAAAGCCCTCCAGTAAGTTGCTGCCATCATTATTATGGACACTGGGCTGGCTAGGGTGGGTCTCCAAAAATACCCATGTAAGAGGAAATGTGGAACACTAGGCTGCCTAGGTTAGGGAGGCCAGAAAATGAGCAGAGGAATTTAACCTGCTTTGAGGGAGGAGCTTCTGAAATACAGCACAATTAAAGCAGAGCTACTCCAGTGACAGATGGCATGGTCTAATAGAGAAAAGTGACTAGCAATGGGAAGGAAGAACAAGCATCCTATATATATTGTCTAATAATAAATAAAGCTCCATAGGAGCAGAAGTTGGACACACATCTGCTTAGATTTCTATATCCCAATACCCAAGAAAGAAAAGCCATCCTAATACTTGATCAAGGGTCCTCCATTCCAGTTCTCCTAACAATTCTGCACTCTCCTTTGGGCACATCTATCTCATAGTCTGAGACATCTCTCATATGGCCTGGCTCAATGCAACCTTATCTGCTTAAAGTCTGTTTTGTTTTTACTGTTGCTATTGATAATCCCTATCTCCAGAATATAATCTTTACTTCTGTCTTGATTTCTGGGCTCTGCTGGAACCAGAGAGCTGGGAAGGACCTTGGAGAGAGCCCTATTCATTGCTTTCAGCAAACAGAAGTTCATTACTTTATCTATCACGTACTCTTGTCGAATGACCAAATGACCTTAGTCCAATCCCTCCCTTTTTTAACAGAGGAAACTGAGGTCCTGAGAGGCTGAGTTGCTCTTTGATCCGAGTCAGCTTTAACCCCATGGCTATTTAGTATCTCACAAACAACCAGAATCAGGTGAAATAACAGGCACTCTCAACATAATTAGAGCAAAGATCACACACTCAGAGACAAGAAATGGGGCATTTGCTACACACAAAAAGATGATTTAAAATGTAACATATCTAAGGAATCAGCTAAGTTAAAAGAGAACCACTAGCAATTATTTCTGAGAATGCAAGGAGGATTGGTGAGGTTAGAAAAGGGTGACTGTAGCTTTTAGCAGGCCCACATTGCTCAAGTTCAAAAGCAGCTGTCATTTGGTTTCTTCTCTTACACTGCGGGCCTGAAAGGCAGCAATATATAGTGTAAGGGATGGAGATTTTTGTATTTGATACTCCTGGGTTCATGGTAGTACCTTTTTATATGTATTATCATTGTTGTTTCTAATATTATTATCATCACTATCATCATCATTCCATCCCAAATGCTAGTCTACTACTGTTCCAATCTTTGAGATTTGTAGCAATACCTGAACGGCCTGTGTGCTTTCCTAAGGTACGTTCTGGTCACTGGGAAATCCAGGTAGCCAGAACAGCTCTGAAGAGTTTCAGATTCTAAGAGTCACCTTTGGGGATTTGGGAAGCTGTCTACCGAGCTCTATGGTACATATCAAGTAGGGATAATACCTTGCTATATTCGGGGATTTACACCTCATCCTTCCATTTACCTTTGTTTTACAGATGAAGACTAAGGCTCAGGGATGTTAAATGGCTTGTTAAGGGCCACAGAGCTAACAAGGGGCATAACTCAGCCCACGTCTCAATCCTCAAGCCATAGTTCTTTTCTCTATAATATGAAGGCCTCACTGGAGGCCAAGACTTAGCTACCACTTCTGCAGATTATTCTCCCTTCCAAGAGCTCAGCAGCCATTAAGAAGTACAGCCGTCAACTCTTGGTTACTTTACAAGTACACTTACAGTCTCACCCTGAGGGGAACTGTTTAGTGAGCCAACCACATCCACTGGCCCATCGACTCAGGAGACTGTACTTCTCTCAATTACCAATTCATGTCTCGTGAACAGAATTAGCTGTAATGGTATCCTGCTCTCTCTTTTCATATTCTATTAAGGATATTATTTATCAAATAATCACAAATAAGAGCTACTAATAAGCACATTTTACATGTCACCCCCTTTAATACTAATAACCCAGCAAGATAGTTAAACCCAATTTATAATTAAGTCCCAATAGTGGAGAGGTTAAGGAACAGGCCCAAGATCACATACAAAATCAGTAGAGGAACTGAGATTTTAATCCAGTCTAACTGAGTCTTTTAAAGCTCATGCCCTTTTACCCACTAGAACAATTTCTCATACTTTAGTGTGCATAAGAATCACCTGGGGATCTTGTCAAAGAAAAGATTCTGACCCAGAAGGTCTGCAGTGGGATCTGAATTCTGCATTTCTAATAAGCTCTGGGTTGATTCAGATGTTGATAGTCCAAGGAATCCTCTCTGAATAGCAAAGCACTATACAACATTGCCTGTTCTCAAATCACAATTTTTCACATCTAATTATTATCAAATATGCTTTAAGCAACCCTTCACCTCTAAAAAGTTCCAAGTCATCCTCAAAACCTTCCCTTTTGCACCTGCCCTTGCTCCAGTCAGAACAGCTTTAAGAATAAAACCTACAAAATACGGAAGATTCTAATAACCAGGCCTTAGGTGAATAGCTCTGTGGCCTGGCACCAACCAAAACTCCTTTAGAATGCATTCCAGCAACCCGGACTTCCAGGGCTAGACAAGCTTCCCTGGCTGCTGCCAAAGTAAATGGAGGTCAAACTGTTCCTGATCTAGAGTAAAGTGGTCACCTGAACCTGGTTAAGCCTTGGCAGGTCCTAGGATGGTACAGCCAATCAATAAATGTATGCTGAACTGGACACAGTGAAGAGATCTGGGCTCATGACACTATATATGACCTACTGTGACATTTCCATTCTAACTACTATGCCCATCTGTCTTCCCCCACAGAACAGGACAACTCTGCTTGTCTTCCATAGCCTTCCATACCCAGATCCCCTAAAAGCCGTATCGAACAGCATTTCAAGGCCTATATTCTCTTTTGTGGTATAAAGTCTAAATAAAGATGTGCTGCCTTGACAGCTGGTAAAATCAAGAAGGCCTCAAATGTCCTAACCACAAATTCCAGTACCCATTCCGCTCCCGTGGACAAGGTCCCCTAGCCAAACAATCCTCCTTATCAGAGGGGCCAGGAACTGTTCCTATTTATTCCTGGGTAGTGGGTTTCAGTTCCCTGCCAGCCCCCAAAATTATTCAAACAAGCCAATCGCATCCTCTGGCATAAACCAGAAAGCACCCACCTTCTTGATACTACAAGCCTGCCTCCCACAGCCCCTGGCTGTTAACTCTGCTCCTGAGTACACCTTCTGTGTCCTCCTCTGGGGCTGTGAGTATAACCCGCTTTCAGTCTCATCTGCCAGTGTCCAGTGTTGTGTGCTTAGCCATCCCCACAACCTTAGGGTAGGAATCCCTCCCTCATCAACGAGGTGAAGAGGAGGTGATTAAAACATCGTTTTTTGCCCAATCCACTGATCTCTGCTCTTTTTCCTATCCTTGAATCTCCTGAATGCCTTTAGTAAGGTCATTAACTACTCTATGATGGTAATGATGTCCAGCATTTGTTCTAAGCTCTGTCCATACATTTTCCCACTTAATTCCCCAAACATCCCTATGAGGTAGACACCATTATTATCCCTAATACACAGATAAGGAAACTAATGTCCAACAAGGTTATGCAACTTGCCCAAGACCATACAGGTATTGAGTGAGAGCAAAGCTCAAATGCAGATCTACCTGGCTCCCTGTTCTTAATTACTACCTTAGTCTTGAGAGGATTTCGGGGCTCAGTGCTATCATTCCTCAACTCCTCTCACAGACAGAGATGTGTGGCTAGATGCCCTGACAGGATCACCTGCATTTGAGATGCCATGGAAATGCATATCTGGGAAACAGTGCTATTGGAACAGGCCAGCTGGCTTGCCAGGAAGAGACTGGCAAGAGACTTTCCTCGACGGCTTAAACTTAATTTACTAAAGGTCTAGTCTGGTTATCAACCTCATAGATACAAACACCCTATCCTGTAAAAGTCTCAAAATTAATCAGACTTGGGGAGTTTGGATAGTACTGTCTAAACTTATTGTATAAGAGAAGAAATATAAATCAGAAAGTCAATTTATTAGTTCATTTATTAGTGAAATATGCCTACTCTCTGCAGTCATCTGTGAAAAAATTCCAGCAGCAAGGTCAAGTATAATCAGAAAGCCTTTTAGGAATCACAGAAGAGACTACATCTCTCAACATTCAGTGGTGGCCTGGTGCATCTATTTTTGTCATGGAAGTAAATGCTTGGGCCCCAGACTGGGCAGGTAGAGTTTGAGGGTCAATGTCCACTGCATGGGCACTGCCAACTGACATTCTGTCTCGTCCCTTCCAATACCAAGTTCCTGGACTCTTCTGCGGCTCCAGCCTCTCTTCTGATACAGTTAAACTTAGCTTTGTCTTTGAGGTGACCTTGTGCACTTCACTAATAGCACTGACCACATGCTAATTTTTCAGTCTCTCAGAATGTAAGGAGTGCCCTCTGGTTGCTCCCGCCCTCAGGCTTTTCTTCCCGTGCTCCAAACCTCTATCCATAGCAGATCAGAACTATTCCTCCTTCAAGGAGCCTAAGCCCAATGAAGCGATCAACTCCGAACTTATCCACCTTCTAACTTCCATCTGGGTCATCTGCCTGACACCATGGTACCAGATTCAGTCCTTACTCCTTTTCCCTTGGTCCGCTCACTTCCTCCTTCCTTCCTCCCATGCACTTCTTTCACCTATTACTCTGCATTCCTTCAGGTCACTCTGCCACAGATCACTAAAACTTAAAAAAAAAAATTATTTATCAATCACAAACATGAATGATTCCTGATCAGAAGGATAATAAAAATCCGAGAATTTTGCAACTAGAATTATCTGTAGAGACTATGTAATTCAGCCCACTCATCTTCCAGATGAAGAAGCTGATAGAAATTCAGTGACATGGCAAGTCACATATCTAGGCAATGGTAGGGCCAGACCCAGGACCCAGGTTTCTGGCCTTTCAAGCTAGCACCTGAACCAAAGTACCAAACTCCTAAGTATATACAACAGGCCGTCAGTAGGGAGGGCTTCCTATGTACCTGACAGACTGGCAGCCACTAGCACCAGGCGTGTTATATAGTTTACTATCTTTTTCTTTGAATGTTGATTAAATATCAGTCATTGATAGATCTTTCAATGAGAAAATATTTATCCTCAAGCCATAAAACTGCCCAAAAGTATCTTAGGGAATATATATGATGGCAAATTTCCCAATCCACTGTCATTAGTAGAACTGTAAGGGAGGTTTGTGACTTAACAAAAACAACAAAAACAAGGGAATTCCCTGGCGGCCCAGTGGTTAAGATTTCACCTTCCAGGGCAGGGGGTATGGTTTGATCCCTGGTTGGGGAGCTAAGATCCCACATGCCTCCCAGCCAAAAAACCAAAACACAAAACAGAAGCAATATTGTAACAAACTCAATAAAGACTTTAAAAATGGTCCACATCAAAAAAAAAAAAAAAAACAATTTAAGTAACTATTTAAGATATTTAAAAGATAATATATTCACGAGTAACTTAACTGAGGTCAGGATGGGGAAGGCCTTTCTATGCATAAAGAAAACAATAAATTTACAAGTGATCAATAGATTTGACTATATATAAATGAAAACTTCCCAAAAAACCACCACTAACAAAATTAAAAGATAAATGATAAACCAGTGAACACTTCATGTCATATGAAGTGAAAAATAAGCAGTTAATATTAGAATAGAAAGATGATACAAAAATAAAAAAAAAAATTAACATTTAAATTTTTTAATGGACAAAGAAAAACAGATAATTCATAAAAGAAATAAACAGTCAATAATCCAATAAAAAGTTCACCCTGATGAATAAAGAAATGCAAATCAAAACATTAATACTATTTAGGGGCAAGCAAATTGGAAAAGTTTTCAATGACAATATTTCATTGGGAAACAGTGGTTTTAGACCATGGATTCTGATTTAGCAGACTTTGGTTTGAAGCCTAACTTGGACATTTACTCAGTGACCCTGGGCAGGTCACTTTAATCACCGTGAGCCTTAACGTCTTTACAGTTTTGGTGTGAAGATGAAATGAGATAATGCATCTTAAATGTTTTAGCAAAGTGCCTGTCAACAGCAAATGCTCAGTAAGTGTTAGCTATTATGATAAAAATAATATTTGCATTAATAAGGCAGGGAAGGGAGCAATGAGGTACCTACACAGTGCTGATGGGAGTGTAAACTGGTAAAAATCATTCAGGGAAGTAATCTAGTAAGTAATCTGCTCATGTAGAGCTATAAAAAATGTCCTTGGAGAGGGACATGAGAATTTGGGGGGATTGAGGAGGATATACTTTACGTGCACTGTTTGAATGTTTTACCAGGATGTGTTTTACAGAATATATCTGTAATATATATCAGTTGTATAATTACAAATTAAAAAAAGAATGAGACTCCTATGATATTAGAAGAAAAAAAATTGTTAATGTTTATTCCTTTAGACCCACTTCTAAGTATCTATCTATAAAGAGATAATAATTAGAGATATAATAAAATATTTATGTACACTGTATTCAGAGCAATAGATTTTTTAATGGTAAAAAACTGGAAACTTAGATGTATGAGATTTTTAAAGTAAACATGGTATATGGACATATTATAGAATATCATGTAACCATTAAAAATCAGGCTCTCTATATGGTACCTACAGCACAAGTAACCAAAGGAAAAAAAATAAATTGGACTTCATCAAATTTAAAAACTTCTGTGTATCAAAGGACACTATCATGAAAGTAAAAAGACAATCCACAAAATGGGTACAAATATTCACAAATCATATATCTGATAAGGGTCTGGTATCCAGAATATATAAACACAGTGTATCAGAATAAGGTATTCCGAACTCTTACAACTCAAAAATAAAAGGACAAATATGCCCATTTTAAAATGGGCAAAGGATCTGCACAGATATCTCTCCAAAGAAGATATAAAAAATGGCAAATAAGCACATGAAAAATGCTCAACATCAGTAGTCACTGGGGAAATGCAGGTCAAAACCACAATGAGATACCACTCCACACCTACTAGGATGCTATAATAAAACAAACAAACAAACAAAAAATACAAGCATTGCTGAGGATGTGGAGACACTGGAAATCCTATACGTCGCTGGTGGGAATGTAAAATGGTAGCCTCACTGTGAAAAATAGTTTGTCAGTTCCTCAAAAAGTTAAATACAGATGCAGCAATTCCACTCCTAGGTATATACCCAAGAGAAATGAAAACATATGTCTACACAAAAACTTGTACACTAATGTTCACTGCAGCATTATACATAACAGCCAAAAAGTGGAAACAACTCAAGCATCCATCAACTGATAAATGGACAAACAAAATTGTGTTTATCCATACAATGGAATATTATTCAGTCATAAAAAGGAATGAAATAATGATAGTGCTACAAACACGGGTAAACCTTGAAAACATGCTAAGTTAAAGAAGCCAGACACAAAAGGCCACATAGGGTATGATCCCCTTTATATAAAATGTCTAGAATAGGCAAATCCATAGAGACAGAAAGATTAGTGATTGCTAGAGGTTGGGAGGAGGACTGGGGAGTGAATGCTAATGAGTATGGGGTATTTTTCTGGAGTGATGAAAATGATCTAGAATTAGAAAGTGGTGATAGTTACACAGACTTTGAATTGTATACTTTAAAACAGTAAATTGTATAGTATGTGAATTATATCTAAATAAAAAAATTTTAATTAGGCTCTTGAAGATTTTTAACAATGTGGTGAAATGCTCTCAACATACTAAAAGGAAAAAAAAACAGGATGCAACTGTATATATAATTCCAACTTGGTTTAAAAATATATGTACATGCATACATACATTTGCATTGAAAAAGACAGAAAATATATTAAAATGCTAATGGTGGTTATCCCTAGGTAGTATCACTATGGGGGACTTATTTTCTTCTTCATATATTTCAAATTTTTTCTACAGTAAACATGCATTATTTTTATAACCTGCAAATTAAAAAACCCAGGTAGGTTTGTTTGGCTTCAAAGCTAGTGTCATTTCCAACATACTATATACTCATAAGACATTTATTTAGCTCCTACCATGTACCAAGCAAAGTTAAATAAGATATAATCTCTGCCCACAAGGAATTTACTTAACTCTAGGGTGGGGTCTGATCCCAAGTCCATGGACTGGGAAGGGGAAGAGGCATCTATAATGCTCTTTAAATTACTGGACACACCGTGTTATTCAACTGCACACTTTCTGGGAGACAGGTCATGAGCAGCAGTGTAGCTCAGTGGTTAAAGGCCGGAGCTAGAGCCAGACTACCTGAGTGTGAAGCTTAAATGCCCAATTACAAAGTGTGACCTTGGGAAAATCGCCTAAACTCCATGGGGCATAGTTTCCTCATCTACAAAATAGGGGTAATAATAGTACCTCTCTCACTGGGTTGTTGGAAGATTAAATGAATTAACACAGCTAAAGCACCAGCATTATATGCTGGGGACACAGCAAGTGCTCAATAAACTGATTAGCTGCTAGCTGCTAGCTGCCAGCATCAGCGTCAGCGTCATAGTCATGATCAGCACTACCACCACCTCACCACCATATTCTCAAGGAGGTAGAGACAGGAGATTAAGGACCACTAGAAACGTTGATTTTCACGTCTCAAAACTGGCAGCTAGCATCTGATTCTTGATAAGCCTATAATAAGCATTACATTCAACTAATTTCTTTTTCCAGATTCTCTCAATCTCTAATGAAACTCTTCTTTTGAGGTGTTCAAAACAATGAGGCAAAACATCAAACTGTTTGGCATAACAAACTGCTTGTGTCCTCTTATCTTTTGTCTAATTCATAGAAACAAGCAAGTTTTCAAGGCTATTATAATGGAAGGAGGCTTTGAGAGACTTATCTGCCTTTCCCCTGCCTTTCCGGGCCATGCTGCTTTGATCCAGTAGTTCATCAACGATGACTCTTCACAGGCCAAACTGCAAAATCTCCTGAGCAACGTATTCATCTAATGAGTGGCTGGGGATTGTGACTGCGTTACACCTAAGGCCGACTCTTCCATCCTGCAGTCAAGACTCTCAACAAGCAATCATCACTTCAGTGCTTTCACATTCAACCTCTTAGGTGTTACAAAAGACCCTTGGCTTCATCACTGACACTTCTGTCCTGACCTGAAAATGTGGATGAGTTCTGCGTTTTCACCAATCTGATTATGATAATACACTTTTCTTCAGGGGGGAATAAATCTCAACCACACAGTAGCAAATTCCAAAATCAAAGGTACCCATCTAATGTAAAAGTAAAGAGCTCAAGCAACTGAAGAATACCAAAACAGGCCTTGTGACTCCGGAGGCTGTGTGTTTAACAGTAAAGGTTTAGGGCACAGGCTGTAGAGACAGCTCGCCCGCGGGTGAATCACAGCTCTGCCTCTCTTACCAGCTATACAACTTGAGGCAAGTTGCTTAACTCTCTGGGCCTCAGTTTCCTCATATGTAAAATGAGGATAATATTAGTTTTATCTCATGGGGTAGCTGTAAGCATTAATAAGCCTCTGTTAGTGAGTCAATGCACATGAAAGGCATTTCCTATAACATTGTAAATATTCATTAAATGTTAAAAGGAAGCCTAAAAATACACCTGCCAAAATATTTGTTTTTACAGTTTTGGGCTGTGTGATCAGTTCACAGATATACTGTTTTTCATTTTTTAAAATATTTATTTATTTATGGCTGTGTTGGGTCTTCGTTGCTGCACATAGGTTTTCTCTAGTTGCAGCGAGCGGGGACTACTTTTTGCTGCAGTGTGCAGGCTTCTCATTGCAGCGGCTTCTCACTGTGGAGCACGGGCTCTAGGTGCGTGGGCTTCAGCAGTTGTGACACACGGGCTCAGGAGTTCTGGCTCGCAGGCTCCAGAGCACAGGCTCAGTAGTTGTGGCGCACAGGCTTAGCTGCTCTGCAGCATGTGGGATCTTCCGGATCAGGGATCGAACCCGTGTTCCCTGCATTGGCAGGCGGATTCTTAACCACTGACCACCAGGGAAGTCCGATATACTTGTTTTTAATCACTCTGCCTCATCACTTATATAAGTTACATATGTATCTTCTATATACTGTATGTCAAATATTACATAATTTTTAAAAAAGAATTTATAGACAATCACATTGCAAGTTTCACAGCTGAGCCAAGCTAGGAAAGGGAGAGGGTTAAGCCTCTCATAACAGCATGCTGGACTATATAATCTGAGAGATTTCACACAAAGCCTTTAACTCACTGAAATTTAATAGGAGATACAAAGAACTTGTGAAATCACCTGCTCCAACTCCCTCATTTGTAGATGAAGAAACTGAGGCCCCGAGAAGTGTTATAAGATCTTCCAGTTCACTGATAACAGAAATCAGACTCTTCTGTTAACTATGACTCAGATATATATTTTTTAAGTGGAAAGTAATGAGGAAGACATTATGGAAAGGGGGAAAAGAAAGACATAGTTTGGAAGGGTTAAGGTAGCAACCTAACAATGGGAGCTAACATTTTATGAAGATTTATTATATCCCCGACACTGTGACAAGCATTTTGCATAGGTGCGCCTATATAATTTTTGCAAAATCTGGGAGGTAGTTAATATTATTAACTCCACTTTAACTGAGAAAGTGGAGACCTAGAGAGATTAAATGACTTGCCCCAAATCATAAAGCCAGTGAGCAGTAGTCAGTAAATGAACCCATGCTGTCTGACTCTGGAGCCGGAACCTTTACCACTGGATATTGCCCAAGCTTAAGAATTTAGAAAGCAGTGAAGCGCTTGATCCTTGAGTCGTTCTCCTACATTTTTGTTAACTTCTCTGTTCAGAGGCAGTGCAAAGATACACAGTAAATGAAGTAGTTTTTAAGGAAGAACAGATGACCTTGATTTAGAGCCTACTTATTCCCCGCTATATGAGGCACCATACACATTACTCTGGCCCCCTGACTTGTCCAAGGCCATACAGCTGCTAATAGTGCCACTGGGGGATGTGGAGCCCATGCCGTCCCAGCAAATCTCCAAGACCCATTTCCCAGCCTAGTCAGTGGACAGTGTGTGCTTGTCTGTCCAGCAGATCTTTACTGAGCTCAGCCAAATGGCCTTAACTGACTTGAAACTACACAGAGAAATCAGCATACTCCCTGCTCTCAAGGAGTTTATGGCACAGCTGGGAAGGAGAGACCACTTTCAGATTAAAATCCTTCTTTTCTTCTACATTGTAGTTTAAGCAGCAGAAGCACTGAAGAGTCTATGGAGCCCCAACTTCCTGTGAGACTGTCCTATTACCCTACTCAGATCACCCAGCCTTCAGGACACTTCTGTGTATATTTCATACATGAACTCCATTCTCTTCTCCCCTTAGTACTGTAAGCTTTTCCTCTTGCCTTTGAAGAAGTGGGAATTATTTCATCTCTATCTTTCTCCCATCCATCACCAGGGATTATGACAAGAGGGTTAAACTTAAGAAACTAACATCAAAAAAAAAAAGCAAAAGATGATAACTTCTCTATTGTCTTTAACGTTTGGAAAGAGACTATGGGATTCCATAGTATTTGCTCAAAAATGTTCAAAGAAATACATGGAAAACTTCATTTTCTGCCGCCCAGGAAAAAAAAATCCAGAACTCTAGGGACTAATTATTCTGCTGTCTTGGACTTTGACCTTAGAAAGTCTCCCTCTGGTTTAAATCTGACTGGAACTGAGGGCAGTTGACAGCAGAGTACCAGCTATAAGAGCAGCTTGTGTCTAGGTGGCCAAATTTAATGACTGCCAGGGCTTCTGAGCATGATTCAGAAGTTATAGTACCGTACCAAACCTACGGGCTAAATGAATAAGAGCAGCAAGTTTCACTGTTGTTTAAATTTATACGTTCTTACTACTTTCCCAACATCATGCTAGGAGCTGGGTACTCAAAACAGTGACAGGCCTTTAAAAATGAACTAAGATCAGATTGAACTAACAAAACTCTAAGATAAAGAGAAAGCAGAGCAAAAGCAAAGAACATAAGAGAAGCAATAAAGAGGGAGAGAGAGGAGGGTTTACTGTTTGCAAACAGTAGAAGTGAGGGAAATATTTGTGATGTGAATTAGAAGGGAAGACTTATATAATACTACTACCAGTTACAGTTTAGAAGAGTAGCTCTTGACCATCCCCCTTGCTTCTGCTTTTCCCTGGCCAGCTGGAGTTTAAAATTTTAAAAACAGGGGCTTCCCTGGTGGCGCAGTGGTTGTGAGTCCACCTGCCGATGCAGGGGACGCGAGTTCCTGCCCCAGTCCAGGAAGATCCCACATGCCGCAGAGCGGCTGGGCCCGTGAGCCATGTCCACTGAGCCTGCGCGTCTGGAGCCTGTGCTCCGCAACAGGAAAGGCCACAGCAGTGAGAGGCCCGCATACCGCAGAAATAAATAAATAAATAAATAAATAAATAAATAAATAAATAAATAAATAAAATTTTTTTAAACAATCTTAATAAGGAGCTAAAAAGAGTTGGGTTCTACACCTGACTTTAGCTCTGTAACCTTGAGTTACTTAATCTTTCAAAACCTGTTTTCTCAAGTGCAAAATGAGTGAACATGTATATGGGAGCTCATAATGCTATTCTCACTTTTATGTTTGAAATTTCCATAACAATTTTTTAAATGGGGATAATAGTATCTATTGCTTAGTTGCTGTGAGGATTACAAGAAATTGTGTAAAACACTTAGTACAGTGCGTGGCACTTTTTAGGTGTTCATTAAATGCTAACTATTATTATCAACATGGTATTTTTTAAGTTCTGAGATGGGGATAAGGAGGAGAGCAAAATGCTATGTACCAGTGAATTAAGGCTACAGACTGCAGACTGAGGAACAACTGTGCAAGGAAAACCTTCCCAAATATACTCTTATAGGCTTCTCACTCTTTTATTAACTTTTTCCCCTTACTGCTTTATTCATTCCATTCAACAAACATGTACTGACTGCCTACAGTATGCAGGACACAGAGCTAGGTATTGAGAATGGGAAAGAGAGGGAGACAGACAACAGAAGGGGTTTGGAGGGGACAATATAATGGGATGGGCTTTTGGAGGAGGGTATCTATGAACCACCAGAAACCATATGCAAAAATTTTTGAGTACGTGGGTGTATATAACTTCTCTGAGAAGTTCTGGAGGGATTCTTAAAGGAATTATTTATTTTTTAAAAAGTTAAGAATGAAAGTCTAATAAACTGAGCAAGAAGCAAACAAACTTTATATAAGGAAAAACATAAAATACTCTTGGAAAATCACAAAAGTAGCCTTGAGCAAATGGAAAGACAGACCATGATCTTGGATAGAAATATTCAACATCATAAAGATGTCAGTTCTCCCTAAGCTAATTTATAAATTTAGCATAATCTCAATAAAAATACCATCAAGTTGTTTCATCCGGAAATTAGACAAATTTATTACAAAGCTCATATGGCAGAATAAACAAGCAAAACAGCCAGGAAAACTCTGAAAAGGAGCAATATGAAAAAACTAGCCCCTCCAGACAGTAAAACAAATTACAAAGCCTCTAAAATTAAGATAGTTTTGTAATGGCATATGAATTGACAATCAATGGAACAAAACAGAAAATCCAGTAGGAAACCCAAATGCACATAAGAGTTTAGTATCTGCTAAAGACAGCATCTCAAATCAGTGGAGAAAAGATAAGAGCTTTTAATAAGTAGTGCTGGGACACCTGGCTGGCCACTAGAAAAAAGATAAAATTGGATCCTTCCTCAAACCAAATGCCAAGATAAATTCCAAATGGATCAGAGTCTTAGATACTAAAAAAAAAAAAAGAAAAAAAAAAGTGAAACCATATAGGTACTAGAAGAAAACACTAATGAATTCCTCATAAATTGAGAGTGGCGCAAACTTCCTAACTCTGACTCAAAATCTAAAGTAATACACTGAAAGACTGATCATTATGACTATGTAAAGATGTAAATTTCTGTACAGCAATAACACTACATATGTAAAGTCAGACACGTGACAAACTGGAAAAAATATTTTTGAAACTTATACCACAGACATTGGGCAGATATTCTGTAACTCATAAAAGGAGAAAATAAAATTAAACTATACTGAAATATTATTTCTTACCTAACAGACTGACAAAACCCCAAAACTCTGGCAGCAAGACTCAAGAGAAACAGAAAAGAAGGGTCAGGCATGAAATAAAAACTTCTATGAATACACCTTGCTGTACAGTTTTGATTTTGGAACCATGTAAATGGTTTTCATAGTTAAAAAAACAAAATTAGATTTTTAAAATCAATTCTTAAGTTTTAAAACAAATGGGTCTGTTTATCAAGTTGGTGGCATAACCACATAGAGAAAATAATTACATGAAGTGACTTTGGGACAATGTTTGACTATACAACTCAAATAGCATATATTCTAAGGACAAAAGGAACCACATAGAAAACTAAAACAACATTCAGTAATCTAATGGTCAGGACAGACAGCAGCATTGCTACTTGCCTGGTTAATAACATGGCCAGGGAAATCCAGAGAGAAGGAACAGCCCGGAAGCCCCAGAGCATGGCCCACGGTCCAGGAAGGGTGAAGTTCCATGTTGCCCATGGAGTGTTAATGACTGACGCTCAAGTAGAAGGGTAAGAGGGGAGTGGAGAAAGCGCTAAGAGTTGAGGCTTGAGGTGGGCACAGCCAGGGCTTGAGGGCAGCCCAAGCCATGCCAAGGAACCACACAGAGGGCAGGCAAGCCATCTTGGAGTTTTAGCCTGGAGAGTACCGTGTTCCCATCTGTGCTTTATAAAGATCACTGGCAACAGTGTACAAAATAGATTGGATCGGAACAAAGGTGGAAAGCTGGCTGGCCAGCTACAGACTGCTGCCGCAGTAATCCAAGACAAGAGATTACAGCGGCTTTAGCCAAAAGAGAAAGGGGACATCAACAGGCTTGCAGTCTAAAAAATGTGTGCCATTTGTGGGTGGGGAGTGGAAGGAGGTGGAGAGTTGAGAGAAGGGGAAGAACACTGGATGACTCCCGGGTTTCTGCCTCTGGCAGCTCCGTGGTGCCATCCACTGAGACCAGGAACCCAAGAGAAGTACCAGATGGAAGAAAACTGCTAAGTTCACTGCTGCCAGAGCCCCTCGTGGGGGCAGGGAGCTAAGGGAGTCAAGAAGGAAGACCCAACTGTCAGGCCACAGTCCTAGAAAGTTGAGAAACAGATGAAACTGCAGAGTTAGATTACCTCTTGTAAGATTTTCTCAAAGTCAAAAATAGAATCATATACTGTTCATTTTTGTTTTTTATATTAAAAAAAGTCAAGTAACCAGTATTTGGAGCCTCAAAAGCTATTATTCACACTTATAATCCTTTGTTTCTAACCTCCCTCAACCTAGTTGGGCCCTTTCCTTCATAAAACATGCCCTATTGTATGTCCCAAAACCAGATTCTAGAGCTTATAGCAGAAGTCACTCATGCAAACACCTTCAGGGGTCAGACAGATGTAAAATCTCTCATGTTTAAATGTAAGCAACTAATTGGTAAACACAACACGGGCCAAACTCTGGCCTAAGCCATTTTCTATTGAGGTCCCATTTTTACAAAATATCCTAACATAAAGATTTAAAAGATATTTCCTTCCTTTTTTTTTTTTCCTTTCGGGTACTAATAAAACCAGAAATTACATCACAAACTGACTTTTTCAGAGGTCCTAATATTAGACAAGTTCTGAGGTAAGTTTGGTTTCAAAATAGCAGCTCTACTGTCACATATACAGAGGGTCTCCAGGACAAATGCAGGGGAAGCATCCTTGCCTCCTGTCTCTGCTTCCTTGAATCTATCCCTCTCCTCCTCTCTCCCTTTTAACCCTACTTTCCTAACCCTGAGGAACTGACTCCACCTGCAAAAAGTTGATGCCTAGAGCCAAAGTACTGAGCTTCTACTACTCTTCCTTTCACCTGTCAGAAGAAACAAATACGTTCATCTGCTAACCAGGTTGTCAAGACAACACGTCCCCATTTCACCAGTCTCATGTAAAATAATGACAATGATCTCTAAGGTATCCCTGAAGCACCTCACTGGGTGAATGTCCATGTTATACACAAACATTCAACTATGTTTGGCCAGTTTAGACAGGAAACAAAGCAAGAAAATATACTTTTACATCTTTGAGGTCATGGTCCCAGAACAACAGAAAGTACTAGTTTTAGGGGGATTCTCCTCACTGTTTCGGGTCAGTGGTGTTACATATTCATTGTTGGCTCAGTACCTTTTGAAGGGTCAAGGACCCCTCTGAGACCTGACTACAGGTCATACCTCATTTTATTGTGCTTTGAAGATAGTGCACAATTTTTACAAATTAAAGGTTTGTGGCAACCATGTGTTGTCAGATGATGGTTAGCATTTTTTAGCAATAAAGTATTTTCTACGTGACTCGCTTTATTACAATATTCACTTTACTGCAGTGGTCTGGAACTGAACCTGCCACATCTCCAAGCTATGCCTGTAATGGGCTCTCTTCCCAGAAAAAAAAAATGGCATTCACACAAATCTGCAGGCAAATTCAAAGGATTCATGGATCCCTTGCAACTTGACCATTTACCCCAGATTAACAAGCTAATGTGGATCAGCAATAACATGTTTACTTTATCTATGGAAGAAATGAAATACTTGATGTCATGATTTTGAGGATATGGAGTTAAATAACAACATTAGGGAAATGTAAGGAAAGATAGCTTTCTTTCCCTACCTTTCTCTCCCTTGAGAGCTGTAGGAGTCTTACAACTGCACACTCTCTGCGAATGAAATACCGCACCCTCTGCATGACTTAAAGTGACAACCTCATCTCTGAATTTAAATGCCCTTAATATTTAATTATTTCCTCTATAGGTTATAGCTTGCTTTCTCCACATTATCAAGATGATGGCTTTAGAAGGCAGGCTATTGGAGATCCAGAAAACAATATATCCCAATTCAGTTTCCTTGTGAAGATCAAAGAGCTCACTCTCTTGAAGAGTTGAAAGAGGCTGAAGGGTCACCGCTTCCCCCCAGGGTGCTGGTACAGGCAGTACTCCAGAAGGGTAATGTAAATACTCAGTATGAGGCAACAGGGCATACCAATTTGTTTTTCAATCTGTTTTATTTCAGCTCAAAGCACCTTTGCAGATAGATAGTCCAGGAAAATAAGCCACATTTTGGTTATACTCAGTCTTCCTCAATCTCCAAAAGCAGGTGAGTATTGCCAAAGTGTGGCTTGTTTCCCTGCGCTGCCTGTCTGCAATGATGCTTTGAACTGAAATAAAATAGACTGAAAAACAAATTGGTATGCCCTGGCTCTTCCTGCAGTTTTATATTATCCTTCAAAGCTAGTGTTACCACCTACTCTTTACTGGAATCCAACAGACCCAAATCACAGAGTAAAACTGCAATACTTTAAATGTGAAGGTCCCACCCAAACCTAAAATAGCAATTTAATTCAGGGCTTGTTGGTTAACATTGCATTAACATGCCACTCTCCGTCCAGTTCCTTGCTCCATTTGCTGGGCTGGATTACATCTTCTGATGACACGTGCAATATGGTTACTGGATACAGTTTAAAACAAAACTTGACATTGCTGATCTTCCTATATGGTTTGCTCAATTTATTACTGCCTCTGTAATTTTTCATGTTCATGAGCCCAAACATCATTTATTTTTACCTATTCAAAAAGTCTACCGGCTTTAAAGCATTCAACATTCTGCTTAAAGTATGCAACATTATTTTGAAAACTTTTAGAGGAAACCCCAAATCATTTGCAAACAAATTCTAAAATTACTACCAACTAGAAGAAGCCTATCATTTTCTTAGAATGAAGGAATGCAAATAGTTTCAAGCTTAAAACACTAAAATGATGAAAAACGCTCTCCACAGACAGTTGTATAATTTTGTTTAAAAAATTAAATCCTATTTGGAAAAGATCCTCTCTTAACAAAACATTAAGAAAAAAAATAAGATCTGTTCTCCTCCCCCCAAAGACAGAAACACACACACACATACCCATGCACACACACCCCCCACACACACATGCTCATCTGTAACATACTTCTGAATTTTTGTCATTATTTATCACTTTAAGTAAGTTTCCATTTGGGGTCAAATTTGGTTAGTTTTCTCTAATTGGAATTCAGCAATATGTGTGTAACAAAAAGAAAACACACAAGAATCCTTTGAGAAGGTACCATTATCCACATTTGACAAATTAGACAATAACCTGTAACTGGCCCAAGAGCATGCAGCTCTATCAGCAGTAAAGCTGGGTACAGGGCTGGGACTCAGAGCACAAGACTGTGAATCACAACACATTCACTGGCTTCTTCCAGTTCTGTAACTCTCCAAGTTCTTGCCATCTCACAGTCTCTGAACCTACTGAAAAGTTCTTCCTCTCCAATTCTCTCCCCTTTCCCTTCCTTTGGACTGGATCCTTGTCACTCAACAAGTTTCAGCTTAAACTACCCAGAAGAGAGGTCTTTGGGGACTATCCTGGTAATAATAGGTGGTCTCCCAGGTCAACACTGTTTTGTTTGCTTTATAGCAGTTGCCACAATCTGGAGTAACTTTGTTACCTCTTTACCGTGTTAAGACACTCGGTTTTGGGTCCATGTTTCACCCTGATAATCATAGCCACAGTGGTGCCTGGTAAATAGCAGACACTCAAATATTTGTTCAGTGAATAGCCCGGCTTTATTTACTATTTACCAAATACCAGGTTGTGGGCACTGGCTAGCAGCTGATACAAGAAGAGGTGAAGTGTGGTCCCTGCCCTTCAAGACCTCCCAAGTTAGTAGGAAAGATAACAAACAGATGGAATAATTCAGGGTGGTCAGTGTGATCAGTTTAGGTTCAGATCGCAGCTCCCTTATGCATTAGCTATGTAACCTTGGTCATCTCTCCTGACTCTGTTTCCTCATCTTTAAAATGGGAATATTAATACTACCTATGTCATAGTGTTGGTATGAGGATTAAAAGATAAACCATGGAAATAACGCACATAGTGAAGTCCTTAGCACACAGGAATCACTCAGTAAATATTAACTACTGATTTTATTATTATGATGCAATGACAGCTATATATGAAATTATCTTTGTTTACCTGTATGCCACCTGTCCAAGCCCCTACAGAATTTAAATTGCATGGAAGGGCAGAGATTACATTGATCTTGTTCACCACTGTATTTTCAGGGATTTGAATCATCGCTAGTATATTCTAGGTGCTCGACAAATACTGAATGATAAACAAATGTATGCATGCAAGCATGGGTGCTCTGAATCTATTTGTTAGTTAAACTAGTGATGAATAGTTAGGTTTGGGAACAACTCTTATAAAAGAACAACGTCTACTAAGTAGACATGTCTCCAAAGAAGATATACAGATTGCCAACAAACACATGAAAGGATGCTCAACATCATTAATCATTAGAGACACACAAATCAAAACTACAATGAGGTATCACCTCACACCGGTCAGAATGGCCATCATCAAAAAGTCTACAAACAATAAATGCTGGAGAGGGTGTGGAGAAAAGGGAACCCTCTTGCACTGTTGGTGGGAATGTAAATTGATACAGCCACTATGGAGAACCGTATGGAGGTTTCTTAAAAAACTAAAAACAGAACTACCATATGACCCAACAATCCCACTACTGGGCATATACCCTGAGAAAACCATAATTCAAAAAGAGTCATGTACCACAATGTTCATTGCATCACTATTTACAATAACCAGGACATGGAAGCAACCTAAGTGTCCATAGACAGATGAATGGATAAAAAAGATATGGCACGTATATACAATGGAATATTACTCAGCCATAAAAAGAAACGAAATTTGGAACTATTTGTAATGAGGTGGATGGACCTAGAGTCTGTCATACACAGTGAAGTAAGTCAGAAAGAGAAAAACAAATACCGTATGCTGACCCATATTTATGGAATGTAAAAAAAAAAAGTGGTTCTGAAGAACCTAGGGGCAGGACAGGAATAAAGATGCAGATGTAGAGAACGGACGTGAGGACACGGGAGGGGGAAGGGTAATCTGGGACGAAGTGAGAGAGTGGCATGGACATATATACACTACCAAATGTAAAACAGATAGCTAGTGGGAAGCAGCCACATAGCACAGGGAGATCAGCTCAGTGCTTTGTGACCACCTAGAGGGGTGGGATAGAGAGGGTGGGAGGGAGGGAGACGCAAGTGGGAAGAGATACAGGGATATATGTATACGTATAACTGATTCACTTTGTGATACAGCAGAAACTAACACACCATTGTAAAGCAATTATACTCCAATAAAGATGTTAAAAATAAAAAATAAAAATAAAAACAACGTCTAAATTAGAAAGTGGGGAGTGGCAGAAGTTTGATGATTTAGCCAAGTAGAGAAAATTTTCAGTTGAGGCTGTAATTAAATCTCCACAAGCCATACAAAGATTTGGATTCGATTCCAAGGAAGAACCAATAGTCCCAGTTTGAGAGATGTGAAAGAATGAAGTCCAAGCAGAACAACATGGGTCCCCAGGCAGGGCGCTCCCAGGGAAGAGCTCGATTTGCCAGACCTATACTCTATTACACTTTTAGACAGCTTAACCTCTCAGAACCTGGGCTTCCTCCTCTTACACAAAACAGACACGGACACTTCTAAAAAGTTGTTGGTACAAAAAACCTGTGTATGAAAATAAATAAGCAACTGGCTTACCGTAGGCGCTCGGTAGAACGGTATTATTGTTATTCAAAGTAGGAGAAACAATTCCATTTTGAATAATACACCAATAAGACCAGAAAAGGTAATGGAAGCCAGAGTGGTTGGTCAAATAAAGAGCTCTGGGTGCACAGGGCAGTTGTAACTCGAGTTTCCCACTCCGTGAGAAGGGACCTGAGGAATCCCTGAAGGACAACACTGACCCGGTCTACTTGCGTCTAGAGCTGGGGCCGCCACAGTTTTTCTGTGAAAGGCCAAAAACATTTTCGGCTTCGTGCGCCAAGGGATCAAAGCCATCAGATATCTGTTGCAACTACTCAACTTTGCTGTTGTAGAAGGAAAGCTGTCATAGGCAATACATAAACCATGAACACGGCTGTGTTCCAATAAAACTTCATTTACGGACATGAGAATCTAATTTCATACAACTGTCACAAATTATGTGAAATATTCTTCACAGCCACTGAAAAAAATGTAAAACCTTCTTAGCTCCCGGCTGACAAAAACGGGGGAGGGAGGAGGGGCGGATTTAGCCCAAGACCCTAACTTGCTGGGGCCCGGGGTCGGGATTTGGCGGGAGGGGAGGAGGGATGAGAGTGCGAGAAGCAGCTGCGAGGAGTGGCCTCCGATCGCGCCGAGGAGCAGGCGGCGAGGGTTGAGGGCAGGTCCCAGGCGGAGAACAGGCCCCAAGCGGGGACTAGGCCCGGCCGAGCGTCCCGGCCGGGACCCCGTGGCCTCTCCCCGCCACAGACGACAGCGGAGCCTGCGCTCGGGGTGTAGGCCGCCCCAGGGCTCCACGTCCCGGGGCGGGGAGAGACGGCCGGGACTTGGCAGAGCGCAGCGGACTTCGCCACGCCGAGGGGTCTCTGTTCGCCCCTCATTCGGGGCGCCTCTTAGGCCACAGCTGCAAAAGGGGTCTCCACGCTGAGTCCCAGCCCCGTTTCTATGGTTACCTGTTCAGCACCGATTCAAACTGCGGTTCTTTATTGACAGCGCCATAAAGGACACGAACACTCCTGCCCGAAGGGAACAATAAAGCTTTCTCCATTCAACAGCGCCAGAGACGCCAGCAGGCGGCCATTTTAAGGCCGGCGCGGAAGAGGTATAAGCAAGGAAGCGGCAGCCCGGCCTGCCCCGCGCGCCACAGTCACGTGCTGGGGGCGGGCCTCACGGGGGCGGGGCACGAGCTCTCCACCAATGCTAGCACGCTGGGATAAACCCGCTGCTAGCCGCTTCTCTGACCTCTGACCCTTGACCACTCCTTACCCTCCCCACACTCCCTTAGAAAAGTTCTAATCGGTTTCTAACGTCCCTCGCCCGGGCAGCACTAAAGTTGAGATCTTATCTCAAACAACGGCAGAGAATTAGGCACAAAAGATTTCTTTCCATTTTTCCCAAACAAGTTCACGTGCAAGGCGGAGACGTGACGTGAGCCGCGCCCCAGACGCATTCTCATTGGTGGAGAGGCTTGGCTCGGACGTAATAGGCTAACAGACCCGTATCAACCAATCGTGGCATCTTGAAGGCATTTTGGTCCCGCCTCTCCTTCCTCCCCATTTTGGGATGTAGAGGCTTGTGGGTAAAAGCGTTAGTTTTAGTTGTGCTCGGTTTTCTTGTCACGCGCTCTCGCCTGTGCGTTCCATGTTGGAATTCCTCTTGCCACCTTCACACAGCCAAACAAATGAAGTCATATCCATACAGTATCAAATTAAGTCACATCGGCTCTGGCCCACTGAGCCTCACAATGTCTGTCTGTCCCTGACAGTCATGCCGCCCAAATCCAGTTGTCTCAGTACAAAGACAAGTTCCCTCTTTGGTTACAGCTGTTGCATCCACAGGGTCGATAGTGAGTCGTTCTGAGGGATGTCATTGTCGGACTGACTCCCATCACCGTTTTAATCACAAATTCAATCTACTGGGCAAAACTGTCATTTGCATTGTTGCTGTCATCCAGTTCATTATTTTTTTTACTGTCACTGTCCAGTATGCGACCCCTCTCCATAACCACAAATTTCAAACAGTTCTGTACAATATAGCAGTTGGAATGTGTGCACAGCTGTCACCCTTTCAGTTGATTTCACCATCATTATCACTCTACTTTCACTGCCACAAAATCAAGTCAATATTAGTAGACCCTAACAGGGTAAACAGCTGTCCTTGTTACCATTTAGTCACTTTCACTATTATACTCACATGTCACTGTCACATTCAGGGTCAAATTTACTGTCGGTAACAGTCACTTATGTAGTCACTAGAGTCACACCTACAGCTATTGTGTCTCCTAATCACTCATTTCCACCATCTCTGCATTCTCCTTTAGTGGGAGCCCTCAATACCGTCTTGACAGATTTAACAAACAAACACATAGAATGGTGCTTGGTACATAGTAGGTGCTCAGGAAATATTTATCCAATCAGTGGATTTTTGAAAAGCAGTATTATTGCCAATGTACTGTATGGGAATGTGGACGGCTTGATGCTTATCATTCTTAAACAACAGGAATAAGTGCAGACACCATCTGTCCTCTCTATTTAATTTAACAAGACTCTGCATCTTATAGGGACAAGAAGGAGAAAGCAGGAGAAATGTGGATACGCTGAATTCCTGGGACCATGGTTATAAAGAATTGGATGGTTTTTTTGAAGTTTTCATTTCTTACTTTAAAAGGAATATATGTTTGTTGTAGAGTATTTAGAAAATATAGGAAGGACTTTTTCTTTCTAAAGGATTGTTTTATTTTTTTTAATTTTATTGAAATATAGTTGATTTACAATGTTGTGTTAATTTCTGCTGTACAGCAAAGAGATTCAGTTATATATATATTCTTTTTCATATTCTTTTCCATTATGGTTTATTACAGGATATTGAATATAGTTCCCTGTGCTATACAGTAGGACCTTGTTGTTTATCCATTCTACACATAATAGTTTGCATCTGCTAATCCCAAACTCCCAATCCATCCTTCCCCTACCCCCACCCCACCCCTTGGCAACCACATATCTGTTCTCTACATCTGTGAGTCTGTTTCTGTTGTACATAAGTTCATTTGTGTCATATTTTAGATTCCACATATGAGTGATATCATATGGTATTTGTCTTTCTCTTTCTGACTTACTCTACTTAGTATGCTAATCTCTAGTTCCATCCATGTTACTGCAAATGGCATTATTTCATTCTTTTTATGGCTGAGTAGTATTCCATTATATATATATATATATATATATATATATATATATATATATATATATATATATATATAATATATGCCACATCTTCTTTATCCACTCATCTGTCAATGGACAGTTAGGTTGCTTCCATGTCCTGGCTATAGTAAATAGTGCTGCTATGAACATAAGGGTGCATGTATCTTTTCAAATTATTGTTTTTTCCAGATATATGCCCATAAGTGGGATTGCTGGATTACATGGCAACTATATTTTTAGTTTTTTGAGGAACCTCCATAGTGTTTTTCATAGTGGCTGCACCAATTTATTCAATACATTCCCACCAACAGTGTAGGAGGGTCCCCTTTTCTCCACACCCTCTCCCGCATTTATTATTTGTAGACTTTTTAATCATGGCCATTCTGACCGGTGTGAGGTGATACCTCATTATAGTTTTGATTCGCATTTCTCTAATAATTAGCGATGATGAGCAAGCATCTTCTCATGTGCCTATTTGTCATCTGTATGTTGAAGGATCGTTTTAGACATAACAAAGAATGTCATTCCCCAACACACTCACACACAGTCAATGGAAAATGGCTGCAGTTCCCTTGTAATTGTTCACCTGAGGTTTTACATTATTAGAAATTCTCCTGGAAATGACTTGCCTACAGTCCATGAAGAACAGCAGAAGGTGATGGAGAGCAATGGCCCTGGCTTCTGGCTAGCCATCATATGGAAGAGTAAGAAACCAATGGTGAGATGCAAGAGGGAGGAGATATGGGGATATACGTATATGTATAGCTGATTCACTTTGTTATAAAGCAGAAACTAACACACCATTGTAAAGCAATTATACTCCAATAAAGATGTTTAAAAAAATCGAAGGAAAAAGAAAAGAAACCAATGATGGACCCTCTAAGCACCTCATCTCTTGGGAGAGTCTCAAGAGTTTTGGAGAAATAACTTGTGCTTCCCAATCACCAAAAGGAAGGACCCAACCCTTGACCACGAGGGGGAAGGTGCTTGAGGTCTTTTCACTCTTTTTTCTACCTTGACAAAGAATATTCCCAGGCTGATGCCTGAGGTGGCCCCAGCTAAACTACCAACTGTTTCCAGAGTGACTACTACATGCCAAGAACACTGAAGTAAATAGAACATGATCCTTGCCCAAGAAGGAAATAACACAGCCAGGACCACTTCTACTGCTAGTAGTAACAGTCATTATTTATCTCAGTCTTACTCTCTGCCAGGTACCATGCCAAGCTCTACCTAGATTATCTCATTTAATTCCCATAACCACCAAATGAGGTAAGTAACATTATTACCCCCTTTCTATACAGGAGAAAACAGACTCAGAGGAGGTAAATAATTTGCTCAGGGTCACATAGCTATTAATCAGTGGAGTTGGGGTGAAACCTCGGAAGTCTGACTCCAGAGCCTTCACTTTTCCCCCCATAATAATGACTTGTGGTTTTTACAAAATATTTGTGCTCATTATAAAGAATTCAAGGATTACAGAAAAATACAAAGAAGAGAGTTAAAAACATACTCACTATAAATCCGACCACTTAGCAATAACATATCATTATAGATGAGCATTTCTCCATCTCTGGGCAAATATATGTAGGTAGGTAGATTGGGAGATAATGATGGTAATAATGACAGTTTCCCTTCAATAAGCACTATGAGCTGGATACTGTTCCAAGCACTTTCCATGAATTAACACACTTAATTTACTCAGAGAGAGATGGTTAGACATAGTTTTATTAAAATGAACTCATTTAACATATTCAGTGTTCATATCAGCAGCTAACCACCTGGTGATGTTTTTCCCCAAATCTGGTTCTTTCGTCAGTCTTTGCTGTCTTGACTCTGCCTTCCAATCAAATCCTAAGCCTGGAGTCCTTGGGCTGCAAAAGCTGAGTCTTTAAATAGCACTCTCTGCACAGCTGCTGCCTGGTCAAATGTCTCTGCTGTTCCCCAAGGCGGTGGTGTTATTTGTAGAAGTGAAGTTTGCTAGAGGCTCAGCATATGCTTTTCATCTGCTAGGGTAGATATCTGGGCCTTAGCATTCTTCTTCCTGGCTTTCTAAGTGTTAGACTTTCCCTACCCTTTTCTCCAATCCAAATGAAGCTTGGTCTTCAGATCTTGCCCAGTGGAGGCCAGAGAGTCTCAGATGAGGATGTTGCTGGAATTTGCTAAATGACTCAGAAAGGTCAGCTTGCTCATCCATCTGAGATGGCAAAAGACCAGGAGAGACTGCCTCGCTCCGAAGGGGCTCCCAACCAATCAGAGTCTCGGGTACTTCCGTGGGGTCTGGTCCTACCAATATCTTGTATTGTGAATGAATCTCTTGCCCCAGTTTCCCCTGAGACAAAAGGCTCTGCTGCATTCAGAATGACAAAATCAACATCTTTGGAGATGGCTCACAGCCCATCATAACCATCTAATCCAAAACAGAAGCTGTAATTTTCCGGCCAAACCTGCTTCTCCCCTCCAGCTCCTCAGCTCAGAGAGGACAGCCCACCCACCACTCTGCCTGATTGCTGCAGTTAGACAGCTGGGAGCTGTCCTTGACACTTCTGTCACTCGCCCTCGACTAGTCACCAAGTCTTGTTGATTTTACCTCTAAATATACTCTCTCTATTTCCACAGCCAAAGTGCAAATGACTTTTATCCCTCACCTACTGTATATCCTCCTCCTGCAGTCTCTTTTATTATCCTTTAGTTTGTTCTGCAAACAGCAGGCCAGTGTAATCTTTCATCTCATTTAGAATCAACTTTATTAAATATAATTTACATAAAAGAAAATGTACTAATTTAAAGTGCATTTTGGCAAATCATACACCCATGTAACCACCACCATAACAAGATATAGAATATTTTACTTTTTAGAGCAGTTTTAGGTTCACAGCAAAATTGAGAGGAAGGTACATAGATTTCCTGTGATCCCCTGCCCCAGCAGTCCCCACCACAATGGTGCATTTGTTACAATTGATATACCTACATTCACAGATCCTTATCACCCAAAGTCCATAGTTTATGTTAGGGTTCACTCTTGGTGTTGTACATTCTGTGGGTTTGGTCAAATGTGTAACATGTATCCACCACTATAGCATTATACAAAGTAGTTTCGCTGCTCTAAAAATCCTTTGCTGTACACCTGAAACTAACACAACATTGTTAATCACCTATACTCCAATGTAAAATAGAAAGTTAAAAAAAAACACGAATAGGGTCTTCCCTGGTGGCGCAGTGGTTGAGAGTCCGCCTACTGATGCAGAGAACGCGGGTTCGTGCCCCGGTCCGGGAAGATCCCACATGCCGCGGAGCAGCTGGGCCCGTGAGCCATGGCCACTGAGCCTGCGCGTCCGGAGCCTGTGCTCCGCAACGGGAGAGGCCCGCATAACGAAAAAAAAAAAAAAAACCCACAAATATATGTACTGTTAATAGGATTTTCTTCAAGGGAAAGGAATTTAATTGCTGGAAACAGGGAAGGAAAGAGACAATTTTCCCTATAAACTACTTGGTAACTTTTGAATTTTGAACTATTTGCATATATTTCCTACTCAAAAGTTATTATAAAAATGAAAAATTATAAACCCATTAAAGTGCTTAACAAGCTGTATATAAGGCAGAGAATGAGATTTGGGGATGGCTTTTCACTTTTCTGCTATATATTTGGTGATATTTGAATTTTTCTAACAAATGTGTTCACATGCTATGTTTATAATTTAAAATTAAAGCTAAAAAATCACTTGACAAAAAAAATAAATAAAAATCCTCTGTGTTCTGCCTATTCATCCTCCCTACACCCAAATCCCTGGAGGTTACTGACCTTTTGACTGTCTCCAAAGTTTTGCCTTTTCCAGAATGTCACATGGTTGGAGTCATACAGTATGTAGCCTTTTGAGATTGGCTTATTTCACCTAGTAATATGCATTTATTTCTTCCCGGTCTTCTCATGGCTTGATAGCTCATTTCTTTTTAGCACTGAATAATATTCCATCCTCTGAATATACCACAGTTTATTCATCCATTCACTTACTGAAAAACATCTTAGTTGCTTCCAAGTTTTGGAAATTATGAATAGAGGTGTTATAAACATCTGTATGCAGGCTTTTGTGTAGGTGTAGCTTTTCAATTTGTTTGGGTAAATACCAAGGAGCACAATTATTGGAGCATATGGTAAGAATATGTTTAGTTTTGTAAGAAACTGCTAAACTATTTTCCAAAGTAGCTGTACCATTTTTCATTCCCAGCAGCAATGCAAGAGAGTTCCTGTGGCTTCACATCCTCACCAGCATTTGGTGTTGCCAGTGTTCTGGATTTTGGCCATTCTAATAGGTGTATATCAGTATGTCATTATTTTAATATGCATTTCTCTGATGATGTATGATGTGGAGCATATTTTGGTATGCTTACTTGCCATCTGTATATCCTCTTTGGTGAGGTGTGTGTTAAGGTCTTTGGCCCATTTTAAAATCAGGTTGCTTTCTTATTGTTGAGTTTTAAGAATTCTTTGTATAATTTGGATAATAGTCCTTTATCAGATATGTCTCATGCAAATATTTTCTCCCAGTTTGTGGCTTGTCTTCTCATTCTCTTGACTTTGTGTTTTGCAGAGCAGAAAAGTTTAATTTTAATGAGCCCAGCTTATTGATTCATTCTTTCAGGGATTCTGCATTTGGTGTTGTATCTAAAAATTCATCACCATGCCCAAGGGCATCTAGATTTTCTCCTATGTCTTGCATTTTACATTTGGGTCTGTGATCAATTTTGAATTAATTTTGTGAAGAGTAAGGTCTGTGTCTAGATTCATTTATTTGCATGGGAATGTCCAGTTGTTCCAGCATCATTTGTTGAAGCTATCTTTACTCCATTGTATTGCCTTTGCTACTTTAGTCAAATATCAGTCGACTTTATGTGGGTTTATTTCTGGGATCTTTATTCTGTTCTATTGATCTATTCTTTTGCCAATACCATAGTCTTAATTACTGTAGCTTTATGGTAAGTCTTGAAGTTGGGTAGTATCAGTCCTCCTACTTTGTTCTTCTCCTTCAATATTGCATTGGCTATTTGGTCTTTTGCCTCTCCATAAAAACTTTAGAATCAGTTTGTCAAAATCCACAAAATTATTTGCTGGGATTTTCATTGGGATTGCATAGAACCTATAGATATGTTGGGAAGAACTGATATCTTGACAATATTAAATCTTCATATCCATGAACATGGGATATCCCTCCATTTATTTAGTTTTTACTTTTTATTCACTATTAGTGGGTGAGTTTATTTTTTTAATTTTTATTGGAGTATAATTGCTTTACAATGTTGTGTAGTTTCCATGGTATAGCAAAGTGAATCAGCTATACATATACATATATCCCCTCTTTTTTGGATTTCCTTCCCATTCAGGTCACCACAGAGCACTGAGTAGAGTTCCCTGTGCTATACAGTAGGTTCTCATTTGTTATCTATTTTATACATAGTATCAATAGTTTATATACGTAAATCCCAATCTCCCAATTCATCCGACCCCTCCCCTTCCCTCTTGATATCCATACGTTTGTTCTTTACATCTGCGTCTCTATTTCTGCTTTGTAAATAAGATCATATATTTATTTAGTTTTATGATTTCTTTTACCAGAGTCTTGTAGTTTTCTTCTTATAGATCTTGTACATATTCTGTTAGGCTTATATTTAACTATTTCATTTTGTGGGGTGTTAAGATAAATAATATTGCATTTTTAATTTCAAAATTTACTTTTCATTGATGGCATATTGAAAAGTATTGACATTTTTGTATTAATTTTGTATCCTGCAACCTTAATATAATTGCTTATTAGTTCTAGGAGGTTTTTATTGGTTGATTCTTTCAGAGTTTCTGAATAGACAATCATGCCATCTGTAAACAAAGACAGCTATATTTCTTCCTTCCTGATCACTATACCTTATATGCCCTTTTCTTGTCTTATTGCATAGCTAGAATTTCCAGTATGATGTTGAAAAGCATTAGTGAGAGGGGAAATCCTTGCTTTGTTCCTGATCTTAGTGGGAAATCTTCAAGTTTCTCACCATTAATTATGATGTTAGCTGTAGGATTTTTGTTGATGTTCTTTATCAAGTTGAGGAAGTTCCCCTCTGTTCCTAGTTTGCTGAGAATTTTTATCATAAATGGATGTTAGATTTTGTCAGATGCTTTTCCTGCATCTATTTTTATAAGCTTTTTAAAAAAATTTATTTATCTTTGGCTGTGTTGGGTCTTTGTGGCTGTGTGTGGGCTTTCTCTAGTTGCAGCAAGCAGGGGCTACTCTTCATTGCAGTGCAGTGGTTTCTCATTGTGGTGGCTTCTGTTGTTGCAGGGCATGGGCTTTAGGCGCATGGGCTTCAGTAGTTGTGGTGCATGGGCTTAGTTGCTCCACAGCATGTGGGATCTTCCCGGACCAGGGCTCGAACACATGTCCCCTACATAGGCAGGTGGATTCTTAACCACCGTGCCACCAGGGAAGCCCTCCTGCATCTATTGATGTGATCATGTGATTTTTCTTCTTTAACCTGTTGACGTGATGGATTACATTGATTGATTTTCAAATATTGAACCAGCCCTGCATACCTGGGATAAATCCCCCTTGGTTATGGTGTATAATTATTTTTATTCATTGTTTGATTTCATTTGATAATATTTTAATAAGGATTTTTGCATTTATGTTCATGAGAGATATTGATCTGTAGTTTTCTTTTCTTGTAATGTCTTTTTTTTTTTGGTATTAATGTAATGCTGGTCTCAAAGAACAAATTAGGGAGTATTCCCTCTGCTTCTATCTTTGGAAGAGATTGTAGATACTTGGTATAATTTCTTCCTTAGATGTCTGGTAGAATTCATGAGTGAAACCATCTGGGTCTGGTGCTTTCTGTTTTGGAAGGTTTCTAAGTATTGATTCAATTTCTCTAATAGATACAGACCTATTCATTTTGTCTATTTCTTCTTATTTGAGTTTTGGTAGATTGTGTCTTTCAAGGAATTGATCCATTTCACTTAAGTTATCAAATTTGTGTGCGTAGAATTGTTCATAATATTCCTTTATTATCCTTTTATTGTCCATGAGACCTGTAGTGATCGCTTTCATTTTTGATATTAGAAATTTGTGTCCTCTCTCTTTCTGTCTTAGCCTGGCTCAAAGCTTATCAATTGTATTGAAGTTTTTCCCAAAGAACCAGCTTTGGGTTTTGTTAATTTTCTCTATTGATTTCCTCTTTTCAAGTTCATTGGTTACTAATCTAATTTTTATTATTTCTTTTCTTCTGCTTACTTTGGAATTAATTTATTCTTCTTCTTCTAATTTCCCAAGGTGGAAGCTTATATTATTGGTGTTTAACTCATTCTTCTTTTCTAATATATGCATTCAATGCTATACATTTCCTTCTAAGCCCTGCTTTTGCTGCATCCCCAAATTTTTGATAAGTTGTATTTACATTTTCATTTCATTTAAAACATCTTTACATTTCTCTAGAGATTTCTTCCTTGGCCTATGTGTTATTTAGAAGCGTGTTGTTGGGGTTTCCCTGGTGGCACAGTGGTTGGGAGTCCACCTGCCGATGCAGGGGACACAGGTTCGTGCCCCGGTCTGGGAGGATCCCGCATGCCGCAGAGCGGCTGGGCCCGTGAGCCATGGCCGCTGGGCCTGCACGTCCGGGGCCTGTGCTCCACAGTGGGAGAGACCACAGCAGTGAGAGGCCCGCGTACCACAAAAAAAAAAAAAAAAAAAAGTGTGTTGTTTAATCTCCTAGTATTGGAGGATTTTCCAGCTATGTTTTTTTTTTTGTCATTGATTTCTTTTTTGATTCCATTGTTATCTGAGAGCAGAGATTGTATGATTTCTATTCTTTTCAATTTGTTAAGGTCTGTTTTATGGCCCAGAAATGTGGTCTATCTTGGTGAATGTTCCATGTAAACTTGAGAAGAATGTGTCATCTGCTGCTGTTGGATGAAGTAGTCTATAGATGTCAATTATATCCAGTTGATTGATGGTGCTGTTGATTTCAACTATGTCCTTACTGATTTTCTGCCTGCTGAATCTGTTCATTTCTGATAGAGGGGTGCTTAAAATCTCCAACTATAATAATAAATTCATCTATTTCTCTTTGCATTTCTTTCAGTTTGCCTTACATATTTTGATGCTCTGTTGTTAGGTGTGCACACATTAAGGATGATTATGTCTTCTTGGAGTATTGACCTTTTCTTCATTATGTAATGCCTCTCTTTATCACTGATAATTTTCCTTACTTTGAAGTCTGCTCTGTCTGAAATTAATATAGCTTCCTCTGCATACTTTTAACTAGTGTTAGCATGGTATATCTTTCTCCATCCATTTACTCTGATTTATATGTGTCTATATTTAAAGTGGGTTTTTTGCAGACAACATAGTCATGCCTTGTCTTTTGATACACTCTGAGAATCTGTTTTTAAGAAAAGCCACTTTATTGAGGTATGGTTGACACAAAAACTGTGCATATTTAATGTATACGATTTGATGAGTTTGGAGATAAGTATACAGCTGTGAAACCATCACCACAGGCAATGCCATACACACATTCATCACTAACAAAAGTTTTCTCCTACTCTCTTTTATTATTATTGTTGTTATTATTATTTTGTGATAAGAATACTTAACATAAGAGCTATCCTCTTAGTGAATTTTTAAGAATACAATACAATATTGTTAACTATAGTATAACTACTATGCTGTACAGTAGATCTCTAGGAGTTATTAATCTTGCATAACTGAAATTTTGTACCCTTTGACCAATCCTCCCTTATTTCCTTTTCCTCCAGACCCTGGCAACCACCACTCTCCTTCTGAGTTTGGCTATTTAGATTCCCCATATAAGTGCAATCATATGTCATTTGTCTTTTTGCATACAGCTTATTTCACTTACCTTATATCCTCTAGGTTCATCCATGTTGCTTCAAATGGCAGAATTTCTTTCTTTTTAAAGGCTGAATAACATTTCATTGTATGTATATACCACATTTTGTATCAAATTAAATGTTTGATACAAATATTTACCTGTTTATGGACATTTGCACTACTTCTACGTCTTGGCTATTGTGAATAATGATATAATGTACAGAGGAACGCAGGTATCTCTTCAGAATCCTGATTTCAATTCCTTTGGATATAAACCCAGAGTGGGATTACTGGAGCATATGGTAGTTCTGTTTAATTTTTTGAGGAACCTCCATACTGTTTTCCATAGCGGCTGCACTAATTTACATTCCTCCCAAGAATGCACAGGGGTTTCATTTTCTTCACATCTTTACCAACACTTGTTATCTCTTCGTTTGGTTTTGTTTTGTTTTTTGTTTATAATAGCTATCCCAAGAGGTGTGGGGTGACCTTTCATTGTGGAGTTGAGCACCTTTTTCATGTATCAGTTGGCCATTTTTATATCTTCTTTGGAGGAATGTCTGTTCATTTCCTTTGTGTATTTTAAAATCAGATGATGATGATGACTACTACTACCACCACTATGGTTACTATTATTGTTGTTGTTATTTTACTATTGAGTTGTAGGAGTTCCTTACATAGTTTAGATATTACGCCCTTATCAGATATAGAGTTTGCAAATATTTTCTCATTTTACAATCAGGTTATTATTTTGCTATTGAGTTGTAGGAGTTCCTTATATGTTTTAGATATTAACCCTTTATCAGATATATGGTTTGTAAATGTTTTCTCCCATTCTGTAGGTTGTCTTTCACTCTGTTAATTTTTCTTTTGCTCTAGAGAGCTTTTTAGTTTGATGCAGTCCCACATGTGTACTTTCACGTTTGTTGTCTGTGCTTTTGGTGTTGTATCCAAGAAATCATTGCTAAGACCAATTTCAAGTAGATTTTTTTCTCTATGTTTTTCTTTTTTTCTAGGAGTTTCATGGTTTCAGGTCTTGTATGTAAGTCTTGAGTTCACTTTGAGTTGGTTTTTGTGTATGGTGTAAGACGGGATTCAATTTCACTCTTTTGCGTGTGAAAATGCAGTTTGTCCAAAATCATTTATTGAAGAGACTCTCATTTCTGTGCTCTCAATTCTGTTTTATTTGTCTATATGTCTTTTTTTTTTTTTTTTTTTTTTTTTTTTTTTTTTTTTTGCAGTATGCGGGCCTCTCACTGTTGTGGCCTCCCCCGTTGCGGAGCACAGGCTCCGGATGCGCAGGCCCAGCGGCCACGGCTCACGGGCCCAGCCGCTCCGCGGCATATGGGATCCTCCCAGACCGGGGCACGAACCCGTATCCCCTGCATCGGCAGGCGGACTCTCAACCACTGCGCCACCAGGGAGGCCCTATATGTCTTTTTTTATGCCAGTACCATACTGTTTGTTTACTGTAGCTTTGTAATATATTTTGAAATCGGGAAGTATGATGCCTCCAGTTTTGTTTTTTGCTCAAAATTGTTTTGGGTCTTTGAGGACTTTTGTGCTTTCACATGAATTTTAGGATTGTTTTTCTGTTTCTGAAAAAAATGGCAGTGGGATTTTATAGGGGTTACATCGAACCTATAGATTGTCTTGAATAGTATGGACATTTTAACAATATTAATTCTTCCAATTCATGAACACAAGATGTCTTTCCATTTATTTGTGTCTGCTTTAATTTCTTTCATCAGTGTTTTATAGTTTTCAGTGTATAAGTCTTTTACCTTCTTGAATAAGTTTATTCCTAAGCATTTTATTCTTTTTGATGCTCTTGTAAATCAGATTGTTTTCTTAATTTCCTTTTTGAATAGTTTCTTGTTAGTGTTTAGACACACAACTAATTTTTGTAGGTTGTTTTGATCTCTTTTAGTTGGTGCATTTAAATCATTGATATTCAAAGTTATTATTATGTAGTGGGATTAATATCTTTCATATCTGTTACTGTTTTCTATTTGTTGTCATTTTTCTTTTTTCTTAACTTTGTCTTCTACACCTTTTCATTCTTTTTGTTGTTTTAATTGAACATTTTATATTATTCCATTTTCTTTTCTTTTTTGGCATATCAGTTATACTTCTTTTTTTTTTTTTTTTTTTTGTGGTACGCGGGCCTCTCACTGTTGTGCTCTCTCCCATTGTGGAGCACAGGCTCCGGACGCGCAGGCTCAGCAGCCATGGCTCAATGGGCCCAGCTGCTCTGCGGTATGTGGGATCTTCCCAGACCGGGGCACAAACCCATGTACCCTGCATCGGCAGGCAGACTCTCAACCACTGCGCCACCAGGGAAGCCCTCAGTTATACTTCTTATTGTACTTTTGTTAGTGATTGCCTTAGGTTTGTAATATACATTTATAACTAATCCAAGTTCATTTTCAAATAACACTATACCACTTCACAGGTAGTGTCAGTACCTTATAATAACAAAATAATCTTAATTCCTCCTTCCTATTCCTTGTATCATTGCAGTCATCAATTTCATTTATACATAAGCATATATAAATATATATGTACTTATATATATTTATATATATTATATACTTATATAATCAAACACATTGTTGACATTATTATTGTGAACAAACCATTATCTGTTAACTCAATATGAATAAGAAAAATAAAAGTTTTATTTTACCTTCGCTTATTTCTTCTTTGATGCTCTTTGTTTTTTCATGTATATCCAGTTTTCTGACCTATATAATTTTCCTCCTTTCTAAAGAACTTTTAACATTTCTTGCAAGGTAGGTCTACTGGCAACCAATTCCTTAAATTTTTGCTTGTCTGAGAAAGTCTTTATTTCTTCTTCACTTTCAAAGGATAAGTTTTCAGGGTACATAATTCTAGCTTGGTGGGTTTCTTCTGCAATACTTTAAATATTTCACTCCACTCTCTTTTTGCTTGCATGGTTTCTGAGAAGTATGATGAAATTCTTATCTTTGCTCCTCTAGAAGTAAGGTGGGTTTTTTTTCCCCTCTTACTTCTTTCAAGATTTTTTTCTTTATATTTAATTTTTTGAAGTTTCTATATAATATACCTAGGTTTGTTTGTTTGTTTGTTTTTTTAGTATTTATCATGCTTGGCATTCTTTTAGATTCCTGGATCTGTGGTTTGGTATGTGTCATTAAATAGGGGACGTTCTCTCATTGTAGCTTCAAATATTGCCTTTGTTACTTTCTCTGTTTCTTCTACTTCTGGTATTTCCATTATATACCTGTTACCCCTTTTGTGGTTGTCCCACAGTTCTTAGATATTCTGACTATTTTTTTCAATTTTTTTTTCTCTTTGCTTTTCAGTTCTGGAGGTTTTATTGAGATAGCCTCAAGCTCAGAAATTCTTTCCTCAGCCATGTCCAGTCAACTAATATGCCCATATAAAAGGCATTAGTCACTTCTGTTACATTGTTTATGATCTCTAGCATTTTGGACATTCTTTCTTATGATTTCCATCTCTCTGTTTGCATTGCTGATCCATTCTTGCATGCTGCCTACTTTATTCATTGAGCCCTTAGCATGTTAGTCATAGTTGTTTCAAATTCTCAGTCTGATAATTCCAATGTCTCTGGTGTATCTAACTCTGTTTTTGATGCTTGCTTATCTCTTCAAACTGTGGTTTTGCTTTTTATTATGCCTTGTAATTTTTTTGTTGAAAGGTGGACATGATGTACTAGGTAAAGGAGTTGTTGCAAATAGGCCTTTACTGATGGGGTGGTAAGGTATAGGGGGAGGGAAAGTGTTTTGTAGTCCTATGATTAGGTCTCAGATTTTTGACGAGCCTGTGCCTCTGGACTATGAACTTCACCAGTGCTTCTCATCCCCTAAACATCTTAGGTGGGACAGGATGGCTAGAGTGGGCTGGAGTTGGGTATTTACCTTCCTCCATGTCAATTAGACTCTGACAAAACCCCAGCAGGTTAGACTCTGGTTAAATGGCTTCCTGTGATGGAAGACCTTATTCTTAAAAAGAATAGAATGCTCTGGTGTATTACAGAATGGTTCCTTTCCTCCTCCCCTTGCCAGAAGCACTAGGGGATTTTTCTCTGTTATTCACTGTGAGAACCTAGTAGAGCTCCAGGAGATAAAACTCACAAAAGTGTGGTGTTTCCCCCTTTACCACCCACCCCCTATGACTCGGTCCCTCTGGAGTTTTTAACTCTCAGACTTGTCCACACTAAGCCTCTAGCAATGCATCAATTTCAGTTTAGTTTTCATATTCTGGTGCTGGTTCCCATGGAGGTTTCTGTTGGTGGGTTTCTACTTAGATGAGTTGTGATTCTCTGTATGAGCCTATCTGTCTCTTCAATTTTGGGAGCAGCAGTTTGACCTGTGACCTCACTTCTCTGATGGATGTAAGAAGAGTTATTGATCTTTCAGCTTGTTAAGCCTTTTACTTCTTGTTAGAATGGAGTGGTGACCTCCAAGTTTCTTACGTGGCAGACTAGAAACCAGAAGTTCTAGAACACGTTCATCACCTGAAGAAGTTCCCTTGTGCCCCTTCCCAGTTCAACTCCTCTTTTCCCCCTCCCAGTCCCCCAGCAACCACTGATCTACTTTCTGTCAGTATAGATGACTTTTTATCTGTTCTAGAATTTCATATATTGGAATTATGTAATAGGTAATATTTTGGGCCTGGCTTCTTTCACTTAGCATAATGTAGTAGAGTTTCATCCATGTTGTTGAATTTATCAGTACTTTATCCCTTTTCTTTGCTGGGCCCATGGTTATAGATATACTACAATTTGTGTATTAATTCACCTGTTAATTTGGATATTTTTAATTTTAGGATATTAGGAATAATGTTGCTATAGATATTTGTGTGCAAGTCTTTGTTTGGACATATGCTTTCATTTCTCTTAGGAATGCAACAGCTGGGTCATATGGTGGCTATTTACATACCTTTGTAAGAAACTTCCAAACAGTTCTCCAAAGTGGTTGTACCATTGACACTCCCAACGTCAGTGAATGAGAGTTCTAGTTGCTCTACATCCTCATTAACATTTGGTATTGTCAGTTATTTTATCCTTTTTTTTTTTTTTTTTTTTTGGTGGTACATGGGCCTCTCAGTGTTGTGGCCTCTCCCGTTGCAGAGCACAGGTTCCGGACGCTCAGGCTCAGTGGCCATGGCTCACGGGCCCAGCCACTCCACCACATGTGGAATCTTCCTGGACTGGGGCACGAACCCGTGTCCCCTGCATTGGCAGGCAGACTCTGAACCACTGCACCACCAGGGAAGCCCATGTCAGTTATTTTAAATGTAGTCATTTTAATGAGTGTGAAGTGGTATCTTATTTTGATTTTCTTTTGCATTTCCCCTTGCATGTTTATTGACCATTAATATTTTGGGAGAGGGAGAAGTTTCCAAATATTTTAACATTGCTTTTGGTTGAGTTGTTTTTCTTCTTATTATTGAGTTATAAAAATTTTTAAATATATTTTGGATACAAGTCCTGTATCAGATATATGTATTATGAATTGTGGGAAACGGTCAGCCTTGAGAGCAAGCTGCAGACATGCCAGGCATGCCGCCGCTGCTCGAAGGGACTGTGCCTACTTGTTCCCCTCCTTGTTTCATTCCATGGGAGATAAATTACCAGGGCCCAGAGATCAGAAAGAATGTAAAATGAGACAAGCAAAGCTGTCTCCCCCCTGCACGTGCAGGTTATTTTGGATGATTCTGGGTTTATGAGTTTTCTCCCAGGGAAGTTAACCTTGAGCCGAGACAGTCTGTAGATAATGTAAACCATCAATTGGCAACCTTCCTTTTTCTAGTCTATATAATCTGCAACTGTAGCATAATAAAATTTGCCTTGCAACCATCAGTTGTCTTGGTCCTTCTGACCCCATTTGTCGGTGCTACTTCAGTTCCTTACCCCTTCCCTTCTGTCCCTGGGCAGCGAAATCCTCTTTCTTCGGCTGGTCTGTGGCAATGAATATTTCAATCTATGGCTTGCCTTTTCGTTTTCTTGGTGGTGTCATTCAAAGAGCAGAAGTTTTGAATTTTATGAAAACCAATTTATTGGTTTTTAAGAGGAAAACTATTAGCATGGTGCATCTATTAAACAGGGAAACCCTGATACATTCCTTCTAAAAGTTAGGAACAACACAATCATGGCCGCTTCACCACTCTTTTTTTTAAACATTAAATTAGATATATTACTCAACACAATAAGATAAGAGAAAAGAGAGATAATAGAATTATATACCTGGAAAACCCTAAAGATTTGATTGAATAACCTATTAGGAGAGAAAGAAGAGAGAGAAGGATGGTGGGGAGAGGGAGGAGAAGGTGGTAAAGCAAGGTGGCGCCAGGGAATTAAATAAATATACAGGAAGCAGTTAGTATATAAAGGCCCCAGGACTTGGGCTGGGAGATCCAGCTCAACTCCCCCAGTTCTCATGCCCTTGGATTCCGACTGAATTATACCATCGGCTTTCCTGGTTCTTCAGCTTACAGATGGCAGATCATGGCAGATCTGTATCTATAATTGCAAGCACAAATTCCCATAATAAACCTTTTTTGTAGCTATATGTATCCTTTTGTTTCTGTTTCTCTGGAGAACTCGACTAATACACCAATGTATAAACTTTATACAGAAACCGGGTAGAGGAGATAATGGAAGAAAAGACCATATATACAATAGCAACAAAAAATAATCAATAAAATTTAAGTATAAACTTAAACTATTGGTGAAGAACACAACAGAAAACTTGAGTGGAAAGATATATCATTTCTTAAATATCAAGAAGACTAAACATCATAAAAATGTTAATTCTCAGCAAACACACTAACAGAATTTTTTCTGCAACTGGAGAAGCTGATTTGTAAAGTTCAAATGGAAAAATAAACAACAAAGAATATGGAGAACCAGACCTATCAGATATTAAACTGTATTCTAAAACCTCAACAATTAAAATAGTAATTAGCACATAAACAGACAAACCAATGGAACGAAATAGAAAGTCCAAGAATAGACCAAAATTCATACAGAAATTTAATATATTCTAAAGGTGTGAGAGTAAAGATAAACTTTATAATTAATGGTTTGGGGATAACTGGGTTATCATTTGAAAAAGGAGTTTTATCTATACCTCACATGTTATGCTGGGATAAACTAAAAGTAGATCAAAGATCTAAAGCTAAAAAATTGTAGACATTAAAGTACTAGGAAAAAATGAGCAAATTTCTTTATAACCTTGAGGTGGTGAAGGACTTTCTAATTGACTCAAAATCTGAAAACCAAAAAAGAAAAGATTGATCAATTTAACCACATTAAAAAAAAACCCATAAACAAAGTTTAAATACAAATGGCAACCTGGAAGGATTTATTTACCACACATATTATAGACAAAGGACTAATTTCCCTAATACATGAAAAGCTTCTAGAAATTAATAAGAACAAGACCAAAAGTCTTCTGAAAATCAAAGAAAAAAGAGCAAAGACATGAAGAGGCAGTTCACACACACATAAAAAGGCATGAAAGGACTTCCCTGGTGGTCCAGTGGTTAAAACTCTGCCTTCCAATACAGGAGGCGTGGGTTCAATCCCTGGTTGGGGAACCAAGATCCCACATGCTGTGGGGTGCAGCCAGAAACTTAAAAAAAAAAAAAAAAGACATGAAGATGACCTATAAACACACAAAAATATGCTCAGTCCATTCATGATATGAGCAGTGTGAATTAAAACTACACTGAAATATCTTTTTTTCAACGTATCAAATTTCAAAAAATTTTGGAAGTTGGACAATGAGATGGTAAACAGGCACTCCATTGCTTATTGGAATGTAAATTAGTACAATCCCTATGTAGATTAACAATTTTTATCAAAATTAAAAAATGCTTTTTCCCTTTGATCAATAATTTCACTTCCAGGTATTTATTTTGTATATATACCTGCAGGTGTACAAAATGGTACATATACAAGGTTATTCACTGAAATAATCCTTGAAATAGGAAAAAAAATGGAATTTAAACCAAAGGAACAAACTTAAGTATATTGTGATGTGTCCATTCAATGGAATATTATACAGCTTCAAAAAAAAGCAGAATGAGGAAGCGCTAACATTCTTATAGGGAAAGAACTCCTATATATATTGCTAAATTTAAAAAGCAAGATATAAAACAGGGATCAACAAAACTTTTTTTGTAAAGGACCAGACAGTACGTATTTTCAGCTTTGCAAGCCATGCAGTCTCTGTTGCAACTGCTTGACTTTCACCTTGCCATTGTGGCATGAAAGCAATCAGACAACATATGGCTGTAGACAGATTTAGCTATATTTGGTCTGCTAGCAGTAGTTAGTCAAACTTCTGCTCTGTATACATAGTTTGTTATTTTTGTGTAAATAAGTGTGTGTATTGTGACGGGGGCAGGGGGTAGAGATAAGAATATATATTTGTATTTGCTTATACTTGCATAAAAACATTAGAAAGATACGTATGAAAAATGGAATGTGTATCATTCACAGGTCAATCGGGAGACAGAAACCATGGAAATTAGAATAAGAAATAATATAATTATTAACTAGTAATGTAACTAGTATATTAATTTATACAATGTAAAGAATTATTCACTAATAAAGGAGACTAACTCCTAAGAGAAATAGAGAGGTTGCTAAAGCAGCACTGTCCAATAGAACATTCTGCAATGATAGACATATTCTACATCTGCACTGTCCAATGCAGTAGTCACTAGCCACATGTGCCTACTGAACACTTGAAATGTAGCTAGAATGACTGAGGAACTGAATTTTAAAACTGACTTTATTTTAATTAATTTATATTTGAATCTAAGTAGCCACATTTGTAGAGTGTCTACCACATAGGACACAGATGTAGGGAGTAGCTGCTACCTCTAAGGCTGAGGAAGTATACTCAAGGAAGAATAAACTTTGAAGAGTCCCTCACCCCAAAGCTGAGATTCACACTTCACTGGAGAAGGTATGGCTATAGGCCATGGGATGCTGGAATGTGTGTACCACTGGGTTTCCTGCACATCTTTGACAGAGAAGCCACCAGCTAGCAAGGAAGCCATCTGCTGGCAACCACACTATAGAAGCCAGAAAGAAAAGCACCAGAATCAAAAGATAAGCCCTTTCTTCTTGCAGCTTCCTTCAGCCCCCTCTGCTTGACAAGGTCTAGTATTATACCATCTGCCAAAGGAGATATGTTGACAGGGTCTAGTTCCAGTATCACAAAGCAACATAAAGAGGGTGAATTTAGAACTGGGAGGTGATAAATTGATGACGGGCATACAGTGGATGGAAACTGGGTAGGACCACAACCTTTCACTGTATACCTTTACACATCATTTCAAGTTTGAGTCATGTAAACGTACTTTTGAACAATTAATGGGCTTAAGCTAATATATATATATATATATATATATATATATATATATATACACACACACACACACACACATATATATACATACACACGCACACACACACACACACACACAAAGCCAGAATACAATTCTCAAAATCACATGAAATGTGGAAAAATGGATTATATATAGTACTAAGCTACAATGATTAATAAATTCCTAAGGACGGACATCATATTGAACAGTTATCTAAATCAAATGCAATAGAAGCAGAAATCAATAACAAAACAGAGAACTGAAATATTTCTGAAAATTAAAAATCATGTCTCTGAATAACCCTTGGGGTAAAGATGATATGACAAGGAAAATTAAGAAATATTTAATATTAAAGACAAAGATATATAAAATCAGTGAGCTGATACTAAAACATTTCTTATAGAGAAAATTATAGCTTCGAATACATTTCTTAGAAAACAAAAAAGTGCAAATAAAATGAGGTAAATATTAAAGAAGCTGAAAAATGAAAACAGCAAAGTAAATCTCCCTGAAGAGTAAAGGTAATAGTATGTATAAGGGCAAATATCAATGTGATGAGGGGAGGACGGGGACAATTAACAAAACCAAAAGTTGGTTTTTGAGGGAAAAAAACCCTAAAGCTAAAGTAGACAAATTCTTGGGAAAGACAGAACAGATGAACAAAATACATAATAAAAAAGAATAAATTAGTATAGCCACAGCAGAAATAGAAACTTTAACTTTAAAGCTATTAAAATAAAACCAAAGAACTACCCAAAAAACTGTTGGTGATTTTTGTTGTATCAGGAGGCTCTGGGCTGCAATCAATAAAAAAAGAAATCTATCTAAACTGATTTTAAGAATAAGAAATTTATTACTTTATATAACAAGAAACCCCAAAGTAGGATAATTCAGGGATGGGTTAACTGTACCTTCATTAAGTCATCAAAGTCAAGTTTCTTTCTATCTTTCTACTTTTCCATCCTGAGTGCATCAGACTCATCCATAGACAAGCTCCCTTCCTGGACACAAGATAGCTGTAGCAGCTCCAGGCTTCACACTGTCACAGCTACATTCATAGGCAGAATGTTTCTTTCTGTGTTTCCCATTTTGTCAGAGAAAAAAAATATTTCCCCATATACCTTCATCCCCTACTATGTACTCTTTTGCCCCATTACATCATAATCTCATGTAATCTCTCATCTCTCATAATCTCTCATCTAAGCAAATCACTGACAAAGAAAAGGGGACCACAATGTTTAGCATAGGCTAAACCTGGGTCAGTGTCCAAGTCACTCTCTAAGGCTGAGATGGACTGTACTTTCCTGAAGTATATGACCGAGTGGAGAAAAATAGAGGAGTAGGGAAATGACTACTGGGGAGGTGGTCAATAGTGTCTGCTCTTGTTATGAACAATTTTATGCCAAAAAACTGAAAACCTAAGCAAAATGTATACATTCTTGGAAAAATAAGAAATGCCCAAAATGGTATAAGAAGAAGAAAAATATTTAAATAAAATATTCATTTATCCAATTAATAATTATGGAGTGCCTATTAAGTGTTGAAAAATGTGATAGTAAGTGCCACTACCACTCTCCCTCCCCCACCCCAATTCCCACATCCAATAAGAAAAATCACCAGACCAGGATGGTTTTGCAGGTAAATACTATCAAACTTTTAGAGAACAGCTAGTTTCTACATTAAATTATATTATATCAAGTTTTCCCAGAGAAGAGGGGAGGGAAAATTGCCCAACCAGCTAAGGAATCTAGTTAAACCTTGATATTATAACCAGATGTGAACACTATGAGAAAAAATAATTACAGGCCAGTTTTACTTATAATTATAGATGCAAAATTCCTAATTCAAAAAACCCCAAGTAGGATTTAGTTTAGGAATGTAGAGATGGCTTAGCATCAGATGAGTCTGTCAAGGTGTTTCAGATTAAAGGAAAAAAGTCAATATTTCAATAGATACAGGAAAAGCATCTATTTGTGATTAAAGTAGCTTTCTTAACCTGATAAAAATTCTCTGTCAAAAACTTATAGCAGACACTATATTTAATGAAAAAACCCATAGATTTCCAGTTAATATGGAAACCACATATATATGTCCCAATACCACTATTGTTCAATGTAGTGCTGGGAACCTGGTATACAATGGAGATGGTATCACAACACAGTGAGGAAAGAATGAATTACTGTTTAATAAGTGGTGGTGAGAGAATTGACTCATAATATAAAGAAAGTGGAGGTAGCCTCCTAAAAAAAGTCAAAATACCTCCTGATGGATTAAAAACATGAGAAAGCAAACCTATAAAAAGTATTAGAACAAAAGTGTACGCAAATATCACTGTGACTTTGGAATCAGCAAGAATTTCTTAAAGGAGAAAACAGATGGATTTGACTAATGAGATTTGCTTATATCAGTTAAATTTAGGTTTAGCTCTGAGAGAAGTAAGCAGTCTAGAAGTAAGAAGTCCAGGGTTGGCATCAGGGACCCAGTCCTCCTATCATGGTTTTCCCATCCTTAGCACATGGCTCCCAACTCATGATCCAAAACTCCAAATGGTGAGAAGGAGAAAAAGAAAGAATGGAGCTCTTACTCTTTAAGAATATTTTCTGCAAATTTCCCATAATACTTTCTCTTATATCCTATTGGCCGAATTTAGTCATATGGCCACACCTGCAAGGTGTGCTGGGAAATGTAGTCTTTATGCCAGGAAGACTTGTGTCCAGTTAAAATCAGAGTTTGTTTAAATTAAGAAAGGAAAGTTGAGCACCAGAGACTGAATTAATGCAATTAACAGACTGGAAGAATATGTTTTTAACATATATGACTGACATTAATATCTGAAATGTAAAACCTAGGGGAAAAAAAAGGAGGAGGAGAATTTTATATAAAAATGTGAAAAGGAGAGGGTATGGGCAAGCAATTCACAGAAGAGGAAACCAGAGAACAGAATGGCTAATAAACAGATAAAGAGATGTTTAACCTTATTAATGATCAGAGAAATGCAAAATAAAGCTAGAAATACAAACTACTTTACAGCCAAAGAAAAAACATGGGCTAATATCAAAGTGCCAAAGATGTGGGGAAAATGTAACTTTTATGCATTGTTGGGAGAGTGAAAATTGGTGCAGTCATTTAGGAGAGCAACCTGGGGGTATTTAGTGATATGGACAAAATGCATATTACTTTATGCTGCACATCCTGTCTTGTGTATAAATCCCAGAGAAATTCTTGATTAAGTGCACAAAGGGCTATATATGTTCAAGGATGTTTATTGCAGCATTAGTTTATAATAACAGAATTAGAAATAAATTTCTTTTTTTGCCTTTAAAAATTTTTTTATATTGGAGTATTGATGATTAACAATGTTGTGTTAGTTTCAAGCGTACAGCAAAGTGATTCAGTTATACATATATATGTATTTATTCTTTTTCAAATTCTTTTCCCATTTAGGTTATTACAGAACATTGAGCAGAGTTCCCTGCTATACCATAGGTCCTTGATGGTTAAATATGGCAGAGTGTATATGTTAATCTCAAGCTCCCACATAAGGAATTACTAAATAAAATATGTGTAAATGATGGAATATAATGCAACAGTCAAAAAGTAGAGGACTAGATCTACATTAATCAGCATGAATAGATCTCAAAGAAGCAGAATGAGATATATAGCAATATATCACTTATGTACATTAAATATGCAAACATAGCAATATCATATCTTGTTTATATAAATGAATTTATAAGTATAAATAAAATGGACAGAGAACCTGAGAACAGTGCCTATGGGGAAATGGGAATGGACTGGAAATGGAAGAAAAATTAAATTGAAAAATAAAAATAATAATAAATAAAATTAAAATAAATAATAAAAATGTGCCAACCTGGGGCAAGATTAAAACCCCGTAAGCTAGATTTGGGTTCAACTAATCTTTCAAGCCACAAAACAATCACTCAGTTTTACAAATAATCGGATGTTCCATAATGTTTCTTGAGTGAATGGATGACTATTTCCCAAACAGAAAATTGCTGAGTCTGATGTGCTACAACATGGGATTTGTGTAATGATTCATATGAATATCTTCCTTTTGGGAGCTTGCATCATTTGCCTCCAACTGTTTAAGCTCATCAAGCAGCACACCCACAATTTCAAGTTATTTCTTGTGAGGCCATTATCATTGCTGGGTTTTTTTTGTTTTGTTTTTCATTTGGAATTGTGTTTCTAAAGCATCTATTTCCCTGCAGGTTTTGAGACATCTGTGATTAAGGAGGTACTTAAGATTTCATAACAATGAAAACAGATTAACTAAAGGTTTGCCTTTCATGTGGAGTAGGTTTCTGTTCAACTTTCAGGCGATGCACTACAAAGAGTCTTTATTTTGTTTCAGTAGATTGAAAATGAGGCCTAGGTACTGGATGAAATGCATTTGTTCTCTTTTCAACTATTTCCAAGTGTGGAAAGCTCTTCCCTCAGATATCCACATGGCATCACTCATGTGTCTGCTCAAATGTCATTTTTTGGAGAGGCTTTCACTATTTATAACAGCATCTCCATTACTCCCTAAAATCTTTCTTCTGCTTTATTTTTCTTCATAGCTCTTATTACTATATCATATTATATGTTTATTCATTTATTATCTGTCTCCCCACACGTGAATGTGAGCTCCATGAGAAAGGAGATCCTGTCTCCTTTGTTCATTGCTCTGACCCCACACCAGGAACAGTGCCTGGAACAGAGAGAGCCCTCACTAATTGTGCACTGACTGCACAAATGAGGAATTTTCTCAAGAGTTTTATAAAAACTTCTCTATTATGCTCCTATTGAGTCCAGTATATATATATATTTTGTGTGTGTGTGTGGTACGCGGGTTTCTCACTGCTGTTGCCTCTCCCGTTGTGGAGCACAGGCTCTGGATGCGCAGGCTCAGCGGCCATGGCTCATGGGCCCAGCCGCTCCACGGCATGTGGGATCTTCCCGGACCGGGGCACGAACCTGTGTCCCCTGCATCGGCACGCGGACTCTCAACCACTGTGCCACCAGGGAAGCCCCAGTATATTTTTTATAATGAATCCAATAACTATTTTTCCCTTCTGGTGTTCATCTTTCCACCCTGTCTATATAGTCGTTCTTCCAAAATTTATTGAGCTCTTACTATGTGCCAGGTACTGTGCCAGGTGCTGAGGGATTCTGTGGCAAATGACACAGACTATGCCCCATCATTTTTGGGTTTTGCTCTCAATGATGACAGTGGCCTAAATCAACATTCACTTATTAAAAGTTTACTCCATGCCAAGCACAGAGTGAACTTCGTTACATCCATTATTATTATTATTTTTTTTTTTTGCGGTACGCAGGCCTCTCACTGTTGTGGCCTCTCCCATTGAGGAGCACAGGCTCCGGATGCGCAGGCTCAGCGGCCACGGCTCACGGGCCCAGCCGCTCCGCGGCATGTGGGATCTTCCCGGACCGGGGCACGAACCCGCATCCCCAGCATCGGCAGGCGGACTCTCAACCACTGTGCCACCAGGGAAGCCCAACATCCATTATTTTTTTCAAACGTCACAACAATCCTATGAAGTTGATATTATTAGCGTGTCTCAAAATGTCTTTCCCCTAAGCATGCAGTTTATGAGCAATAAATGAAACAACAGAATTATCTTGCCCCAGGTAGAAGTTTCCAGAGAGTGGCATACAAGGCACCACTACAAGGAACAGGTGCTGAGCCCCTGCAGAGACCCCCCACTTCTAGTCCCCCCAACCTGTTCCCCAGGGGCCCTTGATGCTCTTTGCACATCAAGCACTTGTTCCCTTCAACCTCACAGATTTATTTAGTGACTATCTTATCACTCTAGGATTTTATCCAAAAGAAACGTAGACAAGCATGGTCAGGAGGGCTCTAAGACATATTTGAAAGTGATCTCAAACATGTTTATATGAATTGCCTTTTCCATCCCATGCTCAGCGCTGCCCCTTCATGAGAAAGGACTTTTGAGACACCTTAGTATTTTTTACATCATTTTAGAGACAAGGAAATTGATGGTCAGAGAGGTTAAGAAATTTATTCAAGGTGAGTAAGTGGTCAATTCAGGATTCATACCCAGGTCTGTCTCCCAAACGCATGTTCTCGTCCATTGAACTGTGCCCAGTCCAGTGGGACCATTTTTACCCAATGATGCCTCTGCCAGCTTCCCTTTCCTATTTCCCACTAACCTGGAAGACAGATCTAGATTCTAGTTCTGACTCTGCCCTTAATTTACTCTGTGACCTTGGGTTGTGTGTCTTCCCCTCACTGACCTTCAGTTTCCTCATCTGCAAAATGAGAGGGGAAAGATGAGCAGTTTTCATATTAAAAAAAAAAAAAGCTCCTTTCTTCCAATGAAATCACGTGTAGAAATACAATATGCAAATATGTAAAACGGGTGAACATGGAGCTTCTCTAGTTGAATCTGGAGTTGGGGGTTCTGAGCTCTGTCCACTGGGGAGAGTTGTGGATGTGCTTCAGGGAATCTGTGAACATCCAAAATTGTGGGCTGAATTGTGTGTGTACATGTGCACATTTTCATCCACCTCAAAGGAATCCTGATCCCCATTAAAAAGTGATGATATGATGATCCCAAGCATAGCTGACAGGCACCAGGGGCCATGCTAAAGCATGTTATATGCATAACTCATTTCATCTTTACAACAACCTTATGAGTAGGTATTAATGATAGAATCTCCATTTTATAGACGATAAAACAGAAACAGAGTGGCTAAGTCAGCTGAGGAAGGTTATATAGCTAAAGAAAACTTTCCTAAACATCTCCTAGGTTTTTGCAAGGATGACCTACCTACTCTCTTTGGCTAAGTTTTATACACTCAGAAAATGTTATACTGTTTCTTATGGGATATTGTTTTTCATTAACTATGATATTTTGCACTCAAGTTGTTGCTCTTTTTTTTTTTTTTTGCGGTACACGGGCTTCTCACTGTTGTGGCCTCTCCGTTGCGGAGCACAGGCTCCGGATGTGCAGGCTCAGCGGCCATGGCTCACGGGCCCAGCCGCTCCACGGCATGTGGGATCTTCCCAGACCAGGGCATGAACTCGTGTCCCCTGCATCGGCAGGTGGACTCTCAACCACTGCGCCACCAGGGAAGCCCAAGTTGTTGCTCTTTTTAACCAGACTTTACCCAGGACACATCTCATGTAGCTCTGAGCCCCTACTTCATTCAGGTCTCTATTCAAACATCCCTCAGAGAGGCCTTCCTGACCATCCTAGAGAAAATGGCCATTTTCTCCATCAATCTCTACCTCCTCCTCTGCTTTATTTTTCTTCCTAGCACTTACCACTACTTGACATCTATCACGTTTACTTGTATATTTCTTGGTACACATGCACTAGAAGGTAAATGCTATGAAGGCAGGGGCTTTGTCTGTCTTGACATATTCCAAATGATATAATAAATAATATTTGGCCTGTGGTGGACCAAATATTATTTACTGAAGAAGTGAATAACTGACTGAGTGAATGAATGAATGACTTGGAGAGTTTTAAGCAGGAGGATGCTATTCTAATTTCAGAGTCACCACTCTAGTCGTAGAACTGAAAATAGATCACTATGGGATAGGACTGGAGGCCATCGGGCAGGCTGCTAGGTGGCTAATATGGTGCACAGGTTTGGGACAATGGTGGCTTTGACCAGAGTAGTAGTGAGTGGTGGTGGAGAAAGTGGGCAGAGAGAGGTCTGGAAGGGAAGTAGCTCCAAGACTTGATGACCAGGGGGCGCTGAGGGACAGGTAGGAGTCAAAGATGGCCCCCATAGTTTTTTTTTTTTTTTTTTTTTGAAAAGTTAAAAATTCCTTAATTTTTTATTCCTGGTACCACTACCACAATTTACAGGGCAATATACCTGATGTAATGAAAAGAAAAAGAAAAAGAAAAAGCTACAACAGATAAAAGACCTCAGGAATGTACATCTAATTGACACTACATTGCATTAATCAATAGCTGCACTTTTTGCAAACTGTGGCTATGACAGTCCTGAACAAGAAGGGTTTCCTGTTTAAGCTGCAGTAACTTTTCTGACTATGGATCATCGTTCCTTCTGTGGCAGATTTTTACAGTTCCTCTAATGCATTTGGGACGACTGTCTCAAAGTAACCTGCAGCTTTCCTGACAACTCCTCGCTCTCTCTCCTGCTAAGAACTGTAGCCCTTTTCTTCTGAGTTTTTAGAACCTTCTGCTACCATATCCACCACTTCCACCACCAGATCCATAACCACCACCATAGGGACTTCCCGAGCTTCTTCCACCAAAACTGCCCCCCTTCATGGGTCCATAATTTGATTGCTGTTGTCCACTATAATTTCCAAAATCATTATAGCTCCCACCACCACCATAGTTACCTCCAAAATTTCCTCCTTCATTGTAACCATCATATCCTCCACCACCGCCACCATATCCACCACCTTGGTTTCCATATCCTGGTCCACCATCACCATAGCCTCCTCTACTACTGTAACCAGGACCACCGCCATAGTTACCACCGTCGCCTCCAAATCCATTATATCCACCATCACCTCCTCTGTAACTACCTCTGCTGCCACCACCTCCACCACCATAGCCTCCTCTTCCACCAAAGTTTCCCCCACGGCCAAAGTTACCTCCACCACCTCCAAAGTTTCCTCCACGACCCATAAAGTTGCCAGATCCACCTCCACGACCTCTTTGTGATCCAGCAGATTGCATTTCTTGTTTAGAAAGGGCCTTTTTCACTTCACAATTATGCCCATTAATAGTGTGGTATTTCTGAACAACAATTTTATCAACGGTATCATGATCATCAAAAGTTACAAAAGCAAATCCTCTCTTTTTTCCACTCTGCCTGTCTTCCATAACTTCTATGGTTTCAATCTTGCCATACTTTTCAAAGTAGTCTCTCAAATTATATTCTTCTGTATCTTCTTTAATACCACCAACAAAAATTTTCTTCACTGTTAGATGGGCACCAGGCTTTACAGAATCCTCTCTAGAAACAGCTCTCTTTGGTTCCACTACACGCCCATCAACCTTGTGTGGTCGAGCACACATTGCTGCATCCACCTCTTCAACACAAGAGTAAGTAACAAAACCAAAGCCCCTGGAACGTTTTGTTTGGGGGTCTCTCATCACCACACAATCTGTAAGTGTGCCCCATTTCTCAAAATGTTCTCTTAAGCTATCATCTGTAGTTTCAAAGCTCAGACCACCAATAAACAGTTTTCTCAACTGTTCTGGTTCCTTTGGATCATGGCCCTCCATTTTGAGACCGGACTCGCCTCTTCCAACTCGAGTTCAATATCGGCCCCCATAGTTTTGACTTGGACAACTGGCTGGCTGTGGTGCCATTTACAGCTTGTAGCTATAACCCACCTTCAGCCGCAGATGAAACCTCAAGCCCACTAGAATGATGTGGGTGTAGCCCTGGTGACTCCAGAAGACACTGACTAAGTAAAGACTGATTTCACATTCAAATCCACCTCCTTCTCTCCTAGGGAGCGGAGGTGGGGATGACTCCCAGTAGCAGAGGGGGGAGCCCCTGCAGGGGAGGGAGCTGCTGGGCATAGATTATGGGCAGTGGTTTTAGCAATGCAGGCATTTCAGACTTCCTGGCATTCACACAGTTGAGGCTCCCTTAGGATCCTGGAAGAAATATCATCCAATAACCAGCAAATACCCCTGGCCCCTCAGGGTTGCAGTGCTGCCAATGACCTTGGTGGTGATGACATTCAGAGGAAGGTCCAAGTGAGCACAAAGCCATTTGGAGGAAGCTCTGCGACCCGGGGGCTGTAGCCACACCGACTTCAAAGTGCCAAGCTGCCCGCTTCTCTGACCCGATAGCAATTAGAATATTTCTTCTGCATCGAGCATGTCAAGATGAAACAAGTAGAGATTTGCTGAAGATCTGCCTTCAGCTGACACCCAGCTTTTATTCTGATGACTGTTTGGATGTGATGTGATACCTGGCCTCCATCCCAGTTTCATTAACCCAATGGGGGATGAACTCATATTCAAAACAGCACAAAGGGCAAACCCAAGCCCATATCCAAGACAGAGTCTCTCCTTAAGTGCCATTGATTTGGGTCCTGCTTAGCAGTTTGGGTGAGCAGTGGTTTCTTTATGACATGAGAACATCTTTGGCTTGGCTGCTTCTTCACCATGGAGCAGCCATCCCAGAGGAGGGAACTTGTTACACTGCCCGGTCAGGACAGTGTGGGGAGCGTTTGGTTCACTTGGATATAACTCCGGTCTCCTTGTCATGGGTCACGCAGAGGATGGCATGTTTTGGGGTCTGGCCTCTAGGCTTTGGCATAGGCTGTTCCTCCACCCTGAAAGGCCTTTCCTGCCCCTTCTTTACCTGGCCAACCACCTTTGTCCTGAAGGGCCCAGATCAACTATCACTTGTCTCTCCATCTCTCCCACCTGCTGGCCAGGTGGCCCTCCTCTGACCTCCACAGGCCTTGGGCTCGCCACTCCTGGTGCTAAGCACACCAGTGTCTCTTGGTATCTATTTGCTTTTCTATCCTGTGTGCCTAACACAGTGACTGGCATGTGGCAGCCACTCAGTCAATGTTTGTGGAGGGAATGAAATGAACTTACACTATTGTATTGGAGAAAAAGAACCAGAAGATTTAAATTGTGTGAATGACCTCAGAAGCAGTAGGATTCCTTTGTACCAACTGTCATGGGAGAAACTAGGATCGGAAGATCTAGGATTGGGCTCTTCCCTACCACCTGATGCTGATTCCACTCTTTCCTTCTTTTGAGGCGGACATCACCACCTTCAGTGTGGAGACCTGGCATTGAGGCTCAGCTTGGCCACTCACTTGCTGTGTGACCCTGAGCAAGGCATCTTCCTCTCTGGGCTTCGGTGGTGTCCTTTATGAAGTAAAGTGTGCGGACTACATACACAGAGCTGTTATACATATTTTTTGGGTGCTTGCAAGTGCCTGGCACTGTTCTAAGGGCTGTACGTGTATTACCTCATTTAATCCGTATAACAACCCTAGTATTTCCTCATATTCTTAATGAGGAAACCAAAGCAAAGAAAAGTTAAATCACTTACCCATGGGGACTTTGCTGGCAGCACAGTGGTTAGGAATCCACCTGCTAATGCAGGGGACATGGGTTGGAGTCCTGGTCCGGGAAGATCCCACATGCCGCGGAGCAAGTAAGCCCATGCGCTGCAACTACTGAGCTTACACTCTAGACCCTGCGGGCCACAACTACTGAGCCCACGTGCCACAACTATTGAAGCCCACATGCCTAGAGCCTGTGCTCTGCAACAAGAGAAGCCACTGCAATGAGAAGCCCGTGCACCGCAACGAAGAGTAGCCCCCACTCGCCGCAACTAGAGAAAGCCCGTGCACAGCAACGAAGACCCAATGCAGCCGTAAATAAATAAATAAATAAATAAATAAATAAATGTTTAAAATATCATTTTCCCAAAGCCTTCCAGCAAGTGACGAATGGAGCTGGGCTTTTACCCAACAGTGTGTTTCCAAAGATCACACTTTAGCCCCAAAGCTCAACTGCCTCTCAGGTGGATGATTTATTAGACCCTTTCTTGTTTTTACAATGGAACCTCTATTAGTCTCCATTGAGGATATTTACATTTGGTGCCTTCAGAGACAATTTTAACTGGCCACTTCCCCGATAGAACAGAGGAATTCAGTCTTTTTTTCCCTCTGTCCCTTGTGTTGATTAGAGAGGAAACTGGTGAGGTTCCAGATTCAGGCTCTGGGCAGAAGCTGGATTGGAATTACAGCCCCTCTGCTCACCTGCTGTGCAACGTGGGCAAGTTCCTTCACCTCTTGGAACCTTGGTTACAATGCAGGTTAAAGTGAAGATGGTTGCAGAATCTTCCTCCTCAGGGGCTATAAGGATGAAATAATACAGATTAGGGCTGCCAGATTTGGCAAATAGAAATACAGGATGCTCAATTAAATCAGAATTCCAGGAAAGCAAGGAATAATTTTTTAGTATAAGTATGCCCCATACAGTAAATTAGAGATACTTATCCTAATAAATTATTCCTTGTTTATCTGGAATTCAAATTTAACAGGGTGTCCTGCATTTTATCTGACAACCTTACGCGCAGAGGAAGCACTTAGCATCGTGCCTATCCCTTTGGACAGTGCTCAGTAAACTTTAGAAAGATCTCTGCTGAAACCCACTGCCTTGCACTTCTGGGGCCTCATTTAGGAGGCCTGGACTGTGGTTAGAATCTGCATTCACCCATGTTTGGATGCACTGGACTGCTCGTAAGTGTGCACCCCTGATTAAGCATGTGGCTCGATTGTCTGTGGATTTGAGTGGACTTTCCTAAGATTTCACTAGAGGAGACTTGGAAGAGCCTCTCTGAAAGACAGCCCTTCCTCACCAGAGGCTGGGTGGAAACTGCCGGTCACCTTGTCTGCTGTCCTGCCGGTCCCCAGCCTGCTCCCCCCACCACTCCAGTCGGCTCCCTAGCCAAGGGCGCCATCTTGTGCCAGCATCTGGATTGCCAGCCTGGCAAGCAGCTCTGAGCAGAGGCTGGGACACGGGGAGGGGCCCAGAGGGGCCTGGACTGTCTCGTCATGTTCTGTCTTGTCCTGATGCCACAGAGCAGGACAGAGCCTCCCTTCTGAGTTCCCCAATCGTCCTGTTTTCTCTCCTCCCATTCTCCTCTGCTGACACTCCCATCAACCTACTAAACAATACTCCTGCGACACAACACAGGGTCTCAGAGAGGCTGCAGGTACGCAAGAAACAGCACAGATCAGGAGTCAGAAAAAGGTAGGTTGGGACCCAGGATCACTTCCTAGCTATATGACCTTGGGGGTATTCGCCTAACTCCTCCGAAGCTATTGCTTTGTAAGGTTGTGATAATAACCCCTGCCTTGCCTATCTTGAAGGACTTTGGTGAGGAAAAATTGGTTGTGCATGCAAAAGGGCTCTGAAAACTGTAACATGGCAGGACAATGTAAGTAACATTATAGTATATTCTTACATAGCATCAATAATAATAGAGTATGTTATGAATAACAGTAATAACAGCAACATTTCCTGGGCACCCTAATACCCTGGTTCTGAACGCCTGGAGGCATTTGTGCCTCCTTGCCGCTATTGCTTTCAACTTTCAGACCCAAGATTCCCCCTTTGGGGTTTGTCCATCTGGGCTGCATTAGGTACCATCAGCATCTGGGGGACAGAATGGCTCATGCAGTAGTAAGGAGCCGGGCATCTGCTGGTAGTTACCCAAACTCCCTATGCCTCAGTTTCCTCATCTATATAATGGGGATGATAGACAGCAGCCTCCCTCCTTGTGAGGATTAAATGAGATAATAACTGAAGCACCTGACAACTTTAGCAAACTCTAAATAAATGCAGTTATTATTTTCTTCGGGTTCTGGCTGTTATTCTGACCTGCCCCCTTTTTAGGAAGCATTGTGGAGAAGTGGAAATTGCATGGGGTTTGTAGCCAGAGAGAAGTGACTCGGAATATCACCTATGTCACCAGCATCAGCATGTGTCTTTACCTCTCTAAGCCATCTTCCCTTCCTATGAACTGTGGAGATAGAATCTGTCTCCATGGTTGGGGTGAGGATTAAATGACGTCATTTTTTTTTTGCGGCCATGGCTCACGGGCCCAGCCGCTCCGTGGCATGTGGGATCTTCCCAGAACGGGGCATGAACCCGCATCCCCTGCATCAGCAGGTGGACTCTCAACCACTGTGCCACCAGGGAAGCCCTAAATGACATCACTTTTTAAAGTGCTCTGCCTGTTTCTATCACTGCCTAATTATCAGATAAATGGCAGCTCTTACATATATTTTCCTCCTTTTTCAGTCACATCCATTCATCCTTCCATTTAAAAAAAAATCTATTGAACTTCTGCTACGGGCCAGATCCCATGCTAGTTGCTGGGGATACAAAGATAAATAAGACATGAGTCTTGGACCGTAGGAACTTGCATCTTGTGGGGGGTGGTATTAAAAAGAATCACTTCCATTTCTTGAGTAGCTACTATGCAGCAGACACTATGGGAGGGCTTTACTCCCATCCTTTCAGTGAAGACTCACAAAGACCCAGGACTTAAGCCCAGGTCAAATGACATGACCCTAGGGGCCTTGGTCTCAACCAGTGTTCTCTCCTGTGTTCTGGGATTGACTGGTCGGGTGAGAAAGGCCATCACAGAGGTCTGAGAGAGGCCAGGGGGGCCCAGAGGAGGGAGTGCTCAAGTCCATGAGGGGAGAGTTGGGGAGGTGGGGGCAGTTGGAGGGCTTGCAGAGGAGGTTTTAGAGGGGGATGCTCTGCGTGGTTGGGGCAGTGGACAGAGGCTTACAGGTACAAAGTAGCAGGATGTTTTCAGGGGACCTGAGTGCTTTGGGATGGCTGGAGCAAGGGAGTGGGGGCGTGGGAGGAATGATGCTGGGGAGGTGGGTAGGGGCCTCTCCGATCCTAGGGGGCCTTGGGTGACCCAGCTCTGCTGAGCGGGGACTCCAAGCTGCAGGGGCATGTGGGTTACAGAGTGAACATGGGAATGGAGAGGAGGCGATGTAACCACCACGGCGGCAGTGCAGGAGGTGGAAGGAGGAACGACCATAACCTAATCCTGGATCAAGAGCAGTGGCTGAAGAGGGTGGACAGGGTCAGCCTGGCAAGGAAGGCGTGATGAGCTGACACAAAGTAGGAGGACATGGGCCCCATCTCCCTGGATTGCTGGGTGGACGTTGCCACCTACCAGGACAAGGAATCCAAGAGGAAGAGCAGACTTGGGGGTGGGGAGAATTATGAATTTATTCTAAGTTGCTGTTCAATAAGCAAGTCGAAGTACCACATTCCATGTACTGCACTGTGCACTTTATTCCAAATCCAAGCAGCTCTGTACAATCCTGTCATCATCTCCACTTTACAGATGAGGAAACTGAGGTTCAGAGATGTCAAGTCTCTTCCCAACATCACACAGCTCGTGAGTGGCAGGGCCGGGATTTGAATGCCCATCTGCCTGGCTCCAAGTCCGTTGGGAAGGAAAAATTGGGGAGGGATTTTCAAGGCTGCATCATGAAACCGGAGCCTGCTGGTGTCCAATTGTTAGAGCTGGGTCTTCAGAATCATTCCAGAAGCCCTGGAAGGTATTGCTCAGGCTCCTTAACCTGTTCTCGTCTTGGCCTCAGAGAAACCCTCTGGGGTTTCAGCCCCTCTCTGAGACTCAGCCAGGCTCACCCTAGGCCAGAGTGGCCTGCTGATCCGCTAGGGGCAGTGTCCAGGGTGCCCATTCCCCAGTTCCTGACCAGGCCACCTCCTCTGTAGGGCCTCGCATGGGAGAGACATGAGGTACTGGGGATTCCTTTGCCACTTTGGGGTTTGGTGAAAAGAAATGGATGAGAGAAGGGAGGAGGAGAGATGTGCTTGGGAGAGCTTGTAGCCCCTCAGCAGTGAGCCAGTGTGTTGAGGGCACCAGATAAATAATAATAAAAATTGTAGCAGGGGTTACATGTTTGGGGCTGATTACTACTTACCAGGTATTGTGCCGCAGACCTTTTCTACTTGACACCTTATTTGTTCCTCACAGCAACCCTGTGACATAGGTGCCATTATTTCCGCATTTCACAGAGGAGGAAACTGGGGCACAGAGAGGTTAAGTAACCTGCACAAGGTCACACAGCCATCAAGAGTTTGAGTGCCTGTTGCTGGCACTCTGCCTCTTCAACCTGTCCCACTCTACCTGGTGTGTCTGGCAGCCCTGGGGGGGTTGGGTGGGCAAAGGGGAGAAAGGAGGTGGGCAGGGGCAGGTGCAGGGTTGGTGGATCCAGCTTCCCTGAGCTTCCTGCTGGGGCTGGAGGAGAGGACAGACGATCCAAGCTCTGGTCTCCACTCTGCCCCGACTCCCTGTGTGAACTTGGATGTACTATCTCCACTCTGGGTTCAGTAATTTCCTCTGTGCAAAGAAAGGGTTCGTTTAGGTGATGTTTAAGTTTCTTCCAGATTAAAATGATGGAATTCTAAGAGCCTTGGGACAGAGGGAATATTGGGTGTCAAGAAGCCAGTGACCCTGGCCCTCAGCTGGGCAGGTGAGGGCAGGCATGGGACTGTGCCCCTGATCTGGGCTGCAGCCCTTGTGAAATTGAGGTTCCCTGACTTCAGCTTCCCTCACTGCTGCACAGAAGCCACTGGAGGGCGCTGTGTCCTCACAGTTCTCTATGAGCTTCCCTCCGATGGCCCAGAAGGTCCACTTGAGGTTGGAGAAAACTTGGGAAGCCTGGGGCTAGGACTTGGGGGCCCTCTGAACACAGCTGGGCCCACTCAGGTCACATGGGGCCAGTAGGACCTGCCCTGTGAGAGGATGTGCCAGAGCACTGACCAGGAGGCCACTGACTCACGGTGAGCTCTGGACAAACTGCTTCACCTCTTTGAGCTTCCGTTTCAGCAGCTGTAAAATGGGGACAATGATGTCTGCCTTATGGGCCTGTTGTAAGACATGCTGTAACGAGAGAGCATGTGTGAGTGCTTCCCAGAACTCGGCTGTTCTGTATGCCTGAGTAAATATCTATCATTATTACCCTCAAAAAATCGTTCAACAGCACTTCTCACGGGAGGAGAATAATATTTAATAAGGCCTATATGAACTTAGAACTACCTTGGGCCCTTCCCCCAGACTACCTCCCTTAAATTCTCACAACGGCCCCATGAGGGACAAATTATAATCCTCTCCATTTCACAACTGGCAAAACCCAGGCCCAGAGGGGTAACTTGTCTTGCATGGGGTGGCCTTAGTGACTCCTTAGTGGAACTCAATCGCAGGTCTATCCAGCTCCAAGCATTGCCCGACCCCACCTGCCTCGTGCCCAGCAGGACGGGGCTCCGCACATCTTCCTAAACTGCCTCAGGCTGAGGTTTCAGATGATGGCCCTCTATCTGGCCTTTGGGGGTGTGTGCTCCCCTCCTAATGGCTTTCCCACGAAACACTATGTCAGTGGGGTCAGGGACCCTGAATTGATTTTGCAGTTGTCTCTTCCCTTGGACTTGTGCATGACTCTTCCTTCCTCCCTGGGAAGCCGAGCTGGCCCTGGGGGGGACGGTGGCGGGGAGCAGGTGACTTCACCTGCAACTTGACCAAGCTTTCAGCATGCATAAGTGGCAGATGGGTGGAAGAAGCTCGCCTTATGGTCCATCCCCAGTCTCCCCGAGATGTTTGGGGTGCAGGGTATTTGCTGTGATGGAGGAACACGCCTCCAGGAGATGGTCTAATAGAAGGGCTTGTAGTTTTTCTCAGTTTTTATTTTCTATCTTGATGAGAGAAAGATTGTGCTATTTGCACGGTTGTAGATGTATAGAAGTGTGGCTCCGTTTTCACAATTTCTGTTCTCTTTCTTCCTATCCTTCCATTGACTTGAGAAGTGTGGAGGGCAGAGCCAGGTGAACTCTGGCATCTTCCAAGCTGGAGGGTTCTTAGGGTCCCAGAGTCATGGAATCGTGGTCCTGGGAGGAGCCTGAGAGACCAGGTAAGCTAGACCTCTCAGGGCAGAGATGAGGCACTGAAGCCCAGGGAGAGACCCAGACTTGCCCAAGGCAGCCCAAGGTCAGTGACAGATTGGGACCAGAATCTACCTGTTCTCCTGGTCTCATGCCAACACGTTTTGCTAAGTTACTTGCTGCCTGGAGTGTGGTTAGTTTAGAAAACTCAGACAAGGAGAGAAGGGATGGGACAGTGCAGGGGGGATGGGGAGGTGCTGACCTTGCTTTTTGAAAGCCTTGTAGGGAGTGGATCATCTTCATCTGACTTCAGGCAAATAATGGCCACGGAAAGCAAATATTATGAGAGTAAATGTGTAAACATGGAGCTGGCAACAGTTTCAGTGTCAGAAATAGGCCGAGGACTTCAGGCTCTAGCAGGCCGGCCCCCTGGTGCTGCCTCTTAGCAAATGCTGGGAAGTAAGATCTGTCAGAAGAGATAGGAGGTGAGTTCCCCCCGAGAAGCTGCAGTGGGGCTGAGGCGAGCAACTAGGAGGGTCCTGGGAGAACTGAGAAGAAGCTTGCCCAGGTGTTAAAGAGAACGTATAGGGATGCAGGAAGGAAAGATAACTGTCAGCTACTGAGGACCCAGACCCAGCTGAGCACTTTATAGAGATTCACATTTAACCTTCCCAGTAGCCCTAAGGGACAGGCATTGTTGTGCCCATTTTGTAGACGAGGAAGCTGAGACTCAGAGAGGTTAAGTAATTTGTCTGCAGTCACACAGATAGGATATAGAGAAGTAGGGATTTGATCCCAGCTCTATCTATCACAGGCTGTTTCAAAATCTGGACTAAGGGGCTTCCCTGGTGGCACAGTGGTTGAGAGTCCGCCTGCCGATGCAGGGGGCACGGGTTTGTGCCCCGGTCCAGGAAGATCCCACATGTCGCAAAGCGGTTGGGCCCATGAGCCATGGCCACTGGGCCTGCGCATCCGGAGCCTGTGCTCCACAACGGGAGAAGCCACAACAGTGAGAGGCCCACGTACCACAAAAAAAAAAAAAAAAAAAAATCTGGACTAAGAAATTTCCTTTATCAGAACCACCAAGAACACTTGTCAAAAAGGAGTTACCCAGGCCTGACCCCAGACCTACTGAATTGCAACCTTGGGGTGGGCCTGGGAGTGGTACTTTTAACAAGTTCCCAAGAAAGGAGCATGGGTCTCTGCAGCTAAAACCTGGGAATAATTGCTCAGTGGCAGGAGTCAGCCACCTTTTCTGTAAATGGATTACATGATAAATGTTTTAGACTTTGTAGACCTTACAATCTCTGTTGCAGCTACTCAGCTCTGCTGTTGTAGTGTAAAAGAAGCCACAGACAATACACCTGTGAATGAGTGTGGCTATGTTCCAATAAAACTTTATTTACAAGAGCAGGTGGTGGGCCAGATTTGGCCCTTAGTAGTTTGCTGCCCTTTGCTTAGTCTACAGCATGCAAAGGACCCTGACAACCTGTCTCTCTTGTTGTCTCCCCAGAAGCCCCAAGAGGAAGGTATGATTAGCTCCATTCTGCAGATGGGAAGACTGAGGCCTGGGAGGTTAGACATCCATGATCACACAGAGAGTGTGTAGCAGGGCTGAGGTTAGAACCAGACCTCCTGACTCCCAGTCCAATGGTGCTGAAAAGTATGACACCTGATAAGAAGGCCTGGGCCCTGTGGAGTGTTATTTAATGAAAGCAGCCACCATTCATTAAGCACTTACCACGTGCCAGGCAGAATCATTAGCGCATATAAGCTGCTACCCAGATGTTGAATGTCATTGTCTCTGTCACATGGGTCCGTCACAACCTCCCTGGGAGGTAGGAAGGCATCTGCAATGTGTCACAGCCAGCTTATCTTGAGCGCCCCATACACCTGATGTGCTGCAGCTGGACAACTGGAAGGTGGAAGCTGCTGACAAGACGTATTTGCCTTTTCATTCTTGAGTCTGCACACACACACACACACATGTGCACACACACACATGTGCACACACACACATGCGCGTGCACCCCCCCCCCCACTTTCAAACATCAAATAGACATGTGGTCATTTCAGTGACCTCCCTGTCACAGGTAGGAGAATACAAACTCCAAAGCCTGGAACGACTTGTCTGGTTTACATGAGATATTCCCCACTGAGATCAGGAACCAGGAAACTGCCAGGTATGGGAGGGGAAAAGAATGCTGGACTTCCAGTTGGCCTGGATTCCACACCACTCTCTGCCCCTGGTCTGCTGGGTGACCTTAGGTGTCACTTTTCTCGTTTATAAATGAGTGTCACTGTTCTGCTTCATACAATGGGTGGGGAAGAGGGTCGCTCAACGGTTTAAGCCATTCACTCATTCAACCACTCACTCACCATGTATTAAGCACCTACTGTGTGATCATTTTGATTCAAAATTCCAAAGATTTGAGATTCAATCCTTCCTGAATAGGAGTTAGTACATGAATGATTGGTCCTTTAAGTCAAGGATGCCTTGGGCTAGGATGTCTCTCCAAGTAAAAAGTTTCTCTCTCTGTTTTGCATAAAGTTGGTCTTGGCAAGAATGTGGAGCCAGTGCCACCCACCAATCCATCTATCAATCCAACCTTCCATCCATCCATCTTTCTGTTTATTCACCTGCCTTTGCTTCCCTCCATTCAGTCATCCATATATCTCTATCCATCCAAGTATTTGTTGAGCACTGACCATGTGCCTGGTCCAGCACTGCATCTGCTACCTCCCCGGGGAGTCCCCAGTAGTGTCCACAACAACCTGGGATTTGAGGTATAGGTGATGGAAAGCCTGGGTAGCAATAATTCTTCATGCTCAGAATCCAGGGAATTTCTGGAATGACTTCAGGCACTTTAAGGGTATATAGGGCCAGAGACTGATCTGCTCAGGCTGCACACACCTCTCCATCCAGACATGGCCTCTCCCCCTGGTTCTGCACTGGCCTCCCTCACTCTGAGAACACTGGAAGCCCCAGCCCTGGGCCTGTGTGAGCTAAAAAAAATAATCCTACGTGAATGGGTAAACAAAATGTGATACATCCATTCAAAGGATTATTATTCAGCCATGAAAAGGAATGAAGTGTTGATACGTCCTACAACATAGATGAAACTTGAAAACATGTAGAGTGAAAGAAGCAGACATAAAAGACCACATACTGCATGATTCCATTTATATGAAATGTCCAGAACAGGCAAATCCACAGAGACAGCAAATAGATTCGTGGTTTTCAGGGGATGAGGGGAAGGAAGAATGAAGAGTGACTGCCAACGCATACAGGGTTTCTTTCAGGAGGGGTGCGATGAAATGTTCTGGAATCAGTGGTGATGGTTGCACAACCTTGTGAATATAATAAAAATGATTGGATTGTGTACTTTGACAGGTGAATTTTATGGCACGTGAATCATTTTAAAAGATTTAAACATTATTAGAAAACATGAAACATTTAAAAATAATACTCCCATGTGTTAACTCATATGCTCCTCCCAACTTCCAGTGACACAGCCACCAGGGCAGGCAGCGTCGATGCTGCTTCTCAGCTGAGAAACTGGGAGCTCAAAGCCAGTGAGGGACCTGTCAGGACGGTGTTGCTCATTAGTGGCAGGGGGATGATGAGAAGCAGAGTCGGACTCCTGGCCAAGGGCTCGTTTCTTCACACCAGGCTGCCTGATGAGTAGACGGTTGCCTGGTGAGCCAAACTGCCAGCTGTCGTATTTGCCACTTTAATACAGGGGTCTCTGCAGGCAGGGACCACGACAGCTACTGGCTGCCACTCAAGGAGCGTTACTTGGTGCCAGGCATCAGGGAACCATGTGTGTTGTCTTATTTCATCCTCAAAGACCCCTGTCATGAACCTTTGTTGTTAGTTCTAATCCCCCTTCTCATGAGCACCTGATGATTCCTGGGGAATCCCTAGCAAACATACATTGGTGGGAGGTCATGCTCCCCCACTATGGAAACCAAAGAAATGGGCCGGGCATTGTCATATCACTTAGGTTGGGCCACGAACATTGATTGAATAAGTCATGTGAGGGCCCAGGGACCGCTGGAGTCATCACCGTGGCTGCAGCAGCCTGCACCTGGGCTGCTCTGGACTCTGTGCCCTGCTCTCTATCATTCCTTGCTTTCCGTTTACTTTCTAGGCCTGGTCTTTCAGCTTCCTGTAGATTCTATGGGCTCCCAATACCCTTCCAATAAATTCCCTTTTGCACTCATGAGAGACAGAGTCAGGTTCTGTTGCTTGAAATCATTTGCTTTGACCAATGTGTCCCCATGAGATAGATACTCTTATTTTGCCCATTTTACAGATGAGGAAAGTGAGCCCCAGAAAGATGAAGTGAATTGCTCAGGTTTCCCCAGATGTTGAGCGGCAAAGCCAAGATTTAAACCCAGTCTTTCTGAGTCCAGAGTCTAGTCGCTTAACCTCTACAAGAAGGAGGAGACAGCAAACCTTTTCTATAAGCCAGACACTGAGCTGGGCGGGCATACCCTTTCAACAGCTCTATGAAAATGAGAGAGTATCCCTATTTTAGAGATAGGAAAGTGAGGCTCAGGGAGATGAGGAAACTTATTTACAGATCCTAGAGCTGAGATTAAAACTGAGGTTTGCCTGACTGCAAATCCTGTGCTATTACACAGAGGTGGGAACAGAGACTCAGGTGGTGGGTCTCCCTCTTCCCAGTTGGCAGAGTTCTGATCACTGCTCTTGGCTCCATCAGCACCTCCCTGCCAAGCCCTGAGTGGTAGAAACCGAACTCATGCTCCGCCATGAGCTCAGGGGCTGGGGCAGCCCCTGGGAGGAATCCTGCCCCACAGCCCAGGTCCCCTAAAAATCAGGGGCTGAGGAAGCCACAGCACTGATAAATATTTACTGTTGCCGCAAAAAAACCCTCTCACTTGGTGTATTTTATTTGTGAAAAGGCAGTGAATGGAAGGGCCCTTTTCCTTTTGGCTGGTCCAGCAGAGCTGTAAAGCTGCTTTGTCTCAGCTGGAGCTGGGGCCCCAACTGGCACCCCTGGGGCACCTCCATGTCTCTGCGTCACAGGCCTCAGCATGAAGCAGCATGGAACTTGGGCTCCAGAGGCCACGGCAAGACTCTGGGAAGAACCCACTGGGCGGGCTTGGTGGAGAGAGGCGTGGGGTCGGGACAATGGAAGGAAGGGGACCCCAGGCCCTACTCCTCCAACAGCTCCAGAACCAGCCTTAGCCCAAATCTCAAAGCCATTCCCAAACCAGCTCCAATTCAGGCTGGACATCAGCACCCTCCTCAAAATCCCATTCATCCCTCTCCCTGGCCGGACCTTGGTCCCAGCCACAGCTCTGAGCACCTGCACCACTGCCCTGGCCCCAGCCCTGTCCACAGTTCAACCAGACGTCAGTTTATCCCAAACTCAGCTCAAGCTCAGCCAACCCCAGGCCTAACCCTTAGACTCATTCCGTGAGATGTTATGGAAAAAACAGAATGAACTTTGTGGCCAACCTGATAGCTATAGCCCAGTCTGATAACTTAACCTTAAGCCAAGCCTGAACCCTGCTCCGAGCTCTGCCACACCCTGGTACTAACACCAGCCCCAGCTCGCCCAGAGCCCCAAGGCTGGCAAGGGGTAGGCTCTGGTCAAGGGCAGAAGGCTCACCAGATGGCTTTTCTTTACCTCAGGGTCTGAAGCAAATATTGATTAATACCTCCCATGTTCCTGGCCTTCTTCTAGGTGCTGGGGACACTTCTGTGAACAGGAACATTGCCTTGGGCAGAGGGGAAAGGCCTCTCCTCCCCCATCCCCACTCTACGCCTCTGCCCCCTGCCTCCCTCCCCCCATCCCAGCCTCCTTCCTCTCCCAAGCCTCCCTCTGGCCCCAGCCTCCCAGCTTTGAGACCTCTCCTCAGTCTCCACCCCCATCCATTCTCCGCCCTTCTCCTCCAGAGCCAGGAGGCTTGGTGATGCTTCTGGACAGCCTCTATCTCCCTTTGTGATTTAAACAGCTCTCCCTCCCTCTGGGCCTCAAATAAACTTCATCAGTGAGAGTGGGAGGGTTGGCCAAGCTGGCCTTGAGGTGCCATGCTGTTGTGACCTTCTAGAAATCATTGATCTAATGTACAAAGGTTAATGTCTAAGTGGTCAACAGACACAGGTTTTCTGGACTGGACTTTGGTGGTAAAGAGGAGGGTCTAGCAGCAGGAACCAAACAGATGGTCTTCTCTGGTGGGGTCTGGGGAGCACAGACTCTCTTCAACCCAACTCAGAGCCGTGAAGCTGAAGGAGCCACTCAGTCCTGGTCCGGTGGCCACTCACCTTCTGACTCTCCCCCATCACTCAGGACCACGTCTTGGAGCCCCCGTGGTCCAGCCCTGGCCAGTTCTGACCGTCACCCTCTGCTCCTGGCTTCCCCAGCCTCTCTTCGTTCAGCCTCAGCCTCTCCTGTCCTCACAGCTGGTCTCTCCAGCTCCTCACTTTCTCTTCTGGCGCCTTTTGCTCTTTCTGTGTTAGTGTTTTCAGGCCTTCCAATTGTCATAGGCCGCTCTCTGTTCCTCCATCTCCCTCCCGTCTTGTCATTTTCCCTGCAGCCTTTTTCTTTTCTCTAATGCTTGTCTGTCTCTGTCTGTCTCTCTTCCTTTCAATCCTCTTTGTCTGTCACTGACAATCAAAAGAGTGCAATGGAACTGGAGCATCGGGTCAACGGCGGCTTAGGAAATGTGAGGAATTTTAGCCCTCAGTGCTTAAGAAATTCTTGTGATTTTGTCCCCACAGAGTAGACACTCTTATTATCTGCGTTCAGTCAGCTGATGACCTTCAGCACATTGTTCCTTGAGGTTTATAATAAGTTGCACAATCTCACCTTATCCCATGAGGAAGGTGAGGCAACACATTAATGTCCCCATTTTCCAGATGGGGAAACTGATGCTCAAAGCAGGGCAGTGACCTCTCATGACAGGTCAGGAGTTAACCCCTGGTCCGCTGATTTCTTTTGTCACCTTCATTACACTGTGGACTCTAGCACCCACCTCATACACTGGAAGGAATATTTCCAGTTGATTCTGGGAGGCCCAGGGGCACCCAAAGCTGGGTTGTAGGTGATCCTGCCCAGCTCCTTGATCTACAGGTCACCGTAGTTTCTGCAGGAACATGGGAAGAAGCAATACTTAATCCAACCCCAAAGGGAGGCTCTATGGAGGATTTGGAGGAGAGGCTGCTGCTCTTTGAAGCCCAGAGAAATGGAACTTTCTTATGCAGTGAAAACGCATGGGGGAGAGGGAAACTGACAAAGGGTGGGATAAGACCCTACCATTTCCTTCCCAAGGCATCGGCCCTCGGCTCAGAAAAGTGGCCACGGAGAGAACATAGCCTGACTCAGGACACAGGCTTTCGGTTTGAGTGCTGGCTGCCACGTGATCTCCCCGAGTCTCCGTCTCCATAATACAAAGTGGGGATGTTGCCCCACCTCAAAGTATGGTGGATGCCAAAGCCCTCTGTTACATGTGAGGTGCAGGACAGGTGCTCGTTGTTTATAACACGGACCAGTGATACTGAATGTCGAGGACCTGGCATCTAGCAGAGGTCTCTCTGTTTACCTACTAACTCCGCAGTAACTTTAAGGGGATTGTGAACCTCACCCAATTTGAAAAAGCAGTGGAATTTGAATTTGATTTATTCCCCCATCTGGAAAAAAAACCCTGGCAACTAATAAACTATTTATTCAAATAGTCTTGTGTGTAATCGGATGTTGTAAACGTTGCATGTAATTGGCGGAGGGTGCAAAGATGCTGCTTGTAATGAGTAAGCACTGATAATTGCCAACTTTTTAATTTCATTGAGCCCTTAGCATCTGCCAGGAACACTTAGGCCCTTTACATGCATTCTTCATCTTCACAGCGCTATGGGGTTAATGTCCCCATTTTATAGACAAGGAAACAGGCTCAGAAAGGTGCGGTAACTTGACCATTCTTGGGGGATGGATCCAGGGTATGAACCCAACCAGTCTGGCTCCAGAACTCAAATTCTTCACAGCCATGCTCTCTAATTATGTGCTGAGAACTTTGCCTACATTATTTCATTTAGTCTCATAAGAATTCTGTTCCATCAGAATAACAATATTCACTACAGCTAGCATGTGCGGGGCTTTTGCAACATGGCAGACCCTGTGCAAAGCACAGTATCCGCATCATTTCATTTCCTCCTAACAGCTCTGCAAGATATCCTAGGTTTATAAATGAGGAAATAGAAGCTCAAAAATAAGGTTCAAACCAACCTCAGAATAGTGTTCAAGCTCTTTAGTCCAGCATCTGAGGTTTAGGGGGCCCCTTGTGGCCTGGCACCTGGCTCCCTCCATAGCCTGGTCAGTTGCTTCGTCCCCCTCACATGCAACTAACTTTCCAGTGCTGTTTGCAGTTCTCTGAGAGCATCCAGGCATTTTATGCTTCTCAGCCTTTGCAAACCCTGTTCCCTCTACTTGAGGTACCAAGTCCCTCTATACTGGCTAATGCCTGCTTGTCTTTCAAGTCTTAACTGGAAAGTCACCTCCTCCATGAAGCTTTCTCTGATTTCTTATGACTCACTGGGTACCTTTGTTAGGTTCTCTGCTCCCTTACCCCCAATACACTGTGTTGCAACCACCTCTTTGCTGGTCTGCCTTCCCGATTGGACAGGGAGCACCATGAAGGCAGGGACCTGTCTGTCACATTCATTATTATCTCCCTAGTTCCCAGCACAGCACCTGACTTCAGGAAATGTTCAGGTAATAATTGAGTAATCAAATCAATAAAATGCGTCAAAGTAGACAAAACAGCTAAATCCACTGAGTGCTTACCCAGTGCCAAGTGTTTTATGTGTATCTTCTCATTTAATTCTGGCAACAACCTTAGAAGGTAGAGACTATCATTGTCTCCATTTTAAATATGGGAAACTGAGGCACAGAGAGGTTAATTATTTGCCCAGGATCACACAGCTAGTACTGGTGGAGCTGGGGTTCAAACCCAGGCCACCCTCCTCCAGCATCCTTACATTATCCTGCTTCTAAGATACCTAAAAGGAAGTCAAGATACTTAGAAAGGAGTAAACTCATGGCAAAATGATCAAAATACAGTTATAGTTGATTACTCAAATGAACAAGTGCTTTGATGAAAAGTGAGCTAAAGAAAAAACTTTAAAATGCTCAAAAATAGGCAAATCGGGGGAAAGCTCCCTAAAAGTTTAGCAGGATCTATATCCCCCAACATGAAATGCTGATTGAAATGGGGAGAGGTGGAGCTGTGGGTAAGCTGGCCTCCAGTGATGCTCTGGATGGTTCCCTGGCGAGAAGGCACCAGGATGTCTCCCTGGACCAGGTGAGTATATTCTCACTGCCCCACCTCTCCCCTCCACCCTGGCTGGATGCAGCCTTGCTGCTGGATGGATGGATGGGCAGCATGGGGTGTGCGGGGGACTCCAACCCCAGCCCTGCTTTGAGGGCGCATTCTCAGTGCTCTGACAGGGGCGTTCCGGGGTTATTATCTGTCTGGTTTGAATTAGTTGCTGGGATCCGTGAACCTGGGCTCATTAGCGGTTTCATTGCCCAGCCTGGTGCCTGCAAGATGGTAACATTTTATTGTTTCCTTGCTTTTTCTTTCTTTCTTGTTTCTGTCACTTTTTCTTCCTTTCCTTATTGTTTCAAATTTCTACCTCATACCACAAAAATGCAAGGGCTGCCACATTCCTGCTGGGACACATTCAAGTCACCACTGGTGCCCATGCCCCTCACTTCTCTCCAGGAGCCCACCCTGTGCCACAAGCCACGGATCCATGGATCCCTCCTCCAGGGCAGGGCTTGCAGGGAAATGGAGCTGTGTGTTTCCCCGCTCCCCCACCTGATGCACAATGCACCCCCGCACCTGCATTTCTCAGGGTGGCACAATGGTTAGCAGGTACTTCTGAGTCTCTCTGCCTCTGTTTCTCCCTGCCCCCTCCAACTCAGTTTTGAACTCTGATCCACAACTTATTCTTTTACTTAACAACTCAGCCTTTTCTCACCTGCAAAATGGATGTAATAAGAATATTTATTTTGGATATTAATCCCTTGTCCGTTGCTTTGTTTGCAAATAGTTTCTCCCATTCTGAGGGTTGTCTTTTTGTCTTGTATAGTTTCCTTCGCTGTGCAAAAGCTTTTAAGTTTTCACTACGTCCCATTTGTTTATTTTTGTTTTCATTTTCATTATGTTAGGAGGTGGGTCAAAAAAGATCTTGCTGTGATTTATGTCAAAGAGTATTCTTCCTGTGTTTTCCTCTAAGAGTTCTATAGTGTCCGGTCATACATTTAGGTCTTTAACCCATTTTGAGTTTATTTTTGTGTATGGTGTTAGGGAGTGTTCTAATTTTTTCTTTTACATGCAGCTGTCCAGATTTCCTAGCACCACTTGTGGAAGAGACTGACTTTTCTCCATTGTATATTCTTGCCTCCTTTGACAAAGTTAGTTGACTATAGGTGCGTAGGTTTATCTCTGGGCTTTCTATCCTGTTCCATTGATCTATGTTTCTGTTTTTGTGCCAGTACCATACTGTCTTGATTACTGTAGCTTTGTAGTATAGTCTGAAGTCAGAAAGCCTGATTCCTCCAGCTCCATTTTTCTTTTTTTGTTTGTTTGGTTTTTTTTGTTGTTGTTGTTTTGTTTTGTTTTGCAGTACACGGGCCTCTCACTGTTGTGGCCTCTCCCGTTGCGGAGCACAGGCTCCGGACACGCAGGCTCAGCGGCCATGGCTCACAGGCCCAGCCGCTCCGCGGCATGTGGGATCATCCTGGACCGGGGCACGAACCCGTGTCCCCTACATCGGCAGGCAGACTCTCAACCACTGCGCCACCAGGGAAGCCCCCTCCAGCTCCGTTTTTCTTTCTCAAGGTTGCTTTGGCTATTTGGGGTCTTTTGCATCTCCATATAAATTTTAAGACATTTTGCTCTAGTTCTTTGAAAAATGCCATTGGTAATTTGATAGGGATTGCATTGAACCTGTAGATTGCTTTGGGCAGTATAGTCATTTTCACAATATCAAGTCTTCCAATCCAAGAACATGGTATATCTCTCCATCTGTTTGTGTCATCTTTGATTTCTTTCATCAGTGTCTTATAGTTTTCTGAGTACAAGTCTCTTACCTCCTTAGGTAGGTTTATTCCTAGGTATTTTACTCTTTTGGTTGCAATGGTGAATGGAATTGTTTCCTTAATTTCTCTTTCTGGTTTTTTGTTGTTAGTGTATAGGAATGCAAGAGATTTCTGTGCATTAGTTTTGTATCCTGCAACTTTACCAAATTAATTGATTAGCTCTAGTCATTTTCTGGTGGCACCTTTGGGATTTTCTATGTATAGTATCATGTCATCTGTAAACAGTGACAGTTTTACTTCTTTTCCAATTTGTATTCCTTCTGTTTCTTTTTCTTCTCTGATTGCCATGACTAGGACTTCCAAAACTATGTTGAATAATAGTGGCAAGAGAGAACATACTTGTCTTGTTCCTGATCTTAGAGGAAATGCTTTTGGTTTTTCACCATTGAGAATGATGTTTGCTGTGATTTGTTATATATGGCCTTTATCATGTTGAGGTAGATTTTCTCTATGCCCACTTTCTGGAGAGTTTTTTTTTTATCATAAATTGGTGTTGAATTTTGTCAAAAGCTTTTTCTGCATCTATTGAGATGATCATATGGTTTTTACAAACAGCTTATGCAGCTCAATATCAAAAAAACAAACAGCCTAATCAAAAACTGGGCAGAAGACCTAAATAGACATTTCTCCAAAGAAGACATATGGATGGCCAACAAACACATGAAAGGATGCTCAACATCACTAATTATTAGAGAAATGCAAATCAAGACTACAATGACATATCACCTCACACAGGTCAGAATGGCCATCATCAAAAAGTCTACAAACAATAAATGCAGGAGAGGGTATGGAGAAAAGGGAACCCTCTTGCCCTGTTGGTGGGAATGTAAATTGATACAGCCACTATGGAGAACAGTATGGAGGTTCCTTAAAAAACTAAAAATAGAACTACCATATGACTCAGCAATCCCACTACTGGGCATATACCCAGAGAAAAACATAATTCAAAAAGACACATGCACCCCAATGTTCATTGCAGCACTATTTACAATAGCCAGGTCATGGAAGCAACCTAAATGCCCACTGACAGATGAATGGATAAAGAAGATGTGGCACATATATACAGTGAAATATTACTTGCCCATAAAAAAGAATGAAATTGGATCATTTGTAGAGATGGGGGTGGACCTAGAGACTGTCATACAGAGTGAATTAAGTCAGAAAGAGAAAAAAAATACCATATGTTAATGCATATATGTGGAATCTAGAAAAATGATACAGATGAATCTGTTTGCAAGGCAGAAATAGAGACACAGACATAGAGAATGAATGTATGGACACCAAGGGGGGAAAGGTGGGGGTGGGATGAATTGGGAGATTGGGATTGACATATATACAACAATATGTATAAAATAGATAACTAATGAGAACCTGCTGTATAGCACAGGGAACTCTACTCAGTGCTCTGTGGTGACCTAAATGGGAAGGAAATCCAAAAAAGAGGGGACGTATGTATACATATAGCTGATTCACTTCACTGTACGGTAGCAACTAACACAACATTGTAAAACAACTATACCCCAATTTTTAAAAAAAAGAGTATTTATCTCCTACCACTGATGTTAGCCTGGAAGGAGAGTGAGCAGAAGCTGCTTATCCCAAACTGGACATGTCATAAATGCTTAATAAATAGTAGGCTTTGCCATTGTCCTGCAGATGTCAGGGACAGTCACTACCCCTTGGAGAGCACCTACCTCAGTGGCTGCAGGGAAGTCTAGATGACAAGTCTCGCTAGGTCAGGCATGGAGAGATGCTCAGAAAGGGAATACGGGTGTTCATCATCATCACCATCATCATCTCTAACTTCTGTTATTCCTTCCCTGTTATCTCCTCAGCAGATGGCGGGAGAGAACGTGATGAGGAGAAAGAGAAGAGGGCTGGGCAGACTTGGAGAGACTATGAATTGCAAGAGACCCCTGAAAAAGGAGGTGGGCTAAGTTAGGTGGGGCAGGGGGAGCAGAGGTGGATGGTGAGTTTGGTCCCGGATGAGCAGGAAGGAGAGGAAAGCCCTTGGAAGGAGGAGTTAATTTCTGATAACCAACATCAGAGCTCATAGTACAAAGTGTATATTGTCACCTTTGAGTGGACAAGGACTCCCCTCAGGTCCTTTGACCCTCACAGCGACCTTTGAAGGAGGGTGCTACTCCTCCTGGGTGGAGGGCTGTCATCTCAGGCATCAGGGGTGGGCGTGGAAGAGGTGGACAGTGCAGGATGAGGCCTCTGGCAAACTGCACCATGTGTGTTTCAGCTCATGCTGGCCGGGATGGGGTCTGTGCCTGGTGGGGTCTGGGAGAGCTGTGCCAGGACACTGGCTGACATTTTCTTGAGATCCTTTGCCAGACACCTGTGTGAGCAGAGGAGAGGTCCTTGTGCTGCTGCTGGGTCTGTGGCTGGAACCGGGAACTGGGGATTCTGGGTCTCCGGATGCCAAAGAGAAGACGGCTCGCATACTGTGGCAACCAGCTGCCAAAGTGGGCGATCTCAGGTCTCATCTTTCTCACCCTCTCAGCAGCCTTTGTCAAAGCTGCTTTCTCCTTCCTGCCTCAAGCACTGGCTTCTAGGACTGCACACTCTTGGTTTTCCTCCTCCTTCCCTGGCCACACCTTCTAGGGCTGCCCTTCTGGGATTTGTCTCCTCTTCCAAATCCATAAATGTTGGAGCACGCAGGGCTCCTCGCCACCTGCTCCCGAGGTGGTCTCATCCAGTCTGAAGTGGTGGACAGAGGCTCTATACGCTGACATCTCCCAGATGTCCATCTTCAGGCCAGACCTGTCCCTTGAACCCCAGACTTTTACATCCAGCTTCCCACTTGGAGGAGTCCCACTGAATCTCAAAGCAGATGAAGTTCCTGAAACCTGCTCACCTTCAGTCTTCTGCTTCTAGGTAAAATGGCACCACTGGTTGCTCACGCCCAAACCCTTTGGACCATCCTGCTTCCTCTCTCTCCCTCACATCCTGCATCCAACCCATCCACGGGTCTGGTCAGTGCTAATTGAGTAGTGAATCTTGACTCTCACAGGCACTCCGCTGCCACCCTGGTCTTGTCCCATCAGCTTGTGCCCCTGACGCTGACTTAGCCTCCTCCTGTCTCCTTGCTTTCCTGCTTCCCTGCTGTCCTCCAGCCCAGTGATCTTTCAAAAGTGGACAGCAGATCTTGTCACTTCCCTGTTTAAAACTTAAAGCCTAGGGATTTCCTTAGTGGTCCAGTGAGTAAGACTCCATGCTCCCAATGCAGGGGCCCCAGGTTCGATCCCTGGTCGGGGAACTAGATCCCGCATGCCGCAACTAAAGATCCTGCGTGCCACAACTAAGACCCGGTGCAGCCAAAATAAATAAATAAAATAAATAATAAATAAATTAAAAAAAAAAAAAACACTTAAAGCCTAGATGTAATATAGTCCCACCTGGCAGCCAAATACCCGTGTGTGTTATGACTCCTGACTGCCTCTCAGCCGGCATCTCCTACAATTCTGCCTCACTCACTCTGATCCAGACACATTGATCTCTTGGGTGTCCTTGGCCTTTCTAAGTTCGTTCATGCCACAGGGCCTTTGCACTTGCATCCTTTAATGCCTGGATTGCACTGTCCCACGTGTTCCCAAAACTTTCTCCCTCACTTTGTTCAGATCACTTTTCCAAAGCTACCTTATCCTGACAGCCCTTTCCTGACAGCCTTCTCTCTAAATGATCTACACTGGCTCTCCTGCTCAGACCCCACACTGGTCTATTCCAGCCCTCACCCAGCTTGATTCTTCTTCATAGGGCTTACTTCCACGTTAAATGAGATCATGTACTTATCTGCTTGGTTAGTGTTTCTATCGCCCACTCAATTGTAAGCTGGACTGTGGGGGCTTTTTCTTGTTCACCCCTGTCTCCTAAAGGCCTAGCACGGTGCCTGGCACATAGTTGGTACTCAATAAAAATTTGTTGGATGACTGAAGAAATGAACATCCACTGAGCCTGGATGGAGAGGATGTATTCATGGGACTCCTTGCATGGTGAATGTTTGTGGAATGAATTAATGTGAGTTTGTTGTAGTTGTTTTTTTGACTGTCAGCTTCTTGAGGGCAGACCCATAGCCTGCTCCTCTTGGTATTTCTCATAATGCTTTACTAAGCTGTGTGACCTCGGGTAAGTTACTTAACTTCTCTGGGCTTTAGTTTCTTTATCTGTAAGACGAAAATAATAATGGTATCCATGTCCTAGCGTTGTTGGGAGGATTAAATGAATTAATATATTTAAAGCTCTTAGAACAGTGCCTGGCAAAGAGTAAGTGCTCATTAAACATTAGCTGTTATCATGTTGGTTTCACACATAGTAGGTACTTTGAAAGCTAGAAGGCAGGGGACTGAGCAGACACTGAGTTCCCTTGAGCTGAGCCCAAAGAAGCCTGTTTATCTTGCCCTTTGCTTTTCCCAGACTAGGAGCTGGGGAATTGTCTGATAACATGAAACCACATTATGCCATCGATTCATGCTGAGTTTGTGGTCACCTAAACCCCAAAGCCTTTCTTCACAGTCTTATTGTTCAGCCAGCAATCCCTCATCCTGTATTTGTGGGTTTCACTTTATTTTTCGTGGTCTTTTGCTTTTTCTAATGTTCTGGATTATAAAAGTAATATATGCCCACTGTGGAAAGTTTACAATGAGCATAAAATTACAAAGGGCAGGAAAAGAGCAGGTTACAAATCAGCGTGAATGGTTTGAATCCACTTGCATAAAATGTTTTTATATATTTATAAAGAGAGGCAAAGATAGGCAGGAACAGAAGGGGAGAGAGTGAGAAGCTTGCTGGAAAAGATGTCCACTGAAATGTTGGCCATGGCTGTACTCTATATGGCTGCATTTCATGTGATTTTTCTATCCTCCCTTATACTTTTTCCTTGATGCTGCTTGAATTTTTATAAGAATAAATATGCATTATCTTTTCAAAATGAATTTTTTGATACGAATTATTATTTTTTATTATTTATTTATTTATTTATTTATTTTTGCGTTACGCGGACCTCTCACTGTTGTGGCCTCTCCCGTTGCGGAGCACAGGCTCCGGATGCACAGGCTCAGTGGCCATGGCTCACGGGCCCAGCCGCTCCGCGGCATGTGGGATCTTCCCGGACCGGGGCACGAACCCATGTCCCCTGCATCGGCAGGTGGACTCTCAACCACTGCGCCACCAGGGAAGCCCAGATACGAATTATTTTTAAATGGAAATCAGATAATTTAGCTTCCCTACTTAAAAGCTTTTAAGGGCTCTTCATTCATTCAAGAAATTTTCATTGAGTGGGTAGTAAGTGCCAGGCCCGTTCTCTCTCCTCTGCTTTGTTCCTGTCGTATCTCATACTCTCCCATCCCCCATTCAGGGTATTGTTCTTCACAAGTTCTGGGTTTAATGTCTATCCTCCTCCCTTATCCCCCTGCCCTAGAACTTAACCTATGTGAAGGCAAAACTCTATGTAGTACTTATGTCTCTTGTACACAGCTTTCCCCCAAGGCCTAAAATAATACCTGGTATGTGATAGGCACTCAGGAAATACCTAGTGAATCAATGAATGAATAAATGTTTAAACACAAAAATAAGGAAATAAAAGAAAATCTTTCACAATTCTACCCGCCAAAGACTATTGTTAGCATCTTGGTATGGTCCCTTCCAAACTTTTTTCTATTTTACATATGAATATAGTTGAAGACACATTTTTCATCTTTTTCTTTTTAACCCAACATAATAACGTAAGCTTTCCCATGGCATTAAGAAGTATTATTTTTCTTTAATATGCAGCAGTGGTTCTCAACCGAGGGTGGTTTTGCCCCCTTGGTGGCATTTGGCAATGTCTGGAGACATTTTTGTTTTTGGTAGTCACAATTGGTAGGAGTGGGGAGAATTGCTACTGGCTGCTAAACATCCTACAAAGCACGGGCCAGCTTCCACATCAAAGAATTATCTGGCTGATAATGTTGATCGTGCTGAGGCTGAGAACCCTGCTGTCTAGTAGTTCCATCATGTAGATCTACAAGATTCAACTTACCCAATCCCTTCTTGCTGGAAGTGGAGTTGTTTCTTGTTTTTCACTAATATAAATAAGGTCATGGTAAACAGTTTTAGACATAAATCTCTACCCACAACCTATATTTTTTCCTTAGGATAAATTGCAATGCTTGATTTTCAGGAACTTAAATGAAGGACAACACTGACCTTGCTTGAACTTCATTATGTCAATTTCAACTGAGTAGTCCAGCCCCTTTAGGTGTTGTGTCCCCTGCCACATTTGTGGTCTCTCCCTGCTGTGAGTCATGTCAAAGAAAATATCCAGACTTTCATGGCCAGGGTGTTTTCTGTGATGAGGGCTGCCCTAGCAGTACCTCACCTGTCATAGTCAGTTTGGGCTGCTATAACATATTGGGTGGCTTAAACAACAGACATTTATTTCTCACAGTTTGGGAGTCTGGGAAGTCCAAGATCAAGGTGCCAAGACATCTGGTATCTGGTGAGGACCCTCTTCATGGTTTGCAGATGGAATCAGGGCCTTGTAGGCCACAGTGAGGACTTGAATTGGTTCTCTATTGGAGGGTTTAAGCAGGGTAAGAAAGAGATCTGATGTCCATTTTTAAAGATCCCTCTGGATGTTATATGGAAGGTGGACAGAGGGAGGCAAGAATGCAAGTGAGAAGCTATTGTCATAATGCAAGTGGGAGATGATGATGGCTTGGACCAGGGAGGTAACAGTACAGATGGTGAGAAGTGGTCAGATCCCAGTTAGATTTGGAAGGTAGAGCTGGTGGTTTTGACGGACTGCTTGTTGGGAAGAAGGGGGAGAAAGAGGATTTGAAAATGACTAACATTGGGAGTTGAGAGGGAGCTCTTAGAGCTACGCGAATTCTCTGCTGGGATCTGTGTTTCTACGACGTGACTACATATGATGGAACCCCAAGACAGCCAGCCAAGCTCTGGACGGCTGGATGCTGACAAGCTGGCAGGGCCAGGCATGCTCCAGGGTTTTGTTTGGTTTTTTCCAGTCTTGGGCTTTTTATCACTGTTAATTTGTTGCCTTGGGATGGGTCCTCCACCCCAGCCCCATGAAGAAGTCTTGTCTTCCAGCCAGAGGACTGTCAGGACAGCGGCCCGCTGGCTGCGACCCAGCCAGGGAAGTGGTGTGAGCTGCTCCTCTCCTGCCCTCTTGGCTGGACAGAGCACAGCACCAATGATGAAAGTGAGGCCACCGCAGTCGCAGGCTCTCAGGAAAGCTGCTGCCTGCCTGGCCTCCACGCTCAGCTTGGCTGTCTTGTCTCCGTGGAGCTGGCTGGCATGACAGAGAATAAAGAGAATAAATTAACACTTCCATTAAGGAAAAAGAAGTCTGCTTTTATTGTTTGGTGATGCAATGAAGTATGGGAAAATGTTTGTTTTGGTGATGGGTCCAGGAGGAGAGTGGTGTTTGGGGGCAGGCATCCAGGAACAGGGACAGTAATGGGCAGCGGTCAGGAGCTGCCCCCCACTGGGGCCCGGGGAAGGGGTGCTAGAGGTGGGTGTCTGCGCTGGTGGACACTGAGGGTCTCTCGCTGATCAGGAGACTCAACTTTGGGAAGTGGCACACCGGGCCGGGGTAGGACAGAGCTGGCTCTAGCCACAGGTAGATGTGACTGTATGACTTGGGGCCAATCCCTGACCCTGGCTGGGCCTTCATTTCCTCATTTGTTCAAGAGAGAGTTGGTTGTGTTGGCATCTCAGAGACTCCCTCACTGCCCGTCTGTGATTCGCTCGACTGCAGGGAGAAGAGCTGGCGCTGAGGTTGTGTCTGACACATCACCAATGCATGGGAAAAAGCAAGGTGCGCCACAGGTCAAGAAAGGTCAAAGCTTCATTCTAAATATTAGCTGCTGATGGGGGAAGTTCAACCACAAGCACCACTTCTGTGCCTCAGAGAGGTTGGGATATATTTAACGATGTCCCCAGGAGCTCCTGGGGAGGGAGAAGCAGGGCAGGGAGTGGGGAGTGCAATAGGCAAGGGGTGAGGCTGGAGAGACCCAGCAGAGGGCAGGGCTCACCCGGAGGGTGTGTGAGTGTGTGTGTGTGTCTTTTAGCAGGAGTTTTGGTGCCAGACATGATGGCCAAGCCATGGATCAGTGTGGATGCCACCACTGATGCCAGAGTCCAAACGCCGGGCAGTTGGGAGGTGAGGGCCAGACCCCACCCCCAGCCGGCAGTAGCAGGGCACTGTGGCTCTGCGCTGGGGCTCCAGACTTGGACGAAGCGAGTTCACAGCTGGCCACGACTCCTACTGAGCTACCCTGGGCAACAGATTTCACTCTCTGGGCCTCAGTTCTTCCTCTGTGAAAGGGGAAAGGATCAGTTCATGTCGTAGTGCTGGGGCAAAGAGGAATAAAATGAGGCGCCCCGTGTCAGGGGTACCTGGGCACAGCACACTATGGGTGGCTGCCCTTTCCACGAGGACAAAAGGCCCATATGGCAGTCTCTGTCCCACCTCTGGGCTGAGCCAAGTGGATCTGGGAAGAGCCTACCCTGCCAGCTGCCCTTGTGCCTCAGGGCCTGGGGACCAAGATTTAGCAGCAGACCCTGGGAGTGCCTTAGGTGATACAGATTCCAGCACCAGTCCCAGATCCTTCGAGAGCCCCGCCCGGCTTCGGATGGCTCAGAGAAGACACGCCAATCCCAGCCCAGGCATAAGACCAGGGCTGCTGGCCGCTTCCTCCCCCGATGGCTTGGAGGGCCAGGCCCTCGGTCTCCTCCCACAGACCCTGCCTTGTCCCTGAGGACATCTCTGTCTGCTCTCCCGACTCGCCGGCAGGGTCCTGTGTGACCAGCCAGTGACTCACAGCCCCAAGGGGAGTGCTTGGCACCTCTTAGCAGACAATGTTTGTCCCATTCCCAGACCCTTAGAGGAGGCAATCAATGACAGGGTGTGACTGGGGACCACCCACCCATCATATTATCTTCTTTGTGGATGCCTGAAATTCCACCATTAATATTTCATTCTTTTGGAAGACATTATTGCCTTATCTCAGTTCCATTCTTTCAATACAAGCCCCTGGGGATATATAACATACCTGAATATGGATGAGCATGTCAAAACATTTTCCTTCCTGGCAGGAGGGATCCAAGTTCTCAGGCTCCAAGTTCAGCACTCTTTCCAATACCTGGCACTTTCAATCACTCAACAAACACCAAGCCCCTACTATGTGTTGCACCCTATGCCTGGCACAGAGATGAGCGAGACAGGGTCCTGTCCTTGAGACACATAGTAGGTCCTTCCTAAATGTTAGTGGGAGACATTACTCCCTGCATCCCTGGCCTCTCACTCCATGCCTGATGCATAGTAGGAGCTCAGTACATATTTGTTGAATGAATGAATAAAACTCTACAGCTACAAAAATAAATGTGGCACAGCAACAGGGGTGTGAGCACAAGCTCTGGAGCCCTCTGTCTGAGCTTGTCTCTGCTACTTCCTAGCGATGTGACCTTCAACAAGTTTCTGCACCTTTCTCTGCCCCAGTCTCCTCATTGGTAAAATGGGACTAAGAATGATTGTTATGAGGATTAACTGAGTTAACCTTTGTAAAGTACTTAGAATATTTCCTGGCACATAGTAAGTGCTATGTAAGTGTTTGTTAAATAACTAAAACTCAACAAACATTATTGAATACACATGGAAGGCATTTGGTAATGTTTGTTGGCTGGTCTAAGGGCTACACATGGCAGGAATGATGTCTTCCTGTTCTCCATATCCTCAGAGACCGGCACGGCATAGACATCAGTAAATGTTACTTTACTGGACTGAGCCCATCCTCCTGGACCCATCTTTGCTTTTCTGACAGGGAGCTGTGTGTCTCAGAGTGCTGGGAGTCACAGCAAGGCTGGTGCCTTTTGGCAGCCTGGCTTCTTTGAGATGCAATCGTGAATCTAGTTGCTGCCAGGTTCCCCCAGCAGGGTTGTTTTCTCTGCCTGTTTGGGTGCAGACAGAAACTGTCAATACAGAATCCATCTTTAGAAGGCAGAGACTAATGTGTGGGGCGGTGAAATGTGGAGACAAGTGGGAACAGCCCATATTTCCCGAAACTTCCCTCAAGGCTCTGGGTGTGTGATTGGCGCTTAGTAAATAATCATTAACGGTGTATGAGCCTGGTTTGGAGCAGCCAGTCTCTCCTAGGCCACCCTGTTGCACTATGATGTGTCATCTCCAAGCCATCGCTTGGGTTGATCTCAAATCACAGAACATCTTTTCCCACCTTCTTCTCTCTCTCTCTCTCTCTCTTTTTTTAAATGATGTGATCTTTTATTTTATTTATTTATTTTTTGGCCGAGCAACACAGCATGAGGGATTTTAGTTCCCCGACCAGAGATCGAACCCGTGCCCCCTGCAGTGGAAGCACAGTCTTAACCCCTGGACTGCCAGGGAAGCCCTGTCTTCTCTTTTCTGAATTCCTCTGCCTCTCAGGATCCAGCCTTGTTCATGTGGCTTTCCCCTGGATAGCTGCTCAGTTTTTTGTGTTTTTTTGTGGTACGCGGGCCTCTCACTGTTGTGGCCTCTCCCGCTGAGGAGCACAGGCTCCGGACGCGCAGGCTCAGCGGCCATGGCTCACGGGCCCAGCCGCTCCGCGGCACGTGGGATCTTCCCGGACCAGGGCATGAACCCGTGTCCCCTGCATCGGCAGGTGGTATCTCAACCACTGCGCCACCAAGGAAGCCCCGCTGCTAAGTTTTTGTTCAACACCTTTCTTTCCACGCAAAGAAAACCCCCAACCCACCAAACTACTCATCGCTTGTTTCCTCTTTCATTCAATAGACATTCACTGAGGACCTAAATAGTCATTCAGCAAACATCCACTCAGGCTCTGCTCTGGGCTCGGCACTATGCTGGGACCTGGGGACAACAAATTCAGTCTCGTGGGGAAAACAAAGTACACAAATAATTAAACCACCATAGTGTGCAAAGGAGAGATCGGAGCTGCAGCGTGGGGGCCACTGCTCAGGGCCAACTCAGTCTTGGGGGTCAGGAAGGGCCTGTGTTAGGAGGTGAGGTTGAAGTGAAAAGTCCAAGAATAAATCTGAGTTAACAGGTGAAGGAAGGGAGGGAGCAGCGCAGGTTTGGTTTTTTTTTTTAAAACAATAAATTTATTTATTTTGGGCTGCGTTGGGTCTTCGTTGCTGCGCGTGGGCTTTCTTCAGTTGCAGCGAGTTCCGTGTGCGTGCTTCTCATTGTGGTCTTGTTGTGGAGCACGGGCTCTAGGCGCGCGGGCTTCGGTAGTTGTGGCGCACGGGCTTCGGTAGTTGTGCCTCACGGGCTTCGGTAGTTGTGCCTCACGGGCTTAGTTGCTCTGCGGCATGTAGGATCTTCCCGCACCAGCGCTCAAACCCGTGTCCCTTCCACTGGCAGGCAGATTCTTAACCACTGCGCCACCAGGGAAGCCCAGCAGGACAGGTTTTAAACTTGATACCGAGAGTAACGGGAAGTTTGAATCAAGAATCAGATGACCGAATGTCAATTTTAGAAATGAAATGAGGTTGATGTTTTAAAATATAAAACTGGTGTTTTAAAGGATTTTTAAAAAATCAACCACATTGAAGTATAATTTACATATAATAAAACTCACTGATTTCTAAAAATTTTTATCTTTTTATTGAAGTATAGTTGATTCACAATGTTTCAGGTGACCGGCAAAGTGATTCAGTTATACATATATATATATATTCTTTTTCAGATTCTTTTCCATTATTACAAGATATTGAATATACAGTAGGTCCTTGTTGTTTATCTATTTTATGCTTAGTAGTCTGTATCTGTTAATCCCACCTTCCAAATTTATCCCTCCCCCACTTTCCTCTTTGATAACCGTAAGGTTGTTTTCTATGTCTATGAGTCTATTTCTCTCTTGTAAATAAGTTCATTTGTATCATTTTTGTTTTAGATTCCACATATAAGTGATAACACATGATGTTTGTCTTTCTCTGTCTGACTTAGTTCACTTAGTATGGTCATCTCTGGGTCCATCCACCTGCACCGCAATGTTCATAGCAGCGCTATTTACAATAGCCAAGACATGGAAGCAACCTAGATTTCCATTGACAGATGAATGAATAAAGAAGATGTGACATATATATATATATATGTATATATGTATATATATACATATATATATATATATATATATATATATATATGCAATGGAATATTACCCAGCCATAAAAAAGAATGAAATAATGCCATTTGTAGCAACATGGATAGACCTAAAAATTTACTAATTTTAAGTGTACAAGTCAATCATTTTGAACAAGGGTATACAGTTGTGTAGTTACCACCACAATCAAGACAGAATATTTCCATCAGCCCCCAATATTCCCTCCTTCCCCTTTGCAGTTGATCCCCTCCCCTCTATGCCACCAGCCCCAGGCAAACATGATATGATCTTATTTCAAATCTATAGGTTTGCCTTGCCTACAATTTCTTATAAACGGAATCACACAGTATGTAGCCTTCCGTGTCTGGCCTCTTTCACTTAGTACAATACTTCTGAGGTTTCCCAGTGTTGAATTTCAGGGGGGAATCCTTTTCATTGCTGAGTACTATTCCACTGTATGGCTGTACCACAATGTGGCTATCCTTTCACCAGTTGATGGATAGTTAAGCTGTGAGAAGGTTGCTTTTAATTCTCTCCTCCTCCCACCCTAAAGCATGTTGCTTTGCAGTCTTTCCACCAAAAAGAGAAGTCCAAGAGGCTTATTACCTGGGGTAAGAGAAAGTCAGAATTCTTTAGAACGAAGAGGGCAGACTGCTTTCTGAAGTTTGCAGTGAGATAACAGTCTTGAAACCCAGCTCTGTGGAGAGAGAAAAAGATTTTTAAAAGATGTCCAGAGCTCCTTGTATTCCCAAGACAGACTTGACCAGTTTGGACCAGAGACCTTTGCTGAGAGCCTTACATAGAAGGAATGCACATAGAAGTAAGGATCAAAGAACCCACCCTGGAGACAGTGGGCAGAGAGTCCTTCCTGTGGAAGGGAAGAGGGGAGGAACCAGCCTGGGATGGAAACCCTGCCAGGGGAGGGGAGAAGACAGAAGCTTTCTTGGGCATTTCAGGGGAATGAAGGCGGAATTGAGAACATCAGGCTGGTGCCCGGCTCTTATCAGCCCTCCTGGCGCAGGCAGATACCAAGAGGTGTGTCCAGACCAGTAAGCCTAAAAGAGCCCTGATGGTTCCCTGTGGACCGTGGGTGATGGACACAAGTCCCAGAGGTCCCTGTGTGCCTTCCACAGTAGAGGGGTTCAGAGGGGCTGAGAGGATCAGGACAAGAGGCAGCAGAGTGGTGATGGCAGGTCCACCATCAGCAGCAGCAGATGTGGGCACACAGCTGCAGGCCAGAGGGACAAAGGACTGCACAAGCCAATCAGCAAAGATGGAGGCTGAAGCCCAGAGGTAAGTGAGTCAATGAGGCCAATGAGGCTGTCCAGAGGCCACACATGGACCAGCAGCAACTCCCTCTGTTGCCCTGAGAAGACGCATGCACCCCTTGAATGCACACACCATCTCAGAAAGGAAAGATGGGGTGGGAGGTGGAGAGAACCCTTGAAAGACAGAGCATATTCCAAAAAAAAGACCAAGGTAAACCAAAAGAGACAGCGTCACCTTTAATTGGCAAAATCAAGTTTGTGTATTTATTCATTTATTTTCCTTGCTGTCAGCAGAATGAGGACACTTATGAGGAAGTTGGGGTCATTTAGAGAAAGTAAGTTTTATTTCTATACGTGTTTGGTACATCTCTATTACAGTGGGTGGAGTTTTTTCCTGCTATGAAAAGCCACTCTGGCTGAAGTGTGCGGGATGGACTGGAGCTGGGCTGCCCTAGAGGCTGAGCAGCGGACTGCCATGATTGTCCTTAATGGAGGCTGGCAGAGGGCGGGGGCCACGGGGAGGATGGGAGAGACAGGGGCGAGGGCAGCGGGTCTCAACCCCAGCTGCACGTTAGAATTGCAACATCCAGATGCTCAGGCCACACCCAAGACCAATTCAATCAGAATCTCTGGAGATGGGAGCCAGGCATCATTATTTTCAAAGACCCTCAGTTGATGTCAGTGTACTGCAGAGGCTGAGAAAATGAGAAGTTGGAAAGCAGGGCTTCTCAAACTTTAGTGTTCATACGAATTATCTGGAGATGTTGTTAAAATGCAGATTTTAGTCTGTAGGTCTGGGCTGGGGTGAGAGTCTGGTGCTGATGCTGCTGGACCGCACTTTGAGTAGTAAGTACCTGGAGATAATATGAAGGAAGTAGAATCAACCGGCTTGGTGATGCCTGGATATGGAGGAGGCCAGGGGATTCTAGGAAGATGTCCAGGTTTCTGGCATAAGCAACTAACAGGATGTGGGGCCTTTAACTGAGTGTTGGAGCCATATGCTGAGTGGGAGTGAGGATTGAGGGTGGGGAGGATGACAGCCCAGTCTGGCTTCCACTGAGCAGAGATGTCTGTTGGCCTGGAGCTCAGAAGACAATATGAATTTGAGATAGAGATTCAGTGACTCTTGTCAGTAGCCGGCTTGATCTCACATCCTCCTATGGCTCTTCCCCTCCCCATTTCATTCCTCTTGCCCTTCACTTCTGCTTCCTGGATGTATTAGTCAGGCTTTTCCAGAGAAACAGAACCAACAGAAGTTTGTATGTATATCGATATTGATTAAGAGATTTAATAAGGAGATTTATTATAAGGAATTGGCTCCCACGATTATAGAGGCTGAAAAGTCTCACTGTCTGCCATTTGCAAGCTAGAGGCGCAAGAAAGTTGGTGGTGTAATTCCAGCCCGATTCCAAAGGCTTGAGAACCAGGGGTGCTGATAGTATAAGTCCCCATCCAAGGGCAGAAGAAGACCAATGTCTCAGCTCAAGCAGTCAGGTATAGAGAGAGAAAATTCAACTCTCCTCCCCTTTCTGTTCCAGTCAGGTCTTCAACAGATGGGATGATGCCCACCCACAATGGGGAGGGTGATCTTCTGTACTCAATCCACTGATACAAACACTGATCTCTTCCAGAAACCCCGTCACAGACACACCCAGAGATGTTTAACCAGATGTCTGGGCTCCCCGTAACCCTGTCAGGTTGGCACATAAAATTAGCCATCACACTGGGATTCCATCTCCTAATAAAGTAATAACACATGAGCCCTGTGCCTCAGGCTCTGCTTTGGAGGAGCCTGGGCTAGGAGAGAATTTGTCCCTCCTCAGTACTCCCATAACTCTTGGGTTTTACTTCTCCTATGGTTCAAGTTAAGTTCACAGTCGCATTATAGTTAGTGCTTTATGTCTGCTTCCTCCAGCTCACCAGGCTGTAGGCCACTGAAGGTCATATGAATTGGGCTCTTCACAGTTCTTAGGGAAGTGCTTCCTAGTGAGAGGCCTGGGTGGTGCACAGGATGCCTTGGGTGATATATGAATGGGCATTTAATATCAGTTTAGGAAGAAAGCTATTCCCTTTTCTCCCCAACTTTATTGAGTTATATCTGAAGTACAATAACTTACATATATTTCAGTTGTACAATATTGGCCAGTTTTGACATATGTATACAATCATGAAACCATCACTATAATTGGGATAAGAAAACTTTCCGCCAATCCCAGCATCACTGATCTGCATCTGTCACTGTAAATTGTTTGCAGTTCCTAGAAGTGTATATAAATACAGTCACATAGTATGTATTCTTTTTTGGTCTGGCTTCTTTCATTCAGCTTAATTATTGTGATTCATCCATGTTGTTGCCTATATCTTTATTCCTTTTAATTCCTGAGTAGTAGTCTTTGTATGGATATACCACAATTGGTTTATCCATTCATCTGTTGATGAACATTTGGGTTGGTCCTGGTTTTTAGCTATCACAAATAAAGCTGCTATGAACACACACAAGTTTTTATGAACATCTATAATTCCTTTTCTCTTGGGTAAGTACCTAGGAATGAAATGGCTGGGTCATATAATAGGTCTATGTTTAACGACTCGAAAACTGCCAAACTATTTTCCAAAGCGGTTATGCTATTTTCCATTCCCACCAGAAGTGTATGAGAGTTTCCTCTTCACCAACACTGGTTACGGTCGGTCTTTTAAATTTCAGCCATTCTAGTAGATGTGAATGGTATCACATTGTGGTTTTAATTATCTGTCCTCAGGTGATTAATTATTTCGAACATTTTTCATGTGCTTATTTGCCCCCATATGTCTTCCTTGGTGAAGTGTCTGTTCAAATCTTTTGCCCATTTTTTCGGTTGGACTGTTTGCTTTCTTATTATTTTTGAGAGTTCTTTATATATTCCAGGTGCAAGTCTCTTAACAGATACGTGATTTGCAAATGGCTTTTTCTCAATCTGTGCCTTATCTTTTCATTAATAGAGCTTTTCAAGGAGCGTAAACTCTTAATTTTGATGTAGTCCAATTCATCCATCTCTTCTTTTATGGATAGTGTTTTTGGTGCTGAATCCAACAAACCTTCGCCTACCCTGAGATCACAAAGATTTCCTCCTATGTTTTCTTCTAGAACTTTTGTGTTTTTATGATTTATATTTAGGTGTATGATCCATTTTGATTTCATTTTTATATACGGTGCAAGATACATCTCATAGGAAAAAGCATTCAATCTTTCACCATTAAGTATGCTGTTAGTTCTAGATTTTTCATAGATGCCTTTTACCAGGTTAAAGAGCCTTCATAACTCCATGGTTGTTTCTATGTTGAAGATTTTGGATTGCACCCTGGACATCGTGAATGTCATGTTGTGTAGATTCTGGATTGTTATTGTCTTTGGAGAATGTTGAGATTTTTCTTTGAGCAGCAAGCAACCTGGCTGGATGCAGACTGTAAGCTCTGCCTGATTCCTGTGGGTGGTGGTTCGAGTCCCACTTCCGTCCTCTGAGCCTTTGCCACGTTGGTTTGAGTCTGTCCAGTATTCGCATAGTTCCAAGTTAGGCAGGGACTTGTCTGGGTCGTCAGGTCTTAGTTTTGTTCTCTGAGTCCTGTCCTGAGTTGAGCTGTGTAACAACCCTTTGAAATGCAGGAAGCAAAAATCAACCTGCTCGGGCTTCCCTGGTGGCGCAGTGGTTGAGAGTCTGCCTGCCGATGCAGGGGACGCGGGTTCGTGCCCCGGTCCGGGAAGATCCTACATGCCGCGGAGCGGCTGGACCCGTGAGCCATGGCTGCTGAGCCTGCGCGTCCGGAGCCTGTGCTCTGCAACGAGAGAGGCCACGGCAGTGAGAGGCCCGCGTACTGCAAAAAAAAAAAAAAAAATCAACCTGCTCATGTGGGAGAGGAGGCATCCGGAGCCCACTGCCACATAGATGCACAGGGAAAAGGCCATGAGCAGGTTATGCCTTCCTTGCCAGCTGTTAAGGCTCAGGGCACCCTAGATCAGTGACCCTAAAATAGGAGGCTGCCACACAATGGAGCCCTGAGGCCCAGGACTGGCCTCTCCAGCCACACCCTGACTCAGGCCAAGGTCTCCTGGCTCCTCCTCCCACTACTGCCCCCACCCAGATGACAAGCACTCTGACTCAGATTGCCTGTCCTCATCCTTCCATCCACGGCCCAAGAGCATGTGGTGGGGGTGGAAGGAGAAGTGCAGGGAAGGGGTGATCCCATCTCTCTGGGCGTCTCTGGGGCTCACCATGAAGTCAGCAGAGTCCTAGCTGCTGATGTCAGGGAATAATCGTACTAACAGCCCAGGCTTACTGAGCGCTTGCAGTGCACCAGGCACCCTGCAAAGTGCACTGCAAACCCGCTCTCCTTGACTCCTGGTAATGACCCCATGAGACAGGAGCTGAGATGGCACCCATTTCACAGATGAGGAAACTGAGGCTCAGAAAGGTGAACTCCCTCTCCCCAAGTCACACAGCTGGTAAATGGTAGGGCTTCTAATAGGGGGACCTCAGCGTCAGATCTTTCTCTCTGTAACCCGGCCCACTCCAGCAACTGAACAAGCTCCCCAAATGCTCTGACATGCTCCCTGGAAACTTCCTGCCTTCCTAATACCACCTGCAGGTGCAACAGCCCTTCCACAGGATGCCCCATCCCCCACCCCAAAAGAGAAGAAGAATGAGCAGATTCCCAGGAGCTCTCAGGCCGAGCAGGGCCCTGCCTCCAACCGGAAATTAACTCAAAGGAAGTCCCTGGATGCAGAGAGGTTGGGCTGATTGTTTTCTGTTCTTCGTTAAGTAACAGAGGGTAAAACCAACTGGGCATGAGCTTCCCCACCAGCACCACCCCGGACTCCTGGGGAACATCTTTATCCACTTACCCAGGGATTCAGGAAATTCTCCTCCAAGCCAGTTTTATTGGAGATTTTGGAAGCAAAGCTCATAGCCTTCCAATCAATAACAGATGAACAATGCTCGCATCACATTTTTTCAGGAGGACATTTGGCCCAGGCTTGTCCCATCTGAAGGGCCTGGGCTTGGACATTCCCATTTGACTGAACATTGCTGGGAAATGAGGTTCCAGACAATTCTAGAAACCAGAGTCATCAGCATGAGGGTGCAGCGGGAAGGGGTGTCCTGCTCTGGGCCAGGCCGGAGGGAGCCCTGTGTCTTGTAAGAGTTGGGGTCTGGTCCACACAGCTCCCCCTTGCCTCTCCTCTTCCCCACCTCCTCCCTGGCTTATCTTCCACATGTGCTCAGCACGGGCATCAAATCCACAGGCCATAAAGAATCAATCCTATCCAGTCCTGACTGAGTCAAGGGCCGCAGCGCCAAAGCACTGATGCGAGGAAGGGCAGGCGGGGGGGGGGGGTGACGGCACACCCAGATGCGCACAAGCAACTGCAGCAGAAACCTTCTTCCCACCCACCCTCCGTCCCACAGATATGTGACGCTGGAAAAGATGGTCCAAGATGGGCACCAGGACCATCTCACGGGTCTCCATGCCCTCAACCCCATAGCTGGAAGGGTGGGACAGGGAGCAGAGAGGGGGATGGGGATGGTGACGTTACAGGGATGGTAACATTTTTGTTGCAGTCAGAACATTTCTAGTACAAGAAATGAACTACTGGGACTTCCCTGGTGGCACAGTGGTTAAGAATCTGCCTGCCAATGCAGGGGACACAGGTTCGATCCCTGGTCCAGGAAGATCCCACATGCCATGGAACAACTAAGCCCGTGAGCCACAACTACTGAGCCTACATGCTGCAACTACTGAAGCCCGCACGCCTAGAGCCCATACTCTGCAACAAGAGAAGCCACTACAAAGAGAAGCCCGCGCACCACAATGAAGAGTAACCCCCACCTGCCACAACTAGAGAAAGCCAGCACGCAGCAACGAAGACCAAACACAAAAAAATACATTAAAAAAAAAAAGAGGTCTGTCACACAGAGTGAAGTAAGTCCAAAAGAGAAAAACAAACACCACATGCTAACACATATATATGGAATCTAAAAAAAAATGGTCATGAAGAACCTAGGGGCAAGACGGGAATGAAGACACAGACCTACTAGAGAATGGACTTGAGGACACGGGGAGGGTGAAGGGTAAGCTGGGACAAAGTGAGAGAGTGGCATGGACATATATTCACTACCAAATGTAAAATAGATAGCTAGTGGGAAGCAGCTGCATAGCACAGGGAGATCAGTTCGGTGCTTTGTGACCACCTAGAGGGGTGGGATAGGGAGGGTGGGAGAGAGGGAGATGCAAGAGGAAAGAGATATGGGGATATATGTATACGTATAGTTGATTCACTTTGTTATAAAGCAGAAACTAACACACCATTGTAAAGCAGTTATACTCCAATAAAGATGTTTTAAAAAAAAAAAAGGACTTCGAGCCCTGGTCTGGGAAGATCCCACATGCCGCGGAGCAACTAAGCCCATGTGCAACTACTGAGCCGGCACTCTAGAGCCCGTGAGCCACAACTACTGAGCCCACGCGCCACAACTACTGAAGCCCACGCGCCTAGAGCCCATGCTCTGCAACAAGAGAAGCCACTGCAATGAGAAGCCCGCGCACTGCAACCAAGAGTAGCCCCCATTCACCACAACTAGAGAAAGCCTGTGCACAGCAACAAAGACCCAACGCAGGCAAAAATAAATAAATTTATTTAAAAAAAAAGAAAAAAAGAAATGAACTGCTTAGAATGGGAAGCAGGGTCCACAGTTCCATTTCCCTCAGTCATTGCTTGTTGAGCACCTACAGTACATCAGGCAGGGAGAGTGTGAAGTACAGGTGAGCAAGGCAGATTCAGGCCCCAGTTCTGGAGTTTACAGTCTGGCAGGTTCATAGCAGCTCGGTCAACATCCCAACTCTCTCCTCAAGAGAGAAGAAAGCAAGAAAAAAATCTACGGTTTGCGATCCCTCAAGGAATGATGATGCTTCCCCTGTGCCATTTTGGAGACTCCATCACTCCCATGGCCAGGTCATCTGTCTCCTTTGCTGAAGGTACTGGGGAGGGATAAATTAGGAGTTTGGGATGAACGTATATACACTACTATATATAAAATAGGTAAACAACAAGGACCTACTGTATAACAAAGGGAACTATACTCAATATTTTGTAATAACCTGTTAGGGAAAAGAATCTGAAAAAGAATAGATATTTATATGTATGTATAACTGAATCACTTTGCTGTACACCTAAAACTAACACAACAATGTAAATCAACTATACTTCAATTAAAAAAAAAACAGGAAAAAATTCCTTTTAACACTAAGGTTAAAATCTGAACTCCTTAAAAACAATTACATAATGGCGTTTTGTTTCCAAAGTTTTGCATATTATGTGAATGGATAATCACATATTTTTATACTGTATCTTACTTCAAAATCATTTGGTGTAGGGCTTCCCTGGTGGCGCAGTGGTTGAGAGTCCGCCTGCCGATGCAGGGGACACGAGTTTGTGCCCCGGTCCAGGAAGATCCCACACGCCGCGGAGCGGCTGGGCCCGTGAGCCATGGCCGCTGAGCCTGTGCGTCCGGAGCCTGTGCCCCGCAACGGGAGAGGCCACAACAGTGAGAGGCCCGCATACCGCAAAAAAAAAATAATAATAATTTGGTGTACACTCAGGTGAAGAGAAATTATGATGAATTATTTTTTAAAAACCCTGCTAAATATTTTGGTCCTGCTACAGTCCCAAATACCCCATCATCTAATAGATATTTTTTGAGCACCAGCAGGCTCAGGGTCCCTGAGTGGACTTACTCTCTGGAGGCAGTAGGCAGGCCGGTGATGGGAGAACCTGATTCTGGGAAATGCATCAGAGGCAAGAAAGCTTCAGTCCACAGAGAGGGACCCACATGCAGCAGGGTGGAACTAGCCCAGGTCCACAGAGCACAAGTTCTGGTTCAGTCTGGCTATGCCAGTGAATCACTATGTGACTTTGGGCCATTTTCTGTGTCCCCTTCTGGACCTTAGCTTTCCCATCTTAAAATGGGCTGGTGGTTAGGTGGGTGTTTCTCCGAGCATAGTCTGTGGACCACTTGCTTCAGAATCACCTCAGGGGTGGGAATTTGGTGAAAATGCAGACACCTGGGCCTCATGGTAGCCTTCTGGCAAAGGTCCTCAGAAGGCGAGCCTGGGAGTCTGCATTTGTGACACACTCCCCTTGGGGATTCTAATACCCCGAGGTTTGAGCAAGACAGCATCTAAGTGCATGGCAAGCTTGCCCACTTGAATGCTGCCCTAAAGGAAGCAGGCTGATGGGGACTCAGGTGGTCAGAGGAGACTTCGTGGAGGTGGCTATGAGCTCAGCCTGAAAGCATCCTGACAATAATGGTCATTACTGCTGTTGCTCATCAAATGCCATTGCTTTACCAGGCCCTCTGGCAAGTGTTTTATGTGCGTGATCACATTTAACCATTGTGACAGCCCTATGAGACAAGACCTCTTCTCCCCTTTCCACAGTAGGGAAACTCGGGCTCATCCAAAGATTAGTGACTTGCCTGCTGAAGACATCTGGACCCCCTCTGAGACAGATTGCAAAATCCTTCCTGACAAAGCACCACAGGCTGAGTCCTCCTGAAACCTGGAGCCACAGAGGCTTTTCCGGAACAGAAGGTGTTGGCATCTGAGGCTCAGAGAACAAGAATGGATTGTTTCCCAGAATGTTTCATTCACTCACTCATTTGTTCACGTACTTATTTATTAATTCACTTGTTTAATCACTCACTCTTTCTGTTTGTCGCAGACTTTATTTCTGGACTGTGTTAGGACACTTTCGTTACAAGTGGCAGGAACATGACTCAAATTGGATCAAGCTGAAAAAGGAATTTATTGATATGCGTACCTGAAACATCCAAAGGTGAGGATGTACACAGCTTCAGTCATACTGGACCCAGGTTCAGATGTTCTTGTCAGGAACTCTCCCTACGCCCTTGGTTCTGCTTTCCTCTGTGTTGGATTCACTCTCAGGCAGGTTGGTTTGGTTTTGTTTTCTTTTTTCTCTCTGTTTGTAAAGTTGCCCACCAGTAGCTGTGGGCTTATGTCCTATCAGCTTAGGCACTTCTGCTGAAAGATGCTTCTTTTCCAAGAGTTCAGCAAAAATCCCAGAGAGGCTTCTCATTGGCCTAGCCTGGGTCTCACATGTGCACCTCTGAACAAATCACTGCAGTTGGAGGAGTCAGGGCTCTGATTGGTCGGGCCTGATTCTGGGGGGATAGCGTCAACCTCAACAAATTCCATAGACTGAGCACAGAGGAGGAAACCTGTGGTGCTATTACTAGAAGGGAAATATGGATGCTGGGTGGGCAAGAGCTAAGACGTGTCTTCTTCTTGGGGGTAAGAGGTTTGCATGGTACTGGGCTCCCCCCACCCACTTCCAATTTGACTCCAGGCATGTTCACCAATTTCTTCTTGACTTCATGATGGAGTTGGGGAAATAGCCTCTTCTGGTTTGGTAATGGTAAGCCATGATGTCCTTCTGTGACTGAGACCATGGTGCCAACAGCTGCTACTCCCTGGGTGTTCATTACCAGGCTGGCTAAACACTTTACCGACAGACCCCTCTAATCCTCTCAGCACCCTCCCTCCTGGGAGGGCAGGGAGAGTGCCTTCCCAGTTCACACCTGAGGAACCTGAGCATCAGAGAAGTTAAGGATTTTAGCCACTGTGATGGCCAATTTGAGCTGTCAACTTGTCTGGGCTAAGGGATGCCCAGATAGCTGGCAAAACATTATTTCTGGGTGTATCTTGAAGAGATGAGCATTTGAGTCAGTAGACTGAATAAAGGTCACCCTTGCCAATGAGGTGGGCACCATCCAATCCTTTGAGGGCCTGGAGAGAACAAGGAGTTGGAGAAAGGGCGGATTCACTTTCTCTTCTTGAGCTGGGACATCCGTCTTCTGCCCTCGGACATCAGCGCTCCTGGTTCTTGGACCTTTCCAACTCGGCCTTGGATTTACATGATCAGCCCCCCAGATTCTCAGGCCTTCAGACTCAGACTGAATGACATCACCAGCTTTCCGTTTCCTGGGTCTCCAGAGGGAAAGAATGTGTTGGCATCTGAGGCTCAGAGAACAAGAATGGATTGTTTCTTGTTTGCAGAGGGCAGAATGTAGACCTTCTTCTCAGCCTCCATAATCATGTGAATCAACCCCTATAATAAATCTCCTCTTATATGTCTCTATATACCCGAGTTGTTCTCTTTCTCTGGAGAACCCTGGCTGACACAGCTACAGTCACAGCTGCCAAGTGATGGAGCTCGGGTTTCAACACACATCTGTGTGATGGGAGGGTCCACGTCCTCCATCTCTCTGCGTGGTGAAGGCAAATGCCTGCCCACAGGTGCAGTTTGATTCTCTTTGGGGAGAGAGAGTGGGAGAAGCCAGAGTTGCCAATTTGGAACTGGTCAGAAAGAAGCCTTCACAGTTGCCGGGGATTTCTGAGACCTGCCGCAGTAGAACAAGGTCCTGATTTTGGCTGCCCTGGCTGCATGGATGCAGGCTGCGTGGGGACAGGGCTTAGGCAGGGCACACCCTGCAGGATGCATCTCAAACCTCGAGGGTTGGAGGGTAACTGAGGTCACCAGGCAGCCGGGGAGGGGTGGGAACCAAATGTTTGCTGAGCGTCCATTGTGTTCCCGGAACTGTGCCGGCTGACCAGGATACCAGGAAGTATAACTGTCATAATCATCGCGGGCAGAGATTCTTAGGAAGTTAGCACAGCAAGTGGCCCCCAGAGGCCATCTCTTTCGGGGCTGGCAAACTCCGACGCTGTCAGGGCTGCGCAAGTGACATTCCTTGAAAACAGCAGGAGGGCTGAGAAGCCTGGTGTGGGTGGGGAGTTGTGGGGAATGGGAAAGCAGAACCCCGTCTAAAGGGGATGCCACACCCAGCATCTGCCACGTGGACGTGCGGGTCCTGTGTTCTGATTTTTTCAGAGAGAACCTAGAAATTGATTTTCATGTGACTGCCTAGAGCCTTTAAAGAGTAGGTTTGAATTTTTAGAGGTTGCTATGTGGGCTAAACCAACACGACTGTAGGTTTTGTGACTTCATCTCACTTTACCTTGGGGAATACCGAGGCCCAGAGAGGGGAGGCAATGTGCCCAAGGTCACACAGCCAGAGCGGGAACCGGCTCTTCTGCCTTCCAGGCCTGTGGTCTGACCCTGGGCCATTGTGTCCCTTACATGTATATGTCCCGCACACGGCAGTTTACACAGCATTTTGCACCCAGTATCTCGGTTCATCTTCACCTTGCCCCAAGAGGAGGCTGAGTGGGGGCAATCACCATCTCAGAAGAGCTAAGCGGGGTGCCCAGATCCCACAGCCAGGGAAAGGAATGCAGACATCTGGCTCCCAGGGCAGTGTCTGCTCTCCTTTTTGGTGCTAAATCTTGTGGTCTGGGTTTCAGTGTGAGTCAGTCCTTCCAGAAGCCTGAAGCCTATCAGGAGAGAGAGTTTAGACTCAAATTAAATATGCTCAATGGAGCACAAATGTGTGAGACAGGAAATGAGGGGAATTAAGAGCAGCAGCTGACCTGGGTCAGGCTCAGGGCTAAATATTTACATGAATTGTCTCATTAAGTCCATACAACTACTCCCATGAGAGATGTACTCTTATTTTACTGATGAGGAAACTAAGGCACACAGAGGTGAAGAGACCCATCCACAGTCATACCCAGGAGGTGACAGAGCTGGAATTTGCACCCAGGTGGTATGATCCAGAGAGCCCGTGCTCTGGAAACATTACTGGGAATGTGCAGTGGGTTGGCGCTGTCAGGGAGGATGCCCAGGGACCCCCTGGAATACCCCAGTGGGTGATCAATGTGAGCAAATGCTTGGAGGCAGGAATCTGCAGATTGATTAAAGATCAGCCAAGGACCCAGCCAGCCAAGGATGGCAGATCTAGAACGGTGCTCTGAGACCAGGAGACCTGATGTCCAGAGAGGTTTAGGCCCCAGACCACACAGCACCTTGTAGAAGAACCAGGGCCAGGACCCAAGTAGTTCATCTCCCAACTGCTTTTCCAGCTGCCCCGAGCTTTTCTCACAGAGTGCCCTGGGGTGTTTGAATTTCTGTTTATGGGACCTTCCCAAGGCAGGACCCATAAGTGTCAGCATCCTGCCTGTCTTACCTCTCTATTGCTTCATGACAAACCCTCCCCAAACTTAGTGGCTGAAAACAACAACAGTTTTATGATCTCTCGTGTGCCCGTGGGTTGACTGGGCTCAGCTGGTGGCTCTTCTGCTCCATGAGATGCTGACTGAGGCTGCAGACAGTGGGGTTCAACTGGGCTGGAATATCCAAGATGGCACCCTTGCACGGCCAGCGGCTGATGCTGCTGGTGGGCTGGGCTGAGCTGGAGCTGTGCAACACAGAGCCTGCCTGTGCCCACCCCCCTGACCCCCCCACCCCTGGTGGCGTGGGCTTCTCAGCAGCATAGCAGTTGGGTTCTGTGATATGATAAAACTGTAGATTTTGATCTTCATCCCTGGCTCCTGATCAGAGTTCCTAAAACCCTTGTAATTTGCTAGGAGACAAGAGTGATCATTTTTATTTGGTAATGTTTGTTGTCATATTTGGGTTTTGTCCCCAGCTCCTGGTAACATCTTTTGTTATTCATAATAAGCCCCTTTCAATCACACCTGAGCTTATATTAATGAGGTGACTTTTGGAAGGCCCCTAAGGTTGGGGCCTGGTTGCCAGGGAAACCAAGGTGTGATTAGAGGGTTGGAACTTTTAGCCCCACCCCCCGACCTCCCAGAAAGGGAGAGGGGCTGGAGGTTGAGTCAATCACGAATGCCCCATGATTTAATCAACCATGCCGATGTAATGGAGTCTCCACAAAAACCCTAATGAATGGGTTTGGAGAGCTTCTGGGTTAGTGAGCATATATGGAGGTGCTGGGAGAGGGGCACACCTGGAGAGGGCATGGGAGCTCTGCACCCCTTCCTTATACCTTGTACCTCTTCATCTGGCTGCTCATCTTCTGTGATATCCTTTATAATAAACTGGCAAATGTAAATTAATGTTTCCCTGAATTTTGCGAGCCATTAGAGCAGATTATCAAAACCGAGGAGGGGGTTATGGGAACCCCTGATTTATAGCCACTTGGTCAGAAGTACAGGGGACCACCTGGGACTTGAGATTGGCATCAGAAGTGGGGGGCAGGGCTTCCCTGGTGGCGCAGTGGTTGAGAGTCTGCCTGCCGATGCAGGGGACACGGGTTCGTGCCCCGGTCCGGGAAGATCCCACATGCCGCGGAGCGACTGGGCCCGTGAGCCACGGCTGCTGAGCCTGCGCGTCTGGAGCCTGTACTCTGCAATGGGAGAGGCCACGACAGTGAGAGGCCCGCGTACCGCAAAAAAAAAAAAAAAAAAAAAAAAGAAGTGGGGGGCAGTCTTTAGAGATTGGGTTCTTAACCGGTGAGGTCTGTGCTGACTCTGGGCAGTTAGTGTCAGAACGGAGTTCAATTGTAGGACACCCAGTTGGTTTCCTCCAAGAACTGGAGAATTGCTTGGTGTAGAAAAACCCACACATCTGGTGTCAGAAGTGTTTGTGCCTAGAGGAAACAGGAAGAGTTTTTTTCTTTAGGTTCCCAGAGAGGGAACCCAGGAGTGAGCATTCTATAAGAGACTCAGGTGAGAGCCGCAGGGCTTCTGACCCAGCCTGGATGTTACAGGCATCACTTCTGCAGCACTCTATTGGTCAAAAACAAGTCATAAGCCAGCTCAAGGTCAAGGGGAGAGGATTGCACACGGTGTGAATACTGGGAGGGGTAAGTTCATGTTTGGAGACCAGGTCCTGCACTGTCATTCCCAGCACCCCATCCATCTCTCCAGTCCTGGTTTCGAGGACTCTCTGCTCTTCAATTTCCTCTCTGTTGACCAGTGTTTCAGTCTAGCTCATCCGGGTGCTTGGCAGGGCACCAATGTCTACTACAGGGCCTGGCACCAAGTAGGTACTTAATAAATACTTGTTGAAGGAAGGAAAAGAGGAAGAGGGAACGAGGGTGGGAACAAAGGAGGGAGGGAGGAAGGGTTTCCTACAATCAGGGTCATAATCCAGCCTTCTCCCCAAACCTCAACACATCAAGCTCCTGCCCACTTTAGGTCTTTGCACTGGCTGTTCCCTTTGCCTGGAATCTTCTTCTCTCCCAAGTGTTTCATGACCAGGTCCCTCTTGTCATCCAGGTCTCAGCTCAAAAGTCACCTCCTCAGAGAGGCCCCCCCCGGTCACCCAATATCTCCATCCCCACTAGCCACTCTCTTATTACCCTAAATTAGTTGCTTCAAGAGCACTTACTGTCTGAAACGATCTTATTTATTTATGTAAGTGTGCATTGTCTTTCTCTCTGTCTCCCTGCCTCTAGACCAAGGTTTCCTGATCTTGGCACTATCGCTATTTTGGGCCAAATAAGTCTCTGTCTGGGGCAGGGTCACCCTCTCTGTTGTACAATGTTTAGCAACACGCCTAGTCTCTATCCACTAGATGCCAATAGCATCTCCTGCACACTGTGATAATCAACAATACCTGTAGACACTGCCAAATACCTTGGGGCAGGTGTGTGTGTGTGCACGCGCGCATGCCTGCATGCACACGCAAAATTATGCCTGGTTGAGTACCGCTGTTCTAGACCACTGGACCTCACATTTTGGCGTGCGTTAGAATCACCTGGAAGACTTAACACAGATTGCTGAGCCCCACCCTAGAATTTCTGATTCAATAGGGCTGGGGTGGGACCGAGGATCTTCATTTCTCACAAGTTCCCAGGTGATGCTGGGACTGATGGTCTGAGGACCATACTTTGAGAACCACTGGTCTGAATGCTCCATGAGAGGAGGGAGGTTGTTTTGTATCCCGAGTGCCTGTCACAGTGGCTGCACATAGTGGATGCTCACAAATACTTCTTGAATAAACCACCTTACAGTCTCAGCAGGAAGGAGACAGCTCCAGGGTGAGGGTGGGGAGCTTACAGTGAAAAGTTAGCTGGTGGGGGAAAGAGGGAGATTTACGTATTTGAGGAAGGGGCGTGAGAGAGAGTACTTGAAATTCCTATTGGTCCTGGTGTTTTAGGAGGCCAATTCCCACAGCCCAGAGTTGGGGCAGGGAAGGCTAACAGGGCGGCAGAGGACACTCAGCAAGCCTGTGTTGGCCTCTACCTAGGTGGCTATGTCTCGGCCATTCATCTAGGATTTCTCCTGCGTTCTCTCTGATCCGTTACTCCTTATCATCCAGAGATTATTTGCCACAGGAGCAACTGGCAGCAGGATTCCCGCGAGGCATGTTCCCTCCCTCTGAGCCCCTGGCCTCTATGAGAACTGATGTTTGCCTCCACCCCTTGCTGCCTGACACTTGGAGGATTCAGCAGCGGACTCGGAATGTGATGGGTCCCTCAGGGGTGAGACGATTCCTTATGCAGCTGCAATAATATTAATCGTGACAATGAGAGTTGACACTTATGGGGGTTTCCCATGGGCCAGAGTGAAGGCACGTGCAAGTGTGGCTTCATGTGCACCTCACAGTGGCTCTATGAAGTAGGTCATGTTGTTCCCCCTGTTTTCTGGATGAGAAAACGGCAACTCTGAGAAATGGCATCATTTGCCTAAATTCGCATAGACTAGTAGAAGAGATGAAGTGGGATAATACGTAGGTCTTTCTGACTAAAGCCTTGTTCTTAACCTCTCTACGTTTCTCAGACTGCTTTGGTAGATGCTAAAATGTGTCCTGGGTCAAGGGTGGGGGAGGGTTGGTGGCCTCCCCCTGCCTCAGGGCCTCTGCACTTGCAGGTACTCCACCTGAAATGCTCCCCACCCCCCAACCTGGGCTTCCTTGCCTCTTGTAGGTCTTAGATCAAATATCACCTTCTCAGTTAGGGCTTCCTCACCAACATACTTAAAACTGCAAACTGCTCTCCATCGCAGTTGCCTCCACCACACGGAATAGTCCCTGTTTTACTTGTTATGTTTATTGTCTGTTTCCTTCAACTGGAATGTCAGCCCCACAGGGGCAAGGAGCCTTGGTTTGTTTTGCTCACTGCTGTATCCCCAATACATGGGACAGTCCCTGGTGGATATTAGGAACTTACTAAACATTTGTAGAAGGAAGGATGAGAGGGAGGGAGGGAGGAAGGAAGGAGGGAAAAAATATGGAAATTCTCAGTTAAAAGTTAACAAAGTTTCCTTCCTTTCCTTCTCAGAGCCTTCATCACAGTAATGTATATATTGTACATTTAAAGAAAGAGATATAACTTCTGGCATTTCTCAAGCTTATTTGACGACAGAGCGCTTTTTGGTGGAGCTGAAAGTAACCTTGACTGTCCCAAGGCACAGTCTCTGACCACCCTCCCCCTGCCCACTGGCTGTCTCTTCTCACCCCCACCCTGCCTCCTGCACTAAGGGCACACACCTAGATATCAGGGCATGCGGACACCCACCTGCACACCCATTCGCCTGCTGTGGCAGAGATCTGCCTGTGTGACAACACCGACCTGCTTGTGGAGATGCAGGCCCGCCTTTGAATGGATCGATTGTCAAAGGCGGAGAAAGGCCAGCTCACCTTTGAAAGAGGCCACTCACCAGGCAGAAGCAGGGTGGCCTGAAGTGGCGACAACAAAACAGGGCAGACGATGAACCCGTGAGAAGAAGCTGGGAGACGCAGGGGCTACGAGAGCTTGACTTTCCTGCTCCAGGAGGACCACAAAAAGCCCAAGCACACTGGGACGGCAGTTTCTACATCTGTAACTGCAATCAGAACCAACAGCTCCGGGGGCCAAAGGACTCTGGAAATCAATGACATCTCACCCAACTGACCTCTGAGTTCCTGCAGCCAGGTGGACCTTCAAGGCAACCAGACCCAACCTTGGAGCCTTTGCATTTTTCTGTACCTGCAAAGCCACCGCTCTGTACGACTCCATCAGTTAAAGAGAAATGGTGTCAACAATATACACTTCGAAATCAACAGGCCTTGGTTCAAATCCTGGCTCAGGCAGTGACTGCCAAGGGGTCTCAGGCAAGTCACTCCACCACCCTGAGCCTCGGTTTCCTCCTCTGTAAAATGGAGCGATCATATCTGTCTGACTTACTTTTTTTTATTTTTTATTTTTAAATAAATCTTTATTTATTTATTTATTTATTTATTTATTTATTTTTGACTGTGTTTGGTCTCCGTTTCTGTGCGAGGGCTTTCTCTGGTTGCAGCGAGCGGGGGCCACTCTTCATCGCAGTGCGCAGGCCTCTCACTGTCGTGGACTCTCTTGTTGCAGAGCACAGGCTCCAGACGCGCAGGCTCAGTAGTTGTGGCTCACAGGCCTAGTTGCTCCGCAGCATGTGGGACCTTCCCAGACCAGGGCTCGAACCCGTGTCCCCTGCATTGGCAGGCAGACTCTCAACCACTGCACCACCAGGGAAGTCCTGTCTGACTTACTTTCTCCCTTTTTGTTCTCCCTACAATCAGGTTCCTTCGTCCACTCTATACATGCCATTCTGGGCTCTTCTGACCCACTGTGATCATCCTTGGGCTCCGATATCCTTTAGCATCTGCCCTCCCATGTGTGGTCCAGAGGAAGGATCACCGGGCTAGGCATGCGGAGGGCTGGGTTCTAGTCCTTGTTCTCCTGTGCTGCCAGGGTCCCACTGTGTCATACACAGTGTTATTAGGGGTGATATTTTCCTTTCTTTTTTCATAACCTTTTGTTTCCCCTGATTTCCAAAGTAATAAAAAATGAGAAAACAAAACTCAAGAGATGCACTTCTAATATTTTATGTATATCCCACCAATTTATATATATGTGTTTGTGTGTCTGAATATGTGTGTGTGTGTGTGTACATGCAAACACATATATACAGGTATATAGTATGCTTTTCCAAATGCTTACAGTGTGCCGGGTTTTGCACTAAGCAAATGAAATATGTCATATTCTTTAATCCTTCTGCTGACCTTATGATGTATGTACCATGATCATGCTCCTTTTCTGGATGGGGAACCTGTGGCTCAGAGAGATTAAGTGCTTACCTGAGGTCACACAGCTACTAAGTGGTAGAGGCTCCCACAGGCAGGCAGAGCTACCTGGGTGGGCAGGGAGAGCAGAACAAGTTGCCTAGACAAGGTGATGCAGGCCTGGAGTCCATTTAAAGCATGTAGCATGGTGGGTGGGTCGTGCTGTCTTATAGAAGTTATGCATGTTCTCTGCACAAAATGAAGAAAAGCAGATAAACACAAAGAAAGGAATAAAAATGAATGCCAGACCCACCCACCATCCAGAAATAATCAGAGTTAAAATACTGGTGAAATTTTTTCATTCCATCTAATTTTTTTCCCTTCCATCTAATTCTAGAATCAATGCCTCTCATCTCCGAGCTATGGCACCTCTTCTTGCTGCTTTATTACAGACTCTTTTTCCTTCATAAAACACCACGGTCATTTCCATGTGCAATTAAGTATTCTTTGGGAAAAAATTATTATAAAAAGTTGCATGGTTATTCTGACTATGGGGTAATTTATCCCTGATAGATTTACCCCCAATTTTACTTATTTAAATTGTGTCTATATTTTAGCTGTTATATAGCTGACATTGGGATGAACATTCTTGTAGATAAACCATTCCCCAACATCCTCAATTATTTCCCAAAAAATTCCTAAGGGAGGAATTGTTCTGTCAAAAGGAGTGCAAAGTACGAAGCGTTCGACGCCCATTGCCAGGACAAGAGGACACCTCTGCTTCAGGCCCCCGGACCTCTCAAATTCTGCCTGCTTCAGTGCGAGAAGCAGCCCACTACTTGGAGTAACCACTGAGCTCCCAGCAGCATTTGGCTCATGAAACCGTCCTGAGGTCTTTTTCTCCACAACCCCAGCAGATTGTATATATTTTGCCTATAGTATTGAATTCGGTTTGAAAACAAAAGGAAAGGTAAGGTATTAATAGGTCTAAAGAATCTCAGAGTAGATACCAATCCATCACTCTCTAAATGGTGTAAATCAGATAAAATCCTGCTCGGGTTGGGAGACCTGCATTCTAGTTCTCATCTGCGTGGTCTCTCCGTGGGACCTTGAAAAAGTCACTCCACGTCTGTTTCCTCCCCTTTCGTAAGGAGGGCATTGGACAAGACCACTGAGGAAGCTTCCAGATCTAAAGTGCATTGGTTTACCCAGCCCCTTGCTCTGCAGATGCTTACCTTTTAAGTTTATTGGAATGACTACATTTTAAAATTATGGAGCTTGAGGTCCAGCATGGAAAGTGTCTTGCTGAAAGTCACACCACAAATTGTCAGCAGTGTCAGGGCCAGAACCCAAGTGCCTGAAGTTCTCCAGGTCTTCATAGCTTCCTCTCTGCCACACATCTTCTGATGAGCCTGTGCCCACGTCTCTCAGGAGGGGCGTGTCTGCGTGCATATGTGCACGTGTCTGTACGTGTACACTTATCTGTGACTGTCCACAGTTCTGTGCGTGTGCACGTGTCTTTGTGTCCAGGTATGTGTTTGTATATGCGTCTACATGTTTTTCTGTGTGCTCATGTCTCTGGTATGTGCAGGTCTGAGTGTATGCACATGTCCCCATGAGTATATACTTCCGTCTGTGTGTGTCCACATCTCAGGGGACACGTGCATTTGTGACAGTCTTGTGCAGAGTGGGAAGCTGACCGCAAGGCAGAGCTCTGGGCTGGGCTGTCACCTCTTCGTGGGTGGGGAGCGGGGAGCAGGGAGCATCCCTGCTCCCTGGGGTGGTGGAAAGTGCTCCCTTAGAGAACATGGGTATCAGATCATCCCTCCGTGGCAGCCGAATCATAGGTTTTTACCCAGGCCGGGCATCTCCCGCTCTGGGAGTGCTGCTTGGGCAGCCCCTGGTGGAGAACCAGGACTCCTGCTTGGGGCTGGCCTTGGAACCACCCATTTTCTCACTCTACAGCTGGGCAGTGGCAGTCATTCTGTGGGGCACTTCACAAGCATGGGGTGCTTACCACAGGCCACGCCTCACGCTGGGGCGCTGGAGAGAGGAGATGGGTGATGGGCGGGGCAGGCATGGGGGAGGCTCTTTGCTAGAGTCCTCAGTCCAATGCGGGGTCGGGGGGGGGCAATAAACAGTGAGTATCCATAAACATTGGGGGCTGTGATGGATGTGAGAACCCAGGTTGTGCAGGACCCAGAGGCAGGCAGGAGCACACATGGCTGAGCTGCCTGCGTGGGCAGAGAGGGCAGGACAGTTTGCTTAGATGAGGCAACTTGGGCCTGGAGACTATTCAAAGTGTGAAGCAAGGTGGGTAGGAAAGAACTATCTTATACAAGTCAGGTGCACTCACTGTACAGAATGAAGAAAGCAGACAAACAGAAGGAAGTGAATGAAAATGGACTCCAAGCCCACCCGAGATCCAGAAACAAACAGAGATAAAATGCGGTGATTATTTTTCTGTGCAAGTGTATCCTTGCTAATCAAATTGGGATCACGCCTTCTATAGCATTTGGCAACTTGCTTTGACGCTCATGCAATACCATGTTCATAAACATTTCCTGCACCGTAAGCATAGCTTAGAGGTTCTGGGCATGGACAGTGAAGACTTGGGCCCAAACCAGGCCCCACTGCTTGTGTCAGACTGTTAGTTCTGAGCCTCACTTTCTGTATCTGTACAGGGAAAGAAAATCGGGGCCTCCCTCATGGGGCAGTTGTGAGAATTCAATGGGCCTAGGACACCTAACACAATGCCTGGCATGTCCTAGGAGCTTACTTTTCTCTGAGAGCAATTTTAATGGCTGCATACTATTCTAATGTATAGATTGCTCCCCATTTGTTCAATAAATCCCTTATTTCTGGGCATTTAAGAAGTTTCCACCCTTTTCCTGCTGTGAAAACACACTGCTTACTCTGATCACTGAAAGAAGAGTAAGAGCCCTCTAAATAGATGGAGCAGGGGCCTTCTAGGCAGAGGGGTCAGCAAGAAGCAGCCAGGCACCATAGGGAAATGGCTAGAAATTCTGCCTGGTGGGTGTTAGGGTGAGGCAAGGTTGAACTGGAGAGACAGACTGGTGTCAGGTCCTGGAGGGGGCCTGTGGCTACTTCGGCACTTAAACACTAGCTTCTTGGTGACAAGTCTGGCAGGGGATTAATAATGTAGAGTGGAACTGCCACTATTTGCAGGCCAGGGGCCAGACCAAGGAGGGAAGAGAAGATGGGGAGGGACATGTGAGAACATTCCAGCAATGAAAAAGAGGGGGAGGGGAGAAGGAAGAGAGGATGCAAACTCAGCATGACTCTGAGAGACTGACAATCTTGGCTCCACTACTTAGTAGCTCTGTGACCCTTGGCAAGTTACTTAACCTCTCTGTGCCTTAGTTTCCTCATCTCTAAGATAGAGATAATAAGGCTACCCACCTCTTGGGGTTGTTGTGAGGGGTAATTGAGTTAATATGTATTGTTCCCAGAACCATGCCTGATGAATAATAACTGCTGTATGTATCAACGATTGTTATTATTTCATTATCATAGGAGACAGAGTGAGAGGGGCCATCACAGAACGACCTTGTCGTCCTCAGGTGGAGCATACATGGGTTTAGGTGGACTGAGTCCCCCGGGACTGGAGGTTTGGGAGCTGCTTCCCCACTGGGCTCCTTGTCTTGTCCCCAGGATCCCATCAGAGCAACAGCACCCGGTCCTGGAGAATGAGCCTCCTGGGCTTTCTCTGTCCTGATTCTCTCCCCGCTGGTCCTTTCAACCCCTCCCCTTTCTGTGACTCCCCCAGCACCCCTCCACCTCTCTTTATCTACCCCTCCACTCTTTCCCATGGATTCAGATCCCGAGTGTGTAGGGTAGGCGTACCTTCAAGGCTTGGTCTGAGGTCCCATTGGAGTATTCAAAATGGACAGACAGACAAGGTAGGATCTTTGCCCTGGGAAGAGTAGCCTCCCGCATGACATTTCCTCTGCCGTGCCAGGCAAAGAGTGCATCTTCTTCCCCACCCTGAGCTACATGGAAAAGTCTCCCTCTACTGCCTTAGCCTGGGAGACACCAGGCTTCTGGAAGGAACTGGCAATGACAGCTCTGGGTGACCACGTGCTTTCCGCCCAATACTGCACTGATTTCTCTCCACAGCCCTGTGAGGGGACAGCTGCCATCCCCACGCACAGAGTGGGGAGAGGCCCCACTCAAGGCATCCTGCAGCCAGCAAACTCTGTGTGCTCCTACCCCTGTGCCCCTCCCCTGTGCCCCAGTTAGCAACAACTCAGCTGCCTGGGCTGCAGACACAAGGGCCTGGGCCCCTGCCCAGCCCCACCCAGGCCCTGCTGGGTGTGGGGAGCTGAGATAGTGGGAGAGATGCTGCCCAGGGCTCAGCTGATAGGGCCTGGGGTGAGGTCAGCGCTGGGAGGTCCCATGGAAGAAGTGAGTATTCAGGAGACATTGGTAAGAGGGGAGGGGAGTTCACTGCTGATGTGGGAAGCCGGAGCCAGTGATATGAATGTCCTGAATGCCAGGGAGAGACTACCTGTGGGAGGCAGGAGAAGCCTGTGTTCTCAGGACCAGATGGCCATGTACGTGCAGTGACACGAGCATCGGTGACCAGGACAACTTGCTGAGTGCCTGCTCGTGCCAGGCACTGTACCTTGTCCTCGTTTAGCTTCCCCCTCTTTCATACGGGCAGTTATTCTTGTCTGTACTTTTCAGATGAGAAAACAGGCTCAGAGAGGTGAAGTGACTTGCCCAAGGCCACACAGCTAGTGCCTGGCAGAGCCAGGTTCACTCCCAGGACTGCTGAACTCCAAACGGACATCTCACTGCAGAATTGTTTCAGGATCCAGGAGAAAGAAGGTGCACATTTCTAGTGTTTTCCAAACCTGTCTGCCTGTAGAGTCATCTTTAAAATACAGAATCCCAGGTTCACCCCAGAACTACTGAATCGGTCTGCATTCCTAGTGAGAGTCCCATCACAGAAAGGGTGCATCCAACCACCCAAGATTGGATCGAGGGCTATCTGGCACAGAGGAAAGTGCTTACAGAGGGCATGTGGACAATCCTGGTTGCAATCTCACTCCCCTCCTCCCTTGCATCCCTCTCTGCATACAGGGAGAAAAACTATCTGCCTTGTAATATGAAGGACTAAAGAGACTATCTGGGAAGCCCCTGGCTCACTGGGAAGCTCCCGAGGGCTCAGCGAGGTCTCTCTTCTTTGGGTTCCAGGATTGAAGGTAAGGGCTTTACCTTCCTTCTCTTGGAATCTTCCATAATAGCACCAGGCATAAGTCTTAAACCATTGACTGGTGCTCAGTATAGAGTTACTAACAAGTTCCAAGTGCATGTTTAGATATAAGCCCAGCTTTTATTAGTCATTAACACTTTAGTGTGAATTAGTGTATAGACCCACTAAGTCAGGAAGGTGGGGAAAAGCCCAAGCCAAACTGTTTGGGAACCAGGTCAGAATGTGAGGGAAAGTGCTCCTAAAGGAGAAGGCAGGGCCTGGGGGGAGATGTCAGAACTAGAAGAATCCCTCCCGTTCTTAGAGAAACTAAGGCTTAGAGGCTGAAAATGAATTGTCCAAAGTGGCCATCTGGTTGTGCCAAGGGCAGAATTTTCTCCCATGATCATCAAGCACTTACTCTGTTCCATTGTCCGCCTAAGCTCCTACCCCATTCAAGCTCTCCCACCCCAACTCACCCACCTCCTGCCTTATATCACAGAGTGATACCACAGAGTCAGGACTTATATTTAATGGAGCCTTCCCACTTTCCCATTCCAAATAGCTTCTTGACATCTTTTGGCACGCATCTCTGACTTAACATGTCCAAAATCAATGCTTCATTTTCTAGACAAACCTCTTCCACCCTAGTCTTCCCCATTTCAAATGGCATCAGTATCCAGGTGATCCAGCCGAAAGCATAGATGCTGTCTTAGATTGGCCTTCCTGGAAGCAGGGCCTGAGCCAGGGGTCCTTGTGAAATGGTTTCTTGGGGAAGAGCTCTCAGGAGGAAGGGAGTGAGGGAAGCAGGTTAGGGCAGCTCAGCAAGGAATGTGGTCTCAGCTGGAGACCAGCTTTAGCCGGATTCCATGGGGAGCTTTGGAGGGCGAATTGTGACTCAGAGTTAGTCCCACCTTGAAATGGGAAGGAGGCCTGCCTTTTGTAACCCTCTGTCAGTCAGTCATTAGTGGGCAGTCATTGGTGGGTTTCTGGTGAGTTAGATCCCTTTGGCTAAGGGCAATTTTCCAGACAAGGGGTTGGCCTACACTCACAGGAGTGGGGGATGGGTGCCCCAGCGAAGCTGGAGAGCTGGGTGGGGACCAACAGAATCCACTACACAATCATCCTTTGCTCCCTCCTCCATCACGTCTCACAACCAGTGCATGAGCAGACACGCTCAACTCCACCCCCAGGGTATCCCATTATGACCAGTTGTCACCACCCACACCCCCTTCATCGTGGTCTAGGCCACCACCACCATTGCCTAGACCAGCCCCCTAGCCTCCTTCCCAGCTGGTCTCCTGATTTCTACTTTTGCCTCCACCAGCCACTCTACATCTAACCACCAGTACCATCTTTTTTTTTTTGCTTTTTTTTTTTTTTTTTTCGCGGTACGTGGGCCTCTCACTGTTGTGGCCTCTCCCGTTGCGGGGCACAGGCTCTGGACGCACAGGCTCAGCGGCCACGGCTCACGGGCCCAGCCGCTCCGCGGCATGTGGGATCTTCCCGGACCGGGGCACGAACCTGTGTCCCCTGCATCGGCAGGCGGACTCCCAACCACTGCACCACCAGGGAAGCCCCACCAGTACCATCTTTTAAAAACATAAATCATATTAGGTCACTGTCCTACGTCTAAAGCCCTCCAGAAGATGTCCATTGCACTTGGAATAATACCCCAAACCCTGAGCTTGGTCTACAAGGTTCAGACTGATCTGACCTCTCCTTACCTCATGGACCTAATTTCTTACCATCCTCCTCACTTACTACACTCCTACCTACTACCCACCTCAATTCAGCTAATTCTACATTTATAATACTCCACTTTGGGATACCAATTTCTGAATACATCAATACTTTCTTAGATATTGCTAATAACTAGAAACACAACCCCAATGAGCTTAAGCAAAAAGGGAATGCATTGGCTCACATAACTGAGAATACTGGGGGTGGGACTGTGTCAGGCATTGCTAGATCCAGGGACACAAGTGATGTTACCAAGACCCTGACTGTCCTTCTTTATCCCTCTCTCTATAGTTTCAGCCCAGTTTCCTTCTGTGTGTTGGCTTATATCTCAGAGAAGCTTTTCTCCACGGGGTGAGAAAAATAGCTCCACAAAGCTTATGATCTTATAGGCTGTTCTCTCCCAGAGTCCATAGATCTGACCTCTTGGTAGGAATCTCATTGGCTGTATTTGGATCAACTACCCACACTTTGGGCCAATTGCTTTGTTCGGCAGGGCAGTGGGGGTGGATATCATGATTGGCCAGGCGGTAGGCACAGTAGAAGGAACTGAAATTGATGTTTCCACAGGAATCACGTGGTCTGAAAACCTGGGAGACAAAGCGAGAACTGTCCCTCACACTTTTCCACCCAAAGTTATCCTTGGTTCAAATGAAAAGGAAACAGCAATTACTATAAAAATCAGGATCCATAAATACTATAATTGTTTTCACACAGGTCATGATGCCGGTAATGCATCCTTGCTAAGGCACAGGGAGGTTGTGAGTCACGGGCAATTTCCAGGGCTAACACTGTAACTACATTCCTTCATCTATCACTCCAGAAACTGTCCAAGAGTGAGTGAGAACTATGATAATTTTGAATCCCCTCTGAATCTTAGGGACTTTGATATTTACACCATTGAAAGTATAAAATTAGTTGAGACATCTCCCACAGATTATCAAATACCAGTGCAAACACTAGAAAGCTGTTGTTACAATGAATGAACACAGTAGTTTGGGGCATAATACAGTGGTTCCTGTAGTGTGTTCCACAAGATATAGTTATCAAGGAAAGGAAGAAGAGTTACATGGTCAAATAAATTCGGGCAAAAAGTAGGTTAAACAAAATTAATCCAGTTTCTTTCATGCAGGACTTCTCAGAGCCTTTAATATGCTAAGGAATATTGTGACTTTCCAAGAGGGAGAAATAGTTTGCAACATGTCCCAAAATACTTTGTCCCAAAAGTTCTTTTTAGCATACCATCTGGTGGTTCTTACATCCCTTGGGAAACACTTGGGGCATGGAAAGATTGTAGGATTTGGAGTCAGAACACCTGGGTTTAGAGCCCAACTGTGCCATTTGGCAGCTGTGTGAACTCTCTATTTTGATCCTCAGCTTCCTCATCTGTAAAATGGGATCATTATAATTACTGCCTTACATGCTTTATTTTTGCCTTGTTGTAAGGGTTGTGTATATGAAGTCATCCATCAGAGTGCCTGGAACAACGAGCTCTTCTCTGACTTAAATTCAGCTCTTGCAGCAGAATTATCAAAGGATGCAAATACTGCCCACACACTGAATTCCCCAGGTACAGAAATCTGATAGCCTAGGGAACTCGATGGCTTACTTACGTCAGGCCTGTTAAGGCTGTCACCCAGAGAGCTGATGCCTCCCACCTATGTCACTGGGAGCTTCAAAAACGGTAAGTGTCAATGTCAAATGGTTCCTGCCAACAGGATGGGGTGCACGTATTGGGGGAGGGAGAGATTTCATGTCAGCCAAGAACAGAATCCTTCGGGGAATTTCTTTGTCCAGCAGCTATGGCTGTCTAATTACCCTCAGGACCATCAGACCTTTGAGTTTAGAAATCCTTAAGTTACTGAAACTTGTGTCATAAGCTTTGCAAATCCTACCCTATGAATATAGGATGTGCAAAAAAAATTTTTTTAAAGGATGCTGGATTTGGTGGCACTGAAGTTTTACAAGACACAGGGCTGGCTAAGAGGGTAAGTGAGATTATAGCGGGTCCTACCCAGAATCTGTTCTTTGGGGTACAAGTGGGGCTGGGAGGAGGTCACTCAGGAGCTGTCAGTGGCCATCTTCCCTGCTGAAAACAGGGGAGCCAAGCAGGGAGGAGAGACAGATGCACTGGCCCTGATCCCCAAAACTGGTCTTTCAAATCTGGGAGCTTCACCTGTCAGTCAATACATTTCCTTTTTCCCTTAAACTGAGTTATATTTCTGTCTCTTCAGCCAAAAGAGTCTTGATTAATAAAAGGAGTGTTTGAACTACTTATTCATAAGCAGTTATTCAACAAATGTTTACTGAGCACCTACCATGTGCCAGGCCCTGCTGTGAGCACTAGAAACGTATCAGGGAACAAAGCAGGCATATTCCCTGTTCTCCTAAACCTTCTAAAGTATAGCCTTATTGGATGAATCAACTTAAAATATTATTTTTATATGTTAATTATAGCTCAATAAAAAATAGAAAAAAATTTAATTCCTGGTTGTAAAACTAATACAAACTCATTGGAAATATAACGAAACAGTAGAAAGAAGACATATGCAAAGAAAAGTAGAAGGAAGAAAAAAAATCACTTGTAATTCCACCATCCAGGGGAAACCATTAATATTTTCATGTATTGTGGTTTTTTCAAAACAAATATGTTTTTAAAAAATGAAATAACATGGGATATATAGTTTTCATTGTGTGTTTCCACAAAAGCCATCTTGAATATATTCCCATGTCATTAAATATTCTTCAAAACTATCTTTTTGAAAAAACATGATTCAAAACAGCTGCATGACATTTTGCCACATGGATAAACAGAATTTTTAAAAACAAATCTCCTATGGTTGGGCAACCAGGTTATTTCCAACATTATGCTGTTATAAATAACAAGGAGATGAACATGCTTGTACAAAAAACTTTGTAGCTCTTGATTTCTTTAGATAAACCTCCAGAGGTGGAATTATGGTTGGCCAAAGGAAAGGAACATTTAAATGTCTTTTTTTTTTTTTTGCGGTACGCGGGCATCTCACTGTTGTGGCCTCCCCCGTTGTGGAGCACAGGCTCCGGATGCGCAGGCTCAGCGGCCACGGCTCACGGGCCCAGCCGCTCCGCGGCATGTGGGATCCTCCCGGACCGGGGCACGAACCCGTGTCCCCTGAATCGGCAGGCAGACTCTCAACCACTGCGTCACCAGGGAAGCCCCTTAAATGTTTTTTGATGAACATCACAGTTTGCCCTGCAGGGAAGTGTATCTGCTTGTATTGTTACCTGTGGGAGAGGAGCAGGCCCTTTTCTCCTTACCCTTCCTCTTGGGATTTAGCAGGGTCAGGATTGGGTGGGCATAAATTTTAAGGGAGCACCAAAAAAACTCAGTAATAGTATTTTAATGCACAACTTAAAAAATCAAAATTAATGCAAAAAAGTCCATGATGAACAAAATATCATTTTAAATAAAAACACTGCCATGAGCCTAAAGAAAAATGTACACCCCAGGTACATAGTTATATCTATTTTTAAAAAAATATCTTTTCTAGAATGTTAAAGCAGTTGAAAAAATATGAAAAAAACTGAAAAGTAGATGTTTTAAAATTCTCAATATTAAGTTTAAATATTTGGGAAGTATATTCACATCTTTTGATATGGTTTTATACTCATCAAACATATTTTCAAAAAGTTTTCTCTTATTTGTCATAATTTATGACTCTTCAATAGAAAATAAAACAAGCAAAGAAATAGATTTTGAATTTTGATTTGTATTGATGAGTTTGCTTCCATTCAAGCTAGGAAGGCAATATTACAATAAATTCTGGTTAGGGTATAAGTAAAATATCTAAACTTAAAATAATGTGGGTTTTAATAACCTGTTTTTCATTTTTCAATATTCTTTAATAATCTAGAAAACTTAACTTTAAAAAGCTATATAAAATATATCTATAGGGTGCACACTTTCTTTCCTTTTGTTTCAGGTTCTACTGTAGCATGGCATAGCACTTGAATAGCCCATTGGTTGTTGATTTGAAAATCAAAACAAATGTCATTTTGTCAACAAGATGACAATGGTTTCAGATTCATTGTCATTCAGTTTTGTGCACATGTTATGCTGGGTCCTGGGGATACATCCAGAGGTGAATAGAACACAATCCCTGCCCTGGAAGTGACTGTAATTTACAAAAGAGAACTGATGAGGGTGTAATAGATCATTAAGTGGACCTGGCCCTATCCTTTACCAGCTCTTTGATCTTGAACTAGCCTTCAAATTTCCTAGGCTCAATTTTTCCTCTTGTAAAACAGTGATTATAAAACCTCCCTGGCAAGGTTATGATAGGTGAGGCACTAAGCCCACCATGAATGCTCAACACTCAGTAACTGTAACTGTGATGATCAAGGTCATTTATACATCCAATTAGTTTGAGGCATTCATTCTGCAAATAATTATGGAACAGTATCTATGTGCCAGGCATGGTGCTTGGTTCTAAGAATTATACCAATAAAACTTAACCCTTGCCTTCAAGGATCTTATAATCCAGTGGGGGCAACAGACACACAAATGGCTAAATCCCAACATAATGCAATAAGTCCTTGACAGAAGTTGGGTCTTGCAGGATGAATAGGAGTTTGCTAAGCGGTGAAGAGCGGAGAGGGCATCATGGCAAAAGGGACAGCAGGAGCCGAGACATAGGGACAGGAAGAGCCTGGGAAACTGTAAAATCCGTGTGCCTGAAAGTGGTGGGTGGAGGTGATCCAGCAGGCTCTCCTCACCCTTGGAAGAGATTCCTCAGTGATCCCAGCAGCCAGGGCATGAGCTCATCCCTTCCTGTCTGCCTGTGGTCAATAGCGCTTGAGGTGCTGAGTGGTTGAGGGATTTGATCCAGGTCACAGAGCAAAGGACTCTGGGACAATTAGTTCAAAGAAGGCCAAACATCGTATTTGTTCTTTGGGAAAAGCTAGAGAAACCATGGCATTTATATTTGTTTTTCCTTTTTAAAAATTCCATCTATTAATTCACCATTCCTTCAACCATCATGCACGTGGACTGTCCCTGACATCTGGCAATAGGTGTGCTCAGAAACCATTGCCTGTAAACTGCATCTAGTCAATTTGGAACCAGGGTGAATCTGATCAATGTTAATCTTCCCACCCCACCCCACCCTGGGAACTCGGTGGAGGTCCCGGGGGTTCCTGTCTGGTTGTCTCCCTAATGTTGGGACTGTACCTGGTATAGAATAGGTGCTGGGCAAACATTTGCTGTATCAGCACAATCCAGATGACTCTGATGCCCTTTCGGGGATGTTTTTTCCCCAGGCTGGTTATGGAGACGAGCTCTCCCTTTTTCTCCGCATCTTCCCAGTTTCCCTTGCCCTCCATGGGGCCTCCCAGCCTCTCAGTCTGGAAGTTACTGAGCTATAAAGAGACACTTAAATGAACGAGAACAGCCTTTAAAGAATCCTTTGAAGAAAGACTGCAATGTGACTAATCATCTCGTAATTTATTGGTCTGTAAATTTGCATTTTCCTACAATACATTTTTCTTAATAGAGGGCCCTCCCACACGGTGGACAAAGGCAATATTTGTTAGGGTTGAGCTTCCCGTTTAGAAGAGTCATTATTATTTCAATGTCTATAGCAAGATCATATGCAGGCAGGGACCAGAAGAGGGTGGGCAGGGAAGGGGATGGCAGAGAATGGAGCTGGGGCACACAGCTTGGGCCTCATCTTTGCCCCACCCCTTCTCTTTACCCTCATCAAGAGCCCCCTGTCAGCTCCAAGTCATTCAATACCTGGAACTGCTCCCCCACTCCTCGCCCCTACCCCCTTCCCTCTCCTCCCCTCCCCTCCCCCATCCCTTGGCCAGGGGACAGGCTCGGGCAGGATTTATGGGGCTGGCCCCTGCGGAGAGGATCCGGGGATAAATCTCAGCTTATTTAGGAGCGTGATCTACATTTATTGCACTTAATGTGATCTTTAACGTGTCCAAGAGGGGCCCATAAATCCCAGCCTGGCCAGCTCAGCCAGCAGGGCCCCTGGGCCTGGCCCCTCCCCTCGCTGGGGTGAGCTAGTGGGAGTTCCTGGGTCTTTTGATTCCCTTTGCTTGAGGCTTCTGCCCTGGCTCCGCAGCTAAGGGCTGGTGCCCTCTCTGAGCTTCCTGATGCCACAGGGCCTAAGCTACACGCTCCTCAGCAGGTACCAGCGGTGTTCACCCTGCTGTCCTTCAGGCCTCTGACTAGGTAACTTCTAGGAGCCTTTCCCCAGAGCTAGATTTGAAAAGGCTAAGATTTTGCAATTAGCATGATGCAGGCGCAGAGGAGGGAGGCAAGCCTAGCAGAGGTAGTCTGCTGTAGCAGCACCCCAGGCAGGCTGTAGAGGAGAGGCAGATTCTCTGAATATTAGGATTACTATTATTCTACTAAATACGAGCCTGTGTATACAGAATAATCAATGTGGATAGCATTTTGCAATTTATAAATCATGTCTACACCCGTCCTTCCCACATCCCAGAGGAAACAATGGCTTGGAGAGGCTCCGACTCTCCCAAATTCACGAGGTTGATGAACAGCAAAGCTGGACTTGGAAGCTGGATGCCTGGCTCTTTTCACGGTCCCACGATTCCCATATGTATGGGTGCATGTAAGTGTCACTAAGAGCACATGTGTACGGCTCATACAGATGCCTCATACTGGGAAGCACACCTCGTATATGAGCAGATGCTGGAGCGCTCCCAGCAGGGATTCTGCAGACACACACGAGGTCACCACAGGTATCTTCTAATCCTTCTGCTTCTGGTTTTCTCTTAGCAAAGAGAAACCATGCCTTGCTGTTAGGAGGAGTGTGTATTGGCATGTGTGTCTCTTGAATGTGTGAGTGTGCATTTGGGGTGGGATGGGGAAAGGATGGGGAGAGAGGCCCCGTGAGCCCAAGCTCCTAGAAATGATAAAAGCAGCTTTAAGAACTGATTCCAGTAGTCAAAGGTCATTCTTGTCTCTGGGTTTGAGATGATGGCCCCAGCCCCTATTTTGCCATCGGCTGGTGGCATGCCCAGCTCCAAGAAACACACCTGTGTACACATGAGTCTGTACACACATGTGCACACACACATAAGACACAAGGGTATGAAGCCCAGGGCCCAGCAGTGCTGATGTGGTCATCAGGACCACCACTTGTCATATGTTTTCCTTGGGCGAATATCTAGAAATGGTGTCGTGTCTGTAATAGAGGTTGCAGCTGAGCAGGGGAAGGGTTAACAGTGGGTATTCCACTGAATTTAATGGAAAAGTTATATTTCTGTGCATTATTTTCTAATTATACTACTAATGCATATTCAATACAGAAAATGTAGAAAACCAGGAGCACATAATTAAGAAAAAAATTTTTTTAATCATTTGTAATGCTTCATACAGAGATGACTCATTTTTAATTTTCCAAAGTATATCTTATCAGATTTTTCCCATGTGTGTATATATTTCTTAAAAACTTGGATTTTCCCATGAATCCTACTTTGAAAACTCTTTTTTCCTTAATATATTGGGAACTGTCTTGCCTGCCATTTCACATCCTCCTGTCCAAGGCTCTCACAGGATGCCTCACATTCTAGGGCCCAAGACGGGCCGTGATTTTCCTCCCCAAGCAGACATTCAGGTTGATGACTATTTTGCACTCTTCTAAACAACACCTAAGGCTAAACCTCAGCACAACCCATTATGGGTTCCTTAGATTAAACTCCTAGAAGTGGAATTGCTGGCTCAAACGTTGTGCCCATTGGAGAGATTTCCAGTAACTCTCACTGGGCTAGAAAGCAGGATCTGCTCAAGTTGGGCAGGGACCCGCAGCTCCACTCGGTGTTGTGTAGGGTTTTGTTTATAAAGGAGAAGTTTGGGGGCTTCCCTGGTGGTGCAATGGTTGAGAGTCCGCCTGCCGATGCAGAGGACACGGGTTCGTGCCCCAGTCCAGGAAGATCCCACATGCCTCAGAGCGGCTGGGCCCGGGAGCCATGGCCGCTGAGTCTGCGCGTCCGGAGCCTGTGCTCCGCAACGGGAGAGGCCCCAACAGTGAGAGGCCTGCGTACCGCAAAAAAAAAATATATATATATGTTCTATAAAGGAGAAGTTTGGGAGTGAGCCCTTGGGAGAAGGAAGCTGGGGTCATCCCATCCCTTATGCTGTGGGGTGTGGTGGCAGAGGCAGGGACAGGGAGAGATGGAAGAAGAGATTCTGCCACCCTGAGTCTTTTGCCGGGGACCGGCCTGGCCTCCTGTCACCTGGCGCTCTGTCTTCCCGTCGCTAATGCCGTGTCTGTGATCCCCACCCTCGTAGGCACAGGGCAGGAACTGAGTCAACACGCACGAGCGAGCAAATATTTGTTGAATGGACCGATGTTTGCTGAACGTTCAAAAGTTTGCTGGTAGAACAAATGTCTGTTAAAAGAACACTAGGGTTCTTGGAAAAGCTCCTGCCGGTTCACAGGCTATTTTCCCTTCTCTGGGGTCCCTGGACCAGAATGGAGGCTCAGAACCCACCTCAGCAGAACCGCATGGATGACGTGCCAGCCAGGCAGCTTCTGGAAGACGGGCCTGGCGTCTGTCATCTCTGCGACTCTGGGGTGCAGCATATCCGCCCCCAGCCCCCCGCCACTGTCTGGGGTGTTCCAGAAACGTCGGTTAAATGAATAATTGGTTTCAGATCCCTGTTCGACTGCCCATTAAATCCCAGGGTGGCCCAGAGCAGCTGGCTTTACCCTCTCGAAAGCCCCCGTCTCAAATGTAAGATGAAAAGACGGGCCTCCCAGTGGTTTTGCACCTTTTTTCTCTAAAGTAGAATTTTCTCTTCAAACAAACCCCGCTCGAAAGTGATGCCTTCCCTCCATCAGTGCAACCCCTAGGGCAGATGATTTGAGAACTGCCAGCATCATTTGCATCTGAAGTCCAGACTAACCCAGGGGAGCCATGCCTGGGACTCGCATTGCTTGGCACCAGGAATTTACCCCAAACACAGCTGAACTGTCCAAGAGACTGGGAGGGAAGTGACTTTTAAACCCCCAGGGAGCGCTATGGATTAGATGAAAGCTTTGTATCAATGTTAGATTTCCTGGATTGTATAGCTGTGTGATCTGTTATGTAAGAGAAGATCTTTATTCTTAGAAAATATACACGGGAATATAAAGGCAAAGAGCAGCATCACACAGCCTACTTTCAAATGGTTCAGAAAAAGTACAAATGTGAATATATATGTATGAAAGAACAAAAAAGCAAATATGGCAAAATGTTAAAGTGATGCATATGGATGATGGATATCCAGGAGCTCTTGGTACTATTCTTGAAACTTTTCTGTAAGTTCAAATGATCTCAAAATAAGAAAATTTTAAAAACCATCAGTCTTTTTCAGAATGCTTGGCAAAAAACATTAAACAGGTAAAAATTCCTCACACACAAAAAATAACAGAAAAGAAGGGACTCCCAGGGAAGGAGACAATACATGTACTGTAGGCCTGATCAGATTCATCCCTTCCTAAGCTGGTAGAAGGCAGGGAAACCCCACATGTTAAGGAAGCTCACTGGCCAGAATTTGGCATGCACCGAAACGGGGGCTTGGATCCTTCTGTCAGAACCTGAAGTGGCACAAGTTCACGACACACTCGCAGTTCCCACTGGGGAATCTGGCTGAGGAATAAGAACTTTAAGATTGTGCCATTCTGAGCCTCTCAAGGACGAGGTGGAGGGGTGAGGAGGGTGTGAAGGTCCAGAGACTGTAGGAAGGGGATGCTGGTGTAGAGGGAGGGGTGACAGAGAAGAAGGGGTGGGGGTCAGGGAGGCCATGGAAGCAGGAGCTGGGTGACCACTTGGTGGGGATGTTGTCGAGAGGATTCGAGAGATGCTTCCGAGGCCCCTTCCAGGACTAGGAGAGAGACTCAGGATTCAGAGGGGCAAGACATACATGCCCCGGTATACATGCACGTGTGCGCGCACGCACACACACACACACACACACACTCACACCCATCCTGCCTGCGCCCACGAGGAGACCAGAGCTCCCAACATCCATCGCAAATGAGCACACATGTGGGTCCATGTGTGTGAGGCTGAGAAGCCCACCTGGCTGGGGGCCTCCCGAGAGGTCATCTGTCGCTTACCCGAAGTCCTGAAATCCAAGAAGCTCCGAAACTCGTGAGTTTGTAAAACAACTTGAACTGTCATGAAGCTATTTATGGTCTTTATTTTTTCCCACTTACTGTGAATATTCATACGTTCACTGCAGAAATATTAATGTATTTGCATACAGAGTACTGCTCAGGCCCCATGGGGATTATTATATCTGCGGTATGTGCACTGAATTACCCTTCTGGAATCTGAAATTCTCTGAAGTCTGAAACACGCGTGGCCCCCAGGGTTTCAGAGAAGGGACTGTGGACTTGTACTAGGGTGAAGTTGTAGTTTCCAGAAGAGGGATGGGGGAACAAATTGCAGTATGCTCGTTTGTGTGTGTGTGTGTGTGTGTGTGTGTGTGTGTAAAGGCTTGATTTGGGTGCCAGTGTCCAGCCGCAGGCAAACTTGATCTCTGTAACAGGCATCCAGATGTTGACTTTAGGTTTGGCTCCTAAATAGCAGAAGAGGATTCTTTCATTTACTCATTTTTATTTTGGAGCATCAATATGGTTGGTTGAAAACAGCAAAGCTCACTCTATACATACAGCTAAGTCTATACATATAGGTAACGTGCAGAGGAAGTGGGGAGCCGAGGGAGAGCCGGGGTCACCCACCAATCACCAGGACAAGGTGAAGCCTGGAGTGTTGTCTCAGCCACGGTCTGGCCAGGTCTCCTGCTTGACCTTTCCTGGCTCTTTGCCTTTGACCTGCCCCTTCTGCTTGCTTGCTTTCTGCTGGACTGTGCTTCACATGTCCCACCTGACACCTTCAAAGTCCCAGAGCTGGTGTGCTAGAGTGGCCAGGGCTGGTATATCTGGAGTGGACAGAGCTGGTGTGCCAGGGTGGACAGGGCTGGTGTGCCAGGGTGGACAGGGCTGGTGTGCCAGGGTGAACAGGGCTGGTGTGCCAGGGTGGAGAGGGCTGGTGTGCCAGGTAAGAGCTCTTTTAATTTCTCTTTCTGTGTGTGTTCCCAGCTCTGCCCTAGCTGGCTTGCCATCTGGAATTCCCAGAACACACCGGCTACAGTGGAGAAACAGATTCGCAGCTCTGGTTCCAAAGTCAAGACACATGAGCTGGAATCCTGGCTCTACTGCTGACACCACATGGCCTCAGGGAAGTCTTTGCTCCTTCCTGAGCCCCTCTCCTCAGCCACCCCACATGCCTCTGGGGCTGTTTTTCTCTTGGAGGATGGGATTCCGAAATGAGGTTATACGTGGATGGAGTTGTAAGCAGGGGACGTCATTTACACTCGAGTGGTGCGCTTGTTTCTGTTGTACGGCCTGTTTGGCACAGGGGCAGCCAGAGACCAAGAGGACCCCTGATGTACTGGTTCCCACCCTCTTGCACGTGTTCGAGGATCACTTTAGCAAGTATCACCCCTCGCTCACCTGCATCACCAGCTTCCTTCCCTCCGCCGGACCATTCCCATCAGCTCTCACACACAGGCAGGAATGCCCCCTCGTTTTAAAAAGAAAAAGGAAAAAAGACCCTCTCTACTAAATGCACCCTGGTATACTGGGGATTGGACTGGATTCGTGGAAAGCCTGGTGAAATCTGAGTAACACACCTGTAGTCTGGTTACTAGTCTGGTGCTGATGTCAGTGTGTTAGTCTTGACAAATGAAGTGTGGTTATGAGAGACCTTAGCGTTAGGGGAAGCTGTGTGAAGGGTATATGGGAAGGCTCTGTAGTATCTTTGCAACTTTGCTGTGAATCTAAAACTATTCCGAAATCAAAAAGGTTATGGAAAAAGAAAAAACTCTCTCCTGATTCCACACCCCAGCCCATTTTTTGCTTCCTATTTTATCGAAACTCCCCAAAAGAACAGTCACACTGTCTATGGTTCCCCTCCTCTCATTCTTTTGTGAGCTCACGTTCCAGTCAGGTCTCCCCGACACCCACACCCTCCACTCCCCCCAAACTGCTCAGTCAAGGTCTCCAGGGATTTCCCTGTTGCTGAATCCAACCTCCGGTTCTCCTCCATCCTCACCTTTCCTGGCCTCTTCGCAGGGTGGCGGATCAGCCCTCCCTTCTTGGACCGCTTCTCCGACGGGGCTGGGAGATGCTGCTCTTTCTTGTTTCGCCTCTCACATCGCAGGTTCTTCCTGCCCCATCACCTTCACTGCATTTCCCTCCTCTCTCAAACCTCTAACTGTGGCCTGCGGCCCCAGACCCCGTCTTTGGACTATCTTCACTCACTCCCCAGGTGGCTTCATCCAGCTCCACGAGTTGAAATACCACCTACCTGCTGACAGTTCCCAAGCCCACATCCTCAGCGCAGACGGCACTCCCCCGCTGCCCACTCATCGCCTGCCCTTGGACATGCGATGGGCCCTCGCCCTGAACTGCTCCTAACCCGCCCCACCCACACCTGCCTCCTCACTGGTCTCTGCCGTGTAAATGGCAGCTCCGTCCTTCTGGTTGTTCTGGCCCCAAACCTTGAATCTGCCCTTGACTTCCCTTTCTCACATATCCAGTCTCTCAGCAAATCCCGCCTCTCTCTTCATAATATGTCCACTGCGGTCCCCCTGTCCAAGCCGTATCACCTCTCACCTGGAGGAATTCAAGACCCCCCTCCTGGGTCTCCCTGCTCTGCCCTTGCCCCCTTTCAGTCTGTCGTCAAAACAACAGCCAGAGGATCCTTTGAGAACATGTCTGATCAGGTCAACCTCAAATCCAAACCCTCCCATTTCCTGCACATTGAGTCCTTACAATGACCGTCACAGTGCTACGTGACCTGGTCCCCCCTTTCTCGGCCCTCACCTCCCAGCACTCTTACCCTTGCCCACTCTGCTCCAGCCACACAGCCCTTCTTTGTGGCCTTCTTTAAGATATGTTGGCGGGCTTCCCTGGTGGTGCAGTGGTTGAGAGTCCACCTACCAATGCAGGGGACATGGGTTCGTGCCCCAGTCCAGGAAGATCCCACATGCCGTGGAGCAGCTGGGCCCATGAGCCATGGCCACTGAGCCTGCACATCTGGAGCCTGTGCTCCGCAACGGGAGAGGCCACAACAGTGAGCTGCCCGCGTACCGCAAAAAAAAAAAAAAAAAAAAAAAAAAAAATGTTGGGCATGTTCCTACCTCGGGGCCTTTGCACATGCCATTCCCTCTGCCTGGAATGCTCTATCTCCTCACTTTCTTCAAGTGTCTGCTCAAAGGTCCCCTTCTCAGTGAGGCCTTCACTGGCCGCCTTTCATAAATAGGAAAACCCCCATTCTCTCCCCAAGTTTTGACTTCTCTGTATCACCATCATCATGTGAAATACTATGTCTACTTGCTTATTGTTGATTGTCTGTTTCCCTGGCCAGACATCAAGTCCAGAAGACAGAAACTCTATTTTGTTTTCTGTTAGATCCCTGGGATAGGACCTGGTGGGTGAGAGTTGTTTTTGTTCTTGTTTTTGTTTTTTTATCAACTATCATGACTTAAGCTGGAATAAGAATCCCCTTCTGGACTGAAAACTGCCTGAAACATTCTCTGCAGTTTCTGGAAGGCCTTTCCTGTGGCCGCCAGGGCTAAGGTAGCCTGGCCAGCTGGGCTTTGAGAGCCAGCCTCTCCCTGTCCACCCATGTGAATCCCTCTGCAGGTGGGCATGGATACTCACTCATGTGCATGTGGCCTCTGTGTGTGTGTGTGTGTGTGTGTGCATGTGTGCAACAGGTGGATGAGAGTGTGGTACACACTGGTGGCTGGAAGACCCAGGTATCCATGTGGCTGCTGGGGGAGTCACTTGTCTGCTCTTGAGGATCCCTGTGACATCCCCGGGTGAGAGCAGGTCTAGGATGGAGGCCCGTGGATTTGGAGTCCAGGAGGCTGCAACCTCCTCCCTCCCCTTCTCTCCCAGCCACCTCAGCCCTGTGTCTGGCTGGCTGCAAAGTCCCCCAGGAGAGGTGTGGAGGGAGAAGAGCCCGAGTGCTGATAGGGTCCAGCCCCGCAGGGGAAGCTGGGGGATCCTGTCGGGGTGGGGTGGAGGTAGCCCCCAGTTAATGGTCTGGACCAGCGTCTCGGTGATTGGGCCCCTGCCCTGGTTGCTGAGTGCCCTGTCTGATGTGTACTCCTCCGTCTATCTCTCCTTCCTTCCTTCTTTGTCTCTCTGTGCTGCTCCCCGCTTCTTTCTTTCATCTTTTTTTAAATTAATTAATTTATTTATTTTTGGCTGTGTTGGGTCTTCATTGCTGCGCGTGGGCTTTCTCTAGTTGCGGCGAGCTACTCTTCGTTGTGGTACGCAGGCTTCTCATTGCAGCGGCTTCTCTTGTTGCAGAGCACGGGCTCTAGGCGTGCAGGCTTCAGTAGTTGTGCCACGTGGGCTCAGTAGTTGTGGCTCCGCGGCATGTGGGATCTTCCCGGACCATGGCTCGAACCCATGTCCCCTGCATTGGCAGGCGGACTCTCAACCACTGCACTGCCAGGGAAGTCCCTTTCTTTCATCTCTTTAACCTGCTTTTCTCCCTGCTCTTTCCTTACTTTTCTCCTAGTTTCACTTCCAGCCTTTCCCTCTGCCTCCATCTCTCTCTGTCTCTTCTATGTGCCCCCTTTTTGTGAGTCTCTCTTTGTTTCTGTCCTCCCGCTTCCTTTCTCACACCCCTCACCCCCTCTGCCTCTCTCTCGCTCTCTCTGTTTCTTTTCTTTTTCCAGCCATTCCTCCCTGGTTTGTCCGTCTGTCCCTTTCCGCCTGTCCCTCCACGGTGCCTAGTCTCGCTGCCTCACTCTCTCCCCGCCGGCCTGTCCAGTCATCTCTTCCTCGCCCAGCCTCGCCTGTCTCCCCGTCACCCTGTCTGTCTCTCCCTCTGTTTTCCGGGAAGGCAGCTGTGATTTACGAGCTGCGGACAGGGCCAGCTGCGGGTGCGGGAGGCCCTGATTACAGTTTCCTGGAGGAAGCTGCCTGCTCGGGGATGGCAGGGTGAGAGCGTTTATACAGGGCAGCCCAGGGCTCGGAGCACGGCTGTCAACCCTAGACGGATGGAGTGCCGGAGAAGGCCCATTACTTCATTCACACCTCTTCGGGCAAACAGTAAAACACTTACACACCGCCTTGATGCAGGGCGGGCCTCCCCCCACCCCCACCCCACCCACCCAGAAACATTCCCAGCCTGGCCCAGGGTCTGGGCCTTTCTGATGGGGAGGAGTATGGCAGGGAGCCAGGGGTGGCCCATGCCCCAGAGAAAGTCCCAGACCTCCTCCCAGGCTGGGCTTTGGCACTGACCCAGGCCAGCCGCTTGTCTCTGGGCCTCACTGTCCTCATCTGTGAAATGGGTTGTAATGCTCACACAGGATAAAAAACTAAAAATCATGTATAAACTGTAGCATGCCACACAATATAAGTAATATTATTAATATCAATTTAAAATAATATTCACATTATCTTAGGTAGAAAGAAAAGTACTCAGGATTCTAAATTTGGCCCTGCAAAAGAAGGTATCCAAACAAGGCTTGATATAATCCAAGGCTGACCTTTGATGGGCAGAAAAATATAAAGTTGGCAATTATCCCCTTTTGTCTGTTTCCTAGGAAACCCGTTCAACCCAGCACCCAATTCTAGAATCTTCATTCACATGGAGGGGAAAGTGATTATTAACAGCTACTGTGTAGCCCTCTCTCTGCCCCCAATCCCGCCTGTGGGAAGCTGCATTTTCCCAGCAGCAAAGCCTTCCAGTAGAAGGAGAGCTGCCCCGGTGAACTTCGGGCATCATCCAGGATGTGGAGAAAGGACTGGAGACCGAGCTGGGATGGTGCCACTGGCTCATGACTGGCCCCATGATTCTAGACAATGAAACCGGGGACATGTCAGTTATGGCACACTCACTGCAAGCCAGGCACGTGAACCGCCAGTGCCACCGCCATTTGTAGCACCCCTACCTTGTGCCAGGCACGGGCCACCTTCTTTCTTCACTGAGTGCCCCCAGCAACCCTGCAAGGTGGGAATTGCAGCCCACATCTCATAGTGGAGGAAGCTGAGGCTCAGAAAGAGGAAGCAGCTGGCTCAAGGTCACACAGCGCGTACCTAGTGAAACTGGGCTCGAAATCCAGCTCCAAAACCCACTTTAGTCCTCCAGGTGTGGAAGAGCAGTTGGTGGGTGGGCTCTGGGGCCCGGGCCCACTGCTGGCTTCACCACTTTCTAGCTGTGTGACTGTGGGCAAGTGGCTCGACCTCTCCTGGGCTCAGCTTCCTCAGCCACCCACGGGGGAGGATGTTCAGGAACAGCCCTTACGATGACCCTGAGGATGAACCAGGATGATGCATCGGAACTGCTGAGAGTAGGGCCTGGTACACATGGGCCACATCCAGTAAACATGAGGCCATGATTCAGGCACAAAGTGTCCTCGAGCCTCAGGCCAGCCCCTGTGTCCTGCCCCTCCCAGCTCCTGGGCTCCCACTACTGGTCTCAAAAAGGACTTGGTGTCAGTTGAACACCAGTCCTTGTAAGAGGTGAGGCAGAAGCCCAAAGCTGTAACATAAGGGGTTGGCCCAGAAATAGACTTAATTCATGAAATAAAATCCTTCGCCAACCCTCTCCCCAGTCTCTCCCTGTGCTCCCCCCCAAAAGAAAGCCTGCACAAACCTGCCTGGGGAAGGAGGGGGCAGCAGAAGCCAACAAACCAAAGTGTTAGTCTGTTTCTTTCCTTGTATTGAACTGACCGATTGGAGGCATCACACACCCAGCCAGGCCTGCAGTCAAGAGCTGAGAGACCTGGGTTTGAATCAGGGTCCACACTGGGTGTGTAAATTAACCAACTCCCTCACTTCTTGGAGCCTCAGTTTCCCATTTCCAGAATGGAACTGATTATACCTACTGCGAAGGTGGTTTAAAGAGTAAGTGAGATGACTCAGTCCCAGGCCATTAATCAACAATACTTATTGAGCATTTACCATGTGCCAGGCAGTGTCCTGGACCCTGGGAATACGGTGATGAACTAGATAAAGTGTCTTTCTTCCAGGAACTCACATGCTGGTGGGGAAATTGCAGACCATGGGGTTGAGGGGGGGGATGTCTGTGGAGAAGATACGATGAAGAAGCAGGCCACGGGGCTGGGCGAGTGTGTCTGCGGCCAGGGTGGTCAGGGAAGGCCTCTCTGCCTGGTCACTTCCCTCTTCCTCCTTAAATTATGAAAGTCCTGACCCCCAGGGGTTGTTCCTTCCATGGTCAGCCAACAAGGCCTGTGATAGGCACGGACCCCTTCCAGGAGCTGGGCTCCTCTACGCTCACAAGTGCCCTGACCAGGCCTCCGCGCAAAGAGGTAAACACACCTCTTTGGGGTAAACACTTCTTCAGGGTCTTCTGGAAACCAGGTCTCCTCCCTCCCCGAGGCACCTGGCCTGGCCTCTGGTGGCCCATCTCTCCTGCTCGAGCCCCACTCACCGGAGGTAACGGCCAGGACCCTTGGCCTAATACGGCCACCAAGGGGAGGTCCCTGGAGAGGGCCTCCCCTACTTCATCCAGGGTTGTAGGGCAAAGTTCACACAGAGGGCACAGCAGATAGAATTGCCTCGGGCCTGAGGGCAGCGGGTGTCATGGCCAGTGACCGTGGCGAGGGATCCGTGTGCACAGGTGACTGGACAAGGCAGCCTAGGGTCCTGGCTGCAGGCGTCGGGTACAGCCAGTGCTGAAGCTGAGGTCTCCAGCTATGGGGCAGCTGACCACCAGCACGTCCCACATCTGAGGGACTTCCTGGAGCCCTGGGGTGAAATTTCACAGCCTAGTCCCCATCCTCTGGCGCGTCCCATCCGAATGGAGCCCACTGAGGCCTACAAATGACCCTCTGACTATAGGAATTAAACAGTACAAGCCAGACCTCTCTGGACCCCAGGGCAGCTTTGCTATTCTGTCCTGAACATGGTTAAGGACCATGAGCTGGAGGCTGCCGAGCAAAGGTGAAAGGGGGAGATACTTACCTCCCTTAGGTTCAGTCAGAGGAGGCTTCCTGAAGGAGTGGGGTTTTTTTGTTTTTTTTTTGTTTTTTTTTTTTGTGCAGTACGCGGACCCCTCACTGTTGTGGCCTCTCCCATTGCGGAGCACAGGCTCAGCAGCCATGGCTCACGGGCCCAGCCGCTCCACGGCATGTGGGATCTTCCTGGACCGGGGCACGAACCCATGTCCCCTGCATCAGCAGGCGGACTCTCAATCACTGCGCCACCAGGGAAGCCCAGGAGTGGGTTTTTTTAAGATGACAAAAGATGGTATGATAAGTAAGTTACTGAGCGCGCCCTGTGTCTAGGACTGTGCAGAGCCCGATGCACACTCTGAGATCATCATTCCACATAACAAGTTCACGAGCCCGGTACTTCCAGAGTCTCTGACTGCAGATGGGGACACTGAGGGTGATTCACGCTGGGCGAGGTCGGAACTAGGATTCAAACCCAGGCTTGTCATTCTGAGTCCATGCACTTCGGCACCACACCACGGGGGTCCCAAGTCTTAGTAGGAGCATGGGAGACAGAGGACGTGAGACCCCAAGCCTGGCCACACTGGAAGGGACCCTCATCACCCACATCACCAGCGGGAAAGCAGAGGGATTTGGCTCCCCCAGGCCATCCACCTCTGTCCCTTTTGAGCTCGGGGTCTGGGGGTTGGGGTGGGGGCAGGCGGGGTCCTGAGAACTCACACAGATGAGACAGGAAAGGAGCCTGGTGGCCTGAACCACCACTCTCTGCGCACCTGCTGTATTCTGAGCACTCGCCACACCTGACTTCAGGTTGTCTTCACACCTACAGAAGCACCATTAACCCATCAACAACATCAACACAATAACAGATCTGTATTGTGCATCCATTATGTTTTCACAATCGTACTAAATGTGGGAGCCAGGGGTGGGCAGGTGGGGAACGGTGAACGTAGGAAATATAAGGCATGAAGCCTGCCTTCAGGGGCCTGTGATCCTTGGGCAGAGGCAGCATGTGTGCAGGAAGCTACACTGGAAGGGGAATTTTGTTGTGTCTTAGACATAATCTGTAAATGCTACAGGAGGCTGGAATGGGTTGAGGGCCCAGTAATCAGGGGCTCCTGGAACAGGGGTGCTCAAGAAAGGCCTTAAGGAAGTTTCTAGTCTCTTCTCGCTCATAGACACCCTGGCCACTCCTGACTGCATGTCCCTCGTGGGATGCTCACGTACCCATGTTCACGGTCCGCTGGTCTGCCTGGATGCTTTCTCCCTGGTCTACCTGGGAACACCTACCTCTCCTGCAAGGGCGTCAGAGATGGGCCTTTTTCCATAGCTTCCCCAGCCCTCCTGACTTCCTTTGGCAGAATTAGTGGCTTCACCATCTGAGGTCTGATGACTACAGCTTATGTGAATTCCCTCTCCCTTTCTTCACAGATACCGTGTAGGTGAGGAGTCAGTAACTAGCGGAGGTAAAGTGCTTACTTTGCACAGGGCCTGGTGCACAGCAGGACTGCAAGACTACTATTGCTGTTGATGGGCACTCAGGACAGCTTTTAATTAAGTGGAATTCACTGGATAGGGGAGAACAGGAGGAAGCACGTAGCTCAGGACAGGGGAGAGGGCGTGGGTGAGTGGGGCAGGGGCTGGCTGGCCGGAAGCCTGCCCAGGGGTGGCCAGGAGGGGGCAGGGCACGCAGGGAGGCAGCATCCAAGGGGCCTGGAGTGGTGTGAAGACCTGCGGACTCGGATGCTTGACGGGGGAGCTGAGGCGGAGGAGGAAGGAGGGAGGCCGTGTGATCCTTCATCCAGATGGATGGTTCCAGCAACAGCCCAGACAGGTAAACAGTGGGGCTGGGGCCAGACAGCCCCCGCCACCCCTTGCCCGCTGACTCTGTACTGGTGACAACTCCTGTCAAGGCTTGATGAGAGGCTGCTGGCTGCTTCTGCCCCCTTGGCCCTGCTTTTAGGAGTTTTTCCCAAAGTTGGGGCACCAGGGGCTACTCCAGTGACTCAGCTTCACAAGACAGCTCAGAGGGAGAGAGAAGAGGGGCCTTTGCTTTCTCTCTCCCTCCGTGGGAATTCAGGAGGACACTGGTCTGCCAGATCCTCTGTGTTGGTTAATGCCCCCTTCTTCCAGGAAGCCCTCCCTGACCAGTCTCTTTGATCTCCCCCTCTAGTCACTCCCTCCACCCCCACAGGAACTGATGCCTCCAACTGAAGTTCCCCGAATCCACTGTCCATCCCATTTACTTGACACTTGCACTAGCGTTTGTACAGCCGAAGCCCAGTTTGCCCTCTCTGGCTGAGTGGCCTGGGCCGCTCTGAACTGCAGTCGTTTCATCTACTTCATGGGGACATGAGACAGATACTCTGTAAAACAGATTCTGATCCTGGATCTGCCACTTCCTGGCTTTGAACCTCAGTTTCTTCATCTGGGAAATGGGGATCACCATAATGCTCCCCCTCACCATGTGTGTGTGAGGACAAAGTGAAGCCCTTGTGGAAAGAGCTCAGCCCAGGGCAAAGATGAGAGAGGTTATAATGACCTCTTCACGGACAGGTAAGCACAGGGGCTCACAGAGGCAGCCCCAGCATAGTCCCTGGGCAGGGGCTCAAGGCCCAGGGTCTTGCCCTCATGTCTTTGAGTCAGGGCAAGGGATTCAGGAGGGAGGAGGTGGTGGGGTCTGGCACATTCCCCTATCGTCCTATTGATCCAAAGACCTGTTCGCCCACATCCCTCCACTCTTCAGTGTATCTTGTGTTGTTTGCTCTGTTTTATTCTTCGTATGTTGATGACTGTTTAGTTAATTAGCCTAAAGACATTCTGGCTGAATTTGGGGGCTGATTAACCAAGTATCTCTTAACTATATGGTATTTTGATTGGGGGTGGGTGTCCTTTGAAAGTTTATTTAAATTACTTTGGAGGTCTTCAGGACAATATTTCTAGTTTTGTAAAATGTAAGATCTAGTCATCAAAATGCAATTTTAGTTAATTAACTTTAAATCACATTGTTGAGATACAGCCTCAGTTTTGTTTTGTTTCAGGACAATTGAAGACATAAAAAGAACACCCCCATCCCCAAAGCAGGAGCCGCTGTAGCAGGCGAGGGGCTCAAGCTGTTCCAGCATTTGCACAGAGGACGGAGGCTGAACCCCGCCCCCCAGAGCCTGATCTGGGGGTTCTGTTGCACTCCTAAAGAGAGCTGTCAGGACACCCCTGAGGTGAACGGAAACTGGGACCAAAGGGAAGGGCTGCAGCAGGCTCCCGCGGTCCCCCCTTCCTCATGAGGCTGGGAGTGAAAACCAGACATCCAGGTCATGTAGGTGGTGCGAGGGAGGACCAAATCTCAGCAGAACTGAAGCAACGTCCCTCCATGTTATCCCTCCTACCTGTCTGTCCATCCATCCATCCATTCACCCACCTACCCATCAGATCCATTCATCTACTTGCCCACTTTTCCATCTATCCACCCACATAACCCCTGCCCACCCTCCCATCCATCCCCCCTCAATCACCTATTCATTCATCCACCCACCTATTCATCTACCCACTTAACATCTATCCATTTACTCACCTACCTAGTCACACATTAATCCCTCCATCTTTCTCTCTCTTTCTCTCTCTCTCTCTCTCTTGCTCTCTCTCTCTCCACCCATCCACACATTCACCCAAATACCCATCCAACCACCCACTCATCCATTTCTCCAGTGAATAAATATTTAAAAAGAGGAAAATCGAAGTAACATTAAGATCCCTGGGGTAGGAAAGAAGAGGGAGTCTGAGGACATGAAAGAAGAACCACGGTGCTGAAAATGGTGAATAAAAAGGTGAAAAGAGGGGGCTTCCCTGGTGGCGCAGTGGTTGAGAGTCCGCCTGCTGATGCAGGGGACGCGGGTTCGTGCCCCGATCCAGGAAGATCCCATATGCCACGGAGCGGCTGGGCCCGTGAGCCATGGCCGCTGAGCCTGTGCGTCTGGAGCCTGTGCTCCGCAACGGGAGAGGCCACAACAGTGAGAGGCCCATGTACCACAAAAAAAAAAAAAGTAAAAAGAAAGAGAAATGCCTGAGGAGGTAGGTGGGCCAGGCCTGGTCCCAGTGGGCCACAGGAGGTGTGAGTCTGGGGCCTGAGGCTGAGCTGGTCGTGGGGCAGAGGTGACAAGGAAGGCAGGGGCCAGCAGGAACCCCAGACCCTGGGGTCTCCCTGTCACAGCCCTGGTGCCATCACCACCAGTGACCAGCAGCCTTGGCACAGGCAGGAGCTGGCACCGGAAGAAGGGAATTTGATATGGAAGAAAGCAGCAGCCCTGAGTCTAGATTGGGCTCTGCTTCTCATTGCTCGCGTGACCTCCCTGAGCCTCTGTTTCCTCGCTGGCAAAATGGACATAGTCTTTCTATCTCCTGGTTTGCTGGAGGAGCAAATGAAATAATGCTGGTGAAGAGCTGCACACAGGTGAGGTTGTTGGAAGCGGAAGAAATCCAGATGGGTCTGAAGTAGCTGGAGCAGGGCTGGGGTAGGGGTCCAGCTGCGGGGTTGGAGACCTATGACAGCAAGAGGTGAGCCGGCAATTATGTTCAGAAGGGATATATTCAACCCCGCTGGCCCAGCTGATTGAATGGCGAATAACAGGATGTTTTTAAAAAGGTTTCCATCTGCCCCTCCGGCCCGCAGGCGGGAGCTACCACCCTGGCACCCTCTTCACTCATCCACTGTCGAGGAGCGTGAAGCATGAAGGCGAAGGAAGAGCCCAGGATCCAGATCAGACCCAGCTGCCTCTGGCCATGTGACTTTGAACCGGCTGGTAACCTCAGGGCAAACTGAGGATGGTTGGGTGGTTGAGAGTAAATAAAAAGACATCCCTTCTCTCCCCCTCTGTCCTCACTTTGTTCCAGAAAATTATTCAAGGCTGATGTAAAGTACCTGGCACACAGTGGGCACTCATTCATCCAAAACCACTCTCAGAGCGGCCTCTTGGTGGCTGGCCCTGTGGCCCCCGCCCCTGTGGCCCAGCCAGAGACCCCATCCCGCCTCTCCCCTGGGACGTGGTGGGCTTTGGGGAAAGCAGGACCAGCGGCCCCAGAGGAGAAGGCTGGGGGCACGGGGGCCCGGGCAGCTGCCCTGGGACGATCTGTCAGGTGCAAGCTGGGCTGCGGAGATGCGTCGTCTCGGGGGCATCCCGGCATCTGCACTGCCTGTTTCTTTCCTGGCACTCAGTCATCAATGCGCGGCCGCTGAGCACAGGTTCTGGCTTCCGGAAGTGTTGGGGGTGCCCAGCTGGGGGCCCTCGAGCCTCCAACTGGCTTGGACACAGGGTTCACTGAGCCCAGGGCTGGGGAACCAGAGGTGGGGGTGGGAGGTGGGAGGTGTTGTCCCAAACAGACAGACAGACAGACGGACCGAGCCAAGATGGCCCCCAAGCTTAGTCACTGTTTCAACTTTTCACATTTGAACCCAACACAGCGGATGTCAAACTCAGGCCCCTGCCCAGACTCCCACATCCTCCCTCCCTGCTCCGGGCCCCTCTGCCTCCGCCTCCTCGCCCCCCACCCCCGCCGGGAGTTTATGGATGGCTCCCAACCTCACCCTGACACTGTGGGGTCCTCACTTCCTGTGTTTATCTTGGAGAGGGATGGGGCTCTCTCCTCTCACCCACCGGGGCGGCTGACTGGCCGCCCCACGCAGGTTACAGCGCCTACGCTCATGGCACACAGCACGCGCGCGCGCGCGCATGTGTGTGTGTACGCGCACACACACGGGCACCGGTGTGTTGGTGTCCCGGGCAGTGTCTGCGGGGCCAGGAAGCCCGGCTCTCCTTCCAGGATCTTCATGTCCCCTGAGCAGGTCTGTAGGGGTGTGAGGGGATAGTGTGTCATCCCTGGGGACCCGAGTCATGTCAGGTGGAGGCAGGCACACAACGGACTGGCTGCATCCCCAGGCACAGCTCTCTCCGGCCTCCCCCGTGTCGCCCTTGCTTTGCCAGGAGAGCCGAGGCTCAGCGAGGTGACGTGGCAGCAGAGTCAGAGAGCGGCTGAGGGGGTGGACGGGAGTCGCGAACCCAAGGTGTGCCTTTTTTTTCTTTCCTTCGTAGCTGCGTGGTTTTTCACCCCAATTGGAAACATTAAAAAGTATAATGAAGAAAAATAAAATAATCCATAATTCCATGAAAGAGAACCATTGTTAACATTTTGTATATATCTTCCAGACTTTCTTCATGTATATATACATGCATATAGAACTTGTTTAATTAAAAAATGGGATTGTATTATGCATACAGCTTCTTTCCCTCCTTTCCCCCTTCCCTCCCTCCTTCCTTCCTTTCTATCTGTTTTACTTTTTATTATTACAAAACTCAACATATACGAATGTAGAGAGAATAACACAAACCCCCAACACACGGGTACGGGGCACGGGGTTCCGGTAGTAAGTCTGGGTGAGCATCTTGTCCGGAAGTCGCTGTCCTTGCCCTGGATCATTTTCTCAGAGAATTGTCTGGACCAAGGGAGCACAAAGGGTCTGGAAGATTCTGCTCCTGGTACCCAGTGGCTTCCTCCCAGAGCAAGGTTAACCGTCCACCGCCCTTCTCCCACCTGCACCCCCAGGGAGGGTCCAGTTCCCTCCCCTTGGAAACACCAGAGGTCCCACTCTGAAGGCTGGGAGGGGTCCTTGGGGTCCCTGAGAGGTAGGACATGTGCAGGGAGAACCCAGACCTCCCCCATCTCCTCTCATACCATCCCTTCCCTCACCATTGCTCTCAGCAACCCCACAGCCAGCTCCAGCTGCCCTAACCCTTGGAACCCCTCTTCTCCCATCCAGAGGAAAATCTGCTCAGCAGCCAACAGACGTGATGCCTAATGACCAGTTTGATTTCCTGCACCGCATTGCTCACACATGGAGCACCCAAGGGTCCCAAAGGTGAGCAAGGCCCCTTGGAGATCGGGCAGTGGAGGAGGCCTCGTGTACACAGCAGACAAGTGTTGGGGGCTGTAGCCAAGGAATAGCATTAATCTCACTCAGCCTTGGTCTCCTCATCTGTGAAACGGGGATGATACTTGTACCAGCCTGGTTCGATTGCTATGAGCACTAAATAAGGTCATATACCAGAAGCACCTTTACACGTGACAAGAGCTAAACCTTGTTTGCTGTTATTTTCAAGGGAGCTGATGCCTGATCCAAACGCAGCATGTTGGTGGCAGAGCTGGCCCCCCTTACCCAGAGAAACAATGTAAAGGGCACATCCTCATGGAGCTTACAACTAAATCATTAAAACAAATGATCATAAATTGTGCCAAGTACCATTAGGAAGACAGAGGACTGGACTGGACTGGAGAACAGATTGGGTTACCAGTTGGAGGCCTCCCAGAGGAGGTGACATTTAATCAGAGACATGAAAGATGAGATCTCGGTCTTGGGAACAGTGGGGAGAAGAGTGTTCCACACAGAGGGAGCGACATGTGCAAAGGCCCTGAGGTGGGGGATGAGCTTGTTGAGTTTCAGGGAACAGAAAGGAAGCCAGAGTGGCTGGAGCAGAGTGAGTGAGCAGAGAGTGGCCGGACAGCGCTGGGGGCGGGGGTGGGCATGGCTCCTGGGTGTCATGCATCTCCATCCTGGCTGATGCCTGGCTGTTGTCTGATTAGGCTCCACCAAATCCCTCTTCCTGGCATGTGAGTCCACTTGCCCCTGGACAGGGCTTGGGTCTTTGTTCCCTTTTGCCTCCCCCAGTACCTCATTCAAGGCTTAGCACCCAGGGCCCCTCGAAGCCCCAGACCCCTGGGTGGGCGGGCGCCTTCTCCAGGCCTCTCCAGACTGTGCAGCCCTGACTTGGCCTTGACCAGAGTATGCAGTGGGCCTGGGGCCAGGCCAGGGCTGTGGGAGGCCGGTCTCCCTCCTGCTTTCATCTGCCGGTGAGATCTCTTTCATCGGATCTGTTGTTTTTAGACCATGTGCTGGGCTGTGGACAGTGAGTGAAAGTTCAGGAACACACCCTTATAAATCTGCACAGAATAAGAGAAGGATCCAAGCATCCGGGTGTACAACACCCCATGGGCCCTCCCCTCCCCCATCCCACCAAGGACTCCTTGGGGCCTACCGTCAGGGGAAAAGCTAAGAAAACTGAGGAACTGGGTGAGTGACAGGCAGACTGGAACTGGAGAGGAACTGGATGCATGGAACCCAGCACCAGAAGGGCAGGGTCTTGCTCAGCATCACATGGCATGTGGGACCAGAGCTAGACTAGAACCCAGGACCTGAGCACCCAGCGGGGGATGGATGCTGTAAGGGAGATGAACTATTGCTGTGAGAAGCACCCAGGTGTGGGATGGCACACCAGGCCAGAGTTGGGGCCTCTGGACCAGCTGGGTGACCTTGGGTGACCTTGGGCAAGTCCGTACCCCTCTGAGCCTCTGTTTTCCTCCTCTGTAAAGGGTTTCTGCCTATAATGTTGAGAGGCCCTGAAATCACATGACACCAGGCCAAGGGATTCTGTGAGCTGCAAACTGATGTATCTGTGCAAGGCTCTTCATCTTTGTTTTTATAGTTGTTTGTTATTTTTTAACCAATCAGTGCTGCACTCCATCCTTGCAGGTACATTCTGTTACTGTCCAGCTTGGGTTAAAGGTAGGTGGCAGGGGTTGAAAATCAGACTAACTCACATGACATATTTAGCAAACAACACAGTGCTGATCCAGCATCTGGCACCAATTTGCATGCCTCTGCTGACAGGCAGCTCACCACTGAACAAGGCTGCCATGTTTCATGGTGGAACAGCTCTGATTAGTCATACAGTGTCTCTCACATTGAGCTGAAGTCTGCTCCCCATGCTGATGTCTCTGGCCCTGGAATAATCCCAGTTACCCATTTCTGTGGTGATCCTTTCAGAGTCCCATGGCCCTGGGTATGCTGCCCTGCCAGCTCCAAGAGGCCAGGCTGATTCTGATTTCTGGGGTCTTTCTCTTCTCTTTTCTGAGTTTTCTATGATGACTATGTGCTGCTTTTTCTATTTTTAAAATTCATTTTAAATTATATTATTTGTGAGAACCAAACAATATAAAAAGAGGAAATAAAAGTCCTCCCATTTCTCTCCCTCCAAACCCCACTCTACCCGAGGCCCAGAGGAGCATCCTTCTAAGTTTTTCTGTGCCTTTGGTTATATATATACATAAACACAGAACCACATAGAGACCACTGAGCAGGCTACACAGGGAAGGGGTTGACCTTGCCTGCAGCATGCACTTGAATCCTACCCCTTAACCTCAGTTTGCTCATCTGTAAAATGGGGCAATTGTGGTACCTACTGTGCAGGATCATTATGAGAACTAAATGAGTTAATGCACACGAAGTGCTTAAACCAGTGCTGAGCACATGGGAGCCATCGGAGGTGTTTATTTTTCCAATTAAAAACAAATGGGGTCATATGTGCATTTCTTCCTGCAACTTGCATTTTCATTGTGGACAGCTTTCCATGTGGGCACAGGTAGTTCCGTCTCATCTTGTTAATGGCTGCACGGTGGCATGTTTGTGACTGTACCCATGATTTGTCCATTTTTAATACCAGGAAAAGTCATTTTTTAACAAAAGCCCCAGGGTGAGGCCCTTAGGCAGCCAATCGCCACTGTTGGTGTCATTTTTTTTTTTTCCCTTGGAAAACCTTTAGTTCTCTCCTTGGTGGCCCACAGTGTCCCTGAGCAGGCCAGGCCAGCTCTTGGGGGTAGGGACCAGGCTCTGACCCAGAAAGCAGCTGGGCTCAAACAGGATTTAATCCTGGTGGTGGTGGTGGTCGGGAGAGGGTGAGTGCAAAAGAGAAGTGACCCCATAATGCCTGTGGTGTGGCTAGGGTCCCTCAGAGAGTGGCAGGGCTAGTCAGGGAAGGCTTCCTGGAAGAAGCAGGATCCGAGTGGAGCCTTGAGGAGTAAGAGGGAGTTGGATAGAGCTATGTAGCAGATACGGATGGGGTTGGGGGAGGTGTACTTGTCGCAGAGATGAGCCCATATGGGACAGTGAGGGTTTGGGGTATCTAGAACTAAAAAGCCACACACAGGAAAAGGAAGACCTTGAATACCAGGCTGCATGTGGGCTTCCCCTGCCAGGAATAGGGAGCCACTGAAGGTTCTGGAGAGGGGGAGTCTCCACTCTGTGTGACCCTGAGAAAAGCTCTAAGCCTCTCTAAGCCTCAGCGGCCTGTGGGCCTGGAATAGATTTGGGGGAGGTGTAGGGGGTTCCTTAGGGGCTAAAATTTGGGATCGGGCCCTGCTTGCTCTAATCAAGGGGACCCAGAGAAGTGGGGGCAATGTCAGAGGTCAATCCCTGCCTTCAGATCCCTGCTTCACAGAATTCAAACCGTTTCCTTTCCTTTTAACCTGCCGGCTTTCCAGAGAGATCTGATTTTGCAAACATGTTTTCTTAGCCGAGGGGAAATGAGTGCTATGCAAACAATGAAGATAGCTGTGCGTGATAAGGGCCTCCAGGCTGTTCTGGCAGCCTGGCCTGAATGGAAAAGAGGGACCGGGGTCAGGTGGCCCTGGCGCCACTGGCTGCTGTAGGCATGGAGAAGGCACAGGGCCTCAGAATGTTCAAGCTGGATGGGGCCTTGGGCATTATCCTCCCCAGAGCGGTCCAGGGAGGGCAGGGACTTGCCTAGGGCACATAGCAGGAGGGCCTGACCCTCTGGTAGTGCTGTCCCCTGCACTCAGTGGGAGGGCTGGCCAGACTCCCTTTGTCTGTATCGGGCTGTGCTGCTTGACCCATGCTTGGATCCTGTGTCTGGCCGATGGTGGCCCTGGAAGGTCCTCTCCAGGTAGGGACTCATGGATCAGGGAGGAATTGGGTGCTTGGGGTCAAGGAAGGGGCGCTGGGGTAAAAGGTGTGTCTTCTGCCTGAGCACTGGTTTTAAGCCTTGATGGAGAAAAGGGCAAGCGAAGAAGCTACCCAAGCCGTTGTCATGGAGACCACGAAAGACCAGGGCCCAGGGATGGCTGCCGCATAACACGGTGACAAATCCTGAACTAGAGTTGGCCTAAGCTCACCCCGTGGCCACCTCACTGCAAGCCCCACAGCAGCTCTGGCACCTGGAAGCTCAGGGTAGGGGGTGGGCACACCCGGTGAGGCTCTTTCATGGAGCACCTGTAGCTGGGGCGGCAGTAAGGCCCCTACCAAGACATTAAGACTCTGAGCAAACTTGTTACAGGACGCGGTGGGCAGGGCACGCCTTGGGAGGTGCAGGGAGCAAGCGGCCTTCCAGCTGGGGGTGGGGAGGGGGCCTGGTGGGGAGATGAGGTCTAAGAACCTTCTTCACCTGGGTATTGATGTCAGGGTGATCTCATGGGTACCTGCAGGCCCGTGAGGCCTGGGTCCTTTGCTCTACATCGAGCCCACGTGCTTGGGGTCTACTGGGCTGACCCCTCAGTTCAGAATGAACAAGTCTCTCTTGCCCTCTGGGGTGCCGGGCACTGTGCCAGGAGCTTTCACACCTGGTGGGGCTGGTATTTGTTCCCAGATAAGGAGAGCGAAGTTCCTCAGCGGCCCTGAAAGTCCCCTCTCGGGGACATTCACACCCCACCCCACCCCCCGACCCCCCTGCACCATGTGCTTTTCCTAGGAGAAGCTGTTAACAGTGGAATTGCTGGCACTGCAACGGACTAAAAGTGGGAGACGTTGCTGGGCTATTTGCACTCCTGGGGGCACCCACAGCTCCAGCCAAGCACCAGGGAAGAGAACCAACTTCCATGGCTGCCCCAGCTCCCCATCAGTGCCTCCTGTTCCACTTTGGGAACCAGGGATGTGGGATGCTTTCCCACATCATTTCATCTTCCTGAGGACCGCTCCACTCAGAACCACGCAGCGAGGCACAGCCGTATCCCTTCCACTGTCTCTGCTGGTCAGTAAGATACCAAAGTCAGCTTAGCCACTGTCTCACACACGTGACCAGCAAAAGACTCAGGGCTTGGCCTGACCTAACCTTGGACAATGAGGCAGGCAAGAGGGGCAGGCAGTCCCAAAGGCCCCATCCTTCCCTGGAGCCAATCTCCTTTGTGCAACCTCTCTGGGCCTCAGTTTTCCCACCTGTAAAATGGGGGTCATAGAAACAATACCTCATAGGCCTGTTGTCTCTCTCTCCAATGCCTCACAAGGGCACTGATCAAACTTAGAGGCCAAGGTTCACCTGCTCCCTATCCTATACAGCAGGGGTCCCCAACCCCTGGGCTGTGGACCGGTATCGGTCTGCAGCCTGTTAGGAACTGGGCCGCTCGGCAGGAGGTGAGCAGCGCGAGCGAGCAAAGCTTCATCTGCTGCTCCCTATCGCTCCCCCTCACTTGCATTACCCCCTGAATCATCCCCGCCCTCCCCCACCCCCCACCCCGTCAGTGGAATAATTGTCTTCCATGAAACCAGCCCCTGGTGCCAAAAAGGTTGGGAACCACTGCTATACAGGACTAGATTCCCTGTTTGCTTCCCATCAAGCCAGGGCCACCAGCAGCCCATGGGCGGCCATGCTGGGTCCATAACTTGGCACCTCTACTTCCCAGCCTACTCCCCAGTGACCTTAGGCAAGTTCCCAAGCCTCTCAGAGCCTCTGTTTCTTCCTGTCTAGAATGGGGACTATAGCAGCACCTCACTCACTGAGTTGTTTTGAGGATTAAGTGAAACTTAGCCCGGGACTTAGTATTTAGTTTATACTCAAAAAACATCAGCCATGAATGCAGCTGAGAAGCACAGTAAATATGGAGAATAGAAAGTGTTTCATCCCCAGGGAGGCCACATCCATCTCGCTTTATTAGATCATAAGTGCTTTTAACAAGGCAAACAGCAGACGGCAGGCAGCCCGCCAGCAAGGGCCAAGAACCCAAGTCTAGTCCTTCAAGCCCCTGGACATCAAAAACAACAACAGAAAAGGCCGAACATCAAAGAATGAACAACAAGTCCAAACATTTCACTGAGCTCTTATCTTAATTAAAGCAAGTCATATGCAGGGGTTTTGATGACACAAGTTGAAAAGCCAGGGTCTAGTTTTATTGGATTTTGCTGACACCCACAGAGAAGTCTGTGACTTGCCCAAGGTCACCTAGCACCCTGGGGCCGGAGTCAGGGCCCAAACCCAGGCCTCAGATGCTAGAGCCAGGGTCCCTTCCATAACCCCTGGCCCCTGGCCTCAGCCTGAGCAACCAGGATCCAGGGTTGGAGTGTCAGGGAGAGGCATTAGTTCATTCATTCATCAATATATTTACTAATATTAAATGAAGATCTATCTTCCAGGCACTGTTCTAGGCTCTGGGTTTACATCAATGAGCAAGATACTGTGGTGGGGAGGAGAAGGGAAACAGATGTCAACAAATAATACAAATACCTATTTCATTGCAACTGTGGTAAATGCTATTCCCTATGCCCCTTCTCTGAGCTCTGGGATTCCTTAGTCAAAAGAACATAATAGAAGTGTTACTGTAACACTTTCTGGGCCCACACCAACTTCCCTTCTCTTGGAACCCAGCCACCATGGTATGAGGAAATCCAAGCTGCTCCATGGAGAGGTCCACACAGGGAGAAACGGACTACCAGTCATGTAAGTGTTCCATCTTGGAAAGGGATCCCCCAGACCCAGTCAACCAGCCCCAGCTGACACCCTGTGGAGCAGAGACCAGCTGTCCCTTGCTGTGCCCTGCCCAAATTGCAAATTCACAAGCATAACAAAAGATTGCTGTTGCGTTTCAAGCCATTAAGTTTCAGGGTGGTTTGTTATGTGGCCACAGGCAACTAGAACGGTACGTTTCACTTTCCTGGGGGTGGGGTAGGTTCAATGGTGACCTCATTTTATAGATGAAGAAACTGAGGCTCAGAAGGGTAAAATGGCTTGCTCGACATCACACAGGCAATGAGTGGCAAAGCCGGATTCAGTGACTTCAAATCCTGTATTTTTCCATCCTACCTCATTACTGTCGGCTCAGCAGCATGGCCACCAGGAGCATCTGCATGAACGCCTTCCTGACTCAAAAGCAGTAAACTCCAAAGGTGAGCTTTCAGGCTTGGTACAAAATGAGTGAGGAGACCATTTTTGAGCAAGGAAGCTTCCAGCATTCTTAGAGCCCTTCTAACTGTGCCATGTGGATGGGTGTCTGCTAGTTGTTTAGTAAGGAGACTCCATAGTGATGTTTGAGACAAGCAAAGAGAGGCTCATTTCCCTGTTCTGGGTCTTTCTTTCCCCATCTGCTGAAAGGGAATGAGAAAACCATCCCTGTTCTGCTCAAGCTGCGGCCGGAGATGAGCTTACAGATAACGTATGACGTCTTCCCCAGAGGCCCCTTGTCAGATGCGAGAATTCCATTTGGAAAGAAATGAATAATAGCTAAGACTCCCACGATGAGAATTTTAATGCAAGGAAGTCCATGGTAGGCAGGCAGGGAGAGGGCAAAACCTATCCCTGGAGGCTTTGTAAGTAAAGCCCCCTCCAAAATGTGTTGCTCCTGAGGCTGGAAACAGCCTAGAAAGCTACAGGTTGGGAGGCAGGAGCCCTGGGTTCTGATCCCAGCATTGCCCCTGATATGCTGTGTGACCTTGGCCAAGTCACTGTCCCTCTCTGGATCCTCATACATACAATAAGAAGATGAGCCAGCTGATTTGGAAGATCCTGATGGTTGCCAACAAATAGGCAGGGATGACCAATCCCAAAAAATCTGTGAGAAACTTCCCCAGCCCCCAACCCCAGAAGCTCACTGAGTTTAGCAGCTGGTGAAGAACAAATCCCTTGGGCTGTTTCTAGAAGCAATGATGTAGGTGAGCTCCACTAGACAAATCCCACCTCCCCTCCTCCTCCTCCTTCTCCTCCATTGTCATAGTTATTATTTATTTGACTTTTAGATGGGCCACCCAGAGTTCTTTTTAAAGATAAAAATATAACTCAGAGCTTCCACCAGCAACCCAATCCCATCTGCATGATGGAGGGTTGCACTCAATAGATTTGTTCCCTCTAGCTCTGACCCCTTTAAGGTCTTATAAGATGAGGGAGCGCACTTTAAATATCAGATTGAAGATAACGATGCCAATATTGATGCTGATGAAGGTGGCCATCCCATACCAGCACTCACTCTGTGCCAGGCACTGTGCCCACTTTATAGGTACCATCTCGTTAATGTCTCACACTGGGCCTATAGAGTAGTCAACTCTCATTCTTGCTTTTATACAGATGAAGAAACTGAGGCCTGGAGGAGGAGAGTAATTGTCCATGTTTGCAGAGTTAGTAGTCGAGATCCAGACCTAGGCAGTCTGCCTCCAGAGCCTCACTTCTGAATAATTAGGCGCTTTTGCTCCCTGGCAACAAGAGCCAGAATCAATACAACCACTACTGCTACCATTACTGCCTCCTTTACTGAGCACTTGTTACGTGCTTATTATTATGTGTGAGGCCAGGGCTCTACACCTTGTTCTCCAAAATCCATGCTGCAGAACCAATTAAACCAAAACTTGGTGACTTGAAACAATGGCAGTTCTTTCTTTTGTTTATGACTCTGCAATTTGGGTAGGGCTCAGTGGGGACAGCTCACGTCTGTCTCGGCTGGGATGCCTGCAACACCTGGGGCAGGAAGGGCTGGGGGCTGGCTGGCCGTCCCCCTCTGTCTTCGTGGAGGCTCAGGGCTTCCCTGCGTGGTCTCTCCAGCTCAGCTCCACTCAGGGTGGTCAAATTCCTTACAGGGCGATGGGGGTTCAATGAGACGAAAGCGAAGCAGCAAGGCTTCTCCTGACCCAACTGGGAAGACTGGCAGCGTCACTCCTGCCACATTCTGTTGGCTACGAGCAAGCACTGAGGCCAGTCCAGATTCCGGGGGAGAAGAACTGAGCCCCACATCTCAGTGGGAGGAGGGTCGGAGGATTTATGGCCATCTTTAATTAATTAATTTATTTATTTATTTTTGGCCGTGTTGGGTCTTTGTTCCTGTGCGCGGGCTTTCTCTAGTTGCAGCGAGTGGGGGCCGCTCTTCATCGTGGCGCGCAGGCCTCTCACTGTCGCAGCCTCTCTTGTTGCGGAGCACAGGCTCCAGACGCTCAGGCTCAGTAGTTGTTGCTCACGGGCCTAGTTGCTCTGCGGCATGTGGGATCCTCCCAGACCAGGGCTCGAACCCGTGTCCCCTGCATTGGCAGGCAGATTCTCAACCACTGCGCCACCAGGGAAGCCCTATGGGCATCTTTAATCCACCACACTTATGCTCTTGAGTAAGGACCTGTACAACCTATGAGATTCATTTATTCACTCACATTTATGGAGCGTGGACATGCAGACACTCTTGCAGGCCCCGGGAGAGAGCAGGGTATGGAGATGTTATTATACCCACTTTACAGATGAGGCAATGGAGAGTTAAAAAGGTTTAAGTGCCAGTAAAAGGGCCCAGCACTTTCCCTGTAGACTCTTGCTGATTCTCGACAAGAGCACGAGGTGAAGAGCTCGAGGTGAAGAGGTGATTCTCGACAAGAGCACTGTGATTGCCGGCCTTGAAGTGGAAGAGCTGGATTTGAACCCTGGTCGATGGGATTCTAAGGCCAGGCAGTCACCCAGCAGCCCATGCTGCCTTGTCTTAGCATGTTCTACATCTGCTCTTCACTGTGACACTGATGCAGGGGGCCCAGAGGACGTGCGGGCACTCTTTGGGAAGGGCCAGGCTAGTGGAAGAGAAGGCCCGTTGGTGCTGTTGAAAAGCCAACCCCAAGGAGAGCGTGAGGGAGGGAAAGGCCAGAGCACGGATGATGGCGCAGCCTGAACCGGTTGCCACGGCAACTGCAGGGCCTGTCTGGAGCCAGCAGCTTGCCAGGCCTTGGCCCCATAAAGCCTGGGAGGGAGGCAGAGGGGGTGGGCCGGCAGGGCATAAATCAGGGAGTTCTATGCCCCTGACTCCGGGCAGACGATTTATGGGGCTGCTCAGAGCCCAGTGGATGCGCTGGGGAGAGAGGAGAGGATCTCCGTTCCCACCGCCCCTGGGGCCCTGCTTGGTGAGGGTTGGGCAGGAAGAGGCGCCTGAGCCTGGGAGCCCCTCCAGGCCACCCTCGGCGCTGTGGGAGGGCCCTGCCCCCACCAGGCATGCACCGGTCCCTCTGTGCCCACCTAACCAGCATGCTGCCCCCATGCTGACAGAAAAACTTCAAAAAACAAGTCTTATCCTTGACTGCTTGAGATGCATGCCGATATTTTCCATCCTATTCCGTTCTGTTCCTTTTGTAAGATGCTGGTCACAACCCACTAAATTAATGTCATGATTCAGTCATGGTTTGTGACCTGCAATTAGATAAACACTGAGCCAGAGGAAGCCAGAAGGGGAAACTGAGGCTCCCTCAGCCCTCCCTCCCCGCATACAGCTGGAACAGATTTTATCGTCATCATTTCTTCTATCATCCCCAGAAGCACCTGGGTCTGCCTCCAAGATCCAAGCTCGTTCCACTATCCAGCCAACCCAGATAGCAATCCAAGAGGGAACCAACTTCCTTAGGAGGTAAGGAGCCACCCATCTCTGGAGTCATTCAAGCAAAAGTTGAACAACTCCCTGCTGCGGTGCTTCACAGGATCCCAGCATCCCTCACGGAGGGGGCAGACCTGATGCCTCTGAGCTGATACAGGATGGCAGGCAGGCAGATGCTGACTGCTGAGTCATGAATGGGATGGGAGAGAAGCTGTGTGCCAACCAGAGCAGCCGGGCTCAGAGCTTCCGGCTGGCTCAGACAGGGAAGCAAGTGTGTCATCAAGAAGGTGAGTGTGCCTGGTGGGGCCCTGGCAGAGACAGAGGGCAGGCAGCTGGGCCCATTAGGCAGGGGGCCCTGGCACCCAGCCCCCTCTCTCCTGGCACCTCTGCACCCACCTGTCCAGACCTGAAGGCGGCTTGTGCCTCCCTTGGCTGGTCTCTTCCTCCCTGAACAAGCCCCACAATCGCTCTATCCCCTCACCTCCTGCCCCGGTAAAGGTCTGCTCCTCTCGGCTGGCCTCTCAGCCCTCTGCCTCCAAAAGAAAGTTCCTCTTACCAGGTCCTGCTGAGATGCTAAGAATTGCTGGTGACAATATTTCAGCACAGCGGAGGGGCCTAGTGCTCCAGATTCAGACGGATCTGGGTCCCAGTCCCCGCGCAGCCACGCACCAGTTTGAGACCTTGAGCAAAATACTTCACCTGTCCAAGCCTAGTTCTTTCACCAATAAAATGGGGTGATAATTCCTACCTTGGGATTATTGATAGGGGAAGATGTCCACAGCACATTAAGTTAAAAAGGCAAATATGTTCCCATGTTTGTTAAAAACAAAAAACCTACGTTTATATGTTTGCGTGCACAGAAAAGTTTGGAAGAAAACACCCAAACAGGTAGCAGAGGGACATTGGAAGCAGGGAGAGGTGGACGATTTTTATCTCAAACTCTATACACTCCTAAATTTTTGAAAAAGTTGAAACCAATAAGCATGTATTAACTGTGTCACAAATAAAGTGAAATTTTAAAAGTCTGCTGCCCCCATTCATTCTTGTTGTGAGACTTAAAAGGGCAAATGTACAGAGAAGGCTCAGCCCAGCATCCACCCATCCCTCACTCCTGGTTCATTCTTTCTTCCAGGGCTTTTGTGGAATCCCAGGGTTGTTGGGTTTTTTTTACACTGATGAGTTAAAGATGTATAAAGATATATAAAATTTCTCTTCCAATTAATCGGACAACCGATGACTCTCCTTCACAACAGAGAATGTTTGCTGACCACAGTCTGGCCCGGAACAGCTGAGTGGTGGAGTCTCATGAGTATCAGTGGTCCTCCTTTCTCTGCCTGGGAAAAGCCGCCTTTAAACGTCACACCAACCCTATGGGGTAGACACTGTTATTGGCATTTTATAGAGAAGGCGAATGAGGTTCAGAGCTAAAGGTCTCATCCAAGGTTAAAGAGATTGTGAGGGGCGGGGCTGGGGGAACCTGAGTCCTTCCACCTGACCCTTGTGCCTGGAGCCTCTCTAGGGGTTTCCCCTGGAACAGGAGTGGAATTTCCGCTCTGGGTGACTGGAGGACAGGACTAGGAGCAAAAACATGAAATGGGGGAAGCGAGGCTCAGTTACTGCCGGCCTCTTCTGCTCCAGGCCTGAGCTCAGTCCTTTTGCTCCTTTAATCCTCACAGCAGACCTCCATATCCTCAGAGCCTCCACACTGGCTGTTCTGTCTGCCTAGAATGCTGTTCCACCACAAGTCTGAACTTTGGATTTTCTCAACATTCAGGTTTCCTCAGAGAGACCTGCTCTGACCATCCAGGTTCAACGAGGGCCACCCCATGACCCTGGCCAACCCCCATCACTGTGCACCCCTTCTGGCTTTATCGGGCATAACGCTGCCACCTGGTTTACTAGGAGTTAATAGGATACACTATTGTCTGTGTCCACCCTGGAGGGCTGGGCCTGGCCTGCTGGCTAGGGAGCGCCTTTCCATGTACTTGGAATGGTGCTCTGTGCACACAGTAGGCACTCAATAAAGATCTAGCAGGCAGTGTTGGTGCTTCACCCACATCCCCTCAGCATCCTCTTCCTGTGCATCCTGACCCCAACACTTCCAACTTCCACCCCCTGCAATTCTCATGGGGGGCTTTTCTGGCTGCCTGAGTCTTCCCTGTCCACACACTGGTCAAGCCAGGGGTGGGGTGTCACTGTCCCCGGGGCATCCTTCAGGCAAGGACAGATGGAAGCTGGTGGACTAGTACCCCAGCTCCCTCCCCTCGGCTGGAGTCACTCTGGGGCATTTTATCCACTGTCTCCCTGAGCTTTGCAGAGGGACCCAGCCCCAGTTTCCCAGGACAGCAGCAATCTGCTGAACAGTACGCTGCCCTTTGTTTATTGTTTCCTCCCCCGCCTGACTGCATTAGTTTCTAGGGCCACCATAGCAAAATACCACAAACTGGGTAGCTGAAAGCAACAGAAATGTATTGTTTCACAGTTCAGGAGGCCAGAAGTCCAATATTAAGATGTCGACAGGGTTGATTCCTTCTTGCACGCTCAGAGGGAGAACCGGTTCCGTGCCCCTCTCCTACATTCTGGGGGTTGCTGCCAGTCCTTGGCGTTCCTTGACGTGGGACAGCGTAACTCTGATCTCTGCTTCCATCAGCACATGGCATTTTCCCTGTGTGGGTGTCTGTCTTCGCATAGCTGTCTTCCTTCAGTGTGTGTCTATGGGCCCACATCCTACAAGGTCACCAATCATTGAATTAGCATCCACCCTAATCTAATATCACCTCATCTTCACTTCATTGCAGCTGCAAAGACCCTATTTCCATATATGGTCACATTCACAGACACCAGGAGTTAGGACTTGAACATTGTTTTGGGGGGAACACAGTTCAGTCCACAGCACTTTCCCTGTCTCAGTCCCCCTGACTTCCCTGTGGTTCTTCCTGGGAGCACTTTTCAAATACTTGCATGCAAATCCTTGTCTTGAGTCTGCTTCTGGGGAAGCACAGGCTAAGATAAAATACTTGTTGAATGAATGACTGAAGTTTGACAGAGGAGGAAACTCACAGGGATGAGAGCCCTTGATCAGGGACTGATGCTATTGCTGGTGAGCACAGAGCTGGAACTTTACCCCGCATCTGTCTGTTTCAACAGCCCCCAAGCAGAGGGGCTATGCAGAGCTGCCTGTCGACAGCACGGTTGCTCTTAAGGTAGTGAGCTCCCCGTCCCTGGAAGGCTGCAAATGTGCCAGCAGGAATGGCTGCACAAGGCTGAGAGTTGGTTTGGGTGACCTCAAAGACCCGACTAGCCCTGACATCTGAGTCTGTACATTTTAAAAGCATGTGGTAAGAAATCCAGGCCTCAGGGTCAGAGAGCAGAATAACCTTCCCCTGACCTCCCCAGAGCCTCGCAACAAAGCCAAGTTTCCCCAGAATCAGCTTTAATTTGATGTCTCTTCTTCTCGTTTATTAAAGGGACACAAAAGAGAGAAAACCACTTGAATTGTCCCCTAGACGGGCTGGCTATAAATGTCTCCATAAAAGGGCCCAGCCTGGGCTCTGGTGCCCAGCAATTACAGCTGCCGTGAGACCCGCCCAGACGACCAGCCCAAGGCACCTCTTTGGTCTCCACCCTGCCCAGGCAGGTCACTGCCAGCAAGAGTACCTCTTGTGCGGGGCAGGCTATGGACCCCGAGTTTCCCCCAGGAACTCTATAAACACTCCCAGCTCTTGTCCAAGCACAGGGGCCACCTGGATCTGGGGGGCGCGTTCCCCAATTTCCTTCAAGGTTATAGCAAGCCCAACTGGGAGATCATGGAGGAGTTCTCTTGCACAAATGCCTTTCCTCGTCCTTCAGTTTCCTCATGTGTCTCCAGCCTCAGGCAGAAGGCTGAGAAAAGTCAGATCCTCATGCCCCTCCCCCAGAGCCGTGATGGCTCCCCCTTGCGCAGTGAGCAAAGCCCCAAGCCTCATTCTGGTTAGAGGTAGAGGGAGAGAGATGGCTAACAGAACAGCGACTACAAGCATGGACTCTGGTTCAAGCCCCTGCTGCTCCACTCACTAGCTGTGTAACTTCAGGCAAGTTGTCGAACCTCTCTGAGCTTCTGTATCCTTATACATTAGATGGGTTGAGAATAAAGATACTGACTTCACAGGGTTGTTGTAATGCTTAAATTTAGAGTTAACCCATGAAAAGCCCTCAGCATAGTGCCTGCCACCAAAGTGCACTCAACAAAAGACAAGTTTATTACCTATTGAGTATTCTCTATGTGGCCCGTATCACAGAAGATGGTGATGTCACATTCATTATCTCATTTGATAATCCCAAGCACCTCATGAAGTAATTATTATCATTGTCCCCGCTTTACTGAAGACACAACAACAGTCAAGTAGTTCACCCCCAACAGTTTCACAGGAAAAGGGGTGGAGCTAGCATTTGAATCCTGGTTTCTCTGACTCCAGGACCTGGGGTCTTTCAGGGCTCTGGTCAGTCCTTGGATAGAAAAGGAAAGTCTGTGTCTGGCTCGCCCCAGTTGTGCCACTGTTTCTTCCTTCCTTTCCCCCTTCTTTTATTCATTTAACAAACATGCACTGAGGACCTGCTGCAGACTAGAGCCTATAGGTTCCACGCCCTCAGGGGACCCACAGGCTGCGGGTCCCTCTGGCTTCCTCCAGAAACTATGGTTTTCAAGTGTAGAGTTTCAGAGTCTACTAAACCTTCCAGCCCAGCTCAGAGTCTCTTTCTAGGAAGCCTGTCCCAATCTACTCTCTCAATTCAGTCACCACAGTTGTTACCATTTCGTGACATCAACTGTGTGCCAGGCATGGTGCTGGATGCTGTCCAGGTATGAGCCCATCGGCGCAGTAGAATGGGGCAGGCCCTAGGCTTTCTGACTGTTGAGGCAGAAGGCACATGGAGGTCCAGAGAAAATGCTACTCCATAGCCTGTCCCTCCTTCTAGGGGCTGGATCCCCTGCATGTTTGTAGAAGCCAAAGTGCTTCCAATGGCTGAACCTGACCTGGCCCAACCATGACTTCATCTCCTACTCCTTGCTTTCTTGCTCACTCTACTCCAGTCACACTGGGATCCTTGCTACATCTTGAGCCACCAGGCATAGTCTCACCTCAGGACCTTTGCACATACCCTTCCTTCTGTCCAGAAGCCCTCCTCCCAGACAGCAACATGCCTTGTTTCTTCATCTCCTTCAGGTTTCTGCTCAAATGTCATTGAGGCCTTCCCTGACTACTCTGTTAGAAATTGCAACCCAGCCCCTACCCCACACTCCCTATCCTCTGACCTTGCTTCTTTTCCCATCATAGTATTATCATCGCCTGGTATATTAAATATTTAAATTATTTGTTAGCATTTGTCTCCCCACTCACTGCTCCCCCAACCAAGAATGTGATCTCTAGGAGCTCAGTACTTTTTTTTCTCTTTTGTTGACTGAAGTATTCCCAGACCTTTGCATATAGCATATATAGAGTATACAACAGCCTCGTAGGTGCTCAAAAAGTGCTTGTTGACAGGGAATCCTACTCAATGATCTGTGGTGACCTAAATGGGAAGGAAATCTAAAAAAGAGTGGACATATGTATACGTATAACTGATTCACTTTGCTGTACAGCAGAAACAAATACAACATTGTAAAGCAATTATACTCCAATAAAAATTAATTTTAAAAAAAGTGCTTGTTGATTGAATGAATGAGTGTATCTCCATAGTTCCAAAAACGCTTTGTAAATGGTAGGTAATAGTTCATAAACAGCAGGTAGGCAATAAGTGAATACGGCTTTTTAAAACAGCTGTATTGACTTACTGCCTACCGACTGTTTATTATATAGCTTTTATAATATAGCTTCAATTATTCAAAGTGTACAGTTTGATCAGCTTTGACATATGTGTGCACCTGTGAAACCAGCGCTACAAACGAGATAGTCGCCTGATTCCTCCGTCCCCCAAGAACCCAGGAAACCCCGGATCTGTTTTCTGTCACTAAAGATTAGTTTGCATTTTCTAGAATTTTACATAAATGGAATCACAGAGTATGCATCCCTGGCTTTTGCACTCAGCATAATTATACTGAGATTGATTCACGTTGCCTCGTATATCAGAGTTTGTACCTTTTTTTTTTTTTTTTGCGGTATGCGGGCCTCTCACTGTTGTGGCCTCCCCCGTTGCGGAGCACAGGCTCCGGATGCGCAGGCCCAGCGGCCATGGCTCACGGGCCCAGCCGCTCCGCGGCATATGGGATCCTCCCAGACCGGGGCACGAACCCGTATCCCCTGCATCGGCAGGCGGACTCTCAACCACTGCGCCACCAGGGAGGCCCAGAGTTTGTACCTTTTTATTGTTGAGTAGTATTCCACTGAATGGATAGATCATAATGTGTTTATCAATTCACCTGTTAATGGATATTTGGTTATTTCCAGTTTGGGACTATTACAAATAAGGCTGCCATGAATGTTTACGTACAAGACTTTGTATGGATATATGAGACTTCTGACTTCTTTTCTCTTGGGTGAGCACCTGGACTAGAACGATTGGATTCCACGGTATTTTAGGTGTATTTTAACTTTATAAGAAACTGCCAAACTCTTTTCCAGAGGGTTTGTGCCAGTTCACATTCCTATAAGAGCTCCAGTTGTCCCACATCTCATCAATACCTGATATGGTCAGTCTTTTAGATTGCAGCCATTCTGATGGGTGTGCAGTGGTATCTCACTGTGCTTTAATTTGCATTTCCCTAATGGCTAATAATATTGAGCATCTTTTCACATGCTTATTTGCCATCCATATGTCTTCTTTGGTGAAGTAACTGTTCAAAACTTTTGCCCATTTAAAAACTTGGGTTGTATATTCTCTTACTCACAATTTTTACAGTTCTTTATGTATTCTGGATATAAGTCCTTTATTAGAAAAAAATTCCCAATCCGTGGCTTATCTTTTCATTCTCACAACAGTGTTTTTTGGATAGTAGAAGTTTTTTTTATATTTTAGTGAAGTATAATTTGTCCATTGCTTCTTTTATGGATGGTGCTTTTGGTGTCTTACCTAAGAAATATTTGCCTAACCCAAGGTCACAAAGATTTCCCCCTATGTTTTCTTCTATAAATTTTTATTTATTTATTTATTTATTTATTTGCTTTAAGAGTTTACTGCTGATCATCAGAGAAAAGACAGCCAGAAGACAGCAGCAATTTCACTTCTACAAGCTAAAGAGAGTCCACATAGCTTTGGTCTCTGGCCTAAAGTTCTTGATGGCTTTGTTGCTATAACTGGTAGGTCTGGGACTCCCTGTGCTTGCTTCTAAACAAGGCTACGTTTCCACTCATTGTACCCAGATGGAGACTGACCTCCAGCCTGCATCTCCCCAGCCTATTACTGAAAACCCTTCCTGATGTTGTCTCAAGGGACCAGGGGACTAGGTCACTGCCAGCTTGTGTCTTCCACTCCAGCCTCCTCATCCTGCTGCCTGGCCATGTCTCTGCTGCCTGTGACCCTCAGTGGAGTTCTCTGCTGCCACCACCAATCCTGCCTCAGATGGGGGCCGTGGGCAGAGAGAGGTCATTGCTCCCCCTGTTACCACGCCTTTCCAAGTGAGGGACAGGTCTTTCTCTGGATTCCCCACTGCACAGCCAAGGCCAGGCTCCTTTTGATAGCAAGTTGGAAGTTTAGGTATACTAGATGGGTCACCCTCCTCAGTAAGGACTATGAGCTCTTAGCAGATGAGCGTCACTCCGAGGGTCCTGAAACACAAACTACCTTTCCCACTAAGGAGCAGGGCCCTCCTCGGCCAGGCCACTGGCCTGGCTCCTACACTAGGGCCCAGCTCGCCCCTTCCCCGGGAGCGCTCTGTGGTGTCTGCACTTCAAAGTTCTGGTCGCAACAGCCCTGAAGACCACAGAGCACAGAAAAGATTTCCTCTTCCCTGAATCGAGTCCCATCCAGGAGTCTTCATTTCCTGCCATAAGGATGACTTCTTTCTAGGAAGCTTAATGGTAAGAATATTCACTTCCTTAGGGGAAAACCACCCCTACTCTGTGGTGTCTTTTTTGGCTTCTCTTCACACTTTTTTCTTGGCCGACTTCTGAAGTTTGGAGAGTGGCGGTCTGGGAATAAGAGGTACCCAAATCACTGAGATGATGAAAGGAGGATCTGCTGCCATGAGCTCATCACCTGTCTCTAAGCTGTGCACGGGGGAGCTAGGACTTCACAAAGAGGGAGTGGGGCCGTATGCCTGGTATGTTGCCTGCATCTTTTTTTTTTTTACTTCTATGAATTTTATAGCTCTAGATTTTATACTTAGATCTATGATCCTTTTTGAGTTAATGTTTTAATATGGTATTCAGTATAGATGAAAGTCCTTTGCTTTTGTTCGTTTTTTCTTTATTTTCCTTCCTTCCTCCTACCTGCATGCCAATATTCAATTGTTCCACACCATTTGATACAAAGACTATTCTCTCTCCACTGAGTTGCCTTTGCAGAGTCAGTTAGCCATACAGGTGTGTGTCTATTTCTGGATTTTCTTTTCTATCCCATTGACCTATTTATCTATCTTTATGCCAGTACCACTCAGTGTTGTATAAAAGTCTTGAAATCAGGTGGTGTAAGTCCTCTCACTTTTCAAAATTGCACTGATGGCTTTAGGTCCCTTGCATTTCCATGTGACTCTTGGAATCAGCTTGTCAATTTCTATACAAAAGCCTGCTGAGAATTCAACTCTATACATCAATTTGAGGAGAATTAACATTGTAACAATACTGAGTTTTCTAACCCATGAATGTAATATATCTCTCTATTTGTTTAGGTTTTCTTTAAGTTCTCTCAGCAATGTTTTGTCATTTTTAGGATACAGGTCTTGCACATCGTTTTTCAGTATTTTTTATTTTTCGATGCTAGTGTAAATGGTGTTTTAGATTTTCAATTTCTGATTGTTCATGGCTATTATGTAGAAATAAATTAATTTTTTATATTAACCTTGTATCCTGCAATCTTGCTAAATTCAGTTATTAATTCTGGTGCACATTGGATTTTCTACATACAATATCATGTCATCTGCAACAGTTTTACTTCTTCCATTCCAACCTGGTTGCCTTTCTTTTCTTTTTTTTTTTTTTTTTTTGTAATTTTCCCTTATTGCACTGGCTAGAACTTCCAGTACAATGTTGAACAGAAGTGGTGAGAGTTTTTGCTGAGAGTTTTTATGAGGAATGGGTGTTGTTTTTGTAAATTTTTTCTGCATCTGTTGGGATGATCATAAAGTTCTTTTCCAGTTTGTTAATATTGTGAATTAAATAATTAATTTTCAAATGTTAAACCAACTTTGCGCTCCTGGGATAAGCCCCACTTATTTAGATGTGTTATGCTTTTTATATATAGTTGGATCCAATTTGATAAAATTTCATTAAGAATTTTTGCATCTTTGTTCTTGAAGGATATTAGCTGTAGTTTTCTTTTAATGTCATTTTCTGGTTTTGGCCTAAGAATAATGCTGGCCTCAGAGCATGTGTAGGGGAGTATTCCCTCCTGTTTAATTTTGTGGAAGAGTTTGTACAGAACTGATGTTATTCTTCCTTAAATGTTTGGTAGAATTCACTGGTGATTGCTGAGGATTTCTTTATGTGACGGTTTCTAAGTATTCTGCAATTTCTTTAATAGATGTAGGGCTACATTTATTTCTTATCTATTTCTTTCTGAGACTCCTTCGGTAGCTTGTGTCTTTCAAGGAACCTGTCCTTTTCATCTAAGTCATTGAATTTATTGGCACTAAGTTATTAATAATATTCTCTTATTATTCTTTAAATATCTGTAGACTTTGGATGTTATCTTTCTCATTGCTGATATTGGTAATTTGTGACTTCTTTCTTTCCTGACCACTATGACTAGAAGGTTATTAATTGTATTGATCTTCTCAATAACCAGCCTTTGGTTTTATTAATGTTTCTCTTGCTTTTCTGTTTTCTATTTCATTTATTTCCTCTCTTGTTTTTATTATTTCTTTTTTTCTACTTACTTTGGTTTTAATTTGATCTTCTTTCTCTAGTTTCTTTAGGTGAAGGCTGAGGTCATGGATTTCAGACCTATTTCCTTTTCTGGTACAGATAATTAGACACATTTCCACCTAAGTACTGCGTTAGCAGCTTCACACAAATTTTGATATGCTGTTTTCACTTTCATTCTTTTAAAAAATATTTTATAATTTCTTTTTAATTTCTTCTTTGAGCTTTGGGTTATTTAGAAGTGTGTTATTTAGTTTCAGATATTGGAGGGATTTTCCAGAGATCTTTCTCTTATTGATTTCCAATTTAATTCCATTGTGGTCAGTGAGCATTCTTTGTATGACTTAAATCATTTAAAATTTTTGAACTTGTTTTATGGCTCATAATATACTCTGTCTTATAACCATTCCTTGTGCACTTGAAAAGAATGTGTATTCTGCTGTTTTGGGTGGAATGTTCTATCTATGTCACTAAAGTCAAGTCGGCTAAAAATGTCCAAGGCTTCTATAGCCTTACTGATTTTTGTCCACTTGTTCTATTGATTATTAAAAGAGAGGTATTGAAATCTCTGATTATATTTGTAGATTTGTCTATTTCTCCTTGCATTTCTATCAGTTTTTTTTCTTATATTTTGAACATCTTTTATTAGGTGCATAAACATTTAGGATTATGTCTTCTTGATGAATTGACCCCTTATAATTATGAAATGACCTGCTTTATCCCTGGTCAAATTCTTCACTTTGAAATCTAATTTGTCTGATAATAATATAGCCACTCCAGCTTTCTTTCATTAGTGTTACATGGTATATCTTTTTCTATAATTTTACTCTTAACCTATTTGTGTCCTCATATTTAAAGTCAGCTTCTTGTAAGCAGCACATGGTTGGGTCTTGCCTTTTTGTTCAGTCTAAGAAGTCTGTCTTTTGAGGTATTCAGATAATTTATATTTAATATGATTGTTGATATGGTTTAAATCTACCACAATATTATTTGTTTTCTAATTGTCCCATCTGTTATTTGTTTTATTTCTCTATTTCTGCCTTCTTCTTAGATTAATTGATTTCCTTTTATCTTCTTTGCTTATTAGTTATAACTCTTTGTTTTGTTATTTTCATGGTTGTCTTAGGGTTTCTAGTATACACATTTAACTTATCATTCTATCTCCAAGTAATATTATACCACTTCATGAATAGTATAAGAACCTAAAAGAGTATACCTCCATTTCTCTTCTCTTCTTCCTCTCCTGTTTTTATTATTTTCTTTCTTCTGCTTACTTTGGTTTTAATTTGATCTTCTTTTTCTAGTTTCTTTAGGTGAAAGCTAAGGTCATGGATTTCAGACCTTTTTCCTTTCCTGATACACATACTTAGTGCTACAAATTTCCAGCTAAGCACTGCATTAGCAGCATCCCACATGTATATATAGATGCAAAATGTATTGTTCTCATACATTATACATCTACATATGCTATAAATTTTCCATTGCTTTGCTATATTTTTTTGTTTGGGCAGTTATCTTTTAAAGAGTTTAAATAATAAGAAAAAACCTTGTATTTCAATCGTCATAATTATCATTTCCAGTGTCCTTATTTCCTTTGTGTAAATCCATATTCCATCTGGTATCATTTTTCTTCTGCTTAAAGGATATTTTAAAAAATATTTCCTACTGTGTGGATCTGCTGGTAATGAATTATTTTGGCTTTGTATATTTGTATATCTTTAAAAGTCTTTATTTTGTCTTCATTTTTGAAAAACATTTTTTCCGTAGAATAGAATTCTAGATAGACAATTTGGGGGACTGGTTTTTTCCAGTACTTTAAACACGTGGCTCCCCTGACTTCTCATTTGCATTGTCTCTAAGAAGAAATCTGCCGTCACCTTTATCTTTGCTCCTTTGTATTTACATTATGTGTCTATTTTCTTTGGCTACTTTTAAGATTTTCTCTTTACCATTGGTTTTGAGCAATTTGATTATGACGTGATGGTGTAGTTTTCTTCCTTCTTTCTTGTGCTTAGGGTTCTTTGAGATTCTTGGCTCAATTTGGAAAAATGTCAGTCATTATTTCTTCTAATATTTTTCTTTCTAATATTCCCTCTTTCCCTCATCCATTTTCTCTCCTGCCCTTTAAGGATTCCATTTACTCACATATTAGGGTGCTTGAGGTTGCCCTGCAGATCACTGATGCTCTATTCATTTTTATTTTTGTGTCCTGTTTCCTTTTGATTTTATATAAAATAGTTTTTATTGATATGTGTTCAAGTTCAGTGATCTTTTCTTCTGCAATGTCTAGTTTGCTATCAACCCCATCCTGTGTATTTTTATCTCAGACACTGTAATTTTAATATATAGCTGTTTCATCTGAGTCCCTTTTTTATATCTTCTATCACTCTATTTAAGATGTTCAATCTTTCTTCTAGTATTTTAAACATATGGAATACAGTTATAACAACTGTTTTATGTCCTTATCTGATAATTCTAACATCTATATCGATTCTGGATTGGTTTTGATTGATTTTTATCTTCATTATGGGTCATATTTTCTTTCTTCCTTGCATGAATGGTAATTTTTTATTTGATGCCAGACATTGTGAATTTTGCCTTATTGAATGCTGGATATTTTTGTATTTCTATAAAAAAATTCTTAATCTTTGTTCTGGGACACAATTTAATTATTTGGAAACAGTTTGATCTTTTCAATTCTTGCTTTGGAGATTTGTTCAGAGAGACCAGAGCAGCATTCAGTATAGGAATAATTATTCCTAATACTGAAGCAAGAGCCTTCTGAGTACTCTACCCAATGCCCTGTGAATTATGAGGATTCTCAGTCTGGTACATGGGAATAGCACTGTTCCAGACCCTATGTGAGTTCTGAGTACTGTCCCCTCTAATGCTCTGGGGTGTTTTTCCCCTAGTCTGGGGTAATTTCCGCACCTGCATATGCCTGTGCAACTTAGAGGCCCTTCAGAAGCCCTGAAATTACACACAGAAAGACCCTTTCATGTGCACTTGTCATCTAGGACCTCCATCTTATTTTCCATTGTGGTTCATACTCCATACATCACAGCAACAAAGGCCAAGAGCCCACTCTCCAACCTGGCATCTATTCTGAATCTTAAAAGCAAATCCAATGACAATGACATGAATCAGGGCCACTGCAGAACAGCCAGTTGCCATCCTTAGTGACTCACGTCACTCTTACATTTATCACTTATTATTCATCAATACCATTATCAAACTTAACAGAAAATCATCTATTAAGATGAGAAGCCCATGTAGTGTAACAAAAATTTGTTCTTGGCAACCAGACATGGAGTATGAATCTCCCTGAGATGTCAGAAGAGAATCAATTTGCCCCACCATCAATGCCCCAAGCTGAAATTCTTTTTAAACTGTACCCTACACCCCAAACAAAATTACATCACCTTTTTCCTTCATTTATCCAATTTTATACTCGTAATGTGCTATATTGATATCGATAGCATTTACTTTTATTTAATATTTTCATATACATAGTGCTATAATGCATTGCCACCTTAAAATGTACTAACTGTAATCAGATTCTTTAAGGAGTCAGTGACCAGAAAGCAAGTTAAGAGTAATCATCAGAGGAAAGACTTCTTAACACTCAAGGCTTCCCCAATCCCCCTTTCCTTTGTCTTTAGTTCTCTTCTCTCCCTACTCTCTCTGCTCTCCTTCTTTGTTATTCCTTGCCCTTTTCTCCCTGCTTCTCCCACTTCCACCTCAGGTAGAAGTCTGAGACCTGGGTTCAAATCCTTGTTCCACATCTTCTTGTTGGCTGACCTTAGTTAAAATGATTTCTTGGGCTTCCCTGGTGGTGCAGTGGTTGAGAGTCCGCCTGCCAATGCAGGGGACATGGGTTTGTGCCCCGGTCCAGGAAGATCCCACATGCCGCGGAGTGGCTGGGCCTGTGAGCCATGGCCGCTGAGCCTGCACATCCGGAGCCTGTGCTCTGCAACAGGAGAGGCCACAACAGTGAGAGGCCTGCGTACCACAAAAAAAAAAAAACCTCAAAACAAACAAACTAACAAAAATGATTTCTTAACCTTTCAGAACCTCAGTTTCTTCACACATAGAAGAGGGACAATGAAATTTACCTAAGACAGTGGTCATGGTCATGAGGATCAAATGAGATAATATGTATAAAACACCTAGCACATAGTGTGTGCTCAGTCACAGAAGACATTATTTCTTTATTTGGTGAACACTTATTGAGCACCTACTATGTGCCAGGCCCTGTGCTAGGTGCTGGAGTTACAGAAAGAAAGGAGTTTGATAGGGGAGACGGATGAACAACCAAATTACACTAAAGCAGAATAAGAGAAATTATAGAAGTCTGAATAAAGTTATCAAAGGACAGGGCTGCCTCTGTGCTGGTGGACTCTCCATCACTGAAGAGGTTTTAGATGGAGAACGTGGGCACCATTTTATTGCGATGAGAGCACATTTATGGTCTGCTGCCTGGTATCTGGGGATGAGAGTTGGGTAGAAGTTGTGCCTCTGAACTTCAGGCAGAGTTGACTCTATTCCCAGCTTGGGGTGGGGGTAAGGGGTACATGTGACTAAGCCTGGCCAGTTCGAACATAACATCTTAAGATCATCTGAGGGACTTGAAGATAAGGATCTGGAGTGGCTGGCAGCCATCTTGCCTCCTTACAATGCTGAGAACAAGGCCACCATGAAGGCAGCAGAGCCAAGGGATGTTCCAAGACCAGGCCTTGACAACATGGCTGGAACAGCTGGATCCAGCCATACCTGAAGCCAACACTCCTTAAACTTTGAAGCGAACTGAGCCATAAACTCCCCCTTGGTTTGTCATCTAGATCAGCTTAGGTACTTTTTTTATATTTCTAGTGGCCAAAAGAGTCCTATAACTGACACAACAAAGATGCTGAGATATTCAGTAAATATTTGGTGGGGAGGAAGGAGAAAGGCGGAAAGGGATGACCTTTAAGAGCCCTTCCGGCCAGAGGGGCTATGACTTGGGCATTGAAAGGACTGAATTGGTGGTTGTTTGAGGGACAGAACACCAGAACGGGCAACGCAGTGCCCCTGCATTCCTCCAACTCCAGTTTCCATTCCGGGGCACTTCCTGGTGCATTTAAAAGCGGCCCTGTGTGTGAGTGCCTTCAGGGGGTTTCAAAATAGCCTGAAATATAAACAGACTGGAAACCCACTCCTTCTCTTCCTCTGGCTGCCTTTTCTCTCTCCCTAGAGCAGAAGTGGGGGGCAGGGGCTGCAGAACCTCTACATGGAGGATTTAGAAAATATTTCAAATTAGGTCTCCCTCTTTCTGGGCTTGGCAAACCCAGCCTGCCTGGGGGGCTTTTTCCCTGAGTGCTGGGTCCAGGTGCGTGGGCAGGAAAAAGCAGTCTGCTGTGCTCTGGCTTCGAGTCCTTTGGGTCCCAGAACCTGGCCCCCCCAACCCAGCCTCCAATTTCCAAGGAAAAGGGGTCTGCAGGGAACAAGGAGCCATGGGAAGAGGCTGTTCCCCGTCAATTTCCTGCTGATGGAGCAGACCCTATCACAACGTAATTTAGTGCAACAAAAATTTATTAAGCAACTACCCTTGTGCCAACCCTGTGAGTGACCTGGGGTGGGCAAAAACAGGGATAGAAGGCACTTCCATCTGGGGTGCAGGAGATGTGTGAGCTTGCCACAGAACTGGGGTGGCTTGCTTCCAAATGTAGTTCCCAGCATGCCTCGCGGTATTCACACTCTGGAGTGGTCTCTTCCTCTGAGTCTGCAATGGCCTTGTGACTCGCTTCTGACCCACAGAATACAGCAGAAGTGATGCTATGTGATTTCAGAGAGTAGATCAGAAGAAGCCTTGCAGCTTCGACCTGTGTCTCTCTGAACACTTGCGCTGGGGGTGCTCACAGCCACCATACTGTGAGAAGCCCAAGCCACAGGGAGAGGCCGCAGATAGTGTTATGGTTAGAATTATGTCTCCCCCCGACAATTCCTCTATTGAAGTCCTAACCCTCAGTACCTCAGAGTTTCCTTATCTGGAAATAAGGTCATTGTAGATGTAACCGGTTAAGATGAGGTCCTACTGAAGTAGACTGGGTCCTAATCCAACATAATGGGTGTCATAAAAAGGGGAAGTTGGGGGCTTCCCTGGTGGTGCAGTGGTTGAGAGTCCGCCTGCCGATGCAGGGGACAGGGGTTCGTGCCCCGGTCCGGGAAGATCCCACATGCCGCGGAGTAGCTGGGCCCGTGAGCCATGGCCACTGAGCCTGTGCGTCCGGAGCCTGTGCTCCGCAGCGGGAGAGGCCACGACAGTGAGAGGCCCGCGTACCGCAAAAAAAAAAAAAGGGGGGGGGAAGTTTGGACACAGACACACACACACAGGGAGAACGTCAATGAAGATGAAGGCAGAGATCAGGGTGTTGCTCTGTAAGCGAAAGAACACCAAAGATGGCCAGCAAACCACCCGAAGCCGGGAGAGAGGCATGGAACAGTTTCTCCCTCCCATCCTTCAGAAGGAACCAACCTTGCCCTTGGACTTCCAGCCTCCAGAACTGAGGCAATAATTACTGCTGTTTAAGCTGCCCAGTGGGGGGGAGGATTAAATAGGTTTGGAGAAATGGAGAGAACTGGGGAGATGGGGGGCGTCCACATGAAACCCCCCTGAAGGCCTTACCTGTGGGGCCTTTCTCCCTCCCCACTTCTCATGTTGTGAATGCCAGGCCTCTTCTTCTGCACCATTTTGGGGTAAGGCTCAAACAGTTCAGGAAATCTGTGGCTAAAACTGCCCACGAGCTCAGTGTGGATCTGATTTGGGGACGTGGATGTGTCTGGCTCTGAATAAGAGAACCCCTACTCCCCACCCTCGGAGGTGCCAAGCAGAGGGTCACAGATCAGCAGAACCCCTTCAGCCCCCATCCCTGATCCTTACCCCACGCCCACCCCCAGGATGCAGGGCAGCAGCCCCTGTTTACTTACTAAGGGCTTTGCATTTGCCATCTGTAGCAGTCTGGGCATAGGCTCTGCCACCAAAACAAAAAGGCTCGGAAACACAGCGGCCCAGCAGGAAGGGGGCTCGCTTCTCTCTCGTGTCCAGAGGTAGACAGAAGGTCCAGGGTGTGTGGGCCAGCTCCCCACGATGGTCTAAGCTTCCCAGCCTCCTTCTGTCTTGTTGCTCCTCAATTTCCTGAGGAGGAATTTCCTCAATTTCCTCATCGACTTGGTAGAAGCTTATTCCACCCAGCATCAGGGTCCCACCAGCCTCAGGGTCCTGCTCCTGCCGGCAGGAAGGAGCAAGAGAGCATGGTGGGCAGGCAAGCGGCTGGAATCTGAAGGTTGCCCACCTCACTTCCACTCACCTTCCAATGGCCTTACCTTGCTGCAAAGACCGCGAACTGTCTCCAGACGTGCGTATCGGCACTCAGCCAGAGTCTATTAATAAAAGGAAAAAAAGATGATAAGTGGTGAGGGATAGCTAGTCGTCTCCGGCACAAATCTAATCACCAAGACGGTATTGTCAATCTCACATTCCAGGAGAAAAGGGCTCAGAGAGGGGTGGTGACTTGCCCAAGCTTGCCCAGCTAGGAAGCTGCAGAACCACACAAAGCCAGGCCTGGCTGCTGCCGCCTCAACCCCCTGCACAGAATTCAGACCCCGTTACAGTGTGGAGGTGGGGTGCAGGGGTCTTCCTATATCTTAGCCGTCCTGGGTCTGCCAATCTCAGACTTCCACCCTCAGCCTTGGATAAGCGGCTGAACGGCTCTGAACCTCAGCTTTGCCATCTGTTTAATGGGGTAATAGTTGTTGTTCATAAGGTTGTAGTGAAGAAGAGACGAAGCAGAGAAGGGGTTCGGTACAGAGCAAGGAACAGAGCAAACATTCACTCATTGCTAGTTACTATTGTTAGCAGAGCTACCTTGCTGCACCCACTGCTGCCGCACCAGCTGTTTTAAAGAATTTGTAATTCTGCCAGCCCACTGCAATTTGGGCCCTTATGCACCCTCAGAAGTTGTATTAGTTATCTGTTGCTGCATTAACAATAGTACCACAAACTTAGTACCCTTAGAACAACACACATTTATTATCTCAGAGTTTCATGGGTCAGGAGTCTGGGCACAGCTTAGCTGGGCCCCCTGGAGGGCTGCAATCACAGCGTTAGCCGGGGCAGGGAGCTCATCGCGGGAGAGGGATCCACTTCCAAGTTCACATGGTTGTCAGCAGGATTCAGCTCCATCTGGGCTGTCTTGCTGGCCGTGGGGACCATCCTCAGCTCTCACCACACAGGTCTCACCTTGGACAGCTCATGACATGGAAGCTTGCTCCATCCAAGCTAGCAAGGGAGAGAGTCTAGCAAGAAGCAAGCCAGGATCTCATGTAACATCATCATGGAGGTGATATCCCATCACCTCTGCTGTACTTGGTTGGTTAGAAGCCAGTTCCATTCAAGGGGAGGGGATGACACAAGGCATGAGAGCAAGAGGCAAGGATCACTGAGGCCATCTTGGTGTTCACCCAGAAGTCAAGGTCATGACAATTGACGAATGGACAGCTGCCTGGAACCATTGTGTCAGAGGAAAATGAAACCATACTGAGGTGTCCAGAGACACAGAAAATAGGAGCTACCATTTATTGAGCACCTACTATGCACCAGGCACTGTCCAAGTGCTTTAGACGTATTTGCTCATTTAATCTTTATAACAACCCTTTGAGAAAGTGGTTCTGAGTATCTATTTAGAGAAGAGGCCCAGTGAGACTCAGAGAGATTAAGTGACTTGCCCAAGGTCACACAGCAGAGAGGCAGCCAAACTGAGATTCAAGCTCAGGCCAACTCACATCAAAGCCCTGGCTCTAAACCCTGATGGTGCCTTGTCTGTGTCAGCCAGCTGAAAAAAGATTGGAATCAATGACTGCTGAATCTGGACTTTTCTCTAAAAATAAAAGTAAAGGTCAGGGCCCATCACATGAGGAAAGATGAAAGAATTGGGGGTGTGTGATGAGAGAAGAAAAGGAAAAAGGGGTCACAGTTGCTGACTTCAGACCTCAGAGGGCTTGTCTCAGGGAGGAAGGACCCTTTTTCTGGATGGCTCCAAGGCATGACGGGGGAGGGGCAAACTCTGGAGACCAGGGGGAGGACCGTGGTGGACCCCAACCCAGGCCAGTGTCTTCCCCCTTCTTGTGGAAGGAAAGACTCGTGAGCTTGTCTTTGCAGCTGAGCAAATATTTCTGCTTCCCCTTCGCAGGCTGGAATCAGCTTCTTCTCCAGCCAGCTCCGCGGGCCTTCAGAGCAGTGGCCTCGAGCTGTGAGGTGGAGGTCATCCCGGCCACCCCGACCAGATGGGACCAAAGAGGAGACCGCCGGGCGCAGGTCGGAGGGCACTGCTGACATCCCGTCTCCCTCTTCTGGGCCTCATCACCTGGACGACAGCAAGGGGCTCCGGGGTCTCCCCTCCTGCCCATTCTCCCTGTGGCAGCTGAGCTGTCTTTCTACAACTTAAAGCCAACCAGGTCACCCCACCCCTGCTCAAACCCTTCCATGGGCCCCTGCTGTCCTTGGGATAAATTTAACTCAGCCTCAAGGAGTTACATGATAAGGCCCTGCAATCCTCCCAGGTCTGACCTCCAGATGCTTCTCCCACCAGCTCCCATCCGACCTTCCAGGCCCCCTGAACAGTACACAGCTCCCCACACCCCACACTATCCCGAGCCTCCATGCTCACTCTGCCTGAACTGCCCTTCCACCTAGAGCACTCCTATACATCCTTTAAGAACCAATTCAAACACAACCTCTTCTGGGAAGCTTTCCCAGGCTCCCTCCGATGGAGTAGCTTCCCCTGCTCTGTGCCTAAGAGAAGCAGACATTTGTTGAGCACTGGCTCTGGGCCAGGCCATGTGCTCAGTGTTGTGCATACATGAGCTTACTAAGACCTCCCCACTTTTATCAGCATTTTTTTCACCCCCATTTTCCAAAGGAAGAAACAGGCACAGAGAGATTAAATACTTTATTCCAGGGCACACAGCCAGGAAGTAGTAAAGCCAGGACAGGAACCATCTCTGTCTGACTTCAGAATTAGTGCTCCTTGTTGTTTACTTGTATATGTGTTGAAACAAAGTAATTCATGCAAATGGTAACAAATATATTAGTAGCAAAGATAGAAAAGAAATGGTCTCTCCCTCTCTCCCCACTCCAGCTACATCATCCAGAAAACTTTTTTGAAGTTTTGAGGGCACAAATTTTTGATGGTTAAGAGTTGGTTAAGGCCTCTGGGAGTCAGACATCCTAGGGTTTACATCCAGTACCCACCCCTTACAGTTACTAACATCTCTGTGCCTCAGTCTCCTCATCCATGAAATGGGAGTGATGATGATAGCATCTACCTTGTAGATAGACTGTTCAAGGATTCAGTGAATCGACGCACACTTAGAACGACACCTGGTATGTGGTGAACACTCAGTAGGATTGATTATCATTATTTCTTATTTGAGTTCTTCTGGTCGTTTCCTCCATATATATCCATATATATAACACTTCTATTTCTTCGTGTGTCAACTTTAGACAATATCTCTTGACTCCTCACCATTAAAGGTGAGACTTTCTCTTAAATATCCCCATCTTCTCACCCTTCTTCATGATGCCTGATGGTTACATAATTTTCTTTCTCCAATTCAATGTCCACAACTCCACTCTACATCACTGTCCTTGGCAGGGACATATTTGCACATCACATTGTCCACTCAACTTGAATCCTGGAAAGTGGGGACCCAGGTGGGGCATCTTTACATCCCAGCACCAGACACAGAACTTGGCACAGGCCGAGGGGTCAGCTCTGCTTCCCGAATGCATAAATATTTCAGACAAGGGAATGGAAGCCCAGCAAAGGAAAAAGGTTGGGACAAGGACAAGATCCTCAGACTTCTAGACCTTTCCACTCACTTCATGGAACAAATTACGTTGTGACATTCTCAAGTTTCAGTTATGTCAGTGGCTCAGCCCAGGTGGACACAGGCAGGAACCGTCCTAATCCACTAGCAGGACCCCTTGGCCACAACCTCTGGCCAAAGAGAGGAAAAAGGCAAGTTTTGAGGCAAACAGGGCTGGACTGTTCTCCAGCAGCTGGAAGCTGCTCTCCAAATCTCCTGCCCCAAGACCAAACTGGGGAGGAGGTGCCTCGCTGGGCAGGGGGTCAGTGAGAGTCTTTTTCTCTCCTCTAAGGTCTGTGGGAGGTGTCCCTTATGTGGGGCTGGGAACAGAGCCGCAAGGGCCAGGGAGAAGCTCGATCCAGCAAAGCTGCCCAAACACCTGCGCTGAAGGGCCTTCTTACAGAAAAGACCAGAAATCGGCTGCCCACAGAGCTCAGCCCCATGGCAGGGCAACTGCCACCTGCTTCTGCACACGCCACATGGCCAGATGCCCTGAAACGGCTCAGAATATGAACATCAGCGAGGAATGGCTCCGCACACAATTCAGAGCAGATTTTGAGAGCTGGAAATTTCCACGGAGGAGAACTGTGCTGGAGAAAGACTCCAGAACCAGGCAAGTGTAGGGGACCATGCCCAGGTGAGCGTGTGGGGTAGATATTTTCAACCGTTTCTTGAGCAAAAAAAAAAGACCTTTTTTTTTCTTTATGGAATATTCCATTGAAACTGAATATGTAAAGTAAGTAGTAACGGTAGCTAGTATGTTATTAAACATACTATTTACCACAGGCTAGTGCTTTACTAAGCATTTTGTGACACACATTTCTTCAAGCCTCACAGCAACTCTCTGAAGTATCTTCATTCCCATTTCAAGATGGGGAAACTGAGGCTCAGAGGGATTAAAGGACTTGTTCAAGGTCATGCAATCCTGTATGTCATGCATACAGGATTCAAACCCAGGCAGCATTGTTCCAGAGCCCGTGTTTCTTACTTATTATACTAAACAAAGCCACTCTGGTTAAAACAGGCGTGGTAGCAGGGGAGGGAGATGAACCCTTGCACTCAACTGCCCCCCCCAACAACCCTTGACATACCTCTACTGAGCATCAAAGCTCTCAGGGACACAGCTTGAAAACCACTGCTGTCGGGCAATTGGGTGGTATCTCAAAGGCCTGGTCAAACCCTGTTCTTCTCAGATGAATCCTGTGACCTGGTTGGTCCTCCCCAGGGTACTCTGAGGGCCCCCGGGGCTCGGGTACTGAGATAACTAGGGGTGCCAGGAAGCAGGGTACTGCCAGGAGAAGCACCCAGACTCGGGAGACAGTGAGGCTTGAGGTGCAATCCTGCCACTGCCCGGCTCTGGCTCATCAGCTCAGGCTGACAGAAGCAGAGAGGAAACTAGAAAGAGAACAGGCTGCTCTGAGCCGACATGAGGCTGGAGAAAGGAGCTCAGGAGTGGCAGGTCCCTGGGGGCTCAGGAAGGCTGGGAGTAGAGGGAGCAGGGACTCTGCCTGTGATGTGCATCACTGTTCCCAGGGCCCCCAACCTCTGTGCCTGGCCTGGGGAAGTGCTCCCAGGTTAGCCACCGACTGAATAAATAAATGAGCATCTGGTAGCAGGAGAAGGCTGATCAGGACATCGCTACAACCATGACACAAAAGAAAGAAAAAAATCCCCAACTGCTGTTGACTGGTTTTGAACGACCACTCAAGGCTCAAAGGCTCAGCAGAGCACTGTCACCTGGTCAACTCGGGGTCGTATGCTACACCAGGGGAGGGAGACAAAGGTGGTGGCTCCCTCTATTCTGGGGGAGGGAGGGGAGCACTAAGGATTAGCCCCCACTGCCACCTCCACCACCAAGATGACGCACAAAGGGCAGGGGCCATTCACCCCAAGGAATGCAGAGGCTGGACTCTGGCAACCAACCCAACAAATGTCTGCTACAGCTACCTGATAATGTTGGTAGTGATAATCATACAGACATTGGCACTACTTACTGAACATAATACATCCCAAGGCAGTGCTAAGCACCTCCCATGCATTATCCTACTGATTCATAACAACCTTATAGTTATTACCCCCATTTTACAGATGAGGAAACTGAGGCTCAGAGGGACAAGTAACTTGGCTAAGGTCACGCGATCAGTGAGCGGAGATAACAGAACTCAGGACTGTTGGATTCCGAGGCCGTGTTCCCAACCACTACGACGTATTGCTTTCTCCTTCTCCATGATGCTGTGTGACCTTCAGCAAGTGACTCAGGCTCTCTGACCCTCAGTTTTCTCAGTTGTAAGGTGAAGAGTAACTTTGTCCTCACGGGGTGGTTGTGAAGTGTCGAGGAAATAGCCTGGTACATCACGGGCTGCTGGTTAGTGGAGCCAAGCCGAGCAGCCCCCAACATTGTTCCTGTTCAGAGCCCCCTGATGTGATGCCCAGGGAACTTAGCAAACACTCACTGCCTGCCTAGTCAGTGCCTGGGTTCTCTCACCATACGGGCTCAGACAAGTCACTTTCTGGCCTGAGCCTCAGTTTCCTCATCTGTCAAAGGAGTGGGTAGTGGAGGCAACCTCCAAAGGCACCAAAGCGTTGACATCCAATTTTAAGCAGCAAAATACCAGCGGCTCAGGTCCGGCAGGCAGTCCACACAGGCTTCACGATGTCCTCAGAACCAGCCAAATGCATGCTGTAAACTTCCCCTCCTCCGAGGACCTCTCTCCTTCCACACCCTCCTCCTTGAAGGCTCACACTTTCTCTGCTTTCAGAGAGATATTTTTCCAGCTTCCCGTGTGGGTGCCTAAGCGACAGCAGTGTGTAGAAGCCCAACCCCAGCGGTAACCCCGGGCAGAAAGTGAGTGGGAAGAAACGTGCAGGACGGAGGTGCCAAAGAGGAAGCCTCAGCCCTGATCTCCCAGCAGCGAGCTGGGGGTGGAGGCTGAAGACGGGGCCTTGGGGGAGTCCAGCAGGTCCTCCGAGAGGGCCTCACTGGGACTATTCATAGCCCAGGATCCTCGCCGGAACCTGGCAGGCGGGGGCAGGCACCAGAAGTGATCTTGCTTGTTTGTGGCACAAACACAGGCTGAGTTGTTAACGCTGCTCTTCCTTCCACCCCCTCACGCAGCCTCAGACCAAATACCATCTGTCCTGGAGCCTGAACGGGTGTCCAAGACCCAGAATGTGGTCTGTGAGCTGTGTGCAGTCAAATGAGCCCTGAATTTCGAGTGGGGGATACATCTGTGGGATTTGGCAAGATACTGAACAGGGCTGCTGTGTGTGGCATTTCAGAGTGTGCACTGAACAAGGGCATCTGGGGTGACGAGGTGAATCCATCGTGTGCTCTGCTTAGCAAGCAGCAATCACTCAGAGGGGCACATTTTTCTAATACATACAAAGGTGCTCTATGAGCTAGCAGATGTCCTGACCCTGAACTTGAGTTTCTGCCTCTGTAACGACCCACTTGTTTTCTCCTACAGGGATATGGTGAGGACATAGTCATATAACCTATGTGAATGCACCTAATCATTATTTGTAATGAATTATCATTATTTATTTACACAAAGCCTTGTTCCACAGAGGCAGATTATGAAATTTCATATGATTAAATAGGATATATGCGTACACACAATTTTATACACTGAATGAATGAGGGAAGGCACATATTAGGCATCTGCACCAGTACTTCCCTTCCTGTGCCTACAGCAGACATCACGAATCAATGCAATCCATGATGTGCATTGTCCACATCCGGAAAGTCAGGTTCCACCTTGGTACAAAGGAAACGAGAAATTGGTTAGTAGAGGGTTGTATCTTACCTGCTCCACAGTAAGTGTTCAATAAATGATCATTATTATAATTTGGAGCCAGTGGAGGGGAGCAGGGGAAGGAGCTGGATCAGGGAGTCCTGCACTGTTGTGTTTTATAGTTTTAGCCCTGAGCTTCATGGTGGACAAGACAAAGAAGTAAACACTCAGGCGTGCACACACATGTACACACACAATCGGTGTCTGTAAAATAAAATCATACCAGTTTCTCAGACTTCACACAAATCACCTACACTGAATTCTTAGTGAATTTTTCCTGTGGTCCCTTTAGCGGGGCCATGCAACAAATCAAACATCCTCAACAGCAGCCTGGAATAAGCACATCGGCAGGTTTTGATGGGTGACTCCACATCGAGCAAGCCCAGGATATAAAATCCAAGCGAGTCCCATGAAAGCACATGGAAGCCTTGTCCCCACCCACACCCAGCTCATGGGAAGGGTGCTGGGAGTAACAGGAGACAAACCTCCTCCCCACTTTCTGGGGTTGGGGAGTAGACCTTCAAATGGCCCCCAAGCCCTTCTCTACATGAGGAGACCCTGAGAGGTAGGGAAGAGCCCCAGTTCCCACCTCTAAGCCCGGGAGTATTTCTTTTGCCCCCACTGCCTGCCTAGAGGTTGCTTCCCACATGGCAGGACTTCCAGGTCCAGCCTGACCCATCGGCAGGCTGGGTGGTCACCTCCAAGGCCCATGGCCCAGCCCTCCAAGCAACACCCGCCTAGAGTTCCACCACAGGAGGGCAAGGCTTTGGGCTGGGCTGCCCCAGGGAAGCCCTTTGCAAATGCAAGTATCCAGGGGAACACAGATCCGAATGTGCTCCTAAGGCTTGATGGGGGTGTGGTAGCATTTGAGCAGACCTTTGAGAATGGACCCCTCCTGCCCCATAGTTTGGAGGGACAGACAAAGCATAAGCAAATCCCCGCCCTGCTGCTTACTAGCTGTGTCCTTAGGAAAGTTATTTTACCACCTCTGAGCCTTACTCCCCCCATCTGGAAAGCCAGGTAAATAACTGAACCCCTCATGGAGCTGTCGGGAGGCCCGAGTGAGACCAAACGCTTCACACAGTTAGCGGTTTATCATTCACGCCACTGTCACTACCAAGGGTAGCTGACTCATGGGTGCTGGGCAGAGTTCTGGAGTTGGACAGACCTGAGTTTGAAGCCTGGCTCTGATGTGACTGGCTAGGAACTTTCTGAGCCTGTTTCCCCATTCATTACGTGGGAAGCAGAGCTATTCCAAAGACCAGCAGTCCGTGGAGGTACATTCCCAGTTTGGCCCCGCAGAAGCTGGGAAGCCCAGGGAAGCCTGCACCTCATCTGGAGGAAGGCAGGGGGCCCAAGAGGACCTGAGGCCGCAGCACTCACCAGCAGCTCCCTTCCCGGGCTTGGGCCCGGGGAATGTGTAGGAGGGAGGTCCGGGGAGGGGGCCCTGGAGTTGGGGGGGCGGGAATAGCCTTGGCGGGCGGGCGGGCAGCACGGTGACCCAGGAGGGAGGGAGAGCTTGGCTCCAAGCTCATCACTCAGCAAGCTGTCTCCCCCAGGCCCGGGACCCTGGCGGCCTGTCCTCCCCACTTCCTGCGTGCTGGGTCAATATTGTGATTTCCACCGTGCCGCCCGCCTGGGACGGCCTGGTCCTGCGCGCCGCCCAGGGTCACGGGGCTGGGGGGAGACAGGGCTACGGAGAGGTCACTCACTGCCTGGAAGATGACTCAGGACCTGAAGGAGGCAGGCGGCGCAGCCGAGAGCCAGGAGCCCCGGCGCAGCCTCACCTCCACCGTCCCCTCCCGGTCTACGAAGACATCGCCGGCGCTGCAGGGCCTGGAGGCCCAGGAGCCAACCCCACATATCAGAACTGGAAGGACGCCCTATCAAGACCTACGTATGGACTTCTTCCATGTAAACGGAGGAATCTACTGAGGTCCGGAGAGGGGCGGGATCACGGGGCCAACGTCACAGGTTGAGTTTGTGGCTGAAGCAGGACCTGCATCTCATGTCCTAACTTCAAATCCAGACCCAACCCACATGTCCTAGCCTCCCTTCCCAGGCTGGTCTACCTCCTGTCCTCCCCATCAGCACTCAGAGCATCTTCCTCCTACACCTCTGGGGAGCAGAGGAAAGAGAACAAGACCCATTCCAACCCCAGAATGTTGGAGCCAGGCTTTCCCGGCGGTGGGAAGCCACGCGAGGACACTGTTCGGGACCCTCCCACACTGGTGGTTCTGGAGACAGTGGTTCGAGGCGCCAGCTCTGAGACCAGGGGCCTGTGGTTTCATTTCCACCTGTGAGCTCTGCGTGTCAAGACTCAGTGTGGACGGCACCTCCCCCGCAGTCCCTCAGCATCCTCCCACCAAGCAAGCTGCTCCCCGCCCTGCCACATCTCGCAGCCCACGTCTGCCTCACCAGCACCTGCGGGAAGGGGCCGTGGCTGTTCACCCAGCCGAGTACCAAGGCCATCCCTGGTGCTCAGTTGGCACCAGCTGAGTAAGGGAAGGAACAGACGAATGAATGGGTTCATGCCCTGTGTTCCCATGTCACATGAATACCAGGGGCAGAAGCTGCACTCCCCCCAGTATCACTTCTCCTGGAACATCTTCTTCTTCACTTGGCTACCTCCTACTCTCCCTTTAGGTCTCTGCTTAGTGACAGCTAAGGCTTGGAAGCCCTCCCTGACCACCCGGCCAAAACCACATTCAGCTGGTCCTGCTCTGAGTACCTTAATCTCCCCTACTGATGCTCTGACCTCGGGGAAATGTAAGGGCTCGTTTAATGCTCTTGCTCTCTAGGCTGAACTAGGACTTGAGTCCCCGTCTGTGAGTGAGACAAAAGACACTTGTCTCATCACTGTGTCTCCAGCTCAGGCCTTGGTGCAGGGTTGATGCATGATGATGAATGAATGAATGAATGAATGGATTCCTCTTGGAATCTGGCCCATACTGGGACTCAGTTAATATTGGCAGATGGCAATGGTGGTGATGGTAGTGGTGGCTGAGGCAGGTGTCACTGGCTCCTTTCTGTCCAGCAGCCCCCTTATGGCATCCTTTGTCCAATATTAGCCACCCCATCTCCTCTGGGAAGTTGCCCTTCCTCCAACATGACTTCATCCATCACTAAAATCACACAACCCAGAGTTGGTCATTGATTGTTCCCCACTGACCTGGCAGCAGTGATTGGTCCAAGAGTGGGCACATGACCCCAACAAGGCTGGTCAAAGTCCTTCCTTGGGGCTGCCATGGATCCTGGAGAAGGTAGCTCTCTTGCTTTGGACTGGGGTTGCCAGGCTGGGCTGCTGCTGGCCAAGTGCCACAGAAGGGAGAGAATGAGGCCAACCCCGAAGGGAAGCAGAGACAAGCAGAGGTGAGTGATGGACACAGAGAATCCTGGTGGCCCTGAGCCCTGGTTCCAGACCCCCAGGTCCTCCTCTGGCCTCTTCCCGGGCCATCAAATTCCCTTTTCACTCAAGCTGATATGATGTGGGCTGCTCTTACTTGTAATGGAAAGAATTCTGAATCACATTAACGCAAGGAGAAAACAGTGAGAGGAACAGGGTGGGTCCAAGTGGAGACACAGATGTTGAGCAGTGATAGGCCAGCAGACTCAGGGAGATGTAAGGATCTCCTGCTAAGGGCAGAGCAGAGACCCACTGGCCCCACCGCAGGCAAGGCTGAAGGACAAGAGTTTGCACAGAAGGAAGGACCTGAGGTGGGCTTGCTGCACTTTCACTGCAAATAACAGAAATCCAACTTAAACTGACTTAGTAAGCAGGAAGGGGAATTTGTTAGCTCACATAACTAAAATGTCCATGGGTCTCTGGCTTCAGACATGGCTGGATCCAGGTGCCCAGCTGCTGCTGGCAGGTATCTGTCTCTCCTCAAACGATGGCAGCTTTGGGCTTCCATCCTGACAGCAACCTCAGCTGAAAGAGAGCACCTCTCTCCTCATCACTGCAGCAGAAATCCCAGAATTTAATCGGATTGGTTTTGTTTCAGTCTCATGCCCACCCCTAAGGCAACCCTCAGACAAGGAGAATGTGCAGCTCACAGTGGCCAGGCCTGCACCCCAGGTAAACCCCTCCCAAATCAATGACCCAAAAGTGGAGGTGGAGAGGCTCCCAGAGGTGCTGCTGCTGTCGGGGAGCAGGGTGCATGCGCGGGGCAGGCAGAAGCAGCGTGTCCGCAGATCTCGGGAAGAGGTCTTTGGCTGGAAGCCGCTCCCCACGGGAAGGAGGGTCTGAGGAAGGGGAGAGGAGCTCTGTGGGGAAAAAGACAGCCTTCCCCTTGGCTGGGTTGGCCTTTGGAGGAGGGGGGACATCCCCCATGAAGGCAAGAGGATGGATGGGAGGACCCCTCGGTTACTCCCAGCCCTGGAAGTCTCTGGTTTGCAGCCATGACGCCAATTGTCTGCAGCCAGACACATTCCTGGACTTGGCTGAAAGGGAGGAGATGAGAGTCAGGCATCTAGAAGCACCTCCGATCCCCACATCTGTGCTCTCCAAACGCGGGTGGGGGCCAATCATGTGTGCGCTCGGAGAGAATTGCAGCCGACCTGCCCAGGACGCCTGGGTTTGTCAGGTTGCTGGAGAGAGTCAGTGGCTTCTGGGTTGTCAGAAGAAGGCTACATTCCAGAGCCAGGGTGGTCTAGGGTGGTCTCAGGGCCCCCTCGGGAGGAGGCTGCAGATGGGAGGCTCAGAAATCCCCTGCCCTCTGCTTGGAGAAAAACAGGGAAAGGGTCTCCTGTCACTTTAAGGCCGCCATTGTGCCTTTACAGTAAGGACCCTGCCTCACCCTCACATCACCCAGTTCCCCCTGCCTGGCTTCCCACAGCCGGGCACCTCCCCGTAACTCCCTGCTGCCCCTGCACCTCTGTTTTTATTTTTTTTTTTTTGCTGTACGCGGGCCTCTCACTGCTGTGGCCTCTCCCGTTGCGGAGCACAGGCTCCGGACACACAGGCTCCGCGGCCATGGCTCGCGGGCCCAGCCGCTGCGCGGCATGTGGGATCTTCCGGGATAGGGGCACGAACCCGTGTCCCCTGCATCGGCAGGTGGACTCTCAACCACTGCGCCACCAGGGAAGCCCTGCACCTCTGTTTTTAAAGCCAAGAATGGACACATCATCAAGAGAGCTGCAAACCTCCTCGTGGCTGAGACTCAGTGCTTCTCTGAGACTCAGTTTCCTCAAATGTGCGGGGGGGCGGGCAGACCTTCTCTGCAAACCCCTCGGGGATACTAAGATGATCAAATGGACTGGAGATGTGATCAGGCTTCAGAAACGATAAAACCTCTAACCAGGGTGAAGTATACTAACCCCCAACGCGTCTTCTCTTGGAGATGTGGTTTAGGGAGAGGGGTGAGTCTATGTCTGGTCTGGAGGCAGGAGGATGGACAAGATGATGTCTTGAAATCCTTCCAAGCCTTCAGTTGTCTGGCCCAGCCCATATATGACGTGGTCAGACTTTAACTTCCCACAGGACTGGTTCCCCAGCCCCTTGTCATCTCTCCAGCATGTGCCGAGCATGTAATAAAAGTGCAGAGAACACCTGCCCAGGGAGCCGAAGGTCACAGGGGACACCTCCTCTTGCCACCCCATCCAATCCATCAGCTGGTCCTATTGACTCTCGTCCACGTCGCTCTTGGATCCACCCACTTCTCACCACGTCCATGGCTACTGGCCTGGACCAAGTCACCCTTTCTCTCTTGGATGCCTGTCCAGCCTCCTCTGTCTTCCTGCATCCATTCCTGCTGCCCTAGCATCCTTACCCTACAGAGCAGCCAGAGTGATTCAACAAAACAAATAACAAATTATATATGCAATTATAGCAATTCCTTCCAATGGCTTCCCATTACTCTTAGAAAAATATCCAAACTCTTGACCAAGGAGAAAAGATGATCTAATATTTTGCAGTTTTTTAATTGTGTTAAAATACACATAACATAAAGTTTACCCTCTTACCCATTTTCACGTGTACAGTTCAGTCACGCTAAGTACGTTTAGATCACTGTGCATCCAATCTTCAGAAGGTTTTCATCTCCACCAGCTAAAACTCCACACCCATTGAACAACAACTCCCCATTCCCCCACCCCTAGGCCCTGGCAACCACCATTCTACTCTTTGGCTCTATGAATTTAACTATTCTACGTACCTCATGTAAGTAGAATCATATAGTATTTGTCTTTTTGCGACTGGCTTAGTTCACTTAGCATAATGTCTGCAAGGTTCATCCATGTTGTAGCATGTACCTGAATTTCCTTCCTTTTTTTTTTTTTTGTGGTACACGGACCTCTCACTGCTGTGGTCTCTCCCGTTGCGGAGCACAGGCTCCGGACGCGCAGGCTCAGCGGCCATGGCTCATGGGCCTAGCTGCTCCGCGGCATGTGGGATCTTCCCGGACCGGGGCACGAACCCGTGTCCCCTGCATCAGCAGGCGGACTCTCAACCACTGTGCCACCAGGGAAGCCCTGAATTTCCTTCCTATTGAAAGCTGAAATATTCCATTGTATGGACATAGCACATTTTGTTTACCCATTCATCCATCGATGGACATTTGGGTTGCTTCCACCTTTTGGCTGTTGTGAATAATGATGTTATGAACATGGGTATTCAAGTATCTCTTTGAGTTCTGCTTTCAATTCTTTTGGATATATAACCAGAAGTGGAATTGCTGGATCGCATGTTAATTCTATTTTTAATATTTTAGGAATTGCCACACTCTATTCCATAACAGCTATACCATTTTACATTTCCACCAAAGTGCACAAGGGTTCCAATGTCTCCACATCCTCACCAACTCTGGTTGACTTCTGTTTTTTTGACAGTAGTCATGCTGATAGGTATGAGATGGGATTCTGTCGTGTCCTGATGGAGGAAATATCAGTATTGTGTGGGACTCCTGTGTTAGAGGAGTGGCATGTACCCCAATCCTGTGACAACCAAAAAATCACTCACTGGGGTGGGTGATTCCCCCCTGGCTGAGAACCATCAGCTCTGCTCACCTCCCTGCCTCATCTCATACAATGTCACCCCCTTGCCCACCACCCCAGTCACTCTGGACTTCTTTCTGTTCCTCAGTAATGCCAACCTCAGGCTCACCCCAGGGCCTTTGCACCTGCCTTCCCTTCTGCCTTGCATGCTCTTCTTCTTGGTCCTCACATGACGAATCCCATCCCCCAGGTCTCAGTCAATGTCCATTGACTGAGTGAATGGCTGGTCGCACGCAATGTTAGAGCTGGAAGCAAGGTCACCCACTCTTGCTACTACTCCACTCCCAGAGGGGGATCATGAGGCCCAGGAAAGAGAAGGGACTTGACCAACGTCACAGGAGGCCCAAGCCAGGTTTCATGACCTCAGCCAGGTGCTCATCCCCCGACAACCCTCACCTGGAGGACTTCTGTGCCAAGGTTGGGGCCCATGCAGTGACAGTCACAGTTGATTGGTCTGCGTGGGAGGCAGCACATCATCTCCAGCCAGTGGGCTTTCCCTTCTGTGTGGTTTGTTCTTTCTTTGGCAACCAGATAAACTAATTGGCTTGTTTGGAGGCTGGGCAGTATGAAAATCCAATGTCTTTAACTGCAGGACCACTGTAGCTCAGTGACCGGCTCATGAGGGCCTTGTGGGACTGATGCCACCTGCGGACCCGCTGATTCTCACAGGTCCAACTCACAAAGCTGATCGCAGAACCACTGCAGAGTGATCCTCCGTGTGGAATTGTCCTCTATCTATCTATCTATCTATCATCTATCTATCTTATCAATCCTAAAGGAAAGGAAACTATAAACAAGACGAAAAGACAACCCTCAGAATGGGAGAAAATATTTGCAAATGATTCAGTGGACAAAGGATTAATCTCCAAAATATATAAACAGCTCATGCAGCTCAATATTAAAAAAACAAACAACCCAATCCAAAAATGGGCAAAAGACCTAAATAGACATTTCTCCAAAGAAGACATACAGATGGCCAAGAAGCACATGAAAAGCTGCTCAACATCACTAATTATTAGAGAAATGCAAATCAAAACTACAATGAGGTATCACCTCACACCAGTTAGAATGGGCACCATCAGAAAATCTACAAACAACAAATGCTGGAGAGGGTGTGGAGAAAAGGGAACACTCTTGCACTGTTGGGGGGAATGTAAATTGATACAGCCACTATGGAGAACAGTATGGAGGTTCCTTAAAAAACTAAACATAGAATTACCATATGACCCAGCAATCCCACTACTGGGCATATACCCTGAGAAAACCATAATTCAAAAAGCCACATGCACCCCAATGTTCATCGCAGCACTATTTACAATAGCCAGGTCATGGAAGCAACCTAAATGTCCATCAACAGATGAATGGTTAAAGAAGATGTGGTACATATATACAATGGAATATTACTCAGCCGTGAAAAGGAACGAAATTGGGTCATCTGTAGATGTGGATGGACCTAGAGACTGTCACAGAGAGTGAAGTAAGTCAGAAAGAGAAAAACAAATATAGTATATATATATATATATATATATATACTATATATATATATATTGTTTAGCGGTACATGGGCCTCTCACTGTTGTGGCCTCTCCCGTTGTGGAGCACAGGCTCTGGACGCGCAGGCTCAGCGGCCGTGGCTCATGGGCCCAGCTGCTCCGTGGCATGTGGGATTTTCCCGGACCGGGGCACAAACCCGTGTCCCCTGCATCGGCAGGCAGACTCTCAACCACTGCGTCACCAGGGAAGCCCCAAATATCATATATTAATGCATATATGTGGAATCTAGGAAAATGGTACAGATGAACTGGTTTGCAGGGCAGAAATTGAGACACAGATGTAGAGAACAAATGTATGGACACCAAGGGGGAAAAGGGGGATGGGGCGGTGGTGGTGGCATGAATTGGGAGATTGGGATTGACATGTATACACTGATGTGTATAAAATGGATAACTAATAAGAACCTGCTGTATAAAAAACAAATAAATAAAATAAAATTCAAAAATTCAAAAAAAAATCCTAAAGGAGTATAGTTGAATTTAGGCACATGAGCTCTACAATCAATGTGCCTCCTTCTCCTGAGAAAGGCCAGGGCTGCCCACACACAGTCTCCCTCAGATCTGGATCCCTCAGATCCAATCTACTGAATAAAACTTTGGCCTCCTTGGTGGATGGAGCTCTCAGCCAGTGTTACACTGACGTGGGCTGGAAGGTATTTCTCCAGTTCAGTGTAGAGTCAGGCTGACCTGGGTTCAAATCCCAGCTCAGCCCCTTGGGAGTCAGGTTACCATCTCCCAAGTCAGGGGTTTCCTTATCTGCAGGGTGGGACTACTTCAGGGGTGTTGAGAGGATTGTATGAGATAATGATGCTTGTAAAAGACTTAGCACCGTCCTGGCACGTGACTGAGGGCTTGCTTAGTCACAGTTCCCAGTCCGCAGTTGGAAGGACTGCAGAGCTCCCTCCTCACTCCCGAGTCTTGCCCAAGCTTCCCTGGGAAGTTCCTCCCATTTCCACTTCCAGAGGACTGGACGAGACTCAATGGCCAGTGAATCGGGAGGGACAAAGGAATAAAAATGGAATAAATGGGATCATGCTGATCACTAATATACATCCATTTCTGGCGCACAGAGGACTTGCCAGGTGCTATCCTGAGCCTCTGCAGGTGAGAACAGAGGGGATGCCCACAGCCACCCTGGAAGCAGGTACCATTTTACCCCCATTTAACAGATGAGGAAGCTGAGGTAAAGAAAGGCTAATCAAATTGTCCAAGTTTACATCGTTAAAAGGTGGCTGGGCCAGGCAGGCCAGAGCCAAGAAGAAGGGGCACTCAAGGCCATGGGGCACAGGGGGATGCCCTGCCCAGCCCGCAGGGTGAGACAGGCTTTGCTCCCAGAGCCTGAAGGGGTTGTTGATGAAGGAGAAACTCTCTGCTCCAGGGTCACCATCTCAGGAAGGCCCCTCTCTGACCACCCACCTAAAACAGCAATCTCTGCCCCTAGCCTCCCCCTATCCCCCACCTTTGCCCGGCTTTACTCTTCTCATAGTATGTAGCATCATCTGATGAAGATTTATGGGGCCAGAGAAATGGATAGAGGCCAATTGGGAAGGTCCTGGTAAGGGGGATAAAATGTTGGGACTTTATCCTTGGGTCCCTGGAGGGGGGAGGATGATGGGAAGGCAGCTCCCACAGCACACACACACACACACACACACCCCTTACCCCAAACAAGGATTTTGAAAGTCATCCAAAGGGGCAGCCTTCAGTCCGTTTGGGCGTCAAGTCCAGTGCTGATCCTCTGGGCTAGGCTGTGGCTGGGCCATAGCGATAGTAAGACGAAGGTAACAGGAACCTGCCCTTGGGGTGCCCACAGTCCTCCAGGGGATACAGGAAGGTGAACTCACATGCACAAAGGTTTTGATAGGCAAAGTGGCTTGTCCACCAGTGACACCAGACCTGGGTATGCCTCCACGTCTCTGCTTATGCTGTCTCTGCCTCCTGGAATGCCATCCTCCTGTCCAGCAGAAATTTACTGAGCTCCTATTATATACCAGGCATTGGGGAAACAAGGATAATCCAAGGCAGATATGGTTCCTGCTTCCCAAGCCCTGGTATGTCCAGGAAACTTCTATTCATTCCTCATAACCCTACTCCAATACCCTCTCTTCAACATGAAGTCTTTCCTGACTCCCTCAAGCAGTAAGTTCCTTCTTTTCCAGGGCTCTCCTAACATCCTATGACTTTACTTGTAGAGGAAAGAAAAAGGAAAGAAAAAAACAACTGAGCACTGGAAAAAACTCACCGTGCACCAGACCCTGGGCTGCGTAATTCACAAGCAATGTCCTGCTTCAGGCTCCCAGTGACTCTGCAAGAGAGGAAATAGTCGTCCTTTTCACAGATGAGAAAATGGGCCCAGAGAGGTTAAGTCTCTCGCCCAAGGTCACACAGTCAGCGGTAAGTGAGAAAACAGGGACAGGAAACCAAGCTCCACTCCAAGATTGGCCGTGTCCATGCTGTGAGCACCCTGAAGACTGGGGTGGCGGGTCTCGTGGGCGTCATGCTCTGTCCTCAGGCCCCAGCACAGGCAGGGCGCACAGTGAGTGCTCTGGGTGGGCAGGCAGACGTGGAGGGAGCCCCGCGGGGGCTGCACTGCCCTCCTCGGGGCCTAGGTGGCGATGTGCACACTCTGTCCCTCTAGCCCTTGCTGGCGTCCACCTTAGGCTCCCAGATCCACTGCCTGGAAAGGCTTTTCTCTCCCTCTTCCAGCTTTCTTTGCCTGCCAGTCTCTTGGATCAGTTCAGCCTCTGTCCTCCCGATGGGGATCCCCCCTCACTGACACTTGTCATCACTATGGGACCTCGGGATGGGCCAATTCTTCCCCCAAGTGTTTGTGGAGGGGAGGAAAGGACTATTCATTCATGTCCGCAGTCAGACCCAGGAAGCCCACTGGCTCAGGCACCCGGGGGACTGCCAGGGACCCATCCCTGCCTGATTTTCCCTTCCCCGTTGCTCCCGGGGAGGCCTCCCCACACCCCACGAGGCTGAGAGTTGCCATCTAGAGACCAAGACAGAACATGTCAGCCGAGACGAAGACCAAGAGAGGGTCATGAACAGGATCTTGTCCGAAGCACCCAGAAGCCATGCAGGAGCTGGGGTAGAATCTAGATTTCCTGATTTGTATCCTCAGCAATCTCCAGCACAGTTTGAAGCTGTTTCTCTGGGGCCCCGGGGGTGGGGGGGAGCAACTGGAGAAAAATGCAGTCCAACCAGTTATCTGATGGAGTAATAATAAAAATAACAACAACTCCCATTTCTGTTTTCACCCTTTCACTCGAAGTACTTCACTGGTCCTCACATCTGCCGGGGGAGGTGGGTGCCACTGGCCCTCATTTTACGGATGCCTGAAGACGAAGGCGTTTACCCCAGTCCCCAGACTGTTGGGACCAGGTATCAGCTCCCAGGCCCGGAGTTTCCTGTGGGGTGGGGCAAGAATGGGGGTGAGGGGCTTGGAAGGCTGAGATTGCAGGCGGGCTGGGGCAGCCAAGCTGGGAAGTGCATCTCCTCCTCCCAGCCTGCTCTCACCCACGCCCCCAAACCTCTTTCAAAGCAGCAGCTGGGCTCTGTCCTGGGCCAGACCACCTCTCCTCCCTCCCTCCCTCCCTCCCGTCCCCTACTGTGCCCCCAAGAGCCGTCTGGGCCTCCACGGACCATCAGATCTGGTTCTCTCTGCCTGCCCTTAGGCAAGTCCCTTCCCCCATCTCAGACTCAGTTTCCCCATCTATATAATGAGTGAGTTGAGCTTTGAGTTCAACCTTTCGGAGCTCATGGTCTGACCTCTTGGGGAAAAGGGAGAGATCAGCATAAGGGATGGGGAATGACTGTGTCTGAGGCCTCGACCAAGTGCCAGACACCAAGAACCAGCTTCTTTGCTGGCGACACAGAGTAGCCAACAGCAGATGCTGCCCCAGAGGCTCGGGGTCAATGGACACTGGTTCCCCAACTTCCTGTGCCTCAGTTTCCTGATCTGTCTAGTGGGGACGATAAACTTACCTCATAGGGTTGTCTGGAGAGCACACCGCAATAATTTATGTAATGTGCTTCACAGCACCCATCACACAAGCACTCAAAAGCATCAACATCATCATCATCATCTTCGTCATCATCTAACCCCTCCTCCTGGTCTGGTCCAGCCCCAGACAGGGCTCAGCCTTCGAAGAAAACTCCTGACCTGGCATCAGAAAAGCCTGAGGTCTACTTTCAGTTCCGTCATTAACCTGCTGAGGCACCCAAGCCTCAGTTTCTTCACCTGCAAAATGGGGCCAATAAGCTTTGTGTGGGGAAGTATCATGGGCATGCAGCAAGATCACTCACAGAAAAGTGCCTGATATGGGGCGTGGCCTGGTGAGCATTGTTTCCTTCTTTCTTTGTTGCCCCAAAATGACATCTTTGGCAGCAGAGCAAATATATAATAATACTACAGCTAACATTTAATAAGCACTTACCATGTGCCTGACACTGGCCTAAGGATTTTGTGTATTTAACTCACTTCATCCTCATAAGCAACACTATGAGGTGGACAGAGACATGATGCCCATCTTACTGAGAGGGAAACTGAGCCACAAAGACCCAAACCCAGATCTGCGTAACTCCTCTACCTGGACCAGACCCCATCTGGAGTCTGGTACTCCCATGAGGTCTCAGCAGCACCCAGGGGTGCAGGCCAGACCTCCATGACTCCAAGAGGTTACAGGGTGGTGAGTCCTCATATTTGGTGCCCTCAAGGAGCTGGGGGGTCTGAGGTGAGGCAAAGCTGCACTCTCTCTAGAGGGCAAACCTCCTACCCCAGCCCTACCGCCATGCCAGATGGGCAGGGAACAGGTGCACAGATCCCCGGCCCCGGGCTAGGTGAGGGGGGCACTCACTTGGCAGCCAGAGCCCCGCGTGAACAAGAAGAAACCCAGCCTGCAGCCCCTTGGCCCTGGCAGGAGATTAACAAAACAAATACCCGAGCAATCTCAATTTCAACACTTGGGGAGGGGGCCAAGTGTCAGGGCGCAGGGGGCAGGCAGGAAACACAGAGACATTTTACCACCTAAATAACTTTCCCTCTGTTTAGTTTCACACGAGTGTATGCTCAAGTGCTCTCTCTCTCTCCCTCTCTCTCTCTTTTTACGTTTTTATTTTACTTTTACAAATGCTCAAACTTTCCTGCCACAAATTATTCTTGGCCAGGTTACAAGCAGAAAGGTCGTGTGTATCCTTTACTTGACAAAAAGGGGACGGGTGGTGGTGGTGGGTTCTTGTGAAATATTTCGGTTGTGCGTTTGAGGTGGGGTTTCTTTCTTCGTTTTCCCGGCTGTGTCTTTGCCGGGGAGAGCAGGGATGCTGGCCTCCTTGCGTGCATGAACTGTCTGCAGGTGGTCTAAATCCTACTGCTCTGCTTACCTCCAGCTGACCTGACCATTTCGTGGTTCTGCTTTCACCAAGCCGATCTGGAATGGCATTTGCCAAGGGCGGGTTGCATCTGGCACCCGTGTGTCTCACTTCCCCCAGGCCCTGCAGGACCTGTGCCCGGACCAGCTGGAGGGTCCTTTCTGGAGGCCTGGGGGCCTGCACAGAGGTTCCTGAATTCTCAGATGGACTTGTCCTGCTCTACCCAGGACCCAAGGAAGGGGCTGGCTCTGGGGCCTCCCAGCTTGTGCAGAAGGAAGTGACCCGTCCAGTTCACCTCAACACTGCCACATCCCCCAATCCCCACCTCCTGCAGATCTAGCCCCAGGCCCCTTCCCCAGCCTCATCCACCCACTCTGCCCCCATCATTTTGCTCCAGCCACGTCATTTCTCAAATACACCAAGTTTTCCCACCTCAGGGCCTTGGCCAGTGTTCGTCCCTCTTCCTGGAATTCCTGCCCCTCCCCTCTTCCCGTGGCACCCTCCTGCTTATCATCCAGGTCTCAGCTGGATTATCACCTCCTCAGAAAGGCTTTCCTGATGACCTCATCCAAAGTAGGGACCTGTCATTTGCCATCTCAGCCCCTTTTTGATTTTCTTCATAATACTTAGGCAATTTATTCTAGTTTTGTTTGTCTGTGTTCTTGTTTTTTTGCTGGCCCTACCCAACTAGAGTGAATAAATAAATGAGTGAGTAAATGAATGAGTGAACACATGAATGAATGAATGAATGAGGGAAGTCCTGAAGGCTGGACTAATATTCCATTCCTTACACTGATATCATCCCTGGGCGTCCATAGCTGCCCTTTGTGAGGACTGCTCCTCCGAGGATGGATAGAAGGGAACACAGTGGTGCTGGTCTAAAGACCCCTCCCAGTGGGGGTCTCTGTCCCCAGCAGGGAGGATCCAGGCCCTCTTGGAACCTGACTCCATCACCAAAAGTGTTTCCTAGCATTTCTTAGAAAAGTAAGATCACGCAGTCACCGCCACATGGCTCAGTGCCCACCCCGTGCCCAACACTTAAGGGTCAGGCCACATTCATTTAACTTAGGTCAGACAGAATTGATTACACCATGTGTTTTAAGTTGATGGGGTTATGAACTTGTCAACGTGCGTTCACACTCTCAGAGGTGCTGTCAAGGCAGAGATTCTGAATCCCATTCGACACATGAGGAAACAGAGGCTCAAAGCGGGGATGGGATTTGCACGAGGCCACCCAGCAGGTCTCATCTTCGCCCCTCAGTGCCACTGCTGGGCCTTTTCTGCTCCGATCTGTGATGGCCGTGGTGGTCCACCCTTGCCCAGGTGTGCAGGGCAGACCCTCGGCAGTGTCCTTGATGCCTCTCTCCCCACCAAACCCCCATCCAAACAGTCCCGAGTCCCGCGGTGTCCACCTCCCCTCGGCCTTGTCCATCCCATGGTTCTTCACTCAGGACAAATGCGCTCTGGGGTGACCGTTACCGGCCTCAGCTCGCACAACCACAGAGCAGCGGGCAAAACCGCGACCCCTCTGCTGCCTCAGGAACCGTGTCATTTTATTAGCGTGATGAGTGAGTTTATGGAGCTCTGTGGTGTATAATTACGCACTCATTTTATTGATTAGCAGCTTGAGGCTGGAACTTTCTTATCCCTTAATAGAAACCCTGCTGCTCCTCTCCAGCAATTATAATGGAAATTAATGGCTACTTACATAGGATTGAGCTCCTGAGCAATAATTTGGGGCCAATTACATGTGAGTCATGAGGAATGAACTGTATCTCTCAGTCAGGGTGTCTATTGCCCTTGTTAGGTCCTGGTGGGCTGCACATTGGTTCTGGGGGGAGAGTGGAGTGTATTGTCCTTCTAGCCCCCCCATCTTTACACCCCAGCTCTGAGCTCCACAGGCACCCAACGCGTCTTTGCTGTGTAGATTCCGTCAGCATTTTATCAGCTATCCCTGGTTAAGGAGAGAGATCGGGTAGAGCGCTAAGGGAGAAGGGATTCCAGGCAGGAGGAGCCCAGGACAGGAGGGAGCGGAAGACAGGGGTGAGGACAGATGAGGTGAACAGTTTCTCTGCTAAACATCCTCTCAGTTCTGGGTCTGGGAGTTCTGGGCACACGTCCTGGTGCCGCATTCAACGTATATGCAATGCGTACCTCCCACGCACCAGGCACACTGCTAAGGGCTGGGGTCGCAGTGTGGAAGAGAACAGACAAGAATCTCTGTCCCCACAGAGCTTCTGTTCTAGTGGGAGGTGACGGACAACAGGTAAACCTGTAATAACCTTGGGGTATAGGGTCAGGAACAGACAAAAAAGATCAATGGGACAGAATGAAGTGTAGCCAAGCCTCGAGGAGACCTGTGAGCACTAAGAACACATACTTTCATGATCTTGGGTAGGGAAGCCCTTTCTCAGCAAGTTACAAAACCATAAAGGAGAAAACTGAATTTAAATATGTAAACATTAAGCCTTGAGGAGCCTTGAGCAGGAGAAGGGGCAAAGGTCATGGAGGGGTTAAGCAGCGGCCACCAGGAGCGCAGTCAGGCGGGGTCCCTGGGCCGGTGAGGCCCCTGGACATGGGATGGAGGTATGGGGCCCCTGCACAGAGCCGTACCCTATCTCACCACGCTCACTCCATCCCTGACCCGGCCACTCCCGCCTCCCCCATACACCTTGTCCTGTTTCTGCCCCTGGCCAGGCCCGAGAGGTGCCCCAGGGGCAGCAGCTGAGGCCTCCCAGCCCCTTTCTCAGTCCCACTGGCCCAGTCAGGGGACTCTAGGTTCTGGCCACCCCTGGCCTGGCCGGGGCAGCCACTCAGCCCCCTGCTCAGCGCCCCACTGACAGAGGAGGTGAACTCAGCACAGGGACCCTGAGGAAGGCACCTGCCCTGACCCGAGTCTGCCTGAGGCCTCGCTCACTGCACTGGCCTTCTCCCAGGCCCCCTGCCCTCCTTGGATGTTCTGGGGGCTGTCCCTCCCCTGCCCCGGAGCCGCTGCTCCTTCACAGACAAGCCTCATGCTTGGTGATCTTCCAGGACCCGCCAGGAGATCTTCCACAGCCTCAGGGCTTACTCACCTGTGGCCACACAGCTGGAAGGCGGAAGAGCTAGTATTCGAACCTGGCTCTGGCTGGCTCTACCCGCCTCTTGCCTCTGCACCTGTGCAGTGTGACCAGCCTGCAAGCCATGCCCAGACCCTGCCTGAAAGCTGGGCTTCTTCACCCCATAGAACCAGAGAAAACGGTGAACTTGTTGGGGTCCCCAGGTCCTTAACACACCGGGAGCGTGTCTAGGCAAGGCAGGCAGGGGGGAAAGGAGGAAGGAGCCTGTGGGTCGAGGCATAAAAAGGACATAGAAACAGGAGAATTGATCAAGGTAATAGAGGCAGAAGCTGGGGCAGGGAGCTCATGGCTGGACCCTGCCCCAAACCTTTGGCACCTGGGAACCGGGCCAGTTAGACATGGACCGGGAAATAGGGCCAGCAAGGCCACGCAAGAGAGAAAGAAGCTTCCTGCGCATCCCCGCGTTACCAAACCCTGCAGCCCTGGGCCAGCTGGAAGCCCCCCTCACCAGGCCTCCTGCTACAGCCCCCAGGGGTGGAGGAGGGAGTCTCTCCAGGGAAGCAAGGAGATCAAAAGGAGAAGAAGCTGATAAATCACCAGCCTGTGCCTCCCTCTCTGCTCTCCACGCACCAGGGAGCCTTCCCACCGCAGCTCCGATGTGGTTCAGGGACCCCTGGGAGATCCCATCCCAGCCTGGCTCCCTGCAGCCATGGCCCAGTCCCCACTGCCTGACTCAGGCTTTTGTCCGCACAAGTCTGAACAACCCCTCCCTCCCCAACACACGCACACACCATCGTATACAGGAGATGCACACGCGATGGAGAGAGGGGCCGCCCACGCTCGCTGCGGGGTGGGCATCCAGCTTCGCCTGCCTCCAGCGTCCCTGCCCAAACGAAGGCCGTCTCAGGGGACCTGCGCCTAGGGCCTTGGGTTCCACAGGATTGTCTCTTCCACACCTTCACTCGTTCTAATCAAATCAGAGTGAAATGAGCACCCAAGGCCCTACTGGAGAGGGGCCATGGGGCAATGTCATGAGACTACACGGGCTGCAGTCTTCACACCTGTGGGCAGAGCTTCCTGGGCTCGCAGGTCAGTCTTCAGACCTCAGTCTCTTCTACCAGCCTTGCGCTTCCTGTGCAGTGGCAGCCTGAAGACATGGGGGGGACACGGCAGGGGGTCGGTTCCAGTGCCAGCCTCGCCCTTTCTGTGTGGCCTTGAGCAAGTTACTTAACCTCTCTGAGCCTCAGATTCCCCATTTATCAATTGTAGAGGAGCCAGGCCCCTAGGAAATACCACTCTCTTAACCTCCACCCAGAGGATGAAACTGAATCATCCAAAAGGGCTCCGGCCACATCTTGGGGCTAATCAGAATAATAACAATGGGGTCGGTGCCTAGTCCAAGTCTCTGGATGCAATGACTCCTTCAGTCCTCGCAGCTACCCTTCAAGGGAGGTACTGTTATTTTCTCCGCTTTGCAGATGAGATGATGCAGCTCAGAGAGGTTGCGGTTGACCTTGGTTGTCCAAGGTCACACCAAGATGCAAACCCAGCTGTCTGACACCAACACCTGTGTGCCCTTCATTAAGCCCCAGAACTGCCCCCTTAGCTCCACTCTGCCAGCATTCACCGCACCCTTTATGCCTCCCCTGGGGCCTGGCCTTTGCCTCCAGCCATATCAGGGTGTGCACACACACGAACACACCCGAGCAAATGCACCCTGTGGCTCCAGTGAGCTTGGTTCTAAGTGCTCTCCGAATGCTAAATCTGTATCTCCAACTCCAGGCTTGGGTTATCAAATCCCTGAGGTCCAAGAATTACGTCAAACTCAATGTCTGTGAAGTGGGGCTTCTCCCACCTGCCCTGCTCCCAGTGGATTCCTGTAGCAGCCTCCTCCCTGGTCTCCCTGCCTCCCCCTTACTCCCGAGTGAGTCTGTTCTAAGTCCTGCAGGGGGTCCCCTGTCACTCAGAGCAAAGTCAAAGCCCCCCATGGCATGATCCTGTGGGCCCCATGGCTTCGCTGGCTCCTGTCCTCCCACTCTCCCCACATTCACTCTCCTCTGGCCCCTTTGGTGTCCCTAGCACATCCTAAGCACGCTCCCACCTCAGGGCCTTTGCACTGGCTGTGCCCTCAGCCTGGGACATCCTTCCCCCGGAGAGCCACATGTCTCCTGCCTCTCGTCCCTCAGGTCTCTCTCCAGTATCCTATGAGGGAGGCCCTCCCTGACCAGCCATCTAAACAACCCTCCCAGCCTCACAGGCTCTTTCCCTTCACCCTGTTTAACCTTTTCCCTTGCACTTGTCACCACCTGGCATGTTACTAATTTGATTATTTGTTTAATGTCTGTCTCATCCCAGGAGGGTGTGCACTCCTGTGAGACGAGGAATCTCTTCTGTTTTATTCCTCTCCCAGTCACCCTCGGAGCCTAGAGCAGTGCCTGGCACATGGTAGACCCTCAATAAATATTTTTGGAAGGAAGGAAGGAAGGGAGGGAGGGAGGGAGGGAGGAGGGAGGGAGGGAGGAAGGGAGGGAGGGAGGGAGGGAGGGAGGAGGGAGGGAGGGAGGGAGGCTAACATAGTAGTGAAGTAGAGGATTAGGAGAGTAGGGTGGGGAGAGGAAGGGAAAGAGGAGGAAAGGGACGTGCGTAGCAACAGTCATGAAATAGAGATGGACGTATCAGACCACATACACACACACACACACACACACACGTGCGTTGAAGCCCAATGTCACACACACAGATATGCTCACACAACACATGCACATATCCCCTTGCACATGTGCCCACCCCCACAGACCCCTCACTAGCCCTCTGTTCTGGCCCTGCACACCCCTCCACACCGCTTCCCGTGTGGCAGGGAGAGGACCTTTTCCAGGTGACCTCACTGAATGGGGAGGGAAACTCCACCAGCTCTTTTTCAAAGCTGATTTGGCTCCAGTCTCCCTTGTAATCTGCTCCCGGATCAGTGCTCACAGGGGCGCTGGCCCCAGCCTGAGGTCAGGACCTCTCACCTTCTCCCAGGAAGTCTCACTGAGTGCCCCCAGCACGCCCTCTACTCAGCTGCAGCTCTTCCCCTGACCAGTATAACCTGCTGAGCTGAATTCTTACAGAGCATTTTCAAACAATTCCAGTTATTCGGGGGGGTGGGGAAGGGTGATACTGCGACTCTCTGCGGAGGGGCAGAGCGACCCCCTTCAGGGTGGGGCAGCCTCTATGTTGCTTAGTTTGCCACCGAGAGTCCAGCCCTGCCACCTCCCGCCTCAGTTCTCTGAAAACACCAGATTCTCAAACCTCCAGGTCTTTGAACCTGCAGTGCCTCCAGGGCCCTCTCCTCACCTCCCCAACTAGTGAACTCATCCACATCCTTCAAGGCCTCAGCCAGATGTCCCCGATGCGTGCTGGTGGCGGCTCCCATCACCCTCTGCTGGAACTCATCTTTCTATTATCCTTGTCTGCTTAGGTGTCTGCCTCCCCAGCTGGCTGGAGGTCTTCGAGGGCAGAAAGCGCAATGATACATCCATACCCACTGCAGACCCCGGCACAGGGCCTGGCACAGAGCACAGGCCCAGGAAATGTGCTTGTGGATGTGCGAAAGGAACGGGGAGGGCGTGCAGAGGCCTGGGCCAGGTGCCAGAAGTCGTGGGTCATGTACTACCTTGCTTGTGACCTTGAGCCAGTCCCCCACCATCTCTGGTCGGCCATTCCTAAGAGCCTGGGCTCACTGCAGCCCGTGATGGGCTGAGATCCTGATTCCAAAGGGAGAGGGTGGTGCCTTGAAGGAGCTGTCACGGTCAGGTGTGAGCCAGGTGCTGCCTGCAAGGTTGAGGCAGTGGCCAGACAGAAGCAGAAGGGAGAAAGTGAGGGCTGGTGTATCACACGTCTTTACTCTGTCACCAGTATCATTGTCACTAGCACCATCTAAGACCATCGTCACTATATCCAAGACCGCCATCCTCACAGACTCCGCTGTGCCCCCCAGTACTGCCCCAGCACCACCGGAACAGTCCTGCTCATTAACACTCCCATCCTCCCATCACCCACAGAACTTTTACATCATAACTGCTGCCCGCATGTTCACACACACACACACACACACACACACACACACACACACACGATTGTGTTCTCCTCCCAGGCGGAACCGTATCTTATTCCTCTCTGGACCCTATGGCCCAGCAGAGAACCTGGCACATTCTAGAAGCTCCAGGTTGTGATCTGAAGGAAGGAAGGGCTCGGTGGCTGACGGTGTGGCCCCATGGTTTGGTCCCACTTACTCCAGCTGGCGTAGCCAACAGAGAAACCTGGAACGGGATGGGCTCAAGGTGTAGGATGATCCCAGTGACCTTCCTGTGTCACTGTCCCCTGCCCCGGCTGCTCAGGACCAACAGGGCCACCACGTGAATGATTTCTCTCTGGGTCCCCGCTTTGTTCTACGGCAGCTGTGCTGAACCTCCATCCTGCATCCTCAGGACTCACAGAGCGTGTCAAAAAGCCCGTGTCGCAGTGAGAACTCACAGAGTGAAGCCCCCTCGTTCTCTGGAACTGAAGCCTCAGTTTTCCTGTCTGTAAAATGGGGATCATGTTCCTGCCTTTCAGGGCTGTTGGAAGAATGAAGTGAGCGACAGCAGGGGAGACAAGCCAGTCCAGGGCCTGGCATCCAGCAGGGGGCAGCCCCTCAAGCTGTCAGCCCTTCACCCCCAGCACTGCATGGCTGCTGGAGTTGGGATGGGGTGTTGGTGTTTCTCCAGGGTTAGGGCTCCAGAGAGCCAGGCACTAAACCTTAAACTGCATTACTCTGGACCTAGACACGTTCTCTCGATTATCCCATCGGCCCCTCACACCTGCCCTGTGAGGAAGAGACTGTGTCCCCGTTTTACAGATAAGCATATGGGAACTCATTCAAGGCTACCCAGCCAAGAGCAAAGACCCCATGACGATTGGCTCCCATGGCCCCCTCAGCAGGGCAGGGGCTCAAAGAGGGTGCTGTGAAGCCCTGAGCACCAGGTCAGACTGGGGGCCTGGACCCAATGCCACCACCCTCCTGGTCAGCAGGGGACCGGAACCCAAAAGTATCCAGCTTGGATGCCTCCTAGCAAAGGGGTCTGCACAGTGCCTTGACTCTATGGGCCTGAGCTGTCTCGGGAATTGTTTCCATCTTTTATCCTCAGTCAGGACTCAGGCAGCTGTGTGGTTTTGGGGGTCATCCCTGCCATGCCCCACCACCACACTCATCTGGGAGACAGGAGGTTGGTGACCCAAGCCAGGCCCCACCCCCTGGACCACTTCCTCCAGACGATTAAAGGGGTTGGGTCTCCCGCACGCCTGCCTATCCCACCATCAGTGCAGGAGCAGCTTCCTGTTTGCAGGGATGGGCGCCCGCTGCTATGGTGACAGCGGGAGGTGGCCCTCCAGGTGACTGATACCAGGCCCAGTTCCTCCCTATCACTGCAGCCGCTTCTCCAGCAGCTGGGCTGGCAGAACCATCTGGTCTGCGATCAAAGGGGCCTGGGCAGCGCACCCCTTATCTCTCCCAGGCCCGGGAACTTTCCAGACTCAGGGTAACGGGAGCCCAGCGGGCAGGAGGGGCAGGCCAGAGGGCGTGAGAACAGACACTCCCTGGGAGTGGCGGGAGGGACTTGAAACTTGCCAGGCACGAGGCCTGAGACTGGAGACAGGCAGGAGGGGGACAGTGGTTCGTCCTTATGGTTCTCTACCCCCACTTGTCCGTCCTCCTGCCTGGGCCCAGGCAGCTGTGGGACCCGGCACTCCACTTCTCTGGGCCTTGGTCTGCTCTGCCGTCAAGTGGGAATCAAAGCAATGGTGGTGAAGATCCAAACGCGCAAGGCCCATAGCATGGTAGTGGGTACTCGGCTGTAATAATCAATATGTTATTTACCGTGTATTAAGGACAAGCCCGCAGAGTGCATTATTCTCATTTAATTCACATGACAACCCACTATTATCCACATTTTACAGAAGAAAACACTGATGTTCAAAGAGGTGAGGACACTGCCCCAAATAGCACAGCTTGTAAGCGGCCAGTGGATGCTAGCTGCCAACACTGCTATTTTCCTCCTATTACATTTTGCCTAAGTTCACAACAGCCCTGACCAGTCCCTGACTCCATCCTCTGCCCACAGTCCATCCTGCCAGGCCACCAGCACCATCTTTATCCAGTGGTTCATTTTTTTATTCACCTAGTAAGTATTATGAATAACAATTATTAGTCACGAATACTTATCAGCCCTTGATTATAGCCAGCAAGTGCCCAAGCCCTGAGCCCAGTGTTCTGTCATCTTTGTGACAGCCTGTGAGGCCAGACCGTAACAGGAATGAGGAAGCGGAGGCCAAGAGAGGGGCAGGCACACGCACACAGCAAACACACACACGGTAAACACTCCAACCCGAATGGACTGAACTTCCATCTCTGGAACGTGCTTCCCTCTGTCTCACCTCTTGATCTCTGCCACGCCGTTCTCCCCACCTAAAATAACCCATCCTTTTGCAGCCTGCGTCTAGGCTGGAACGTGGGCTCCAGGAGGGCAATGACGGTGTCTTAGCTGTTGACTCCCTAGCACAGAACCCAAATAGAGGCGGCTTTGCACACAGAAACAACCCAGGGCTTAATTAATAAAGGGGTAATTGCTCAGAATCTTATTCACAGCAACTTGACAGGGCCTAAAGAACAATAACCAAGCCCCTATGATTTTCCAGAGTCTCTCCAGGTAAAACAATCTCCATTCCTATAGCATGTCCTTGTTAGAACCCTGAGCTTCTAATAGAGGAATAAATAAATCGGTGAATAAGTGACTGGATGAATTCTTAAGTGAGCACGTTGGTGAGCAAACAAGTCAGTGAGCTAGAACATGAATCAGAGATTTATTGAAACAATGCAGTAAATGGGTGAATAGACAGATGAGTGAGTGATGGATGGGAAGGAAGGAGGGAAGAGGAAATGAAAGAACAAACCAGTCAGGTGGAGGGGCACCTCCAACAGGGTCAAGTGCACAAGAGCAGGTCAGTGGTCTCTAGATCACAAGCCCCACCCGCACTCACAGGACCCAGAACGATAGGCTCTGCAGAGTTGGCAAACTACAGCTCACGGGCCACATGTGACCCTTGGCCTGTGTTTGTAAGTAAAGTTTTATTGGCACAGTTACACGCATGCATTTATGTGTGCTACAGCGGCAGAGTTGACTAGCTGGAACGGAGACCACATGACCTGCAAGGTCTAAAATATTTTCTACGTGGTCCTTTACAGGAGAAGTTTGCCCGGCTCTGTAGGAGAGCCCCCTGCTGAGGGACCTGAACTGGCATCCTGCCGGGGACCCTCCCAGTGCTGACTGGAATTCTCTGGCCTTCGGAGGGTCCTCAGGACCCCACTTGCATACCTCTGGGCCTGGACACTCCCTACCTCTCCAGGAAGCCCCTCCTGCCCTGGGGCAGCTCGGGCCTTCGAGAACTCTCCCTTCTGCTGAGGGGAAATGTTCAGTCCTCCTCATCCCCACCCTCCTCCCAACCTCCCGCCTTGACCACCGGTGTTTACCCTGACCTCTGCCCTGCGTCTCGTTCTCCACCAGCCAGGACGGCTCAGGCGCGGCTGGATCCCTTTCTCAACCAGGGAGGCAAGTGAGTCACCGAGTCCGGAGAGGGGACATCTGCTGGGTTCCGGCCTCAAATAATCTCACTAAGTCTGAGAGAGAGGCCCAAGCCACCCCTGCTGCTTCTTGTTTGCACTTGGGCCTGGCGTGGAAGCCGGCAGCTTGAGAGGAGAGTCACTCGCCTAGAATTGTGGGGTGTTTGGACCCCGAGTGTTTATTTCAAGTTTGGTTTGTCTTCAGTTCCTGGAATGATTTCCCAGAAGAGCTGGAGAAATCTGGCCTCGACTGGGCCTGTGCACGCAGAGGCAGAGCTGTTCTCATTTGACCCCATGCAGATTCCTGTACCTATTTTACAGAAGAACACACACAGGTTGTCCAGTTACCAGTCCAGGATGCCTGCTCTCCTGTTGCCTCTCTCTTTCTGGAAGCTTCTGGAAGGATTGGAGAACCACACAACCTTCAATGGGTTGCTTGGGACCTACTTCCCACTGTGTTCCACTGGTGCCTTAGCCCCATTTCACAGATGGGAAGACTGACACGCCTCTGATGTGCTGGGACCCAGGACTCACATTTCAGTGAGCAAGTAGTCCATCAGTGGACAGAGGACCAGGGGAGAGAGATAAGCTGGGGGTTCTGGAGCAGGAGACCTGAGTTCCTGAGCCCAGGGGAGGAGAGAAAGGCAGGCCAGGAAGGAAACAACCTGGGTACAGTTATGAAGTCTAGAAGGCTCCTTCTCCATAGATTCTAAGTGGCTTTTTTTCCTCTGTTCAATGTGCCCATTGCCCCTGTGACTATAACTGGATGGAAAAGGCCCACAGATGTGGGGCAGGAGAGGAGTGGGAGAGAGAGAAATGAATGAGGAAAGCACAGCAGCTGTGAACACGGGCTCTGGGATCAGACTGCCTGGGTGCAGGCCTGGCACTGTCACCTTTTAGCAGAGCCCCACTTACTCATCCGTCCAGTGGGGCCCATAACGCTGAGCTTACGGCTTGTGGAGGGTGAAATGAGGTAATGCGTGTCAAACGCCGGGCCCGGGGTCTGGCACGAGCCAGGTCTGGCTCCTGGTTTCCTTCCACATGGATGCAGCGTGCTTCTTATCACTCGCTTTAGGAGTCTAGAGCTTATCCTGAGCCCCGGAGTGAGGTTACGTCTAATCGTTGTTGGTGTGAGCCCCCCACCATCACCAGTCCAGCCCGACGAGGTCGAAGAGGGCACCACGCCACCACGAGAGCGTACCTGGCCTGCCTCTGCCCCCGTGGCGTCACCTGCGCACATTAATGAAAACTTCACAGTGCAGAGCAGAGCCAGGCCAGACCAGGAAATTGCAAAGTCTCGGACGCCTTACCTCAGCCCCACTGCACACTCTCTGCTTTTATAGCTCCACGTGTAATAACATAAAAGCATAATTTATTAAAGTATCACTTTAAGTGGGGATGGCAGGAGGGGGTCCATGCCCTGGGGGCCGTGAGTGCCATATTGACCAGAGATGCCAAGGGAGAGACAAGACAGTCCCAGGGCTCACCGGCCTGCCGGCCACAGCCCAGGGTGCAGCGGCTGGAGTGCCAGGGAAGTGCCCAGGAGGGGTGGGAAGCTACCGCACAGAGACAGCATAGCCTGGAGAGGAGAGCTGAGCTGTGCAGGTTTGAATTCCGGCCATGTGAACTTGGATAGGTCAGTTCCTCTCTCTGAGCAGCGGTTTCCTTGTCTGTGAATGGGAGGAATTGCTGAGGGGTCCCCAGTCCCTCATTAGAGGTTGTCCCACTAAGCCGATTCCTCCCAGAGAGAAAGAGACTTCCAGGCACTGAGCTATACCAGGAAATGGCCCTGGGATTGCCTCATTAAACATGGAGGGGTATTTACACTGGGAGAAACAAATATTTATCTCTGGACCAGGAAGGAGGAAGGTCTTTGGAACCCCAGTCTCATAGCTGGTTCAGTCCTGCTTGGAGGGAAGGGACCAGGCTGGAAGGGGAAGGAGGAAGGGGGGTAGAGGGAGAGCACAGGGGCAGGGCTGGGAGTCAGGCAAGCCTGGGTTCAAATCCCAGCTCTGCCACCACCCAGCACTGTGACCCTGAGCACAGGTCCTCATGCCTCTGTGTCCTCTCAGGAAACATGGTGCTAAGAACATTGCAACCTCTCACGGTGGATGGAGGTTTCAATGAGATGATGCGCACCTGAGGTACAGGGTCGGTGTTCAGTTATTACTGACTCTGTGCCAGGCACTGTCCAGTCTCTCTAGACCCTGCAGGGAAGAAGGAAGACAAGCCGCAGGTATTTTTATTGGGAAAAATGGGGTGGGGGAGAAAGGTCTCACATGGTGACCTGTAACACTCTAAGAAGCTGGCAGCACCAGGGGGACAGGGCCATTTAGCACACGATCTGCACAGAGGTTTTTTTTTTTTTTTTTTTTTTTTAGATGTTGGGGGTTGGAGTTTTATTAATTAATTTATTTATTTATTTATTTTTTTTTTAGATGTTGGGGGTTGGAGTTTTATTAATTAATTTATTTACTTTTGCTGTGTTGGGTCTTCGTTTCTGTGCGAGGGCTTTCTCTAGTTGCGGTGAGCGGGGGCCACTCTTCATCGCGGTGCGTGGGCCTCTCACTATCACGGCCTCTCTTGTTGCGGAGCACAGGCTCCAGACGCGCAGGCTCAGTAGTTGTGGCTCACGGGCCTAGTTGCCCCGCAGCATGTGGGATCCTTCCAGACCAGGGCTCAAACCCGTGTCCCCTGCATTAGCAGGCAGATTCTCAACCACTGCGCCACCAGGGAAGCCCTGCACAGAGTTTTTTAAAACCAGTAAATATGCACCAAATGACACAGCCTGGCTTTCGTTGGCCCACCTACACAAAGGGAATAACAGATGGGCTGACTCACAAGGGCCATATGTAAACTTTCAGAACCTAAATTCAAGAGCTTTAGTTTGACCAAAGCATTGTATGGTGTTTCCCCCATGGGATCTGCTTGCTGAAATGGGAGAATTCCTGGATCCTGCTGGTTCTCTCCACCTGCACTACTACGCCCCTGGTCCAGGCCATCATCCTCTCCTGCCTGGACTATTCTGGACTATCCTGGCTGGTCCCCCTGCCTCTGTCTTTCACCCCTGCAGTCTTTTCACAGCAGCCAGTGTGTTCTTGCCCCCTTGAAAGTGGTTGGAGGCAGCTGGGGTTCACTAAGAGGGAACCCATGAAAACTGAACTAGAAGAAATGGACACAAAGCAGGAGACAGGCTCAGACGTGAGAACTTTCTGACTACAGGAAAGAAGCATCTTCGAAGCAGCCCTGGGAGAAGCTGCACAAGCTTCCAGTCCTGCTGTCAGGGGAGGGGCTGGGGTGGGTATTCAGCCTCTCAGTGGGCCCGAGGCACAGGGTGGGTCCAGAAGATCCCGGAGAGTAGCGAACACCAGAATGTGGGCAAGCGGACAGTGTGACCAGACCAGACCTGTGGGACAGGAGCAAAGGCCTCCCTGAAGCTCCCGGGGCGAGCAGCTGACCTCCTGTCAGATCTTATTTATTTAACGTTGAGGTTGTTGGGTTTGGTGTTTGTTGAAATGACTCTGGGGCTCTCCTCCCACGAGCTCCAGGCCCCACTGAGAACTTGAAAGTGACATTCCTCAGCCCAGCTAAGAGGAGGGCCGGAGCCCAAGTCAGAAGAGAAAGTGAGGGGAAGGGCAGCTGGGGAGGCATCAGGGTCCCAGCAGGAAAGAGACTCACGCCATAGGGAGAACAGAAAACGGACTTTCAGAGTAGTGGGTGGGGTGCAGGGAAGCCAACAGAGGGATGCTGCCGCACCCAGGGACTGGCAACGGTGGGGAGCCATTACCACCCCCTCCCAAAGGGCAAAGGGAGGGAGCGGTTACTGGGACCGAGACAGAGGGCTACAGAGAGAGCCACAGAGGAACGAGGCCAGCCCAGAGAGACTCAGCAGAGCGGAGCCGGCTCCTGCCCCTACCCTCCCATTGGCTGGACACAACCAGAAGCCAGGGAGCCAGGAGCCAGGGGAGAGAGTCAGTGGGGGAGGGGGAGGGGGGAGCACCTCTCAGACCCTGGGGCTTCTCCTTCTGTAGGGTAGAACTTGAGCACGGCCTACCATGGGTGTGAAATCTCTATTTAGCCTTGGCTCAAAATTCAGGCCCCACCAAGACTCCCGGCCACATGTAGCTCTGTCCCCCCAGGGGAATAAGTAAAGGTCTCCAGGCGTTTCCCTCGCAGCAGATAAAAAGCACAGGGTTTCCTCTTGTAAGAGCCAGCGCCGATACCAGCACTCTTCGTGGATAATAACAGCTATTTACTCACAACAAGTATGTGCCGGGACCAAGCTGAATGGTGCACATCACCTGAAGTCAGTCCCGGCATCGCCCTTCCAAACTGTGTGAGTTCGGGCAAGTCACCTCCCCTCCCGAGCCTCCGTTTCTCTATGTGAAATCGCCCCCTCCCTAGGGGACGGATGTGAGGATTAAAGAAGGCCCTACACAGTGGTCTCAGGCTGGAAGTATAGGAAGGCTCAGGACAGGTTGACTCTTACTGTCACACTCACCTTCCTCACAGGGAAGAAATCCAGGTTCAGAGAGGGGCCATGACTCACCCAGGGCACACAGGATAAAAGACCAAGCAGGGATCCCAGCTTTGGTCTTAACCCAAAGCTGGCCTTCTGCAGGAAGCCTTCCTAGGTTGCACAGGTGAGAAGAAATTGCTCCATCTTAGATGTGATTCCTCCAATTAGAAGAATAGCCATCACACATGGAGTCTCTCTACGCTGAGCACCCCAGCTTGGGTTCATTTCGTCTTCATAACCACTCTCTAAGGTCCTCCCCATTGACCTTATTGGATGTGATACTTATATCCAATAAGTATCTGGGGCCATTGAGGAGGAATCTGGGGCCCAGAGAGGTTAAGAATCATATCCACGTGGATCAGCATTTGAACTCAGACACCAGCCTGGCTCTCCAGAGCCTTTGTACTTGACCTCAGCCCAGCCCTGTCTCCCTTTCAGGTCTGCTCTGAGGTGCCCATCTCCCCACTACACAGGAAGAAAACTATCTAAGGTCATGCCCAGCTGACCATCACCTCTCTTCCTCCAAGGTCAAGTGCAGGGCCTCTTTTGGATATGGCTGGGTTAAGACCTGTTAGTTAGGGGAAAGCTGATGGGGAAGAGGAGGGAGTGGTGAGAAAGGCCAGAGTTGGGGGTCGCCTCTACCTGGCAACCCTGTCTCCCCACCCCACCAGACCCACTACTCCTGCCCAGATGGGGCACAAGCCTCCCTGGTGGTCAACCCCACCACCACCCCACAGATGCCAGGTTCTCCTGAAACACAAATCTGCACCTGCCCCACGCAACCAGCCCCACGCAACCAGCCCCAAACCTTCTAACTCCTGCCCGCCCCTCAGGAGCACACCACGCTCCCTTGCCTGGCACCATGACCCCCCACGATGTGGCCCCATCTACTTCTCATTGCTGTCCCCCCACCAAATACCCCCCCTTCCCAGGATGCCCTCTCATATTCCGCTACTTTTCTAGAAGCAGCTCCAGGTCAGAGATGGTTCTATCCATCCAGCCACCCTCCAACCCTTCACCTGACCCAATGCCTGACCAACAGCAAGCGCTCAACAATTCTTAACTGAATGGGAACCACTGGCCTGGGAGATGAGTTCTGGTCCCAACCTGGTCCAACTAATTTGATCAGACACATCCCTTCCCTACCTCCGAGCCTCAGTCTCTCTATTCGTACAAGGAATGGTATGAACAGCATACTCTTTTGGGGGCCTGGACACTGTTTAACTCTCTCTCACACACACACGCACACACACACAGAGAAGGCTCGTGCCAGCCTCTCCCCAGGACACTGAGCTTCTCCGTGGATTGAATTACCAACATTTCATCGGCGGAGGAAGGGAGGCGGGGCAGGGAAGGAGCTGTGAATTCCGCACACCAAGTCTGTCCCCGCAAGGCCTGGACTGAATACCACCGCATGTCTGTGCCCATCTGCCTCTGGGGTGGGGGATGGGATGGGGGTGGAGGTACAGGCAGGGAGGGGGTTCCCCAGAACCAGAATGCCAAAGAAAAGACACCCAAGGAATCTCACACAGACTCACATACAACTCTGTCCTCTCAGACACGACTGCACACTCGTGCATTCACACCCATGTACACACACATGCTTAAACACACATTTGTGTGCCCTGCGCACACACTTACACACACGTGTGATACTCTCTTTTATTCAGCCAACAAACATTCATGGAGCCAGTCTGCTATGAAAGCCTTGCTCTCCATGTCTCACTCTTTTGGTCACATCCTTACACACACACACACACACACACACACACACACACACACACACACACCGGTCACCCACACAACCCAAGGCTTACACTGCAGCCTTCTTCCAAGGCCCTGAAAGGGCCTAGGAATGTGCTCACTCACATGATGGTCAAAGCCAAGAACAGTAGGGAAATCAGCAGCGGGCCAGGAAGTTAGTAACACAAATATTATAACATTTTTCTGGATTTTGTAATATTTGTGGTATTTGTCAGTTTTAAAAATTGTGTCATTTGTTGTGGTTGCTTTTCTCATTTTAAAGACTCTTTGGTATTGGTCATTTTGTATTCTGTTTCATAAAGAAGGTCCCCAAAATTGAATTTACTTTTTAGTTCGCCAAGCCTGAACCTGCCCCTGCAAACACCCAGAGTTTCCACCAAACAATCACACTCACCCTCTCTCACACTCACGCTGTTGCACACGCTTCCACATCCCCACCAATTCCTATGAGTCAAAGACAGTGTCACACACACCAGGGACACATAATCTCTCACACCCGCCCTCCCGTGCTCACTTCAGACAGGCAGGTAAGCTGAGCACCTCCAGCCCCCGGCCTCAGGGCAGACTCTGTCACTCCATCACTCCCAGGCTCCTGCCCTTCTGACTGCAGGCACCTGGCCCTCCCTGGCCCACCCCCAAAACCACACAACAACTCTCCAGGATGCCAGCCACTCACGCCCCACAACTCCAACCTCTGAACTGGACCAGGCACACCAATTCTGCCCCACAGTCAGCCTCCGGGATGCTACACACCCCAATACCACCTCAGAAAGAAACCACCAAAACCCATGGAACGTTCTGGAATTTCCTTGACGATCTCCTCATTGCCCAAAGGCGGCTGGCTTCGATGAGAGGACGTGAGAGTTGGAATTATATACAGGGCTCAGATTATATCCTGGGTTCAAATCCTGGCTCTAACGCCTGTTCCATGCTCATGGGCAAGTGAGTAAACATCCCAGAACCTCAGTTTCCCCATCTGTAAAGTGGGCGTAATGATCCTACCTCATAGACGTGTTGTGAGGATTAACTGAGCTGACACAAGCACGGCACAGAGAGAACCCAGAGCCTGGTAGTGGTCATTCTATTTTCCTCTCCATGACTGCAAGAAGGCGGGGCGGTTACCCTGTCCCCTCTGGACTGGCCCCTCCTCCAGCCCTCGGCCTTGTCCAGCCCCCCTTCCCTGTTGCCTCCGCAACATCACCCTCTCGGCCTCGGCCACCCGAGTGTTGGGATCACCAGCGCACCTGCTTCCAAGGGCTCTAATTTCCTGTAAGTGTAAGAATTCAGGTCAGACACGGCCCAAGGCCCGCAGTCCCCCTCCCCGCGGAAACCCATAAATAACCCGGCTCAGGCTGCCTGGCCCCGGCACGAGACTTTCTCTCCTCACTCAGCATGACGCTGGGCCTCAGCACAGCCCTGCAAGGCAGGTACGGCAATTTCTGTGTACACAGCGGAAAACTGAGGCTGTAGGGTGGACTCTGAGTTTGAGACCCTGACCTAGGCTCTAGAAAGAACCTCCTTTAAGATATGCCCTCCCCCTCCCCCAAATAAATGCCCTTCCATCAGTCTCCCCTGCACAATGCCAATGACTTACGCCTGAAATCCACCCATTAGCGCAAACTTTTCCTACAAAGGCCAGATAGAAAATACCTTAGGAGTTGAGGTCCAGACAGCGTCACAGCCACTCAACTCTGTCGATGCCGCCACAGATAAGGTGTAAACGAATGGACGTGGGTGTGTGCCAGTGACACGTTTTTACAAACACAGGTGCCAGGCCTGGTTGGCCACAGTTCGCCCACCCCTGCATTGGTGCAACAGGTCCCACCACCACACAGCACAGGAATTGAGTCTAGAATCCTAGCTCGTGAGAACTCGAAGGGCCCTGGGACTTAAGAGATTTCAGCTCAGCATTGGCCAGAGGATGAGCCTGAGGCCCAAAGAGGGGACACGGCCTGTCCCAGTTTCCCCGGCTGCTCAGAGCTGGCGCTCCTGGCGCCTTTCTCAGCATCACGGATCCAACCTCCAAGCTCCTGACTCAGTTCCCTTGCTCTGGGGGTCAGGATCATGCTGGGTCCTTGTCTGTCTCCCACACTGAACCTGGGGTTCCTGAGCACCAGGATTGGGCCCTGGATCACCTCAGGATCTCCAGTGTCCGGTCCAGGGCCCACCACAGTGAGGGGCTTGGGGAGAAAATACAGAATGGGGGCACCAAACCCCAGCTTTGGGGTCACTGACATTCTGGGCCAGACAATTCTCTGCTGTGGGACCCGTCCTGCTTGCTGTAGGATGTTCAGAAACATCCCTGGCCTCTATCCTCTAGGTGCCAATAGAATAGCATACACACACACACACACATACACACACACACACACACACACACACACACACACGCACACACACACACACTACCACTGCCACCACCACCAGTTGTGACAACCAAAAATGTCTCCAGACATTGACAAATGTCCCCTGGGGGGCAACCCCCCCCAATCCCAGCTGAGAATTGCCGCCCTAAGCCAAGCTGAGGGCGAAAGGGCCCCCTATGTGAGAAGGCTGTCCTCTCCTCCTTGCTCTGCCACAGTTGGGAAACCCGTCCCAGCCCCTCAGCAGCCTCAGTCTCCACAGCCCAGGATGGGTCCGTGCCATCAGCTGCAGTTCTGGCTGAGGGGGAGGGGGAGGGAGGAGGAATGCGACCACAGCTGCAGGGTCCAAAAGTGCTGAGGAGACATGAAGACGTTTCCCTGTGAGTCAGGAGCCAGGAATGTGTCGCCCAGAGTGGCCACGAGCCAGAGGCCCCCACACGCCACCCTCTGTCCACCCCCTAGAGCATCTGCCTTTTATTAGAACAGAAAAGGCAGCAGGTGCCAGGTCTCCTCGAGACCATTAAGGACCCAATAACCTCCTCCAGGGCAGGGGAGGGGGTCGCTGGGCGGTGGGGCCCTGAGAAGGACGCCCCCCGCCCTCACCCCGCCTAGGAGAAGGAGCATGGGTGTTGAGATGCCAACCAGGGTACCACCTCCAGGGCTGCCCCACCCTGGTCCTGGCCATGCCACCTCAGCTGGTCACTTCGGTTCTCTGGGTTGCATTTCCTTCTTTTTAAAATTATTGTTTTTTATCTTTATTTGATTTATTTCTGTTGTTGTTGTTTTGTTTTTGTTTTTGTGGTACGCAGGCCTCTCACAGTTGTGGCCTCTCCCATTGCGGGGCACAGGCTCTGGACGCTCAGACTCAGCAGCCATGGCTCACGGGCCCAGCCGCTCCACGGCAAGTGGGATCTTCCCGGACCGGGGCACGAACCCATGTCCCCTGCATCGGCAGGCGGACTCTCAACCACTGTGCCACCAGGGAAGCCCTGACTTTTTTTTTTTTATTTCAATTTGTGCTTCTAAAGAAGCTCAACACACCACAAGCTAAAACTATACAGGGCTGGGACTTCCCTGGTGGCGCAGTGGTTAAGAATCCTCCCGCCAATGCAGGGGACACGGGTTCGAGCCCTGGTCCGGGAAGATCCCACATGCCGCGGAGCAACTAAGCCCGTGCGCCACAGCTATTGAGCCTGCACGCTAGAGCCCGCAACTACTGAGCTCTCGTGCCACAGCTATTGAAGCCTGCACGCCTAGAGCCTGTGCTCCGCAGCAAGAGAAGCCACCTCAATGAGAAGCCTGCACACTGCAATGAAGAGTAGCCCCCGCTCGCCACAACTAGAGGAAGCCCGCGCGCAGCAATGAAGACCCTACGCAGCCAAAGGAAAAAAAAAACAAAACTGTACAGGGCTACGTGACCACCTCCTTCCTCTTCTTCACTGTGTGTAACCAGGACGAATAGCTGCCTGGGAGCCCACTGTGGGCCTCAGTTTTCACATCTGTAAAAGTGGGGGTCACCCATGTGTCTTGCTCTGAGACTGCAGGTTCCCTTCCTCTTCTCCCTTCTCCTCCAACCCGCTCCCTGGTTTTGGACAAACCCGGGAAGCCCATTGTCCTGGACCCACATCACCCCTCTCCCACTCATCCTCAGGGTTCTGCCAGCAACTCCTTGAGCTCCCCAGGTCCCTCACCCTAGGAGTCCCCGCCCCCAGCTCCTCCTCCTCATCCTGTTTCCACAGGTTCCCACCTGGACTCTAACTTAGAACACCATGCTTCCTCCAGGAAGCCTGACTGGAGGGCTCATTTCCAACACAAATCAAGCAGGAACTGCAAGAAGCATCTCCATGGACCCTGGCCCTCAGCTGGGGCATCATCCACGTGCCCAGTGCCAGGCCAGGCCCTTTGCAAACTCTACATCCTTTAATCCCCACATCACAGCCATGAGGCAGAAAATATTCTATCCAACTTCCAGATGTGGACACTGAGGTTCAGAAATGTGGATTAACTTGCTCACAGTTCATGCATTTCCCAAAGTACCAGGAGGCCCAATCTAGACATTTCAAAAGTTCACGTGTGCTATAGAAACTTATAAATTTTTCACCTTATTCCTTTGAATTAGAACTATTTCTTACAGCTGCATCAAACCTTTTGTGAAGCAAAGTAGATTAGATATAAAGAAACTATAGATAGATGACAGGATAGGACTGATATGGATACATTTAAAATAAGCACCTTGCACATACATGTGCATGCACACACACACGCACACACATGCACACTTGCACACACACATCTGAAATAATGTGGTCCAGAGATATCCTGGGGCTCACCAACCTCCTGCATCACTTCCCACTTCCTGGGGTCTCAGTATCACTTGAACAAAGTCAAGTTCTTCCCCTGACACTCTCTTCCCCACACCTCTGGACCTAGAGCTGTATCTTCAGCCTCCTTCTTACACCTGGCCCCAGAGCCAATTCTTCATTGACTGGTCATTGGGGATTTTTCTTTTTAAAAACCTCTGGGGCAGGGCTTCCCTGGTGACACAGTGGTTGAGAGTCTGCCTGCCAATGCAGGGGACACGGGCTCGTGCCCCTGTCCGGGAAGATCCCACATACCGCGGAGCGGCTGGGTCTGTGAGCCATGGCCGCTGAGCCTGCGTGCCCGGAGCCTGTGCTCCCCAACGGAAGAGGCCACAACAGTGAGAGGCCCATGTACCACAAAACAAACAAACAAACAAAAAAAAAACCACCTCTGCAGCAAAGGGAAAGGCAGCTGTGAGGGCTCTGGACCGAGTCCCAGGCCGCAAGGCAGCAGACCTGAGCCCTAGCCCTGCCACTGCGGGAAGCACTGGTATCTCAGGTCTAAGGCACCTCCCATGGGAAGTCCCTTCCTCCCGCAGAGCACATGACCGTCTCCCTTTGAGTTGCTCCCATCTCAACCCTGCAGACCCTCATGAACGTTAGGTCTTCAAAGCACTGTCCACTGTTTATCTCATTTAACACAGGAGCATCCTCCCAATTTCACAGATGAAGAAGCGGGGGTTCCAGAATAGTTTTGCCGTGTGTCTGAGGCATGGGATAGGAGCGTGGACAGCCTGGGAGCTTCTCCCATCTGCCCCCACCCCAGGCCTTGCCCAGGCTAGATCCTGTCTCTCCTTTACAGAAGCCCTGGCTCAACAGAGCTCACTGAGAGTGCATGCCCAAGGAAGATTTTCCCAGGGCCCAGGCCATGCCAGGAAAGCGGCCAGCACCTGCCCAGCAGGCTGCCAGGGAGAGGCAGGAGCCCAGCCGTCCTCAGGGGCTCCCACTCACATGCTAACCCTCTCCCTCTGTGCCTGTAGCAGACACTACCCCCAAAAGAGCAGCCCACAGCAGCAGGGTGGGTCCCAGCAGAAAAACCAGGGCAGAAAGAAGTATCGCTGCCCCCATGGCCTCAGCTCAGGACCAGGACCGGCCGGCCCTTAGGCCCACCTGTGCAAGTCGTGACTTCCAGGAACTTCTGCTGACCCTTCTATCCTCCCTTCCCCCCAGGGCCTTCCTTTGGGCTGTTCTCTGGGGGTAAATATGCCTTCTGGATCACCCTAGCGATAGTAATAGTCACCATACTGCTATGGCCAGGGACCCAGGGAGCTCCCTTTTCGAACCTTAGTTACCTGATCATCCCTCCCTAAAACCCATAACATCTGAATCATTCTTTTTATTCTTAGATCCCTAGAAAGTTAGAATTCTTCCTTTAATCTTAGGGTATTTGAACCATCCCCTCTGTCCCTAGAAGCATGAGATTTTCTTCCTTTGTTTCCAAAATGATAGAAACCCAGAACTGGATAGGACCTGAGGTCTTCCAATGATACAACTGAGGAAACTGAGGCCCAGAGAGGGAGAGTAACTTGCCCAAGGTTACACAGCAAGATGGTGGCAGAGTCGGGACAAGGAGCAAGCCATGTGGTTCCTCTGTTCATGCCTCTGGCCCTGGAGCCTCCAGTCCCTTGAGCAAGTAAGATTTCGTCTGGGACCTGGGCCCTGCTGCCAAAGCTTCCCACGGAGTCCCACGAGGAGGTTCCCTGCCCCCTGCCTTTGCCCCAACCTTTGGGAATGGCCTGTGGGCCGGGACCCACATCCCAAACCTGCATCAGGGGCAGCAGACACCTCTTCCCCCAGTCAGGGTGCCTGGGCCTCCAGTGCCACCCCCGAAATAGCCCAGTTCTCCAGCCCACAGATCAGATTGCAGCCTCCCCGTCCAGATGGGGCGCCTGGCAGGGCGGGAAGCGCTCCCCCTCACACTGCCTCCACCTGCTCCCCCCTCACACATCAGCACTTGGGCTGAGCCTTAAATCACAGCCTCCCTCTGGAGGACGCAGCCTGTTCTGGAGGCTGTGGGGACAGGGGCAATGGGAGTGGTGCCTGGGGCGGGGGAGGAGTAGGGAAGGGGTGTTTGACTATTAGTAATGGAAGGAATAGGACAGGGGTGGGGCGTTCAGAGGGAAGAGTGATTTGAGAGATCTTTTGCTGTCATGGATCGGCTGTGTGATCTTGGGAGAGTCAATTGCCCTCTCTGGACCTCAGTTTTCCCATCTGTAAGTGGGGAAAGCACTCAGGTCCATCCAGGGGCTGTGATATGGCATTGAACAGAAAAAATCCCTGTCGTCAAGGAATCCACAGTCCATGGTAAGCAAACCCTGGTCCAGGCAGTCAGGTTCCAGAGCTCATGTTTGTAGCCCATGTGCTATATGCCAGTGGATACTGGGGAGCCAGGAAAGGGGGTAGTGCTATTTTATTTCGGATGGTCCAAGAAAGACTCTCCGAGGGTTTGAGCAGAGATCCCCACCCTGGACCAGAGAGGTGGAGATCATGGGTGGGACCAGAGGAACCTCCCTCCCTATCCCAAACCAGCGCTCTAGGAGTAGAACTGAGTTTTCTGTTGCAAGCCCCCAGCTAGACTCAGCCCAGCGGCCTCACCAACCCCCAACCATTCCCCTCCGCAGTTCCTGGTCCCTGCTATTCAGAGGGACCCAGCTAGAAGGGGCTGGAGAGACCAAGGTCCAAGAGCCTCCACAGCCCAGGAGTCCTGGCTCCAGCCCTCAGGCATCAGAAAGTAGTTGGAGCCCCAAACAAGAAGTCAGAGTGAGGCCATGGGGCGTGAGCAGGAGGCCATGGCATGAAGACCACCAGCCTCGAGTGCAGATATAACACTCAGAGCTCCAAGGCCATTGCCGAATTCAACCCTGTCAGTGACCCTGTGAGGTTACGAAGGAGGAAACTGACTCAGGCAAGCTAAGCGACTTGCCCAAGGTCACACATCTGGGAAACAGTAGAGGCAGCTGTCTGAGTCCACAACTTATATGTTTTATTTTTTAGGGGGGAAAAAGATGACACAACTTTAAAAATCTTATCCTTGGGCTTCCCTGGTGGCGCAGTGGTTGAGAGTCCGCCTGCCGATGCAGGGGACACGGGTTCGTGCCCCGATCCCGGAAGATCCCACATGCTGCGGAGCGGCTGGGCCCGCGAGCCATGGCCGCGGAGCCTGTGTGTCCGGAGCCTGTGCTCCGCAACGGGAGAGGCCACAGCAGTGAGAGGCCCGCGTACAGCAAAAAAAAAAAAAAAAAAAAATCTTATCCTTGGGGGCTTCCCTGATGGCGCAGTGGTTGAGAGTCCTCCTGCCGATGCAGGGGACATGGGTTCGTGCCCTGGTCCGGAAGGATCCCACATGCCGCGAAACGGCTGGGCCTGTGAGCCATGGCCGCTGAGCCTGCGCGTCCAGAGCCTGTGCTCCGTAACAGTGAGAGGCCCGCGTACAGCAAAAAAAATAAAAAAATAAAAAATCTTATCCTTGGGATTGGTTGCTTTTGTTATTAAAGTAGTTGCTTATTTAATGTCTTTTTGGTTTGAAGATTCTCTCATTTGTCTTTTCAAAACACAAAATAACAGATGCATTTTGGAACAAGTGACCTGGGGTCACGCAAGCTGCGTGAAGACCAGTTAGTCATCTCACCGCCACCCTAGCGTCTCCTTCCACACCTTTCTCCAGGCCCAAGCACCCTCTTAACCCTCAGGCACCACTGCTTTCCAGATGGTTCTTTCTGTCTTCAGTAAGGAAACATTTCCTAAGAGCCTGCTGTATGCCAAGCTTTGTCATGAGTGTTGGGTGGGCTCATAGCAAAATCCCACCTTCCTGGAGACCTGTGAGGACAAATGCATGAATAGATGAGCACTAGCTAGTCAGCTCCAGAAGGACAAGAAATTTGGGTCTGTTTGTTTACTGATGTACCCCAAGCACCTGGAACAGGATGTGTCATATAGTAGGTGCTCAATAAATTTTTGTTGAATGAATGAATTCACTGAGATGGAGAACCCAGAGTGTTGTGCCAGCTTGGGGGGGACTTGATATTGAACTTGAGGTCTCCAAGAGCCACCCAGAGGAGGGGGCTGGTCAGGTGCCAGCAGGGTTGCATGTCAGAATCTGGAGCTTGGCACGGATATGGAGCAGGGGGAAGTGTCTCTTTGGCTCAAACTCTGCTGTCCTCCCTCCCCGCACTGAAGCTGCCCTCTCGCTCATGCCCCTGAACCTCCCGTCCCAGGGATCTGAGAGGGGGGTCTGAGTGCTGTCCTTCCCCGTGGAGCCCCCCCAGTCCCAGACTAGCCAGCCCTGCCTCCCTCCCTCTCCTAAGCTGCCTCAACAAAAGCTGCCCTTGTAGGAGCCAGGACCATTGTAATTAAAAAGGAAACATAATAAAGCCTCACTCTGAAGCCAAATCCCCATCCCTAGAGCGGACGCCCGGCCCGCCCCGCACTGCCCAGGGAGGACACATGGCCCTTTTGTGAGCCCCGGACGAACGGGCGAGAGTGACTCCTGCACTGCCCCGCCTGGCCACCGCCCTCCCTCCCCGCCCTTCCCACGCACCCCAACTCCTGATGGGCCTCACACCCTGGCTAAGAGAGCCCGGCCTCCTCTTTTCACGGGTAGGAAACTGAGGCCCAAAGAGGCAGAGCCTGAACCCAGGCCTCCCGACTCCCCACCCAGCACATAGGCTCCATGCCCCAGAGCAGGAGCCCAGATGGACAATACAGAGCTGGAATCGAGGAGCCCTCCTCACAGAGCCAAGTTACGGGGGACCTTAGAAATTGAGCGCCAACCACGATTGAGCCACAGGACGCTGAAGCCCAGAGAGGTTTGATGTGCCTGAGGTCACACAGCAGGGACCAAACTCCAGGTCTCCTGATGCAGCATGAATCTCTCCACAGGAAGTGGCTGGCTCGTCCAGAGCACTGAAGCAGGGTGAGCCAGGCTGCAGGCATCGGCATCTGGTCTCTGTGGCCGAAGAAGATGGTGAGACAGGAGGAGAGCCCTCTTCTGTAGCTGGAGCCAAGACTCCTGCAGGGGCATGAGAGCCTCCAGGGGCTTCCAGAGCTGCAGGATGGGCCTCCCCACACCAACAGCAGCAGAGGGCTGACCGTGAGCTTCCGGTGAGGACAACCCTCTGGTCGTCCCTTCTGAACTTCCAGAAGCTAAGAAGTCCCTGCAAGGCCCAGCCCAGCACCTTCTCCCAAAACTGCCACCCTGGCCAGAAGCAGAGCTCAGAGCCACCCGAACCTTTGGCCTCATCCCTACGGGTCCTCTCCGGTCACCCCTGGGCTGGGAACAGCCTTTGGCAAAATTGTGGGGCTGGCGGAGGCGGTCTAAGGGTCCTGCCTCCCTCCCCCCTCCCCCTGCGCCCGTCTGTCTCACCCTTCTAACTCCCCTCCCCTCCTAGGCATCCAGACTCACATTCTCCCCAAGCTGTCAGGGACCCCAAGCACAGGTGATCATGACCAGCAAAGGCCCAGAGGGAGTCCAGGGAGACATCACAGCCTTCAAGAGACCAGGGAATGGGCCCCTCCCCAATGACTCAATGTTAGGAGACCTTTGGGGGCTGGTGCGCTACCGCTGTGCACATATGAGGACACCTAGAGGGGTAGCTGCTTGAGTCGTGGGCATCGGTGGGTAGGCAGAGAGGCAGACCTGTGTCCAAGATAATTGTTTAATTAATAAAAAATAAACCATCACAATTTATTGAGCATTTACTTCAAGAACTCTGTCTGTATGCATTTAAGCCTCCCTTCCTTTTGGGGAAAATACTCTCATTACTCCCGTTTGAGAGAAAAGGAAACTGCCCAAGGTCACACGGCCATTGAGTGGTGGAGTTTGGATTCAAAGTCAAATCTGACCCCCAGCCCGCAAGGATCCACAAAACGTTTGACCAGCAGTCCATCCGATCCTGCCCTTTGGACGGCTGACCCCTTCAGAACTAAGTGTGGGTAGGGGGTACAGGGGTACTAGCCACCCACCCATTCTATTCATATCAGCCAACTCCAAGAACCCCAGGAAGTGTGCGCACGTGTAAGAGTGAGTGTGAGTGTGTGTGCGTGTGTGTGTGTGTATGCATATGTATTCAGGGAGGTGCTGGCCAGGCCTGGTACTTGATGCCACCCGTGTTCTACCCTTCCCACCTCTCCCCACAGTCCAGCCCCCTTGGCCAGAAGGATGGAGGCAGGGACACCCCTAGACACCCAGGGCAGGGAGCAGCCAGGAGAGGGGGCTGCGTAGGCCCCGCCCGCTCCTGCCCCCCAGGAGCCAGCCGGGGCGGGCAGGGATTAGACAGATAATGCTTCGTGTAAGAACAAGGGATTGGTGCAAATGGGAAACGAGACTGGGGAGCTGTGAGGGCCCAGTTCAGATTTCTCCTGGGATGAAAACTGAGCCTTCGGGAGGAGGCACCCCGCCTGCCAGGCCCTAATCCCCATGGTTCTCACCAAAACCCCAAAGAAGAGGCTGTTCACAGGCAGCAGATTCCTGGGATTCATTAATTCGGGATTTGCAGGAGGACGGCCCCGGAGTTCCTCCTGCAGGTGGCAGCCTGAGTGGGCGGCGGGTGCTGGCTGCAGGGACACTCTGGGAGCCCCGGGGAAGAGCAGCCTGATTTGGGGCCATTCCTGCAGAGCTGGGGCTTCCTGGGCTACAGGGGGGCCGAGGGGTTTGCTCCAAGCTGCCCAAGGGAGCAGAATCCACCCTCACCCCAGAGCAAGTTTTCTTTTACAAGTTCCCAGCTCCTGAAGCTTTTCCCGTCTCTTTATGAGCTATAATTTACCTACGGGAAGATGCACAGATCTTAAATGGACAGTTCGATGAGTTTGGATGCGTATCTATACCCAAGTAACCACCATCATGAAGATATGGAACATTTTCATCCCCCCAGAATGTTCCCTCATAGCCCCTTGCTGCGATCCCCACCCAGGCAACCACTGATCGGCTTTCCGTCTCCAAAGCTGAGCTTCATCTCTTCAAACCCCACAACCCATGCTCTGCTGTCAGCGCTCAGCGGAACGTCTGTAGATTCACTCACATGATCACGTGAGATGTTGGGTGTCTACAGAAGAGTTCACCTGAACGGAGGGTTCCCTGGCTAAAATCTGTTTGCAAACCCCGGGATCTTCCCAGGCCTGAGGAATCTGGGCTCCTATGCGTCCAATCGGTGGAGTCACTCCCTGGATTTTTTCAAATCCTCGACCGGTTTCCGGCCCCATTCCAGTCCCGTGCCAACCCCTCCTCTTGCCCCAGACCCCTCTGACCTGCCCCACCCCCATCAGGATCCCCCCTGCTCACCCGGCCCCTGACTCAGCCCTCCCGCCTCCACTCCAGAGCAGCTCTCCAAATGCATAAGTCACTCTCCTTCTAGACTCCTCAATGTCTCCCCATTGCCCACAGGAGCTTCTTTGCTGGGATTCTAGGCCTTCAGGGCCCAGCCCCTCTCCACCTCTGAAGCTCATCTGTTAGCATCTCCCGTCCCACCCCAGGGTCCCACCCACAGAACCACTCCAGGTGGGAAAACCACTGTGTTCCTTCCTCCTCCTTCTCTTTTCCGTGCCTCTGTTCATGCTGTTCCCTCTGCCAGGAGCACTCTCCCTTGGGAGCTGTCCAGATCCAGCTGCAGTACTGCAGTCTCAGGAAGCCTGCCTTGAACTCTCTCATCCCGACTGGGTCAGGCTCTCCCTCCACCCCTGCCCCTCTCACCAGGCCTTCTGTGCCAACCCCGTCCTGGTCTTCACCCTTCCCCCACCTTGACTTCCAGCTTCCAGGGACAGTGTCTTCTTCAGATCTGGATCTTGGGGGCCAAGCCAGGGTTGGCACATAATAAATCACAGCGAGGTCCTGCCACCACAGCTCCCCTTACCTTCCTCAGCTCTGGCCTGGCACACACCTGAGCACAGAGAAATTGGATAGAATTGAATTGAATCAGAAATGTGCATTGGGGGCAAAACTCAGACCCAAAGTGGCAGGGGAGGCAGGAAGGAGGGGATTCATATCCGTTTCCTCTAAGGACCAGAGAGGTCTGGGTTCAAATCCTGCCCCAGCAGTTGTGTGGCTTGGCAAAGTCACTTCAACTCCCTGAGCCTCAGTTTCCTCATCTGTAAACTGGGCCTGCACATAGTATCCACTTCATTGTGTGTTTGTTTGTTTGTTTTAAGACCCATTGACATTCTGTGTGCAAAGGTCTTGGCATAACATTGCCTCTGACTGTCACTATCAAGTGGATGGTGGGAGGGAAGACAAGAGGGAAGGGAGGTAAGTATGCAGATGGTCACAGGTGGGGAAGACAGGGTCCCCACATCCTAAGGCCAGCTACCTCTCCCCATCAGCCTCTAGAATCCCATTCATATATGGAGTTCCCGCTTGTCTAACTGTCCTCTGACACTGGCCTTCCTGCCTCCGACTTGGTGGAGAGGTCAGAGGCTGAAATGATCAAGTCAGGCAGAATCAGGTAGAAGAAGGTAAGACATGAATGTTCATAGCAGCACCATTCACAAGAGCTAAAACATGGAAGCAACACAAATGTCCACTAACAGATGAACAGATAAATAAAATGTGAAATATCCATATAATGGCCATAAAAAGGAAGGAAACACTGACATAATGCTACTACATGGATGAAGCTAGAATACAGTATCCTCAGTGAAAGAAGGCAGTCACATAAGACCACATACTCTATAACTCCTCTTACACAAAATGTCCAGAATAGGCAAGTCTATACAGACAGAAAGTAAAGTAGTAGTTGCTTAGGAAATGGGGGCGGGGGCGGGGTGGGTAATATGACAGGGGAGTGAAAGGATATGGGGTCTCTTTGTGGGGATGAAAAGGTTCTAAAATTGACCATAGTGATGACTGTACTACCTGTGAACACACTAAAAGCCATTAAATTGTATACTTTAAACAAGTGAATTGCATGGCATGTGAATCACAACTCAGTAAAGCTGTTTTTGAAAAGAATGGGTGAGGGCAGGTAAGGAAGTTAGCCTCCAGCTGGGGGAGAAAAGAACATAGTCAGGAGCTCGGCAGGAAAGCCAAGCCCTGGATTTCACAATATCTTATTTTGTTCTCCCACATGCACCTCCACCATGCAGGGATTGTCATCATACCCATTTTACAGAGGGGAAAGCTGAGGTTCAGAACAGGCCACCTGAAATCACTCATGCCTGAGATCATAGCCAAGAAACTGGGACTGGAAATTAAACAGACAGGCCCAGCCCAGGCCTGCTCACCTTGCTCCTCCTCAGGCTTCGGCGATGCTCCAGGAATGTGAGCATGGCAACTGAGCCTGGCATAGGCCGGAGGGGAGAGGGAGTGGCCACCATGCTGGCACCAGTCCTAGGCAGATCACCACAGGTGTGGGCATCCCGGCTCAGCCCACACAGCTGCTGCCCAGCCCTGCACCCCAGGCCAGGTCTGTGTCCACACCCTGGGGAAAGCCCAAGCAGCTGGAAACACCGCCCCACCTGACAGAACCAGCCTGGTTGCCCAAGGAGCCCTGGGCCCTTCGAGGGGTGGCCGTCAGTGAGAGGGGTACCGGGCATGTGACCCAAGAGGGGAGACACTGGCTGTGTGTGTGAGCACTGGGAGTGTGTTTGTACAAGCATTTCCCCATGTCACTCAGGGTGTGGTCACAAGAGTGTGTGTGAACGCGTGTGGGAGAAAACGCGGGTGTGGGTGAGGACGGGTGTGCCAGCTTGAGCGTCGGGGTGCATCTGGGTGCGTCCTGCGCCTCGAGAAAAGGAGAGGAGGGGATGGAAGTGAGTGCCCACAGGTGTGTAAGGTGTGAGTGCGGGGCACCGAGTGTGAGAATGTGTGTGGGGTGTGAGACTCTGGTGTGCCCTGGAGACCCGAGGGTGCCCTGAGCATGAGGGGTGACAGTGGACCAGAGACGTGTGAGCAGGAGAGTGGTGTGACCACATGTTGTGTCGAGGGTGTGGGAGTGAGCCTGCATGCTCACTAGTGTCCCCTCCTCCTCCAATTGCCGTCACCCTCCTCCATTTATTTTCCTCTACCTCTTGACTGGTCCTCAGGCCATGAGTGTCCAGAGGATGGACACGCCCCTCTGGGCCAAGGGCTGCTGCCTACAAACTGGGAGAGTGCTTGCCCTTTGAGCCTCAGTTTACACAACTGTACAATGGGGATGAAATAGCTCCTTCCTCTAGAGGTTGCTGGGAGACATAAACAATCGCAAACAGCAGAATGCAGGTAAAGAATTCAGACTGAACAGTGGGGCTGCTCAGGAGCCCTCTCCCTGCCCTGAGTTTGCCCTGGCCACGCCCAAGCAGCCAAAGCCCCAGAAAGCTTGGGGCTCCAGGCTTCTTCCTGCACAGGCAGCTCAGGGAGGCAGGAACCATCTGGGGCCAGGACCCACCCTCCTGGGTGGGCAAGAGTAGGCCCTGCAGGGCCAGGGCTCCTGGGGAGGCGAAGTCCAGAACCACAGGTGTTCTGCCATGATGGTCAAAGGTGGAGGTCAGAGGACAGGGTGTGGCCCATTACCAATGTGTATTCATTCAGCAAACCCCTCCTAGGCACCAACTCTGTGCCAGGGCCTGTGCCAGGCACTGGGGATGCCAAAACCAACAGGGCCCCCACCCCTGCCCCGAGGGGTCTGGTGAGGGAGGGTACATGTAAATGGAGGTCTTGATCCAGTGGGGTGTGTGACGGGGTGGGCGGAGGCCTAGAGGAGCGCCCAGTCCCAGCCTGGGGTGGCTGGGGGAAGGGCTCCTGGAGGAGACAAGACTCCTGAGTAGCAGTGAGCCAGGTGTTCCAAGCCGAGGGAACAGCTGGAACAGAGGCCTGGGACCACCTGAGCACTCGTCATGGGGTGAGGGATGACAGGAGGCAAGACTGGAGAGGCCTTCAGGTTTGGCACATGGAGTTAAGGCCTGCCATTCTCACCCCATCTTAACAGAGATCTCATGATTGCAAAGTGCTTTCATATCCAAGATCTTGGTCCTTGTAGCAATCCTACAACGGAAGAGGGATAGAAAGCCCACTCATCCCTTTTTACCTTGGCCACTAGGAAACTCAAAGGCCAAATCAAGCCCTTGTTTGCAATACAAAGATATCCCAGAAGCCTCTTCTCTTTCTACACCCTTTCTGATGTCTCCTTTCTCTTTTACTTTGTTTCCCTGGAAATCTTTTCAGGAATAAGCAGATGAAGATGGAGGCAAATCAACTGTCACCTGGTAGAATATTTTGCTGGGGTCAGGGAAGGATGCGTGTATGCCCAGTTACATGTGTGGTCATTCACATGAGTACGTGTGGGCAGGGGTTCCATGTGGAACTGGCACATGTGACTGTGCTCAATGGCTGTGTGTATATATGTGAGTGCACTCAAGCAGCCATACGACCACAAGCATGTGCATCTGTGTGCAGGAGGGCCTGCCCGGAGCTGCACGAAGGTGAGTGCATACATGTGTGACAGTGTCTGGTGGACTGGCAGGGTCAAGGAACACACATCCTGACCTGACAAGGCCTTGAAATCCCTCGTGCTCTCTCCTACCATCCCTTCCAACAGACCCTCTTCCTAATCTCTGCCTGGCACACTGCTAGCTCCAAGGGAAACCAAGGTCCAGAGGGGGGATGTCACCTGCCCCAAATCCCTCAGAAAGGCCAGAATCTGGATCTCTCGAGCCCTGGTTTGGTGCTGTACCACCTTCACCTACAGGACTAGCCCTTCTCCTGCTGTGTGACCGGGGGCAGGTCTCTTAACCTCTCTGAGGCCCTGCTCTAAGCTGGCTTCCACAAGGACAGAAAGCCATTTAATGAGCTTAGAGAAGGGCTTGTTTAAGTGCTTGTTGATTTTAAACAGTGAAGACTCCCCACCCGACCCCCGTTTCTCCTCCAAAACATTTTTTACCAAAATCCAGCATGGAAAGAGCCCTGGCTAAGGGGCCACGCAACCTTGGGCTGTGGCTGCCCCTCTCTGGGCCGCAATGGGAAGGAGATGCTCTCTTGGGGCATTCACTCTCCTTCCTGAGCTTCGCAGATGACCCTCATTCCACCCTCCCCTAAACAATGGAAAGAACCGTTACCATGCCCATTTGTTACAGATGAGGAAACTGAGGCTCAGAGAGGTGAAGTCACTAGCCCAGGCCACACAGCTCTTGGTCTGAGTGAACTCACAGCCCACTACTGTACACCTCCACACCCTACACCACCTCTCAGAATGGGAAGTCTCCTGCACACGGTTGGGACTCCCTAAGGGCTGGAGACCTCGAGGTCCCCATGCTCCAGAACCCCAGGAAGAGGGGTCCTGGCCCCAAAGGGGACTCGGCCCCACCCTGGGAGCTGCTGGGCTGGGCGCCGAGTCAGCAGGGCCTCATTAGGACCGTGTGGGCTGCTCGTGGTACAAAGCAATTACACAGCCTAATGGGGAGAAGGTGCCAGAAACATGTGTATTTACAAACCGGCCACCTCCCAGCCAAGCTGCAGCCCAGGATGGTTGTGAAATGCAGCCTGGCAGGCGGGCCTCGGAGGTGGTTCCTGGGCCAGCACTGGAGCCCAGACTGTCACCATCTGAGCTATGGAGGCCAAGAGCCGAGCAGGCCACCGCAGGCAGGCAGGTGACACTCAGAGGGCAGTCTCATAGGGAGGGCCAGGCAGAGCCATCCCATACTCTCAGGATCCTTGGCCCCCTAGCCTCCCAGCTGTGAGGCCAGAGGCAGAGCTGGGTCAGAGAGCCACCTTGGAGGCTCCTTCTGCCTCCCTCTCTTCAAATGTCAAGTCCAGCCTCCTTTGTAGGGAGAAGAGGACAAGGGAAAGGTCAGGACTTAGAATATCCCGAACCAACCCTTACCAGACACCCCTTACCCCAGGAACTCTTCTGCTTCTGCTGCTCGATACATGACTGAGCAAATAACTCCCTGAGCCTCAGTTTCCACAACTGTTAAATGCGATAATAACAGTGCCAACCTCATAGCGTTGTTGAGAGCATGAGAGGACGTAATTTGTGTCCGGCGACAACAGCCCAACCGGCACAGAGTAAGCGCTTCCTTGAGGTTAGCCAGTGGAGCGCTAGTAAATGTCCAACCACAGGCTCTGGGTGGGAGGCCCTGGTGTGTAGCACTGACCGATTTCCATGGCGTAAATAGTCTCACCATGACCAAGTCCAAGCTACCAATATGACAGCCTAAAAAGGAAGCAGGGATGAGAGGGGAAGTAACACACTGTTATACAATGTTTCCACCAAATGGATAGAAGTAAATAACCGTCAGAGAGTAGATAACAGTAAAATAATTATGGAGAAAATGAGCTTTGAGTATTACTTTTCTTTGCAATGTGATTTGTTTAACTGTAAATTTATAGAATTTTTTTTTTTTTTTTTGCGGTACACGGGCCTCTCACTGTTGTGGCCTCTCCTGTTGTGGAGCACAGGCTCCGGACGCGCGGGCTCAGCGGCCATGGCTCACGGGCCCAGCCGCTCCACGGCATGTGGGCTCTTCCTGGACCGGGGCACGAACCCGTGTCCCCTGCATCGGCAGGCGGACTCTCAACCACTGCACCACCAGGGAAGCCCTATAGAATAATTTTTAATAATAGCTATGCCAACAACCAGTTTGCAAATTCCTGAGAATTTAATCATCAGTTCTTGGGAGCCCATGAGAGCCACCTCCAGCTCGCCACTGGTTTTACTCCTAATCATGTTGTGTCACAGCTCTTCGCTTTTGTAAAAGCCATTCCTTCTGCTTGGAATGCCCTTTCCAGCATCCTTTTCTCTTGGCAATCTTCTGCTGTTTCCTCAATAATCTAGGTAATATAATTTTTAAAATCCTCTGTCTGTGAAGACACCGTGCCAGGTTCATTAGAGTCTCATTGAATCCTCAGGACTCTGAAAAGTGGATGTTTGTGGATCCATTTTACAGATGAGGAAACTGAGGCCTGACCAGGACTACCAGTTGAATGGTGACCTTCCTATGTGGGAACAGACCATGCCCAGGACCTGCCTTCCATAGAGAACCGGTGGATAGATGCCTTCTTGGCATGGTTTGAAGAATGTTCCACTTGCCTACTTGCATTTTTTCACCTTACGCCTTTGACTCGAGCTTTGGGCCTCCATTCCTCTGGGTTAGGTGTTGTGCTGTCTGGGCCATGTCCTGCATGGGCAGATGGGGTACAGGAAGCTGGGGGAGGCCCCTGGACACACCAGGAGAGCCAGGCAGAGGCTGGATGGGACCGAAGGAGCCAGTGGAGCCCTGGAACCCACTGCCAAGACCTGGGAGCAGAGCGGGAGGGGAGGGCTGTGCACAGGGAGGCGCTGGCCCGCCCGCCAGCCTGGGGGAGAAGCTTCTAGAGGAATGTAAGCTATGAGGGAGGAGGGGGCAGGCAGGCCCAGGCAGTCCCAGCATGGCCCCCTGGGGAAAGTGGCGGGGGAGGGGGAAGAAAAGCCAGAGAAGACCCTAGCAGGGCCTTGGCCTTGGCAGCCTCCCTGGAAGAAAACATCCCCAGACCCATCCATCATGGGGGTTGGGAGCCCTGGTGGGCCCAGAGGAGAGAGGTGCACCCAGCGGGCCCTGGGCTGCCCAGCAAGGGTAGGTCTGCCTTCCCCAGGCTCTGCTGAGGTTGGAGGTGGCACGAGGGTGCCAGTGGGGTGTGGCAGACAGAACTGGGTTCAAATCCAGCCTAATCACTTCTTCCTGGACATGTGACCTTGAGCATGGCACCTCTCAGCCTCAGCAGTCCCTTCTGTAATCCTACCTCTCAGAGCCATGATGAGTGAAACACTTAGGTAATATGCAAAGTGTCTGGTGCATAGCAGCCAATAATCTCAACCACAATGACAATCACACCAGCCGGCATCGATCGAGAACTTGCCTGGGCACGGCACCATGTGGGGAGCTTCACCGTGACCCCAGGAGGCCGTATACTGGTAACTGCATTGGACAGGAGAGAAGGCGAGCCCAGGGTTGGATAGTGTGTCCAGGGTCACACAGCCCAGCAGCTGAGTAGCTGGAAGTCTGGCCCTGACCCATGCTCTGTGCCTCCTCTACACGGCAGGCTCCCCAAGGACAGAGACGTGCCCCGTTTCTGGGTCTTCAACCCCAAGCACAGGGGCAGGCAGACAACAGGGATCAGTGACTGTGGAGTGAACAGATATACCTTGCAACTGTGATCCCTAGGGCCCCACACTATTAGGCCCCAGTGATCCCCAAGACTTGGGACCAAGTTAGTATGGGACTCTCACCCCAGGCCTCCCTTTGCCAACGCAGACCAAGACTTTTGCCCCCAAACCCAGCCCTGGCGCTGAGGTGCTGTGCAACCTCGGGCAGGTCTCATCCCTCTCTGGGCCTTGCCTGTGGGTGATGGGGTGGGGAACTCAGACAGGGTAGGAGCTCCAGGGAGCTGCAGCTGGAGGAAGAGCCAGAGGTGAGTGAAGGGACTTTCTGCCTGGCAGAGACTTGAGCCTGAGCGATGCATCATTCCCCACCACCACCTGGCAGTTTCTAAATCATTGTTACAAAACCCAGAGATGACCTAAGAGTGCACCCCCGCAGCTTGGGGGACAGCAGGAAGCTGGCTGAGTGAAGACAGCCCACGGGAGGGAGAGGAAAGGACTATAATGAGCAGGGAGCGACGGGGCTGCCCCCCTTGCCACCAGGCCCCAGCCCTACATGCACAAAACACACACAGGCTCACGCTGTCACTCACTCAGAGTCAGGCCTGGGGAGGGCTTTCCAGTGTCCGCCAACCCAATCCCTCCCTTCTATACCCCCTTCCAAGGCCTGGGACTCCAGGAGCCCTCGAACCTTCTTGGGTTCTTAGGGGTCCTCACAAGTGCCTTAAGGGCTGCCAAGGAGGGGCAAGTGGCGGGGGTGGGGGGTGGGCAAGAGATAGAACAGCCTCCCAACTTTTATGGGACCAAATCCACTGTTACGTGCTTTCTAGGTTGAAGTCTGAGATGTGGTTTCATTTAGAGAAAGAAATCTGTGCCCCAAACTCTGTGAAGGCCACCAGGCCAGGCTCTAAAAGTCTCTCTGGGCAGGCAAGAGACCCTTTTAATAATTAAATAACACTGGCTTAGAATTAGCACCTCCGTGCCTTAAAATGCACACAAATTTTGAGTCTTTTTATTCCTCTGCACTTATTCTTGGAGCATCTATGAGCCGGATACAAAGCACGTGACACTTTTGCACATTTTGCCCCATTTCCCACTTTTGTCCTCCCTGCAGGTCAGGTGTGTATTTCTCCCCATCTACTGATGAGGAAACTGGACAGCTCAGAAAAGTGAGGTAACTTACTCAGGATCACAGAGCAAGGGAGGCGCAAAGCCAAGACCAGAACCCACGTCTGCCCTATTCCAAGTCCATGCTCCATCTACCAGGTGACAGTCTGTGGTGTTTGGAGGTTATACGTGCTCTCTGCACCCTCTGTCACGTGCACGTGGCATGGGCTCTAAAACCGTGGTCCCCCTGGGAGGGAAAGAGCCATTCAGCACATCTGCATCTGGGTGATGGTGGTGATGAAGCGGGGTTGGGGGGAGGGATGTTCTTAGTGAAGCCAAGGGCCAGAACAGCTGTTCCAGGTATGCTGTAACTGGGACCCAAGTCAAGGGGACCTGGGCTCATTCCTGCACTGACATTCACCAGCTGTGTGACCTCGGGCAGGACACTTTCCCTCTCTGAGCCTCTGTTTCCTCGAGTGTACAGTGTGGGTGAGAAAGCCCACCTCTTAGCATTGACAGAAGGGCTCAGGGAGACCCATCCTGCAGCAGGCCTGTCACCCAGTAGGTGCTCAGTGATGGCTTTCTGTCCCTGCTTCTTCTCCAGGATGTGAGCCCAGGACAACCTTTGTGCAAGCAAGTGGCCTCTGTGAGCACCAAGATAATGGAAAGGGAACCTGGTACCAATAGCATCCACGGCACTGCTCAGCTTCTCAAGGCTGCCCAGCAAAGACCCAGTGGATGTCCTCAGCCTGGACTAGGCTCACGTCCCCACCAGCTGGCCTGGACAGAGGGAAGGGGCTCTAGGGTTACAGGCAGCCAATCTGTAAATGGGGGTTGTGTTTCCTCTGAGGGTCTTCCTGGAATGACAGTGGCACTGGCTATCTCTGGGAGCCTCCAAGGAGCTGGAGGGCCATGAGCCCAGGCGTGCTGGAGTGGAAGAGTGAGGGCTGCTGGACACAGGAGCCAGCCTGCCCACTCCCACTCTGTCTGGTCACCTCACAGCAACTGTCAGAAATGCAGCCCCTTTGGAGAGAGGGAGGGACTAGAATCAGCTTGGGCAGTTGTCTCTGGATCTCCAGGGCCTGGACTGTGCCTAGAACTCAGGGGGGCTCAGGGGATGATGGATGGATGGAGGATGGATGGATGGAAGATGGATGGATGGGGGATGGACAGATGGATGAAGGATGGATGGATGAAGGATGGATGGATGGATGGATGGGGGATGGATGGATGAAGGATGGAGGGATGGAGGATGGATGGATGGGGATGGATGGATGAAAGATGGAGGGATGAGGGATAGATGGATGGGGGATGGATGGATGAGGGATGAAGAGATGGAGGATGGATGGATGAAAGATGGAGGGATGGAGGATGAATGGATGAAGGATGGAGGGATGAAGGATGCATGGATGCATACAGGCACAGACAGACATAGATGGATTTAGATCCTGAAAAGCCAAGTTATGACTACTCCTGCAGCAGATGCGGCCAATGTCCCCCATGCTCCCCCAGCATTCCCCATGTCATGAGTTTCTCAAGCAAACCCCTGTGACTCTGCCTCCCCAGCCACAGGAACATGCTGGGCCAGAAGGGCCTGGAAGAGCCATCAGCCAGACAGACAGGGGTGAGAGGACAAACACCCCAGCCCCTTGCCCCCTCTCCCCTTTTGGAGGTACAACTCCGAGGCACATTCTACACTCTCCAGAGGCCCCCAGTGCAACTGAGCCCTAATTGCCACCCACCCCCCCACCCCGTGCCCACCTGCTTTTTGACACACCCTCTATCAGCTTCATTCTTTTCCTCTCTCACTTCCGATTTGTCTACCTGTACTTCCGGAAGTTGCCTCCCAGGTAAAATGTTTGCACTCTAATCCTTGATTCAGGTTCTGATTTTGGGGGACACAACATAAGACAACCACCTCTGCTGTTTGCCTGATCTAGAACCTTGGACAAGCCATTCAATTTCCTGTGCCTCAGTTTCCTTATCTGTAGTATGGGAATAATTATTTAACGTTCATGACAGACCCATGTGGTTGGCACTGGGCAGGGTCTACCGTATGCCCCACCATGTCCTGGGTGCTGAGGGCACAGAGAGAAGAACAGGCACACTCTCCCTCTGGAGGAACTCATCAAAGATGGTGGAGATGGTGGGTACGAGTCCAGGCCATGGGGTCAGAAGACTCAGAATCAAATCCTAGCTCTACGTACCCTCACTGCATGCTCCTGGCAAGCTACTGAATCACTCTGTGCCTCAGTTTACCTTTCTGTCAAGTGGAAACAGTAACAGACCCCATTTCACTGGGCTCTTATGGACAGAAAGTAAGATCGTGCAAGAGAAGGGGCTAGCACAGGACCTGACACAGCGCTCAACAAAGGGAAAGCCGGTCATCGTCGTTGTTGGAAGAGAGATGCATAAAGCGGAGCAGAATATAAGACTGTGTCACTGATGGTTTGGTTGTAAAACAGAGGGAGGGAGTTGGTGCCCTGCACTCAAAGAAGGAAGGAATCAGGTGGCCCAAGAGTGAGGCTGAAATGAGGAAGCCTCTCAGGCTGGAGCTATACCTGCAGAGTGCTTCCTGAGCCCAGAGATAGGCAGGGTGGGGGCCGTCACCATCTGCACCCACGAGCTCCACCCCCCCAACCCATGTTCCCACCGCTTTCCCGAAGCCCACTTGGGTTCCCTGGCCTTGCTTCTGCCTTCCCTCTGTAAATGTGCACTTCCCTCCACCTAAGCTGAGAGACGCCCCGTGAGTTCCACCCGGGGTGATCCATGAACGGGCAGAGGACGCTGCACCCTCTGTATCCTCCCCGGGCTTGCTGAAAACACAGGTTCCTGGGCCCCGGCCCTTCCGCTCTGGCTCCAGCAGGTCTGAGGTGGAGCACAGCCAGGTTGGGGAACCACTGATTTAGTGGCACACCCTCCAGTCTAGATGGGAAAACTGAGGCCCAAATTGCTGACATGCGGGGCTCAAGGTGACACAGAAAAGTGCCCAGGCTAGGGTTCCTCCCCAGTCCTGTGCTCACTAAGCCTCCCCGCCCCTTCTGGACACACCTGCCTGGTCATCATCAGGGCAGCCCCCCTTGGAGTCTTGCTTCGGGAGGTGCATCTGCCAGCCCCCGTCCCAGTCTAAGGGGATGCCGAGCTCCGGGAGAAGCTGCCAGATGTTCAGCCCCAAGATGCCTCCCAGAGGCTCTGCCAGAGTTTGGCAGGTGGCAAGGCTGGGGTGCGGGGGCGAAGAGGGCTCAGCCTTGAGTATTTAAATATTTGCTTTCTTACAGAATGGCATTCTTTGGAATATTAGCCAATTTGTATAGAATTAGTCAGTGCTGGGCCCCTGGGGTGACACAGGAGAATTCCAGGAGGAATGTACCTGCAGCCTTGCCTGATGCGGAGGCTACAGCAAGTCTTGGCATAGGAGCTGCCCGCCTGCCCGGGACAGGGAGGGGAGATGGGTGGCAGCCGGGTGGGCGGGGATCTCAGACCCTCCTTGGGCAGCCTGTGCCCCACATAAATCACGAGCCGCAGCCATCAGAAACCTCCTCCAGAGCAGCAGGGGTGAGGCCACCACCTTTTCCTTCACATATGTGCATACACACCCTGGCTGAACAAGCTCAGGGCCAGCCCTGGCTCCCGGGTCAATGTCCCCATGGACCAGCCCAGGAACCGCTGTGAAAGGGCAAAGGAAAAGCTGCCAAATCCTCTGCCAGGGTGCCAGAAAATGCCCTAGAGATTATACAAGAGCTAAATTCAAATCCCAACACTGCTTCTTAACTTGCTGTGTGAACTTGGACAAGACAGTTCACCTCTCTGGGACACATGTGCCCCACTCATAAAATGGGGAATAATAAAAGTGTTTACCTGCAATCCTGTAAAGGAACATGCTTCTGGGTACCATGAAGTGTTATGCACATGCTGGCAGTCAAAGCAGTATTACCTGGGATTCAGCAAACAAGCCATGCTCCCTCTGTCTAGAACATGTATTTATGTTGATTCAATCAACAAGAACTTCGTGAGCATCTATTAGGTGACTTTGAGGAAGCTATTTACAAGTAAAATTGGCAGCTGAGAACACAGCCTCTGACATTCCTTCTACAGCTACCATGCAAATCATTCATTCATGCAAAATTCTCTCACTACTAAGAGAAAAGGTGAAAAGAAAGGCGTCCTTGAGAGGGCAATGTTTAAGCAAAAGGAATGCATGTCTAAGAGTGAAAATTCAGGTGCTGAGAATTTCAATGTATGACTAACAGTGAAATCCAAGGCCAGCAATGATACTTTTCTTGCATGCCTATCCTCTATCACAGAAGCCATCATCACCAGATGGGGTAAACACTTGTGGGCTACATGGTCTTGGTCAAGTTATTAACCTCTACACCCCTGGTCTCCTTATCTGTGAAAATGGGGAAATAATACTGATTTCCTGGGGTAATTTTAAGTGTTAAGGGAAATATATCTATGCTACTTGAATTGAGCAAGATCACCGCCTACCACCCCCAGGTTTTTTTCCTCATCCTGTCTCAGGTAACTCTTCCCTTTCACCTTCATTCCTGCACTCACTCAGCACATATGCCCTGAGAACGCCCTATGCACTGGGCATTATTCTGAGAAGGGGAATGGCCAGGAAGGCAGCAGACGAGGCCCCTGCTCTCAAGGGTCTCACATTCTAGTGGGAGGAGACAGACCAAGGAAAGGCAACAGATATGACCAAGACGCAGGGTGATATGGCTGAGTGTGACTATGGGCCGCTAGGGAGGTCTCTTGGGGGAGATAATGTCTGAGCTGAGACCTAAGTTACATGCAAGAGCAGCCATGCAAGGATCAGGGGAGAAACCTTCCAAGCAGAGGGAAAGTCTGTGCAAAGTCCCTGAGACAGGAGTCAGCTTGGTGAGTTTTAGGAACATAAAGGTCCAGGTAGCTGGAGCTTATTGAGTGAGTGATTAGGTTATAGAGGAGGTTCCCCTTGGGCCTTAGAAGCCATTAAACTCCCAAACAGGTCTCCATTCTTCCCAGCATCCCTTCACCCATTTCCTTAATGGCACAACAAGGCCCAGGACCCAGTGGGCAGAGATCACAGTCTCCTTAGAGGAAGTGGGTCAGACATTACAGATTCCCACATGGCCATTTTAACTTTTCCTGAATTTATGAAAGCTGTCTTTTTTCTCTAAGGATGAGGAGCAGCATCTGGGGAGGGGTGAGATCCTGATGAGTTCCTTCCTAGGAGCAGGGATGCCATGGGCAGGAATGCAGGTCCCTCTGCAAGCCTTTCAGGCCAAAGTCAGATCTTGAAAAGGCTCAGCCCCACGGGTGGGGATTAGACAGGCTACAGGGAAGGGCTGGGATTATGGCAAATCCGTCAGGCACAAAGCCAGGCAAGACTTTCCCTGCCCTCGCTGCCACCCCTGAGAGCCCTCTCAGCTGACCCCAACCCTGGTCCAGGACTGAGCCTTTGTCCCTTCCTGTCCATCAGCACAAGGGGCTGTGGAAGTGAGACTCGAGGCCAAAGCCCTGGGGAGTGGGAGGTCCCAACACAGTTACCCCCACCCCCTTCTCCCCCCACCCCCATGCTCTGAATGCTGACCCTTGTGCTCTAGCTGCTTGGAGGTTTCTGGGCCTGTAGCCTCTAAACCAGTGCATATCCCACAGACAGATGTGATTCCCAGTGTGCCCAGTTCACCCTGCAATGTCCCATTCCAGACTGGCCGCATTTTGTTGTTGTCGTTTTACATTTTATTGAGATCCAATACACAAAAATGTATACAAGTCATAAATGTACAGCTCAGTGAGGTTTCACAACCTGAATACATCCGGGATGGAGAAATCTAAGCAGCACCCAGGAACCACCCCCCACCCCAGAGTCTTTCCATATCATTCCACCCACCCCTGCCAAGGGTAACCATCATCTTGATTTCCATCACCGTAGATTAGTTTTGCCTACTTTTGTACTTTATATGAATGGGGATCACACAGTATGTTCTCTCTTTGGTCGGCTTCTTTCACTCAACATGTCTGTGAGATTCACCCACGTTGCTGCCTGTGGTGATAGTTCGTTCCTTCTCATTGCTCTACGGTATTCCATCGTGTGACTCTACCGTAACCTACTGTCGATGAGCATTGGAGCTGATTCCACTAAAATGAGTGTGTTAGTTATCTATTGCTGCATAACAAATTATTCCAAAACTTAGCAGCTCAAAACAACAATAATCATTTATTATCTCACAGTTTCTGTGGGTCAGGAATTCGAAAGTCACTTAGCTGAGTGGTTTGGGCTCAGGGTCTCTCACTAGGTTGCAGTCTAGACATCATCTGAAGGCTGGCCTGGGGCTGGGAGATCTGCTTCCGAGACAGCCCATGCACATGGCTGTGGGCAGGAGGCCCCAGTTCCTCGCCAGGTGCCAGGCCTCCATCTCCACAGGGTTGCTTGAGTGTCCTTACAACATGGCAGCTGGCTTCCAGAGCGAGTGATGCAGAAGGGAGTGAGGAGGAAGCTGCAATACCCTTTATGTCCTAGTCTTGGAAGTCACACACTACTACCATATTCTGCTCATTGGAAGGGAGACACTATGCCCACACTCAAGGAGAGAAGAATTAAACCACCTCTTGAAGGGAGAAATATCAAAGAACTTATGAGCATATCTTAAAACCACCACAACAAGCAACAATTCCTTATGCATCAAGTTCAGTCTCCCTGGTCCTGGGGAATGAGGCCAATAGCCCCATTCCCTATTCCCTGCCCATCTCCCTCTGCCCAATCAGCACCGATTCAGATCCAGGTTCTGGGCCCAGCTTGGTCAAAAGCCTCTCTGAGCCCCAAGTTCCTCTTATGAAAAATCGGGATAACAATAGTGCCCGCTTTGGGGCAGTTCTGAGGATTGAATTCCATCCAGAGAAGTCCCTTATCCCTGAATTCCATTCCCTTGTGGCACTTATTTTATAATTCTTAGTGTGAAATTGAGCCAAAGCCTTTCAGAAGTTTCAGCGTAAGTCAGGCAAACCTTACAGAAACCCCATCATCTTCCCTTCCTCCCTGGCAGCAGGGGGGAGAACTAAGATGCTCAACGACCCCACCCATCATCCTGCTTCCTGTCAACTGGCCTGCTGTGGAGCTGAGGTTCCAGATCTGTGGGGCCCGAACTCCCCTTGGCACCCAGCTCGTGCCCAGATGCCAGCCTGCCTGTCCACATCTCAGTTCACCCTCTCAACCCTCCATGCCAGGTACTGTGCAGATGCCACTGATCCATGCGAAAGCACGGACACAGCTTCCACCCTCACAGAGCTTACCTACTGGCAGGCAAACAGTGAACAACTCAATTATCACTTTATGTTGTGAGAATTGCTGGGAGGGCTGTGAGAGCTTAAACCTGGGCACCTGGTCTTGCCAAGGTGGGGAGGTGGCGGCTCCTGTGGCTGGGCTCTGAGGGGTGAAGCCCAGGGAGGGGGCAGGGAACCTGGCACCGAGAAGAGAACTCGCAGCTGGAATCCAGACATGAGAGCCATTGTTGCGCCACCTGGGGCTGGTGGGGTGACAGGGCCCAGACCACACGGCTGTCAGGTCAAGGGCTCAAGCTCTATCCTGAGAGCAGCTGAGGCTGCTGATGAGTTTTAAGCCAAGAAATAACATGATCCGTTTTGTGTTTTTAAATATGTGAGCAACACATTCTTCAGTGTGCTCCTGCTTGCCCTCCGAATCACACACACACACATGCACACACGCACGCACGCACTCATTCAGGCAGCCACCGTACATCACTGCCACCATCCCTTCAATAGGCTGCTATATTATCAAACACTTACTAGGTGCCTGATCTCAGTTGAGCCTCACTAAAACCCTGTAAGGAAGATACTGCATCACTGCCATTTTGCAGATGGAGAAAATGAGGCCCTAAGAGGTGGAGTCATATGACCAAGGTCACTCGGTAGAGCTGGTATTTGAAAACGGGTCCTTCTGACTGCTAGGAGACTCTTTGGGAGGGCTGGTCCCCTCAGCCATGCCACACAGCCGGGCGCCTTCACACACCTCCACGGCTACGCCACCTGGAGCTTGGAGACCGCCAGTGGGCCCACCATTATCTCCCCTCCAAATCTTGTGGTGACTTGGCTGGGACCCCCAAGGCCCTGGACCTGGTTGACCCAGCCTTACCCTACCTGGCCTCTGGGGCTCTCTGTGCCCATGAGACCCCCCCCACCCTCAGGTTCCCGGGCCCCAGGCTCTTCTTCTTTTCTTCTTTCACTGAGAGCCAAGCAGGTTAAAAACATGCCAAAAATGAGCCCCCTCTCGCTTTAGTGCACTCACATAATGTGTGGCAAAGAAGACTGCATTAATCGCCCGGGACCCACATTTTTCAGTGACATTAATCTCTAGCCGGAAAAGCCTCTCTGGACGGTTCTTTTCAGTTTGAAGGCACTTAACGTTGGCCAGGGGAGCAGAAGGGGCCCGCCTGGAATTCCTCTCTAACTCCCAAACACCACACCCACCAACCCAGCCCGGCCAGCTTCCCTGGTTATGGCGGGGTTGGGGAGATGCCTGCAGGGGGTGTGGGGGGATGAGGAAGGGCAGGGTGATGAGTGAGCCGTGGGTGTGCCGCCGTGTGTATGCATGAAGGTGAGAAAGGCTGAGTTTCGGCCATTGCTGCTTCTATGAGCAGAGCCTCTGGGTGGGCTCACACCCCCAGGTCTGCTGTTCAGAGAAGTGTGTCAGTGCATGTGTGTCCCTGAACACGCACGCCAGTGACAGGGACATGTGCATGTGTGTGATTGAAAGTGTGCACCTGTGTGTGCATGAGTGCCAGTCAAGGGTGAGCATAGGTGTACACATACCCATTAGAGAGTGTGTGTGCAGGAAAAACTGCACCTATGCCCATGAGTGGAGCTGCGAGTGCCCTTTTAGGGGCATGTGTGAGTTCCGAGCGCACACGTTGGGCACAAGACACATGCAAGAGTGTGTTTGCTGGAGCACACCTGTGATTGTGAGTTGATGAGAGTACCTCTGACGCTGTGAGTGCGCACAAGCGTGGGGAAGGCAGTGGCCAGGTCTGGGGTAGGTCAGCAGGTGTCCCGCACAGATGCACGCAGTGCGTTTGGCAGACGTCCATTGAGCACTAACCATGTGCTGGCCCCTGTGTCGGGCAATAGAGAGGCAGTGACGAATAAGGGCGTGGTGTCCTGGAGCCCACGGGACACCACTCCACTCACAGGAGCTGTTAGCGCATCTCCTCCCAACCCCCGCACTCAGCAACTTCAGGTTGGTAACTTGAAATTGACCACAGTGAGAGTATTTACGCCATGGAAACTGGCAAATGCCAAATCAGGCCTTTCATTTTCCAGAAAGCCTATTGATAAACATTTACCAGCACATCACTGAAAAAGAGAGTCCATCCCCAATCTACCAGGATCCCATGCATGCCGACATCCTTATACACGAGTATGTTTGTGTGTTTGTGCCGATGTACCCCAAAGCAGCTTCAGAACTGTGTAGGACAGGCACACAAGATTAGCAAACAGACTCAGGGAAGAGGGAGAAAGAGGCAGACTGAGGAAGCTTGATGGACACCAGTTTTGCAACACTCCAGGAAATGGATCCCTTTTTATCCCAAGAGCTATTTGTGAAAATCTCCAAAAATAAAAACAACTGCCAAGGAAAAAAACTTTAACTCACAAACATGAAAACTGCCATGATCCTCTGTCAATACTGAGCGCTGTCAAACCAAACTGACAGGGTCGCTTGGTTGTAAGTGGTGTCGCTGGGTCCTGAGCCCCAGTGGTCACGCTCAGAGCTGTGCTGGCTAGAAGTGAGTAAAGAAGACAGAAGAGGCACAGCCAGAGAGGTGGGAGGGAAACGGGAGTGTGCAGGGTCCCCAAAGCCAAGAGAAGAAGGAGTTTTGAGAGTCAAATGACCTTCAAGGCCTGCCAGAGGGGTCCCTTTCTCCCTAGTCCACACGGGAGAAGCCAGAGGTTCCGGGAGGTCAGTGTCACATGGCTCATCCAGATTCAAACCCAAGAGAGTCTGGTGCCAGGACACCCAGAAGACTGGAGCACAAAGGAGTATCTACACCCTTCTTCTTAGCTTCTCAAGGCCCCAAAGCACAGGCCTTGAGTCCTCTGGCCTCCTCAAACCTCGGTCATCAGCCCAGCTGCCCAGTCACACTGACCGTGACCCACAGCCAGGCAGGACCCAGATTCATGAGGCCTCTTTGGGAACCTCAGCCCAAGCCAGCTCCCAGGATGCTGAGCACCAAGGCAGCCAGGTGGCACTGGGGAGAGGCCACAGAGACCCTCGTCCCCTGGCAGCCTGCCTCCCCCCGGCAGCCCCTCTCCCCCGGCTGCCATTGATCTCCTTGGCGGGATGACATCAAGGGACGTTTTTAATAAAAGGGCAGGAGGCCTTGGGAGCTGACCGGGTTGAGGCAGTGCCGGGCAATTAATCACCTGGTTGAGGAGCCTCAGCCATGGGTAACTGGATCCCTGGAGAGCGGTTAGGCACAGCCCGCCTTTCATCTCTGCCCATGGCCACTCTGCGTGGGCTCTCCATGCATCTGCATTAACTCCAGGCCCCAGGGAACCAGGCAGGCACAGGGGTGCATGTGTATCTGTGCATGGACCCTCCTGCACAGGTGTGAGTCCAAGATCCTGCGTGCACATGTGTGTGAGACAGACCAGAGCACTGGCTTCAGAATCAGACTGACCTGGGTTCAAGTTCAGGCCCCATCTCTTTCTAGCTGGATCACCCTGGACAAGTTACTTCACTTCTCTGAGTCCCTGTTTTTCGTCTGTAAACTGAGGATAATGATAGTGGTAGTAACCACTACATATACTCATGGAAATCAAGTTGACACTATTCATATAGAAGTGCTGGAACTTAATACATGTTAATGAACATATGTTCTTATTCCTCTTGCACATGAATGGGTGTGTACATCTGAGTGGTAGGCAGAATTCTAAGAATGATCTCTAATAACCTTTGTATAATCCACCCCTCTTTGACTGTGGGTAGAGTGAACACGATGAGATATCACGCCCAGATTATGTTCCATCATATGGCAAAAAGTGAGATTATCCAAGTGGCCAAATCTAATCACATGAGCCCTTTAAAATCAGAGTTTTCTCCAGCTGCCAGGCAGAAGTCAGGGCAATCTGAAGCACAAAGGGGATTGACACATGGGAGCAAACTTCTCTGTTGCTGACTTGGAGGAGGCCACACATGAGTGACCCCTACAAGTTAAGAGTGACCCCTGCCAACTGCCATCAAGAATGGGGATCTTACTACTGGGCATATACCCAGAGAAAACCATAATTCAAAAAGACACATGCACCCCAATGTTCATTGCAGCACTATTTACAATAGCCAGGTCATGGAAGCAACCTAAATGCCCATCGACAGACGAATGGATGTAGAAGTTGTGGTACATATATACAATGGAATATTACTCCACCATAAAAAGGAACAAAATTGGTTCGTTTGTTGAGACGTGGATGGATCTAGAGACTGTCATACAGAGTGAAGTAAGTCAGAAAGAGAAAAATAAATATCGTATATTAACGCATGTATGCAGAGCCTAGAAAAATGGTACAGATGAACCGGTTTACAGGGCAGAAGTTGAGACACAGATGTAGAGAACAAATGTATGGACACCAAGGGGGGAAAGCTGCGGGGTGGGGGGATGGTGGTGTGATGAATTGGGTGATTGGGATTGACATGTATACACTGATGTGTATAAAATTGATGACTAATAAGAACCTGTTGTATAAAAAAATAAATAAAATTAAATTAAAGAAAAAAAAAAGAATGGGGATCTCAGTCCTACCGTTGCAAGAAACTAAATTCTGCCAACGACCTGAATGAGTATGAAAAGAGACTCTCTCAAGAGCCTCTAGGTAGAAGCTAAGCTTGGGTGATACCTTGATTTCAGCCTTATCACTTGAGCAGAGAAGCCAGCCAAGCCCGTCCAGACCTCTGACTGCTCAGGTCAAGGTGTCACTAGTAGGATTTTGCCAGCTTTGGGAGCATCCTGGGAGATTCCTGGGGGCCCTGGTAACTCACAGTGACCCACATATGTCTGCTTTGGGCTCTGGCAGACACCTGCTCTAGTCTCCAGTCCAAAGCTGTCACGGACAGAGGGGACAAAAAGTGAGGCCTAGAGCAGGCTGAGAGGTACCCTGGGTGAGTCTGGCTGAGATTGCTGGAGAGACTCCAGCAAGTCACTTACCCTCTCTGATCCTCAGTTTGTTCATCTGAACAGTGGGATACCAGCACCCAGCACCACCAGCCCCAGCTCCACCTTCATCACAAGTGTAGCTTGAGTGAACGAATAGATAGTGCAAAAGCATTCTGGTGTGTTGGAAGAGCTGTCCAGCAGCAGGAGAGGTGGTGGCCTGTCTTCAGAGTAAACATTCAGTCTCAGGCCGGCTGGCCAACCTCAACCAACACCAGGGCACCCAGGGGAGAAACGTGGGCCTCACCTGGCTAGCTCCCCCTCCCCAGCCCCCTTATCCACTCAGCTCTATGTCTATCAACTCCACCTCCAAAGTCTTTTCAACCACCTTCCCCCTGCTGCCCCTGCCTGCGGTCCAGTGCCTAAGCCTTGCCTGGATGACCACACAGCCTCCTCCTGGCACCTCTGCCTCCAGCCTCAGCCCCTGTAACTCAACCCCACACCCTTGCTCACAGCCCACGCAGGGCTCCTATTGTTCTTGGGATACAGTCTACACTCCATTCTGAAAATTAAGAATCATTTTCACTTTTGCCAAAACAACAACAACAAAAGAGCTTTAAATTTTTATTTCCCTGATACTGGCAAATTTGAGCAGTTTTGCATATGTTTATTCCCCTAGTCCCTTCTTACCTAGCTAATTCCCACTCATCTTTAAAGTTCTTAATTATTTCAGTTTTTAAAAGTACTACATGCACATGGTACAAAATTCAAAAGTGTAAAAAGGCAGACATCAGAAGATCAGTTCAGCTCCAGCTGTTGTCCCCAGCCATCCAGTCATCACTCCAGAGAAAGCCCCTCCTACTCCCTTTGGGTGTGTGCACACAGGTTTCATATACACGCTCTTTTCTACACATGTAATAGCATATCATACTTCATTTTTTTTCAGCTAACGCTCTATCTTGGCAATTGTTTGTCTTGGTACGTTAAGAGTTGCCTCCTTTCTTGTTAATGGCTGTATAATGTTCCATCAGAGTAGAAAATATATAACCCCTCTCCTCCTGATAGACTCAGGCTGTTTCCCCTCTCTTGCTCTCACAAATATGTCACTGAAATGTCATTTCACACAAATGTGAGTTTATCTTTGCAAAAACTTCCTAGAAGTAAGATTGTTGGGTCAAAGGCAAAGACATTGCCAAGTTGCTTTCCATAAAGGTTGTAATATTTTGCATTTCTACCAGCATTTTATATTCCTTTTTCCCTATGCATGAACCCAGTGATTTATCCAATTTCATAATCTTTAACTGATGGGTGAAAAGTGGCATCACACTGTAGTTTTAATGTGCAGTTTTCTTATCTTGAGTAGGGTTGATCATCTTTTCATTGTCATCTCTAAGAGTCATTGTTTTCCTTCTCTGTGAGTGGTCTGTTCACATACTTCATCTGTTTTTCTACTGAGTTGTCAGTGCTTTATTATTGATTTATAGGAGCTCTTTATAAATGAAGGAGATTAGCCCTGGGCCTATTTAAACAATTTAAATTACTTAAGTAGTTGTTTAACTGTTTGATAGACTTTCTTATGAAACGATCTGTACCTAGTGATTTTTTTTAGGAGTAACTATGTCTATTTCTTCCATGGTTATTAATCTGTTTAGATTTTAGTACCTAGATGTACTTCTCAAATATAATTACATAATCTTTTGATTTCCTCTGAAACTGGGGTTATTTCCCCCTAACCATTTCTTATTTTATGAATGTGTGATTTCCCATTTTTTTCTGGATTAGATTACCTAACATCTTATCTATTTTACTTGGTTTTTAAAAAGTAATCTTTATTAGTTCTAGTATTTTTCTGACTTCTAATTCATTAATATCCACTTTTATCTTTATAAATTTTTTCTTGTGATTTCTTTAGGTTTATTTTATTGCTGTGCTTCTAACTTCTTGGATTGGATACCTAATTTATAAATTTTTAATCTTTATTATATATTAACAAAAGCATTTAGAGCTATGAACTTTTCTCTGAGCTCTGCTTTAGCAGTATTTCATAGTTCTTATATGGATTGCTATTATTAGCTCAGCTCTCTGGATTTCTGCAATCTGTTTTGATTTCCTTTTTGATGCCAGTAATGTTTAAGAGAGAGAGTGAAAATTTTATCTTTTGCTGTTTATTTCTTGTTGTATTCAATTTTGAACAGTAACTGTTATTAGAAGTAATGATAGAATTAGTTTATTTCTTCTTCCTTCCTTTTTCCCCTCCATGACCCAGAGTTATTATTTTATATATCTTAATGTTTACCCTCATATCTATAACAGATCTATTACTTTATTTTTCATTTTTAAATTATATCTTTGGTCCTCTGGCTATAAAAGATGAGGAAACCTGTGTATTTACATTACTTTGTACATTCTTTCTCCCTTTCTCTCCTAATATTTGTCAGTTATTTAGTTTCTACACAATTCCATTCATTTCCACATGTTTCATTCTGTTCCATAACCAAGACCCCCATCTTGGTTTTAGTCTTAGACATAAAGACAAATGGATTCAATTCTTTGTCAGTCCTTAGTCCTTTTGCCATAGTTTCTCCTTTCCAAGTTCATCTTCTAGAAGGGATCATGTAAAATAGATAGCTAGTGGGAAGCAGCCACATAGCACAGGGAGATCAGCTCGGTGCTTTGTGACCACCTAGAGGGGTGGCATAGGGAGGGTGGGAAGGAGGGAGATGCAAGAGGGAAGAGATATGGGAACATATGTATATGTATAACTGATTCACTTTGTTATAAAGCAGAAACTAACACACCATTGTAAAGTAATTATACTCCAATAAAGATGTAAAAAAAAAAAAAAAAGAAGGGATCATGGGAGTTTTATTCCCTGAGTTCTTATATATTTAAAAACTGGAATTGATTTCTACAGAGCCCAGCTTGGGAAAGACCAAGCTGTGTTGGGGAGACCCTTTTTCGCTGATCCCCTGGAATCTCACCTGGGACTTGGTGGGAAGTAAGTGGCAGGAGAATCCTCTCCCGTCCCCAGAGGATTAGCAGCCATGGCCAGGAGGCCCCCAGTGGCACATCCTCCCCAGAGAGGGGGAAAGTGTGAGCTCATCTTTGCCGCTGCCCGCCGGGCGGAACGGGTGGGGCGAGGGACTCCACCTGTTCCCGATAATCTCCCTAATCCAACCCCATAATTATTCTTTATTAACGGAGACTGCTGCCTTCGTTACACACTGAAAGGAGGGCGTCAGGAGCAAAGACACGGGGATCAAAAGCTGGTCACATTTTCCAAAGAGGTTTATTTGCCACGACCAAAATAACCTCCCCAGGGGTAGGCTGAGTTCCTGTCTCATCCCATCCTGGTGCCCAGCGTGGGAGCTCTAGGACCCTGCTTCCCCCAGCCCAGCCCAGCGATCCCTGCCAGGCTCCCACAGCCCACCGGTCTTCATTCATTCAAACACCTCCTAAGAGCATGGTTTACACAAGGCCTTGTACTAGGCTTTGCAGATACACAAGTAAATAACATGTGGCCCTGCCCTCGGGACCGAGCATCTAAAAGGGAAGGAGTAAGTGCCCTAACGATTACTATGCAGACTCCTCAGCGCCATGCTGGGGAGGACAGGTGACTGCGGAGCAGACGTCGGTCCTGAGGACACCCTCGCGAATCGGGGGTGGGGGTGGGACAAGCCTTCCTGGAGGGAGAGACATTAGAACCCTGTCTTGAAGTTCAGCTAGAAGTTCCTCAATGGACAAGGTGAGCAAAGGACAATCCACAGAAGGAACAACAGTGATGTGCTAGGACAAAGTTGAACTGCAATTCATTGTGGCCAGAGCAAGGGCTGGAGCTGAGGAGGGGGTTTGATTGGGGCTGGAGGGGTGGGCAGGCCAAGCCACACAGGACCCAAGGGTACTAGGGAGTCACTGAAGGTTTTAGGCAGGGAGGTGACGTGGTCAGACTGTGCTTTTGGAAGATCCTTCTGGCTGTAGAGACTGGCTTGGGGGAAGCTGCTGGGAGTGAGAAATAGTTGGGAATGGTTTTAAGGGCCCAGATGAGAAATAGGGAGTTTGGAACCTGAGCAGTAAAAACAGGGTAGAGAGGAGAAGCAGAACAGGGGCATCAGGCAATGGTTACACAATCCCTCTGACTCTAGTGGCCATACTGTCCACTGAGGCACACAGACAAGAAATCAGAATGGTCCCCAGGCCATTTGTGACCCTGACCCTGTCACCACCACCCTACGTTCAGCCTGGCCCTAGATCTATGGGTAACTCCCTACCAGAGACCCTCACAACCCAGGGAGATGAGACACAGGGACATGAACTCCAAATTCCAGGCTCCCTGCCCTTCCCAGCCCACCCACATACACTACGCTCTCCCCCCTCCCCACACACCTCTGCCCCCAAACAAGCCCTGTTCACTGCTTCCTCCATGTTCTTCCTAACCAGCCCATCCTTGCCCATTTCCTGTCCATGCCCAGGTCTGACTAAAAAGCCCGGCTTGCGGGCTCCCGCTGCCTGGAAGCTAGCAGTGGCCTCACGTCTGTCTCCCTCCGTCTCCCTGCCTCTCTGCAGGTCTCTGTCTTCCATCTGTCCCTTTCTGCCTCCATCAGCATCTGGAATGCCCTCTGCATTCCCTCCATCTCGGTGTGAGTCTCGGGTCAGCCTGGAGTCCCTCTCTTTGTTCTTCTTTACCTACTTCTCCGTGTGTGTCCCTCTCCACCTCTCCTTTCTCATCGGCACCTAATCCCCTCCCCAAGAACTCATACAACTCATGACTTGTTTGTCTGAACCAACACTGGGCACCAAGTCTGAGCCAGGTCCCAGCCTTGGCACTGAGGTCAAAGAGACGGAAATGATAGTGCAGCTCTGGCCCTCTGGTCCCTTTCTGCTGCTCACCCTCCAGCAGGCAAGGTGGGCAGTAAGAGCCAGCAGCAGTGCTGGAAAGGAGATCAGAGAGGTAAGAACAGTGCATGCAGGGCTCTGAGAGGCGCCAAGTACACTGAGCCCCAGTACTACATTCCGACATCCAGCAAAGGGGCTGACACTGGGGACCAGGGTCAGAGATGAGGACAACTCACCCCCTGCCCTGCAGTAGTTCACGGCCTCATTGGGGAGATAAGTACATAAACTCATCCACAGGAAACCGTGTGGCCTGTGCTGCAGCAGGGCTGGACTAATCGCCACAGGTCCTGAATCGCCATCTCGTATGAGGGATTGCAGGAGCCCGGAGTGACACACGAGGTGCTCTGAAATCAGGAAGGCTGGGATCATTCCACCCAGCTGGCCTTGACAAGTCCCTCCACTTCTCTGATCCTCGGCTTCAGCATCTGTATAATGGGTGTATCACAAGTCCCTTGAGGCTAATCAATGTGAAATATACGATATGTGAGCCAGTGTATATAAAAGTGGCTTAGCAAAGAGTCTGGCGTGGAGTGTGTGTTCAATAAACCATACTTATTATGGGTTTTTTTTTTTTTTTTTTTTTTTTTTTGTGGTACGCGGGCCTCTCACTGTTGTGGCCTCTCCCGTTGCGGAGCACAGGCTCCGGACGCACAGGCTCAGCGGCCATGGCTCACGGGCCCAGCTGCTCCACGGCATGTGGGGTGTTCCCATACCGGGGCACGAACCCGTGTCCCCTGCATCGGCAGGCGGACTCTCAACCACCGCGCCACCAGGGAAGCCCTATTATGGTTTTTTATTGCTATTCCATTTGGGCTGTGGCGTAGTAACAAGAGCACCAGGCTAGACATTATGAGACCCACTTCTGGTCCCAGTCTTGCCACTACCTGGCTGTACAACCCTAAGCAATTCCCTCCCTCACCCTGGCACTGTTTCCAGCACTAGGAAATGGGGAATGAATTAAGACGAAAGCTCCTTCCTGCACAGACCCTTAAGATCCGAAGGTAAGGCAGGCCCGTCGTAATCTTCTCTCTCCTCCTCCTTGTCTCGCCCATGCTCCCTTCACTCCAGCCACTTTGGCCTCCTTGCTCTTCCTCAAACTCCCCAGCCATGCTCTGGGCTCGAAGCTTTTGCATGTGCTGTCCCCTCAGCCCAGAATCTACTCCTCTCCCGCCTCCCATATCCGCACGGCTCCCCACCCCCTCACTCCTTTCAGGTCTCCTCGCAAATGTCACCTCCTCAGAGGTCCTTTCCTGCCCACCCTCATCTCTGGCTTTCTCCCTAACCTGCTCTATTCTTCTCTGTAGCACTTATCACCACCTGGTATGTTGCATACGATTGTTGACTTGTTGACCTTCCATCCCAACTCACTGCAGTGCCGGCTCCGTGGGACAGGACGGCGGCTATTTGGTTCACAGCTGTACCCAGACCCGACAGTACACAGCCACAGTCGGCACTCAGTTTTTGATTGAGGACTAGGATGCACCTGCAGCTCTGGAGAAGCAGTGCGGGTGGGGTGGGGGGAGAGAAGTCTCCAGAACCCCCTTGGTGCCAGCTCCTGGCAGCCATGGTCTCCCACCTGCTGAGCCTTCTTACCACCTGGAAAAGCACAAAGCTCTCCTCCATCCCTGCTGGCACATGCCCCCTGCCCTTGGGGTCACGGACCTGAGACTACCACCCCCGGCCCCTCAGATGTTTCCAGGGCAGGGCAGAGGAGGAGGGGGTGGTGGCCTCTGGGCTCCATCCTTTGTCCCAGGCCCCAGCCGAATTTAATTCCAAGGTTCAAAGAGCCTTTGCCCCTTCCCAGATGAAAGGCCGCTCAGCCGGAGAGACGAGCTGGTTAATAAAGGATGGGAGGGGGGCCCTGGACAGGCAGGCCCACCGCAGCTCCCTGCCCACACCCTCTGCCAGTGAATGCTCTCAGCCCTCTGCCGCCGTTCCAGCCTGCTGCCCCACAAGAAAAGCCCATTAATTTAACACTAATAGGATTTTCAATTTGTCACAATCCTCGGAGATCCTGGGGAGGTGGTGAGGGGGAGGGTAGGATTCATAACAAATCTGTGTCAAAGGAAATTTTGCAGAGAGAATGGCCTGGACCCTAGACGGTTCCCTACCACTCTAGGGCCTTCGGGCAAGCCACAGCCCCTCCTGGCCTCAGTTTCCTCAACGGGAAGAAAACCAGTAAAACCACTTCGAAAGGAGGCTGTATGGATTAAATGAGCTTATGAAGAACTAACATCCAGCAAATGCTGCCTGGCCAGGAGCTGGCGCTCCGTAACAAGTGCCCCCTCCTGCCTCAGCCTCTCTCCCAAATCTGCCCCCAGGTAGCACTGGCGGCAGAGACTGGAGATCTGCCCCCACCATCTCGCACCCTGTCCCCAGCCACTGTGTCTCCAGGTCCGATGACAGTTTCAGCCATACACCCCTTGGCAGGGCAGTGGGGGGTTGGGGGGAGGCTTGTCTGGGAGGCCGTGGCCTTTTCATCCTCAGTGGGATCAGCATCCTGAATTCCTCGTTGCTCAAGGAGAGCCAGGGATTTGGAGCTTCCAAACACCCAGGCCCAATCAGAGGGCCCCAGCCCGTGCCAACCAGCTGTGTCTCGGTTACAGCTAAGAAGACAGCACACCAGCTGCCCGAGCCCTGTCCTCCAGGCAAATTCCTCCCGGATCAGGAGATGCCAGACAGAGGGGACCGCGTCGTGCCGCCCCCTGGCCACGGGCTCAGCTAGGCGCTTCTCCATGGTCTGAAAGGGAGGGCCACCCTGGCGCAGGGAGGAGTCTGGGGGGGTGGGAGACTGGGGAGATGTGTCTGCTGCTGCAGTTGACAAGAGACTGAGATGGACATGGAGAAAGTACTGGCTTCAGGATGCCCAGAGCCAGTGGACAAGCAGACCTGGCCAGGCCCTATGCCTGGCTCAGAGCCACGCACCCTGGGCTGGCTGCCGCTGCTACCACCCAGGAGAGAGAGGTGGCAAAGGAGGACTCAGGAGCCCAACCCACCACCCCCGCCCCCGGCTCTGGGCAGCTGCTTCCTTAGCAAAGCCCTCATTACCAGACTGGACAGGCCTGGGGCCGGCGGGGGAGCTTCAGCCAGCACTGCCTGTGGTCCCTGTTTGCTTTTGCCTCCATCTAGGCCCAACCATTATTTACAACATCTCGATTCCTTGGCATCACATGGTCCCAAACCAGACAGAGATGAGAAGGAGACGGCAGGGAGACAAACTTGAGGGTGGTCTCAATTACTCTATATTTCAGTCGCCACTGACCTAGGCCGGTGCAAAGAGAACCATATATCTTACGAGTAAAAGAAACAGAAGCAGCAACCTGGTGTTCACCGTCATTTTAACAGTCACGGGAGGAAGCTTGATGGGGATCCTACACATGGGAACGGTAGGAGCCTTCACAAAACCAGCACAGATAAACCCAAAGATGCTGGAATGAACACTTATGTGTTCTCAGGGCCAGGACAGAATGCTGAGTGGATGCCGGGGAGAAGATTCTAGAAGGGACTGTTGTCCAGGTGCCACGAGGTAGACTGTACGAAGTCACTGTGGGTTCCAGGTGGAATTCTAGAAGAGGTTGAGAAAGAGGGGCAGCCTGCCCAAGACGGGGAGAGTTAGTCCTGCTCGGGTGGTAGATGAGCGAGACGGGGAAGGACCCCTCGTACATGGGCCCATTTGGTCCCACAAACTTTTCAGAACACCTTTGCTTAGGCCTAAGTCACATCCTTGGCTCGAGCTGCAAGTGTCCAGCTCTGCTCACAAGCAGGAAGCGAGACTCCAGGAAGTCAGTGGCAGCATGTGCCCAGGCCGCAGAAGGACCACATCAGTATATCCAACAGTCCCTGGAGGGGCCCCTGGAGACAGCACTCAGAGTGCCTGCCCACTACTCAGCCACGGCTCCCTGGACTGCCAGCTCTCACATCGGGAATGACCTTCAGGGCTTCACCCAGCTTTCAACCACACTCCAATCTGGCTGTGTGAGCCTAGGTGAGTTGCTCACTCTCTCTGTGCTTTTAGTTCACTGGGTGAACAAAAGGAAGAAGGAGGAGGTGGATTAAGAAGGTTTCTCCTGGGCTTCCCTGGTGGCGCAGTGGTTGAGAGTCCGCCTGCCGATGCAGGGGACACTGGGAAGATCCCACATGCCGCAGAGCGGCTGGGCCCGTGAGCCATGGCCGCTGAGCCTGCGCATCCGGAGCCTATGCCCCACAATGGGAGAGGCCACAGCAGTGAGAGGCCCGTGTACTGCAAAAAAAAAAAAAGAAGGCTTCTCCTCACACCTGTGCTTGCCAACAGGGAGGAGGGATGAGGGAGGGAAGGGTTGGGAGTTGGGATCAGCAGATGCAAACTATTAGATATAGAATGAATAAACAACAAGGTCCTACTGTATAGCACAGGGAACTATATTCAATATCCTGTGATAAACCATAATGGAAAAGAATATGAAAAAGAATCCATATATACGTATACTGAATCCCTTTGCTGTACAGCAGAAATTAACACAACATTATAAATCAACTATACTTCAATAAAATAAATTTTAAAGAAAAGAAGAGTTCTCCTGCCCTATAGAGGGTGAACGCCCTCAGGAAAAGAGCTTGGTGAGCCATGTTCAGGATGTAGAAAACAAGTCTATCCCTGTAATGAAGAAATGGTGGCATTTATTTCATTAGAAAGGGTTTTAAGAAGGGATGAAAGCTATGGATTGGGAATGTGAGAACTGTCCTTCATCCATTCATTCATTTATATAACAACTATTAATTGAGTGCCTACCTTAAGCCAGACCTCACTCCTGGGACTCAGTGGAGAACCAGCACCAGGCCCTTTCTTCCAGGATCCAGACAAGGATCTACCTCAGTGATGGAGGTTGTGCCGGAGGCCACATGGGGGCCTTGGGAGCACAGAAAAAAAGAACCAGTCTGGATAGCCAAGGAGCCTTCTAGTAAAAGTGACCTCCAAGCTACAGCTTGAAAGATAAGGAAGAGGCAGCCAAGAGAGGTGAGGGTGGTCAGGGGGATGGAGGTGGGGGACTGACATTTGCAAAGGCATGAGGCATCTCCTTCCTTGCCGCCCTCATTTCTTGACCACTATGCAATCCTCTGAAAAAAAAAAAAAAAAAAGAATAAATGAATAAATATACAAGTAAATGAACAAAAAGTAGAGGGGATACAGACATATATAACACAGAAGAAGCCTCCAAACACCTAAAAAAAAAAAAAAAAAATCCTTGCAGACAGTGAGCACTTTCCCTAGGAGGGGCCAACCATCTAGTTATCTCAGCACCAAACAGAATGGCCCATAACTCTGACTTCCAATTTCATCAACAAAACCCAGGAAGGAGACAACGGTTCTGTCCCCTCACCCACTGACGGGGCCTCTGCTCCAACATCCAGTTCCCCCCCCACCGCCCCAAGGGCTGTGCACCATCCCATTCATTTGCCTATTCAACAACATCTCTTGATCCTCAACCACACACCAGGCACATGGAGTGATCACCAATGGTAAAAGCCAGACTTGGTGGTCCCACTTGATATGTCCACCCACCTTTGTGGGTCTCCATGATCACAGCAGGAACCTAGAAATACCTGGGTGGATGTCAGGCTGTTGGAGTCATCCCAGTAAGTCACCAATCAAGGGCAGGACCGGGCCTGTGGAGGAACATTCCTCCTCTGCTCTCCCGCCCAAACTCGTGGCCAAAGGCAAGGCACACGCATGGCTGAAATCCCATCAATGGCGCCCGGCCAACTGGCTGCCACTTGCTTATTTGGCTTGGAACAGGAAATACATTTTTCTACTATTTATACTGCTGACCTCAGGAATAAACTAATTACTGCTGCAAAGCTGCATTCCCACACTGTCCAGCTCACATCTGTAACCCCTGGTTGGGACTAAAGCAGAGGAGGTGCCAGATGGCTGGGAGGTTCAGGGGCTCTGGCCCAGTGGTCACTCCTGCCCTGCTCCCTAGGTCTTCAGGGGAGAATGAATTGAGACCACAAGTCACCCCTACTGGATCTTCAGCTCTGACCAAGAAGAGATCTGCCTGTTTCCTTCCTTTGCCTTGAGCTAATCACTTCCCTAAGTCTTGGTTTCTTGATCTACACAACGGAGGTGTGGTAATGCGGAGCTCAAGCACTGCCTTGTAGAATAAATGACACCATGCGTGAGAAAGCTTCACGTAAGTGTGATTACCCCAGAAGACCCATCGGCCTGAACGGCCAGCTCCAGAGGCCAGTCTGGGCCAGGGCAGCAGCATGCAGATGTGCTGCAGATTCTACCACAGTCTTCATGCCCTGACGTGTAAAAGCAGACACCTGCCTCTGAGACTGCTGTCTCTAGCAATCAGACCAACCTCACAAACCAGTTCTGTGGACACAGGCAGGCAAGCCAAGCACCATCCATGCACACCCAGGAAATAGAAGCTGAATGAATGGATGTATGGATGGAAAATGATGCCTAAGCCGTAATACTAGTTTAACTGATTTTTTCTTAACTTACCGAAATGAGCCAACTTTTTGGCTTAGGGATTGACAAACCTATCTGTAAAGGGCTGGATAATAAATATTTTAGGCTTTAAGGGCCATACAGTTTCTGTCACAACTATTCAACTGCCACTGTAGTGTAAAACCAGCCACAGAAAATACATAAATGAATGGGCAGAGCTGTGTACCAATAAAACTTTGTTTACAAAACAGGTCATATTTGGCCAACCCCTCCAGCTGAACTAGCCAAATAGTTACTACGTAAGCTCAGCAGTGTCCTTGATTCTTACACATCACCTCTTCATCAAATGGGTCACCAGGTCCTTTCAATTCTTCCTTCTAAATAGCAGCTGTTGCCCTGGTCCAGCCCCATTACCCACCACCTAGACCCTCCAACAGCTCCCCACCTTCAGCCTCTTGCCCCTCCAGTCCATCTTCTCCTGAGAGATCTATCTAAATCACCAATATGTCTGTGTCCTTCCCTCTCCTGGCTCCAACTGTCCTGAGCACAAGTCATTCAGGCTCTGGGTCCCACTCTCCAGCCTCCTCGCTCACTGCCCTCCTCAACTCCTATTCTCAGCTCTAGCCAGACAGACCCCTTTCAGTTCTCCAAACACATCATGCTCAATATTTCCCTATGCAAGGCAAGCTTCTCTCCCTCTGCTCCCCCTGGCCAACTCCTATTCATCTTCCAGGTCTCATATCAGATGTCACCTCCCCTGAGAAGCCTTCCTAAGGTGCCAGCTTTCCCCTAACACTGAAATGATCACATTATGACACAGACAGCCATGTGTTCAACAAAGCCCATTTCTCGTTCTTCCTGGGCTCAGAGCTAGACTACTTTCCCCATCCCACTGGCCAATGGAAGGAGGGCAGAAGTGACGGAGGCCATCCCAGGTCTGGCCTTGACTTCCCACATGATCCTACAGGCGCTTTCTCTTTCCCCCTATTCCAGCTGAATGAGGAGGATGCTGAGGATCTACAGGAGGGTAGAACCACAAGCCTGAGTCCCCGAGTCACTGCTTGGATGAGAGTAGCTGAAGAGAGCCACCTGACCAGAAATTCCATGTTGTATTAAGCTACTGACATTTTAGAGTTGTCTGTTACAACAGTTAGCCTACCCTGAGTAGGCCAATACTCAAATGGAATTAACTGCTATTTGTCTGCCTTCCCCAATAGACTGTAAGATGCATAAGAATAGGAACTTGTCTATCTCACACAACACCATATCCCCAGAACTTAGCATCCATGCCCTGCATATTGTAGGAACTCAATATCTATTCATTGGTTGGATAAATAACAAATAAATGAATACAACCTTAGTGGATGGGGTAGGCTACTCTCGTCACTATGGGGACACTGTAGCAACCCAGAGCCCACCCAGCTCCAGGAGGGAGACTCAGTTTAAAGCTTTGGCCTAGGGGAGAGCAGCCTGTGCAGATTCCACTCCAGGGAGCTGAGCTCAAGCAAAGCCAGGGCCAAGGTCATCAATCAATGTGGGAGCTGAGGGGCAGAGTGCCCACCAGGGGCTGGAGTGGCAGTAACAAGAAGAGTCAGGAGGATGGGATAAAGTGAGCATGGGACTAGGAGTTAGGAAGTCAGGAGCCCCAGATTCTGGGCCCCGCTGCATGACCTTGGTAAATAACTTCCTCTCTCAGAGTCTCAGTCTCCCCCTGCTGTGAAAGAAAAAGAGGGGGTTGGACATTCCCCCCTCCAAAAAAAAAGTCTCTGGAGCCTGAAAATATAAAACGGATGCACGTGGAATGGCTCTAATTAAAGCTAGAGAGAGGTGTCAGAGCCAATCCTTACCGATCTCCTGAGGCACCTTCTCAGATCCTTATGCTCCATCCTCTCTCAGCCAGACTAAGACTTCCCAGACTCTCGGCCTAGACAGAAGCTTCCAGACCATCCAGCCAAACCCCCAATCCCTGCTTGAACACCTCCAGTGATGAAGAACTCACTACCTCCTCGGCAGCCCCTAAGGCAACACTAACGGTTAGATTATCCACCAGCTGCAGTCTGTAACCCTGGGCTGTGCACCCTGGGTCTATGTTCCCTTCCACCACAATCTCTGAGCAGCCCAGCGAGAGACCACACCTTGAAAAGCTGGCCTCCGAAAATAACAGTAATACCTAACAGATTTTGGCCATGTAGTTTTCTAAGCACTTTACATATATAACACATTCAATCCATATAGTAACTCCATGAAGTATGTCCTGTTATTATTTTATAAATGAAAAAATCAAGGCATAAAGAGTTTAAGTCACTTATCCAGTGTCATACAGCCAGTAAACAGTAAAGCTGAGATTCAAATCCAGACCATCTGATTACCTGTTCTCAACTGCTTCTCTGATGTGGAGAAATCCGGCTGCAATAAAAGGGAGAGGACCATGGTGGTTAGTATCACCTGTATAATATTACTTGTATATGTGCCTGGTGCTTTTATAATAAGCATTTTACAAATACTCATTGATTTAATCCTTAAGCAATTCTATAAAGGAGACACTATTATCAACACTGTTTTACAGATGAGGAAGCTGAGTCACAGAGAGGTTAAGTAAATGACTCAAGGTCACACAGCTTATAAGTGGTGGAGTCAGGATTTTAACCCAGGCAATTTGGCTCTGGAGTCTGTTGAAAATCTCAAAGAATTGACAGAAAACTGGAACTATTATAGCAGGGGATTATACTAAGGTTTCATGACACAAGGTTAATATACAAAAGTCAATTGCTCTTGGGCTTCCGTGGTGGCGCAGTGGTTGAGAGTCTGCCTGCTGATGCAGGGGATGTGGGTTCGTGCCCCTGTCCGGGAGGATCCCACATGCCACAGAGCAGCTGGGCCCGTGAGCCGTGGCCGCTGGGCCTGCGCGTCCGGAGCCTGTGCTCTGCAATGGGAGAGGCCACAACAGTGAGAGGTCCACATACCACAAAAAAAAAAAAAGTCAATTGCCCTCCTATACATCAGCAATTAACATGTTTGACACCCAATGTTACCTTTCAGTTATACATATATTGAGCATTTGCCACATGCTAGCCCTGTGCTGGGTGCTCCATATGCAGTAGCTCATTTAACCTTCTCAAAACCCTGTATGGGCAGAAAAAGCATTTGATAAAACCCGATACCCATTCATGATTTTAAAAAAATAAAAAACCTCTCAGCAAACTGGGAATAGAGGGAAACTTCCTCAACTTGATAAAGAACTACCAAAACCCTATAGTTAACATCATACTTAATAGTGAGAAACTAGATGCTTTCCCCTAAGACTGGGAACAAAGGAAGAATGAATCATTTTACAACTCTTAGTCACCATTGTGACTGGAAGCCCTGCAATAAGATAAGAAAAGGAAGTAGGAGGTATGCAGATTTGGGAAAGAAGAAATAAAGCTGTCTTTGCTCGCAGATAACATGATTGTCTATGTTGAAAATCTCAAAGAATTGACAAAAAAACCTCCTGGAACTATTATGTCAAGGGATTATAGCAAGGTTTCAGGATTCAAAGTTAATATACAAAAGTCAATTGCTCTCCTACATACCAGCAATGAACAACTGGAATCCGAAATTAAAAACACAATACGATTTACATTAGCACCAAAAAATCAGATACTTAGGTATAAATCTAACCCAAAAAATATAAGATCTGTATGATGAAAACTACAACTCTGATGAAAAAAAATCAAAGATCTAAATAAATGGAGAGATAGTTTACGCTCATGAATAGGAATATTCAGTATTATTAAGATACCAGTTTTTCCAACTTCGCCTACAGATTCAATGCAATCGCAATTCAAATCTGAGCAAGTTACTTGTGGATATCAACAAACTGATTCTAAAATTTATATGGAAAGGCAAAAGATCCAGAATATCCAACACAACAATGAATAAGAAGAACAAAGTCAGAGGTTTGACACTACCTGACTTCAAGACTTACTATAAAGCTACAGTAATCAAGACACTGTGATATTGGAAAAATAATAAGCAACTAGGTGGATGGAACAGACAGAGAACCTCCAAAATGGGCCCACATAAATACAGTTAACTGTTCTTTGACAAAGGAGCAAAGGCAATTCAATGGAAAAAGGATAATCTTTTCAACAAATGGTGCTGGAACAACTGGACATCCACAGGGAAAAAAGAGAATCTAGACACAGTCCTTACACTTTTCAGAAAAATTAACTCAGAATGAATCACAGACCTAAAGGTAAAATGCAAAACTAAAGTACTTCCAGAAGATAACATAGGAGAAAATCTAGGTCACCTTCGGTTTGGCAATGAGTTTTTAGATACACACCAAAAGCAAGATCCCTAAATGAAAAACTTGATACGTTGGACTTCATTAAAATTAAAAACTTCTGCTCTGTGAAAGACACTGTTAAGAGAATGAAAAGACAAGCCACAGACTTGGAGAAAATATTTGCAAACACATATATGATAAAGGACTTGTATCCAAACATACAAAGAACTCCTAAAGCTCAATAGTAAGAAAAAAAATAGAATTTAAAAGATGGGCAAAAGATCTGAACACACTTCACTGAAGAAAATATACAGATAGCAACTATGGGTATAAAAAGATGCTCAACGTCATGTCATTAGGGAATTGCAAGTTAAAACAATAATGAGATATCACTACATACCTATTAGAATAGCTAAAGTCCAAAAAATTGACATCACCAAATTCTGGTGAGGATGTGGAATGATAGGAATTCCCATTCACTGCTGGTGGCAATGTAAAAATGGTACAGCCACTTTGGAAGACAGTCTGGCAGTTTCTTACAAAGCTAAACATAGTCTATCATACAATCCAGCAATCATGCTCCTAGGTATTTACACAAATGAGCTGAAAACCTTGTCCACACAAAAATCTGCACACAGATGTTTATAGCGGCTTTATTCATACTTTTCTCAAACTGGAAGCAATCAGGAAGTCCCTCAAAAGATGAACAGATAAACAAACTGTGGTACATCCATATAATGGAATGTTATTCAACAACAAAAAGAAATGAGCATCGAGCCATGAAAAGACATGGAGGAAACTCAAATGCATATTCTAAGTGAAAGAAGCCAGTCTGAAAAGGCAACATATTTTATAGTTCCAACTATATGACATTCTGAAAAAAGGCAAAATTATGGAGACGGTATAAAGATAAATGGTTGCCAGGAGTTCTTGTGGTTGGGGGAGGGGGAAGCAAGGGAGAAGAATAGATGGAACACAGGGAATTTTTAGGGCAGGGAAACTATTCTGCATGATACTGTAATGGTGGATACATGATGTCATGCATTTGTCAAAATCCATATAACTGTCAACACAAGCAGGGAACCCTAATGTAAACTAGGCACAGTAGTTAATAATAATATAACAATGATATATCAATTACAACAAATGTACCACACTAAAGCAAGATGTTAATAAGATGTTTTATCATGTTCTCAGACTGTTGTTTGTTTCTGGGGCTTCCCTGGTGGCGCAGTGGTTGAGAGTCCACCTGCTGATGCAGGGGACACGGGTTCGTGCCCTGGTCCAGGAAGATCCCACGTGCCGCGGAGCGGCTGGGCCCGTGAGCCATGGCCGCTGAGCCTGCGCATCCGGAGCCTGTGCTCCGCAACGGGCGAGGCCACAACAGTGAGAGACCCGTGTACCGCAAAAAAAAAAAAAAAAAAAAGGGAACTCTGTGTGTGTGTGTGTGTGTGTGTGTGTGTGTGTGTGTGTGTGTCTTGTCTGTTGAGGGCTACGTAGGGGAACTCTCTGTAGTATTGCTCAATATATCTATAAACCTAAACTTGTTCTAAAACAGGAAGTCTATTAATGTAAAAGAAAATCCCTATATGGGCAGATTATTATTACTCCCATTTTGGAGAGATTATTATCACCCTCATTTCAAGGAGGAATATTTTATTTACCCTCTTTTATAGAAGAAGACATTAAAGTTTAAGGAAGTTGCATGCATCATTCAAGGTCACACAACGGGCAGGCAAAGGGCAGGATCAAGCTTTGATTAGTGGACAGGTGGCCAGAAACCCCTCAGGGTGCCCAGAAATTACCAGTACTTGGGACAGACACAGACATTTGAGTCCCTGCTCAGCTACCTCCCACCCACATCCCTGCATCAAGGCCCTTCTGGTGGATCAGAGCAGAGACCTGCAGCCTACATACTGAGCCCGCTATGTGTGCCGTCATCACCAGGCTTTTCGTGCTTACCATCTATATGCAGGAAACCCAGGAGGTGTCTGCAAAAGTCTGTCCTTGTCAGGTTGGTTCAGTACCAAGAAGTGAATTGATGTGCAGAACAGAAAGACAGCTTAGTGTGGAAATTAGACCTTTGCCCAGTTGCCATGGCACCAAATAGACTAGAAATATAGGATGTGGGTATAAATTGGTCCTGTCACCACCACTTACTCCAGCATGGTAAGCCCATGATTGAAAGGGACTTCCAATGCATCAGGTCCAACAATAACCTCCCGCCACAACCAGAACTGAATGGGCCCCAGTTCATGGAGAGGTGACATCTGCCATGGGAATGGCCAAGACCACCCCTGGATGGGGATCAAGCATGGAATGGATGGCAGTTTTCCTGAGTGCTGACTGTGAAGCTAATCTCAGACAAGTGGGAAATGCCTCGGACGATTGGCAAAACCCACCAACCTCTGACCTGGGGCAAGGGATGTTTGTGTTCCCCCGGAATTCATGTTTTGAAGCCCTAATCCCAAAGTGATGGTATTTGGAGGTGAGGCCTTTAGGAGATAAGTAGATCATGAGGGTAGAACCTTTATGAATGGGATTAGTACCCTTATAAGAAGAGACACAGAGAGATGATCTCTCTCTCCCCCACGTGAGGACACAGCAAGAAGATGGCCATCTGGAAACCAGGAAGCAGGCCCTCACCACAACCTGACGATAATGGCACCCTGGCCTCAGACTTCCCATCCTCCAGAACTGTGAGAAATAAATTTCTGTTGTTTAAGCCACCCAGTCTTTGGTATTTTTGTTATAGCAGTCTGAACTGACTAAGATGGGTCTTAAGATTCTTGCCAAGAGCCTGAGAGTCATCAGAGATGAAGGAAACATGTCCATCTGATGCCTGGTCAGAGAACCACAGGGCAGCCTGGAAGCAGGAAGAATCATGACCACAGACTCTTGGGCTATCCCAGGGAGGACCTTCTGGCTGGGGGAAGAAACAAACAACAGTCTGAGAACATGATAAAAGACTCTTCTTTGGCTATAAGAAGGTTTTTCACCCTGAATACCTATGTTTCAGCTCCCAGCCTGAGCCATTTATGAAGGCCTTTCTTCTACATAATCTTATTTAAACTCTCAACAGCCCTGGGAGGTGGGTGTATACATCCCCATTTGACAGATGAGGTAACTGAGGCTCAGAGAACTGAAATCACCTCACACTCACAGTCACATGAAAATTAATGACCAGAACTCCTCCTCAGACCCCCTGACCCCACACCATACCCCTTCCACTACCCCGACATTGCCCAGCACATAGAAAGTGTACAGGAAAACTTGACAGAGTTTCACCAAAAGGAATGTTGTCCTTTAGCTCCACTTCTGCAGGGGCCCAGCAAAGGGCTGTCTTTTCCCACCATAACCCCAATCAGTGAGGGAAGGTGGCTTCATCCACCACCTTGGGTCATTGTTACCCACAGCAGAATGTCCCAGGCAAACCTGAGGCTGGGTCACTGAGAATGACCCTGAGCCAGAAGGAAGGAGGCTGTGTCTCCTCCACTGTCTGGAGGACCTGAGGCCAGTGGACTTGGCCTTTGAAGGAGAGGTCAGGGCTATGGCTTATAGCCTTGGCTCTGCCACTGGCTGGCTCCATGGTAAGGATAAGGATCAAGAACCTTAAAATAGCCATGCCTTTGACCCAATATTCCATTTCTGAATTATGGATTAGATAGTTAGGTTATGGACTACAACTCATAAATGCTTTTCTAGTAATTGAAATTTACATCTATAAAGATTTTGAGATAACATGAAAAGTTATATTCTAATGTTAAGTATAAAATGGAATACAGGGCTTCCCTGGTGGCGCAGTGGTTGAGAGTCCACCTGCCGATGCAGGGGACACAGGTTCGTGCCCCGGTCTGGGAAGATCCCACATGCTGCGGAGCGGCTAGGCCCGTGAGCCATGACTGCTGAGCCTGCGCATCCAGAGCCTGTGCTCTGCAACGGGAGAGGCCACAACAGTGAGAGGCCCGCATACCGCAAAAAAAAAAAATGGAATACATAATTGTCCACTAAGTATAACCCCAACTATATAAAATAAAATGTGAAGAAAAAAAGACCAGAAAGAGACACACCATGATATTAGCATTAAATGAAAATGACTTCGGGGCCTCTCTGGTGGCGCAGTGGTTGAGAGTCCGCCTGCCGATGCAGGGGATACGGGTTCGTGCCCCGGTCTGGGGGGATCCCATATGCCGCGGAGCGGCTGGGCCCGTGGGCCATGGCCGCTGGGCCTGCGCGTCCGGAGCCTGTGCTCCGCAGCGGGAGGGGCCACAACAGTGAGAGGCCCGCATACCGCAAAAAGAAAAAAAAAAAAAAAAAGGAAATGACTTCTGTCTACATGTTGTTTCCAACTTTTCTGCTTTATTGCTTCTGTAAAGGAAAATATAAAATCAACTTTTTTTAAACATCTTTATTGAGGTATAATTGCTTTACATTGTTGTGTTAGTTGTTGCTGTATAACAAAGTGAATCAGCTGTACGTATACATATATCCCCATATCCCCACCCTCTTGCGTCTCCCTCCCTCCCTCCCTATCCCACCCCTCTAGATGGTCACAAAGCACCGAGCTGATCTCCCTGTGCTATGAGGCTGCTTCCCACTAGCTATCTATTTTATGTTTGGTAGTGTATATATGTCAATGCCACTCTCTCACTGCATCTCAGCTTACCCTTCCGCCTCCCCACTTTATTTTTAAAACAAAATATAATGGATTAGAAGATTCAATGTCATAAAGATGTCCATTCTCCTCAAATTGATGTGGAAACTCAATGAAATCACAATAAAAGTCTCAGCAGACTTCTTGTGTATATATATGTGAAAAGTGACAAGCTGATTCTAAAACTAGTTAGAATGTAAAGAACCAAGAATAGCCAAGTCAAATGTGAAGAACAAGCTAGAGGACTTCATACCATGTGCTATAGACTAAATGTTTGTGTTCCCCCCAAATTCACATGTTGAAATCCTAACCCCCAATGTGATGATATTAAGAGGTGGGACCTTTGGGGGTGATTAGGTCATGAAAGTGGAGCCCTCGTGGATGGGATTAGTGCCCCTATGAAGGCGACCCCAGGGAGCTCTCTCATCCCTTCGGCCAGGAGAGGACACAGTGAGAACACAGCCGTCTGTGAACCAGGAAGTGGGCTCTCACCAGACACTGAATCTGCCAGCACCTTGATCTTGGACTTCCCAGCCTCCAGGACTGTGAGAAATTTCTGTTGTTTATAAGCCATCCAGTCTACGGTATTTTTATTAAAGTAGCCTGAAAGGACTAAAACACTATTTATACTACATACCACGACTGTTGTAAAAGCTAGAGCAATTAAGACAGGATGGTATTGGTGCCAGTACAGACAGACAAATACAATAGACTAGAGAGTCCAGGAACAGACCCACACATGTGGTACTTGATCTACAATAAAGCTGACCCTTCAGTGTGGTGGGGAAAGGGAGGGCTTTTCAATAAATGGATCAACTGGGTATCCATATGAGGAAAAATATCCTGACCCCAATGAAACACCATGCACATAATTTTTCCAGATAAAGTATAGATCTAAATATGAAAGATAAAATGACAAAGCTTCTAAACATAGGAGAATATCTTCATGACCTTTGGGGTGGCAAAACTTTCTTAAACAAGGCACAGAAAGCACTGACCATAAAGGAAAAAGACTGATAAATCTGTGTACATTAAGATTAAGAACTTCTGTTGATCAAAATATACCACTAAGAGAGTGGAAAGATAAGCTAAAGAGTGGGGGAAATCTTTGCAATACATATATCTGACAAAGCACTCACATCCAAAGTATGTAAAGAGCTCTACAAATCAACAAGAAAAGGACAATATCTCAATATAAAAGTGGGCAGAAGGAATGGACAAATCCTTCACCACAGAGGCTCTCCAATGGCCAGATTAAAGTCACATGTTGTTTCAAGCCCATATTAATAGCTAAAATGAAAAGACTGACAAAGTGTTGGCAAGGATGTGGAGCAACTGGAACACTCCTTCACTGCTGGTGGAGTATAAACATGTACACCCACCTTGTTAAACTGTTTGACAAAATCTACTAAAGTGAATATACACAGCGTGCCCTCTTTATCTGCAGGTTCCACATCTGCAGATTCAACCAGCACTGGATCAGTTCGTGTACCGTGTTTATGATCAGCAGCTGGTTGAATTCAAGGATGTGGAACCCGAGATGAAGGGCCTACTATGGGACTTGAGCATCCACACAGTTGAGTACCTGTGGAGGGTCCTGAAACCAATCCCCCTCGGATACCTAGGGACGACCGTACATACTCCATGACCCAGTCACCTCATCTGTAGGTATAAACCCAACAGAAATGAGTGGCCATGTGCCCCAAAAAGCATACACAAGAATGCTCTTGGCAGCATTAACGGCCAAAAACTAAAAAGAACCCACACATCCATTAACAGTAGTATAGACGGATAATCTACGGTACAGTCATACAATGAATTCTACTCAGCAATGAAAAACGAGCAGTCTACGAATGCACATAACAATGCATAACTCTCACATAGAGGAGTTTGAGACAAAGAAGCCAAACACAAAACAACTGCATGCTCTGCTGACTGCACTTATATAAAGTACGAAAACAGGCAAAACTAATCTATGTTGATAGAAATCAGGATAGTGATTTCCTTTGAGGGATGGCTAGAGAATGGAATGGGGCCCATGGGGGAGGGGGTGTCCTGGGGGTGCAGGTGATGTCCTTGACCTGGGTGCCGGGTGTTCAGGAGAGAAAGCTCGCTCTCACCTGATCTTCCTCCCCATTCTCCTCCTCATCCTTGAGCCAGAGCCTTCTCCCTGGGCAGCCTCTCCTTCTGGAACATTCCAACCCCAAACTCCAGACTTCACGATTCTTGGACACCTTCCTCCAGCTGAAGGCCACCTCAGACACTCCTGTGACACTCACGACCCTCAGCAGTGCCCTCACCTTGTCCCCCTTCCTGGTCCTTCCACACCCCAACCCCCCACCCCCGTTTCCTGAACTTGCCAGCCCAGCACTGCCCCCTGCCCTCCATCTCTGCCATCATCCTCTTTAAAGCCTCTCAGTGGTCTCCTGGCCCCTCCCTGCCTCCTCCCAAACACCCCCCGCACATCAAGAGAAGTGTCTCCTTCTTCCCGTCCCTCAAACTCGTCCGTGCATCTGCTTGGTGCACCCTCCTCCCCTACCCCTGCCTGACCACTTCCCCACTCAACCCTTCCCCTCCTTCAGACTCAGCTTAATATCATTTCATCAGATAAGCCTTTCTCCATCCCCATTACACCCACCCAGAGCTGCCGGCCCTTCTCCCCCAGTGACATCCAGAGCACTTGTTATCACTTGATGTTCATGCATCTTCCCACTAAGCGCCATGAGGAGAGGAACTGTGTTGTGCCACTGTCTGACACAAAGGAGGTGCTTGGGAAGGACTTTAGAACGGTGGGATGAATGAATGGATGAATGAACTATAGGGCTGTGTCCACAGTTATCACTGTCTCCTCAACCACGTGACCCTCATGAAGCCTCCCCCTTTGCCAAACTACCTTCTAGGAAAGGTATGTTTTGGCTCATCTCCTGACTGTGTCTATTTCACTCCCGCAAAACCAGGCATTTCAGAACAGAATCCACCAGGCTTGCCATGGCCTTGAATTGACCTTCATTACTCAGGACCATTTTGATTACAAGTGACAGGAACTAGCATGAAAGGGAGAGATTATTCACACACACACACACACACACACACACACACGAGTCTGCTTTGGCTTCAAGCAAGGCTGGCTGCAGACCATCAGCCATTACATCAGGCTTCTGTCTCCTTCTCCCCATCTCTGAGCCAGCCTAACCTTCAGGTGAACAGACCCTCACCTCATGAAGGCAGAATGGCCACCAGCAGCTCCAGGTTGGCCTTTTACCCTCTCACTAACCCCAGCAGAAAGAAGGTCTCTTTCCCAATGGCTCCAACAAAAGTCCCAGATCTTGGTTTCACTGGCCAAGTTTGGGTCTATCCCTTAACCAGTCTCTGCGGTCCAAGGGATGAAATGCTCTGATTGGTCAGGCCTGGTCATGTGCCCACTTCCTGGAGATGTAGACCCACCATGTTGGCGAGAGCCCCTGGTATGAGTTATAAAAATGGCAGTGACCATTTATTCCAGGCTTTGAATGGTCTAGACCTTTCACTCAGTCCTACATCCGTGTTCCCATTTCATCTTTAGAAGGATCCTGCAAGGACAAGATTATGATCTCCATCTTAGAGACAAAGAAATGGAGCCCTGGGCAGGAATTGACTTTCTCAAGGTCAGTGGTGGGAGCAGGATAATGACCTGGCTCCCAAGTCCACAGCTTTAGCCAGGCCAGCTTCTCCCTGCCTCCATGATCTCACCCTCCACTCTCCCAATCCCCAGCCCCGCCCACTAGTCTCTGCTGTGCCCAGGACTCAGCACCTCCCAGACACCAGGAGATCCTACAGGAGATGAGAAACGGCATGCCCTCCATCCCTCCATCTGCCCATATACCCATCATGTCTCCTGCCCAGACAAGCAGGCTGGAGATGGACAGGAACAGTCACCATGGGTAAGCCTTGGCGACTTCCCCACTCTAGTGCTCCTGCCCCTTGCCTGTCCCCACCCCACCCCAGGACCAGCTGCCAAGGCTGGGGAAGCAGGTGGTGGCGAGCCTTGACTGGGCAGCTGAGGGGTTCCCAGCCTCCCCAGTCCAAAGGAAGCCAGCCCCCTTGGAAGGGCAGGTCCTCCCATGGCTCCCATAGAAGAGTGGCGAAGAGGAGTTGAGCCCAATGGCAATCAAAGGACAAGACAGGGATAAATATCACATTTGGATTAGATTCATGTCTTAAATGTATTTGCCCTTTGCAAATCCTTAGTCAAACTAAGATATACCCCAGACCCCTTTTTCACATCTTCCCTTGAATCAAGTCCCAGAAATGAGGTTCTAGTTCCAACCACACATGTGGATCTACCCTTTAGGAATAATAGTAACAACGGCAGTTCTTGTATTGCATCAGCTCCGTGCCAGGCGCTGTTCTAAGCACTTCACACATTATAACTCAGTTTTGCCTCTCAATAATTCTATGAGGTAAACATTATTACATCCCCATTTTACAGGTAAGGAAACTGAGACACACGAGGGAAAATATAAAGCCACTCTGACTTCTTCAGTGATTTATGTTAGCTCGGCCTCTGACTGCTGAGAAGCCTGCATGATGGAGCCCAACACACTTGGCCCACTTGGCTGACTTCAGTGGGTTTTGCTGCATCTTCATCTTTAATTGTCTACTTTCATCATGTTCTATTTCACAAGCAATCCCAGAAGCTTTTGGAAATAGGTATGGGTAAAATCCTAAATGATTTTTTTTTTTTTTTTTTTGCGGTACGCGGGCCTCTCACTGTTGTGGCCTCTCCCGTTGCGGAGCACAGGCTCCGCACGCGCAGGCTTAGCGGCCATGGCTCATGGGCCCAGCCACTCCGCGGCATGTGGGATCTTCCCGGACCGGGGCATGAACCCGCGTCCCCTGCATCGGCAGGCGGACTCTCAACCACTGCGCCACCAGGGAAGCCCCTAAATGATTTTTGAAACTTATTTCTTCCAATCATTTGTGTACTTAATTAATTCACTGAACAAATAGCACCTGATAGCAAGGCTTGTAGGGACAATGTAGGGGGCAGACCTGGGAGGCTCAATACAGACAGGGGCCAGATCACCCAGCACCCATGTGCCACAGTCAGGCAGTTGGATTTTATCCCATGGCAATGGGAAGCTGATCCAAAATGTCACAGAGCCTAGTGGTTAGGAGTATGGGCTCTGGAGCCAGATGGCCCGAGTTTGAATCCTGGCTCTATCATCCAACAGCTGCACGACCCTGGGTGAGTTACCTCTCTGGGCCCTCAATTTCCTCATCTGTAAATGGGGTTTGAAGTCGTACCAACCTCAAAGGATAGTCGTGAGGACTGAATGAGTTTGTACATTTGAAATCTTAGGGGAGGGCCTGACACACAGGAAGTGCTTACCCTTAAGGTCTTTAAGCCATGTCCACTGGAAAGAGTAAGGACTCCCATTTTGCCACTAGGAGACTGCGGTCCGAGTGACGTGGCCACCTCCAAGGTCACATAGGTGGTTAAAGCCACACAACATCCTTTTCCGAGGGCCTCCTGAGGGCCAGGGCTGTGCTGGGTACTGGAGCACCTCACTGCCTCAGACCCCATCCTAAAGGCACCCACCCACATGGGACTCAGAAGGAGACCCCAGGCCTAGGGTCTGGGGTCAAGTGCTTTTGGTGTTCCAGTTACTCAGCTCTGCACCCTCACGGGGCTCCAATTACTCTCTCATCAAGCTCAGCTCTGCACCCTGAGGTCCAACCAGCAAGTCCTCCATGCAGTGCCAACCTCAACAAACACCCACTGTGCATCCAGCACTCAGGGAAGAGGTCAAGGTGCCGCACATGTGAGGCTGCCTTTGAGGAAACCCTCTGTCTTCCACATCCCTCCTGGGTCCTCCCCCCAAACAACAGAAGGTAGATAATGTGTGTGAAAGCACCAGGCCAAGTGCTTGGCACACAGTAGGCACTTTGTGAATACCTACCTATTTATTGTGAGGACCATCTCGCTGGACAAGTGCAAAGAACTGATTGCCTCTGTCTGGAAGAAAATAAGCCCAGAATATGATGGGGTCACAAGATAATTCAGCATGCCAAGCTCTGTCTTATTAGTAGTGGCCTCTCACCATCCTGGCCTTGTCTGATGGGGCAGACTCTGAAATGGGATCTAGGTACTTGATGGGGCTGAGGCTGAGCTTTGCTGTTAGTTCCATTTGAGACTTTGGGTCTCCATGTCTCTGTTGGTGAAACAAGAGGTTTAGACTAGCTTTCTGTGAGCTTACAGCTATTTGGCCTCTATTCAAGGCATATTCACTGGTGCCCCACTCTGTGCCAGGCCCCTGGGCTCAAGGATCCCACAGTTCTGGAGGGGAGCCCCTGTGCTGGGGGCATACAGAGTAGTCACTTGATCAATCCTGGAGGGCTTCCCAGAGGAGGTGATGTCGGGGCTGAGTCTCACAGGATGAGTAGGAGTCAGACGGGCCAAAGAGTGAGGATTCCACCTTGTGGTACTGAGCAGTCACAGTCAGACTTGTGTGACAGAACGCACCATGGCAACTCAGTGGAGCAGGGACTAGAGGGGACATCTGAAGTCCAGAGAACAGTTAGGGGCAGGTGATGGGATCCAGGTGGCCTGCGGACATCCCAGGTTGGAGTTCATTACAGAATGTTCTGGACTAGGGGCTGGGGACTCCTCAGGCTGCAGGTGGGGGCCAAAGTCATGGGAACAGACAAAAGTGTAAAGAAAGTGTACCAAGAGGAGCAGCTGGCAGAGGAGAGAGGTGGGAGAAACAGCCAAGCATCCACCAGCCGGGAGCAGGAAGAGGAGGTGCAGGCCAGGAACCATGCTCCCCAACGTGCTACCCACTCAAGAGAACGAGGACCTGGAGGGTCTGTTTCCCATATATCCCCCCACTCAGCACAGAACAGGCACATGCCCAACAAACGTTTGGGTTTTTTTTTTTTTTTTTTTTTTTTTTTTTGCAGTACACGGGCCTCTCACTGTTGGGGCCTCTCCCGTTGCAGAGCACAGGCTCCAGACGCGCAGGCTCAGCGGCCATGGCTCACGAGCCCAGCCGCTCCGCGGCATGTGGGATCTTCCCGGACCGGGGCACAAACCTGTGTCCCCTGCATCGGCAGGCGGACTCTCAACCACTGCGCCACCAGGGAAGCCCAACGTTTGGGTTTTTTAAAGGATCTAAATTAAGAGATTAAGGAAACCCAGGAGAGGTGGGGGGATGGAAAGTCTGGGGAGGAGAGTGGACTTCCAGGAGGAAAGAGCAACCTCCAGCTTCGGTGCTGCTGAGACGTCAAGACCGTGGGGTTTTGTCCCAGGATACTCCTCGGTACGCTTGGTGGGGTTGGGAGGTGGGGAAAACAGACTGCAGGGGGGTAAGGAGTGGCTGGCAAGTGAAGACATAGAGACTGACCGTGAATGCAGAAGACTCTCTCTAGACCTTCTGATGGAAAATAGAGGAGGAGGGACTTCCCTGGCAGTCCAGTGGTTAAGACTTCGCCTTCCAATGCAGGAGGTGCGGGTTCGATCCCTGGTCGGGGAGCTAAGATCCCACGTGCCTTGTGGGCAAAAAAACCCAAAACATAAAACAGAAGCAATATTGTAAGAAATTCAATAAAGACTTTAAAAATGGTCCACATCAAAAAAAAAATCTTAAAAAAAAAAAGAAAGTAGAGGAGGGAGAAGGGGAAGGAGCAGGGAGGCAAGAAGGAGAAAGACAGTAGCTGGAGGAGAGTGTGAGGCCAAGAAGTCGTTTAAATCCAAATTGGCTACTTACTGAGTGACCTCAGATGAGTCAAGTCACCTCTCTGAGCCTCCGTTTTCTCAACTGTAAAGGGAAAGAGCCCCCACCTTACAAGGGACTGGGAGCACTGAGTGAGTTAACCATGCAAAGCACCTAGCACAGTGCCTGGCAGGCCACAGGTTCCCAGGTGTGTCTTTGTCATCCTCACACCTGAGCCCCACCCCAGCTCAGGAAGGGCAGGACACTCTCATTAACAAATCATTATCCCCATTTACACACGAAGAAACTGAGTCACGGAGTGGCGAGTGGCTTCTTAGTCTCTACTTCCTCAGTCCCGCCCCCAAACACACACGGCAGCCCCAGTCCTTCACTCCTGTGGGAAAGGTAAGTATCTGGCACAAGGCCTGGCACAAGAAACATCTGTTGCTTGAACGAACGGGAGAGAACAAGATAGAAACCAGAGGAAGGCTGCCTCAGCCTGGCAGCAACAGTGCTACAAAATAAAAAGAGGATCCTGGAAGGTAGCCAATCAGAGCCAGGCATTGGGTCTTGGGGGCCAATCAGAGCCAGGCACAGGAGCCACAGGAACCATCTAGTCCAGGGATTCTCACATTGGGGTATCTCTCAGTTCACCGGGAGAGCCTGTTAAAACAGAGTCCTGGATCCCATCCCAAACCTACTTGGATCAAAGTATCAAGGGGGACAGTCCAGGAATTGGCACTGCTAACCTGGCACCCCCGTGATGCTGATGCAGATGGCCTGTGGGCCACTCTTTGAAAGAGACAGATGGACCACATCTTTATTTTACAGAGGAGATGACCCAGGTCCAAGGAAGGGAAGACTTAAGATTGAGATCACAGGCAAAGCCATATAGGGTCTGACTCATAGCCTGGGTGTCCAGGCTCCAGGCCACTGTCACTCCTGGGGCCTGCAGGTGCCCTAAGGGTGGAAGGCAGGACAAAGAACAACAAAGGGGAAGAAAGAAGGGAAAGTGTAGGATAACAGTCACATTTAAGGCAAAGAAGTTTCCAGAGGTAAAGCCCATTGCCCAACCTCAGAGCTGCTGTGTCAGAACGTGAACCCAGATCTGTCTGATGCTAGTGTCGACTCCCTAACCACCGGGCAGAACTGCTTCCCAGAGAAGCCAAAAGAGGAAGAAGGAAGAAGAGGAGAGGCGGGGGCAGCAGCAGAGGGTCTTGCAGAGGCCCTAGGAGAGAGAGGTGGTGTGGCCTGTGTGGAGCTGGTGGCAGAGACAGGCTGGCTGCTGCGGGGCAGAGAGCGCCTGCCCATCCTGGTGCCCACGGTTGCCATGCCGACCCCCAGGCTGTGTTTGCGGATGTTGTATTTGATTTCACACGTTTGGAACTCCAATTACGTCACTTCGCAACACAGGATTGCCATGACAGCCGGCCCCACGTCCCTGGGTGGCTCACAACTTGGAGGAGGAGGAGGGGCTCAGCTGGCTCAGCCCCACCAAACCTCAACCCAGAAGCCCCTTGAGCAGGGAGGCCAGGAATGTGGGGTTGGGAAGCACCTTGGAAATTAGTTAACATCTACATTTTGTGAGGGGGAAACCAAGGTCTGCGTGGGGAGCATGTGCCTCCTGACCCCCTGACCGGTGCGCTCCCCACACCCTACACCCTACGCTCCTTTTAATGGAGTCTTTGCACACCTGGCTGCCCATGAGCTGAGCACCTGACAGCTGGCACCCAGCAACCAGCCTGGCCGTCAGCCCTGACTCAGCTCTCTGGGGCCTCGAAGCCCCTGGTCAATATGCTACGTTTACCCACTCACACACATGGGCAAGTGTGGAGGTGGAACAGAGTGGCTGAGAACACCAGCTTTGGTGCTGGACCGGGTTCAAATGTTGGCTTCCCATTAACCAAGCGTAAGCTCTGGACAGTTCAAACCACCTCACTGAGCTTCCAATTCTACATCTGAAAACAATCATAACGGTACAGGCTGCAGGCTGCTGGGAAGATTAACTGCATTTGTACATATAGAGCACCTATTACCTTACTGAACAGATAGAGAAAAGTGATAATTGGTTTCTTTTTTTTCTTCTTCTTCTTTTTTGTTTTTTTGTTTTTTTGTTATTGCCCTGTCACTGTAGCTAAATTCTAGACTCAGCTCTACCAACCTGCTCTGTGACTTTGGGCAACTAACTTTCCCTCTCTGGTCCTCTAAACTAGTAATGCAATGATCTTTCCCCAGTGCTCACTCCCTCAGCATTAAACTCTCCATCCCTTAGCCCTAAATTCCAGTTATTTAGCCTCTTATTTGCTGGCTTCCATCTATCAGGCAAAGTCAAATAGAAAGGCTGTTGGACTTGCTTCAAAAAGCTCAGTGGTCCCAGCTTCTTCTCTCACCAGCTGTGGGAAGAGAGCAAATCTGTCCATGGCCAGAGGCCCTGTCCTTCTTATCTGTAAACGGGGACTGGTGATCCTTCCCGACCTCTCTGCCACAGGCTCCCCGAGAGGATGCAAAGTCTCTCAAAACTCATAGGACTTTTTTTGTAATCAAAGCACTGCCACAGCCAGCCTTGCAAAGGATCTGCCCCCAGAATCTAAAAGAGAGACACTATTTTAATTCCTATTCTTTTTGATGAGGAAAACGAGAGCCAGGGAGGTGACAGGAGCTGCCCATGATCTCAGCAAAAAAAAAATAAAATAAAATCCAGAAATATGCAAAGAGTTGTTACTGCAGAGGATGGCCGTGCCCCTGGGGCAGCCGCCATAGACTGAGAGCTTCCTGGGACACCAGGGAAACTCATCTTCTGCCCCCAAGGCCACCCAACTCCCGACCTGGCCTCGACAACCCTGGACACGTCCCCACATGCAGAGCCAGGACCAACACAAGCTGTTTCCCCTGGATGCCGCCTCCACCTTGCATGTACTTGAGTTTGCTGGAAAAATCAAACACTGCCACTTGTGTGGTAGACATGCTCACTCAACTCAGTCCAACCCAGTGAGTCTTTCTGGGCCCAGACTCTGGCTAGAAGCAGAGCACAGGCTTGATCCCCCTGGGTTCAAATCCTTGCTCCCCCACTGCCATGCTGCGTGATCCCAGACCCTTGACCTTCTGAGCTGCAGCTTCCTCATCTGTAAAATGGGAATGACAACCCTCATTTCAGAGTGCTCGGGAGGATGAAATGACATGGCAGGGGCCAGAGTATCTGGCACCAACTTGCCCCCTAAATGTCCACTCCTGCCTTTCTTTCAGGCAGCCAGCCCCATACTGGGGGCTAGAGAACAGGAGAACTGAGGCCATGGTCCCTGCAACCCAGGAGCTTTTTGTACCAGCTCATCAGAGGCAAGACTAATCCTCATGAGAAAACTGAAGACAAGACAGTGTCCAATCAAACACTGAAATGATAGGTCCAGTGGGTTGTGAGAGATTGTGAGCACAGAGAAGGTGGATGGCACCGTGGGCTGGAGGAGTCAAAAAGGACTTCCTGGATGAAGAGTAGGGAAGCTGAAGGGCTGCCCGAAGACAGACATGTAAGCAGATAATCAGTGCAGCATGATGTGTACAGCAATAAACAGAGACGGCAAAGGAGTGGTACGAAGGCCAGAAGAGACAGTTTAGTGAAGGCATCACAAGGGAGGAGACTCCAGAGCAGCGTTTTAAAGGATGAATGGGCTGTGCAAAGGAGGGAAGGTGGGATGTCACTGTGAGTAGGCAGAGGGAACGGCACCTGCAAAGGCACGGGGGTATGAACCAGCCCAGGGCACTCGATGAATTACTGGACCCCAAAACAGGTAGGTGTTGGTTAGAAAGAGAGACAGAGAGCAGATCGGGGGGCCCTTAAAGGCCAGGCTAAGGGGCTTAGAATTAGTGGAGACCCCAGATGGCCCTATGGGGGGAACTGACATGACAAGATTTGAGGTTTAGAAACAACACTCTGGTTAAGAGGGGTTGGGCTATGGACACTGAGGGTGAAATCAGAGGCAGGGAGACCAGAGAGAAGGTTTTGCAGTGGTCCCACTGAGAATCAAAGGTGTGAAGGAGAATAAGACAATTTAGAAAGTAAAACTGCTAGATTTTTTGTAGTAAAATATACATAACATAGAATTTACATTTTAACCATTTTTAAGTGTACGGTTCTATGGTATTGACTACATTCCTATTGTTTTGTAAACATCACCACCATCCGTCTCCAGAACTTTTTCTTCTTCCACAACGGAAACTCTATAGCCATTAAACGCTAACTCCCCATTTCCCCTCCACCAAGGCCCTGGCAACCACCATTCTACTTTCTGTCTCTATGAATTTGACTACGCAAGGTACCTCATTTAAGTGGAATCACAGGATTCCACTTGTCCTTTTGTGACTGGCTTATTTCACTTACCATAATGTCTTCAAGGTTCATCCATGTTGTAGCAAGTATCTGAATCTCCTTCTTTCTTAAAGCTGTACAACACCCCGTTGTATGGATATACCACAGTTTGTTTATCCATTCACCCATCAGTGGACATTGGGGTTGCTTCCACATTTATGCTATTGTGAATAATGCTGCTATGAACTTGGGTGTACACATATCTCTTCAAGACCCTGTTTTAATTCTTTGGGGTATATACCCAGAAGTGGAATTGCTGGATCATATGGTAATTCTTTGCTCAACTTTTTGAGGAATCGCCATACTGTCTTCCACAGTGACTGCACCATTTCACATTCCCACCCAGCAATGCACAAGGGTTCAAACTTCTCCACATCCTTGCCAACACTTGTTATTTCTGGTTTTTGGATAACAGCCAGCCTGATAGGTATGAAGTGGTAACTTACTAGATCTTGATGAATGACTGCATGTGAGGAGCTGAGGCAGTAGGGGGATGAGGAAAAGGAGGAGAATGACTTCAGGGTTTGCAACTCGGCCAAATAAGTGGATGAAGATTCACCAGCTGAGCTGGGGGCCTGGGGAGGAGACACTGGCAGGAGGAAGAACTCGGGGGCCACAGAACTGAGGGTTCTGGTTGAATATTGGAGTCTGGAGGTCTGTGCTGAAAATTGTAAGTCACCAGCATATGATGTGAAGCCAGGAGCAAGAACAAGATTACTTAGGAAATGCAGGATACAGAAAAAAAAAGGGAGGCCCAGAACAGAGACGTGGGGGTCCCCACATTTTAGGAGCAGGACAATGAAGGCACCCACAAATGGAGACAGAGGGGTAACAGTCTGAAAGATAGGGAAGCCAGGAAACCATTCTGAAGTTGCATAGCCTAGGATTAGATTCTGCTGTAAGCAACAGAAAACCCAATCAGTGGCTTAATCAAGATACAGGTTCTATTTCCTCCTACATAAAAAGAAGTTTGGAGGGAGGCAATCCACCATCATCAGAGACTCAGGATCTTTCTGTCTCTTGCTCTGCTATTTTTAGCCCTGATTTCCACATTCAAGTTCACTTCATCATCAAAAGATTGCTGCTGCAGCTCTAGCCATCATGTTCACGTTCCAGAAGCAAGAAGGAGGAAGAAACAAGGGTAGGAAATTTGCCTCCCTGCTGATGCTGCTCAGACTCTTTAAAACAGATTTCCTGGAAGCCCTTTCCCATCCTTTCCCATAGCTTTCACTTATACCTCATTGGCTACCCCAGGTGCAAGGGAGGTTGGGAAATGTGGCCTTTTAGCAGAGCACATTGCTTTCCAAAAGAAAACCTGGCTTCTATTAGTAAAGAACTAGGGGAGAATGGCTCTAGGGGAGGCCATTGGCAGACTCTAAAACAGAAGGGGGAACTTTCCAGAAAGGAAAAAAAATTGGTAGGATGCATTAGCTGAGGCATAAAGTGTTAACCACTGGATTTAGCAATGAGGTTACTGACGTCCTTCTGCAGGATGACTTGGCAATGCCTTGAAGCGTGAAAGGGGGAAGTGAAGGCATGTTAGCTGACCACACTTGGGAGGTTCCAGGTGAAGGAATGAGCTTGGTACCTAGAGACAAGGCACGGGATCGAGGGTCCTTCGTCTTGAGATATGAGGACTTAAACATAATAATAGGCTACAAGGGCTGAGCCAGAGAAGTGGGGTGAAGGGGTCAAAGAGAATGGGAATTATTGAAGGTGCAAGGCCCCAGGGGAGATGGGAGAGCACAAGGGTCCAAAAGAGAGTGGAGGGAGCAGCCATCACCAGGCAGAAGGCCTCAACCTGGGGGCCAGAGGACAGAAGGTGAAGATGGTGTGGAGAGGGGTGAGGGGGTGGGAAATCAAGGACGTTCCTACCAAGGCCTGGGGGTCTTGATGAGGCAACAGCCAAGATCACCCCTTCCATGTGAGAGGGAGGGAAACAGCCAGGGTCCCCGAGGAGGGTGATGAAGGCCAGGTGAGGTGATGAGGGCCTGGAGAGGGGACCACCCGCTCAAGAAAAGGGCCTGAAAGGAGGTGCTGAGGGCCCAGCTATGACTGGAAGCCATGCATCTGTAGCAGCTGTGACACACCAGGCAGCGATTTTCTTCAGTGATGCTCAAGTAAGCAAGCAGCAGAGAGAGGAGGGTGGGGTGATTAGAACCAGGGGCTCTGGGGGGCAGATGGAGGCCTGGGGGAGGGAAAGGAAGGGCTCAGGAAGCTGCCAGCTCAACGCAGCTGTCGGTGCAGGAGGACGGGAGCTGCTCAGCGTCAGGGAGTGGAGCTCGGAGAAGGGGTTCAGAGGACACAGTCCTGGGGGATGATGAGGCCCAGGGTGGCCACGGGGTGGGCAGGTGGAGGGAATGGAGTCACTGGAGACAAGACAGTCCAGGAACTGAGTGACCAGGCGCTAGACAGGCCATCCACGAAGTCACTAAAGTCACCCTGGATGACAGTAGGATGGAGTGGAGGGAAGGCCGTGAGCCAAGTCTCCAGGGAATGTGCAGGGTGGCAGGGAGGTCAGGGGGACGGCAGTGAGAAGGATCCCAGCCTGCCAGAGCATGGCAGGGTTAGGAAGGCGTGTCCCCAAGGAAAGCAGGGTCCTAGGAGGGGAAGGGAGCTGGTGTCAGGCTGAGAAGGTGGCAGAGCATCTGTGAGCTATAAAGACATCCAGGACCTGCACAGGGGACCAAAGGCCTGGGCAAGGATGGCGTCTATGGTGAGGGGAAGGAAGGCAAGAAAATGGGAGGATGAGACTGCATAATGCTACCATACAGATGAGAAAACAGAGGCCCAGAGAGAAGAGACTCACCCAGGGTCACACAGAAAGTGACTGAACTTGAACTGGACCTAGGCCTTTGCTCCGGCCACTCAAGCCTACACAGATCCCTTCACATCTCTAGGCCTCAGTTTCCCCATCCATCAAACAAGATCAGCAGGTGTGGTGGCTAGATCTCAGCCACAACCCATGAAGATTTGGGGCTTACACAAAAGTTCTTGGGGTGAGAGATCTCCTTCTCCCAGCCCTGCCCATTTAACTGAGTCACCTCCGAAATGACAGAACTTCAAAAATTCCCCCAGCTCTGTGTTAGGTCCTCAGGGGAATTGAGTTACAGGGAAGGTGGAGACTACAAGGAAGCTGGTGGTGGATGCAGGTGAAATCGGGCTGCCACCAGGACCATCACACAGGTGCCCTCTGTCACAAGAGGTGGCATCATACCCACCCTTGGAAACCCACCTGTGTTGATCTGGCCACAGCAAACCCTGTACAGTGAATGGTCCTCAACACCAAAGGCTTATTCCCCACCTCCCTGCCTGTCTTCATCCCACCCCAGTTCCTCTGCATGCCTCTGGAGCCATCCTCCCACGGCTTGCTTCTTGTCCCTCTCCTGCTGTAGTCTTCCATAGCACCCCATTGCCTATATAAAAACTCAGGTTCTGGGCTTCCCTGGTGGCGCAGTGGTTGAGAGTCCACCTGCCGATGCGGGGGACACAGGTTCGTGCCCTGGTCTGGGAAGATCCCACATGCCGCGGAGCGGCTGGGCCCGTGAGCCATGGCCGCTGAGCTTGCGCGTCCGGAGCTTGCGCTCCGCAACGGGAGAGGCCACAACAGTGAGAGGCCCGCATACTGCAAAAAAAAAAAAATCAGGTTCTTACCTAGCATGCCAGGCCCTTGTGACCCAAACCCATTGCCCCCCACAGCAACACCATCCAAGAGTTCTCCACTCCAACCCATGCTTCTCAGCTCCAGGCCTGGGTCATGCCGTTCCCCAGCCCCACCCCCATCCAATAGGGAATAGCGTTTCCTCTCTGCCGATCCAAATCATACAAATATAAAAACAAAACCCCAATGTCACCATGTCCTCTAGGTTCACTGTGGCCTTAATTTCACAATAAAATCATTCAAAACCCTAGACCCCATACTTCAGAAAGCCCAAAGCCCTTCTTGATGTTCCTGGGACCTTGTGAGAGGGTTTAAGGTTCCTGTCTCCCTCCACTCCTAAATCTGCTCTTGGCCTAAGCCACGTCTCCACTGCATCCTGCTGTCTGCCGCCCCTCTCTGCTCCTGCATGCAGCCTCTCCCATGACTCCTTCACCCCCAAAGGCCACGGACACAAGGCTGTGTGTGCAACAGAACCCACTGAAGGGTCAGGGAAAGAAGGGAGACTCCTGGACCTAACCAGCAACACCACCAAAGTGACCAGTTCACTGACTGTTTGGGACATTCCAGGGCCCTCGCTGCCAGCCCATTCCCTGCCTCTGGCTGCTCCCACATTCCCAAGCCCCTCTCTACCAAAGAGCCCACTGCTCATCCCCACCCTGCTTTGAGTCCTGGGCCTCCCAAAGTCTCTCTCCAGCGGCCCAGAGGTGACACCCAAACTCCTCCTCATTACACAGACCCATATCCTTCACTTTACAAGGAACTTCCTCTGCTAGACCAGGCCCGATGGGGGGTGGGGAGACCCTGCCCTTTCATAACCAAAAAGGGCCTCTCAAGGGGTTTTGGCACAGCGGTTAGGAATCCACCTGCCAATGCAGGGGACAGGGGTTCAAGCCCTGGTCCGGGAAGATCCCACATGCCGCAGAGCTACTAAGCCCGTGCGCCACAACCACTGAAGCCCGCACGCCTAGAGCCAGTGCTCCGCAGCAAAGAGAAGCCACCGCAATGAGAAGCCCGCGCACCACAATGAAGAGTAGCCCCGGCTCACCACAATTGGAGAAAAGCCCGCATGCAGCAACAAGACCCAACGCAGCCAAAAATAAATATGTAAATAAATTTATTTTAAAAAAACATTTAAGAAAGAAAAAAAGGGGGTTTTCTGAAGTGAAAGTGCAGCCTCCTTCTGTTACAGCCCCATCTCAAGTGAGGAGCAGCTGCCCTCAGTCCTTTATTTAAGTAGCAATGTTCTTGTTTTCATCGAATGGAATTTTAGAGTCAGAAGCAGGACCATCAAGTCCAAGGTCATCCTTTAACAGATGAGAGGTCGACAGAGACCCAGGGGTCAGGATCCCACCCAAAGAAAGCCCAGCAATTCAAAGCCAAGCCTGGGGCAGAACCTAGTTCTCTGATTCCAGGTCTGAGGCTTCTCTGCTCCCCATACCACCTGCTCCTTCATATCCAGTACAAAGCAGGGAGGTGGGCAGGAGGGACCTGACATTTACTGAGCACCTACTATGTGCCAGGCATGATGCCAAGCACTTTATGTGCATTACGTCATTCAATCCTCACATCTACCCTTGAAATGGGAAATGCTATTATCCCCGTTTCACAGGTGAGCAAACTGACACCTGAAGAGGAAGCCCACGGTCAGTTGCCCAAGGTTCACCAGCTCAGAACTGGAATTAAACCAAAGCCAACTCTTTAGGAAACTGGCCAAGCTTGGTCTGAAGCAGGGTTCTTATTCTTCATCACAATAAAAGCAAACACTGGTGGGCTCTTTGCTTGTGCCCAGCACCCGTGTAAAATTTTACATGATTCATCCTTGTTCACTCTTCACAATAATCCCAGGATGCATGTAGGGTTATTCCCATTTTACACACAAGGAAACTGAGACTCAGAGAGGTAAGGTGGTATGTCCAAGCTCTCACAGCTGATTAGAGGCAGAGGTAGATTCAAACCTAGACCCATCTGGCTCCAAGCCACTGGTCTTTCCATTCCCCTTCTCCCAGGGCCCTCATCACCCCCTTTCTGCTATGTAAGGACAGATGTGGACACAAAGGCCTGTGCCTGCCTCTCTCCTCAGCCTCGCACCAGCTTTAGGGCCTTTTTTCCCCTCCACTCGTGGATTCACTTCTGGGCACCGGAACGTGGTTATGGTCATGGTGCCAGCCTAGAAGGGGCAGTCTCCCCTTCCCTCCCCTGCGCCCCACCATCCCCACTCCCAGGTCTCAGCAAAAAGGACTAGGTTTGGGGTTAGGAGGCCCCTCTGGGTAAAGTCCTGGCTGCCTGGCCCAGGCAGCCCCTGGAGTTGGACACTGGGCACCACTCAGGGACTGAACAGCTGATCCCTGTGGTCCCATCCAGGGCCAAGATGGGATCCCCCTCCGTCCAGACACTCTCACCACCACCTTCTCCTCCCCACTGGGGCCCTGACTCTCAGCTCCTCTATCCCAGGAGTTTGTAGATTTGTAGGGTGTGTGCATTGACTGCCAGCCACAGACTCCACTTTGGCTTCCTTAAGCTTGGAGGGTGTTTACTGGGGGTTGTGGAGAGCTCACAGAGTGGCAGGCAGGCTGGAGAACCAGGTCCAGACCCAAGTCAGGAGAAGAGGGCTTGGGTCTGTCCAGCAGTCCCAGCAGCAACTCATCATGTCCCACTGACTCTGAATGAACCAATCCCTGTGGCTGAGGGAACACGATGACCAGGCTGGCTTAGGCAACTCACACGTTCCACCTCTAAGGGGGAAAGAGTCACATAAGACAGTGGACTGAGAGGACAGGGGAGAATGCCCAGGGATCCTGGGTGCTGTAGGCATTGTTTCTTCCATCCACATAGACTAGAGGCTTCTCTGGCTTGGTGCTGTGCCTCTCACATCATACTAATTGTTCCCCTAGAGCAGGAAGGGCCATGTTTCCACGTTAGAGGGAGGGAGAGAGGAGGGAGGGAGGATGGAAGGTGCACTTTTAAGCACTGATTATGTGTTTAACCCAGTGCCTGCCTCTTTCACACAGGGTATCCCTGCAAGTAAGGGAGGGTGATCCTAGGAGAGCAAATAGCCTGTGCAAAGGTACAGAGGCGTGACACAGTGAGACTGCAGAGTGGCTCAGGACTGAAGCCAGGGAGGTAAGGCAGGGGAGGAGGCCAGAGGGGTAGACCAGGGTCTGACTGGGAAGGGCCTGGAACACCAGGCCAAAAAACTGGCCTCTCACTAAAGACTGGGCAGCCACTGGGGCTCGGCGTGGTCTCCTCCCTCCCAGTGGGGCCCAGAGTCCAGCCACCCCACAAAATAAGACCCTCCTACGAAGTGCTCCTGCCTGGGCCATGGTGGGAACTCCCCATCACCCAGGTTCAGACCCTCCTCCTGGTGAGGCCTTCATCCGGATACAGCCTATGCCCATGCCCAGTGGGGCTGAACAGACAAGCGAGGAGAGACAAGCAACAAAAGACACGAGCCCAGATGCCACCTGGGCAGCCTGTCTGCAGAAGGGCAGGAAGAGAGTGCTGAGCAGAGATGAAAAGACAACAATGTTGATTTTTAAACTACTTTTATAAAGGTAAAAGTGAGCTGCAAAGCAAAATAATCACTGCTTTTTTAGCTAAAGACATACATTGTTCTTAGTTTTAACTTAACTAAGATGATTCTTTGCCTGGTGGCCACAGATGTGTTGTATGATTTGATCAGTGTGTTAACAGTGACCAGCCACCAATCTCTCTGCAATTGATCTGTACAGATGCCCACACGTCTCCATAGATTTGTCATCTCTTGGTCCAGTCAGTCCAAGATGCCTGTGACCTGTGAATATGCTACTGAGGCGTACACAGCCTGACCCACTAGGGCAGGACAATCAAGCCTTGGGGTCTGGAGTGAGTGGGATTGGGGTGGGTCTTAAGGAGAGGCCTCAGAACATATCTAGAGAAGGTGAATGACCAGGGAACAACGTGGACTCAAATCACAGCTCCACTTACAAGTCATGAAAACTTGGCCAAATCACCTTACCTTTCTGAGCTTCAACTTCCTCATCTGTAAAATGGAGATAACAACATTGACCCCTCAGAATTGTTGTAAGTGTCAAGAAATCAGATGCAAAAGCACCTCGCAAGACACAGCACACAAAGTAGGCCACTTTCCTGTCCTTAATCAATCCTACTGGTTAGTTGAATCCATTCTCTTGCCTTCCCAGAATGCCCACCCCCAGCCCACCCCAGGCCCCATCCTCAAAGCCTGTGGGAAGACAACATTCCCTTATAAGGTGACTCATGGAGCAGGGCTCATTAGATGGGTCCGACCAGCCTCAGAAGGAGACACGTCCAAGGGCCCCAGCCTGGAGCCCAGGGCCCCAGCCTGGAGCCCACGGCATGAGGTGTGATGGCTGCCAGATGATGACCTACCCTGAGTCACAGCAACAAACAAAGCCTGAAGCTTCCCCTGGCAACGGCCCCACCACCAGGTGAGCCCATTTACCGGCAGCATCTCGGCAGAGCCAGTGCCGCCAGCGCTGCCAGGGCTGGCAGGGCACTTGATGAAGACCTAAGTCTGAACCTGCCAGGCCTCATAGGAAGCAGAGCCGCTGGGCTCCACTCCCTAGGCAGGACCACGTGGGGCTTCAGAGATGCTGGAGGCCATTACAGATGGCAAAGGGCTCCATCCTTCCATTCATTCAAAGGGGGCCTGATGGCAGCCACCATGCAGCTCACCCATCCTCTGGCCACTCTGCCTTCTTTCTCATCAGGACCAAGATTGCCCCCGGCCCTTCTCTCCTCTTACTCACCCACCAGAGGTCACAAACTACTGGGGGGTGGGCCAGGGCCAGGCTGCAGATGGGTTCTGTGGATAAACGCATGGGCTCTGGAACCAGACGTGCCTGGGTATGCATCTTGCTCTGACCCTATCTAGCTCGGGTCCTTGGGTGAGTTACACAACCTCTCCATGCCTCTGTTTCCTCATGTGCAAAACAGGATAAATTCCTCATAGAGCTGTTGTAAGGAAAAGGAGCTTAGAGCAACCCACAGTAAGTACTACCCAATTTTGCCTTTGAAGATGAGCCAACATTTTAAAATAAGGCTATTTCACAGAAAAGTCCAGATTTCGGGCTTTTCTTGAAAAATCAAGGGACTTCCCTGGTGGCACAGTAGTTAAGACTCCACGCTCCCAATGCAGGGGGCCCAGGTTCGATCCCTGATCAAGAAACTAGATCCCACATGCACGCCGCAACTAAGAGTTTGCATGCCACAACTAAGGAGCCTGCGTGACGCAGCTAAGCAGCCGGTGAGCTGCAACTAAGGAGCCCACAAACTGCAACTAAGGAGCTGGTGAGCCACAACTAAGAAGCCCTCGAGCCACAACTAAGGAGCCCGCCTGCTGCAACTAAGGAGCCCGCAGGCCACAACTAAGACCCAGCACAACCAAATAAATAAATATTCTTTAAAAAGAAAGGAAAAGAAAAATCAAAAATTTGGGGAGACACATTCCTGCAAGGCACCAAGTGGCATTCCTTTTGGACCACTGGTTTTCACCTCTGGTGATACCTTAGAACCACAGAATCACCTGGGCAGCTATTAAAATATTTTGCTGTCCAGGCCCCACTCTGGACCAATAAAGTCATATTCTCCAGGGATGGGGTCCAGGAATCCTATTTTGTAAAAGTGCCCCTGGTGTTTCTAGTGGCTAGTCTAGTTTGTTTTAGGCAGACTGTGGACCTTCCAGTTGGCCATGGGGACATTTGTTCTTCATCATTTCACTGGTTTGTTTTAATTAGAGAGCAATTGTTGGATCCCTGCCCTTTTAAAAATGGGAAATAGAAGCAGACCCACAAAGCCACAAGATCTCTCTCACACCTGACCAACTTAGCTCACTCATGTGCCCGCCTGGCCCCCAAAAGCAGCAGCCTGTGACCCTGGTCTCTGCTTTCTCCTTGGCCAGCCTCATCCCACTTGTAACCTCAAGACAGGCAACTTCCAAGTCCTCATCTCTAATCCAACCTCACCACATCAGGAACTCTTGCTTTTTAGTGCCTTCACCCCCTTTCCTGCCTTCTTTCCCAGTAAACTTCTATTCATCCTCCATGGCCCTGCTCAAGGGCCACCTCCCCTAAGCCCTCCTCAATTTTCCAGGCAGAGCTGAAGTTTTCTTGCCAGGCAGAGTTGAAGATTTCTTCCTCTAAGTCCCAGAAGTATATTGTATATCTCACTATCTGTACACTGAGTCCCAGTCTTCATTCCTTAGGGGTCTGATCCCACTAGACTGAGAGCTTCTCAAGAGTGGGGTCTTATCTGGAGCCCTAAGACCTAGCTCAGGACCTAGTTTCCTGACCTCTCAGCCTCTTCTTTCACACAGCTTCCCTCCCTCATGAACCCCCTTTGCACAGCCCCTCATGGCCTCTCAGACTCTCTCCATATCTCCTCCAGCTTCAGATCCCCCTTCTGGCTGCCTTGGTCTCTCCTCAACTCGAAGTTCAGGTCTGGGATCTGCTCAGGCCTGTTTAGCTCTTCTCGTTGAGTCACAATGAGATTTTGGCCCTGGATTGGTTGCCTTTGGCTCAGGACCCATTCTTGTCCAATTAACTGTGGCTGGGGGCGGGTCATGAGGTGCAAACGTGGACTCCTTGAGCAGGGGTGAGGATGGGAGAGCTTCCTCTCCCAGGGGGTGGTAGCCACTGCAGGCACAGTGATGGCCATGCAAAGTATACTTCCCCTGCAGGGCCTCAGGGTCCCCATCTGCTGACACCCTCGGTGACCCCACTCGTCTCTGCTCTCTTCCCTCCCCTCCTTTCGCTCCTCCCCAGTCACCTCTCACATCTCCAGGCTCCCTGTCCATCCAGTGACAGCTCACCATGCACCATGCCTGTCTCCGCCTCCTCCTCCTCACCTTGTGAATGAACCCAACCAGGGTGACTTCAGAGGAAGTCTGGGGTAGGTTTTCCAGATTAAATACGGGAAGCTCAGTTAAATATGAAGTTCAGATACACAATAATTATTTAGTGTAATGTGTATGTCCCAAATAGTGCATGAGACATACTTATACTACAAAAAAAAAAAAAAAAAAAAAAGGATATGTTGTTTGTCTGAAATTCAAATTTAAGGAGATGTCCTTTTTTTTTTTTTTTTTTTTTTGCAGTTCGCAGGCCTCTCACTGTTGTGGTCTCTCCCGTTGCGGAGCACAGGCTCCGGATGCGCAGGCTCAGCGGCCATGGCTCACGGGCCCAGCCGCTCCGCAGCATGGGGGATCATCCCGAACCGGGGCACGAACCCGTGTCCCCTGCATCGGCAGGCGGAGTCTCCAACCACTGTGCCACAGGTAAGCCCCATGATGTCCTATATTTTTATGTGCTAAACCTGGCAACTCTAAAATGAGTCCCCATGGTGAGGCGGGTCCCAGTGGAATTCTCACCCCGCCAGGGATGAGATACACCTCGGTTGAATTACACTGAATGTGCCCTTTCGAGAAGCAGGACTCTCTGGGGTGATGACAACTGGATGAGTCTCAGAATTCCAGCACCACCTCTCCCATGTGTCCGTTGGGACCCCTGAACGGCTTAAGGAAATGGGGATTCTTTGGCTCCTGTCACTGAGGAGTCCAGGGGCAGGCTGGCTCTGTGAGGCCTCAGCAGAGGCCCAAACCGCTCTCCAAGTACCCAGCTCCTCCCTCTCCAGTTCAGCTCCCCTCTCCTGCGTCCTGGCCCCGTTCACAGGCTAGTTCGCCCTCAGAACTTATCACCTTCGGCCACTACAGCCCTCCACGCCTCTTCAGGTTTAAATCCTCCAAGTCACGGTGGGTGGCTCCTTCCCAGAAGCCCCAGCGAAACTCCCATTGCTTCTCATTGGCTCTGATTGGGTCACTTCCCCATCCCTGAGCCAATCAGTGTGGCCAGGGAAATCCAACGCTCTGATTGGCCAGATATGAGTCACAGGCCACCTTTGGAGCCAGTGGGAGCAGCCGGTCTCCCGGAGCTTTATCAGGGTGCAATCCTGCAGGGAGGAAGAATGGGTCCTGGAGACAGGAAGGACAGATGACCACTATGGTCCTGCAGTACACACCCTCGCCTCATCACACCCTCACAGCTGTGATTGTAACATTTTCAAGAGGAGCAGGCCTTTTCCATATAAACGTTTTCCCAGATTTTATATTTAGTATCGATTAGACGATAAACCACCTAATGGTTTTTTAACATGTGAATTCAGAAATTCCTTGAAACTAATTTGTATTTTATTCATCACTTCAGCATCATTATATATGTATGTATTCAGCCTGCAGACAATGCCTGACAATGCACTACAACTTTGAGGACACCCTTCACAATTACCCAGTCTGCCTTCCCAAGAATGGACCCACAGAGGGCATCCCCATAGCCTTGTGGGAAATCACCCAGCCTGTGTTTGACGAGGCTTCTCAATGAATGACAGTCTCTTCTCCCACCTTGCTGCGGACCCTTCAGCAGGTGTATCACTGAAGACTCTTTGGTTGTAAACAACAGAAGTGAATCTTGCTAGCTTCAGCAAAAGGAAAAATATTGGAAGGCTGCTACTGGGAGTTCACAGGATCCACAGGGGGCCAGAGCACCAGGCTTGGGAACCAAAGATGCTGCAGAAGTTAGATAGCAAAAGGTACATCGGGTTCACGACTGGAATAGTATGGTGAGGATCCTGACACAGAGATGGATGGACCAGCCTCTTCCGCTCAAGATTCCATCTCAGTAAAGGAGCTTTTGTTTAGCCCACCTTTGGCTAGGGAAGGTGGGACCCCTGCCATAATTCCAGGAAAAGAAACCAGAGTGCTGGCCTGCAGGGGAGGAGATGCTGACAGCCAGAAGCAAGGAATATTCCCTGCAGGGATGATACTCCCTTCAGGTGGTTTAGATTGGGATACACCCTCCTCAATCAGGAGTGTGGCTGTCAATTATTTTGCTGTTAGAGTTGCCACCACTTTTGGTTTTTTTTTTTTTTTCTTTCTTTCTTTTTGGTTATTCTGGAAGCATTCATTTGGATTTTTCCCTGCTCTGGTTTTCTTTATGTTTCCATAATCTTTCGGCTCCTGGGTGGTCTGGTTTCCGACAGGCAGCAGTGTCAGCTGGTTCTCACAGAGCCCATGTGCTCATGGAGGAAATGTGGCCTGAGCTGATGTCACCACACCCACAGAAAGGAAGTGACAGCTACACAAGGTGGAGACATGTATGTGTTGTATCCATAAGGGTGACTTTGGTTACTAGGAACAGAAAACTCAATTCAAACAGCCATAAATAATAAAGGCAATTTATTGGCTCACATTTTTTGAAAAGTCCTTCAGGAAAGGCTTGATCCAGCAGCTTAACAGTGCTAGCAAGGACTCAGTTTCTTTCTCTTACTCAACTTGCCTTTTTCAAAACTGGCTTCCCTTACCATCCCAGGACACCTCCCAGCAGTTCCCAAGGAAAAGATCGCTTCATTCGTGATCAGTAGGGTATCAGAGAAGCATCTTTGTTCCAGAATTCCCAGCAAAAGTCCTAAGGTTCACTCTGATGTGACAGGTCTAGATCACATGCCCAACACAAAACCAATCACTGAGCCAGGGGGTTGAAATGCCCTGCTCCTGCCTAGCACCAGCAGTGGAATCAGCCCCTGCAACTACATGGCTTCCCAAACCACAATCAAGGTTATCTGGGAAGGCAGAGGGGCGCTGGGAAAGCCACGCACTCGGCCCACTGCTTTGGGCAGCCACCTATTGGGTTGGCCAAAAAAGTTCATTCAGGTTTTTCCATAAGATGTTATGGAAAAACCCAAACGAAATTTTGGCCAACCCGATACATGGGAGTGAGTTGATTAATCATCGTAATTGCAGCTCCCATCATGAACTGCATTAAGCACTTCACATGCATGAGTTATGTGATCACAGAATCCTGGGAGGTGGACTTTTAATCCTATTTTGCAGAGAAGGAAGCAGGTTAAGTGAAGTGACTTGAAGCATCATAGCTGGTATGAGTCAGAGACAAGATATGAACCCAAAATCTTTCTGATCCCCCAATCCATTCTCCTAACCTGTACCCCATATTCCTCTTAAAAATGTGGAAGTCACTGCTGGGGACTCCAAAAAGGGAGCACACTTATTTAACAGGGCTTAACTGAGCACCTATTATGTGTCAGGCATCCTGCCAGCCTCTGAGTACTCAGAGGTCAGAGAGGTATGAGCTCTCCTTTCTGTGAGGTTCATGTCCTAGAAAGAGAGACAGGCACAAACCTATAATGACAACCCAGTGGGAAGCACTATTTATTGCTATGGTGGGCATTTCACATACATTATCTCATTGAATCCTTAAATACACTCTGGGAAAGATGGTCTTATCACTTCTGGATTCCTGAGTTAGCAGGGGGACAGTAAGTTTAAGTCACTCCAAGTCACTCAGCTGCCTGGGCAACTCTACCTGGTCTCCCTTTCTGGAAGCTGGGGGGTCACTCACAAAGGTCAGATCAGCAAGAAGACAGCCATGACAGGTATAAGTTCACTGAGAATTCATGGCCTGGAGGAGGGGAGATGTGCTATGGATTGGGGTGGGCCGGAGAGGAACACATTTTTCTGAGCATCGAGAGTAAGGGTACAAATTCAAGGTACCCAGGCTGGCACTGGTGCCAACCACTTCCCCCGCATGCTCTGGGGATTTGTGTTTGCAATATTCCCACCTCTGGGAATTCCCATCCCAGAATCTCAAACCTGCTTGACTCTCTCAATAGTGCTCAAACCCCAAGGTTAACATAAGAGAATTTTAATAGCTACAATTTACACCCCTTCTCGGTGCCAAGGCTTCACCTGTCTTGTGATCACCCTGCAAGGTAGGAATGTAGACATCATTTTACAGGCAAAGAAAATTGAGTCCTAGAGACAGAGGTCAGAAGTCATGGGGCCAGAATACACCCCCAGGCCTGACTTCAGGGTCCTTGCTCGTCCTGAGATGCTGAAGTTCCTCAGGCTGTACATATCCTGGCCGTCAGGGGCGGAGGAGGCTGTGTTCATCCTGAGTCACCCTCCTGTAGGCTTCTCTCTGTCCAGCCCTCTGGCTTGGGCTCCTAGCTATGGACATTCTAGAAGCTTCAGGCACCTCGTTGCAGATGTTCCCTCAACAGGGAGCTGGGTTCCCCAGACCTCTCTAAACCTGCCACTCATTTCTCAAAGCCGTCATGGAAGAGATAATTGCAGAGAAAAAAAACATGGAGAAGAAGAACACGGGTTTTGAAGACAGGCAGACTTGAGTCGGAATCCAGGCTTGGCCGCTCACGTGCTGTGTGACCTCGAGCAAGTCATTTCCTGTCTCTGAGCCTCAGTTTTCAGAGCCAGTTAAATGAGAGCCGATAATCCCCACTCCATAGGTTTCCGTGTAAGCCAGGAGCCTAGAAGCCATCCTTCAAATGTTTATCTCTTCCCACCCCTCCACCATTCAATCAGGTCCCCAATTCTATTAATTTTAGCTCCAAAATGTATTTCAAATTCATCCTGTTTCCTATGTCACTTCCTTCACTTAAGCCACCATCGCCTCCTGCCTGGATGACTGCTGTAGCCAACTGTCTCTCAGTGCCTACTTGCCCCCTTCAGTCCATTCTCCATAGTGTAGCCAAAGAGATCTTTATAGAACATATATTCTGTGATGCCACCCCGAGTTACAACTCTCCAAGGGCTTCCCATGGCTCTCAAGGAAACGCCAAAATTCCTACTGTTGCCTCCACAGAGAGGCCCGCATGGGCTGACTGCTAACATACTCATTCATCTCTTGCTCTCTCCTCAGGGCTCTCTGCACCCAACCTCACAGCTGTTCTGCTCCTTCTGTCTCAAACACTCTTCCCCATTCTATGCCAGTTAATTCCCGCTTCTGTGTCAAACCCCTATTCAAAGGCTAATTCCTCCAGGAAGTCTTCCTTGATTTCTCAGGCCAGATCAGATTCCCTCATTTACTGATCTCACCCTGTACTTCTTTGTGACACCAATCACAATTACAATGACATAAGTATTGGTTACACTGGTCCTTGAATATCTGTCTTCTCAGTCACGGACACATTATTTTTGCCTCTTGCTCAAGAGAACACCCCCCACCAGTTTTCTCAGAAGTGGGTCCGAAATTAGATTGGCTATGTGGGTGTTGCTAGAGAAGGGAAGCTGTAGGGATCCTGGTTGGGGCAGGCACCTTCAGGGCCCCATCAAGAATGCTCGGGTGAGGGGCTTCCCTGGTGGCACAGTGGTTAAGAATCCGCCTGCCAATGCAGGGGACACACGTTCGATCCCTGGTCCTGGAAGATCCCACATTCCGTGGAGCAACTAAGCCCATGCGCCACAACTACTGAGCCCACGAGCCACAACTACTGAGTCCACGTGCTGCAACTACTGAAGCCCGCATGCCTAGAGCCCATGCTCCACAACAAGAGAAGCTGCCACAATGAGAAGCCCATGCACCGAAACGAAGAGTAGCCCCGGCTTGCTGCAACTAGAGAAAGCCCACATGCAGCAACAAAGACCCAACATAGCCAAAAATAAATAAATAAATAAATTTATTTAAAAAAAAAAAAAAAAAAGGAATGCTCAGGGTGAATGAAGCCCCAGGCAGAGAAGGTACAAGCAAGAGATGGAGACAGAGCAGTTGAGCCTGAAATGTTCTTTTGCCCTAGAGCCCGCAGCATGGGAAAGTCTTCCTGATCACAGGATGCCCTCCCCCGCTGTGTTTTGTTTTGTTTTGCTTTGCTTGAGCTGGTTTCACCTTGCAGATAACAGATGGGAGGAAGCCAATATATGGAGCTTTCTAGACTGAAGCTCCATGGAGGTGAAGACTGTGAGTTTGGCAACTTCGGGGCTGTACCCCAAGCTCAGAACCTGCTTGATTACCGTTTGTTGGATGAGAAATGAAATAGCAAGTAGACAGCCCATAGTGTGGGACAGAAGGGAGTAGTGATGATTAAGAAAGGTGATATACATATTTACAGATGAAATATTTGATGTCTAAGGTTTGATTGAAAACAATCTGTGAAGAGTGGAGAGTGGGTCAGAGTACAGATGAAACAAGGCTGGTCACGTATTGATGACTGTTGAAGGAGGGAAATGGAAACAGCAATTGTCTCTACTTTGGTGTCGTTTTTACATTCTATAGTAAAAAGGTTTTTTTTAAATAAAAAAAAACAGAATGAATCAGCATTGAATGGCTGCTTACTGTAAAAAAAAAAAAAAAAGAAAGAAAGAAAGAAAGGAGATGTACACAGATAACCAACAAGGACTATAACACAGGAAACTATACTCAATATTTTGTAATAACCTATAAGGGAAAAGAATCTGAAAAAGAAAATGTGTGTGTGTGTGTGTGTGTGTGTAACTGAATCACTGTGCTGTAAATCAACTATACTTCAATAAAATTTAAAAAGGAAAAAATAAAGAAAGGTGATGTCCTCTTTCTCTCCTGTCACACAGATGCTGCCAGGTTGACCAGAGCAGAGCCTCCCTGATGTCCCGACTCCAGGACCCTCCTCCCTGGGGAGCAGACAATAGCAGCCCCCAAGCCAGCCCAGCCAGGGCCAGCTTCTGTGACAGAAGACTCATCTTGGGCCCTCCTTTGGTGCCCTCCACCTCACTCTCAGAGCACGAGGCCTCTGGTTTCCCTCCTTCACTTACCAGAATACGCCAGAGCTGACCTATCACCCAGGTGCACACCCAAGTAGCCAAGGCAACTGTTTACCCTCTGCCTTTAGAAACCATCTCTGGCTTGTGGCAGTAGGCACCCAACACAGCTGCCCTCTGCCCACAGCCTGGCCGAACAAGCAAAGGTGTTTCCTGCTGGGGCTGGCATTGCCAGGCTGGGTTTCCTACCCATCCACACACCCTACTGCTCCTGTCCGCCCTGGCTCCCCGCAGCCCCAGGGTACCACACACTCACCTTCTGGTCTGTCTGGGAGCCGAGGGGAGTGAGAGTCAGAACTCACCTCTTCCTGTTCCTCCAGCCACACGGCCCAAGGCATCAGCAAACGCCCGGCAGGCGGAGGAGGTCAAGCCCTTGGGCTCTGGAGTCACAGAGCCCTGGGTCCAAATCCCCCTGTCCACCTGCTGCCTTGTGACCTCAAGCCAGGTGCTTCATCTCTCTGAGCCTCCATTTCTCCCTGTGTAGCATGAGGATAATAAATGTAACCACCCCTTTGGGCTGCTGTGACAATGAAATTGGCTTAGTGCCTGGCATGTGACTAAACACTGACTGACTGGAGGGGCTCTGTTCCAGGGGCTCAGCCCTCTCCTGGGGGACAGTGAGGGCTCAGCCCTTTGCGGGAGGATGCTGTGCTGGGAGAGTCCTGCCTCACCCCATGGCAAGTCCTGTTTTAGGGGCGGCCACCTGGCTGGAAGACAACCAGCGGGTTTGAGCTGGTGCCTCATTTGTGTAGCCAGCACCCTGTATTAACTTGACTTGTGTTTATTTGCGGGGAGGCTCTGGGATGTCCGACGGTGGTTTGGGGGTCTGAAGAGCTCCCAAGTTGTCCCTGGACACTGCTGACGCCCTGGTGGCCCCATTCCTCCTGTGTGACAGGGACCCGCCCCCCCCTTGCCCTCTTGAGGATCTTCAGAGCCATACCCACCTCCTTCCCCGTCACCCTGTCACCACTCCAGAAACACAGCACATGCACCCACCCAATATCCCCAGAGGGCTACTCTTCCCTAAAAAATCTGTTCCCCAGCCTGTGAACACTAGCTTCAGAGTCAGCAAGTGAGGATGTTCTACTGGCTGTGTGGCCTTGGACAAGTCACCTGGCCTCTCTGAGCACCATAGGATGGGGAAAACATTACCTAACTCCCTGGACACTGTGAGGATTAAACATGGAAACTTAAGGAAGCTCTGGACATGGCAGGCCCTATGTAAATGAAGAACATACATGGCAAGGAAATGACACATATTGGCATCCCCCCACCCTTCCCTTGCTTGCTGTCTAAGGAGGGGGCAGGCTTAAAGCAGAGAAGCCGGGGGTGAAGTAAGAGGAAGGTGAGGCCGCTGCCATGCGCTGAGTGGCCCTGGAGTATGAGTGAGCACAAGACGAAGCTTTGCAACTTTCCATTCATGGCCTGGCCCCTTCTCTTCCCACCCTGGTTTCAGTGTGTGGACCTCAGCCCGCATGTCCAAACTCTGTCCCATGCCCCCCAGACATCTGCCACCCCATGGCCACCTCAGCCTAGCAGGGCTCACACCCACAGTGCAGTCCACCCTCGGGGGAATAGGCCTGGGGAAGGGGCCCACACAGACCCTGGAAGCAGGCTCAGGCCTCTTCAAGCACGGCAGGGGTTCCAGCATCCGGAGGGTGGTCTACAGGGGGATGTATCAACAGTATGAGCTCTGGGTGGGCACATCCCGTTGGTGCCTCACTCTGTGGGATGCAGTGCAGGCAACAGAGGACCAGATCAGGGTCCAGGAGCAAGGTCAGGACCTCACTTGCCTACGTGTAAGGGCAGTTAAGAACTGACTTGATCCCTGCCCTTGGGACACTTAGAGTCTAGCAGAGAAAATAGACGTTAAGCAAGGAATTATATGAAAGCGGGACCCTGATATGGATCCCTGAAAAGAGACAGAGCCTGGCTTCACTTGTGGGGAGTAGGGGGTACACCCTCTGCTACCCTCACTGAGGGCCTAAGGCCCCTCCTGCTGCACAGCCCCTTCCCAAGACCCTCATAGACCCTCCCAAGACGTAGGGGAGCCACACCCGCAGCTCAGCACCAGTCCTGCTGTGCTCGGGGCCCTTCTGCAGACCAGGATCCCCGGGCCTGTGTTTCCCGAGGGATGGCCTCCAGACCTGCTGCAGATTCCTGCTCACCCCAGACCCACAGAATCAGAGTCTCTGGGGCAGGACTCAAGTCTGTATAGTTAACAAGCACCCTGGGGCTCTGATGCTCCTTGAAATTTGAGAACCACTGTTGGAGGGAACACACCCCATTTGTGCATTTATTCAGCATCCTTTGATTGAGCACCTACTGTAGGCCTGACACTGTGCTAGGTACTGAAGATACATCTGTGAACAGAAACAGCCCCTGACCTTGGAGCTGACATCCAGGTGGGGGAGACAGTAAGATAAATCAATATATGATGAGATCATCCAGGCAGTGGTAAATACTGTGAAGACAATAAAACAGGGGCAGAGCAGACAGGGAAGGCCTCCTGGAGGAGGTGACATTTGACCTGAGACCTGAAGGACTCAAAGCCAGATCTGTCTGCGTCCACACCTTAACCACTTTGCAGCACTGTCTCCCTTGGCTGGTCAGCCCCGCAACTCTGAGAAGCCAGGAAAAGCAAGGATGATGGTGGAAAGAAGAGCACGCTCCACCCCTAGAGAAAAACCTTCACAAACTCAGCGTGGAGGGAAGTGGTGATATGATGCCCACCACATATAAATAGGCCCGACCGCTCCAGAGTCACCCTGGAAGACTGCGGTCAGTTTGGACTTTGCTTTAGGCCGAGCTCCCTGCCACCAGGAGCCCAAAACGGCTGAACAAACTTCGAGCTTCACATGGGGCCGACCCTCGATGAGTTCAAGGCCAGAGCATTTCCCCAAAGTCAAAACCGCAACAGGAAGGCACAGAAAAAGTCTTCTGAGGAGGCCCCGCCTGGTGCAAGGGCTCTGGTCAGCCTTCCCAAAGGCCGCATGGATTAGGAAAGAGGGAAGCTAGAAATGTTCCTTCCCAAGTCCCCAAATCTCTGCCCTGCCCAGGTGCCACCATGCCTGAAATATCACCGTGAGAACTGGGGATTTGGGTTAAGCATTGACCTGCATCCTCACTCCCAGAAGAAGCGATGCATTTAGCCGCTGAGACGGGGAGTGCAAGAGGAGGGACTCTGTGGGGTTTAGTTGTGCTGACTGTGTCTCGAATTTTCCTTGACCGTTCTGATGTCAGACCATTTGTTCCCATGTCCCATGGGAACTAGCTAGTGACTTGTTAGGAAGTAGGATCATCCTGGGAGTTCCATAGGAGAAGGGGCCCTGGGCAGGGCATCTGGAGCCCAGGTTCTCAGTTCTGGCTCTGCCATTTGGGCTAGTCTCCCTCCCTGTCCCTGGGCCTCAGTTTCCTTACGGTGGGGACCGTGGCCTAAATCAAGCGCAGGAGCCCCAGGCTGATCCTCTTCCCTGACAAGAGGGAGGGAAGAGGGCTCCAGAATGAAGGTGGTGGTGGTGGTCCTGAGTAGGGGAAGGACCCTGGGAGTAAGAATGAGGTGTCGGGAAGCAACACGCTGACTCCCCAGTGCCATTGCCACCTGCTGCCCAGCGGCCCGCTTCCTGCCCCCTTCCTGTCCTCGGGCGCCCAGGGAGCTTGACCCAGAGCAGACCTGAGCCCACACTCCAGCCAGGGTAGCAGCCAAAGGCAAGCCCCAGGGCGAGGTGGCCTCCTGTGGGCACGAGGAGAGGCTTTGGCAAAGCTGCCTGGGCCGTCACATGGCCTTGCCTGGCAGTGAAGAGAGCGACCAGCACAGAGGCCTGAGTACTGTTTGTGCAAGAAAGAGCACAGGAGTTGGGGCCGCTGGGACCCGGGCTGGAGTCTTCACTCCATCTTTTATTCACTCTGTGGCCTTGACCAGACCCTTGGCCTCTAAGCCTCAGTTGCACCATCTGTAGAGTGGGGTTAATGATCCCCCTTAAAGCCCATGCGAAGCTCCCAAGAAATTATGCACCTACTCTGCTAACCTTGGCACGTGGCACACAGTAGGAGTTTTAGAAAAGAAAAATTCCCTTCCTCTTATAAATGTAAGTTGAACTGTGCCCTCGATCCCGGTTCCTAACATTTAACCCCAGGGACTAAGCTCCCTCCACAGGAGGAACTGAACTTAGTTCAAAAATAAATCACCACCATCACCCTCATTCTTGCTACCAAATCTCTGCACATTTGTTCCCAAGTGAGGTCCTGTCCAGTGCACAGTGTTACCACCATTGATAGTGACTACCATTATTGCACACCTACTATGTGCCGGGCACTTCTGTCACTATCCCAACACATTCCCATAACAACCCTTCAAGCTGAGGAAAACCCCATTTTACAGACGTGAAAACTGAGGCTCAGAGATGTGAAGTTTCTGCTCAGGGACCAAAAGGAGGTGAAAAGGAACTCAAGCCCCACAGTCTGCCTGTAAAGCCCATGCATTTACCACTAGGCTACACTGCCTCCGAGGCTGAAGGAAGCCTCCTCTCTCAGTACTGCGGCAAGGGCTGCTAGGGAGACCCCAGAGGAAATAGCAAGGCTTGAGTGGCTCCCCTAACCATTCAGCAAGTGATAATTTCACTAAAAACTCAATTTCCCTCCATCAGGGGCTCCTCCTCCTTTTTTTCAAAGTAAGACCTGTGTTTCAAGGTGGACCCCAGGGCTGCTCTGAACCCTGGAGGGGTCAAGAATGGAGCTGTGGTGGTGGGAGCACATTTCTAGAATGATCACATTTGCCAAACCCAAAATGGACCTGTGAGGTCTGCCGAGGACAAGGTCCCCACATATGTGCCTTTGGGGCCATTCTGGCAATCAGGGTCCCAGGGTCACTGCAGCCAAATTCCCATGATGCCTCAGCTCTCTCTGGGAAAGTGCAGTTGTGCTTACAGGTTGTGACTCAGTTGACACATGTGCGGGCCCGTCACGGTGATTAGGGCTCTGTGGTCTCTCCGGCCCCCTGGACACCCTCGCTGAGCCTGGGAGCAGGTCAGGGAAGTCTTCTTGAAGGAGGGAGGGTTGAGCAGGTCGTGGTGGACAGAGAGGTTTGGGGCAGGTAGAGAGAAGGACGTGTCTTCTCCTAAGAGGCATCCTGGCACGAAGGAGGTCTGCTTCATGGCCAGGCAGACCTGGGTGTGAATCCTTAGATGGACGGATGGATGGGTGGATGGATGGATGTACAAATGGATGGAGGGAGGGACAGACAGATGGATGGACAGACGGGAGGATGGATGGGTGGGAGAATGAATGGGTAGATGGATGGACAGATGGACGGATGGACAGACAGACAGATGAATGGCTAGATAAATAAAAGAAGGAAGGAAAAAGGATCCGTTAGTTCATTCCAAGGCTGCAGTCTCGCTCGCTGTCCCATAGCTCCCCCACCCCGGAACCCAGCAATCAGGATACACAGGTTCTGTCATAGTAACAGACAACTCCAAAACCTCAATGGCTCCAAACAGCACAGGTTTAGTTCCTGTTCACACTACATGCTTGTGGGGTGGTGGGGTCTCTGCCCCATCTTGCCCTCACTCAGGAACCAAGCCGCCACCATCCTGTTAGTCTCTGGTTGCTGTCACATTTCATTGGCCAAAGCCTGTCACATCATCATCCCTAACTTTAAGGGAATGGACAGTGCATTCCTACCGCGGATCCGGAAAGAGGTAAACCTGGATATTTGTCAACAGCTCTAAGGCCACCACACATGCTGTGCCCCACTCCAGCTGCCTAGGATCACTGTCCCCAGGGTCAGTGGGATGGAGACCAGGTGGGGCGGGGGGAAACAGAGAACAAAGGCCCTGGCCCCATCTCCCTGAGCATCTTCACTCCTCAGCCCCTCAGCCCTGCCTGCATGGGAAGGCGGGTTCTCAACCACTGGACCAACAGTGAAGTCCCTGAATTGATTTATTCTTGATTTCATTTCAGCAGGTGCCTGCCAGCTCCAGGGCCAGGACTGTGGGTGACTAGATGACAAAGTTCCTCTGTCCTAGGAGAAATCCAAACACATCCGCTAAAGATGCAGGGGAACAGGAGGTCCCAGGTCATGCCAGATACTGGATGCTGGTCTGTGTATCACTTGCTCACTGATTTATAGCCCATCTCCCCCACAAGGCTATGAGCTCCATGGACACAGGGACCCTCTAATTCCCCAGCACCTGACACGTGGCTTATCTTCTCTGAGTATTTATTGACTAGATTGAGGATCTTGCGGATCCCAGATCTGTTCTTCCTGGCAGTGCCTTCTCTTGAGCCTCAGGTTCCTTATCTGTAAGATGGGAGGTTGGGAAAATAAACTCAGAAAACAAAGGACTTAGATAACTTAGTCTGCAAAGTTCCTGGACCATCACAAGCCTGCAGTGGGCGTGGCTGTTGTCATCATTGTTATCATTATTACTAAGTGCTATAATATTGCAGTGATGGGAGAGATCTCTCCGGGGCTCAGAGAGCTGGGGGAAAGCTCCAGCCCCGCCCACAGCTAGCCCTGAAATCCCACTCACACTGCAGTCCACTGCCACACCCACAAGTCCATTTCAGCCTCCCAGACCATGGTTCTTCTCATCTTTTAAATGAGGAAACTGAGGGTCAGATTGATGAGAGAATTCACCCAGGTCACAGAGCACCTAAGAGGTTTGACCCTGGGAGAGAGCATTTCCTGAGTGTGTGCAGTGGACCTGTCACTGCCAGGAGAGACACTTCCTTTGCCCTATTTTATCACCCCATCTTACAGATGAGGAAACTCAGACTCGCAGAGGTAATGGTCTTGCCTGTGGTCCACAGCCAGTTAGTAACAAAGGAGCACTTCCTGCCCCTGCCCAGGGCCTCAGCCTCAGACCTCCAACCCTCAAGAGACTAGGATCTGAGCAGTGCCCTGGCCACCCTCTGCTGCTCCCAGAAGTGCCCTGCCTCTGCACCTTGATCTCCACACCCACGATGCCAGGAAACCCCAGCAGGGCGGCCGAGCTGCCGGGTATTTATAGCGGACATGCAGAAAAGCTGCCACCCCCATCTGTTTACCCAACAACGCTCTTCTAGCTGGACGCTTTCAGCCCCGCCAGCCACAGACAGACCCTCACCGCCGCCTCATCTATTTTTTCCTCCCCACTTAATTTTGCATCATCCCAGCTTCCAAAATAAACTTCCCCAAACCAGCCGGGCTCATTCTGGCCCAGAGCCCCTAACGGAGAGCCCCCTGCAGCCCCAGCCTTCACATCAGCCCACAGGGCAGAGCCACCAAACCCAACCCGGCCCCTCGGCTGCCTTTGGCCTTGATTTAGAAGCAGCTGCTCCTGCCCTGGCGGGTTTCTGACACTCCAGGGCCGGGGTGTCTGCATCTGTGGGGATGCCAGCTGGGCATCTGTGTGCGTGGTTCCTGGCTGGAGGCCAAGGGTGCTGCCCTTGCCCCCAAAACTGCCCCCTCATAAACTCACATGTACACACACACACGTGTACACACGTGCACACGTTCACACATGCATACGGTGTCCTGCAAGCTGCAGTCTCCTCCAGGGCATCCCTCACGTGTTGGTGGCCTCCTCCTTCTCTATCCTTGCCCTGACCCCTGCTGACCTCTTCCAGCTTCATCACAGGACCCACCCACTCCTCCATCTCTGCCCACCCACCACTCTGAACTTGTTTCATTCCTCTGACACATCATGCCATTTCACCTCCAGACCTTTGCATCTGCTATTCCCTTAGCCTACAATACTTTTCCTCTCACCCTTTGCTAAACTAACCTTACTACTCCTTCAGGCCTGAACTTAGATATCACCTCAGCCAGGAGGTCTCCCCTGACCAGCAGAGGGGAGCACACACAGGCAAACCAGCTCTCTCATCCCCAGGAGAAAATGCTCCTTCCCCTCGGGATCTGAGAGAGTCATTTAGTCCATCCCCCTGTGGCAGAAACCAGGGATATCTCAGTCATTCCAGAATTCCAGAATTACAATTCCAACTTTATGAAACTCCTTTTCAGGTGGGTTTTTCAGGTGAACAATTCAAAAGACCATTTATTTCTTCTGAGTTTTTTGCAAGGCGTGAGGATAGGAAAGGAACTAATGTCTGTGAGGTATATCTATTCCCATTCAAAAGAAAGATACCCATAAGCCCATTTTATGGATGAAGAAACTGAGCCTTAGGGAATTGCACTTCATTTACTCATTCAGCACTTATTAACTGAGCTCTCACCACGTGCCAGGCACACAGTGGCACTAGGAACACAGCAGTGAGCAAGACAGGCATGATCCCCACCCTCTTGGAAATCATAATCCACTGGAACAGACACATTACACAGATAATATTACGTAGAACTATTTAATAACCATTGTGATTAGGCTGATAGGGCTTCAAAGGAAAAGTCCAGGGGGTTGAGAGAATATATGTAACCAGGAGACCAAGGAAGCCTTCTCAGACATGATGTGTATGCCAAGACCTGAAAGGAATGAGCCCAGTAAAAGGCAAGTTGAGGGCTTCCCTGGTGGCGCAGTGGTTGAGAGTCCGCCTGCCGATGCAGGGGACACGGGTTCGTGCCCCGGTCCGGGAAGATCCCACATGCCGCGAAGCGGCTGGGCCCGTGAGCCATGGCCGCTGAGCCTGCGCGTGCGGAGCCTGTGCTCCGCAACGGGAGAGGCCACAACAGTGAGAGGCCCGCGTACCACAAAAAAAAAAAAAAAAAAAAGGCAAGTTGAGGAGCATTCCAGCAGGGGAAACAGCACATGCAAAGGCCTGGAGGGGAGAAGGAGGGACAAAATAGACGGTTTGCTGAAAGCCACACAGCCAGTAAGGGACAAGCCTAAGTCAGATCCCAAGGCTAGCTGACCCCAGGGCCTTTGTTCAGGCCTCCCCAACATGAGGGCAGATTGATGCTGAAGGAAAACAGCATGGGAGCTGCCTCCTTTACTGCCTCCTTGTCCAGAAAGTTGGATTTCAGATGTGACCATGACACAGAGATTAGTATCACTTATTCTGCTAGAGAATGTTTGAGAAAATTAAGTCCTCTATGAAGACATCTTAGGCACCCATTTTTTTAAGCCCTAATAAAAACAAGTCAAGAAAATAAACATTCCAGAGCAACTAGGCACCACATGCAGAAATCCTTAGCTGTCAGTTACATTCCCTGTTACCATGACCTTAACAGAATGTCTCTTCTAACTTACCTTGGATAGTTCTCTACAAATCAGACCTTTTTTCTGAGACTCCAGGATTACAGGTATCCAAGGACTTGTAGGTAATGTGAATTGAGAAAAAGTGAAGTTCATACTGCCCACCCCCAAGATCCCTTCAGGCCAATGAGCTGCTTTACAGTTCCACAATGTGCAAGGGAGGGGTCCCACGGGGCCTTCCCACCCCTGAAGAGTTTGCTTCCTGGGTTGGGTCCTAAGAGCAGCTTCAACACAAACTCAGATTCAAACTTCTGGCACAAGGCAGCACGCTTACGAAGCTTCCACGTTCCCCAGATGCCACTTGGCTTCCCGAAGGTACCAGCATCACTTCTAGCTCAAGCCATTTTCAAGAGTCACGCAGAAGGCTCAGCCTCAAGAAGGGTTTTCACCCCAGCCCTGTTTCTGGAAGGAAAGAGGAAGCTCCCAGCTGACTCAGTAAGGTGGGGTCGGGGCCCAAAGGAGCAGACCGGAGGATGAAGGCAGAGAGGAATCAGCTTCCAGGATATGGTCCAGATGGGAAGAGTAACCAGGACAAGAACGCTGTGGGGGACCAGAAGCACAACTTAAGGCTGGATCTGTGTACAAGACCCCAGGCCTGCCAGCCAGGGAATGCAGGGGGACCCCAGGATGATAGGTAAAGGAGAATGCCCTCTGCCCTGATCTGTAAGGACCACTATCCTGCAGGTGGGTGGAGAAGGTATGCACAACTTCTCCTGGGCAGGAGCTGAGGGCACAGCAAAGTTAGAACCACTCTGGGGAGAAATGACTACCACTTCAAGTATAGGATTTAGATTTCTGGAATCACAGGGTATTTTGGTTTGTTTTTCTTCTCAGCTCTAGAAGACACTGGAGAATGGAGACATTAAGAAATTCCAGGATTTCACTATGGAGGACTGTATGGAGGTTCCTTAGAAAACTAAACATAGAATTACCATATGACCCAGCAATCCCACTACTGGGCATATACCCAGAGAAAATCATAATTCAAAAAGACACATGCACCCCAATGTTCATTGCAGCACTATTTACAATAGCCAGGTCATAGAAGCAACCTAAATGTCCATCGACAGACGAATGGATAAAGAAGATGTGGTACATATGGACAATGGAATATTACTCAGCCATAAAAAAGAACGAAATTGGGCCAACTGTGGAGATATGGAGGGACCTAGAGACTGTCACAGAGAGTGAAGCAAGTCAGAAAGAAAAAAACAAATATCATATATTAATGTATATATGTAGAATCTAGAAAAATGGTACAGATGAACCGGTTTGCAGGGCAGAAATAGAGACACAGATGTAGAGAACAAAAGTACGGACACCAAGGGGGGAAAGTGGGGCGGGGGGATGAATTGGGAGATTGGGATTGACATATATACACTGATATGTATAAAAGGAATAACTAGGGGCTTCCCTGGTGGCACAGTGGTTGAGAGTCTGCCTGCTGATGCTGGGGACGCGGGTTCGTGCCCCGGTCTGGGAGGATCCCGCGTGCCGCTGAGCGGCTGGGCCCGTGAGCCGTGGCCGCTGGGCCTGCGCATCTGGAGCCTGTGCTCCACAACGGGAGAGGCCACAACAGTGAGAGGCCCGCGTACGGCAAAAAAAAAAAAAAAAAAAAGGAATAACTAATAAGAATCTGCTGTATAAAAAATAAATAAATATATAAAAAAATAAAAAATCTGCTGTATAAAAAAAATAAAATTCAAAACGAAACAAAACAAAAGAAATTCCAGGGTTCCAGGTAGAGAAAATGGGCTTGACCTAAAGCAGGAAAGACTGCAGTTAGACATGAGATAGGAATAGCTGACCATCCCAGCGACAGCATCCTGGAATGAACTCCCAACGGCAGTTCTTCGTCCCTGAGAGCGGAATGTAGAAAGACCTGCCCAGACCGGTGAGGCCCAATCAGAGAGGCCCAGCTTTCCTGAATCTGACGACCCCTCCTGCAGAGCAAAAGATTCCATAGTGGGTGTATTTGTTGTCTACGGTGATGGTGAAATAGCAAAAAGCTACCATAAATGTTTTAATGCTTGTCTATGACTTTGCATTTTGTTCATCACAAAATCATCTACAAGCATCAAACAATGAATTGTACAGCCCAGCACCATCTATGAAGTCTTCTGTCCCCACTCCTCCAAAAAACACAGACAAATGGAAAAAAAAAAAAAGCTGAATCTATTCAGCATTTCAAGAGCAGATATACAGGGATGGAGGAGCACATTAACTCACAGAACATCCAGCCAAAGCAGAATGGGGACCCTCTACAGATCAACCAACCTGATGTCTCCAACGATCAAGGCCAGAAAAATAAACATGGGGTGGGGGGGTGGGGATAAAGGGGCATGCCCTGGATTAAGAAAAATTAAGAAATGTAACAACTGAATATCATAGCTAGATATTTGACCGTGTCTGAGCCCTAATTAGATGAATAATCTGTAAACAGATATTTTTGAAACTATTGGGGACATTTGGTTGGGATGTGAGCATTAATTTCATTAGGGGATTTAATAGCATGGTGGTTATGTAAGAAAACGTTCGTGTACGTTTGACAGTGGTGGACTGGGAAATGTTTAACAACCGGCTCTCGGGGGTGGGGGTGTGGAGGGAGCCCTGGTTTGTAGCTTTTGTCAATTTCCATGGTGTAAATACTCCCACCACAGATGATTTCAAGCTACCAACATGACATCACTGAACGCCAAGTTGAGAAGAGACCACACAATCAGCCTTCAGCAGCCAGAACCAGCTGGCTCCAACACTCCACTGGTTTTAGAGATCTACACTGAAGTATGTGCAGGAGACGTGACAAGGTATCTGGAATGTGTTTTGAAATAATGCCCTAAAGAAAAAGAGAAACAAACAACAACAACAAAAGAGTAGATGAAGCAAATGGAACAAAATATTGATAGTGGCTGAATCTGGGTGATGCATACATGGGAGTTCGTTATACTACAATTTTCTTCTTTTGCGTATATTTGAACGTTATCATAATAAGACATTTAAAACTACAATCATCTTATATATAGGCGAGAGAACTTTATTCCAAGACTTCTAGATATGCACACTTATTCCTGGACTCCTACCCTAACTCCACAGCCCCCCAGGGATCTGAAGATAAAGAATGGGAACCACAGGCATTGACATCACATGCCTAAATCCATCTATCAATCCATCAACAGGTAATAAGCAAGATGTCTCCATGGACCCTGTGCTAGGCTGAGGGTGGAAGGAGAGCCCCCAAAAGAGAAAAGTAACACAGGGCCTGATTGGAAGTCCTGGGTTGTACCGTCTGCTGACAGAGTGGGCAACTTAACCCAACTCTCTGAGCCCCTATTTCCTCGTTGGCAAAATAAGGGTATGAGTAGCCTATGGTGAGAATTAAATTGCAATTCGTAGGCACAACTCCTGACATGATCCCTGACACACAGTAGGATGCTCAGGAAACACTGGCTTCCTTCCTTCCCCTAGGGCTCTGCTGGGGTGCTGCAGGGACACGCGTGAGCCGTTAACGATGTGCAGAGGTCACTTTCTTCATCAGAGAATGTCAGTGTCCCGTTGCCAAATCTCCCCATTTTTCAAGAGAAGCTGGGGATCCTGCTTCTTATGTGAAATCTCCCAATCTTGAAATGTTGTCAACAAATTCATATATTTAAAAACCTTGGGCAGGCCAAGCAAAACACACCTGCAGACCACTGGAATGTGACTTCTGATTTAAACCATAGAACAAGATGAAGAGCTAACCTTCACTGAAGCTGGGCCCCAGGCGTAGAAGGCTTTACACACAGAATCACACTGATTCCTCACAATATCCCTTATGATCCCCAGTGTACAGATGAGGAAACTGAGGCTCAGCTTGGTGAAGAGTTCTGGCAGGGCTGGAAACAAATATAGGTCTTCCTGAGAACTCGAAGTTCCACTTTACCACCTCTCTAGATTTCTAGAAGGGTCTTCAGGAAGCAAATGCCAGGCCCAGAGAGGGGCAGGGAACTGCCCAGGGACACACAGACACACCTGGCTGGCTGAGACTGACCAGGTTTCCTGTGCTTTTCTGGAACGGGGCCTCAGGGCAGACAGCTCTAGAAAAGGTGACAGTGTAGATCCAGCCAGCCAAGCCTGAGATGGTGCAGGAAAGGCACCCTCTACTTTTTATGTCCTTGAGCAATGTATGTATAGGTTTAAGAATGCTCTAAAAAAAAAAAAAAAAGAAGAAGACTCTAGAGCACAAGCCTAGGCCCTTGGTTTCTCCATCTCAAAAACCTGGGAAGTTGCACAGGAAATCCCAGTCATCAGCTGCTCCACTCCTCAGTGCTTCTAAGACTGGGCTGGAGACACAGCCAACCACCCTGCTTTGGACTAACTCACCCAGAGCTGGCAATAATTTAGACATGCAGTATGTGATTCTTTCTGATTAAACACTTGGCCAGGTTTCCTGTCCTTGATGAATTTTCATAGTTTTACCAATAAAGAAGGAGAATTCCCCCCAAAAAAGGGCCACTCCAGGAGAAAATGGAACCCTCCTACACTGCTGGTGGGAATGTAAACTGATGCAGCCACTATGGAAAACAGTATGGAAGTTCCTAAAAAAACTAAAAATAGAGTTGCTATGTGATCCAGCAATCCCACTCCTTGGTATATATCTGGAGAAAACTGTAATTCTAAAAGAAACATGCACCCCAATGTCCATAGCAGCACTATTGACAATAGCCAAGACTTGGAAGCAACCTAAATGTCCATCAACAGATGAATGGATGAAGATGTGGTATATATCTACAATGGAATAATACTCAGCCATAAAAAAGAATGAAATCATACCATTTGCAGCAACATGGATGGACCTAGAGATTATCATACTAAGTGAAGTAAGTCAGAAAGAGGAAGACAAATACCATATGAGATCACTTATATGTGGAATCTAAAATATGACACAAAGGAACTTATTTACGAAACAGAAGCAGAATCACAGACATAGAAAACAAACTTATGGTTACCAAAGGGGAAGATCGGGAGGGATAAGTTAGGAGTTTGGGTTTAGCAGATACAAACTGCTATATGTAAAATAGATAAACAACAGGTCCTACTGTATAGCACAGGGAACTATATTCAATATCCTGTAATAAACCATAATGGAAAAGAATATGTATATATATGTATAACTTGTCACATTGTAAATCAACGATACGCCAATTAAAAAAAAAAAAAAAGAAGACACTCCAAAAGTTAAGGAATCGTTTCCTTCAACCAAGGAACAGGAAACAACCAATACACGTTCAGATTCCATTTGTGTGGGGCACTCAACACACTGGACACAGAGAAGAGCTACAGACGGGGAGACCCCACCTCAGTCCTAGAGGATTTACAGAAAGTGCCAGGAGGAGCCTAGAGAAACCCCGTGACTTTCCCCTTCTGCACCCAGACATTAATCCTTATATGTGGAAGACTCTTGTCTACTAAACAATGTAGTGGGTCATTCAGCACCCAGAACACCTTGGCTGTGCCACTTACTATAAGCAAGCCATTTTACCCCTCTGTGCCTCAGTTTCTCCATATGTAAAATGGGAGTAACAACAATAGTGTCGATGTCAGAGGGTCACTGATATAACTTAAAGCACTTTAGAGCAGCACCTGGGTTTCACCACATGTAAATGGGAATAATAACAGCACCTACTTCCTAGGGCTGTGGCCAGGATGAAATGAGTTAACATGAGCAAATCATCTGGAACAGTGGCTAGCACACAGAAAGCACTAGATACACGGTTGCTATTATCATATGACAGAGCTATTGATGATTGAACTTGTTATTAATTTTATTTATATCTTCACAATTGAGTCGCTCTTGAAAGTTAGAAGAGCGTTTTCTCAAAGAGACTTTCACATTAAGACTTTCCACTGACTCAGACCAAAGGACTCTCCTCTCCCTTATCACGATCAGGGTGTGCCTTTCTGGCCGGGGGCCTCAGTTCCCTCCCTCCCTCCCTCCCTCCCTCCTGGGCTCATCTCTTTCCAGCTCACAGGACTCACACCCACTGCTTCACGTGTGTCTCCCAGCAGCCCCAGGAGAAGGTGAGTCAGGTAACGTTGTCCCCACCTGATGGTACAGACACTGGAGGTCCAGCAGCTCCCCAAATGTCAGGGGCATGTGCTGAGGGACAGGGACCCAAACACCAGAGCCCCAGGCACCAGGCAGCACTGGGTACACCACTTTCCTTGGGCAAGTCACTTCTCTAACCCTCATTTCCTCATCTGTAAAACTGAGAAAAGAACAGTACCTTCTTCCTCGATTTCTTGTGAGGATTGAATGAGTGACAGCATGTAAAGCATTTAGAACAACGCCTGGCATATGAGGGCTCAATATTTTAGCAAAACAAGACATCCTAGTTTGCCTGGCACAGTCCTACTTTATGCCTGATACCCCAGCAAATCTTCCAGTTAGAGTCACCAGTCACTCTCAAAAATGTCCTGGTTTGGAAGAAAATTATATGGCCACCCTAAAATAATTGCCCGTTGCTGTTTAAATTATTATTATTATTATTATTTTCCACCATACCACGCTGAGACTCTAAGAGTAAATATGTTGGCTCAAAGGAGTTCTGTAATTCGGTACTGCTCTTAGGTGAAAGTGGTCCCTGCCCTGGGGACCCCAAACTCTGGTCCACCACAGGGAGAAGAGACCATGGGGCCAAAGGGACGTGTCATCTGGAGACTGTGCCCCCTCTGGGTCACACTCTGGGTGCCCAGGGCCCTGAGATTCCCTGCCCAGATGACCCTAAGCCCAATTCCAAGACCTGGATGGGTCTCTTCTGCAGATCAACCCCTGAGGTCAGATGGCACCGCTGATATGCCCTGCCCTGTGGCCAAGGGGTGGCCAGGGGCAGCTCTCTTGGAGGTGGGGTGGGGTGGTCCAAGCTTCTGTGTGCAGGCTGAGATGTTCACACGTGTGTGCACAGGGCCCCTGCACCACCATGCTCCAGTGCAGGCTCTGAGGAGTCTGAGAATTCTACATTCAGAGCTAGCCTTCCAGGTTGTTATGAAAGTGTGCTTGTCAAGGTAGGAGAATAGAACATATTTTATTTCACATTTTGTTGGCTTGATTTATAACTTGCAAATATTTAGACATATGGTATGTGAACCTCCACCTGTACTCTTGCTCAGCCCCACAAATCCCTGCCACCTCCTGCCCACCCTCAACACCGAGTGGTTACTGAGTCCCTCCTCTGTGCTGAGCCCAGGGGACTCCACGGAGTGAAGGGAACCCTCCTGGCACCCAAACGTGACCATCTACGTGGGAGCAAACCTCTTGCCCCTAAAACAGTGAAGAGCACAGTGGCAGGGGTGAGGGTGTGAGCCTGGTCTACGGCTCTGCCCCAACCCGAGTGAGGTGGGCAGCTCCCTGCCCCTCTCTGGGCCTTAGTTTCCCCCATTTAGACCAGAGATCTCTCCAGCCCTGAGAGGCTCTGGTACCCAGGCTAAGGTAGGGTGAGGAAGGACACAATTAGATCAGGGACCTGGAGAGGGCGTGACCTGGGGACGGGCAAATAGCTCTCACCGGTCAGTAAGGTATGGAACTGAGCACTTCGCACTAGGGAGGCACAGGCTGCAGCCCATTTCATTTCATTCATTCATTCCACAAACACTACAGCCACCCACTCTGTGCCAGCTAGGGGCTGATCTGCCGGATCTGGAAGGATAAATAAAACAGGCACACAGAAAACACAAACGCAAAGCAAGACTTGGCGAGTGTGCTAAAAAGAGACCTTCCCTAATCTCCTTCCACCCTCACAACCCCCAGGTCTTATGTCCATTTCTTGGAGGAGAAAACGGAGGACTGGAGAGGTAAGGGGCTCGGTCAAGACCCTGCTGCTTAGGGCGCGCCCAGATCTTGTGGCCAGCCAGAAGCGAGGTTTCGGATTCCGGCAGTCTCCGGCCACTGTCCCAAGCTGCCCGAAGCTGGGGAGGCCCCGTCCAGCTCCCGGAAGGCTGGAGGGAGGTGAGCGCCAGGGAGGGGCTGGGCCAAGAGGACGCGCCGGCCGGGAGGCAGGGAGGGGCCTGGCGGGGGGCGGCCGGGCGGCACCGAACTCCCTGGTGCGCAGCCCGGGTGCGCAGCTCCTGGCGCCCGGAGCGCAAGCGGCTGGGTGCGCGCGAGCGGCAGCCGCGCTCGGGCCAGTCCGCCACGGTCGGGCCGGGGTCGGGTTCCGAGGCGCCGGCGGGGGGCGAGGCGGGGCGGAGAGGGCGGCGCTGCAGTGCCCGCAGCGGCGGGCTGGGGGAGCTGTGCCCGCCTGTCCCCCAGGCTCGGGCGGGGACCGGGCAGCTGGGTCGCCGCGCCTCTAGCCCGGCCGAGCTAGGCGACGCGCAGCCAGGCGTGCCTGGAGCGGGCTCCGGCCCCAAGTCCTCTCGGGCGCCCGGCCGGGGAGGCCCCCGGAGAAGCCAGTGCCGCGGGCCAGGGCGGCCGCGGCCGCCGCCGCTCCGGCCGCCGCCGCTCCGGCCCGCCCCCGGGGGGTGTCCCGGGCCGCTGGGCCCGCCCAGGTAACCCCATCCTCGGCCCGCCCCCGGCCCGCCCCCCCGGCCGCCCGCCTCCCTCCGCCGCCGTCGCCGCATCCCGGCTCTGGGGCGGCGCTGACAGTCTGGTCCGCGCCGGGCAGCGGGCGCAGCAGCGGGCAGGGCTGCCGGCAGGCACGGAGGCAGAGCCCCGCCGCGCGCGCGCCCCGGCCCGCGCCCGGCGCCGCGCCCCAGCCCGCCCGCGGGGCGCCCACCTGCCGCCCCGACGGGAGGCCCCCAGCGGCCGCAGCCGCTGCCCGGGGCCGGGCGCCCGCGGCGGCACCATGAGTCCCCGCTCGTGCCTGCGTTCGCTGCGCCTCCTGGTCTTCGCCGTCTTCTCGGCCGCCGCGAGCAACTGGCTGTAAGTCGGGCCGGGACCCGGCTGGGCCGGGCGGGGGCCGGGCGGGGCGGGGCGGCGCAGGCCCCGGAGGCAGCGGTCGGTGCCAGGCAGCGCGGGGCAGCGGGCGCGGGGGCGCCCGGCAGGTGTCTCGGCCGCGGGACGCGAGCCTCGTTCGCCCTCTGCACTGCCGCCGACACCGCCCGGGCCTCCCTCCGGACACCCCTCTGCCCGCGTCCCAGCCCAGAGGCTGCAAGGGTGGCGGCGGCTTCCGCACCCCTAGGCGGCCTCGGGAGCCCGAGAGCGCAAGGGGTACGAGAGCGAGACCGCGGCCGGCGTGGGGTGCCGGGCGCGGGGCGCAGACCGGGCTGGGCTGACAGGTCGCCGAGGAAGCCCATTACGGGGAAGAACCCTGGCTCCTAATAACAGGTTAATCCCCAGAAGTCCAGGGGCGAGTTCCCCGCGCCGACCTGCCCCGCGCGGCGCTGCGGGCTGGGCTGGAGGCGTGCAGAGACCTGTTTCTGCTTGGGGGGCGGGAGCCGGGAGAGAAGGAGGGAAGGGACGGGACGCCCGGCATCCGAGAGACCGCAGCGGACGCTGGACGGCCTTGGTTCTCCCTGGGGCAGGAAGAAACTCCGTCCAGACCTTAAAGAGCACAGCAGCCCTCCACCTCCCTCAGTCTCACCTAAGGAGGGAGGGGTAGTGACCGCTGATGACCTGTCTGTTTCTCCTTGACTGGGCCTGGCTCAGGGGACTCCCTGGGAAGATTGGCTCGGGGGGTGGGGGGATTCTAAAGGATGAGCTTCCATGAGTGGGTGAACAGGGAAGCAGGAGGACCCTGGACCCCTTCTTCATCTCCCTCAGTCACCATTCCCCCAGTCCCAGGCTTAACCCTGGTCCCAATTCCTTCTGCCCAGAGCTCTGCCCCCATCGGCTGTGGGCAGCCAGTGGGGAGCCCAGCTCCAATATTGATCTGAAAAGCATGAGGTGGGAAGGGGGATCGCCAACAGCGTAGCTGGGGTTTCCATGGAGACAGCAGGAGAGGAAAAAAAATTCTCTCTGCATCAAGACCAAAGAACAAATATCTCCCATGAAATTGCCCCGAGTGTCCAATGGCTGTTGCTATGAGGTCATTGCAGCCGCCAGGGCCCCGCAGGCTGGAAGGAGTGTGTTCGTTGGGGTCAGAGCCACCCAGGGCTTGGGGGACGGAGGTGATGTGGAATTCTCCCAGCTGTTCTGAGAGCAAGAGTGAGCGACTCCAAGGCAGGCTGAAGTGGCTGCGGAGCTTTTGTTTTTCTTGGAGACTGAATTCGATTAACACTTCAGGGGCAGTGGCAAAGTGTACAGAAACCAGGGCACCACCACCTCCCTCCCACTACCCACAGTAGGCCATCCCCCTGAGAGGGGCCTGGGTCGCAGAGCCGAGGAGGGGAGCTGATTTGGACTTGGGTAAGTCCGGGGTCCCTGGAGCTGACTCTGGAAAGCATGGGTTCAGAGCCGGGGTCTCCAGAGCGAGCGTGAGCAAGAACTGGGTATGACCAGCCCAGGGCTGAAGGCTACTAAAAGGCAGAGGAGGAAGCGGTGGTCCAAGGGTCTGACCCAGGCCGTCGGGAAAGAGCGCGACATCCACAGTGGAAAGTCCTTCAAGAGCATCTAGTGTTTTGGCTCATTTTACAGATGAGGAAACTGAGGCCCCAGAAGGGGAAGCTACTTGCTCAAACTGAGCTAAGAACTGAACCCAGGTGCTCTGATTCCCAGCCAGTGACACACGCCCTTCCCTGAAGCCATCCCAAGGTTGAGCCAGTGTGGCCCAGGTGGTGTCACCACCCACCCTCAGCCACATCCCAGCCCAAAATCCCAGCCAGGGAGGCAGCCCCAGCTTTGGGTCACGCAAACCATGGGGAACTCCAACAGCTCAGTTCTCGTGCTGCGCCATGAGGGGGGTGGGGTGAGGAGGGGCGGCCTTCTCAAGAGAAGAGAGGTTGGCAAACCTGTTCTCTGCAGCCGCGATGGTTCAGGTTGCCACGAAGCAGGTCTCCGGATGACCCAGCTCACTCCTGCTCCACCCTGGGCTTCGAGCCAAGGGTCTCTCTGCTCAGCCCAAGGCAGGGAGAACAAGGGGCTTCCCAGGACGCTGCCAAACCAGAGAGGCTATGATGGAGAAGAGATCTCTGGGCACATTCCAAGACAGGGTCCATCCCCAGGCCAGGGACTGGTCCAGCTCTGGGGGAAATAGATGTCACAGCCTGGTCTCCAAGAAGAAGACAAGATAAAAGCAGATCACGAATGGATGAGACCATGGACATGCTGTTGCTGTCAGAGGAAAGAGTTGAGTGTGAGCTGGAGCGCTCATGGAGGGGACTTGGCCTGGAGGTTGTAGAATCACGACAGTAATGATTATAGTAGCTCCCCCTGTACTAGCTAAACCCTGACAACATCTGAATCCCAGTTTACATAGGAGAAAATTGGGGGTCACAGAGGTAATTGCCCCAAGTCACCTAGCTAGTAAATGACAGAGGCATCTGACCCAAAAGCTACCTCTAGAAGGAAAAGCTTCCGGCGGGCAAATGTCCATCCAGGCATGGTAGCTGGCACTGTGTCCTTTCAAGTGTGAGCCACGCTGGAGGTCTGGCCCCAAGAGGATGGCTGGCAGCGCTCTCAGAGGGGCAAGGCCCGGGTGTCCACTCCCCTTCTAATACCTGGAATCAGGCTTCCGTCCAAGGTCGGCTGGCTGGCCGGTTGCAAGAGCCAGTGCTATCTGTTGTCTCCGAAGGGCGGGTGGCCTGGAGGGGAGGCCAGGTGTCCCGCTGTGTGCAGCTGTTGGGCAGGATGGAGCTTGGAGATGGGAGGGCTGTGCAGCCTGAGGCCTGGGCAAGCCCAGAGAAGCTGGAAGCTGTTGATTAGACTTGTGTCTGGCACCAGGAGTGAGTTGACAGCTTGTGGCAGCTCCCACTGAGGGAGGGATGGAGGGATAAAAACAGTCCATCGGTGGAAGGCCTGGACTCTGCCACAGACCTGGGCTCATAAATGTCTCTGAATGTTGCCCCCGGCACTGGGGCTATGCTGGAAGTCGGGAGACCAGGGTTCCAGTCCCAGCTTGGTCCCCAGTGCTGGGCGGCCTTGGATGGGCCTCTTTTTCCCTCTGGGCCACAATCCTCAGCAGATTGTTCTGAACCCCAAATGGAAGAGTTAGAGAATAGATAAACTAAAGTTTCATCGTTGTGGGTTTCCCGAAGAAAGGCAGTGATGCGCTATGCTGGGGCCCCAGCGGAGGCCCAGTAGGCGAGGGCAGGGGGCCTGTGCTACACTCAAAGGTAGTCCAGCAGAGTGGCTAGGACAGATTGTATGCAGTTCCATCCCAGGTCTGCCACTGACAAGAGTAGTGACCTTGGACATGTTACTCAACCTCTCTGAGCCTCGGGTTCCTCATCTGTAAAATGGTACCCATGCTTGAGGGTGACGAGGCCAGAGAGAGCCCGTGCATGTGGCATGCTGAGAACAGTGCCAGGCACAGCGATAGAAACTGCAGCCATGGCTGCTGCAGGACGTGGAGGGCAGCTGTCACTGAACTGGCGGAGCTGTGCCCCTGCTTACAGAGATGATGGAGGGAACGGACCTTCAGGCTGCTGCCCCTAAGCGCCATCTACCCAAAACGGTGCTGTCCAGACCCTGTGATCTTACACAGGTCACACAGGTAGGATCTGAGGCTGCCGCCTCCCTGCTCTTCAGCCAGGGCCCCTGCAAGAGCCTCACCGAGCCAGGGAGACCAGCCGGGCTCCCGGGCAAATCCTGCCAGACAGAGGGGTTGCTGCTGGGAGTGCCCTTCGGTGCCCCTGGGGGAGGCATCTCCCTGCGCACTGGATCTGACTGCCCACAGGTGTGCGCCTCCGTCTCCCGGCCAGGCTCCCATGTGCCTGCTCACGCAGCAGAGGCGTGTCACTGCCCTGCCCGTGGGCAGAGTGAGGGCTGGCACTCTGGGTGCAACTTGCTGGCCCAGGTGTGGGCAGAGCCAGCCAAGATGTGCAGTGCCAGCCCCACAGGTAAAGGTGTGGTCTGTCTCCCCCGAGAAGTGTCAGCCTAGTCTCCAGCTATAAGGGATCCCTCGCTCCCTTCTAAATAGCAAAAACCCACCCCCTTGGATCACCTCCCATGGCTCTGGGCATTGAATCATAATCACTACACACCCACAGCTGTTTACAGTCTACACCAGGATTTCTCAAATCCACCATTGATATTTGGGGCCTGTCCTGTGCACTGTAGGATGTTTACCAGCATCCCTGGCCTCTCTACCCGCTAGACACCAGTAGCACCCGCCCAACTAGGTGACCACCAAAAATGTCCCCAGACATTGCCAAATGTCCCCGGAGGGCAAAATCACCCCTGATTGAGAATAGGTGGCTGACAAAGCATTTTCACAGCCATTTCCCTATGAGAACCACATAACCTCTCCCCCTCCCCCTTCAGAGGAGGGAGTCTGTATTCTCTTCAGCCCCACTTCAGAGGCCCAGAGGTGCAGTGACTTCCCCAAGGACATTCTGCACGTCAGAAGCAGGACTTGAACTTGACTCGCTCTCACATGTCCAGATCTCATGGTTTTTATCCCCTGCCTATAGAACTGTCTCGTATTGTATATAACTATAGTCTAATAATGTGGCTCCTTCTACAAGGTTATAAACCTCTGGAGGCCGAGGCTGTGGCATCAACACTGCTCAGCAGCCTCAGTGCCTGGCATATGTCTGGCATGTAGTAGGTGCTCAGTCAACATGTGATAAACAAACGAAGGACAGGCCTGTTCGCTCCAGAGGGTTGTAAGTTGCTGGCACATCGTGCCCCACTTTCAAAGACCTCGAGTGGGAGGGAGGTTCTGCTCTACTGCCTTGAGCCTCAGGTGATGCTAAGATGTGCCAAAGTGGGTGTCAGGACGTGTGGCTGTCACCCGGCAGATGCGCTGCCCTGGCCTGCAGCTCCCGGCCAGGCCACCCGGTCAGAGCCAGGCTAAGCGCTCGCTCCCCTCACCCTACTCCCAGGGCCCCAGGACCAGGCTCTGCCCGAGGGGTTTGCTCAGGCAGCAGTCACGACCCAGCTGTCTGCTGTGGCTTGACTTTCTTCCTTCAACCCTGGATTAGGAATTGAGCAACTCAGCATCTGACAAGACAGTGCTCCCCAAACCTGTTGAAACTCGCCCAACTCGGGCCCTGTGGGTGCATTTGGAAAGCTGAGCAACTGTACCACGGCTCCTCCTCTTGTTCCTCCCTCTGGGAAGAAGGGCTTGGCCTGAGCCAACTGGGCACGGAGTTGGCCGGGGAGCCGCTGATGGGGGTGGGGGTTGCGTCACGGCTGCCCCCACCCCAGTCACCCCCGCTCCAAACGAGCTTGCAAGAGCTGCTCAGCAAACTCAGCTGGGAGGCGAAGCTGCGACCCCATGGTTGCTGTCCAGATTTCTACAGGAGTTGCCAGGTTTTATCTCTGAGTCCTGAACTGCGTCTTCTGTGATTCGGCCAAACCCAGGAGAAGGCATGCTCCCTGCCGTGACACCCCCCCAGCTCCCCCTTCCCCGCTCCAAACCCCTCTCCACCTCCCCCATCTCCTGGCAAACTTGAAACCAAACTCTGTTTTTAAAGTTCCCTGGCCAAGTCAGAACCCCCGCAGCAGAGGGGACCTGGTCTGAGAAGAGAGGCTGGGCGGGGAGGGTGGAAGGAGGGAGGGATGTGTCCTGGGAGGGAAGGAACCCCCTGACAGCTCGAAGTTCACAGGGGAACTTTGGAGCGGCCCATTGGAAGCAGCATGAAATTGCTGATGAAACTAGAGGGGCCTCTTCCCTGCTGTGACCCCGGAGGGTGCTTTCAGACCCTGTTTCTCACTCTGTTCACACACACGTCATATCATCGCAAGGTTGGGTCCCAGGAACTCTTTGCCGAGGACTGGAGACAGCAGGGTATTCCTCTTGAGTCAGTGATGCCCAGCTGTCCTGGCACCCCAGGCATAGAGGGCAGAATCACAGCCATCAGAGTCAGGGGGGTTCTCAGAAGTGAGCAGCTTAGCCCCCTCCCGGGACACAGAGCCTCCAAGCAGGAGAGTGAGTGCCTGGTAAGCCCTATTCAGTCATGTCAAGCACTTACTTGTCCAGACCTACGCTCCCTCAGGCACTGTGCTAGGCACTTGGGGTCACAGAGCATATTAGTGGTAGAGCTGGAACTCGACCCCAGGTCTCCTGACTGTCTTCCCAGAACTTTCCCTACAGCAGGTGAAAGCAGAGCTGCAGCCCATACACCTAGCCAGTCATCTCTGCTGGAGGTGGTGAGCAACAAGGGAGGAACCAAGGTTTTCCCATCTGCCCTGTTGGGGTGGGCGTGCAGGCTCAGCCACAGGCTCTCCCAGGACTGGGCCTTTAGAAGGGGTGCACCAAGGCCAAGGCACTCGCTAGAAACCTGAAGCCACCAGAGCATGAGCCTCAGTCCAGGAAGCCAGTGCTGGCCCTGGACAGCTCATGCAGCTTCCCCATCCCTCCCTGGTCCTCATCCCCAGGGCTCCCTCAGCCGAGCTAGGGAGGCCAGTTCAATGGTTCGATGGCTCCAAGGTCAAGAAAGGCACCCTGGGGACGAGGGTTGGATGGGTCTTTGCAAGGGAGAAGCTCTCTGCTGGTAAATTAGGGGGGCAAGGCAAGGTGAGGAAGTGCCTTACATTCGACACCCACTCACCCCACAAGCACACCTGCCCCAGAGAGAGAAGAAAAATTCTCACCTCTGGCACAGCTCTGGAACCATCCAAGTTCAGGTCTGAGTGACTACTTCCTGGCGCTGAGTCAGCCACCAGCACCCCTGGGAACAAATACTGTGAGATGGGAAATGGGGGGGCCACCCAAATAAGAGGTGGGGGACAGGAAAGACATACAGGGAGCTGAAAATAATGGAAACTGGGATGTCAAGAGACGGAAAATATGGGTGCTGAGGCTTCTGGGAGTAAAGGGAGCTAGGGATCCCAGGAGACAGGTAGAGGGGGAATTAGCACCCTAAGGTACAGGAGTGGGGCCTTGGGCTCCACGCCTGCACGCCCACCCCAACAGGGCAGATGGGAAGACCTTGGTTCCTCCCTTGTTGCTCAGAGGAGGCTGTCATTTCCCCCCAGCTGGGGAAATGCACTGGGGACAAAGAGAATGTGACCTGGGCATTGAGAACTCTAGAGTTACGCTACGTCTGGGAAGAAGGTGGCGTGAAGGCAGCACCCGCCACCCCACCACCACTGGGAATGTCTTCAAGGCCAGCCCCTCCTCGCTGGCTGCCCCTCCAGGGGGTTCAGGCCAGTGACAGCAACTCCTTCCATGGCCTGAGTAGCTGCAGAGACCACCAGCCCAGATGCTGTCCAGGCAGCCACATAACCCCTGAGACATTGCCCTCCCCAGCACCCCTCACTCCTGAAAGCAGCCCTGAAAGATGCCTTCACCATAGTTCAGAAGAGACATGGGGCTCTAGAAAGACTCATCAATCGAAGAAGAAGACCACCTTCCTCAAATCATTGTCCACTGATGCCTAACCATCATGCCCTTGATGCCCTGGGCTATCTCTGGAGCCTGATCAGCCAGCCCAGGCTTAGGAGCCAGTATGACCTGTTTTCAAATCCTGACCACCACTGACACGGCCTTGAACACATGCCTCTCTGAACCTCAGTTTCCTCATCTGTAAAATGGAGGGGATGGGGCTTCCTTGGTGGCGCAGTGGTTAAGAATCCGCCTGCCAATGCAGGGGACACGGGTTCGAGCCCTGATCCGGGAAGATCCCACCTGCCGCGGAGCAACTAAGCCCGTGCGCCACAACTACTGAGCCTGCGCTCTAGAGCCCGTGAGCCACAACTACTGAAGCCCACACGCCTGGAGCTCGTGCTCCACAACAAGAGAAGCCACCGCAGTGAGAAGACCGCGTACCACAACAAAGAGTAGCCCCTGCTCACCGCAACTAGAGAAGGTCTGTGCGCAGCAACGAAGACCCAACACAGCCAAAAATAAATAAGTAAAATAAATGTTTATTAAAAAAAAATGGAGGGGATGATACCCACCTGGACAACCCTGCATGGATATATGGCTATATATCCATATAAGGATATAGTAAAGCATGTGGCTGTTGTTTGAAGAGCACAAATGACAAGGGATATGAGGTCCTTTTCTTCTAGTCATCTAGTCCCATGAACGGTTTCCAAGTCCCCTGGGCACACCTGAGCTAGTCCTACATCCCCACTGTCCCTGCCCTCCCCACCCCAGTGTCCCCAGCTCCTAATCTCCTAACAGGACCATCCCCCCCATCCCATCCCTCATACTCCCAGTCCTTGGAGGATACATCTGATGAGCCAGAATCCCGGAAACATGTTCACTAACTCTGCATACTCCGTCCGGAGACTATCAAGAATCTACAGTTGGGGGGACTTCCCTGGTGGTCCAGTGGTTAAGAGTCCTCACTCCCACTGCAGGGGGCACGGGTTTGATCCCTGGTCAGGGAACTAGGATCCCAGATGCTGCGTGGCCAAAAAAAAAAAAAAAAAATCGACAGTTGGGATCGAGGCTGAAGTGATCCACTGTGCCCCATGAGTGTGTGCCCTGCCCTCTGGAGTGCTCAGCTGAAAAACAGGCTGGGAACCCAGGTGGAAGAGAGCTGATGGAACCAAGCCAAAGAAGACAAATGAGCAGAACTGTCTGGGGTCCAGAAGAGGGTCCAGCTCAATGGACTATGACAAGGCTTTGAGAGGGCAGTGATGATGACGATGATGACAATGATGATAAACATCTTAATGATGATTACGTAATACTGTTGCCAACAGGGGAAGAGTGCCTACTCTGTGACTATTTAATTCACTTAAGCCTCCTGAGATCAGAACTATTCTTCTCCCCATTCTAGAGGTGAAGACACTGAGGCTCAAAGATGTTCCCTCTCTTGCCTCAGTAACACAGAGATGGGACGCTGACCCAGACGGTCCATCTCTCCTGCACAGTGCACCACGCTGCCTGCCACGCAAAGGGATAAGAGTCTCCAGGGTCGGGACACTGTAGGGAAGAGGACAGCAGGAGACTAAGACCACGGGTACAGAAACCCTCAAAGGTCTGAGGACAACTGGGGGTGTGGACGGCTCCTGGGGAACGAGGTGCTCCCCACCTGCCTCGAGCGCACAGTCCGGGATGGGTCTGGGTCCCTCTCGCCCTCACCCGGCCACGCCTCCCCAGACCACGCCTCCCCAGGCGGCTCTCGGCTCATCAGGGGCTCATTTCCTTCCGGCTCCTCCTCCTGCCGCTTGGCCTCCTTCCTCCCTGGTGTCGCCGGCAGGCACGACCGCTCCTGAGGAGGCTCTAAATGTGGCCCGGCCGGGTGGGGAGGCCAGAGGGAGGGGGTAGAGAGGCCTGGGCTGGCGTCCCAGCCCCCACCTGGAGACCATGGGGCCAGGACCCACGACGCTCATCTGCTTGGCCTCCCAAACGCTCCAGCTATTTCCCGTCCCCTGTCCTCTTGACGCGCAGAGCAAGAGCTGGGCAGGAGTCGCGAAGAGGTGCGGATTTTCCTCTAGGAATTTGTATATTTTTTTAAAAAAGCAAGCAAACCTGGAAAAGCTTGGGACAAGCCCAGCTAATTTTAGTTTCTAATGAAAACAGCAGGTGGCCGAGAGGATCTGATCTCCCTGGCAGGGCCAGGGCCCTCCAGCCTCGCAGGCTGCAGGCACGGGCCGGGCGTGGGGAGGGCCTCCTGGGAGGAGCCTGAAGGACCGGAGCCCCTGCTGGAGCCCCTGCTGGAGAAGACGGGGCACGAGCTGCCTGGCAGCGGGTCGGCCCGGGGTTGGGGGGTAACCTGATCAATGGCACGGCTGTGGCTGGAGTCCTGCGTGGCCGGGGCAGCGGGTAGCAAATGGCTAAGCCTGTGCTCAGCAGTGGCAGGAAGAAGCCAAATCGGGGCGATGCAACCAGAATGAGAGAAGAAGCAGGGATGGCCGAGGCCCTCCACAGGCCGGCCCAGCCCGACGCAGTCAGCGCCCCCCCGCACACGCCCAGGCTCTTGGTCTCCAGGAATGGCTTGTGCAGTTGACATTTGAGCCGGCCCGGCTCCAGGTCAGCAAGTGGCATGCGTGTCTCTGGAGGAAAGGTTGAGCCACCTGAGGGTGCAGAGGGGGGATTCCTGAGGCCCCTGGAACCAGCTGGGCCTTGCCCCTAAGGGTCTCCAAGTCCTCAGCAGACCAAAAAGCCACAGAGCCTCCACTTTCTCCCCTCACCGCCCCGCCCCCAACCCTGAGCACTCTGCCAGGACGGGGACCAGAGGGGACCTAGTCAAGACAGAGCCATCCATTTATGCTGCAAGCATGTATTGAGCACCTTCTAGGTGCCACACCCTCTGCTAGGCATCGAGGAGGCCGCAGACTGGACATGACACCGAGGGTGGCGTTAGCCCCCTGCAGCTGTCAAACAAGGCAGATCCACAGCCAGGGTACAGGGGAAAGAGAGGTCCCAGTTTGAGCTGGGTTTGCATTCCAGCTTTGCCACTCACTAGCTGTGTGACTTTGGGGAGTCACTCCACCTCTCTGGGCCTCAGTTTGCTCATCTGTAAAATGAGGCCAGGCACCCTAACCAGATACCAGAACGAGCAAGCAGTGTGGGCAAGGGCGTGTGATGCCTGGGGTCCTAACTCTCCCCACTCCATTCCCAATTCCATTTCCAGTTCTGATACCCAGGCCTTCCCAGGCAAGACCCTGGGATCTGAGAGAACCAGAGTGAGTTGGGGCCATGCCTCCTGTGGCATGGCAGGGGACAGCTGTAGAGCCAGATGAAGGCAGGGGCTGGGGGTGGTGGGCATTGGTGCCAACCTTGGGGGCAGGGACACTCCTCAGCGGAAGAGGGTTCTCAGCCTCTTCCTGGAAGCTGTCCCAGTGACTCACACCCATGGCAGGCCAGCAGCTCACCCCTAAATCCCTGTTACTGTTATTTCAGCCCGTGTCCCTCGTTGAGTCCTGAGCTTACAGGAGGCGGGGGTGGGTGGCCCCTCAGGTCCCTTTCACGCCTCTTCAATGGCAGGGGCTCGGTCTATCTGCCTGGCATGGGGCCAGGGGGACTTTGAGGCTTGAACCCACCCCCCGTCCCAGCAGACTCTGACACAGACCCACTCATTTATGGTACCGTGCGGAGACAGGCTCCGAGTGGGGCGGGCACTTGCCCAACGTCCCACAGTGCGTTGGTGGCTCAGCCAGGCCTCCCCAGCTTGTTCCTCCTGCCCAGAGAACCCCTGCCTTGAACCCAGAAGCCAGGGCCCAACACAGCCCCACCTGGCCCCTTGGCAGGACACAGAGGGAGCAGAGGCTGAGATGGGGACAGGTCAGCTCTGTGCCCCCATGTCACAGAGGGAATAGGGGGCCCCACCTTCTCCTAGAGACCAATCCTGGCATCTGAGCAGGAAAGGATCTAGCTTTAGGCCCAGTTGCTAGTCCCCTCACCCGTGGCTTCCCAAACGTGTACCTGGCCCACGGCCAGTAGCCGAGCTCTTGGTGCCCCCTGCAGGCCAAGAGCACCAGGTGGGACTAGCTCCGTAGCTGGCAGAGACGGGGGATGCACCTAGGTAGGGCAGAGGAGCCGTCAGCCCCCTCCCCTTGCAGATACACCCTCCCCGGACCCCCAGCCACCTTCCCACCCTTGTCTCCCTTCTGAGAAGCTCAGGCTTCTGCCCAGGCCTCTTCGGGACACTACCAGCCTCTGTGCATCCTCTGGGCAGGACCTGGTATAGAGAAGGCTGTGAGGCTCCCGGGAGGCAAGGAATTCAGGAAAAGTGAGGGGAGGTGGGACTGCCTCAGCCCAAGACCACCCACCTCCCACCAGCCTGAGCTGCCAGGGAAGGGCGAGATCTTCACAACTACGGCGCACCCAAGATGTGCCGGCCGAGAGCCAGATGCACCAGCCACGTCAAATCACGTTAATTTCTCACAGCAGCCTGTGGCATTGCCAGATCAAGAAAGCCAGACGCAGAGAGGCCCTGCAGCTTTGAGGAGGAGAGAGGGTCCCAGAATCAGATTCCTTGGGACTTAGAAAGAAACATCCCCAGTGGTTACTCACAGACTTCCCCTAATTTCTCACAGCAGCCTGTGGCATTGCCAGATCAAGAAAGCCAGACGCAGAGAGGCCCTGCAGCTTTGAGGAGGAGAGAGGGTCCCAGAATCAGATTCCTTGGGACTTAGAAAGAAACATCCCCAGTGGTTACTCACAGACTTCCCCTAAAGTGCCCTCCAGGCCATTGCCAGCCTGGCTTCACAGCTGCTGCTGGGAACGTGTGAAAAGCCCAGATGCCCACCAAGCCCTGCCTGGAGTGGGGCCCAGACACCTGCACTTTCAGCAAACCTCACAAATGTTTCGATGCGCAGCCAGATATGAGAATCATCACTCTGGTCCAGCCCACGTGCCTGACAAATAGAATCCAGCTGCTGATTGTACACCCCCGGGGGTGGAGAGCTCAGCAACCCACAGGCGGCCCACCAACTGCACCCTGACCCGCATCCTTAGGTCAAACGAACCCAGCTCCCACCAGCCTCTGCCCACGGGTGACGTTCAAGTCCTTGAGCCACATAAAAGAATATTGTCTCTACCAAAGGTTTTGAAGTCAGGCAAAACCAGGTTCAAGTCCTGGCTCTGCCTTTACTAGCTGTCTGACCTTGCCCACAAAGCAAAGTACTTAACTTGTCTGTGCCTCAGTTTCCTCCTCTATAAATGGGGGTTCATTGGCTTGCTGGGAGGATTAAATGCAATCATGTAAGTAAAGTCTTAGGCTTTACTGATTAAGGGCCATACAAGTTACCTATTCTTATTGTCATTGTCATAAAAATCTCCCATATCTTACTAGGCTTTCTGTGTGCTTTTCTATCTGGGTACCATGCATTTATTCATTCCTTCACTAAGTAAACAGATGTCGAGTTCCTGCCCCATTGCCTGAGGCCCCACGTAAGACCATCTTTCACATACAGGATCCCTTTAGCGCCTGACAACAGTTCCCTGACTTGGCCACAATCGGTGGTCTCCCCCTCACATTACTGAGTCCCAAAGAGCAGTGGCCTTTGTCCTTCAGACAAGAAATCTGTGCAGCTTCCCTAGTAAAGATGCACTGGCATCTTCACCTCTACCACCCAGAGAGCCATTGCCCCCCCACCCATCAAGCAGACCTGGGCTGCTGCACTGGTTCACTGTGGTCCCTGGGGCAGTGGGACACTTGCTCTGCTTTTGTTCAGAGCCCCTGATCTGTGGGGCTGAGGCTGAGGGTAGAGCCAGGGTCTGAGTCTCCTGCTGGGAGGTGGTGGGAAGGCCACTTTCCTTCTCTGAGCTTACCTGTAAAATAAGGAGCCTGGACCAGACCACCTGTCAGGGAACATTCCTTAAGGCTGTGATTCCGTGCACCCTGCTGCTCCTCCAAGAATCTGGAAGGCAGCTCCAGGCAGCCCTGTGGGAGGTGGCAGGTGCATCTCCCACTGAAGGGGGGGGGGGAGGGAGGCAGGGGAGGGAGAGGGGGCCTTCCAGAGTCACCACTCAGCTCTCCTTCCACCATTAGGCTGCTACTTGTGTGCCTACTATGTGCACTGGGCCCTGGCCAGGGACGCTGGGATGGGGTGAGGGGACAGCTTGAGGGGCAGTGGTTGCAGCACAAGCCTCAGGGTCATCCAGACCCGGGCTCCAATCCAGGTCTGCCCTACAAGTTGGGTGACCTTGATGGTCATCTCACTGCTCTGAAACATGCCTGGCACTTAGTAGGTATTGTGTTAATGCACACCCTTCCCTCAAGGGAAACACCAGTTTCTTCCTCACAGGGTCTTCCCCTAGCTCTGCTCCCACCCCGGTGAGTATTTTTGTATCTTACTCCTGGCCCCCTTGCCTCCTGGTCCAGATTGCAAAGTGGCCGTCATTAGGGACTTCCCTGGTGGTCTAGTGGTTAAGACGCCATGCTTCCAACGCAGGGGGCGCAGGTTCGAACCCTGATCAGGGAACTAAGATCCCACATGCCACGCAGCACGGCCAAAAATAAAAGAAACAAAGTGGCCATCCTTAGACAGGGCAGAGCCTTCCAGGGCCCTCATGGAGGGGGTCGGCAGGGGAAAGGCCCATGGGGTTTGGAGGGGTTTGAAGCTTGGCTCTGACACTTGCTACCTGGGTCACCTTGGGCATGTTACCCTCTTAGCCTTTATTTTGGAATCCATAAGATGGTCGTAATAATTGTCACCTCATAGATTTGGGGTGAGCTGGCAACAGGAAGAAGTGCCTGCCGCCGTGCACAGCACATGGTAGGTGTCCAATCAACAGTAGTGCTCTCTGTCCTCTGCTGAAAGGGATGCAGTAAAGCCCCTTCCCACATATGCCTGGCCCCAGGGTGCCTTGGACATAAGCTATCTCATCTGGATTGTATATCCTCGCTATAACCCTGTGAGGCGGGGCAAGCATTGGTGCCCCATTCTCTGGCTATAAAGACTCCAGGGGCTGAGGGGAGAGCATGGCACACTTTGTTTTCAAAGCCCCCTCCCCCAGCACTATCCCCAGCCCCCCAGCCCTCACTGCCCTTATTGTCCTAAGTGCTACAGCAGTGACACTGGTCCCTGCCTGGTGGCCCTGGGATATGGCTGGCAGTGAAGATCGTGACCTTGTAGCCAGAGGTGGGCTTAGGTCACTGGGGTCTCTGCCTTGGGAGGGGAAAGAGACACACCAGGGCAGAGAGCGGCTCCAGCCTCCTATCTAGAGGGCATTTCGACGTGAAGGGCTCGGAGCCCATGGGCGAGGTCTAGGGTAACATCGGGGCACAGATGCCAGTGCAGGGGCCACCCAGGCAGGGAGGGATCCCACGGGGGTCTGTCAGCCGCCCTCTCAGTGCTCTCCCTGCTTTGGCTAACTTGAAATGGAGGCCTTGTGCAAGACAGCACTTCCCCCTTTCTGGCCCTGGCAACCAGGCAGGAGGGCTGTCACTGGATCCAGAGAGAAGCCGACCTCCAGGACCCGTCCCTGGTAGAACTGGCTCCCAGAGACCTGGGCAGGGCGTGGCCTCAGCCGGGGCGTGGAAGGAGGAGGGAGGGGGCTCAGCATCACGTCCTACCCCCATCCCCAACCCCCCTCTCCCCAGGTACTTGGCCAAGCTGTCCTCAGTGGGGAGCATTTCAGAGGAGGAGACGTGCGAGAAGCTCAAGGGCCTGATCCAGAGGCAGGTGCAGATGTGCAAGCGGAACCTGGAGGTGATGGACTCGGTGCGCCGCGGCGCCCAGCTCGCCATCGAGGAGTGCCAGTACCAGTTCCGGAACCGGCGCTGGAACTGCTCCACGCTCGACTCGCTGCCTGTTTTCGGCAAGGTGGTGACGCAAGGTGAGGGAGGGGCTCGCGGGGGTGCTGGGGACCCCGGAAGGGACCACTGTTTCCTGGGGTGGGGACTCATGTGCTCATGAGTGGCCTGACGGGTCCGTCACTCATCACAGGATGCAGATGGAGGCATGGGAGTGGGCAGGACCCAGCAGGCGGCAGTCCCCTGCGGGAGGGCCGAGGGAGGAGGACGCTGTTCTCTGGCTGTGCAGCACAATACGGTGTGCCGTGTTTTCAGTCCTGGAGCCACCATCCCGTTTTAGAGTCAGAAACACAGGCTCGGGCAGGGGAAGGGACGGAGCTGCCCGGGGCTCCTCAGAGGGTGAACAGCAGGAAAGAATTCAGACCCGGGCTTCCAGCCCCCCAGCCCCGTGCTATTTTTACCTTAGCACTGGCCTCACCTATGCAAGCGCATCTCGTTCGTCTGTACCTTTGACGAACCATGTTGAGGCTCACTTGCCCAGCCCTGAGACCCCGGGAAGAGCAGCACCCAGATCCTGTCCTCCTGAGCTCACAGTGGAGGCAACGATGACACCTCAGTAGGGGCAGTGGCTCTCACACCTGTAGCACCAGCTAGGGACCAGACACTGTTTAAGTGCTTTAAGTGATATGAACTCATCTGGCCCTTTGAGATGGGCTTCCGTATTGCAAATGACGAAACTGAGGCACACAGAGGCTAGGTAACTCGCCCAAGGTCACAGAACCAAAAAGTGGCCAAGCCAGGACTTGAGCCCATGCAGTCCAGCTCCAGGGTCTTGCTCTTACTCAGGATGAGAGGGGACACAGGACCCTCGGGGGCACAAGGGTGGACCCCTGCCCCAGCCAGGGCGGGTGCTCAGGGAAAGCTTTCCCAAGGAGTGGGTCCTCGGCTGACACCAGAAATATGAGAAGGCATCAAGCCAGAGGAAGATGGGCCAGGGCATAGAGAACGTTCCATGCAACTGGAAGTCTCCTTAAGAGGTCACCAGGTCAAGCCGCTGCCCTCGAGGGAGCGCTCTAAACCAGCTGCCTCTTTTTCTACTTCCTGAGTGTGAAACTGACACTAGTCCACAGACCCCTTGACTTGCTCAGGCAGCAGGAAAGCGTTCCTGGGCCAACCTTTGTCTTGGCACCTGTGGTCCTGGACAGCGAGGGCTGCTGGGCTTGTGGCAAAACCATTTGGATGTTGTTGGAAACCAACTGGGATAGAAATTTGGAAGCCATTCTCCTGGGAGTTGGCAGGGGCCAAAAAGGCACGATTATGCTTGGCATGACTGAACATTGCTGCTTCGGAGAAGAAGCAAAGGCCCAGTGAGTGGCCTGGGAGCGGAGGCCCTCCCGGGACCACGGTGCCTTTGCCAAGGACCCAGTGCTGTCTGTTGAGGCCCAGACACTAGGCTCAAACAGCAGACCCTGGGCACAGGAAGCCCCTGGCACACAGTAGGTGTTCCATGTTTTAGGTGGACTAATGAATAGACTGGCAGGGTTACATGTGCCAGGCCCTTCATACCCCTGTGCCTTTTTGCACATGCTATTTCCTCCACTCCCAAACACCCAGCCCTCTTTCTCCACCAGCTCAGCAGCTCCCTCCTCCAGTCTGCCCAGCTCCTGCAAGCAGATGGTTGCTTTTTCCACTGGGCTCCAGAGCTCTTTGTTCATGCTGGGGTTTTTTCCCTTTTTTTTTTGGTAATTGTTTTGATATAATTTCAAACTTACAGAAAAGTTGCAAAAATAGTACAAGGAATTCCCATATACTCTTTTTTTTTTAAAAATCTCTATGTGATGGGTTTATTCAGTCAGCTACTTTCATTTTCTTCTTTTTAAAATGAGGTATAACTGACATATTATATTAGTTTCAGGTGTACAATGTAACGATTCAGTAAGTCTCATTAACATCCATCACCACACAGTTGCAAACATTTTTTTCTTGTGGTAAGAACTTTCAAGATCTACTTTCTTAGCAACTTTCAAATATGCAATACAGTATTATTAACTATGGTCACTACGCTGTACATCACATCCTCATGACGTATTTATTTTATAACTGGAAGTTAGTACTTGTTGACCCCTTCACCCATTTTGCCCACCCCCCATCCCTGCTTTTGCCTCTGGCACCACCAGTTTGTTCTCTGAATATATGAGTTCAGTTTTTCCTGTGAAGAATTGCCTTATACTCTTTACCTAGATTCACCAGCTGTTTACATTTTAACCCATTTGACTTATCAATTTCTCTCTCTCTCTCCTCTCTCTCACTCTCTCTCTCCCTTAATACACACACACATGTACACACACACACACACTTCTGTCTAAACCATTTGTGTCCACGTGGCTTTCATTACACCTTTCACACTGAACTGTGATGCCTGTCTCCCCCACCCCCTCCCCCATGCCTAAACCTTGAACTCTTCCAAGGCAAGGGTAATGTCTCATTTACCAGTTTCCCAGTGCGTGGCAGAGCCTGGCATGGAGGAGACAGTCAAGGGATGTCATCCAGTGGCAGAGAGCAAGTCGGGGCAAGGACTCAAGGGGCAGAAGAGGGGAGGCATGGGTCAGTGCGGCCTGATGCAGGTGAGGGACCCCGTCGAGAAGTGCTTTCCTCACCTGTGTTTGCACCAGGAACCAGGGAGGGGGCCCAGCCCCGGCTCATCAAGTTCAGGGAGATACTGAGAATCCTACCAGGCTTGGCTGGAGCCTGCTGTGGACTAAAGTCCAAGTGACTTGGTCAAGCATCCAGTCTCCTCGGGGCTGAGTCAGGGCATGCACTCGCCAAGCCAGCCACATGCCAGGCAAGGGCAGTCGTGTTTGGAGGAGTCTGAACTCTTCCCATTCGTCCATCCCCTCACTTTTGCATTTTCCATTTTCTTCCCTAGTAAAATTCCTCCTGGAAAAGTCTCAATTTATCTCCACTGAGCAAGAGACAGGACTTGTCCCTCCCGAGGCCGCAGTGCTGCTCTTGGAGGGTCTGGGGTTGATGAGGCCGTGTGGGGAGAGCACGGGCAGCAGGACCTTGGGGGAGGGACCTCACTCCTCCGAGCCTCAGTATCCTCACCTGTCAGTGGGACCTGCACGTGTGCTTACCTCATAGGGGCATCACCATTTAGGGTGGACCTTGACCCCAGAAAAGCCATCCGTCCTCACCAGCTGCTGTGATTTGGGGCAGCAGCCGGCTGGGCAGGCCTCTCTCACAGCCCCCAGGTTTAGGGGTTGGGGGGCTAGGCCAGTGCCCGCATTCATGGGCTGCCTGGCTGGGGTCCTGACCTCAGACCTGGAAAGGTAATAGCTCACAGATCCCTCCAGGAGCCAGGCCATACTTGGAGGAGAAAAGGAGCCCCATTTGTTGAGGGCCTCCTCGGTGCTGCCTTGCATCCAACCACCCTCACGACAAGTCCGAGCATGTAGTATTGTTCCCACATTACAGCTGAGATAGGAGGCCCAGCAAACAGAGGGTGTGATGCACCTAGATCCGGGACCTGCCGGCTCTTGGCATGAGTCCCCGGGCAAGGTCCATCCCCTGTCCTAGCCTCAGAGTCCTCCTCCCTGGATTGGAGGGGGGCAACCCCAGGCCCCAGCTCCTGGACTTCCCATCAAGATTCAAAGATGATGTCTCCAAAGGCCTGCCTGACTCCCAGGGCACCTGGGGGTGGGAGCAGCTCTCTTATGGCCAGCACTGCCCGAGGCCGTACAGCTCCAACCCACACCCCCTCCCCTCCCGAGCAGTGGAGACCCCCTGCTCCTGGCCTACAGAGGCAAGACAGACGGTGACATAACGGTGACTGGTGAGGACAGTGTGTAAGTCAGGGCCAAACTGTGCTCTAGGCTGAGAATCTGCCAGAAATTTGGTGAAGTTGGCATCGGGGGCAGCCAGGAATGGGGCAGCCGGTGGTTCTTGGCTGAGCAGGCGTGCAGGGCCAGATGTGGGATGGCCTCTGTGCGGTTTGGTCACTGCTTAATCCCTGTGCCTGAGGCAGCACCTGCACAAGGTAGGTAACTGATAAGTATTCGTGGAGGGTTTGAGGGTGGGAGGGAGAGGCCAGGGAGTCTGGCGCAAGTTCAGTGTGGCCGTGAGCAGGAGGTGCTGGGGTCTCAGGGTGGGCCGGCCCGAGCAGCACGGGGAGAGGCACGGAAGGCAGTGCAGTCTCCTCTGCGCCTGCTTCCCTCTATCTGTAGACAACGCTGAGCCTTCCCCTGCCTTCTCACACCTCGCTCTGCAAGCTTGATCATGTCCCTGTCCCGAGAGAGGGGACTCCATGAGCCCTGAGGCCCCTTTGGGCTCTGGCTGCCGTGTCGGGAGGTGATGTGGTGCACTGGTCGTAGCCAAGTGAGGATTCAGCCCAGGCTGTGGTTCCAGTCCCCGCGTGTCTAACCTCAGGGCACCTGACTGATGGTGACTTCAGGCTGGATCTAAGAAGTAGATGCTTTTCAGTCCTGGGCTGTGACTCCCTAACACTTGTGCTCTCACCTTTGTCCTCAGTGTTGGCATCACTTTGGACCCAATGAAGGTGACAACATGTCTTTCTTCTGGGGACCTCTCAGGCCAGCCTTTGGTGCCATCAGATACATCACAGGAGGTCTGGGGAGGGGTTACCCCAGAGACACTTTGCACTGGGGGTTCCTTGAGGACAGGCTCACCTCCGTCTCCCTCGTGCTGGCATAGGGCCTGGCCCACAGCAGGTGGCTAATAAACATCTGGTGAGGGAGGAGGTGTCTCTGTGCTAAGGAAGCTTTTAGCCCAATGGCAAATATGTGGACAAGTGGCCCTCAGGGGGTAAGTGCCCTACCGATATTTGTTAGCAAATGAATAAAATGGCATTAATCACCCAACAATAACATTCACAGTAGCTACTATGTCTCAAGCTCCTACTCCAGGCCAGTGGCTAAGCACTTCCCATGTTTTACGTCATTAGATTTCCATACCCACCTGAAGAGGTCAGAACTATTGTCAGCCCCATTCTATGGACATAACAACTGAAATCACACATTTAGGAAGTGGCAGAACCAGGACTAGATCTCAGGCCTGCCAGGCTGAGCATCCATGCTCCTCCCAATACCCACCTCTGTCTCCAGGGAGCTGGGAAAGGCCTGTTCTTGCCAGCTCTGTACTGGGCTCGAGCTGGGGCAGAGGAGGTGGTGAGGGACAGCGTGGCCCCTGGAGCTTCCAGTCTGGCTGCAGACAAGCACACAAGACACTTAGAAGATGAAACAGTCCGAGTCCAACTCTGACTGCGTGGGGAGGGCAGGCCAGGCCAGCCAGAGCACCCGGGGTCCCAGGATTCCATGATGGTGGGAGGGATGTGCAGAAGTGCCAGGGCCTGGCCTGCTGGGCCAGCGTTACTTTCCCCATGTTAGAACCGGGAAAGGTCACTACACTAATAAGAGTCTTAACACGGCTTTGTCCAACTCCAAAGCCTTTACTCTTTCTCCTGCCCTACATTGTCTCTTAAATCCAAAGAGGCTTCCTGGAGGTGGTTTCAAGAAAAGGTGAGCCTTTGCAGACAAGAGAGCAAAGGAAATTGGAAAGGCAGGCTGGGGGCAGGGATGGGGAGAGGACAAGGCCAGTGACTTTCTCAGAGGGCCGCGCCTTTCCTGCCCCACCTCCCGAGGACTCCCGCTGGGTCTGCTTTGGAAACATGTAAGTTATGCTCGGAATGACACTGCCATCAGGACACCTGCCTGATGCCCCGGGGATCCCCACGCCTGTGGCTTCCTTTCTAGCCCAACTCAGCCTCATCTGTTTCTCCTCCAAACACTCCTTCCTGCTCAAATGTCCTTCCATCCAGCATCTGGGGAGACAGCGCATGTGATGTGCTCAGAAGAGCGCTGTCCTCGAGTGAGGCAGGCTGCGGTTCCAATTCCCTCTTGGCCACCGACTGGCTGAGGGACCCCAGACAAGCCCCCGAGCCTCACTTTTTCCTCCACAGAGCAGAGCTGGAGAGAGCTGGTTGCTCAGGTCGCCATGAGCTCATGGAAAGGCCCTGGCACATCGTAGGCCCTCAGAAAGGGTAGTTATCACTGGATCCCCAGGACAACTCTGAATTCCCAGCCCCAGGCAGCCTCAGCACCTTGGAAAAGATGGCAGTGATGCGGGACCTAGAGGATGCTCAGGATTTAGACCAGTGGAGCCAGGGAAGAAGAGCGAGCAGGAAGAAAGGAGTTAGTTGGGTGTGGAATGGGGCAAATGGCATTATGGAAAAGGCAGAAGGCTGTAGGGCAGCTGCTAGCACCTTCGAGAGCTCTGCCTGTCCCTCGGCCGGCTCTGCTGTCCCAGGAGGACAAAGTCAGGACTGTCCTCCCCCTGCAGCTGGAACAGGCAAACCCCCAGACCAGGGAGCAGTTATCGATCAGGTCGCCGGGGAACTCCCCTCTGCCACCCTCACAGCCACAGCACAATCCTTTTTCTGTGTCTCAGCGGTCTCTGCCAGGCACCCCACTGGTGAGCAAGGCTCCAGCCGGGCAGAGGGGATGAGCCAGGAGGGGCCACAGCCCTGGAGTCAAGGGATCGGGACCCAGGGCCAGCCATAAAAGGCTGGAGGAGCCGCTGCCAACAGGTCTCGGGACACAGTGGCTCAGCCACATTCTTCAGGCCTTCTGGGGCCTCCTGTGCTGAGCACAGGCCCACTGCTCACCATCCCCCAGTGAAGAACCCACAAAAGGAACTGGACATGTCCCACAGCTCGTGGCTTCACACATGGAGGTGGGAAGAGATGGGCTGTATATTCCTGGGGGCTCCAGGCTCTGGGCTCTGGGCGGCAGGATCATGTCAAGGTGGAAACTCTGGAGCTAGGCTGCCTGAGTCCAAATTCTGGCTCCACCACTTCCTGGCTGGGTGTCCTTGGACAGGTGCTTCATGGCTCAGTGCCTCAGTTTCCTTATCTGTAAAATGGGGAGTAAAAGTGTCTACTTCGCAGGGTTGTTGTGAAGAGTATATAAATTATGTCAAGTGCTCAGACAGTGCCCAGCACAGAGTGAGCTCTCTCTAAGCTTTAGCTCGTGTTACTATCTTCCTTCCAGAACCTCTTCCTTCAGGCCCGAGTGGAGAGAACTATAGCGCCCTTGCTCCCGAGGCCAGGACAAGGGGGCCTGTAGTCCTGGCAGATGAGTCTTGGTTGGGGATGAGGCAGGGGTCTCCCTGAGCCACCTCACAGGGAGCCCTGCACCCAAGGCTACTAGCGGTTAGGGGAGGAGGTGGGCCCAGGGCTTGGGGCAGGCCAGGGGCTGCCTGAGGACCCAGAGAAGCAGAGGAGAGAGGAACATGCCAGGCCAGGAGCTGGGGCCACCCTGCCAGTCCCATCCACCCTAATCCACCCTACTATCTCCTGCTTTCCCTTCCCCCTTGGTCTTTGGGGCAAAGATTTGTGCTGGTTCAGGCCTGGAAATACCAGAAATACCAGAAACTAAAGTCGTCTCTCTTTGGGCGGCCACAGCACAAAACCAACCAACATGATCCTGCTATTAACCTCGATTAACTTGGAGAGGATTCCATCTCAGGCTGTCAAGGCCCCCGTGGCTCCAGCCAAGCCCCCTCATGCCGGCCCAAAGTGTCCAGGCCAGGGCAGAGGGTGGGCCGTAGAAAGTGGGTGGCGGGCAGTATCCCCAGCTCAAGGGCCGAACCGAGAACAGGGCGTCCTGGGCCATGGGGGCCTGAGCTGCCCCCAACCCCAGCGCTCGGCCTCCACTGCCTGTCCACAGACACGGGCACAGAGGAGGTGATTGTTTCTGTCTGACCACGGCGACTGCTCCCCAGGGCAGCCGAGAGCACCGGCCTGGGTGTCACAGAGGTAATTGCCAACCACGAGGCCAAAGCCTCCCCACTTTGCTCCTGTGGACACAGACACTCCAGCAAGAGACAGAAGGACAGTCACGGGCACACAGAGGCCCTCACAGGGCCCAGAGAGGAGCAGGGCCCGTCTGGTCACACACCCAGCCAGCCGTGTGCACACGCACCACACACACACACACAACACACACAAAGACACTCCCTCCCACCACCCACACCCCCAGAAAGGGGCTACATAGCAGCTACACCCCCTGAGGCACAGTTCCTAGGAGGATAAAAACACCCATTCAGGCAAGAGACAGGGCAGGCACCAAAATAGAACCACCAAGAAGTCATGGGGCGGAAGGGAAAGACAGGCAGCAGAGGCGGACAGACCGGAGTTTGAGTCCTGGTTCTATCACTTCCTGACTGGACGACTGCGACCCACTTCCCCTCCCCAAACCTGCACTGTGCCATCTGTGAAATGGGCACAGATAAAGCTTCCAATGGTAGAGGGCATCCCCTCTTCAGCAGTGATCCTGGTAAGCAGTGGGGCCGTTGTCCTTACGGTTTACTCTTAGAGGTATAAGGAAGCAAGGTGGTCTCAGAAATGGGCCCAGCCTCAGCAGGAAGGGCTGGGGCAGGTTCCTCGGGCGGGGGACCCCATCAGAGCCTAGAGGGGCCATCTGGGGAATAGGCACAAAAAGAGCTGGGTTGGCAGGCCAGCCTGCTACTTCTGTAGTCCTGCTAAGTTAATTCAGCTCTCCCACGCCTGTCTTGTCTCTCATAAAATGCCATTAACATCAGTAACCTCCCGGAGAGGCTGTGAGAACAGTAACTGAGGGTGCGCAGAGCGCTGAAGCTGGACCATCTGGCTGCTCAACCACGTGCGGTGTGGCCTGGGACGAGTTGGCTAATCCCTCTGAAAGCGGGAGTAATAATTGTACTCACCCGACGGGTGTGGGGAGGATTAATGGCCAGCACACGTGAAGACCGCAGGGCAGTGTCCGGCGTGTGTGAGTATGTTGGCCATTGGTGGGTAAGAATAAGCGCCAGCGCGGCGTGACTCTTGCCCCACGGGAGTCAGCCCGCCTTGCTTTCTCCCTCGGCCTCCGTCGTTCAGGAGTCCCATCTACGCCTCTCCTCTAAAAAGGAGGGTGCAGGGAGGAGCACTGGGACCCAGCCCTGCCCTCCCTCTGCCTCCCTCCCACAGGGACTCGGGAGGCGGCCTTCGTGTACGCCATCTCTTCGGCAGGTGTGGCCTTTGCGGTGACGCGGGCGTGCAGCAGTGGGGAACTGGAAAAGTGCGGCTGTGACCGGACGGTACACGGGGTCAGCCCACAGGGTAAGTGCGGGCGGTGGGGAGGGCATGCGTGGCAGGGCAGGAGCCGGGGCCCGGGCCCTCACTCACACGTGGACCCCGCATGCCCACCCCACCCAGGCTTCCAGTGGTCGGGATGCTCGGACAACATCGCCTACGGCGTGGCCTTCTCACAGTCATTTGTGGACGTGCGGGAGAGGAGCAAGGGGGCCTCGTCCAGCCGGGCCCTCATGAACCTCCACAACAACGAGGCTGGCAGGAAGGTAGTGCGTGCGGCCCCAGCACCCTCACGGCCAGCCGGGAAAGGGCGGGCTCGGCAAGGTCCCCCGACGCTCTCCCCCGCCCACCTGCCCCTCAGAAAACACTTGGGCTCTGGCCGGTACCAGGCAACCCCTGGGGGCGGGGGGCACGGGGAGGGAGCGGACAGGTAAGCAGGCGTCACAGAACAGTGTGAGCGGCCCCCAGTGTAGCACACACGTCCCCCAACACGCCCCCACCCACATATATATGTGCACACAGGTGTGTCTCCATCCCTCTTTGTCACGCACCCCCCCCCAATAAGTAGCAGGGTTAGGATTTCTCCGTGTCACTGCGAAGACCATGTGCTTAACTACAACACCATCTGCTATCTCAATACCTACTCTTCAAGGTTCCTGTGCAGGTTCAATGCAGCCATGTTCTTCCCCAACACATCACTTTTCACTGTTTCGTATGACACTGCCCTTTAACATGTCTCTCCTCCATCAACTCCGAGTGCCCCAAGGGCAAGGACAGTATCTTTGTTCCCAACACAGCTTACCAGCCCACCGTGGCATACAGCAGGAGCTTAATACAGAGGAAGCATGACCGTACATCTTTCTCCAATTCTGCGCCATGCCCCCGTCCCTGCCCCCGCTCGTCCGCCCCCCAGCAGCCCCTCCCCGGCCTCCCCTGACATCTCCTGATGGCCCCTCTCCCCTCCCCGCCCCCCGCAGGCTATCCTGACTCACATGCGGGTGGAGTGCAAGTGCCACGGGGTGTCGGGCTCCTGCGAGGTAAAGACGTGCTGGCGAGCCGTGCCGCCCTTCCGCCAGGTGGGCCACGCGCTGAAGGAGAAGTTTGACGGCGCCACGGAGGTGGAGCCACGCCGTGTGGGCTCCTCCAGGGCGCTGGTGCCACGCAATGCGCAGTTCAAGCCGCACACAGATGAGGACCTGGTGTACTTGGAGCCCAGCCCGGACTTCTGCGAGCAGGACATGCGCAGCGGCGTGCTGGGCACGAGGGGCCGCACGTGCAACAAGACGTCCAAGGCCATCGACGGCTGTGAGCTGCTGTGCTGCGGCCGCGGCTTCCACACAGCGCAGGTAGAGCTGGCTGAGCGCTGCAGCTGCAAATTCCACTGGTGCTGCTTCGTCAAGTGCCGGCAGTGCCAGCGGCTCGTGGAGCTGCACACGTGCCGGTGACCGCCGCCCAGCCCTGTGCCCACAACCACCTAGTGGCCCAGGGAAGGCCGATAATTTAAACAGTCCCGCACCACCCACCCCAAAAGATACTGGTTGTATTTTTTGTTTTGGTTTGGTTTTTGGGTCTTCATGTTATTTATTGCCGGAACCAGGCAGGCGACCCCAAGGGCACCAACTGGGGCCTCCCTGAAGCCTGGGCCTTTGTGGCTGCCACTGACCAAAGGGACTTTGCTCATGCCTCTGGCTGCCCACACGTGGCCACTGCTGACCACCCGTTATCTGTACCTGTTTTTCCACTTGCAGACTTAAGGTGGGTAACGAAGTGTTGCAGCCACATGCCTACTGACCCTGCCATCTAGGGAAAGGGGCAGCCCTATGGCAGGGGAATGGTGCCATCTTGACGGCAGTTGCACCCCACACTTACATACGGACCCCGGGCAGCTTCAGCCTGGTAGCTTTGTCTCTCAAGCCCCGTGGAAAAGGAATGGGCAGACACCAGGTCCAGGGCAGAGGGTTAATTTCAGGCCTCCATGAGCAGCCGGAGGTTCAATCTCTGTGGGACCCTCCAGGCAAGAACAGCAGATGAGGCGAGAGCCAGTGAAGGCTGCAGTGCCCCCACCCCTAGCCCAGCCGCCAGGCCTCCCCTCACAGAGGGAGACTCTCACTCCCTGGTCCCTCCCAGGCAGGAATACGGCTGCGTCCTGGATCAGAGACCCCAGCTGGGCCTTCACGGTGACGCCGTGAGCGTCGCTCCACGGTGCTGCTCCTCCATGAAACTAAGAATGGAAATGCCACACGCACACAGGAGAGGGCCACGTGAAAAAGCCATCTCCCAACTTTTATTTCACTCCCTTAACTGAATCTATTGAGCAAATACTGTTCTGGGCCCTGTACTGGGCCATCTCACTGGATGACCACAGCAATCCTGGGAGGCCAATAAGACAGGGATGCATGCTTGTGCCCATTTTACAGGAGAAAGGGCAAGGCTCAGCTGGGTCCCAGAGCCAGTAGAGGCAGAGGCAGAGCCAGAAGAGCCCCCAGCCAAGGCTCCTCCTGGACTCCTGTACCCAAAGGCCCAGAAACCGTAGGTCCCCCTGGGTCTGAGCCTCAGGGATGGGGCTCTGGCTGGAGGACAAGGGGCTGGGAAGCAGCAGGAGCCACAGACCACAGGCTGAGCCAGAGCCCACTTGGTTCCCAAGGGAGGGCAGAGCAGACTCTGAGGGAAGAGGTGGACAGGGGGAAGGCCGACGAAGTAAGGTCTCAGCAGCAGAGGGTACCATGGGTACTGAAGCAGAGCCCCCAGAGCCAGCACCAGCAGCCCGGGCCTGGCCCTGTGCACCAGCCAAACCATCAGGAGCCCAGCCCAAACTTCTGTGAGTAGGACCTGCACACAGCAAGCCCTGGCCTGACCCAGCTGCTTCTCAGGTGGGCTCCCAACCACCAGAGGACCTCACTCTCAGCCCTCTCTCCAAGCTGCACCAACACTGGGGCTTTCGGCTCCTGGTTTGAGGTCTGAAGCTCCAGGCTCCAGGTTCTCAGACTCCAAGTTCTTGGCTCCAGGGTTCAGCATCTGAATTCAAGGTCCCAGATCCAGAATACGGGCTCCAGCCTGTAGACGCTCTCCTCCAGGCCTTGCGGTTTGTGCCTCCTGGTGTTGGCTCCCTCACGAAGACAGGGTCAACACCCTCGGCCCCCAGCCAAGCTCTCTGCTCAGTGTCCATCCAAGAAGGCCAAAACCAAGTGAGATGCTGGACCCACATTCAAATGTGGGGATAATCTTGGGGCAGGCAGGCTCTGATGTGGATGAAAGCTGAGCCGACTGTGTCCCCACAGCTGCCCAGCTGGGCTCACTGCTCCTCTGGCGGGCTCTGTTCAGCTGTCTGCTCAGAGCCAGGCAAAATACTATCCCTCACTGGCAGAGGCCCGACCCACACAAAGGAAGCAGTGGAGACCCCTCCCCCACCCCTAAGTCCTGTCCCCAGAGCCAGGGGACTAGTAGATTCAGGTTGGATGCTGGTATGCTGGGCACTGCCCCAGGGAGAAGAGAAAGGATCTGCGCTTATTCATAGGCCTCACCTTTCCAGCTACGAGGGGGCTCCTCAAAGCTGATCCTCCCGGCGTTCTGAAGGGTGTAGCCTCGGTGAAGCAGACTAGAGTCTAGGAACCTCTGCCCAGCCCTACCACCACTGCCACCAGCACCCCAAAGGCCAAAGGGATCCACAGCTGCAGGAAAATGGAGCTTCCTTGGACACACCCAGCTCTAAACTGTCCAGCAGAACAGTTTAAAGAGGAACCAGCACAGGACTGACATAGCCACCCATCCTGGCAGCTGGCCAGAGGGTTCAAGCCCCGCCCGAAACCCTCTCCACTAGTCTTACCGCAAGGCAAAGGTGCCCTCGGAGGCCTAGGGCTGGACAAGCCCCAGCTCTGGATGCTGCTACCCCCTCTGCTGCCCCGACCTCGTCCCGATTTTTATACTAGGCTCCTTGCCTTTGTGACATCCCCATGAAATAGTCTGGTGCACGATAAAATGATTATTTCTTTATCTTGCAATTGTGGCAGTGGATTTTTTGTAGAAGAGGGAGAAGAGAGACTTGGGGAAATGACATGGGAAAAGCAGATAAACATTATCAAATTCTAGATATGGGGACACTCTTTGCCCCCTCTCCTTCTGAATATCACCTTTAACACCCAGAGGCTGTATCCGCATTTCACTGAGCCATGATCAGCTGTTCAAACCTTGGCCTAATCCAAGGTCTCAGAACCCTTCTTGGGCATTGATTTGGAAAGGAGGCACAGATACTATGACAGAGGAGGGTGTGGTAAAGTGGATGTCGATTGAGGAGGTGGGGGACAAATAGAAAAGAATTTAGTTCCTGCCCGAGGACACAAGGATTCAAGGCCTGTGGCTAAAAGTAAACTCCAAGATTGGAGCCCAGTCAGAATGAGGAGTCTGGATGGAAAACTCCATATAACTCAAGTCACAGCTGCTGGGGAGACCCAAAGTGGCTTCTCAGGAACCTCAGTTTAGTGGAATGAAGTCCTCAGCCTTACCAAGGGGGCCATGGTCCCATACCCACACCCTGCCCCTACTGCAGTAAACCCACACCAGGCTGGGAACAGTTAGGCTACTATGTGCTTGGCTTTCCAAAAATTTAATGGGGTAAAAAAGGGCCAAAGCAAAGTGCTTTCAGGATAGCAGTGGTACACACAAATTTGTGAAGCATTGTGGAGGGGATGGGGTCTAGAGTACCGGTGGATAGAAACGGACACATCCGCAAATCAGGGTCAAATGCAGAGAGAAAGAGACTGGTGATATAGAGGGTCCAAGATGGTAGAGCAAAGAGGTGGGGATGTCCATGCCCAACCACCTTCCAGAACTGGGAAAAGGACCCAGGCTTTGCAATCAAACCGACCTGGGTTGGAATCCCAGCACTGCCACTTCTTCACTATATGGAACCTTGAACAACTCTTTGTCCCTCTCTGGAACTCATTTTCTTCATTTGTAATATGGGGCTGCTCCCCCTGCCCCAACTTCATTCATAATTTGGGGTTAAATAATAATAGAACCTATTTCTTGGGGATGTTAAATAAAACATGTGAAGCTCAACAAATGGCAGCTATTACTATAAATATTAGTATTCCCTTTTCAGGAATGCAGTGGGCAGTTAAGGGAGCTCTAAGATTGAGGGGATCCGAGGGAAGATGAGACGAGGAGGAAAGCGGACAGTGTGGGATAGGTTAGGGGCTGAAGGCAGGTGTGCCCCAAGACTGCGGTCCTACTTTGGCCCCATCCCAGAGATCAGAAGCAGGCGGCTGTCTCAGGGCAGAGATCTCCAGGCAGGAAACCGAGAATCCAAGGGATCGGGGTACCCAGGGAGCAAAGCAATGGCAAAGCTGCCCCTAGGCACCAACAGGAGAGGTTGAATCAAGGCTCCAATGTGGGTGAGAGGCAGGACTAGGACAGGGAGTGGGGGTGAAGGAGGCCATAGTCAGAAGTAGAGGGGGGTGTGTCGGAGCTGTGGGAAGCTTATGCAGTGGGGCCCAGGGGCTCCACCTGTGAGGGTGGAAGGTTTCCAGGGCTCCCAGGCCAGGTCTGCTCGCAGAGAGGCTGTGTCCAGATCCATCCTTGACAATGCCCTCAGACTCAGGCCTGGAGGTTTCTAAGAAGGTTGTGAAACCGTGTGATAATAAAGTGGACCTCCTTCTCAGCTCCTTCTTGACAGCCGGTACTCCAAGGAAGTCTTGGGGAGACCAGAGGCAGGGTTTAAAGTGGATCTTGGGCCAAGAAAGGGCCAGAGAACACAGGAAAGTGAAGGGTAGAAGGAAGTATAGGGAGGGTTCTGGGCAACTGACAGGGGCTAAGAAAGGCTGAGTGAGGAAAAGGCAGCGGGTGGGAGGGCAGACACAGAAACACAAAGACACCAGAAGGAAGAGAGGAAGGTGCTGAGGGACCAGAAGGCATCCGGGCAGAGGAGCCCAGCAGCTTCCTAGTAAGAGGAGAAAACGCTGAGCTTCAGGAGAAGGCGTCTGACTCGAGAAGGTCTAAGGGATGGGGGGAGGGGGCAGAGTGCGGCCTGGCCCGGCCTGGCTCAGGCGATGACCTCACAGGCATCTCCCCCCATTCCTTCCTGAGCCGCCAGCCCTGCTGACCCCCTGCCCGCATCTCAAGGGTCTAGGCCAACAGGCGCTGACAGGGGAGAGAAGGGGCCCTTCTGGGCCAGGTCCCCAAGCCTGGCATAGTGCCTGCTGGGGAGGAGGGGCCTAGAGGCCCAGCCCTTGTCAGCATCCCGGCCGGCACTTTGGAGGCAATTAGCAGCCCAGCTGAGCTAATCCCCCGCCTGGCGAGGCCAACACAAACAGGCCCAGGCTGGGTACACACTCGCCTCCCTGTTTGCTGAGGGGCCCGGTGGTCTGCCAAGAACAACACCAATAACCTGGGGCCTTCTCGAGGTTAAGAGGAGGACCAGGGCTTGCTGAAGAGCTGACAGTGCCTGACAGAGCATACTCTGGCCAGGTGCCCTGGCTGCCCCAGAAAGGCAGCCACTGTTCCCAAGCCTTTGGCCAGCCAGGAAGAGGAAGCTGGACACAAGGAGCCATATACTCTGATTCAGTGCCCACCCCCACCCCCACCCCTGCCACCTGTGAGCGAGAAGGGCCAGCCCAGGCTTGTGCTGCCTCAGCCAGCCCGACAACTGAGGCCAGGAGGGGCCGGGCCCTCTAGGCAGGACTCGAGGATTACATGCTCCACGCTGGACATGGGAACCCAGAGGCAATTCAGACCTGGACCCTGCCCTCAGGGGCTCACAGTCTAGCGAGAACAGACAGCGTAGGACCCTGCAGCAGGGCCAGTCTCTAGCCGCACTGGCCACTTCCCCAACTTGGAAACGCCATGGCAGAACTCCCACAACGGAGAAGGCAAAGGCGGACCCAGAAGAAACAAACTGAGGCCCAGAAATTGATAAATGGGGAGACAGGAGGGATCCAGAACCAACTTTGGCACAGACTGGTCCCGGTTCAAGCCAGCAACCACTGGGCGAGCCCAGAGACAAGGCCTTGCTCTGCATCCCCGCTTCTCGATTCCAGCCCAATTCCACCTTCATCACCCCGTGGCCTGGGAGCATCTCTGTTCTAAGCCAAACCCTCTATCCTCAGTTTGGTTCCTCACCCCCACAGGTATGTATGGACTTTGCAGCAACATCAGGAGCCACAGCCCCTTTGAAGGGTCTACTTGGGCAAGTGACATGGCCTCCTGCCTGGCCAGGCCCCTTGGGACACTGTGCTGATCATCAATAGCCAACACCATCACCGTTTACTGAGCATCTACTGGCTGTGGGGTCAGACCCACACCAACACTGCCTACCAGCACTATCCCGTGTCATGGTCACAAGCGAATAATGGAACAGGAATACTTCCTGTCGGATAAATCAGCTGGGAGGCAGGTGCACGATTTACCCCCACTTTACAAATAAGGACACTGAGGCCCACAGAAGGGAAGACTTGCCTACAGCCAGAGCCCAGACCTCCAGGCTCCTGGTCAGGATATAGTGTGTCACCAGGCTCCACCCACAAGCCCCTTCCTTTTTCTTCACCCCACCCTGGCCTAGACCCTCCCGGGTCAAAAAGCCTCAAGAGTCTTGAGCCTACCCCTCCCCACAAAAATAGCATTATCTGTCTCTGGCTGGGCTAAGCTCAACCCTGCCACTCTGCTGGGAACCTACACATGGCTATGTAGACAGCTTTCTCTAGGGCAGAGGGTGAGGAAGGCTGGAGTCACTCCGCTTTGGTGGACAAAGCCACATCTGGAAACAGCAGCCCTGCCTACTGCCCCCTGCCCTGGCTGGTGTGGCAGAAGACTAGGTCTGGTTCCAAGCCTGACAGACAGGCTGTCAGGATCCTGCCCACCACAGGAAGGGGCTGACAATCCTGAACTCTCTTTGGGCTGCTCCCATACCTGGCTCTAGAGCATCTAGCCTTGGACCAAGGTATAGATAAATAGATGAGTCCTTTTCCCCTTCAGTTCAGCCAAAAGGGGAGGTATTTTTCAAAAAGATCTTTTACTAGGAAATTGAAGGAAAACAAATAGATTATAAAAACACAGAAACAAGCAGATTCCTAAGCAGGACTTTAACCAGCACCTAACCAGAGCCCTGTGGACACCACTTCTCCCTTCTCTCCTCATGAAGCCTCCTTCTAGACACCAGGACACGGGGTGGGGGGGTGTCATTCTAGCTCCACTGCTGGCAGCCTGTGGAGCAAGTTAGTAAACTCTAAAGAGATGAAGATAACGACAGGGCCAGGACTGAGCTCACTTCTGACTCCAAAGCTTCTATTCTGTACAGCCTCCCCACCCTGCCCCCACCACTATGGCTTTCAGAGGACCACACAAAACACTGAATGGGGAAGTGCTTTGTGGACTGGGAAGGGCTGTAAAGGACACTGATGGTCGTCAGCAGCCAGCACCCTGGCTCTTTAAGAATGAGGGAAAGCGCTCTCTGGGGGTGTGGGGATGGCACTGTAGGTTCCCATCCCCATCAGGTTTAGATGACACAAGAATTTGCGGGGTCTCTCTTCTCCTGGGAGTCTTCCCATCCCTCCTTCTCCCTCCTTTCAGCACCTCAGGCAGCCTGGGCCTCCTCCTCATCCCCTTCTTGGACTGCGGCTGGAGCCACCTGGGAAACTTCAGAAATAGCTGATGGTTATCACAGCCGGGACTGGGCGAGTTGCTGCCCCTCTGATTCATCACAGAGCTGGAGTGGATCCAGAGAAGTGACCAAGAGGATGCAGGGCTGCTGTATGAATTCAGACTGCTTCAGTCCAGAGAGAGAGAGGCAGAGAGCTCATTCAAATCGTAAGGGGATAAGGAAACGGGACTCTGGAATCATTCTTCAAAGGAACAGGCACGCGGGGTGCTGGAAGAAGCCTGAGCTGAAGTCGCACAGATCCGGGACTGAACCTCTTCTAGGCCTCTCGCTAGCAGGGTGACCTCGGATATGTTAACCCCTGTGAGTCTCAGCTTCCCCATCTATGCCATCTCAGAGGCTACTGTGGGAACTGGACCATAATGTAGGTGGGTGTCCAGTAAAAAGTTCTCTGTCCCAGTCCCTTCACTTCGACCTGGGACACGTGTTCCCCGCTTCTCCCTTCCCACCTAGCCAGGTACCAAAGCCACCACCCACGCATACCCCAGCCCTCTCCTCTCAGCACCAGGGGAAGCTCAACGTGTCATATGATTCCTAGGCCCAATGCTGCTCAGGCTCCCGTCTGCAAGTCCCACAGGCTTCAGTTAGATAGGAGGCCCCCAGCTCGGTGAGGAGAAAGGCAGGTTATCCCCCTCCAACTTGCCCTCAAGGGTAAGAGCTCCATCCAGTTCACCCAGCAGAGGCTTCAGCTCATTAGCAAGAAAGGGGTTCTCAACCTTTAACCTATGCCCCCCTGCCTTTGAGCAACAAAACCCTTGCTTTGTTAGTTCTATGCGACATTTCAAAATAAATCTTGTGACTAAAACGAGCACTTCAATTACATACACCATTTGTCCCCTGGCTCTTCTGTTGATAATACTTCCCCTCGAGGGAAGTCTAGTGGTCAAAAGCTCTGGAGTCAAATAATCCCAGCTCTACCATGTCCTAGCTGTGTACCTTGGGTAAGTCATTTAACCTGTTTCCTCAGTTATAAATAGAGCTACTGTGAACATAAAGCACATAAAGCACTTAGCACGTTGCCAGTCACACAGCTGGTGCTCAGCCATTAGCTATCACTACTGCTGTTAACAGCAGAGAAGGCTCCCGTTGCTGAGCCAAATGCGTCAGGGTGCGCTCCCGACTTCAGCTGGCAGAAGATACACTGCACAGAAAAATGGGTGGGCGCCCCTTTTACAGACCCGTGCTCCCCTGAAGTACCTGTCCCACTGTGCCACACACACTGTTGCTTCTAACGTTCACATCCTCCTCCTCAGACTGTGAGCTCCTTCAGGGTGGGATCTGCATCTTCTGTTTTACATGGCAGGGGGCAGGGGAGTGTCAGGAAGCACTGAATAAATGTCAAATGACCTGAGGCATGCACTCTAGGAAAGAAGGCAACGCAGCCATCTGCCAAGCACTAGATGGCACAAGGCGAGCTACTGGACTGATAAAGGCCAGCAGAGGAGGGGGCTCGAACCCTTGAAAGCCCGAAACACTACAGCTCTATGGCTGTTACTCTAGATTCCTTCTCTAGAACAAAGGAGTCAGGAGAGTAAACTATCTCCACCCACTACTACCCCTGGATTACAGGACCCCACCGTCCTTTCAAGGCCCTGGAGAAAAGCCCGGCCTGAGCCCACAAGCCCTGGTCCCTGTGCAAGGACCCCTGGAGAGCCAGCTCACATGGCTTTGTTATAAATGATGCCCTGACAGCCATCTGACCCACTGCCTCCTGGTCTCCCCATCTCCAAGTTCCTAAAGCCTCAGCCAAAGACAACAGTGAGGACTCTTTTCTTCAGGGCCCAGAGTGGAAGGCTCCCCAGCACCTGGGAGCAGCTGGAAGTTGGAACTCAAGGACTCATCGCTGCTGGTCTCCCCATCTCGAGCCAAACACATCTGTAAACAAGCCTTCTCAGTGGCTCCCTGCAGCTGCTCACCAGGAGTCAAAAGGGAGAGAAGCAGGCTAGAATCAGGGCGGCCCAAGGCTTACAAGTGAGAACTGAGCCAGGCGGGGCCTGGTCTGAAAGATGGCCCCTTGGTAGAGCCAGGCCTGCGCTGGTGGCCTTGTGCCCAGATCCTTGGATGGGTTCACCACTGCCCAGGACTGCTGCCCTGTGCCAGGCTGCTGGGACCCCAAGAGGCATGGGGTCTGTGTCACATTGCTGTAGGTCCCACTGTTTTACAAGCTGGCAGAGAGAAAGAACTTGCTGGGGCGGAGATGCCTGGATGCTGGGCTGTTGTGCGTGATCCTGTTTGCTATAAAACAGCCAGACATTCCTAGGACCTGGAATCGCGCCGAGGCCATGGAGCTAGCCTTCCCGACCATATATCTCCAGGCGAGGGACAGGCCTGAGACATCTGAGATAATAAAGACATGATTGTCTCAGCCCTGGGGCTTGTCTCCCCTTTGTCCCAGGGCCCAGCAGCCAGCAAGAAGTTTAAAGACATCCACCCCCTTCTCCTGGGAAAGTACAAATGCATCAGATTCTATAGCCCCTGGGGTGAGCTTCCCAAGAACCAGGCCTGGGATTCCTGCTCTCAGCTCACCAGAGCAGAAGACAATCCAGGGTCCATCCCGTGGCAGCATACAACTAAGTGGACCGTAGAACACTCGTTTGGGGAATAGGCCATTCTCGGTGCATATACGTCTCAATCTTCACCAGCCCTACAACAGAGGAACTCTTCAATTTTAGGGATGAAGAAACTGAAGCTGAGAGGGGTTAATGCACTTGTCCAAAGTCACAGGTATTCAAAAGTAGACGGTTTCAAACCTAGATCTGTTTTACTCCAAAGCCTGCAACGTCCGTGTTAACTCTAAAACTCCTCCACAACCCCAGACTTCTTTTTAATGCTCTTTCTTCCCTAATGTCCAATTTCTCAATTCCAAAGCAAGAAGGTTTACCCTTTAACATCTGAAGGGAAAAATTCATGAAGGAAGCAAAACCCAGACTCCTGAATCTAGAAGCCAAAACAGCAGTTGCCAGCCTGGTTTCCCCGAGTCATTTCTACCTCAATCTGACCAAGTGACAACCACCACCTATCCCAAGGGAGGGTGGCATCACAAGGGAAAATATAGACGTGAGAGGTGCTGAGGATGAGCCCCAGCCATTTTGTGAATTAGTGGAACGCCAGTCCTAGCTTTCCTAACCACAGGACCCACTGAGTGGAAAGGGGGCATCATCCACATGGAAGGGTGGGCTCAAGGAGAGGGAGCACTGGACGCAGAACCAAAAGACTCTGAGATTCGATCTGTGAATCTTACAGAAGCTCAACTCTAAGCCAGTTTTCCCATTTGTAAAATAAACACCTGTCCTACTTGCCTCACAGGCTTTTCTGAAGATGGACACAAAAGCATTTTATCAACAGCTTTACAAATAGATGGTATTACGACCCATGCGTGGTTTCTTCCCCTGTTGGTTTCTTTTGCATTCCTGGCTCCCCACTCTTCTCTCTGCCTTTCTTCTGTTCAAACATCTGAACTCACTATGTGCTTAACACCATGCTGGATACAAGGAGAGGCTCACACACACCGTAAGAAAAGATGACAGAGACATAAGATCAGACAGTGTGAGACCACAGCCAACTGGCTCCCAACAAACTGAAGAGCCAGGCCCGCTGAGGAATGGCCAGGGTCTTGTTAAGCCTCAGGCCTGCCCAAGGCCCTCTCAGCCTGGCTGTGGGGCCCTAGGACTAAAAGTTTAGCTTTCCCCTAATTCAGACATTCATCTGCCCATAGGCAAGGATACAGACATGGTCTTTCAAGGATACTTCCAGCCCCAGGATCCCACCAATCTGCCACTAAGTCCTTGATTTTTCCATCCTCTATTCGTGGGCCTTACCAAATTAAAGAGCCTCAACTCTATTAGATATAAACTTCCCTCCTTGGGAGCAAAAGGGCACTAGGCAAAACCAAGCAGTAGGAAACCTTTCTGAATGCCCCCAGGGAAAAGCTGAAAATCCCCCTTACCCATCCATTTTGGCCATCTAGGCTCAGAACTCTTAAGAGGATATGGAGGTCATCTCATCTGATGGTCCCAGTGTACACCCTTAAGGAGTTCTCTGCTTACACACATTCCAACCAAGCCCAACAGCCCTGAAATAAACCAATTCCCTCCGACTCCCATGCCACACACAGATGTTTCACTCTTCTCTGGCAGCCCAAATTCAATGCTGCTGCTTGCAGGGACAGAACATATCTGTCTATACAGAACGTGTCTATCTATACATGTCTGCGAGGTCCCCAAAGACAGAGCCTGCACAAAGGCTTGGTTCATGATCCAATTTAAGGAAAAAAACTTAGGGAGAATGAAGACTGATGCTTGGCTCAAGGTTAATTGAAAGATATTCAGTTATTTGAGAAATGAGAAGCAAGATCATTGGCTCTGGAGGGTAGTAATTGGAGTACAGGTTGCAGGTATGGGTGACAAGACACTGTGGGCAGTGGGCTCTTTTCCCAGCAGTTTGAGAATTTGTACTCTCTTCCCAGGGGCAATGAGAAAGGCAGCAACTCAAGAAACCTTGCTAAGTCTCAGGTGCACAACCAGCCAGATTTTTCTTGCTGTTTCTCTGCCATCTAGTGGCTCCTCTGGAGCACTACAGGTCCACCTTGTGGCCATTTTCCTCAGCCCCTTCAATATCTTCCTAAATAATGGTACCACTTAGACAGCCAGGCATTATACTGATGCTGTATCTACATTACTGCTGATCTGCATAACACTGCAAGGTGGGTATTGATTCCACTTTTCAAACAGGAAAACTTACAGAAGTCAAGTCACTTGTCCAGGGTTACACTAAGAGTCAGTGGAAAATATGATGGCCGTCCTCATGCCTCCAACCCACCTGGAGGAAGAGAAGGCCCCAGAACTAAAAATAATCTCAGTTCTTCCATAAATCCCTACATGCTCCAAGTTCCTCAGAGTTAGTTACCATCCTGGTCAAGTAGATGGTACCACAGCCTCCTCCAGCCCCAGGATACACGGGGCACAGCACTGGGAATTGAGCAAATCACCCCACTTAATCTCTCTGTCTGCAAACTGAGAGGCCACACAAAAACTTCTACACAAATGCTCACAGGATCGTGACACATAATAGCCAAAAGGCAGAAACAACTCAGGAGTCCATCAAGTGATGGATGAATTAATTAGACAAAATGTTATCCATACAATGGAATATTAGCCACAAAAGGGAATGAATTTCTGATACATGCTAAAATATGGATGAACCTTGAAAACACTGTTAAGTGAAAGATACCAATCATAAAAGACCACAACATCGTATGGTTCCATTTATATGAAATGTCCAGAATAGGCAAATCTATAGGAACAGAAAGTAGTATTAGTGGTTGCTTAGGGATGGAGGAACTGGGGGTGGGGGGAGGAGGGTTTAGGAGGTGATAGCTAAAGGGTACGGGGTTCCTTTCTGAGGTAAAGAAAATGTTTTAGGGACTCCCCCAGCAGTCCAGTGGTTAAAACTCCATACTTCCATGGCAGGCGGCGTGGATTTGATCCCTGGTCAGGGAACTAAGATCCCACATGCCATGCAGCACAGCCGAAAAAAAAAAAGAAAATGTTCTAAAATGTATCATGGTCATAGTTGCACAACTGAGTGAATATATAAAAACCACTGAGCAAAAAAAAAAAAAAAAAAAAAAAAAAAGGGCTTCCCTGGTGGCGCAGTGGTTGAGAGTCCGCCTGCCGATGCAGGGGACACGGGTTCGTGCCCCGGTCCGGGAAGATCCCACTTGCCGCGGAGCAGCTGGGCCCGTGAGCCATGGCCGCTGAGCCTGCGCGTCTGGAGCCTGTGCTCCACAATGGGAGAGGCCACAACAGTGAGAGGCCCGTGTACAGCAAAAAAAGAAAAAAAAAACCATTGAAACTTCCAGTTATAAGATAAATAAGTACTAGGGATGTAATGTACATGATAAATATAATTAACACTGCTGTATGGTATATATGAAAGTTGCTGAGAGTACATCACAAGGGAGAAATTTTTTTCTATTTAATTTTATATCTACATGAGATGTTCACTAAACTTATTGTGATAATCATTTCATGTTGCATGTAAGTCAAATCATTAACTGTACACCTTAAATTTATACAGTGCTGTATGTCAATTATATCTCAAAACCGGAAGAACAAAAACACTGAACCGTACCCCTTAAATAAGTAAATTGTATAGTACGTGAATTATATCTCGGTTGTTGCACCAACGCCACCACCCCTCCCAGAGTAAGAGGGCTGGTCTAAATAACCTCTAAAGGTTTCCAGTTGTCATTCAGGGGACAGAATCATCTATCACTGTCAGTCCAGCACTGATTACTTGGCCTTAACAGATGCAACCTGGTATAACCACCAGTCCCATCAAAGGCCACCACAATAACTTTGCTTCATGCCCTCCTCCCAAGCCCTGAGCAGCCTCTGCCTCCAAAAGGTGGATGCCTTCTCTTCCTACCTTAAGGAACCCAAACCATAGACATCTACACACTCACTGGCTCTAGGAAAGAAAAACAGGGCAGATGCGGCCCACCTCAAGCTCTGGTCCTTTCTCTTCTTACAGAGGTCCTCCAAAGGTGTGGCTCCAGTTTGAGCTCAACCTTTCTGAGAATGTTCATTCACACTTGGAGGGGGCAAGCATGTTTTGTAGGAAACATACTGGCTTTGGATCAGATAGCTCTGAAGCTGAATAATGGTTTCACTATTTTGAAGCTTCATCTTGGGCAACTTACTTAGCTACTCTGAGCCTAAATTTTCTGTCAGATGGTTCTGAATATTAGCTCCCACTACTGTTATGGAAGTAGCATGTATATCACTTGAGGATATCATTCCATAAGCCATGTACACTGTACAAGACATCAGGAACATCCTCTCCTGTAAGCCTTGGCTCAAACACTCTACCCTCTGAGAATTCCTACATGACAGCCCCACCGCACTGATTATCCCCCTGGCTTTCAATGGTGCTATTCTAAAGGCCATTCTGTGAGTTGGTCAAGAGAAAAGAGGAAGGGTACCAGGTTTCAGAACTGGCACTCCCATCACCCCCCCTCCCCCAGCCTTGGATACTCACTAAGGTCCAGCTTTCTCATCAACAAACCCTGCTGTGCCAGCCCACAGGGATGCTATGATGAAAAAAAGAGTCTCTACACTTGAGCAGAGACTACAGGCAGACTATCCAGATTCAAAAGCACCTCAAGGTCCTTTAAATCTACGCAAAGGAAAAGGGTATCATTCTCTCATGCTACAACTGTTCCTAAAGTCACCTTCCCCAAAAAGGTCCTACCCAATTAACCTGCCAGTGTAGATGAAGGTTTTTATAAAGCTATGCTTGCCCTTGGCATAATACCATGCTTAAACTATAATTTTCAGCTTTGTAATAAGTCACATACATTTTACTTTCACAACAAGATACATATGGATAAGCACACAGGTTCCAGAATCAGACCTGAGTTCCAATTCTGATTGGAGATATTAAGCAATCATGAAGTCTCAGAGTCCTTATCTATAAAACAAAGTTACTTGTAGCAAAAATCTCACAGGGCTGTTTTGAGTACTAAATGTGATAATACTGTGGGTTCAACACAGTGCAAAGCACACAGAAAGTACTCAATACACATAGTCATTCTTTTACCAAAGAATATGCTCCTTTCTTTCATGAACCTCAGTAATTAGAGCTGAGCCCTCCCTGAGTGTGACTAACGTTCCCCCTTTAACTCACTCATTTGTTTATGGGGGCCCCTAAGAGCTATCTTTCTTCATACTACACCTATCCCTAAACAGGGCTCCTGACTACTCCCCGAACATGCCAGGTATCTCTCATCTTTGTTCAGTTTCCATTCACCCAGAAATACATACTCATCCACCTGACCCCACCTCCACCCCTATATATCTCCGCATGTCTAAATCAGACCCACCTTTCACCTTTTTCAAGAGGCCTTTCCTGATTTACTTTCACCACCCTCCCTTCCTCTCACCAACAACATACACACACAGCTAAATGTGACTTTTCTTCCTGGTACGTTCTGTTACCCTCCCTCACTTTCATTCTTATTAGAACCACTCTCACCCACCTTGCTATCTAACAGAGGGCCTCTGAGTACTAAATAAACATGTAAAATTGACACTGCACAAAACAAAAGCAGTGGAGAGATTTGTGGTTCTTAACATAATAATGTTTTCTGAACAGCTCTTATCCCTTGATGTTCACAAACTGGCTCAGACCAGCAAGATCCTCATGCTAGCTTCAGGGATCTGGCCAACCTGAGACAACAGTCCTGATAATTCTGGGACACAGGGCAAACTGCACAGCTGACCCGATCTTCAGAGGTTTGTGTTGTTTCCCTGCCTCCCAGGGGTTCTAGAAAGAAAGCAATTTCAGAGATGAAGCATCTAAAGCTCTTTGGATACAACGTACTATGCACATGAAGTACTTCTATGAAATTAAAAAGCTTGGGAGAAAGCCCATCTCTGGGTCTTAGGTTCTTCTTAAAGAAAGCTCTGAACTACCTTGAGCTCTACCATCCTAGCTCTATAAATAGTGAATCTGTACTCCTATAATTACTAAAACACAAAATCTCCAAATACACCCAGTAGCATGACACAATGATATTAGTAAATACTTCCTCACACAAACCTAAATTCTTCCCACTGCAAAGCAAATCTAGTAGCTGTTAGTATTTGCATTGCACTTGTTTACAAAACATGTTCACATATATGATATCATTTAATCCTCACACTCACCCCCGAGATGTAGAAATTAGCATTATTCCTATTTACAGATGAAGCAAATGGAGCTTAGGGACACTCACTGACTTATCCAAGATCACACAGCTAATAAGGCCAGAGTTATAACTTGAGGCAATTATTTCCCTACAGCACATTGGATTTTTATATTTTGACTGACTACAAATTCTGACTCTTAACCTCTCCTAGATAATTCAGAAATCCCCCTAGTCCACAAGTGAATTTGCTCAGCCAATATTCCTTTCTGCCTCACCACCTTCTCCCTACCCTCTGCCATCAAGACCCCACATAGGGAATCCCCTGGCGGTCCAGTGGTTAGGGCTTCACGCTTCCACTGCAGGGGGCATGGGTTCGATACCTGGTCAGGGAACTAAGATCCCCCATGCCGCACAGTGCGGCCCAAAAAAAAAAAAAAAAAAAAAAAAAAAAACCACAACAAATAAATAAAACAAACAAAACACCCACATAAAGAGTGGTGTTCAGATATTAGATAAAGAGCACCCCAGAATCAACTGCCCGTTTTAACTTAGATTCACCACTAGGTGGAGGTAATCTCAACAATCCAAGAAGTTCATGGGCTAGCTCGTTGGGAAAGAGAGAACAGTGGGGGCAGATTTCAAACTAGCTCAATACTGTGCTCTAGAGCCCGCGAGCCACAACTGCTGAGCCCGCATGCCACAACTACTGAACCCTGCGCGCCTAGAGCCCGTGCTCTGCAACGAGAAGCCACCGAAATGAGAAGCCCACGCACAGTAACGAAGAGTAGCCCCCGCTCGCCACAACTTGAGAAAGGCCGTGCGCAGCAACGAAGACCCAACGCAGCCAAAAATAAATAATAAAATATAGAAATTTATTTTTTTTTAAAAGTAGCTCAATAAATTGTCTAAAAGAAGAAACAGATAGCTCGATACGGGCACAAGTTTCCCCACTTTTGTGAGGGTATGCCCCAATACCCAATAGCCCACTATCAGGGAGTTAAGAATTTTCAGTTCAGAGCTTATGGCTCAAAAGCACTGAACATTTGCAAAACCACACAGGTACTCTGCTCCAGTTCCTGCCTCTGAGAAGACTGGTCACATGACTGCATCAACTACAGCTAAACCACAAACCAAGACACAGAAGCTAAGACCCTATCCAATCAAATATTAATACATCAGTATGGGGCTAATACAACGAAGCAACTATCTGTTTAATCAGTCAGACTTCAAAAAAAAAATATCAATCCACCTGGAACTATACTCACTGACAAGAAAGAGGAGGAAATAAAGCCACATAACACTGGCTCACACCCTGCCCAAAGGTCTGACAAATAACCAGGGTGTGTGTGGCGTTGGGGATCTGCAGCAGAGAAACAAAGTGACCTTGTTTTTAACTTAGCAAGAGATTTCATCTCCTAGAAGTCCAATTTAGTCTGCTGGAATAACTTCAATTTCATACTCATTTCTAGCACTAACTTACACTTTGGAATTTGGACCTGTGTACTCCCTGCAGATGAATTAGAATATTCCTGGACGAGTGAAAAGGATATCCATCTCCAGTGAAATCTGTATAGTACACTTGTCTTGAAGTTACCAGGGAAATACAGCCTTCCTCTACATTCTAGCTTTGGCTTAGAAAACCTTAGCTGAACTCTACAACTCAAATACCTGTCCCCTTCTCAAATTGCTGCCTAAGTAATTTAATTACTTAGGTGACTGCCCAAACTATCTCAGTGCCAGTCCAATAAGACTATATGACTATGAATTTTGTAAACCCTCTTTCTGATTAAGGGTAAGAACTGAACGCTGGTTTGGAAAACCTCGTCCTCAAAGGAAAAATGCTGTAAAGATTTGGAGACCAAAATTACTCTAAAATTCATGTCAGACATAAATGAAACCTTAAGAGATCATGTAGTGCCACAGTTTTCAAACCTGGGGGTATATTAAAATATCTGATGAGCTTTAAAGAAGTGATGCTCTGGGCTTCCCTGGTGGCGCAGTGGTTGGGAGTCCGCCTGCCGATGCAGGGGACGCGGGTTCGTGCCCCGGTCCGGGAAGATCCCACATGCCACAGAGCGGCTAGGCCCGTGAGCCACGGCCGCTGAGCCTGCGTGTCCGGAGCCTGTGCTCCGCAACGGGAGAGGCCACGACAGTGAGAGGCCCGAGTAACGCAAAAAAAAAAAAAAAAAAAAAAAAAAAAAAAAAAAAAAGTGATGCTCCTACAAAGAATACTTTGAAAAAAATTGTGATGCCCAGACCCTATCTCCATTATTTTCCTTTTTTTAAATGAGCTCAAACCTATTTTTGAATTTACTAAATATGAGGGAATGAATGTATGAGTGGCAGACTTTGGGCTTGGCTATGTTGAATCCTCTGGGCAATGGAACGTGAGAAATTTCAAATGTGCTTGACCTCGTACCCCCTTTGGCTCACCACATGAAGTCCTCTCAGGAAGGCACTGCTCTCTGGAGCCAGGCTCCAGAATGAGAAACATGAAGCCAACCTGAGCCTAATCTGAAGCCTGGAGGTAAAGCCCAACTGACCCCTCAGCGAGAAAAATAAATGCTTGGAGTAAGCCGCTTGAGTGTTAGGGTGGTTTGTAATGCGACATTACTGTAGCAATAGCTAATAAAATGGTTTTTAAAAAAAGAGGAGGGGCTCTTCAGAAAAAACTCAAAGTAATACATAAAGTATTGTAACAGCCTTGGAAAGAAAATATTAAGATGAGGTCTTCTGTTGAGCTATGTAGTTAAATCACCATGCTCTGAAGTTCGGGGAACCTGGGTAAGTCTTACAGAAAACACTGAGAGCTAAATTAGGAATGTGATTTAAAGATGCTCCCCTCACATATTATTCAGATACACTAACCATGAAGAGCTCAGCCCTTTCTGAAAGATAATGGAGTTGCTACTTCTTGGTGAAATACCATCCCTTCCCCAGACTGCTATATACCAAATTTGCAGTGTATGTTAGCTGTACCCAATGGAGGCTAAGTTCCAAACCTCAAGAAGCAGGGTCCTTGTATACCAGTTTCTTAGCACTCAGCACCCCAATAACCACTAACAACATCAAAATGCGAGAAGGAAAAAAAGAAAATAGTCCAAACCTAATAATGAAGAAAAAGTATTATTTTATCCATTCTATGAAGGTATTATGAAGATACCAATAAGACACCAATGATTTAACAACAGCTTTTCGGAACCAAAAAAAAAAAAAAGCACCACTACATTAAATGTATACACAAATTTTAAGAGGTATTCTGATTATACTATGAAAATGAGCCCCCCAAAAAAGGAAAAATTCACCTCAGAATAAAGGAAATATTGCAATCATTTCTTAGATTCCACAATCAATCCTCTCTTCCACTTAGAATATATTCCCTCTACTGGCATAAAATCCAACTGAAAGGGAATTCCCTGGCAGTCCAGTGGTTAGAGCCTGGCTTTTTCACTGTTGGGGGCCTGGGTTTGATCCCTGGTCGGGGAACTAAGATCCCACAAGCCACATGGCGCAGCCAAAAAGAAAAAAAAAGAAAATCCAGCTCAAAGGATGCCTATTTCTAAGACCTTCAGTAAAACAAACAGTGATGTACTGGTGTTGTATTAGCCTAGATACTGTAAATTTTGCCATAAGCTAAGTCTGCTAAGGCCTGTTTCAAAATAGCACTTTTCCAATCTCTAGATCACACTCCCTGGGCAGTATCACTCACTAAGCCAAAGATAACAGACAAGTTTGTTAAATCAAAGAGAAAACAATATTTAAACAGAAAACAATGTTAGCTTCATCCATTTGCCACCCATGTTCATCTGATATGTGTAAGTCAAACTGAAATATTTAATTAAAAAACGTTAGCTTCAATCAATCCTCTTGTCACCATTGTTCTTCTGACGTGTGGATAATTCATCAACACAACCATGTAACCTGCTTTATTTCATTTATTCATTCTTGAAAACATGTACCCATCCAATGACTTTTTTTTTTTTTTTTTTTTTTTTTGCGGTACGTGGGCCTCTCACTGTTGTGGCCTCTCCCGCTGCAGAGCACAGGCTCCGGACGCACAGGCTCAGCGGCCATGGCTCACGGGCCCAGCCGCTGAGCGGCATGTGGGATCCTCCCGGACCGGGGCACGAACCCGTGTCCCCTGCATCGGCAGGCGGGCCCCCAACCACTGCGCCATCAGGGAAGCCCCCAATGACTATTTTTAGAGCCATTTCTTATGTGTCAAACGCTGCTCTAGGCCAGGGCTACAGCAATAATCAGGATGGACCTATATGCCACTGTACTAAGAACTAGGGATACACATACACAGTTTCTGCTCCCCTCAGTCTCATAACATGATCCAGGTGTCTCTCCCTGGTATGGTCAACAAGGAATAAGATACACTGGTTAAAACAGCAAAGGTTAGATTTGCCTTTTCCTAACCCATTCCCTACCAGCCCAGCTTAGTTCTAGCACAGTATGGAATCAAGTCAAACATGACTCCATATAGAAAACTATCAAAATGAGGCTATACACTGTATCAACCTTATTAACTGGATTAACAGTCCTTAGTTTCTAAGACTCTCATACAGAGTAGTATAATGCCCTTAAGGGAAATGAATCATTCTTGTCACCTACAGGAAATGTGTCCCATATTCAGATTCAAAGCACAGAATCTGGAATCTTATAGAAGCAGTTTGAGGTTAACAACGTAGGAGCAGTGGTTCTCAAACTTGGCTGCATAATGTAAATACCTGGAAAGCTTTTAAAATAACGCACTGCTCAAGCTCCACTCTACTAAAGCAGCAAAGTTTGAAAACCACTGATACAGAAAACTTGGAGAAAAATGGCTGCTTTCCAACTGATGGATGGATTTGGAAGTATGCTGCCATTTCCTTCCAAATACATGAGCAGTGAGCTTCCAGAACACTTCTTCACTAAGAACTGTTATAAACCCACTTGGTATTAAAGAGGAGTCTGTAGGTTACCTGCCAAACTTAGGGGAGAAGGCACAAACCTGAATGTGAGGGGGAAAAAAATCTCAAACTGAATTCCACAAAACAAAGTACATTAAATCTTTATGCTCTAAATCCTTATCTTGAAATCTGTTAGAAATTGATGTCATTAAGAGTCAAGTTCCCATTCCTAAATATCTAAAAATTAAGAGGCGGAGGGAAAATAACAATCCCCAGGCTGACTTGTAATGGGTTTTTTTGTTTGTTTGTTTAATACATCTGAAAAGAATGCATATACAAAGAATTCAGACATGAGAAAGCATTGGTTCAACACTAATGAAATCTACAAGAAGTAGGATTTGGGGAAGGTGGGGAAGATTACCTAACATTTTTAAGACTTGGAAACTGCAACCAAAATAAGCTGATAAAATCCCTATTAACACTTATGAAGAGTCTTCATAAGACTCTCCCCAGGATTTTTATTAAACTAGAGAGCCTCACCTGGCTGCTCTAGGGTTCCTCATATGCAAAACAGAAATAAGGGGATTCCCCTGACTGGTCCCCATGTTGTTAAATGTTCTCCCCACCCCCACCCTACCCCACCCCACCCCCAGCTTCTTAATGAAGCAGGTCTCCATCCTCATAACTTGAAAGAGGATGTGAATCATCCCATAGACATCTGTCTTCTAGCACCACCCCTCGGATTTCCTCTATATACCAGCTCTTCAGCTGTGTTCTAGGAACACTGTATCATACACTATTAAGCTGCACATCTATGCTAAGCATATTAAGACAATGACTGACAGGGAAAAAAAATGTTTTTTAATTACGTACTCCATTTGGTGTATTTCAAAAGGTGCAATACTTTTTTTCATTTATCAGTGAAAGAAGTTAGAAATTAACTTCAAAAAAAATCAGCAAATGGCAAACAAATTTCCTTGAGAGTCACAGTCACATATATAGTGCATCCTAGAAAAGAGGAGGGGCAAGACAGGTTCCACCCACTTTCATGAGTTTCATCAAATACTGGACCTACTCAAGGGTGGAGAGAAAAGGCAACTTTCAAAAAGGAGTATATTATTAAATGAGGCGTTTACTATACTCCTTCCTAAGAGCACCAGGTGGGGAACACGTTTTCTAAACTAGATCTAGGAAGTGGAATGTGGAATCAATCTATCCTCCTCCCCTTAAGGGCTGTCCAATGGTTAATGAATTAAAAAAAACATGACTAAATAAAAACAAATCCCACACACACTCTCCCGCCCCCCAAAAAAAAGAAAAGAAAAAAAATAACTAGATATCCCAGATTACTCGCCAGAGTGGAACCCGGAAACAGCTTCAACAACCAAATTAGTCTGTTACAGAGTCATCACAAGCATGCCTTGCTTTTAAACAAAAAAAATAATAATTTTTTTGAAACAACAAAACAAAAACTAGTACTGATCACTTTTCTGACAATACACAATTACTCAAAATTAACTAGTACTGAGAGGGGGAAGGGGGCCATACCTATGGGCCTTGTCTCACACGAGTGCATGTGGGTAGGTGCAGGGCATTTGTCATTATTGCAAAAACGAATTTTAATTTTTAATCTTTAGTTTGATTTAAACATTGCTTTTAGTATGATGCCGACACCAGCTGTGCAGAAAGGGCTCTGGAGAGACGTTCATAGCAGCACACACCTGCGGCTCTTCTTCGGTTCTGGAGGCTCCAGGGCAGCCAATATTGCTTCGTCAAATACATTCTTTAGGCCTTTCTGAAAAGGGGTAGAAAGAAAAAAATGGGCAGTCTGATATTCAGTATAATACAGTTGAAGATCAAATTTAAAACATTCAAAGCCTCAGGAGTTGGCAAATAATGAAACGTTAAAAACAACCCTGAATCTCAACACAATCATCTCACTTCACCAAGTTCTGTCCAGGCAGGGCACTGGACGGATCCAGCAGTTCAGGAGGAGAGGAGCAGATACTCGTGAGTGAGACAGTGGTCCTTCGAGAAAGCTGTTTGCAGACCAATGTATGTCACAAGAAGCCAACAAGCACATGTCATTTGCTCATTCAGTATGAGTTTTGTAATATGCTGCTGAAACATTTTACATAAAAACAAGTAAGCAGCTCTGCATTCAAATGAAACAGCTGGATATGGAACAGGACTGAGAGGTTGGGCACCGGGCAGTGGCATCCTTATTATATGGAAGGCGCAGGCAAAGATGGAGAGAGCGATTACAGTAGCTGCATCAAAGACAGTCACTCTAAACTCCCTTTATCCCACCCATGAGAGCCAAGGGGATTCAAGGAAGCAAAAATGTGGGTACCTGATACATATGTAAAACTAGAGCCAGTCAGTGCAACAGGAATAAAGTTTCATCAAGCATTTATACAAACAATTGTATATTTTTAATTTCAAAATTTGAAGGTAACCATAATTGTATGTTTCCCTCACAACAATAAAATCAGAAGCAGGAAAATATAAAGATGGCAGCTTTACATCTCAACATTAACAAACCTTAAGTCAACTGTTAAAATGGATGCTACTCTTAAAAGATAATGTAACAAATGATCTCATAAAGCAGTAGCAGGTACATCAATTATCTTTCCCACCCAGACTGACAAATACTCCACTACAGCACAGACGGCCAAAGCAACAGCAACACAAAGTTTCACCACACAAAGGAAACCAGAAAAGAACCCTCCCTTCCCCATTACACTGTACTAGGAGGTCACCCTTTTCCATAAAGTTTGTCATGCAATTACAGTTAACAGTTGATCGTTAAGAGTAAAATGATGTTTGTGTTATTTTCTCCATCTAGAACTAAGATCTAGAAGTGTTAAACTCTTCTTATTTTCTCCAAGAGGACATTCTTAATGCCAGACCAAGTTCCCTTTTGCAATAGTAATCCAAACCAAACAGCTCTGAGCATCAGGCAACTCAAGCAGCAGAAAGTTAAACAAGTCCAACTTGACTACTGAGCACAAAAAATATTCTATAAGATATTGCATTCTTAATCAAAAACTAATACAGAGGTTGCTCTAAGGTGGTGAGTAAAAAGACGCAGAGGCTTTCAAACAGGATGGTTTTATTCCTTTGTTTTTAAACGATCTTTCTACAGTAGTGGGACAGGAAGCAGCAGCAAAGAGGGGAAGGAGAAAACAGTTTAGAATATACAGCACTTCCTTTTGGGTTGAGTTTCCGGAGGCTCGAGGGCAGCTAGGATAGCCTCATCAAACACATTCTTCAGACCTCTCTACAAGACAGAGGGGAGGAGAGAGAATAGCAGCCAGGTTAGAGGATTAGAAAGACCAGCAGATACAACAGCAGTCTGGATTAAATGGGCTGAATTCACAGAAGCAGTGTGCGTTAAGAAAAATAACTGCCAGAAAGCTAGATCTTAAGCCTGTTATCAAGACAGTAAATAACAGAACAAACGTCTTACCTCAAAAAAGGTTAACTGAGCAAGAAAACAATTTTTGTGAAAATGCCACATGTTGACTTCTATAACAATCACACTTTGAAATCTAAATTACAACATTTTAATGAAAATAATGCCAGAGGAGATGAATGGATATGTAAGCACAAGATACATGCAGCGAATAATTAGGCCTTGCAGAATTCCCTAGTACTTCTAATGATAAGAATGGCACACATATTTTGGAACTACACCTATTACAATTTCAGGCTTCTGTGAATTCATCCCCTGAATAACTGAAGGACACAAATAGCAGGCTAACAGGCATGCTACATGTTTCTAGATTCAATGACATATCTGGATGGGATTAATCAGGATTTCAGAGTAAACCAGTTTCCCAGAACAAAAGGTTCAGACACTTAGAAAAAGTGTTAATTGTTCAGCAGTACCAACTGGGAGAAATTTAAACAACAGACTCTAGAAACAGCATACACCTCAGTTATTCAGTAATGTTATTAGAGCAAGTAACCACCACCCAATAGGAAAACAAAGAACGGGGTCCTAGAATGAGTTTTAGCAAGCAGTCCAATGCTTTTAGATGTCCGCATGGGTATCAGAGCATAAAGCATGGAGTGAAAAACAAAGAATATTCTCAGATCTATAGGGATTAAGATGCAGAAATACACTTACACCTCAGCCAGAACTCCAGCATGACAGTGCGACTCAGTAGTACTGGTACCAGGTCTACAGACTCACCTAAACTCACCTAAATCTGAAGCCACACAGATTTACCTCCCAAAAAAGTTCCACATGTTCTTTAGGTCAGTTGGATCCCAAGTAAAACCTTCCCCCAAAGCCCCAGAGCACGGCTGCGATAACGAGAGCCAGGCCCAGACTACCCCAGCCACCCCCACCTTGCCCTCCCCCCACCACAGAAGCCTCGAGAACTGGCATTCACACATTCCACTAGGGACAAAATAAATGAGAAATAACAGTAAGCACTTGGAAAGAGGCAAAGAGGTTAAAAAGTTTCCTTCCGTCTGTGTCTGTTACAAAGCAGAAATGATGAAAGTTAAAGTTCCTCTGAAATTCCTTCTACACATCTAGGTGCAAACTCTGGTTGTCAAACATAAAAGGAAGGAGGGAAGATAGAATGAGAAATAAATTTTAGAAGGGAAAAAAGAGGAGGACGACAATCAGAAACTAGGGCATGCCTTAATAAGAAGCAAATACTTTCTTGCTTATTGACAAAGATCAATTAATCCCCTACAATACAAAACTAACCCCTGCTTTAATCACACTATCTGATTATATTAAGAGCTCAATTTTAAAGGAACCAACAAACAGAATCTGGAATCCTAAAAAATTCTAGCTCCCAAACAGTACCCAGGGACCCCATTTTCTATCTTCTCTTTTGATTTCTCCGAACTTCAAAATCTGGTAAGAAAAATGTAGTTGCTAAGACCTTTTCAAATTTCTGTTCTCTGGAAAGTGACTATATAAACCTGTTCATACTGTAAAAAACTTTATATGGAAGCATCCAATTCTCTAAAATAAGCTTCACTACAGGCCTAAAATTGGGTCCACATGGCCTACTTGCCTCCATTTCCCCCAAAAGCAACCCGTATTTAGAGAATGGGAATATGCAACAGTTATCTGACTCAAATGTTCCACACACATCCTTCTTCAATACACACACACACACACACACACACACACACACACACACACACACACACACACACACACACACACACACACACACTTTTCTGGGGATGGTATCAAAACACAAAAGCATCAGGCATTTAAAAAAATCTCAGTTAGTGCTATATGTGAGAAGATGTAAAATCTTCTCAACTTTTAGATATCTGAAATAGCAATACAACAGAACTAAAACTGCCATGGAAAACTGGGTTTGGGAGAAGAAATTAGGCCGTTAAGTCATCCTGTGAAATATCCAGCTAAGAACAAAAATTTTATCTTTACACATCCAACCCAGGGCTAAACTGGAGATTATTAAATTATGTCTACACACTACATACTAAATACCTAGTACATGTATAATATGTAACTATATATGCTATTTACCTTAGTATACACATCATCAAGAACCCAAGTGTTTTTCTTCAAACTTAATAAAAAAGAAAAATTACCTGAAAAAGTAGCATGAGAAATATGTGAATTTCATGTAATTGTAAGAAATCTCCACCCTTCAGTCTTGCCTTATTTTAATTAGGCGTGTTTGCTCATTGTTCAAATGTCAATGTAGAATAAAAGAGTTCTGTGCTAATCAATTACATAATATTTTCCTTTGGTCCCCAAAACAGTACTCAAGAGGGGAGAACTGGTTGGCGATACCATGAAGGTAGAGAAAATGAAATCACACAGGTCAGTTATAACTCTCACTCTAAATACCCTAACACTGCTCCCTGTCCTCAGAATCTGAAGTTTCCCATCAAACTATGAGAAGAGTTCCAATTAAATCGTTCAGAAAGAAGAGAGGACTGCATAAAGAAGGAACACCTCCAAAAACATAAGAATAGAGACACTATATAAAGGTATGCTTGAGAAATGGCTTAGGTAGCTTTCTCTGACATGAAAGTCTCAAAGATTACAACCAATTCCCTATCCCAGTTGAATTACCCCAGAAACAGTATAGCATCAATTATCAGTACTGATAAAAAAATCAGATTTATTTAGATGAAATTTTAAGTTGGGGGGGAGGGAGGGGAATCATTCACAGACTCTTGTAAATTTGTGCTAATCTGGACCTTTCCGTTAATTTTTGTTTTTAACACAATCCCTGACCACTACAAATGATTCAGTAAAATGTGGGAGCTCACCAACACAAGAGCTTTATTTAGAGACTAATAATTTTCTCCATAAAAACAGAGACCTCTAACAAAAGAATATATACTGTGAAGCTGGTCACAGTCTTCCTGGGCAGCTTTCTTGAGCACTGCAGACCGCTGTCAGAAATAAGCCCTGAACCCTAATGCTGCTCAAAACCACTCCACTGTAAATAAACGTGGGGTTCCACACAGTCCTCACCTGTGTAAGTGCAGAACACTCCACATACTTGACAGCCTTCAGGTCACGGGCCAGTTTTTCAGCAGTCTCTGGGGTGATAGGCTTCTGTTTATTCTTGGCAAGTTTCTCAATAGTAGAGGGGTCATCTCTGAGATCAATCTGGGTCCCAACAAGCAAGAAAGGAGTCTTTGGACAGTGGTGAGTTATCTCAGGCACCCACTAGAGAAAAGATATTTTAAAAAATACACCTGCATTAATCCACAAGCCTCCAAAGCTACTTACAATCAACAGAAGTTCTATGACAACCTTTTTTTCAGGGCAAGAATATCTGACTAACTCACCTTTTCTTTCACATTTTCGAATGAGGATGGAGAGACCACTGAAAAACAGACTAGAAATACATCTGTTTGTGGATAACTCAGCGGTCGTAATCTGTCATAATCCTCTTGCCCTAAGGGGAAAAAAAACTGGAGAAATCAGCAACTGAATCTGGGTGCCCTCATAGCATTAAAATCACAAATCAGTCAACAGATTAAGCATGCAGCTAACAGCACACTTATCATTAATAAGAAGGCAACTTATTTAACAAAATATATGGCTTTGTAATAGAATATTTGAGCAATATTCTCACTCAGCTAATTCTAGTTAAGAGGTACAAACTATCAGTTATAAAATAAATAAGTCACAGGGATGTAATGTACAGCACAGGAAATACGGTCAATAATATTATAATAACTTTGTATGATGTGTAATATATAAAAATATCAAATAACTATGTTATACACCTGAAACTAATATCATATTGTAAGCCAACTACACATCAGTAAAGAAAAACAAAACCAAAAACCAAAAAATAATTTCAGGTCTTTAGAACAGCAATGAATTTGTTATGTATTAATTATTTGCTTTGTTACTGATTTGTAGTTTTCAATCTTTGTGTCTACTAGCAACCAAACGATAATGTAACAAAAATAAACTGTTGCTACAGAAATAATTAAAAATCAAATCTACTCAGATCTGATTAAGAAACAATCACAGTTGGGCTTCCCTGGTGGCACAGTGGTTGGGGGTCCGCCTGCCGATGCAGGGGACATGGGTTCGTGCCCCGGGAGGATCCCATGTGCCACGGAGCGGCTGGGCCTGTGAGCCATGGCCGCTGGGCCTGCGCGTCGGGAGCCTGTGCTCCGCAGCGGGAGAGGCCACAGCAGTGAGAGGCCTGTGTACCGCAAAAAAAAAAAAAAAGAAAAGAACCAATCACAGTGAAACTATCTAAGGGAAGAAAAATCTCAATGAAACCCAGCTGACAAAATCCACTGCCCATGACTACCAAAGCAGGTTCACATGTTTAGTTAATGTGTACATGTAAGACCAGTACCTGAAACTGAAAACACATAGAAAAAAATTCAACAAGAATCAATGGATGCTAAATCAATATGGAGGAAACTCTGGTGCAAAAGAGAGTATTTGTATGGTCTTAAAGATTATTAATAAACCACAAGGGGAAGAACATAACTATATTGTGAAGAAACAACATCACCTTGACTGAGTGATCAAGATTGTCATCACCAATGAGTGGCAGATGAGTATCATATGCCTCTACATTTATATCTTGAGAAAGACATCACTAAGGTAGTATTCCAACCGAAATAGCATAACTTGTATCTAATCATGAGGAAAGAGACCAAACCCAAAATGAAGAACATTTTTATAAGGGGAGGAGGGAGAGAGGATTCCTGGGCCAGTATTCAATAAAAACATCATGAAAGACCAAAAAAAAAAGGGGGGGGGCAGGAGGGCTGAAGAACTGATCCAAATTACAAGAAACTAAAGAGACATGACAATTAAATGCAGTACATGGTCCTATACTAAAAGCAGAAAAAACTGGACTTGGATCAACTGATAAAACTGGAATATAGATGTTAGATTAGAGTATGGTATCAATGCTAAATTACCTTAAGTTGATTACCATTATACAAAAATGTCTCTGTTCTTAGGAAATACATACTTATTCAAGGCTAAATGGCAACTTACTCTCAAATAGTTCAGGGGGAAAAAATTATGTATAAATATGTTGAAAGAGAAAAATACAGCAAATAAGGAAAAAAATTAACAACTGGTAAATTTGGTTAAAGGATGTATGTGGGCTCCTGATACTATTTTTGCAACCGTTCTGTAGGTTTGAAATTATTTCCAGATAAAAAGTGTTTTAAAATATCCCTACACATTTCCAAAACTGTGAAGGGAAGGGAAGAGTTACAGAGGAAGGATTTATCAGTCCAATTTCAAAACTGAGCTACAACAATCCTATGTATTAAAAGAATAGCCCTAAAAAACAAACAAACAAACAGAAAAAAAGAAAAAGGGAATTCCCTGGTGGTCCAGTGGTTGGGACTCTGCACTTTCACTGCAGAGGGAACAGGTTCAATCCCTGGTAAGGGAACTAGGATCCCGCATGCCGCACAGCCAAAAAAAAAAAAAAAAAAAAAAAACCAAAAAACAAACAAATACAAGAATAGGTAAGTACTTAATGACACTGAACCGTATGCTAAAAATGGTTAAAATGGTAAACTTTGTGTTACATTATTTTACCACAATAAAAAATAACTTTAAGGGGAAAAAAGGAAAGTTAAATATTTTGTATGCCAGTGATTGTTTGGTTTTGTTTTGTTTTTGCCAGCACTGAGAGAGAATACAAGAATTCAGGGTAGCTATCAAAACATGATTAAAGATGTCACTCTTACTGCCACTTAAATAACACATCATAAGTAGACAATAAAGGTATTGTCAGGATAATACTCTATGGAAAGTGAATAAAGGTTGAAGGAGAAGTCAAAATAGCAGATATTACAAAACAATAAAACTACCATCAGTGGCTCTAGCATTTACTGAATACTTAATATAGCAATATGCTAGGGTTAGAATCAAAGGAATTCAAAGGTACGCACTAAGATGTGTAACTCTCACTTCTTAAATTATTAATATAATGTACAACTGTAGACATAGAAGGGGTTTGGAAAGGAAAGAATGGGGAAAACAAAATCAGCCAAACTCTAACAATTGTCTCAAACTGCCTGAGCTCTAACACGAGCTGGAGCTTTGAGGCATCACAACCAAAGCTCCAATAAAACAACAAAACAAAAAGTAAATGTAGAAAATAAGACAACAAAACAGTTAACCAAGCTGTGTGAAAAGTACAGACGTTCACACACCTTTTCTTAGCCCTAGACCCTATTCAAATGGAATATATTTCACAAAAATTAAGTCTGGCATACTAGAAAAGGCTTCATTTTTAGTCATTCAGCCCCTGCATCAAAAACAGATCCAAGTCTGTATTCCTGAGCACCACTAGGGGCATCTAAATAAATGCCCAATGTTTTACATGCAACCAACCTTCTATTCAGATGGACTGGTGACAGAAAACAAATATAGCCATTCTTTTTTAACACTAGATCCAAAGCAGTACTGGTCTGTCCATATACTTGCAATGAACAAGGCCCCAAAGCTATACATCTTCTCCTTTCCCAAGGAGAAAAAAAGTAAAATTGTTCGATAAACAAAAAGTAGGCTACCTTACATCTCCATCTGCTCTAAGTGCTACATTTAAGAAAACAGAATGAGTACGATCCCTTACATGAGCAAGATTCTTCAATATCCAAGCATAATTTATCCAGCTAAAATCTATCCTCTAAGTATGAGGCGGCACTATCATTTAACATACTTTAAGGTACACAACATGATCAAGAAAACTTCACTCTACTGTGTAAGACAGGTTTTGACTACAAGTCTTAAATTATATCTACTCTAACAGTACACCAGCTCATCACTTAACTTCTAATACTTGACAAAAAGCAATGATACATCTCATGAGTTGCTGGTTTTTTTCCTTCCTCACAATCTCATATTCAGAATTTGAATTCAAGAGGAACTAAGTCAGTTTGAACTGAGGGCTCTGGTCCATATGAATAATCTGAAATGGTCTCATGGTATGAAAAGTAAGAATACTGCTAAAAAACAACACTTTCAGAGAATTCCAGTAGGACATTATAAACCCAAGAAGACAAATTAAACATTTCACAGAATTTACCACTACAAATTAAAACCTAAACATTTTTTCTACAACCAAGTACTCAAAATTTAATGGCACTTAGTGATCCCTGCTTCCTCTGTGCTACGGAACTTACTCCTAAATAATTCCATACCTTTTATATCATAAAAGAAGAAGAAAAAAAATCCAAAAATAAATGGGACACTCTGGAACCTGAGATTCCTACCATTATATGTATAACATCTGTAAAAATCTATACTATTGCATGTTAATGCAGAATTTACTGAAGATTCAAATCTTAGTCGTACCGCCTTTGGAAGGTTCTACAGTAGCACTAAACTAGAGACCAAAGCAGCTATAAATATCTCTATGGAGAGCGCTGTCATTCCTGATAATGTAATTGATCAGTAACTGCAGAAGGTTGCCAGATACTAGAAAACACCTCAATGAAAGGAGTTTATTTTTCAAAAACAAAACAAACAAAAAACAGAATCAGCTAAACCAGGTCAAAGTGCACCACTACGACTTGTTCTGAATATTCTTCTTCTGCTAAGGAAGAGAATGATATTAGCTGTACACCAAACACATTCCAGTCCCTGTGCTGGGGTTTTTTTAATAGTGAAGTGTGTGAATCATAAATACACAGCTCCTGAGTTTTTACATACGTATACACTTTATTAAACTATCACTAAATCTTCACAACACCTCTAAAAGGAAAATATTTTAAACATTTTATATATCAAGGTAATTAAGCCCCACACAGTTAAGCAACTTGTCAACTATCTAGCTAACTGCTCTATCTAGCATCAAAGTCCAACCTTTCTCTTATTTATTACCACGGTTAAGTCCAGAATGATTGACTGTGACAATGATTAAAATGTAAAAATGAAGCTAGCTTTTGAAAATTGAACCTAAGAAAACAATTAAGACTATATATCAATAAAATAAATGAGAATGGGGAAAAACAAATTTAATGTAAACATAAATGAACCCAACTGTATTCCAAATAACACAGCCACACTTTCGGTGGGGGGGGATAACAAGTCCAAGTAACTTTTGAACAAGGAACTTTGTATGCTATTAGACCAAAGAAAAAAATTACTGCAAACAAATCTTGAACTCTTCTTACATATTTGTTTTTCACAGTGGTATGGTATTGCAATTCTGAAACTATTTTGTGTGTATTGCAGGACTGAAAACAGGTACATCTTTTGGGGAAACTAGCTTCTAACTACAGAAGAAATGGAGATGAAAAATATGGAATTGGTGAGGGCAAAGAAGACTGCCTGAGTTGGACTAAATTGGAGGTATCAACAAAAACTCATTATCCAGAATAAACGTGTTAATATTTTCTTCCCTAGTTGAATGAATGATATTCAGGACAAGTCACTGTGGTGCAGAACAAATCACTAGCATGTTACAACTGTTTTGCTGTCTTATCTCTGTCCACACCTCTGTAGCAATGAGCATATCTAGCACCTAGATTCCCATTTTGCAACAACTGTAGGAAAAATTGATTCAGGCAAGAATTGTCAATGGTTATTAAATCTAGAGGGGGTGCTATTTAATGACAACAGAATATTTACACCATTTTAATGTATGTCCTCACAAATTAATTATTAATTATAAAAGGAAAAATTCTAAACATATAGTAGGAAAACTGGACAACACCTTAATCAAGTGATCAAAATTACTTTTACCAAAAGGTGATACTCTGAGATGGACGTAACATTACTGATCTGGTATTCTAACCAAATATGCAATATCCTGAATCTACTCATGAGGAAATGGACAACCTCAAACTGAGAAACATTCTGTAAAATAAGTGGCCTGTTTCCTCAAAAAAAATGCCAATACCATAAAAGGCTGAGGTTCCATACTAAAGGATACTAACCAAAGAGAGTGACAACTACATGCAATATGTGATCCTAGGTCAGAACCTATACAAGAAAAATTGCTCTAAGGGACAATATTAGGACAACTGACAAAATTAGAGAGTTGACTACAGGTTAAAGTTTAAAATGTTATATATAATGTCAAATTTCCTAAATTTGATGTGCACTGTAAGAGAATATCCTTGCTCTTAAGAAGTATACAGTGAAGCATTAAGAAACAAAAGGGCATGATGTATGCAACCTAACTCTCTAATGGTGTAGAAATAAAAGCAATATGCATATAGAGCTGGAGAATGTCACAAAAGGTTAAGAATTGGTGAACCTGGTAAGGAGTTCTTTGTATTAGCAACTTTTCTGTAAGCCTGAAGTTAAATCAAGACAAAAAGTGACAAAAAAGAATGTGTGTCCAAATACTAAAATGTTTCGGTAGTAAAGATCATAATATGAAAGAAAATTGCAAACAGACCCCTATATTAATAACAAAAGAAGTTAAACAAATTGTGGTGTGAACTGCCACACAATGGACTACTGTGTAACCATGAAGACTATGACACACAAGTACAACACTGAGAGGTATCACCATGCTTTTCTTTTGAGAGATAAAGTCAGGTACAGAGAGAAGAATATCCTTTTTTTTCCTATGTATAAATACAATGAATGTATAGGAAGAGCTCTGTTTAGGACATACACTAAGATGTGATTGTCTCTGGATATACAGATGCTTTTTCATTTTCTCCTTTTGCTTATCTATATTTTGATTTTCCTGTAATAAGCAAAACCTGTGATCTCTATAATAAAGAATAAATTTTGACATAGAAAGGAATTGGTGGTGGAATTGGAATTATTCGATATGAAAAAGAGCCTATGATAAACATATTGTGAAAAAAGCTAAGTATAGAACTATATACACAATAGTAAAACATGTGCAAAGAAATAAATAAATAACTGTGGAAACTCATTAAACAAGAATTTGGGGGACTTCCCTCGTAGTCCAGAGGCTAAGACTCTGCGCTCCCAATGCAGGGGGCCCGGGTTTGATCCCTGGTCAGGGAACTAGATCCCACATGCTGCAACTAAGAGTTCGCATGCCTCAACTAAAAAGACCCCGCGAGTCACAACTAAGACCCAGCACAGCCAAATAAATTTTAAAATATTAAAAAAAAGAATTTGGTGTTGTGACCACAGGGGCAGAAATAAAGCTATGAAACAGAGGGAGAGTCCTATCTCTGGTCTTAAGCAATATTATTTTAATATATCTATAAGAGTTTCAGCCAAAGACAGAAATAGTATAAAAAGAATTCTAAACAACTATATTCAATATCTTGTAATAACCTATAATGGAAAAGAATCTGAGAAAGAAAAAAAATATATATATATATAAAACTGAATCACTTTGCAGTACACCTGATATTAACACAACATTGTAAATTAATTATACTTCAATTTTTAAAAGGTTTTAAAAAAGAATAAATAAATTAAAGAATTCAAAATAAAATAACACCATCAACAGGTTAAAAGTAACCAAACAGTTAAAGTCAGAGGCTATCTCAGTGGGGATGAAAGCTTTAGCAGAAAGAAAATTGAGTTAATGGCATGACTTGAACCAGGACTCTGAGATTAAGGCCTTTGGAGAAGGACACACAGTCTCCCTGTAGGTATGTCAAAGACAGGAGACTCAATCTGGATGCCTACAGTCCCAGGTCTCCAGTGCCTGTCAAAAAAGATCTCTGGCTTATAGCGACCTTAACCAGTTGAGGTGAAAGCTCCCCAGTTTGCCTGGTATAGTAAAATAATTTCCTTAGTGAATGTCCTTTAACCCCTAGAAAGATTCAGAATCTAATATAGAGATGAAATAAATCAACATTATTATTGTTAATTTTCAGTTACAGTTAGGAATAACCTATTCTTATTTAATACTCAGTGTCTATAATATTTAAAACAATCACCATGGGACTTTGCTGGTGGCACAATGGTTAAGAATCTGCCTGCCAATGTAAGGGACATGGGTTTGAGCCCTGGTACAGGAAGATTCCACATGTCGTGGAGCAACTAAGGCCGTGCGCCACAACTACTAAGCCTGTGCTCTAGAGCCCATGAGCCACAACTACTGAGCCCGCGTGCCATAACTACTGAAGCCTGCGTGCCTAGAGCCCATGCTCCACAATAAGAGAAGCCACTGCAATGAGAAGCCCGCGCACCGCAACGAAGAGTAGCCCCCACTCGCCGCAACTAGAGAGAGCCTGCACGCAGCAACAAAGACCCAACGCAGCCAAAAATAAATAAATAAATAAATAAATTTTTTGAAAAACTATCACCATGTTAAAGAACATGACAGATTAGTTTTCTGATTCCAATTTAAACTGTGTAATTGAGTAACTGATCTTGAGGGTTTTTTGTTGAAAATGTTAAGAATTTTATGAAAGTTGTAAATAATACTGTTTAAGATAAATTAAAACAAATACAGAAAATCATAAATTATCAGGTTTATTAAAGTTACATATGTAAAAACTTGGAAATGTTTCACTTGTCAGGTCAAGCAAACTGAACTGCTTAAAACAGAAAAGTAAATACATTAAGTTTATAAATGCAATCTGAAGTGCTAGAAGAAATTTAACAGTTGTAAATGAGGCTGACTGGGATTAAAGTCTGACCAATCCAAGTTAAATAAACCAATATTAATCAAAGGACTCTAAGCCACCTTGAGAACAATCTATCAAAACTGACTGTTTTAATAAAAGATTTAGTAAGTGTGCAACTAAATTTAAAGGCTTACCCACTCCCAAACTAAGACTATACAAAGACCTGCATACAAATGTTCATAGCACCATTATCCATCATAGCTTAAAATTAGAACCCAAACAACCAGCAACTCGTAAATGGATAAAACAAATTGTGCTATATTCATAGACTGGAATACAACTCAACAATAAAAAGAAACAAACTACTGATACACATAACATAGATGAATCTCAAACGAATTATGCTAAGTGCAAGAAGTAAAACACAAAAGGCTACAGACTGTATGGTTCCACTGATATGAAATTCTAGAAAAGCAAAATCATAGTGACAGAAAGCAGATCTGTGGTTGCCTAGGGCCAGGTCAAGGGAAGGGACTGACTATAAAGGGCAAAAGGAAACTCTTTAGGATGATGTATCTTGATTATGGTGGAGGTTACACAACTATATGGTCAGCAAAAATAATCAAACTGAACACTTAAAATGAGTGAATTCTATTGTATTATACTTCAATAAAGCTAAAAAATAAACACATTAAAACATAAAGGTTTATAAAAATAAGCTTTGAAATTTGAAAATAAAATTTAAAATTAATTTTCAACCCCAAGTAGCCATAAATTGTCTTCTCTCTGTATATAGATTGCCTCCAAGGGCACACAGAAACACAAAAAAATCCCTCAACTACCACGAAATGTAGGTCATTATCTCATTTTGTCTATCTTCCAAGTTTCCTCTAATATACCATTACTCATAATTTTTAATTCATAAAAACTTTAAAGGCCTAAAACACCATTAGAAAGCCACTGATCTCTGGGGCTTCCCTGGTGGCACAGTGGTTAAGAATCTGCCTGCCAATGCAGGGGACACAGGTTCGAGCCCTGGTCCGGGAAGATCCCACATGCCGCGGAGCAACTAAGCCCGTGCGCCACAACTACTGAGCCCGCATGCCTAGAGCCCATGCTCCACAACAAGAGAAGCCACCGCAATGAGAAGCCTGTGCACTGCAACGAAGAGTAGCCTTTGCTCGCCACAACTAGAGAAAGCCCGCACGCAGCAACAAAGATCCAACGCAGCCCAAAATAAAAATAAATAAAAAATAAATAACTTTATTAAAAAAAAAAAGCCACTGGTCTCTTAACTGTTACTATTGTCTCTCCATGTCACCCTCCCAATTGAATCTAGACAGCTCCTTAAAGTGGGCAGCATGATACACTCCATAAGAGCAATATGTCAGCTGACAGACAGTAAGAGGGTAACTCATTAAAAGCGAAAAAGTTAAGATTCCTACATACCAAAAGGATACCTTTCTGAATTTTTCCTTTGCCTAACTGAGCTGATGACAACAGAAACAACAGAGAAAAGTCAGAAATGAAGATGTGCAGCTACTGTTAAAACAAGGAAAAAACACTGAGAAATTGGGAATACTTAAGGAAGAAAGAAATTTGTTCCTTAAATCTAAAAAGTTGACCACAAATGTCAATACTGTGAGCTAGATATTGGTTTGCCCTCAAAATATTTTCAAATGTAGTATAAAATAACAAGCTATAGTATGATAATATAAGAAGCTATCTGCACATATAATATGCAGACACATATATTAGGTAAGTCTTCAAATGTCAGAGTGATAGTACAGCCTGTCTAAGGTACTCTGCTCTCATCCTATTTTATCTCCTTCCACACCATCCATCCAGGGTACCCCAAATGCCTATTTGCTATTCCAGGTCTGGGACCGCTTCTCCGTCAAGCATCGACCATCATAATATTCAATCCTGCTATTAACAAAAGGCAAATGGTTTGCTAATATTCTAGTTTCCCAAATGTCCAAAGAAAGACAACCACCAGGTGTGATAGTTACAGACCAAAACATTGTAAAAGACATCAAGTTTTCACCTGCAGTATCAAAAAGTCCAAGAGTATAAGGCTCTCCACCAATCATAACTGTGACTGCATAGTTGTCAAAAACCTAAAACATAAAAATATGACATAGTTAGTGTGCAAGGGGATGGTCAAAACAGGACAGGACAACTCTTAAGCTAAGACAATGTTTCCTTCCCAAGACTCAACCACCTCTTAGTGCATCTTTCTTTTATGACCAACCTTGCCAACTAAGCCCTTGCATGACCTAATCGTTCTTGAAAAAAGTGGCAGGAGATGTATTCTGGGATGTCTGCTCTACCGCGGCAGCTTGGATAAAAACCCACAGAAGGCTCAGAGGTGTCACAGGAGCAGAGTCCCCTGGCTATACAAAGTGATCCTATTCAAGTTTGAAACTTTTGAGACAGTAGTTTAACGTTTACCTCAATTTTCAACCTGATTTCTAAGAGACTATTTCTTCAGAGACCATTTCCTTTTAATCTAGTATTAAAATCTCCTAGATCCATGATAATCTTTTTCCTTTCAGGGTTGAAGGCAGGAGCAGCCTTGTTGCAAACATTCCCATTAGAGAGAAATGTAGGTTCCCTCAAGGTACTCAAGGAAAGTGTCTAAGAGACGGCTGGCAGATTTTTTGTTGGGACTTCATGAATAAAACTCATGTTATTGGGTACAAATCACATGACCTAAGGTATCTGCTTTGAATTGGGTATACTTAAGGATAGTATATAGGTAGGGGTGTGTGTGTGTGTTTATGTACACTTAAGGATCGTGAATAGGGTACACTATTTGTAAACAGACTGTAAAACCCATTAACAAACTTAGTATATACTAATATTGGTTGTACTAAGTTATTTGTGAAAATGGGAGCTAACACTGCTAAATGAAAAAAGACCCAACACTAATTCATGGACTCCTCTGAATTAATTTACAATTGAAAAGCAAGGCTTTGCAACCCGGAGAAGGATGTTACGTTTTAACATCAGCTCTGTTTAACACTAATTTTCTGGTTCACGTTTTAGTGGGTTGTTGGGAGCTTGTTTAAATGTAAGCAAGAGTGGACTGGAAGCAAGGGCTTTGGGGGAGGTGGTAGTTAAAGGAAAGTCAGTTCTTGACAACAAGAACAAGGAAGTGTAAAGAATGTGGTTAAGCTCTCAAACCATTCAGGTTATTTTCTTAAGTCATACCTAACCCTTTTCCAGAGATCCATATACAAACACATACATAAAGCACCCATAAGCCCTCCTTAAATAGAATGCCTAGACTCAGAAACCATGTTTACAAGAAAACAACTTTAAATGGAGACTGAAACACAAACAATCTGACAGTTGCCCTCACTCAAGATCCACAAAATCGGGCCTCCCTGGTGGCGCAGTGGTTGAGAGTCCGCCTGCCGATGCAGGGGATACGGGTTCGTGCCCCGGTCTGGGAGGATCCCATATGCCGCGGAGCGGCTGGGCCCGTGAGCCATGGCCGCTGGGCCTGCGCGTCCGGAGCCTGTGCTCCGCAACGGGAGAGGCCACAACAGTGAGAGGCCCGCATACCGCAAAAAGAAAAAAAAAAAAAAAAAAAAAAAAAAAAAGATCCACAAAATCGATTTATCTCTAAAAGTCCCCTAAAAGTCCCTTTCAACCTCAGAACTTTTCACTTACGAATGTCCCCAAGTGGGCCAACTCAAAAATACGATTTTGTATTTTAAAATATGATTTATCCCCCTCAAAGAAACCTTATTTTTCTTCCAATAGCCTGGGCCTACTTCAATCACTTTATATGCCCTGGGACATTATAGACTTTCAATTACAATTAAACATAATCACCAAGGCTTTAACCTGTCACCCTCTTAAAAATGCTCTCATCTCTGAAGATTAACCTAAAATAATGATACACTTTCTTCCTTTTTACTTCCAAACAATACTAGTCCCATATTAATCATACACAGGTGCTTCATAACCCACCCCTACAAGAGCTCACTTCACAGAGGTGGTTACTGCCAGGCCAGGCCAACCCTAGCTCCTCTCTCACCACAGAACAGACAGCTATGTTTAATATAATTACACGACTGGACTGGTCAACCAACCTAGGACAAACACTGGATCCCCAAACACATTCACAATGAGTGTTACTCTAAATAACTATCTCTGTCTCTCTCTCACTTCAGTATCTTTGTTATTCCCATTTTCCCTCTACTCTTCCAAGGAGCTGATAAAAAGCATTTGTGGGAGAGCATCCCCAAAGGCTTCTTCTGTTGATGTACTCATAAGAAAAACAGGTCTTCTGTGCCTCTAAAAACCAGTCTGGAGCTCCATTACTGCTAGGACAACAGCTCCATAAGCTTTCCTTCTATTCCCTAAGGAGAATAAGTGGAGACACATACTACTTTCCCTGAAGTTACAAGACCCCCAAAATCATCCCAGAAGACCTCCAAGCACTGATTAATCATTGGCCAAGATATCAAAAAAAATCACCTCATTCCAAAATGTAGGGCATACTTCTCCAAACTGAGACCACCACTCTTTAGACTCTTGTCTATTGGAGTTTTGCCTCCCAGCACTTCTTGCAAACCCTTGTATCACCCCTTCTGACTTTCCACTGATTTTTCAGCTGTTTAATTTTAAAGTGTATATAATTTACCCATGAGAAGTCAAGATCTTTAAAAACAGGAAACAAAGGCAGACAACAGAACAATTTCAGTACACAGAGAAAGTTTTCAAAAGGATATCAAATTATAATATATTTCACTAATAGATGGAAGCTTTATACTTACAGTCGGTACATACTCAGATGGAAATTTGTTTGTTGTGTAGGATATCAGGAGACATGTTTTACCAACGGCACCATCGCCCACAACAACGCACTTAATTGTCTGCATCGCTGAAACAGTTTTGTATCCACTTTAAATATTTCAAATTTGATGATGACCTACAAAAGGATTAAAGATATTTCTGTTAATTATTTGTACTTATACGTGTGTTTTTTTTCCTTCAATTAGCAACAGGCTCTCTCATTCAGAGCAATAACAGAACCAGCAACCCAACTACTAGGGCTAAAAGAACCTAAAAAGAGAAATAGTGACTTGCAAATAAGAGTCAATTTTCTAAGTTTCTGATCCTTGCCTGTTTTCTTTTTTTTTTATTAATTAATTTACTTATTTATTTATTTATTTTTGGCTGTGTTGGGTCTTCGTTTCTGTGCGAGGGCTTTCTCCAGTTGGGGCAAGCGGGGGCCACTCTTCATCGCGGTGTGCGGGCCTCTCACTATCACGGCTTCTCTTGTTGCAGAGCACAGGCTCCAGACGCCCAGGCTCAGTAGTTGTGGCTCACGGGCCTAGTTGCTCCGTGGCATGTGGGATCTTCCCAGACCAGGGCTCGAACCCGTGTCCCCTGCATTGGCAGGCAGACTCTCAACCACTGCGCCACCAGGGAAGCCCAGCTGTTTTCGACTTAAGTGTTTTTTAAAAAATCAAAAGTAGCATAAAGAGCAGCATGTCTTTTTATAATGAAAGAGAAGAGGCTATTTCAAAATGAATCCCACGTACTATGTCAAGTGTTACTTTGTGCAACTTTTCCTTCAGTTGTACATGCCCACACATGTGTGTGTACAGGTATATGTGTATTAGACTGCAATACAAAGACCACTGCTTCAAAGAATGGTCCATTTACCCAACCTCAGAGCTACAGTTACTCAGGCTATAACCAATAAGCAGCAGAGCACCACCACCTCCCGTCTAATAGAGGAGCAACATGAGGGACGGGACAAAGATCAGGGTGATCCCTGGTCTCAGTAGCTCTTTTAGCACCAAGTTGCCTAGTTACTAATTCAATATTCATGGCATGAAGAGGTCAAAACCTAGATTTTCATAATGAAAAAGTCAGATCACTCTAAAGCATTCTAACTTACAAAAAGATACAATTACTTTAGCTTCTCTTACTGTACTCCTTCATTCTAAGAAGCTATTGATTACAAATGCACCAAGGATTTATTACATTTCATCAATTCTGAATGCTTGTTTTTACACTTAAACATTTCTAAAATCAGAACATATCTTTACCGAAGGTTCCTTACCCTTGTTACCAGCCACTTTCCCCCCACATTTTGACATCTACAAAATTGGGATATATGACATCTTAGAGTCAATGAAAAATTATAACAGTTTTTCTGGAAGAATAAAGAAGAAACACCACACCCTCTATACCTACATTTTAAGATAAAATCCTTCCTCGATTATAATTCTGAAGGGATTACAATTTCTTGTTAGCTAAAGCTGCCAGCTTATTAAACATAAAAATGTCACAGAACGATCTAACTGTGGATTGGATGCCAGGCCTATATGCTCGTACAGTAACCTTCACAACTCTTAATCATGACTTATAAGTCTGTTAACATCTCTGTATCGGGGCTTCCCTGGAAGAGTGGTTAAGAATCCGCCTGCCAATGCAGGGGACATGGGTTCAAGCCCTGGTCTGGGAAGATCCTACATGCCGCGGAGCAGCTGGGCCCGTGAGCCATGGCCACTGTGCCTGCGCGTCCGGAGCCTGTGCTCCGCAATGGGAGAGGCCACAACAGTGAGAGGCCCGTGTACCGCAAAAAAAAAAAAAAAAAAAAGAAAAGAAAAGAAAAAAAAGATCTCTGTATATACAAGTGAGTAACCTACAGGAAATATACATTCTCCTGTTCCTCATCAAAACCATCTTGACTACATTTTCCCTGTAATGCACTAGAGGAGCACTCATACTAGGTTAAGGATCTTAATCCCTAAACTAAATCAAATTACCTATCAAAATAATCACACTAAACCAAGTACTAAATTAATTCTAGAGAATTATTCTAGAAGAATATCTTTTACTTAATAATAAAAGAAGAGAAAACAGGAATAGCTGTCTTCTCATGGTTCCTCAGTCCACCTCTGAAAAACAGGATAACATTCTGCTAAAAAAACAAGGTCTTCTGTAAAATTTCTTTCCAATTCAGAGTGAAGAAAAGAAAAGTATACAGAGAGGGTTTCCCTGGTGGCGCAGTGGTTGAGAATCTGACTGCTAATGCAGGGGACACGGGTTCGAGCCCTGGTCTGGGAGGATCCCACATGCCGCAGAGCAACTGGGCCCATGAGCCACAACTACTGAGCCTGCGCGTCTGGAGCCTGTGCTCCGCAACAAGAGAGGCCACGACAGTGAGAGGCCCACGCACCGCGATGAAGAGTGGCCCCCGCTTGCCACAACTAGAGAAAGCCCTCGCACAGAAACGAAGACCCAACACAGCAAAAATTAATTAATTAATTAATAAACTCCTACCCCCAACATCTAAAAAAAAAAAAAAAAGAAAAGTAAGCAGAGAGAGTTCTGATCATCCTACAGAATATTTTCCAGATGCCTAAAAATCAGTTTCAAGTTCAGTTCCTGTATCTTGTATTTCTCATGACCATTATTATGGGGCAATTTTTTTTACAAAGAGTTTAATCACAAACACTGGACAGAAAGTAAGGTTTGATCACTGTGGCAGACACTGCTAGCGGTCTGCCAATTCTTCCTCTCTTCTTTAGTAACAGAATTTTACTGAAGCATAATGGCTCTTAGTAAAGACTACATTTCCTAAATTTTTTTGCAGCTAGATGTGACCAAGTTCTGGCAAATGGGAATGGAAGCGATGGATGCAATTTTCAAGACTAGCCTTAAAAACAAGGGGAATAGTTTCTCCTATCCCGGCCTTTAGGCTGGAATGCAGACATGATAATGGAAACTGAAGCAGTCACACTGAACCAGAAGACAGAAATTACATGCTAAGGATGAGTAACACAATAGGAAGGGCCAGCCCTGTATTGCCTTCCAAGACTTTTACATGAGAAAGAAACTTCTCTTTCATTAAGTCCCTATTATTTTGGACTTCTCTATTACAGCAGCAGAACTGAATCCTAATTACTATATTTCACGGATGCTAAGAAGGCAACAATTTTTAAAATACATCCTAAATTTAGACGTGTTAAATGTAAGAGAAAAAGTCTTAGAATCAATAAAATTATAATAATATTTGGATTTATCAAGTAACTTTACAGTAAACTTGACCACTTTTGAGACTTTGTCTTAAAAACACCTAAAATAAATGCTATTATTAAATTTTAACTGTGGTTAAAATCAACTGTCATCCCTAAATATGAAGATCCTTATCTTCAGTCTACCTATGGTATTCACTTTTAAGACTTATAACCCATACTACCTAGCAAATACAAAATCATCAGGCCATTTATAAACTTGAAACTTCTAGTGAAGGAAGAGCTACCATTTCCTGAAAGTTTCATTAAAATTCTCTAGGAAATAAGGAAGAAGAAATTGAAAACAAAAAGTTTCCATGATTAAAGACATGAATATGACTGCCACATGGTTAAGTCACAACTATCACAAGCTGTATTGAATGTTACGATATTGTTCTATGTTTTGGTTTTTTGGCCGTGAAGCATGTGGGATCTTAGCTCCCCGACCAGGGATCAAATCTACACCCCTTGCACTGGAAGGCGAAGTCTTAACCACTGGACCGCCAAGGAAGTCCCAAAATATCTCTGCATTCTTAAGAGCAAAATCAAAAAACTAAATGCCGAACTTTCTGAGGAAGATCTTTAAGCTTTTCCAATGAAAGATAATGGGTGACTAGAACTCTTTTTTTTTTTTGCTTTTTTTTTTTTTTGCTTTATAACAAATTTAATCAGTTATACATATACATATGTTCCCAGACTAGAACTCTTGTGAGAGAAATGTGGTCCGCAAACAGTTTGGCAAGATCACTAACATTACTACTTTGAGAACTTTTAGATGTCTGGATCTTTTCCGAGCAGGAGAAACAGCCCCCAAGCCAATCAGGCCCTTCTTGCATGTCCTGCTTAGTAAAGCTGGGAAGAATTTCCGAACTACAGAAACAAAATACATAACAATAATAATTTTCCTAACTCTGAAGTCAGGAAAACCCTGGGTTTTAACCTCTGCTCAGCACTTACTAGTGACCTAGGCAAGTTTTTTAATCTCTTTTTGCCTCAATTTTCTCACTTGTAAAACAGAACTAATTATAATTTACACCAACACCTTGCAAAGTTAAAAAGACTAAGTAATATAAAAGAACCTGGCTCTTAGCACATACTCAATATACATGAATTCCTCTACCAACTGTGCCAGTTAAGTCAACCCCATCATACCTATTTTTGTCCAGAGGATCAAAACTCGCACTGCACTTTCTTCTCTCTTTGGTGGACTATTACCTAATCAAAACTTCTCACACTTTGCACAAAGCAGGTGCACCAAAAACATAGGCTAAAATGAACTGAATATATTTGCTGCTATTTAGCTAATGACACAAAAAACAAGAAATCCACCCAAATATTCCTTCTTCACTTGAAGACTCCCATATTATTTTTTCCTGTATTTCCTGCATTTCCCTGTATTTACAGAGCAGTCCCTAAAACCAAGCTACTTAACAGGTGTTAACAATATAATTTAGGTATTGGAATAGACCCTATCATTATCTTTAAACACCAAATTAAATGCTTTTTTAGTTTATTAATTATCACTGCCTACATGCAAACTAATGAAAATCTGACAGTTGTTAACCTAAAACAATAAAACAGCCAGTTATTTTACCTTCTCCCTACTGGAGATACAAAGGTGCTTCTCAGGTCTACAACTAAAGTCTAGTGGTAGGGTGTGAGAGCTCCCCCTTCTGGTCACCTGACTCCATCTTAAATGAGGTTTCTGTTTATTAATGTTCACATTGTTATTGATAATATTTTTTATAATCTCTTTTTCCTGTTAGGCTTGAATTCAGCCTCTAGATCAGCAATTCCAAAACTATCACTTCGGATAACCGGAGTCAGAATTACCTGAAATGAGTTTGTTAACCATTCAGATTCCTGGGCCCTCACCCCAAATCTAATAGATCAGAGCGCAACACTTCCTATGAAATTCTAATGCACAGTGAAGTTTGAGAACTACTGCCCTATACGATAACACGATTAAAAATACCAGTAACAAAAGAATCTAAACTAAGATAAACACTACTGACATTAAGGTCACCTAGAAGTGAGTTTCTTAAAAGTAGAATCCAAATTATCACTGTGAATTATCTGTATCAACCAGGCACTTTACATATTTAGTAATGAAAAACTCATGTTGTATACTGAGAGATCACGAACCAAGATACTTCAGAGGTGCTTTAACACTGGTTCAACCCAAGTGTTCTCAAATAATAGTGCCAGTGGCAATACTTATATAGCACTTACTATACGCCACATACTGTTCTAAACATATTACACATATTCATACATTTTGTCCTCTCAACTCTGAGATATGTACTATACTGTCCCCATTTCACAGGTAAGAAAAGTAGGGCTCAGCGAAGTTAAGCAACTAGACCAAGATTACTGAGCCCATAAATGGCAGAACTGGAATTTAAACCCAAACAGTCTGTCAAGGCTCTGCTCCAAAACTATACTATGCTACTTTCTCCTAAGAAGTGACATTAATCAAAACAAATATGATCACTACAAATGGAGTGGCAAGTATATACCTATGACAGTTGCCAGACTGGGAAGAGGAAGGCAGAGGAAGAAGAAACAGGGGTTAAGTTCATTTCCTATTTCTTCACCCTGCAGACAACCACTCAATCTTATTGGGGAGAAGGGAAGCGAGAAGAGAGAATTTTTAAGATAGAGTTCACTCTTCCCCTTTCTATCTATATACCCACAAATCTTCCATTTCTTATGCTTCCTCAACTGACAGTTCAGCAATCTATCAGAAACTGGTTGTGGATCCCCAGTTAAGAGCACTGGTTCAGGAGTCAGACTGGCTCTACCACTCTAGCTATGTGACCTTAGGCAAGCTATATAACTGCTCACTTTTCCCTTATCTCAAAAATGAAAATAGTAATACTTTTCTCATAGGGTAAGTTGACTGAATAAGATAATATATGTAAGGAATTCAAAACAGTGCCTGGCCTCTGGTAAATGCTTAGTAAATGTTTGCACCTACTCTTAAATGAGTAAAGGCATTTTTATAGTACTCATTGTCTTTACTACAAATGTAGTCAAATTTAGAGCTATCACTACAAAGGTGTACATTTCAGAGTCAAGTTCCAATTTAATTAGGATTATTCTGCAAAGCATTTGACATGTATTATTAATAATTTCATGTACTGAAATGTCACCAGATGACCCACAGATGGGGAGGGAGTAGGGGGCCAGGGGAGAGACTGTTCTTGCAATATATACAATGCCAGCTTCAACATGGAGGAAACTAAGCCAGACATATTTGTAAATCCTTATGTTAACTTCCTATTTAAACAACGTCAAATCACTATAACAGCAAAGAGGCTGTGTAGTACCAATGTACCATTCTGCTATCCAGAGTGGCTAGAAAAGTTATTCTGCACCAATAACTAAGCACTATTTCTTTTTAACAATGAAGTTCATTTCTACCAGAACTTGGAATTGGTTGGTGTTGAGCAACTTAAGGCATAAAAAATGATTCTGACAATCATAAGGAAGATAAATTGTGAAATAAGGTGGATCTTCCACATTCCTTCCCAATACCTATCACTCCTCCTGACAGCCACACCAAAACCGTTATCTCCTACGTTCTTAAATGCTTTGGAGGTCCAAATTACCCTTTGAGAATCTCAAAACTAAAGCCCCTTTAGTTTTCTGGGGTTCTTGAGCTCTGGATTTAAAGAGGCTATGGAACTCTTAGTATCATTATTATTATTGGCTGGATGCCAACTAAACTCCACCAAACAATGCAATCCCTGAGGAAAAGGATTTGTATGTGGGGAAGGGAAAACGCTCCCAGCTACAGATGCCCTATCTTCCCATGCCCCACAGTTCATTCTAGGCACAAGGCACAAAGAGCATATGAAAAGATTTGGGGGTTAGGTATTTGCTAATAAGCTTGTTTGCAAAAAATGTATATTCTCAGACTATTATATCCCTTATAAAAAGATGTCAAATATTAACAGTAAACAGTGTGAATAAAAGCCCCATCCAATTTTTGGTATTCACTGTGGTGAAAGTTAAGTGTTTGGTCTTTGTCCAGGATTCCTGTCACAGAGCTCCTAAAACCCTTGGAATTCCCCTAAATGGTGGCAGTACCTTTTGTCATTCATAATGAGCCCCTTCCTAATAATGACTTAGGATGGGGCCTCTGGATAGCCTTGGGATAGGACTGCTCACCAGAAAGACCAAGTGATGAGAGCGTTAGAACTTTCAGCCCTACCTGCCAACCTCAGGAAGAGAGGACAGGGAGGGCAGCACTGGAGATTGAGCTCTGTGAAAACTGGTGAACAAGAAGATTTAGAGAGCTTCCAAGTTAGTCAACACATCGTGCTGGAGAGTGCCTGCCTAGGGAGGACACGTACCCCATACCCCAAATTTGCCATCAGCCAGGCAGAAGGGTGGATAGCCTGGGTACCCCATCTGCAGCTGGTGCCTGAAATGGAGGCAGTTTTGTGGGGCTGAGCCCTTAAGCTGTGGGGTCTACACTAACTCTGAGAGTTAGTGTTACAATGGAATTGACAGAAGTGATGTCGGAAAAAGACACTACATTCACACCAACACAAAATACACTCAAAGTAATGCTCTTTTCATTTGAAACACATTTCCCCCTGAAGTAATCCATTTTCATACTTAGGATACAGGAAAGAGATATGGAGAATCAAGAGAGTAACAACCCTGAATAACAAGCCTTCCTTAGCTATCCAATGAAACAGCTGCTCTGGTTAAAGGATTAAACAGAATAAATAATATCGGCACCACTTGGCTCTCCTATCAAATCCAGTCACTTTAGTGAATATGGTTTATATAACCTTTTGCTGTCATTACACCTCCACCATAGTTACCTTTCTCCCCCAAAACAAGCAATACACTGTAAGAAGAATGTTTTTAAACCTTGAAATAAACATTTAGCTTCAAAAAAATTTATGAGAGGGGCTTCCCTGGTGGCGCAGTGGTTGAGAGTCCGCCTGCCGATGCAGGGGACACGGGTTCGTGCCCCTGGTCCGGGAAGGTCCCACATGCCACAGAGCGGCTGGGCCCGTGAGCCATGGCCGCTGAACCTATGCGTGGAGCCTGTGCTCCACAACGGGAGAGGCCACAGCAGTGAGAGGCCCTCGTACCGCAAAATAAATAAATAAATAAATAAATATAAAATAAAGAATAAGATTTTTTTTTCAGAATTGGAATATCCCTTAATGAACTAACTAAATCCCATCATTTTGCAGATATTCTAGTCTAAATGCAAAGGACTTGCCCCTATGCCCGATAGTTAATACTCATGTATCCTGACATTCTTTCCCAACTCTTCAGAATTCAGGCAAATACAGAACAAGCTACATAAAGACAGTTCTTTTTGAACTTCATAATTTGTTTTCAGAGTCCTCAGTAAATAGGAAATAATCTTAGAAAACTTCGGCATTCATTCCACCTGACAATGCAGGGGACAAGGCTTCGCTCCCTGGTCCGGGAAGATCCCACATGCCGCGGAGCAACAAAGCCCGTACACCACAACTACTGAACCTGTGCTCTAGAGTCCGCGAGCCACAACTACTGAAGCCCGCATGCCACAACTACTGAAGCCCGCACACCTAGAGCCCGTGCTCCCCAACAAGAGAAGCCACCGCAATGAGAAGCCCGCACACCGCAACAAAGAGCAGCCCCCGCTCACCACAACTAGAGAACGCCCGCACGCAGCAACGAAGACCAAACGCAGCCAAAAATAAATAAATAAATAAATAAATTTATTTTTTTAAAAAGTGAAAGCAATTCAACTACTGTTCAAACTTATTTGCCCTAATAAAAATCCAAAAGAAGCTTAATATAATCAAGTAGTTTGCCTCCGTTTTGAATAATAAATGTATGCATTCCAATTGGAAAAATAAGTAAGTTAAAATTGGAATTCTATAAAATAACTTTCAATTATTAAAAAGTAGACAACCCTGTGTTGGAAGAGACAGTCCCCCATAGGTCTCTTGTGGTCCTACCCATCTTGCTAGGTATGCTAAGAATGCCAAGGCCCTTACCACTCTACCCAGGCCATGGCATAGGGTTGTGTTTGCAGCAAACAACCTTGAAGGATACAGTAATGTCTCCCTCTGGGACAAAGAGCAGGGTTGCCTTCTGCGTGCTATTAAATAGTAGGTTCCCCAAGCTCGGTGTTCCTCAGCTATTACACAAACCCACTGCATCTCCCACATGGAAGTCTTAGGGATAAGGGGAAGCAGCACACAACACACTCATCTCCTGCTGCTGGCTGTGGCTTAATTAAATTCTTTGTCTCTGACCCTAGAGTCTCATGTCTTCTGCCAGCAGCCATAAAACAATATCAGGCTAACATATTAGCTTGTAAGGAGAGTAAAATAAAATCCCCAACACTGTTTACTTAATTGACTGAGCTTTGTGAGACATAATGATTTTGTTGTCAATTTAAGTTGTATAAGTAAATAATAGAGCAATTAGATGGTTTCTTAGAATAATTATTAGAGTAGAGGCTAGGTGAGAACACCAGGTCTCAAATATTTCATTCATTACCCAGAAGTTTCCTTTATAGAAAATCCTCCTGAAATAATTAACATTTTTTTGCGCCTTGTCCTCCTCACTCAAGTCAGCACATGTTCCCTAGGAGCTGACTGGCTGTTTCAATTGTTTATGTTCCATCTTCTAGGTGTCTGTTCTAACAGGAAGAAATTAGTGAAGGCCAGAATCCTATCATCAAGAAAGGTGGTAGGGACTTCCCTGGTGGCACAGTGGATCCTCCTGCCAGTGAGACACAGGTTTGATCCCTGGTCCGGGAAGATCCCACATGCCGAGGAGCAACTAAGCCCGTGCGCCACAGCTACTGAGCCTATGTGCCACAACTACTGAAGCCTGAGCACCTAGAGCCCATGCTCCGCAACAAGAGAAGCCACCACAGTGAGAAGCCCGCACACCACAACAAAGAGTAGCCCCCGCTCACCACAACTAGAGAAAGCCTGCGCACAGCAACGAAGACCCAATGCAGCCAAAAATATTAATTTTTTAAAAAGGTGGTGGTAAAAAGGTGGTAAAATAAAAATAAGAAATTAAGTATTCACTGATTTTGCTTTAAATAAGGCTAATAAAATTTTTAACTTTTCAAAAACCAAACCTTATTTTGTTCTCTCCTATCCTTAAATAGCTGTAAGCTTATTTTCCCCCAAAATTCCACTTACTCACCTCTAGAATTAAGTCATTATAGAAAGTTAAAGGACAAAGTCTCCATGGTACATGTCCAAGAGCCCTGTTGCTGATTTTTTGTTGATTTTTTAACGTGAGACTGGCAAATATATGCAAAATTGGTAGATATTTCACCAAAATATAGTCAAAGAAATCAGGGAAGTAAACTTGGGCAGAATGTAAGTGATAACACTACTGCAGCCTTTGCTTTTTGGGAAAGATACTGGGTTTTTCTCCCCTCCCCTAAATGTACTTTCCAGATGTTTCATCAAACGAAAGTATCTTTGGGCAAAAACATCTCAAATTCTTCATGTATCTCTCTCCCACAAAATGGTTGCAAAATTCCTAATATCTCCAGCTGCCAATTAAATACATTAACATATGCAAAGTGATGAAAGGCAAACATTAGGCACTCATTAAAGCAATTATTCAATTCTTCCATTTTCTGCCACTTGTGAAAGAAACTGATAAATACTATGAAACCACAACCTACATGAAAGAGTAGAGAAGCGGGTGTCAAATTAAGGTTCTATGGGTCCTTGAGATGACAAAAATGAAGCAACTGTCAGGGAAAAAAGTGCTGACAGTAGCACGTATAAAATGAAAGATTATGATTCTATGTGGTAAAAGACGTTTTCAGCAGGGCTAGAAGTTTGCTGTGTCAGCTTCATTTCTGAAAATGACTTCATTCCGAAATGTCTGATCCAATAAGAACGTGAGTCCTTATTTTTACTACCATGCTGAGTTTTCCTTCTTCAAATTGGCAAAAACTAAGGGACGCTAGCCAAAGTAATCATTTTATATTGTCTTTGTGACCAAAAAAAATTTTAGTCCAATGAGTAAATATCTACATAAGCTATATAACTTTTGAATGTAATATTTCAAAACAATTTGGAAAAACTGAAGAGTATGCAATAATGTATAAGAGTACTAAGTATCTGATTAGAAGAGAATGGATATTACACTAAGATTTTCCCTCAAAATATTCAAGACTCGTAGATTTATTCATTCAGTCGACAAACCTTTATCAGGCACCTGGTAAGTGCCAAGCATTGTCCTATACATAGCCATATCCCCCTCTGCCTGGAACAAAGCTCATGTCCTCTTGGGGCAACAATCCAAAGTGGCATATACAGACAGTAACCAAATAAGCATCACCCCCCGCCCATATTCTTCCTTAATAGTATTACTAATACTGACACCTTATATGCAATTTTCCCATTCTGGTCTCTTAATTAAGGGCAACATAATTCTGTTCTCTTAAGGGCAAGGGCTTCCCTGGTGGCGCAGTGGTTGAGAGTCCACCTGCCGATGCAGGGGACACGGGTTCGTGCCCTGGTCCGGGAAGATCCCACATGCTGCGGAGCGGCTAGGCCCGTGAGCCATGGCCACTGAGCCTGCACGTCCGGAGCCTGTGCTCCTCAACAGGAGAAGCCACAACAGTGAGAGGACCACGTACCGCCAAAAAAAAAAAAAAAAGAGAGAGAGAGAGAAAGGGCAAGGAGATTTTAAAACACACTCAAACCTCCCCTCAGTTTCCTGCAAAAGACCAGATAACAAAAGATAGAGCATTTCACACATCCCAAATCTCAAGTCTCAATCTGCCACAGCTCTGAGGTCTTGACAACCTGGGGAATAGGACTGAAACTGCGCAACTAAATATGCATCTTACTTGGCCCACCTAATCAATTGCCAACTGTCTGACACTATTTAAATTATCCAATATGGTTTGGTGCTTATTTCAATGTCTATGCCTTTATCCACATCATATCATCTCTCCAAACCTTGGATGTCTAGCCTTAAACCCATCCTATTTCTATCCTAAGTTACCACCCTCAAATCCCACCGTAACTGAAACACCTTCCCTAACTATTCCAGCTATTAAAAACTGCCCAGATGGGGATTTCCCTGGTGGTCCAGGGGAAAAGACTCCACATTCCCAATGCAGGGGGCCCACGTTCGATCCCTGGTCAGGGAAATAGATCCCGCATGCCGCAACTAAAAGCTCCCACGTGCCGCAGCTAAGACCCAGTGCAGCCAAATAAATAAATAAATATATATTTTTTAAAAAGCCCAAATTCTCTGAACTTCCATAGCAAGGCCCTTCTTAGCTCTTAAATCTCATATTTCATACTCCTATCCCCAACACTCTCCATGCTCTAGCCACACAAGTCTCATTATATTCCTCAAACATGCCGAGCCCTGTCCTGCCTGCAGGTCTTTATACGTGCCAAATATGCCTTCCCCTGCTCATAACGCTGTTGGCTTCTCATCCTTCAGATCTCAACTCAAATCGTCATCTCAGAAAATTCTCCCCTAAACACACTATCCAGATTACTTATCCAGTCCCCTTCCCCCTTACTTCCATCATACTACCCTGTTTCTTTCCTTTACAGTATGGTCATAATCTATAATTATCTTGTTTATGTTATATTGCAGTAAAGGAAGACAGATAAAAAATAAGGAACTCTCTGTGAAGGCAGGGACTCTGATGTATTCCCAGAACACAGATCAATACTGGACACCGTAGGTACTCTCTCAACAAATGTAAAACACAACTGAGCACTTAGTCATGTTGTTTTTATTCACATAAGTTTGTGTTTATTCTAAAAGATTTTAAGCTCTCAGAGAAAAAACTAGGCTTATACTTTATCATCTCCTTCCCAAGGCACTTAATATAGTACTGAGCAAGAAAAAAATCAAAATTTTTAATGTATGTGATCCCAGCAAGTTACTTCACTTCCATACCTTAATTTTCTCTACAATAACATCTGACTCACAAAACTGCTACAAAGAGAAACTAAGCAATGTATATAAAGCTATTAATTATCACCTGGCACAGAGTAAACACCTAATATGGCACCTTACTCTTATCCCCAATTAAAATTTGCAAAAACCACCAGGCCCTATGATAAAGATCAGAACCACTATTGTTAAATGAAAGCATCTAAATACTATAAATAAGAGGAAACTAAGAAAAATCCTTGCTTCTACTTGACAGGGTTATTTGCTAACTTGATCAATCCTTTCTAAAATCCCCTGGATCTGATCTCAAATAACAGTTTAAACTAAATGTCACATTTGTAGCAAGAGGATTTGGAATGTTACAGAAAGGGTTGTAACCCACCTTCACTTAAAGAAGAGACAAAATAACAATCACAGAACAAATATTTATCAAGTCTCTAATATGCCGAAGGAAGACAATATAGAGTAGGAGTCAAGCACAAAATCTTTCAATTCAAGTAGCCCTAATCTCACATCCTCATTCTTGTGTGACTTGGGGCAAGCTACTTAACCTCTTTGCAACACTCTGTTTCTCCATTTGTAAACCAGAAATAGTATTACCATCACAGGTTGTAAGAATTAACTGAGTTACTCCTCTGTACAGCACTTAACACTCAAATATAAGCTCTTTTAATCATTGTGAAGTGATCAAGATAAACAGTCAATTCAGAATCTGATTATCTAAGCAATCTTCTGTAGGGGGTTGTGTTTATACTCCGTCCAAGTGCAAAGTGAAAGCCAACCATGTACCCCTGAAAACAAAATGTGGTTTTAGATTAGGACATAATATACAAGGCAAATTTTTGCTTTCAAAAATTATCAGAAACAATAAGAAACAAGGTTTCCATGTTTAGGCCAGTACCTACCAAAATTTAATATGTACATTCATTCTTTGATCTGGCAATTCCATTTCTAAGACTTTCTCCAAGTACGCAAAGAGGTAGACACAAGGATATTTACCAGAGCCTTGCTTGTAGGAGCAAAAGACAGAACTACTGACATGTCCACCAACAGGGGAATGGTAAAATAGGTTATAATACAAAGGAATATCATGCAACTACTTAAAAAGAATAAGCTACAGTGCCTGTTATGAACTAAACTGTGCCCACCCCCACCCCCTGCTACAAATTGATATGTTGAAGTGATAAACACCAGTAACTCAGAATATAAGTTAGAGATAGAGCTTTTAAAGTAATTAAGGTAAAATGAGATCATATTGGTGGGCCCTAATCTAATATAACTTGGTGTCCTTATAAGGAAATTAGGACACAGACAAAGAGGGAAGACCAAGTGAATACACTAAAAGTCCACCATCTATAAACCAAAGAGAGAGGCCCTCAGAAGAAACTAACCCTGCCAACACCTTGATTTTAAACTTCCAGCTTTTAGAACTGTAAGGAAATAAATTTCTGTTGTTTAAATCACCCAGGCTATGGTACTTTGTTAGAGTAGCCCTAGCAAACAGTGCCAATACAGAGCCAATGTGCAAGATCTTCAAGATATATTTTTAAAAAGCAAAGTGCAGAAGAGTTGTGTATAACATGCCGATTTATGTATGTGAATTTTTTTATGGAGAGGAGATACACATATACTTACAGGTGCAGAGACTATGTACAAAGACACTTACAGGTGCAGAGACAAAAACACATCTGCTAGACAAAAGTGACTGCTTCTGGGAGGAGCATAAGGGTGTGTCTGGGATGGGATGGGCAGACTTATTTTTCATCATATTCTCTTTTGTACTGAAGTTCTCACCATATGCATGTAATATTTTCTTTAATTTTAAAAACAAAACTATTAATTAAAATGAAAAGATCTCCAAAACACATTCAACAATTAAGAAAAACACCACAAGCAAACCTGGTCTAAAAGTTATCAAATTCTAAACTCACCAAAATCTCTCATCTATTTCATGAGCGTAAGCATTTTTTTTTAATGCCCTGCACTGTATTGTATTCTAAGAGCCATAAAAACATTCAATCATTTGTCTCAATAATTCCATTTTATCCACTTAGTACTGCAATGTAAATCACTCAATTTACCAATGTATTTCAACAATTAAAACATTTTTATTCCCATTTTTGAAAAAAATAATTCCACTTCAGATAATTTATCCAAAATGAAGAAAATACTTTATCAAGAAACAATGAAATGCCATAACAACAGAAAAAAATGATTAAGTAACAATACACCAGAGGATGAAATGCTATACATATTAAAAATAGTTGTGAAGACTACCAACATAGTAAACAATGTAAAAAAACAAACCCAAGAAGAGTTAACAGCTGTGCCGGAGTGTGTGTGTATCAGTTAAAGAACAAGAAACAAGTGTGTAACGCATCTTATTCAATCTTCACTGCGTCAGGGCACAAGTTAGAATCTAAAACACGTTACAACAGACTTCTGTTCTTCCAAGAAACAACCCTATGTGCTATAAAGGTCAGCAAAATATTTAAGTACCTATTATAGCACTACATTGGATAAGGCAGAAACCCTGTCTTCAAAACATTTTACTAATTTACTGAATGCCTACTCTGTGCCAAACACTATGCTAGATAGCTTGACATACATCACCTTGTATATTTTACTGGCTATAAGCAGAAGAGATTAACACAATTGTAGTCGTCTGCTACAAAATTACACTATAAACTACAAGTTCCACAGATTTTCAAGAGTAATTAATAAAATATGGGGGTGGTCCAGAAGAACGAGAATAAATCTCCAGTTAGACAGAACAGCAGGAGAAAGGGCACAAGTAGCGCTAGCCTGCAAAGTGAAAGAAACACAGACACACATGCACACACAGGATGAGTGCAAGTCATACGGACTGAAAGCCAGCTAAGCAGAGGAACTTTCATTGAACGTGGGTGGGGAACAGGAGGCTACCATTTCTTTCCGATCCATGAACACGTTTTGTTTAGGAATATCAATCTTGTACCTGTATTCCGATGAACTGCCAAAGGTAACCAGATAAAGTACAGGAACTCAGCTAAGAAACTACTTTAATAATCCAAGATTTACATGAAGGACCTGCACTAGCGTAGTAATTGCATGGCAGTAGAGAAGAAACAGTTGACCAGTTTGGGGGTGGAGGGTGGGTTTGTTTAAGGAGGTAGTAAAATAAGAAGGAAGTTTTTTTTTAGTTTGGGAAATTACAGGATAGGTTTGTACCACAGATAAATGGAGAAGTTGGAAAAAGAAATCTTAGGGTCAAGCTGTTATGTCCTTAAAGCACTCTTGTGAGAAAACATGCAAAAGAATAGCCTTTCCAGAATCAGAACACAATAATTTGGTCCTAAGTCTATCAAGGATGAAATCACGTGCCAGTCTGTATGAGAAATCCCACATACAAGCATACATTTGCAGAAAAAAAAAAAGTTACTATATTACCTAGACAACACACACACAGTAAAATGAGTGACAAACTGAGAACCTTTCTTTGAACAGGTTACCAGGTGAGATGCCAACTACAAAACTAACCATGATCATTTAGACTTTGTTACATCTAATGAGGCAGATGTACCTACATTCAGATCATCATACAATCTAGTTTACAAACTACAAGCCATTTTTAAACCAGATTACCAAGATTCTGAATCAAAGCAGCCTACCAATTTTGATGTAAAATCTGTTAACAGGGTGAACTTCTACAGAAGCTTTCAACTGTGTGCTTGAAGAAATAATTTGACAAAGAATCAGAGATGCTATAACATTTGCACTAAATTCTGTGTCAGTGCAGTACAGCTGGCATGACTGCAGGCTGCATAGCAGTGAGTAACAGTATAGTTCTGTTCACTAAAAGAGATCAAGAGAAACAAAAACAACAAAGATAAGAGTTGCAAAGACTGAAAAACAACCAATATGTGTTGGCAACAAATCTGCCTTTTAAAGCACACTTTGCAACCAAAGACAACACCATCAAAGCACAAACTTCTACCCTGATTATCAACTGTTTCTATGGAAATTATATACATACACCGTATTTTGAGAAGCTAAGTTCCTATAATGATATTCCAGATGTATCATGGAATACATTTGTTTAATGTCTATTTTTAAAGACTTCATATAAAATTAAGCAGAACAGTATCTGTCACTGATTAAGAGTGACTACAGTAATTCCCTCTATCCAGAATGCTCTTCCCTGGATGACTCATTCAGTCACATCCCCTACAGATCTTTGCTCAAATGTCATTCTGCAGTTGAGAACTCCTCTACCTTATTTTAAATTGCAACCCAAGTTCTACAAACCCAGAAGCACTCCACTGTACCCTGCCTCTCCTTCTTCATTTTTAGCCAAACACTTATCTCCAACTCACACACTAGTATGTCAATTTCATGAGGGGACAGAGATCTGTTTTGGTCTACTGTATTCACTGCTATATCCCCAATACCTAGAACAGTGACTTTGCACACAAAGGGTTGTTGAATTCACAAATTAATAAAATAGTATGGGTTAGAGATGCAGCAAGTCAAAAAAACTTGTTCTTTGGACTCAGAATATACCCGTTAGTGGGTCCTCTAATCTCCTAAACCCTCATCTATTACTATCTGGATAAACAAAACAAAATTTAATACCCTCTGAGACAGAAGGATTCTATTCCTAAAGCTTAAGTCACTTTCACAGTCTGAATTAGCTAAAGTAGTTAACAGTAAGTGTTTAATAGCCACCCAGCATCATTTTTGGGAATAAATACCCTGTATCATCTCTAGCAACTCTATTCTCTATTCTGTTCTAGTAATGCACAATTCTACAGACTTTTTTGGGGGGGGCCTCATGGCATGCAGGATCTTACTTCCCTGACCAGGGATTGAACCCTCACCCCTTGTAGTGGAAGCACAGAGTCTTAACCACTTGGCCACAAGGGAAATCCCTCTACCAATTTTTAAACTAGCAAAAAAACGATACTTTCCTAGAAGAAGCAGGATCCCCACAAAGTACGTGTATCACATTGTGTTTGCAACTGTATCAGAGTGACATAGTTAATGTAACCAATCTTACATTGTCATTTTATAATTAAAACATGCTTCTAATTTTGGAACAATTCACTCAGATTTAAATCAATTAAAATAGTGTATAATGAACTTAAGGAATCACATAATTGCCAAAAAGTTATCTCCAGAATCTGCATCTTCAAAAAATCTTTGCCATTGATTAGTTCTATTTTAAAAGCTGCTTCTATGTCTTAGGTTTCTTTTTTTAGAGTGCGTGTTTTAATATTTGTAAAGAATCATCTCATCTTCATATTTAAAAAAAAGAGAGGCACCCTGGTGGCGCAGTGGTTGAGAGTCCGCCTGCCGATGCAGGGGATACGGGTTCGTGCCCCGGTCTGGGAGGATCCCATATGCCGCGGAGCGGCTGGGCCCGTGAGCCATGGCCGCTGGGCCTGCGCATCCGGAGCCTGTGCTCCGCAACGGGGGAGGCCACAACAGTGAGAGGCCCGCATACCGCAAAAAAAAAAAAAAAAAAAAGAGAGGCAGAGTGCAAGAGACAGATTTTTTTATAAGAGCAGAAATGATACCAATTTCTCCAACTGAAAGTAGCAGAGGTAAAGAACGTGCCAACAGAAAACAAACTTTTGTATCTTCAACATATGTGTCACATCCAAGACATGAATTAATCTTGCTCCTGAAGAAAAATTACTGAATTACCAAAAAACAATAATTTTTTAAAAAGAACTAAGACAGCCCAACCTAAGTCCTTAACCCCAATCCTGATACACAAAATGATGTCTTTTCCCCACTCTCCCACCTCTCTCAGATAACTATCCAATAATAAGTAAAATGATTTTTCTGTTCCTGGCTCTGATTTAACTAGAACCAAGGACAAGTTTTAAGGCAAATACATCTTCATTTCCATGTAACACATGCAACCAGAAAAAAAAATTAATGTAAAAGATGGGATCTGGGGTGGGTTTTTGTTCTTGTGAGGGAGAACTGGATTGGGCAGTATGTATGACAAGAAAAAGAAGAGGAAATATGTCAAATTATAAAATACAAAAAACTTACAGATTACTACCACAAACTCCTAAAAAACTTCTTGTGTACATTAACAATTATTATTTTTTTAAACACAGAAATTCTTTGAATCGCAAATAAAATAGTTTAAAATTATATGACTTTCAGAGCTTTAAAAAAATGGCTTTGAAATTACTGCAAGCTTTTCAGAATACCGGAAAACAATAAATACCTAAACTAGGATCACTGATCCAAGAACAAAGGAAACTGGAGACAGTGACTCCATTTCAGAAATTTCCTTTGTAGCCACTGGACAATCACTTCCCTAGTCCCTAATAATGGTCTGCTTTTCCCTTCCAATACCTTGCCCCATTTTTAAGTTGAGATGGAGTTACTCCCCCAAAGACACCCCAAAGATGGGTTTTATATGTAAAATGCTAAATTCCATCCCAAGGAACTACATATTAGCAATTTCTTTACAATAGCTCTTGAGCGGGGTTTAGGCCACAGCAAGAATAGATAATCTATGGCCTCTGCTGAAGTCTTTACCTTTCACGTGCCTCATTAACTTGAGAAAATTTTTCCCATTTTCTACCCATAGCAAAGCCACACCAACAGCCCCTGAACCTAATAGAGATTAACAAGCCACGAGACACCAGCATCTCCCAGTCCACTTTCTCAAAGCTTTACAGGGTGTTCCATGGGTGGGGGAGGCAGGGCTGTCATCAAACAAGTTTAAGAAACACTGAATTAGGACTCCCCTGGCAGTCCAGTGGGTTAAGACTCCGCACTCCCACGCAGGGGGGTGCAGATTCCATCCCTGGTCACGGAAGATCTCATACGCCGCATGGTGCAGCCAAAAAAAAAAAAAAAAAAACTGAATTAAACAGATTCTCTAACGATCTAACTTCTATGAACCTTTAATAAACTTACACACATCATGAATTTCCAAGATGGGGATATAATAAGTAGGGTTTCCAATTTATTTGATACCTACCCCCATGGAAATCTCTTCCAGGTATTCTGAAACACACCAGAGAAACAATACCGGCATTATTCTTAAAATTTAAATTATCCCTTAACCCCATCTTCACTGATTATTATAAACTCTTAGGATGAAGTAACATTCCCTTTGGCCTTATGAACAAATAAATCATATGACCTAAAATAATTCAAACATTTTCATAGCTTATATTTTGTAGTATGTATACTATTTGTACACTTTCTGAAACAAATGAAGGTATTAGATATTGATTTAAACCCCAGCACTCAAATATTCACAGGAACTATCCACTCGTTCCTAGTTATCTGATAAATGAAAATTTACATTTTAAAATCTAAGTTTATTTTTAAATCTTACTGTTAATCTTAAACTTCACAATAAAAATATAGTTTTCTGGCAAAGTAATAAGTGATATAGATGGTTTAATTCCACTTCAGAAGATTCTAAAATTGAGCTCCTCTCAAACACCATTCAGCTGGTGAAACAAATACTAGTAACTATAGTGAAGTTGTATTAGGAATGAAAATCCTTGAATCCACACATAACAATGATTCTTTGTTAAGAAACTTTATTCTTTCACTTCCTACTCCTCTTCATCTGCTTTTAAACAGATTTAAAAGCAAACCAAAAAAAAAAAAAATTACAAATATCCTTAAATTGCCTACCAACAAAGCAAATGGATTGTACCTGAAATCTTATGATTTCTTCTACAAAATTTATCATCTCATACTCTTTAACACTAATTAACATGGTATTCTTTCATTCCACCTCCATTTCTCCCTCTAGTTTCATTTGATCTGTTATTCTCAATCTCTTCTGTTTACACAAGGAGTAACAAAAAGTGATCATCTTTTTAGCTGAAAACAATGGCTGTGGCTTAATAACCAACAGTAGACAGCTTCATATTGCCATTTCGGACACAGAGAATGGACACAGGTGTGCCTGAGACACTGATCCCCTGGGGCTGCAACACCTCTAGCAAGCCAAGAATAGTCTTATCCATTTACTCCAGTGTCGCATACAATATTTTTCTGTCTCCCTTGATTTGAAAAGGGTTAGGAAACACTGCTCTAGAGCATACACTGCCACATCAAATAGTGTAAGAAAAAAGAAAAATTAAAGAAAAATTCAATCAAGTCCGTTAGAAATAACAATAATTTTTTCAGGATGGTGGCTATATTAAGACTAGATTTTAGTTATTAACATTTTCCCTTGGGACTTCCCTGGTGGTACAGTGGTTAAGAATCCGCCTGCCTGGGCTTCCCTGGTGGCGCAGTGGTTGAGAGTCCGCATGCTGATGCAGGGGACACGGGTTCGTGCCCTGGTCCGGGAAGATCCCACATGCCGCGGAGCAGCTAGGCCCGTGAGCCACAACTACTGAGCCTGTGCTCTAGAGCCCACGAGCCACAACTACTGAGCCCTTGTGCCACAACTACTGAAGCCCACAGGCCTAGAGCCCATGCTCCACAACAAGAGAAGCAACCACAGTGAGAAGCCCGTGCACCACAATGAAGAGTAGCCCCCTCTTGCTGCAACTAGAGAAAGCCCGTGTGCAGCAACGAAGACCCAACACAGCCAAAAATAAATAAATAAGTAAATGAATTTTTTAAAAAAATTTTCCCTTGAGATTGGAGATTTTGTTTTGTTTTGTTTTTTTGCGGTGTGTGGGCCTCTCACTGCTGTGGCCTCTCCCGTTGCAGAGCACAGGCTCCGGACGCGCAGGCTCAGCGGCCATGGCTCACGGACCCAGCCGCTCCACGGCATGTGGGATCCTCCTGGACCGGGGCACGAACCCGTGTCCCCTGCATCGGCAGGCTGACTCTCAACCACTGCGCCACCAGGGAAGCCCGAGATATGGTTTATTTTAGTAAAAAAAAAAAAAAAAAAAAAAAAAGCAGAAAACATTTTTTACATTTGATCAGCTAAATGCCAACTTTGTATTTCACCTGTTTACATAACCAACAATTATGTGAACGATCCTAATCATATGCTCTTCGTAACAATTAGTTATCCATAAAAAGTTACTGTGTTCAAACATGTAACTGAACTCAAGTTCAAGCAGTTCTAAAACTAGAATTTAAGATTATTTAGTTATTATTAAGTGGGTAATGACTCTTTAGTAACTAAACAACACATTAGTTCCTGATAATGAGCACAGACATGAGGCGACTCTACACAACAGGCAAGAAACTATAATTCATTCCTTTAAAAGCCAAATAGGTTTCACATTCACTTCCTGATTACAATCCTTGCAATAAATTCTGATACGCTGCCTGAAAGAGACCAGGTTATACTTAAGTAGGGGGAAAAACAAAAATAAAGCACTCAACATTTTTTGTGAAATCCAGCAGTCTTAAAGAGGGTGCTTCAAACATCAATGTGCATAAAAATCACTTGGGGATTTTGTTAAAATTCAGATTCTGATTCAGGAGGACTGGGATGGAGCCTGATATTTCTAAGGAGCTCCAAGCTGATGCTTATGCTCCTGGTCCACAGACTATATACTGCATACTTGAGAACTTACACCCCTACTTCCATGACACTGGTTAACATAATGGATAAAAATTTGAAGCAGACACCAATCCTCACCTCATTTAATTTCTATGGTTTCATGAGATTAATCTGGGGGGGATGGTTATTAAACTGTTGATGTTTGAGAAAAACGCAGATAACTTCTGAAAGGTGGGGGCATTAAGAGAGGTTGTAATAATAACAAGGGCAAACACCTACAGAGTACTTACTATATGCCACTGAAATGTCTTAAGTACTTCACTTAGGTTAACTGATTCTCCTAACACTGTGAGGTAGAAACTATTGCCAGACCTATTCTACAGAAGGTAAACTGAGTGACAAAGACTTTACTCAGATTGCATGTAACTAATAAATGCCAGAGCCAGGATTTAAATCCAAGCAGTCTAGTACTAGAGTCTACACTTTTAATCACTATACTAACAGTGTCTCTCCCAAGAACATACAACAGAATTAAAATAGCAAATCCAGGGCTTCCCAGGTGGCGCAGTGATTGAGAGTCCACCTGCCAATGCAGGGGACACGGGTTCGTGCCCCAGTCCAGGAAGATCCCACATGCCACGGAGCGGCTGGGCCTGTGAGCCATGGCCCCTGAGCCTGCGCATCCGGAGCCTGTGGGCCGCAACAGGAGAGGCCACAACAGTGAGGGGCCTGCGTACCGCAAAAAAAAAAAAAAAAAAAAATAGCAAATCCAAATGGCTTACTCTTAAGAGAAAATGATGCAAGTGTTAAAAGTGTAAAAGTGTTAAAGAACAGAGTGAGCAACAGAGGTTCTCTTCAGGTGACTGACAACTGAGGCTTGGTGAACACCATGACTTAACAATATGTAGCATTTTGCTATATTAGAAATTGTTCTGGACTTCAGCATAATAGCTAAATAGTTGAAAAAAAATTTTTTTAATTTTTTTTTTTAATGGGAGACCACTTCGGTGGCAAAAATGGGGTTTCACTTCATGGAATAAGCAGTTTGAGACCAATGTCCCAGGGGCGACTAGTAACGAAGAGTTCTGACATCCAGGACTTATAATAGCAGCAGTGGCAGACATAGCTGAAATGACAAGTAATGAAAATTGCTTTAGCAAAAATATTTTGGACTGAAGGGATGAGTAACTAAAAGTAGAAACGTAGGGGACAAAGCATAACATGACCAGGAATTTGATACTGTTGAGTTGAGGGGAAGAAATGGAAAAACTAAATTGCTATTTCAAACAAAGAAATACAGGAAGGAAATAAACATTAAAGTCTGAATAATTTTTAGGAGAATAAGAACTGGTCATCAGAAAAGATTTTCTAAGCAATGGTTAACTGTTCAGACAGTACAGCTGCAGAAGATATAGGACTAAACAGATGGATACGGTCAAACAAAAGTAGATGAGGAATCATCACTTCAATGAGCCCAAATATGAATATGGCTGACCAAGCACAAAAGAGGTCCCAGGAAACACAGTACACAGGCCTACAGAATATGCAGAAAGTGAAAATATTAACCCTCAGACATCACATTCATTCATTTGACAAACATTTCTTGAGACACATCATGAGTCTGGCACTATTCTAGGTGCCAGGGATACAGGGGTGACCATACCAGGTCAAAAGCCCTGCCTTCATAGACTTACATTCTACTGGGAGAAACTAATAGACTTGGAAGAGAATACTGAATATTGAAAGCCTAGAATGAAGCCCTTTAATATAGGAGAATATACAGATCTATTTACGGGACACAGGTCAACAAAATATTAACCCCTCCTTCCCCAGCAGAGGAAGCTCTGTAGCCTGAAGTGTTCCTCATTAAGCATTCTTTGTCCTCTCAAAAAAGACCCTAAAATGATAAATGTATTTAAAATATATCTACAAATGAAGTACAATTTGACTTTTACTTCCAAGAATGGCTATAAGTAATACTCCCAGACAGGCAGCACAATAAACTGTACTTCAAAGTTTTCCAAATGCAACACTTCTTGGATCAAAACATTTTATTAGTGTAACCATTTTTAAAATAACTGGAAATGCTTCTATAATATACCACAAAATTATAAGCGGAAAAAGTATCCGAATAAAAGAAAACAAATCTTGAATTTACAAAAGAGTCAAGATTTGGGCTTGGTGGACTTTAAAAGAATCTCACCAATATTTGATTTTAGCCCCTGACTACCCTAGGCTGTAACACCTGCCTCAGACTGCCAAAAAATTAAGTTCAACTGAGCACAGGTGTCAGTTATTACGTGCAAAAATTTTAAGAGGCTGTGGCACCTTCTGGGTCTTGTCTACCAACACCTACACACTACAGAAAGCTGATTTAAACCTACCACTTCTTTTAAGTGTTTCTTAACAAGCAATCTGTTCTCTCTATACAAATAAGGAGAAACAATAAGAAAATACTTGTTTCAACATGAACTATCCTTATAACAATGCATTACACAGTTGGATCTCATTTGCTTTACAATGCTAACATTTTTCTGTGCTACAGTACCCTGAATGTACCTAACATTCTGGAGAACAAATACTGTGATCCCCAAAGTCTGAAAATGTTACTCACTTAAGTTTTTTTGGTTAAAAAAACCAAATCCGTTTTTAATTACAAAATTAAAGTGACTAGCAAGCAAAGATTAGGTGTAAAATGAACTGATTCTCTTTTCACCACACCCTTGTCACAAAAAATGCACGAGTGTAGACTTAGGTACATACTCTGAATCAGTAAGTCATATGGGAGAACTTAAACAATCTGGGAATGTCATTTTGGACCAAAGAAATGCTTCCACAAATAAATTAACTTCATTCCAGTACTCAAAGGGATCTTTAAAGTTACTGCCTACGCAAGTGTTGTCTTACTCTTTACTTCCTGGCACAAGCTCATCTTGAGATTTTAAACCTTCCTGGCTTTTAGATGCATATGAGACGGCCAGGATTTCAAAAGATTATCTCTGAATACGATGAAACAGTGAAACAGGCAGATCTGCCACTGGGTGACCCAACCGAGCCAACAAAATGCTGTCTTAATTTAGTGAGTCCCTGACTTGTAGGAGTTAAAAACTCTCACCCCTTATATTGCGATGACGTAATCTTCCCCACTGCATTTCTCTTGGACTTAAAGGGGAGGACAAAAAAAAAAAACGAACAAAGAAAATTTCCCCCTAAAGAGAGGAATTAGGCAAACGGCAGAACGACAGTTTCGGGAGGTGGTTAGGTAACTCCCTGAAAGGGAAGCTTCAGCTGAATAGGCAGGGCGAGTTGGAGAAGGAAATGTAAATGCTATTAGGAACTCGACCTAAGGCAGGAATAAAGGAGACCAGAGAAGCGGTGACCAGGCCCACCCCGCGGGACAAGGCGTCGGGCTGCGGGACCGCTGAGGGAGGCGCGCGGCAAGCAAAGCCCCGGGCCGTCAGCGAGCCGCGCGCTGCCCGGCCGCCACTTCCCCGCCGCGCTCGCAGTCCGCTCCCCTCCCCCCGCTCGCCGCAAAATGTCCGCGGCGGCGCCCGGCGAAGCAGGAAGTCGAAGCCGGGGCGCGGGGGGCAGACCCGGCCTGGGAGTCCGAGTCACCGCCACCGCGCGCACCCCAGGCGCCCGCCAGCGGCTCCGCGGTTCATGGCGCCCCGGACCGCCGCCCGCCCTAGGGGTCCGCGGCGCCGGGGGGAGGGGAGCAGGGTGGTGGGGATGGGTGTGACCCTTTCCTTCCGCCGCTGCCAGGTGACAGCCCGGCCCCGGCCGCGCCCTCGGCCCTGCCCCGGCGTCCCGGCCAAACACCTCTTGCCTGACCTGTGCCCCCCAAGCCTTGCCCCCCGCGACCCCCTCCGCTCCGTCCCCCGACAGAACCCGGACCCGCGCTCGCCCGGACGGCGCCGCGCTCGCCCGGCACCCCGCCCCCACCGCGCGCGCCCCACAATCCCAGGCTTCCAGGGATCCCAAGATGGGGTGTCCCCCCCGGACGGGGAGAGGCCGGGGGCGGCGCGGCGGGGACCGGACTGTGGGGAGGCCGCTCCCGCGGGGAGCCTCGGGCCCCGCACTCACCTCAGCTCCTCCGCCGGGGCGTTGGCAGCAGTGCGCGGGGTCTCCTCGGCTGCCGGACAGGGGCACGCGCCTGACGTCAGCACGCAAGACACGCACGGTTGGGTGCCCGCGGAAAAGGGAGGGACCGGGAGGCGAAAAGAGGCAGAGCGGTTCCGGGCGGGGCCTGAACTCCTCCCCTGCCCGGGTTCTGGCCGTCTAACGCGCACGCGCCACCCAGCGCCGCTTGCTAGTTGGTGGCTGGTGTCCGTAACTCTCCAGTGGTTCCGCTGAATTTGTAATAATGCTATAAACTGTCGTTTGCGAAGCGCTTCCACTAACAGGTCATTTGATCCTTGCAACCTTACGAAGTTTTATCATCCCGATTTTGCAGAGAAGACAGTGGCTACTCAAACAGGGGCAGTGACTTGCCCGAGATCACACTACAAGTGGACGGCCTCCTGACTCCCCAGGCCTGTAATAACTGCGCCTTGGCGTGAGAGCTGAGGGCTAGCTTCTCATCTCTGCCAACAACCCACTGTCCCTCGCTCCAACCATATAGGTCGTCTTTTGGTTTAGAGACTTCCTCCCCACCGGAAGGCCTCGCACTCACCGTTTCTCCTGGCTTCCTCCTCTTCAGCCCTTCCTTTGGCTTTCAGCCTTCAAATGTCACTGCCTTCCTGATCATCCTATCCACACAGCACCTGTTTATCATGTGTCTTTCCGGCTAGTGTGCAAACTTCAGGAGAATAGGAACCTTCTCTGTCTTTTCTCAGATGTTTCCCAGTGTTAGAGGGAAATAGCTTATCTTAATAATAGTTCGTTTATTGATGACTACTACAGTTAGTTGGCCAAGAAAAACACCTATTTCCAATATAGTTAAAAGTCTTTTGGACTTTTTAATTACACAAAAAGAATAACTACATTTTTTGAGTGTTTACTATAGGTATGGTGCTAACAGGTTTGCATGTAATAGTAGGTAATGTAAAATTCATAACCACCCTATAAGTTAAGAACTATTACCCCCACTTATTGATGCATGAAGGTGTTAAGGGACTTACCCAATGTCACCGAGCCAGGCAGTAGCAGAGCTAGGTCTTGAACCCAAGAGGCTGGCTCTAGTTTACCTACATACTACCTAGCAGGTGTATTGCAAAGAAATCAGAAGATAAGCTTCAGCTGTAGTACTACCCCTAGTGATGCCAACTATTAGCATTTTGGTGTACACCTTTCCACATATTCATAGATGTAGATACATGTATACACATTTGTTGCACAAAGACAGATTGTACTCTGCATTTCTCTCTCAAAACTACATTGAGAGCATCTGTCCACGTCAAATAAAGCATCATTTTTAAAGGCTGCATTCTACTATATGGGCATTACAATGTTTATTCAATCAATCTCCTACTGTTGGAATTTAGGTTATTTTTGGCTACTGTAAATTTTTGACTCTTGTAAAAATGCATGAGCTTAATTTCTTAAACTTGAGGGAAAACTGGTTGTTTTCTCCCCCTGCAAGACCAGTTGGCAGTAACCTTTCCTCCATCCCATCTCACAATTCCATCAGTGTCCCCAGACGGTGTCTGCCCTTTCCATCAGCAGCAATATCTCGTGAGGTGTCACCCAACCCACTTGGCTTTTCCTGCCTTTATTCTGAAGACAAGGACTCACTTAGCACTTTGTCTATCATGTTGTCAGGTTTTTGTCAGAAGGACCCTCCCCAACATTTTCACAGCCCCCAAGGCAATAGCGTTACTATTTGACCCCAGTCTACACCTTCCCCTGCTGCCAGCCCAGACCCCCACCTCCTAGTGCCCCTTCCCCACAGCACCACTGGCTGCAGCTGCTTCATATTGGCAGAAGGCGCAGCCTGTGGGGCTCCAGGCCTCCTTCCCCTGTGGTTACCAGCCCAGGGTCTGTTCCTTCTTCCTTTGGTAACAGCACTTCCAGTTCTCCTGGGGCAACCCTTCCCCCAGTTCTCAATCCCTGTGGCTCTGTAGGAGATGTCTACCCCTAGCTGCAGGGATAGACATGTGACCCATGCTTGGCCAATCAGCATTTTAGAGAGCTCTCTTGCCACAGCATCTCAGCAATGGGCGTATGACACAATGAGAACCACTGAGCCTTAGGTCAATTCTGAGCCTTTGATCATCACTGTCCAGTTGAATGAATCTATCTTCTGAGGGCAGGATGTACTCATGGCACTGCTGGCGGCCACCTTCCCACTGTAAGGCGAGAGACTACCTGAGAATGAGTCCAGGATGGAGGGCAAAACAGAGCTGAGAGATGGGACAGTGAAACCAAGTCCTAGGAGCATTGTTTGAGCCCTTAGATCCAGTCTTGCTTCAATTTTCAGTCATATTAGCCGATAAATTCCCTCTACTGCCTGCAGTGGAAGCCCAAAGTCCTAACCACTGGACTGCCAGGGAATTCCCTGGATCTCAATTCTTATTAGGTCACTTCCCAGTTCAGGAAACCATGTTTTCTCCTTTGCCTTCAAAATAAAATTCAAAGTCCTTTAGCCAGGTATTCTATGTCCTCCATGATCTGGCACCAACTTGTCTTTTCAAAGTTATTTCCCTTTCCCTTCTGTATTAGTCAGAGTTCTCCAGAGAAACAGAACCAATAGGAGATTAGATAGATAGATACATAAATAGATAGACAGAGATCTACATCTACCTACATCTATAGTATTTATCTATATTTCCCCTTAGATATCTATCTATCTACCTGAAGAGATTTATTATACACAATTTATCACACAATTATGGAAGCTGATAAGTCCCAAGATCTTCAGGGTGAGTTGGCAAGCTGGAGACCCAGGAACTGGTATAGTTCCAGTCCAAGTCCGACAGCCTAAGAACCAGAAGAGCCAATGTTTCAGTTGCAGTCCAGTGGCCAGCAGGCTTAAGACCCAGGAAAAATCAATGTTTCAGTTTGAGTCCAAAGCCAGGAAAAATTCTTCCTTACTCAAGGGTGGGTCAGCTTTTTGTTCTATTTAGGCCTTCAACTGATTGGACGAGGCCCACCACATTAGGGAGTGCAATCTTCTCTACTCAGATATTAATATCATCCAGACACATCCAAAATAATGTTTGACCAAATATCTCAGCACCCCATGGCCCAGTCAAGTAGATATATAAAATTAACCATCACAGGACTTCCCTGGTAGAGCAGTGGTGAAACAATCCACCTGCCAATGCAAGGGACACAGGTTCGATCCCTGGTCTGGGAAGATCCCACGTGCTGCGGAGCAACTAAGCCTGTGTGCCGCAGCTACTGAGCCTGTGCTCCAGAGCCCGTGGGCCACAACTACTCAGCCCGCGCTCCACAACTACTAAAGCCCACGCACCCTAGAGCGTGCATGCCACAACTACTGAGCCCATGTGCTGCAACTACTGAAGCCCGCGCACCTAGGGCCCGTGCTCCGCAACAAGAGAAGCCATTGCAATGAGAAGCCCGCGCATGGCAGCAAAGAGTAGCCCCTGCTCGCCACAACTAGAGAAAGCCTGGGAGCAGCAACAAAGACACACGCAGCCAAAAATTTTTTTAAAGAAAATAATTTTAAAAAAATAATAAAATAAAATAAATCATCACAACTTCCATCACACACCTTATGCTGAAGCTAGACTAAATTACTTAGTATTGTGCATGCAGGTACCATGATTTCTGGTCTCTGTGCCCCTGCTCATGCTGTTTCCCTTGCCAAGAACAGCTTTCCTGATCATCCAACCTACCTGTCAAGTCCCACTCTCCTTTCCACTGCGAACTGTACCTTTTGCCAACACTGTCCTTGTGTCCCTTCCCACCTCTGTGACTCTGCAGATTCAATGGTTCCCTTCTCTGTTTGCCAAACTCCTTTTTTTCAAGGACTAGCCTAGATCTCGGCTCTGAAAGCTTCGCTGACAACCCCAGGCACCAATTATTCCCATTACACTTGGTATTTAAAGCATACATATTGGAATCGTCTGTATCTGTGCTAACTAAACCATTAGGCCATGAGCAGGCAGGGGCCTTATCTTATTCATTGTTGTTTCCTTTTACCTAATTTCCTGGCACTCTGCCAGCCCTCAAAAATGTTTGATAAATAATGAATGAATGAGAATCATCCACCTCTTCCACAAAGCCCGCTCTGCTTCTTGCCACCAAAAGTGATCTCTGCCTCTTCTAAACTCCCATAGCACTTATCTGAGGATTTCTTTGGGCCTCACCCTCTTCTGTGATGTTTACCCATGCTTTCTCTTCCTGACTGTAAGCTCCCAACGGCAGGCTCAATTTGGGGTGCATCTTCATACCCCTGAGACTGCTCTTCGGGCTTCCCTGGTGGTGCAGTGGTTGGGAGTCCGCCTGCCGATGCAGGGGACACGGGTTCGTGCCCCGGTCTGGGAAGATCCCAAATGCCGCGGAGCGGCTGGGCCCGTAAGCCATGGCCGCTGAGCCTGCGCGTCCGGAGCCTGTGCTCCGCAACGGGAGAGGCCACAACAGTGAGAGGCCCACGTATGGAAAAAAAAAAAAAAAAAAAAAGACTGCTCTTCAGGTGCCTTAAATGTAGTGAGCACTTAAACAGCAGCTGAATGAGAGAAGCCTCAACACTGCATTCTCTGCCAAATGCCAAAGAACGCAAATCCTCTACCTTCTCCCCAGAGCCTGCCAAGATTGCTACAGGAGGCTCCATATTAAAGAGGCTCTCCTTTGTGGCCTTCAGTCTTAGGATTTACACGAGAAAATCCTAATTTAAGACTTTCTATGCGGGGACTTCCTTGGTGGTGCAGTGGTTAAGAATCCGCCTGCCAATGCAGGGAACAGGGGTTGAAGCCCCAGTCCGGGAAGATCCCCCATGCCGCGTGTGCCACCACCACTGAGCCTGCGCTCTAGAGCCCGTGTGCCACAACCAGTGAGCCCGCGAGCCACAACTAGCGAGCCCGTGTTCCACAACTACTGAAGCCTGTGCGCCTCAAACCTGTGCTCCACAACAAGAGAAGCCACCACGATGAGAAGCACATCCACTGCGACGAAGAGTAGCCCCCATTCACCACAACTAGAGAAAGCCCGCATGCAGCAACAAAGACCCAATGCAGCCAAAAATATTTAAATAAACAAATAAATAAATAAATTTATTTAAAAAAAACTTTCTGTGCGATTCATAGGCAATAAAATTATCAAGAAAATCAAGGAAGTGATTATTGTAAAAATCCGGCTACTGGCTGCCTGTAAAGGAGGTTGTAACCTGGAATGGATGGGGGAGTGCAGGGTTGGGGGGGTGGTGTTGACAGTGTTCTATTTCATGACCTGGGTGATGATTACATGGATGTTTGCTTTATAAGCATTCATTGTACTGTACATGTGTTTTACCAGCTTTTTTCTCATGTGTAACATTTCATAAAAATTAAGGTTAGAAATAATTAAATAAAACAAAAATAAAGTCTCACTGGTGTTACTAGAAGGCTGATGTTGTTGTGTAAATTTCTATCACTCAGACGCAAGCCTTCCCTTCCATTCTGATTTACTGGCTGGTCTTTCCCTCCTCTGACTGGTCACGGCCCAGGCCTTGCCAGCAGCTCCAATTTTGCTGCTAGGACTCCAGATATACTCCTGCTTTGGCCTGCCACACCTTAGGGGGCTAGAGCTGCTGCAGCTGCAGCCTACTCCAAGGGCTTCAACCTCACCTCCTGCCCTTTCTGCAGCCCCTCCTGCCGCTCAGCCTTCCTCCTCCACTTTGTGCCACATCATTATGCTTGTCCAGGGACCTGGACCCTTCTTGGAGTCAGAGAAAGGAGAGGAACTGACCGAACCTGTTTCCTACTTGCCTTTTCTCTAACCGGCCCAGGCTTGCCTCCTTCCCTTCATCTCTGTTACACATCTCTGGTGGAGATAATCTGGGTCACTGAAGAAGGGTGGATGAGATGAGATAGGGAAGAGAAAAACCTAGAAACAACTGAGCAACTTCTTCCCCATCCGGTAGGGTTTGGTAAGAACCCAGAGGCACAATGGCACAATGATGAAGTTTTAACTTGAAAATGACCTGAGAATCACTCATGTGGACTAACTGGTCATGGGCACGTTGTCGCCAATATTCAACAGTCAGTAGGTGTCTATTATGTACTAGGTACCTTGGAGGCAAAGGTGAACAATAGCCCCCTGCTTAACCCCTTCAGTGGCTTCTCCTGGCTCCTGCCCATCTCTCCGACCTCCTCTGGACCACCCACTCACTCACTCACTGGGCTCCAGCTACGTTGCCCTCTTTGTTATTGCTCAGACACATCTGAGCTTCCTGTGCCTACCCCAGAGCCTTGTGCTTGCCGTTCTCTCTCCTGTTCCGCACGTACCTGCTCCTTTCCACCCACAGGTCTTTGCTCAAATATCACCTCTTCAAGAAGACCTCCTCCCCACCCAGCTTCAGTGGCACCTCCAACCCACTCTCACACCACACGGCTTTACTTCCTTCCTAGAGCTTATCACTATCCAAAATGATCTCACCTCTTTATTTTTCTTATTATCTGTCTCTTCCCATTAAAAAGTAAATTCAAGGCTTCCATCACCACTGTACCCTCAGTGCTAGAATATAGTGCACACTCATAAATGACTGTTGAAAAAAATACAATGAATGAAGAAGATACAATCCCTGCTCAAAGAATTAAGATCATGTAGTGGGACAAATAATCAAAATAAGTGCTACTATGAGGTATGCACAAGGATCTGGGGGAATAAGAAGCGTATTCACAATAGTTGTATGTAATATTTATTAAGTACTTCCTAAGTTCCAGGTATTGTGCTAAGTATTTAATATGTATTATCTCATTTGAAATTCGCAAGAACTCTGGAATATAGAAACCCTGATCTCCAACAAAAATGAGGAATGGGGGCGTCCCTGGTGGCGCTGTGGTTGAGAGTCCGCCTGCCGATGCAGGGGACATGGGTTCGTGCCCCGGTCCGGGAAGATCCCACATACCACGGAGCGGCTGGGCCCGTGAGCCATGGTCGCTGAGCCTGTGTGTCCGGAGCCTGTGCTCCGCAACGGGAGAAGCCACAACAGTGAGAGGCCCGCATACTGCAAAAAAAAAAAAAAAAAAATGAGGAATGAAGAGGCTAGTAACACGTAGCCAAAGTCATACAGCTGGTAGGTGGATTCAAACCCAGAGGTGATCAAGAAAGATTTCCCAAAGGAGCGAGGTTTAATCTGAGTCTAGACGACTTGCACAGACTGGTCAGGCCAGGGTGGGGCGTGCTGACAGAACAGAAAGATCCCTGGTAGAAAGAACAGGCATGTCAGGTTCACAGGCATGGAAAAGCAGGATGCTCAGGGGACAGATGAATTGTGCAGACATAATGTTGAACATAAGAAGCCGGACACAAAAGGGTATATACTGTATTACTCCACTCGGTTCAGAAACAGGCAACACTACTCTAGAGCAATAGAAATCATAACAGTTACTTTTTGGGGGGGGTTGATGACTAGGAAAGGGCATGAGGGAGACTTCTAGGGAGCTGTTTAAATTCTGTATCTTCATCTGGAAGGTGGTTAGAGGAGTATGCCCACTTTGGATAAATTCATTGAGTTGTACCATTAAGATGTGCACTTTACAGGATGCGTGCTACATTTAAACCTTAAAAATTAAAGGTCACTACATCAGTAGTATTGGCCTAAAAACTAAAACACTTGGGATTTTTTTTAAGAAATGTGGAATTTTTTCAATGATGAGGTTTAATGCCTGTGGATAAGGTAAGCAATGAGGAGAGAGATGGGGAGGAATGGGAAGATAAAAAACAGGATTTTATGTGGAGAAATGAGAAGACAGAGCTGTTTGAGAGAGGGGCTCAGAAGGAAAGAACAAGATCAAAGGGACAGCTGAGAAGGAATCACTCACTGAATCTTCCCTTAGCCAAGCAGATTCAGATACAATAACATTTATTGAATATTTCTGTGCTTTCGGTACTGTGCTAGGGTGACCTGGGCTGGGAATGAGACAGAAACGAGACAGGTGTGGGAACTGGAGCTCAGAGAGGTGACATGACTTGTCTGAGATCACACACCTCATAAGTGCTGGAGTTACCTTTGTTAGAAACATCCCATTTGTGCTGGATCCTAAGACAGGGCTCCAAAACACTTAAGTACTGGCCCCAATTGAAGGCGGAGTTTTGGCTCAGAGGAAGTGAAGGGGAGGCCCTGGCTGCTTTGGTGGTGGTGGTGGCTTCCTGCCCAGAAGACACACCCAGCTTCAAAATCACTATTCTGGGCAGTCAGGTTGTTGCTAGGCACCAAGGGGGCCCTGGAGCTTTCAAGCAGAGCCAGCCAAAGGCAGTTAACCTCACCTCACTGCAATGTCAGGTACAGAACAGAGAAGAAAGCCGGCCACCCCAGTGAAGCCTGAGTGAAGCCTTCTTCTTTCGGGGGGTCTTATTTTCATCATCATCTCCAGCTTTAAACAGGAATTAATAATCTCCCTCCCCCCGCCCCCAATGAAATGCTTGTTTCCCATGAATTCTAGTTATTTGTGTCCACTAGAAGGAAACCCCTTAAGTCAGGCAGCAACCATGTGTCTCCTACAAAAATTAAGCTATTCCTAGAAGATCAGTCATGTGCAGGTCCTGTGTTGGAGGCCAAGAGCAGAGATTCCCTCTACGTGGGGTTCACAATCTGCTTGGGGACACAAACTAGGCACCGCATTACAGTGTGAGACTTAGAACAGGGCATGGCACATTGGGTACACAATGCATATTATGGCACATTGGGTACACAATGCATATTCACTGAATGAACAGGGACTTAGAACTTAAACTTAAAGGGAAGGTGTTATAGGAGCTCACAAGAGGGATTCAAATGCTGATTCAAGACAGAAATCAAAGGCGGCTTCACGAAGGTGACCATGGCTATCTGCATCACATAGAATGAATAGGAGTAGGCTGGCAAAGATCAGGGGAGGCGTAGAGATGGGGCATTTCGGGCCAAGGGAAAATGGCCAATAAATGCATGGTGGTGGGTGGAAAATGCTTAGCAAAATAGTCAACTCATTGTCAAGGGCATTGTACTGAGCTGCCTGTGGAAACTGACCACACATGGTGCTCCTAGGAAGGCCAGTTACACTTGAATTCTCCAGCCGCCACCACCGTTTTCATGCACTCCTCATGGCCCCCACACCCCACCCCCCGAGTTGGCTTCCTTTCCAGCAGCCAGGGCCTGGCACCCACTCACTGCTCAGGGAGTAGCTGCCCAACAGATGACATATTTTTCCATGGCTCTAGCCAGTTGCTAGGAATCTCATATTACCTTGTGGTCAGAACACTGGTTTTCACCAGTAGCCATCTGGCAGGAGCATTTTTCAATAACTAGAGGCAAATATTCTCTTGTGGAACTGGAGTCAATATAATCACAAAGGGGAAATTAGACACGAGACATTTTAGAAATGCTTCCCGCTAGTTCCTCTACATTGTCCTCCTCTTGCCCTGTCACTCACAGAATTTAAAGTGTTTAAGGTCCTTTAGAACTGGGGTCTAGATTGACTCAGAAATGACAATGACTGGCATTGGTGATAACTACTCTGCTGGGTGAAGGCACAGGAATCATCTTGGAGACAGAGAGAGGGAATGACTGTACTCCAAATCCCCGCAGGGCTCTTGAAACACTTAAAGTTGGTTTACTCCTTAGTATCCAGGCAGTGTGACCTCATGGCAAGGGCCTGGGACTAGAGCCAGACGAAATGGAGATGAACTCAAGCTTCTCCTCTTACTGGGTTGGTTTGGGGTAAGGATTTGCATCTGTAAGTTCACTTCCATGAGAAAGCGTTGGTACCACAGGGTTGCTGGGAGACAGCGCTGGGCATTGTGCCAGTTCTGGTTTGAGGTTCTGGTTCTGTAATTTACCTCTCTAAACTTCACTTATGCTTTGGAGATTTGACTCCATACCTGAATCCTCTACCTTGCTTTTTTTTTTAAATATTTTATTTTTGGCTGAGGTGGGTCTTCGTTACTGCGCACAGGCTTTCTCTGGTTGCAGTGAGTGGGGGCTGCTCTTCGTTGTAGTGCGCGGGCTTCTCATTGTGGTAGCTTCTCCAGTTGCGGAGCACCAGCTGTAGGTACGCGGGCTCAGTAGCTGCAGGATCAGTAGTTGTGGCGCACGGGCTGAGTTGCTCTGAGGCATGTGGGATCTTCCCAGACCAGGGATCAAACCCGTGTCCCCTGCACTGGCAGGCGGTAAACCTCTGTATGTTGACAGCAAAAGACAGCTAAGGGTTATTGGACATGAAAAATATACATACTAAACATGCATAACATATTTTGTGTAAATAAAAAGGGATATACGGGGATGTCGGGCCAGTGGTTAAGACTCTGGACTTCCACTGCAGGGGGCGTGGGTTTGATCCCTGGTTGGGGAGCTAAGACCCCACATGCTACACGGCATGGCCAAAAACAAAAAGGGGGGAGGGGATATACATATTTGTGTGCACATGCATGTATATCTGCTTACATAATTTATATTTTCTGGAAGGATGCATAAGAAACTTAATGGGAAGAGATCCTTTAAATTTTCCATTTATACCCTTCTATACTATTGGACTTTTCTATACACACGCAAATGTATTTTATAACCTTAAAAAATGTCAACAGGAGGGCTTCCCTGGTGGCGCAGTGGTTGAGGGTCCACCTGCCGATGCAGGGGACACGAGTTCATGCCCCGGTCCAGCAAGATCCCACATGCCGTGGAGCGGCTGGGCCCATGAGCCTTGGCCGCTGGGCCTGCGCGTCCGGAGCCTGTGCTCCCCAACGGGAGAGGCCACGACAGTGAGAGGCCTGCGTACCGCAAAAAAAAAAAAATGTCAACAGGAGTTACCATTTGGACCCTTTTTGGTTTTTTCATATTTTGTGTGTGAAATGAATCTAAGAAATGTTATTTTAAATGGTAACATAAAGATGAGAAAAGCCAAAGAAACGTCTTGCACACAGGAGACTGCAGACATGATGGAAAAAGCCCAAGGCTAAGGGGACAGAAATCCAAGGCTCAGATTCTAGCTCTACCACTTATGAGCCAAAATACTTAACTGCTGGTTCTCAGTTTTCTCATCTGTAGAGCAGGTGTATTTACCTAAATAGGTAACCTCACATGAGTTAGGATTAAATGAATCAAGAGTGCATCTAGTCTAGATCCCGGCACACAGTCAACCATCCCAATAAAACATTCTCAAAGTTGGAGGCATAGTATTAATCTTCCTACCAAAACTCTTTTTAAGATTTGCCAGAGTAAGTGGCATTACCCAAACACATAAAGGAAACATATTGTACAACAGGGGGAATATAGCCAATATTTTGTAATAACTGTAAGTGTAAAATAACCTTTAAACATTGCATAAGAATTTTTTTTAATTAAAAAAGAAAAAAGGGGCTTCCCTGGTGGCGCAGCAGTTGAGAGTCCGCCTGCCGACACAGGGGACACGGGTTCGAGCCCTGGTCTGGGAAGATCCCACATGCCGCGGAACGGTTAGGCCCGTGAGCCATGGCCGCTGAGCCTGCGCGTCCGGAGCCTGTGCTCCGCAACGGGAGAGGCCACAACAGTGAGAGGCCCACGTACCGCAAAAAAAAAAAAAAAAAAAAAAAAGAAAAAAGAAAAAAGGAACCATAAAGCCCAATTCATACAACTTTCCCAATAGCTTTCTCAATTCAACATTAACCTTAAGAGACCATGGGGGCTTCCCTGGTGGCGCAGTGGTTGAGAGTCCACCTGCCGATGCAGGGGACACGAGTTTGTGCCCCGGTCCGGGAGGATCCCACATGCCGCTGAGCCTGCGCGTCCGGAGCCTGTGCTCCGCAACCGGAGAGGCCGCGACCATGAGAGGCCCGCATACCGCCAAAAAAAAAAAAAAGGCCATGGACCTGAGAGTAATCTGTGGCATGTCTGGATGAACTCTCCTCCTTAAAATCAGTGGTTTTCAACCAGGGGCAAACTTGCCCCCGAGGAACAGTTGGCAACGTTTGGAGACATTTTGGCTGTCACATCTAGGGGGTGTTACTTTTAACTAGTGAGCAGAGGATAGAGATGCTGCTGAATATCCTATAATCCATAGGACAAGTCCCCACAGAAGGGAATTACCTGGTCCCAAAGTGCCAAGGTTGAGAAAAACCAGTGCTAAGTGCACTCAATCCAGGAAACCTCAGCTGTTTTGTAATAAAACCCCCAAAGTGAAAACTTTTCGGTCCACCTGTAAACTCTGGCCCTTTACTTGCATGCTAAATTCTAGGCCACCGAAGCAGCTAAGAAACTAAAGCAGGTCAGGAAATTCCTTAACACCAGGAGTTCCTAATGCCTGCAGACTAAAGGAAATACCTTCAGAATGTCTGGAACAAACTGGAGTACTGAAGATATAACACTTAGAGTTCCTCCTTTGCCAATGTTAAATTTTACTCTTAGAATTTAGAGAGCTTAACCCAGTCAATGAAAGGCACAGTGAGTTCACCTACCTGTATGTTCACTATTCCCCAAACACTGTACACCCTCACATCCCCATGCCTTTGCAAAAGGTGCACCTTCTGTCCAGTGATCTCCTACTCCCAAAGTTCAATTAAAATGCCACTTCCCTTAGCTATTTCCTCTTTGCTTTTAACATTTTTTTTCAATAGATCTTTACTGGAGTATAATTGCTTCACAGCACTGTGTTAGTTTCTGTTGTACAACAAAGCGAATCAGCCATATGCATACACATATCCCCATATCCCCTCCCTCTGGAGCCTCCCTCCCATCCTCCCTATCCCACCCCTCTAGGTCATCACGTTTCTTAGTGCTCTCTCAAAACCAGATGCCAAAAGGAAAACTAGCTTTACTCTAGCATTTCTAATGATATATTTGGATAGCTTCTTCCTCTCCTCAAAAACTATACATTTCCTTCAAACTTGGTTTTATAGTATTTATATGCTAGCATCTAGAAGAGTCCCAAAAGGCACAGGAAGTACTAAACAAACATCAGCAGAATCAACATAAGTTCCAGCATGGAGTTAACCAGCCCCTATCCCAAAAGATTAGTTTCCGAATTGGTATCAAGTGTGTTAACAGGAGCGGATCTACAAATCCCAAAGCCAGGCCACAGAGACAGAAAGGATCCTCAAGACTGGGTCATGCTGGGGAAGCAGCTGCTGTTTCCTCTCTGCCTGTCACAACCAGAGCTACTGCTCTGTCTCAGCTGTCAACCAAAGTACAGGCCTCCACACACACAAAGCCAGGATGACCTCTGTTTCGGGAAGAGCAGAATTATCAGATGGTCGAGTGAGTTCTCTTACAGGAAGACGAGCTGTAGAACAAAGGTGATGAAAATGGAGAAAGAGCACATCAAACAGCCCCGCCTGAGAGTTACCTCTTATGACCCTGTTTTACCCCTCTCAGTTTTGTCCAATTTAAATTCTGACTTTGAAAACAAAGGCCAGGCCTGTTCCTATTTCCCAGCTCAGCGAATGCCACACAGTTCTTATCTCCAGCTCACATCTACTCGTGATAATTATCTCACCTTTCTTAAATGCTGACTACTAAGAGCTAAACTGGTAAATCATCAAAGGACATTTTTACTAAAAACAGAACTTTAATATTTCAAGGACACCCCAAATGAATTACTGGTGGGGTTACAGAAGCTTCCATTCATGCCACCACAACAAGAATCAAGAATATTAAAGTTGAAGCGATCACCTCTTTGGATACATAAAAACAATATATTAAAGCATGTCACAAAGGGCAAAAAAGGAGGCGTACAGCAGAGCAAAACAAGCAGCGGGCTGACTGTCCTTACAAGAGGGCAGGGAAACTCATTCTGGAGTTCACAGTCCCAGGAAATAGAGCTGCTTCAGCCAAAAAAAGGTTTTGGTTAATTCTTATTACAGCTAGTCAAAGGCAAGCTCAGAGAAAACCGAGGTTCAGATTTCCCATGACTGCAGTTGGATCTTGTAACAAAGAGAGCCTTTGGTTACTTCTCCCATGTAGGCTGAGCAAGAAGCAAGCAGTAGGATTTAGCCAGTGACTCTGACCCCAGGCTGACATCTCTGTGCCCGAGCTCTGAGCTCCTCAGGGAGGACGGCCTGGAATTGCTCCTGCACCAGTATTTCCACAATCTGCTCCTTTGTGTGAATATCAGGTCTCAGCCACTGTCCAGCAAGCTCCTGGAGATGTCTGAGGACATCCCTGGGGCCAGCTGCATCCTCATAGCGGAACTGCCGGAACCTCTGCCTGGAGGCTGCAGGGTTGAGTGGACTCCCTCGGGGCACAGTCTCAAGGTCTTCTTCAGAGTCTTCATCAAGGCTCTCTGGTGGAACCTGGACCTGGGGAAGTGCTATCAGGACAACTTCTGGCTCCTCAGCCATCCTCTCATCTGGTGATGACCTTATTTCATCATTCTGGATTTCTCTATTTCTTTGTATCTCTGGGTACCCTTCAGTCTCCATTCTAGAACTCTGGAAAAGGATTTCTCAGACTCCTAGGCACAAAGAGAAAAGTCAGGGTCAGCAAAAACAAAGGATGTTAAAACCTCTTTGATCACATGGATCTGGTCCAGACCTAGGTTCCATCAACTTTTCAAACTTAACGGGGTTTCTTAATAAAGCTACTAGAGGGATTTCCCTGGTGGTCCAGTGGTAAAGAATACACCTTCCAATTCAGGGGAAACAGGTTCGATCCCTGGTCGGGGACCTAAGATCCCACATGCCGAGGGGCAACTAAGCCCACGCGCACCACAACTACAGAGCCCACATGCTCTGGAACCTGCACGCCACAACTGCAGAGCCCACGCATCCTGGAGCCCGCGCACCACAACTAGAGGGAGAAAACCCACATGCCACGACTAGAGAAGCCTGCATTCCTCAACGAAGATCCCATGTGCTGCAACCAGGACCTGATGCAGCCAAATAATAATAATAATAATAAATAAATAAACTGTTAAAAAAAAGCTACTAGAAATTCTGTTTTTGTTTCCTCTTGCTGGATCAACTGACACAACTGAGAAAGTGTATCAATAGTTTACCAAAATGTAAGATGTAGATTCTCAAAGAAGAAAGAATGAAGAATGCTGGCCTTGCTAGCTGGAAAATCTTTCATCCATTTTTTCCCCCAATACAAACATATAGGCATATGATTTGTAGGGGAAATCTTTAAAATCATGGGTGTTTGCTTCCTCCAGCCACTTTTATGGAGCATTTGCTATGTCCAAAAGCAAATTATGAAGAAGTGCTAAAATAGAGGAGAAAAAGGTCTGTTCATTTACATCCAACTCTACTGTCTTTTCCATGTCCCTCCCTCTCTTTCATGAGAATGAAAGAATAGCAAGTGTTTAAAATACTTTAGGGGACTTCCCTGGTGGTGCAGTGGTTAAGAGTCCATGTTCCCAAGGCAGGGGGCCTGGGTTCAATCCCTGGTCCGGGAACTATATCCCGCATGCATGCCCCAACTAAGAGTTCACATGCTGCAACTAAGGAGCCAGCGACCCACAACTAAGGAGCCCGCCTGCTGCAACTAAGACCCGATGCAACCCAATAAATAAATAAATTTTTTTTTTAAAAAGGTACTTTAGGAGCTACCATCAGGGTGGCGTCTAAGCCAATTAAAAAAAAAAAAAAGGAAAAAAGCCTTTATGTTAAGATCAAGATCCTAAGCTCCCACCGTGTACGGGAAATTGAACTTGTCAGAAGGCTAGCAGCATACATTTCTGACTCATCGGATGCTTGACAGCTCCAGGATTAGCAAACCAGCTGTAGTGGGAGGAAGGAGGATGGGGGTCAGGTGGGCAAATCAAATACCTGTGAAATGTTGGGAAAAAAGGTTCTGCTTCATTTGGGCTAGAGCCCCAGTCCAAAGAGGGATTATTTACAGGAAAACCACATCCTATGTTAATTTATTTAAAAGAAAAAAAAAAGAGAGACTTCAGATGACAGTATAGAAATGACTATATTAATTTTCACACAAGGAATGTCCAATCATAGATCATAACCCCTGTGATGAAGCCACTTTACAGGGATCATCTTTTTTTAAATTAACACCACCTCCCCCAAGGATTAGCCTTTCGTACTCTATATTGCAGAATTGTTGATGTTTAAAATCTCTCCTGTGTCAAATATTCTCAAATCTGTTTCCTGCACAACAACTGACAGAAGCCAACAATCACAACACTGACCAGCTGACGTGAATTAAATGGTTCTCTGCTCCTAATCACCTGCTCTCTAAACAGTCACTGACCCATTTTCTAGGAGCCTTGAATTGATTCTCAACCCCATCACGGAGATATTCTTGGAGTACACCACTTCTTCTCATGTTATCTGCATTTTTATTCAATCAACAGGGTGTGCTCATCCCCAAAAGTAAGCTTTTAACTAATCCAGGTGATAAGAAGGACAAAAGCAGAATATCTCCAAATCTCAGGGGTGCCTTCAATACAAAGGAAATATTTAGTCAAGGAAAGGTTGGATGAAACACTGTAGGAAAGCAAAATCTTGGGAACAACTTAAGCCATCAACAGGGAAATGATTCAATAAAGTACTGTCACCCACTCAGTGGAATACTATGCAGCCTCGTAAGGAATGAAGGAGGCCTATGAGAGCTGATATGTAAAGCTGTCCATAACACAGCACCCCGTGACCAAGGTGCAGATCAGTATATGCAGTATGATCCCATCTGGGGAAATTAAAAATACATACACATAAGCATATATGACCTGATATATCCCCAAACAGTACCTGTAAAGTTATCAAAGAAATTCCTTTTACTTCTGAGGAGCAGCAACAGTGAGAGGGAAACATTTTTCTTGTATCTTTCTGTATTGTTTTCTTTTTAACTACACCTATATTACTTTCGCGACAACTCAAGAGGAAGAAACTTTTCAGGTTTTCCCCTCCTGCTCAAACCCTTTCTGCGTGAAAACCCCTAATCCACTTAGAAAAACACCCTTTTACTAATTCATCTAGTTCCTAGCACCAGAGGTTTTTACAAGCTCGACTTTTAGGAACAGTCTCAATTGTCAGTAGGCCAGTTTTCAAGGCTGGCTCTGAAAGATGGACCAGCTCCACGATTTACCCAGCTTCTAAATCCTATCCGTTTTAGAAGCCCACCTGCCAGACAGAATGCTTACCCTCACCAGTTAATAACTCCAGTTTACGGAACCCTTATTTCCTACCTGACACTGTGCTGAGCGTTTCACATTCTCTACGTGATCCTCTTAGCCACTCAGGTTAAATTCTTGACAGGACTCTCTACCGCCCCGGGTATCTCCATTAACGGCAGCCTCCGCCGCTACATTTGTTGAACTTTACAAGCCAGATACTGCGCAAGAGCTTTCCCTCATCCAATGCTCCCGATAACCCAGTATGACAGTTACTGTCATTTCCACTGACAAACTTAGGCTCGGAGAAAGGGGACTTGCCCAAGGTCACAAGGCTAGGAGGTGGCGGGACCACTCAGCCCAGTACAAAAATCCCCGGCGTCTGCACAGGGATCTGAGCCCGACTCCTCCCACCACCTGGGCGCGGCTCTGAGGGCCGAGGTCCGGCAGGAAAAGGCGCGTCTGTGGCTCCAGAACTGGTAAGTCCTCCTCCTTCGGGGCTGACGCGGGGCCCAAGGCCACGGCAGGCCGAGCAGCCGGCACACCCCGCGGGCAGGGGCTCCCTGCTCCTAGGGCCGACCGCTCCCACCCGATGGTGCGCGGGGGAGGGGGAGGCGCAGGGGGCGGGAAGGGGAGTTCACCTGCGCAGGTGCCCCTCCGAGGGCGGGGGGACGGGGCGCCTGGCGATGAGACGCGAAACCCCGCCGCAGGCTGCGGGAACAGGAAACCAGCTTCCCGGCGCCAAGCTTTGTAGCCCGCCGCCGGAACCGGAAGTCGCGCCCCTCCCGGAAGCTGGGAGCGGAGGGGGAACGGGGTTCGAGGCGCCCGGTCTCTCTAGGCCTTGGCGGTGCTCCGCAGCTTCATGATCTTAACCCGTTCTGGTCTCTTGGCCTCCCTCAGTCCCCAGTTCTCCCGACCGTGCGGAGCTTTGGGCACGGCCTAGGAGCTTTTCCGCTGCGGGGAAGGCCTTTGTCTTTCTGAGCCGCAGTTTGCCCAACAAAATGGAAAGAGGATGAAGCAGGAATCGAGACACTCCTGGAGCCAGCCGGCAGCTGAGGAGCCCCACCCTGAGGTTACACCCTTAAGCCTTTGTACCACCCAGAGGAAAGAAACCAAAATAAGAGGGCTGGCTGTCTGGCTGCTGTTGGCTGACAGTGGTCTGTATGGCTTCCCGTGGAGTCACTCCAGATGGACAGAGGGCGCAAGTCTGTTAGGTGTCTCCGTGTACCCAAAGAGACCCCCCCACCCCCCAGATAGTGAGCATGTGCCCGTGGGGCTTTGACAGTCTGTCCAAGTGGAGACCCCGTGTGCGTAGGAGGCGGAATCTTAGCCCTGTGTGTCTTTTCCTCGAGACTTTCCAGTTGCCATGGTTAAGAACTGAAATTTAGAATTCTTACTAAGCTGGTTTGAGTCAAGGCACACAGGTTAAATAGCACAGCCTGTAAGAGAAGGTGCAGAGATGCTAACCAAGGCAGACTTCCCAATTCACTTTTATTCCTGAAGGGAAGGGACTTGGCCGTCCCATTCTCCTTCCAACTGGCCTATCCAAAATGGAATGGGCTAGGAAATTAAGAGGGGCACCTCAGTGCCTCCTGCTGGGTTATCACCCCAGAGCTAGTGTCCCTGGGGAAGGGAAAATGTGCCTTTTATCCTCACAGCCATCACTGGTCAGTAAACTCCTAGATGGCCAGATACTCGAGTTGGTGGTTGGAGAACCAGAGCTCCTTGCCGTGGCCCTACCCCCACCTCCCCTAGCGACTGTGGGCCCTTCTCCCACTCACTCCTACAGTGCAGTCACCACCTTTACCTCCTCTTAGCCTTCGTTTCCCCATCTGTAAAATGAGGGGCATTGAACTAGAGTAAGGACTTCCAATTGTCATTCCTCCCCTTCAATTCTTTTTTTTTAATCACATATCTATCCAGTCTTTTATTTAATCCATCTTATTTTTTATTCTTTTTTTGTTTTTGGCCACACCTCGACACGTGGGATCTCAGTTCCCCGACCAGGGATTGAACCCATGCCCCCTGCCGTGGAAGCACGGAGTCCTAACCACTGGACTGCCAGGGAAGTCCCTGCCTTGCCCTTCTAAAGGCACCCATCCCATTCCTTTATAGCCTGTTACCCTGTTTTTATTACCTGTTCATTATTCTATCTCATCCGCTAGAAGCAGGGTCCACAAGGCCAAGGACCTTGACTGTCCTCTCACCATGCTTCCAACACATACAACTGAGCATGGGCTGGGGAAACGTTCACTGAATGAATAAATGGGTAAGTGAATGAACAGAGAAGGCTTGGATTTTATGATAAAGCTAATCTGATAAAGACCAGCAGGGACATAGATATAGTTTAACAAAATTAAGTTGGTTTATTAACTTGCTGCAGCCAGGGAGACAACACCCAGAGGAGCCAAACAAAGGAAGAACAGGGTTATCATATGGTTAGGGGGCAGGGTGGAATTTAGGTGGAAATGAAATGAAGCAGTGTTGATAGGCTCAAAGCAAACCTTACTGTGTGGAGAGTGGTTAACATTTGACTTGAGCTGAGAAGCGAACTCATGGTCTTGTTTCCTTGGACACCACAAAGTTAAGATCAATATAGATCAATATAGAACTACTGTGTCCAGAAACCCCTTATCTGAAGCTCTGCACCTGGGCTGGTAATCCAGGCTGCTTCTCTGTGTCAAATCTGGCTCCAGCCCACCAGACAAGAGGGGAATGTTCTGTTCTCCCTGACATGGTTTCAAAAAGTTTCTGACAGTCTCTGGTTTTAGGGAATGAGGTTTCTCAGCACTGTGTCTTTGGTGTTAATTGACAAAAGAAGGTTTGACAACTTCATGTTTCACAGGAGTCCCTTGATGCCTCAATCACTTGGATATGAGGGCCATCGAGTGCTCCAGGGTTCCCATGGCAGTATGACCCCAGCTCCCTGGGCCCCATACTACTCTGGGCCTTCATTAGAATTATAAGCCAAGTCTCCATCCATGCTTCCTGTCCAGACTGGAATCTCGAGGGTCCGGTCCAAGTTGGGGTCATTCTCCACTGCCCATGCCTGGCACAGAATACCAGTAGGTGCTCAGTCCATGTCCATTGAATCTAACTGTTGATAAGTTTTCTTTCTTTTAAAAAATTTTTTTAAATTGTGGTATAGTTGATTTACAATATCGTGTTAATATCAGGTGTATAGCACAGTGATTCATTTATACATATATATGTATATATCTATTCTTTTTCATATTCTTTTCCCTTATAGGTTATTACAAAATATTGAGTATAGTTCCCTGTGCTATACAGTAGGTCCTTGCTGATTATCTATTTTATGTATAGTAGTGGGTATATGTTCATCCCAACCTCCTAATTTATCCTTCCCCCAACCTCCCTTTCCCCTTTGGTAACCATAAGTTTGTTTTCTATGTCTGTGTGATAGATTTTCTAAATGGAAAGAAAAAGAAGTAGATGGAAAAAAAAAAGTGGATGGAAGCATATCAAAATGATAGAAGCAGCTGTGTAAGAGAGGTGGGAACGTGGGTGATTTTTACAAATCTTTCCCAAAGTGGAAGTTTCTAAAACATAACCAGTGTGAGTGTTCTGAAAAAAGAAAATATAATAGAATTGTTGACTCTTAAGATTAAAAAAGTGAATTTTTTTAAGATGACCATGTTTTTATTTTTCTTTTTGAATTAACAAAAAAAAATTTTTTTAGTTGAGGTAGAGTTAAAAAAGTGAATTATTGACACTTCAATGATTTTAAGATGAGAACTAAGTTGTTGACATTGTGGTTAAAAAGAGCATTGCCACTCTGATCCTTTATTACTTTTATTTATTTATATTTTATTTATTTTTAAAAATTAATTAATTTATTTATTTTTGGCTGCGTTGGGTCTTTGTTGCTGCACGTGGGCTTTCTCTAGTTACGGCGAGCAGGGGCTACTCTTCATTGTGGTGCATGGGCTTCTCACTGTGGTGGCTTCTCTTGTTGCAGAGCACGGGCTCTAGGCACGTGGGCTTCAGTAGTTGTGGCACACGGGCTCAGTAGTTGTGGCTTGTGGGCTCTAGAGCGCAGGCTCAGTAGTTGTGGTGCATGAGCTTAGTTGATCCGTGACATGTGGGATCTTCCCGGACCAGGGCTCGAACCCGTGTTCCCTGCATTGGCAGGCGGATTCTTAACAACTGCACCACCAGGGAAGCCCCCTCTGTCACTTTTAGAAGAGATTTGAAGTATTGATGTTGTGCATCTTCAAAAAGTGGATTATTCTTCATGATTTAGAAAACAAAAACAAAAAATTGTTGGTATCGATACTCTAATCATTACTCAAAAAATTAAATTATTGTCTATATAGCTTTTTTTTTTTTTTTTTTTTGTGGTATGCAAGCCTCTCACTGTTGTGGCTCTCCCGTTGCGGAGCACAGGCTCTGGACGCTCAGGCTCAGCGGCCAAGGCTGACGGGCCCAGCCGCTTCGCAGCATGTGGGATCTTCCCGGACTGGGGCATGAACCCATGTCCCCTGCATCGGCAGGCGGACTCTCAACCACTGCGCCACCAGGGAAGCCCTATATAGTTTTTAAAGGATTTGAATTGTTGATACTTGGAAATTTTAAAAAAGAAACTTGAATTATTCATTGAATTGTTAGCACTCTTAGGCAAGATGTCCTAACTCCCTGTTGGCCATACATGAGGAGGGTGTCATAGCAGCTCTCAGCCTTCCCCTGAAGCTGGGTGGAGGACACTTGAGGGCCCATCGCCCAGCCACAGTGTGGAGTTTTACATGTTTGGCTGCCCTTTGTCCTAAAATTATTTTGGAAAATTGTCTAAGGGCTCTTCCCTGACCCACTGGGAAGAAGTAGATACTGCAGTGCCCTGGGAGCGCCTGACAGTTGCATATGTCATTCAGCATTGTCTCCATACAACTGATTAACATGTCCTGGCTCCAGAATTTCTCCCATCCTCCTCCACTCTCCTGTGATGCAGAGGTCTCTGCTCTGCTGGACTCAGTTCCTTCCTTGCTGTCACTCTGGCCTTGTCAGACCGGTTCTTGGGCTTTTGTAGGAGCTGGAGTGGGGCTAAGGACTGGAGGAGAGGGTTTTGGAGGAAAGAGTTGAGATTCCAGGGGTGGTTTTAGGAGAAAAATGTGTGGCAGTTGTAGTGTGTGGAACCAGTGGATGGGAAAAGAAAAAAAGGGAATTTTAAGAGATACTGTTGATACAATCACTTTGGAGAGCAATTTGGCAATTGGTAAAGTTGGAAATGAGCACACTCTCCCAGTCAGCCATTCCACTTCTAGGAATAGGCCCTAGAGCCACTCTCATATGTGCACCTGGAAATATGTCCAAGGATGTTCACTGAAGCACTATTTGTAATCAGAAAAAATTGGCCCTGCTGTAAATAAATGTCCATCAGGAGGGGGAAAGGATAAAACTAGTGTTCTTGGGCAAGTGAATACTCTACAAAACTAGCAGCAATGAACTGGAGATAGATAAATCAGCATAGATGAATCAGCATAAATAGATGTCAAAAATATTGGGTGAAAATATTGGGTGAAGGAAGCAAGTTGCAGAATAATCCCTATGGCAAGAAGCCATGCATGTATTTTAAAAAACCAAAGCAATGCAATATACTGTTTATGTATATTTATATTTGTGATAAAAATATAATAGCATGGAGTGAAAGGATAAACACCAAACTCCTTTTATCAGTCAGGATAGGTTAGGTCCATGCCAGTGTAAGAAACACCCAAAATCTCAGCAGCTTGTAACAAGACTGTATTTCTTGCTTGTGCTGCATGTCCATCAGGGGGCAGCAGAGAGGCTGTGTTCCACATCTCGCTCTGGGGCCAGGCTGACCTGGAGCCACCAGTTACTGAAGCAAAGGGAAATCGTCCTATCTCTCAAATCTTCACCTTGGCCAGAGCAAGCCACATGGCCAAACTCAACTTCAAGAGGGCAGGTAACAGCTATCTTACTATGTGCCCCAAAGGAAAAGCAGTAATATTTGGTGGATAACCCCACACCCATGGTGGTGAAGACCCCTGGGAAGAGTACAAAGGGGCCTCCACCTGAACTGTAATTATTTTAGAAACTATGAAGCAAAAATGTGAAATTTGTTCATTGTGGAGGGAGGCTATTTGGGTGTTTTGTTTATTATTCTCCATGTTGTATCTTTTAAACTTTTCAACACTGGAAGTATAATTTTTTTTTTTTTTTTTTTTTTTGTGGTACGCGGGCCCCTCACTGCCGTGGCCTCTCCCGCCGCGGAGCACAGGCTCCGGATGCGCAAGCCCAGCGACCATGGCTCACGGGCCCAGCCGCTCCGCGGCACGCGGGATCCTCCTGGACCGGGGCACGAACCCACGTCCCCTGCATTAGCAGGCAGACTCTCAACCACTGCGCCACCAGGGAAGCCTGGAAGTATAATTTTTTAAGGAAGGGAGCAATGGAACAACGTTAATATTAAAAATTGTATACGTGTGTCCTTGTGGGGACCACGTTTCCTTTCATGGTATTCAGGAGAAACATGAGTAAAAGAATTCAGTTGTTTTTATGTTGAGTTGGAGGCACGGCAGCAGTCTTTTGGACCTCAGCAACAGCCCACTGGGGTCCGACCTTGGTCTCTGCGTTGTGTGTGCATCTGTGTGTGCGTCTCCGCCCTGCAGCAAGGGCTCTCCCTGACCTTGTCCTGCTTACCTCTGTTCTCTCAGTCCAGAACTTTCAACAAAGAAGTGCCTAGTAAATGTTTAATGAATGACTCTGATATGCTCATTTCTATCTAAATAATGAGCCATTTCAGGGCAGGATCCACGTCGTCTTCCCCCTGTGAGCTCTCCTCAAGAAGAAGGAATGAATGCTTGTTGAATGAATGAATGACTGCAGTCCTCCTTCCCCAGCCCATCAATGGAAGCAGAAAATGCACAGCCCTGTCAATTCCAACATGAGCCTCCCAAGTGGCTGGTAAGGACGGTATTTCTGCAGACTCTACCATGCTTTTATGCCTGCATTGAAAAGCTAGTGATTGTGCATGTGGCTGTACAACTTCCCGGCAGGCGGACTCTCAACCACTGCGCCACCAGGGAAGCCCTGGTTTTGTTTTTGATGTTGATTTTTTGTTGTTGTTTTTTCCTGCCACACCACGGGACAGGCGATATCTTAGTTCCCCGACCAGGGATCGAACCCGTGCCCCCTGTGATGGAATCACGGAGTCTTAACCACTGGACCACCTGAGAAGTCCCTCACCCGGTTTTAACCACGGAAAGTCCTGTGTCCCAGGAAAACTGTGATGGTTGGTCACTTGACAGCAACTCCCTTCTCTCTGGGCCTCATTTTTTTCTCATTCTCATATGAGAGAGTTGGTTCTCTTCTCATCTCTACATATCACGTCTAAGATTTTAGGAACAGGCCAGAGGGGAAGAGGTGAATCAAACAAGGAAGACTCAATTTGGAATTTTCTGAGAGATCTTTATTTTTTACAAAGAGAGTGAATGGGCACTGCCACCCCGGCCTTGGTTCTAGTGGCTTGCAATGGTCTGAGAAAAGAGAGGGGAAAAACCAGAATAGTCTAGTCAGGAACACAGCTTCTGACGCCATATGGAACTGAGTTCAACTCCCAGCCATGTCACTCACTGGCTGTATGACCCTGGGAGAGTGACTTGAGCTCTCTGAGCCTCAGTTTTCTCATCTGTACAATGGGGGTAATCATAGTACTTACCTCATGGGGGTTTTAAATTAAACTATTAACTAAGGTGTCATCACGGTGCCTGGCATATGTTTAAGAGTCCATAAATGGTGGCTAACACTATTGTCACGAACAGTACTAATCCTCCCTGACCACTCATTGCCAGATGAGGTTTGCACTCTCACTGGGGCCTGAGCTTCACCTATCACAGCTTCCACTACATTTCATCATTTTGCCCATTTAATCGTCTGTTCCCCACAAGACACACATCACTCTATCCTCCATGACAAGAAAAGACCTGGACCAAAGGAGGCACTTCATATACACTTGCAGAAAAAAGGAAGTTCAGCAGTAGTTCAAAGCTCCATCCAGAAGCCCTTGAGATTCTTAGGGCCACACTGTAGCAGAAAACATCCTCAAACCCTTCTGGCATGTGCCCCACTCCCACTACTGACCTCCTAGGATCAGGATCTGCTGTTCTCACCCATCCCCCCAGCACCTCTCAGAAGAGCCAGCGCCTGGAGCCCTCGCCGCTTGCCCTGTCCTGCCTACCTCGTCAATCCAGTCAATGAAGGCCGAGACTCGCGTGAACACTGTGGGCTTCTTGCGGGTGTTGCATCCAAAGCCAGAAACGAAGCTGGTCACGCCATGGACCTGAAAGGAGCCATCTGCTGCCGGGCAGTTGAGGGGTCCTCCAGAGTCACCCTGGAATGGTTGGAGAGCAGTGGGGGACTGAGCTGTGTCTGAGCTTTAAGGAATTGGTTCTGACTTTGGGGATTTTGAGAAGCCCTTATATGACTTGACCTCTCTGAGCCTCAGTTTGCTCCTTTGTGATGGGGCATGATATATATCTTACAAGATTTTGTGACAGTTAAATGAGGTGGTAAGTATATGGTCTTAGCGCAATGCCTGGTAGAGAGGAAGCGGTCAATCAATGGAAGTTCTGATTATGAGTACCACAGTTGGTTATTAATATTGTTATTCATATTCACTTGTAGTACAATGAGAGTATTGCTTAAGTATAACTTCAGGACCCCAGATTTGAAGGTGACTTTAGAGATCATGGTGTCCATATCCCTTGCTGTACTGATGGGAATCCTGAGGTCGAGGAAGGGACAGTGACTTGCCCCAGATCAAGTCAGTGTGTGAGCTGGGACTAGAGTCCAGAGACCAGAGCTGTGTGCCTGGGCTGCAGTGACTTCCTCCAAGTCCTGCCTGGCCTGGAGGCTGAATGAGCCCAGCAGTCAAGATTCCTCCCTCTCCTCCCAGGCAGATAGCAGAAGTACCCTGGGCCCTGCACACCCAGCAGAGTGGCGGTAGCCCTGCACCACCTCGGGCAGACGAGAGCTGCTGACTCACATTGCACCCAGAGCGGATGCCCCCGCCGGCGCACACCATGGTCTTCTTCAAGGCTGCGCCCCACCAGTCCCACTTGGAGCAGTGCTTGTAGTCTACCACGGGCAGCAGGGCCTGCTGCAGCTTGTCCGGGAGCGGCCCTTTGGCTGTGGAGATAGAGAACATTGAGCAGGGGCTGTAGGGGTGCAGGGCTAGGGCTGGGATCTGGGAGTTAGGACTGGGAGCCCCAGAGTGGGATGGGGGGTTTGAGGAAAAGCCACTCTTCTAGTCTGATGGTAAGTCTCCTCCCACCAGGTTATGTGGTCCTGCTGCTTTGTCCATCAGAACATCTCCAGCACCTGGCACACAGAAGACACACAAAAATCTTCCATTGAACACATTCACGTTTGGGAGGGTGAGGGGAGAAGGCTGCCTCTGGAGGAGGAATGGAAGAAGAGTGCAGGGATGCTCCTGGTGTTGCCCTCAGCCCCCCGCCCCAGGCTCTGTCATCCTACCCACTGTCCCTATGGCTGGCTGGAGGGGTCAGCACGTACTGTAGAGACGGCCCCAGCCGCTGATGTAGCAGGGTGTCCCATTGGGCAGGATGTCACCGGCAGGAGGGAGGCTGGCGAGCTGGACCTTGTCTCCCAGCTGGGCGCTGTGCGAGAGCTTGACGAGGGCGATGTCATTGCTGGGGATGAGGGAAGAGTCATGGGGAGCCTGATCCTCCAGCTGGACCAAGCCCCACCCCTCAGCTTTGCTCAGGATATTTTACCTCCGGGATGCGCCCAATGCCCCTTCTCCCTCCAGATCCCATGCATTCTTACTGCTGAGCAACTTTAGGAAGCCCTCCTGGCCTCTTCAGCCCATGCTGACCCTTGGCCTTTGTAATTGTCCTCAGCTTTTACACCAGTGGTTCTCACGCATCAGCTGTGTCAGAATCACTGGAGGGCTTGTTAAAACACAAGTTGCCAGAGCCCATTCCAGAGCTTCTGATGCAGTGGGTCTGGGAGGCCCCAAGGGTTCACACTTTTCTAATGAGTTCCCAGGTGATGCTGCTGCTGCTGGCCTGGGGACCACACTTTGAGAACCACTGCTCTCTTCATCTGCCTGTTTGTCCCTCAAGTAATTGCATCTGGGTCTGATTTTCTCTCCAGTCACCCCAGGAGCCCCTGAGGATGGGTCAAGGTCTTGATCATCATGGTCCCTCACTTCTGCACTGCACTTTCAGGAGTTCTGCACCCTTCTTTGATCCTCTCACTGGAAAAATGCTGAGCTACCCAGACATACAATTTTGCATATGCTTGAGAGGCTTAAGAAGCCCTGCTTTGTGTTCTCACCCAGTGATTTTCTCCTTGACCCTCATAACCACCCAGGAAGCCCAGAAGGCCACCCTTGACAAGTGGTCAAACTGAAGCCCAAAGAAGGACAATGACTTGCCCAAGCCGCACAGTGACTTAGTGCTGGAGCCTGACTCTCAGTCCAGTGCTCGTCCTTTAGCCCACAATGCCGGCAATGCAGGATGCTCTGGATGAATGCCCATTGAATGGAGGAACCCTTGGATTTGGGCCAGGGGTGCCTGAGGAGTCCTGGGTTCTGAAGCCAACCAGCCGAGTGGCCTTGGGGGAGTTCCTGCCCCTCCCTGGGCCCTGCTCTCCCCTCTGTCGGGAGAGACGTTTGGTGTGGATGATCCTTAAAGGCTCTGTTGGCTCTGACCCTCAACATGTGGGACCTGGGCTCAGGCTGCTGGCCCAGCTCCATTGTCCCTGGGAGTCTTCTCAGAATCAGTGTTGGGTCATAGAGAGACCAGCAGAGGAGCCCCTGGGTCCCAGGCCTGAGAGTTCACTCACCCACAGGCCACGCAACTGGAGTTCCAGAGTGGGTGCACGAAGAGGTCCCCAGCATTGACGGGGATCTCCTGTTCGGGGCCCTCTTTCTCAGAGCGGTCATACTCGCCCAACACCACCTGGTAGGTCAGGGAGCTCCTGTTGGTGGAGGTGACATCAGTACAGGCCTGACTGGCCTCCCCCCTTCCCTCCCACAGTCCCCCACTGCCCCAGCCTGCCTGGGTCTCACGCAGGGACGGGGCAAGTGAGAGAACTCACGAGATGCAGTGGCCTGCAGTTACAACCCAATCAGGGGCGATCAGGCTGCCTCCACAGGTGTGGTGGAAGGTCCCGTCCTTTTCATACTGCAGGGAGACCTGGTGGCAAGGGAAGGAGGAGCCTGAGTGGTCTGGGCCCCACGACGAGGGTTGCTGTATAGGTTGTGCACTGCACAGCTCTAGAGAGCATCATTCACACAGAATGGCACCTCTGGAAATGTGCAGTGCCCAGCCCACACAACTGTACCATCCATGGCTGCTTTCATGCCACAGTGGCAGAATTAAGTCATTGCAATAGAAACCACATGGCTGACAAAGGCTAAAATATTTACTCTCTCGTCTTTTACAGAACAAATTAGCTGACCCCTGTTGTAAACCAGTGCCACCCCGTAGAACTTTCTGTGAAGATGGAAATGTTCATTATGGTCCAGTATGGTAGCCACTAGCCACATGTGGTTATTGAGAATTTAAAATGTGCTTAGCACTGAGCAACTGAATTTTTAATATTATGTAATTTAAATTTAAATTTAATTTAAATTTAGGCCTATGTGGGAAAAGAATTTAAAAACAGAGTGGCATATGTATATGTATAACTGATTCAGTCTGCTGTATACCTGAAACTAACACAAATAAATTAACTACTCTCCAATAAAAATGAAATAAATAAATTTAAATAGCCACATGTGGCTAGCGGCTACTGTGTTAGTGCAATGAGTCTAGTCCTCTGTGCTCCCTTCACTGACCTCTATAAAGCCCTTCATCCCACAGGGAGATCAGCTCGGTGCTTTGTGACCGCCTGGAGGGGTGGGATGGGGAGGGTGGGAGGGAGGGAGATGCATGAGGGAAGGGATGTGGGAACAGATGTATATGTATGACTGATTCACTTTGCTATAAAGCAGAAACTAAAAAAAAAAAAGCCCTTCATCCCTTTATTGCTCCAGACCTTATAACCCTGTTGTATAGTTTGAGGGGTCTAGAAATGAGTCGCCCCAAATCTCACTCCTTAAGCATCACGCTGAACTTCCACCATTAATGCACCAACCCTTGGCTTAAACACTGCCCTCTCCCCAGAGTCTACTTTTAACTTGCAAACAGCCCAGTGAGGGTTAAAGATAAAATGGGCAAAACTTCCATAAGAAGCAGATTGTCCAAGGGTTTCCTGGCCTTTGGAGACTGAGGTGAATACTGGAAACAGCACAATGGGGTCCACACTGAATATCCTGCAATCAGAGCGTGGGGTGCAGAGCCCATGGTGGGAAATGGTGCAGCTGGTATTGCTCTTACCTGCCAGGACCAGCTGTAGGGGACCGCATCCTCACCATGGACAACGCGGGAGGAGAGGCTGTAGGAAGTCTGGCCAAAGCCCGAGGCTAGAGGGTAGAGTAGAAGCGTCAATCAGCTAGAGGGTCCCCCAAAGCAAAGAAGAGGTCTGGGTCCCAGTCCTAGCTATGGCACAAACAGGCTGTGAGATCCCATACAACTCCTTCCCCTATCTGGACCTCAGTAACCACGTATGAACAATGAGCACTTGGACTAGAGCAGGGATTTCTGGACTCCCAGGAGTCTAGGGAGAGAGATGAACATGTGGCTTCCTTTCATGGCAGGAATGAAGAAGTTAATGCACTTAGAACCGTGCCTGGTACCCAATGAGCCCTTGAGAAGTGATAGCTATTGTTGTGAAGAGTGGTGGCTCTGGAGTAAGACTGCCTGGATTCAAAGTGCAGCTCTGCCCCTGGTTCTAGGATGGGCTACTTTACTTCTCTGAGGGTCAGTTTCTCTACCTGTAAAATGGGGATAATAATAGTACTGACCTTAAGGGGACTGTTGTGAGGATTACATGAGATAATATACGAAAAAATCCTTAGCGTTCTGCCTGGCATATAGTAAGCACTCAGTAAACATTATCTGTTACCATTCATTATTGTCAGTCAAGAGACGCTGCTTGGAGAAGGTGGCCCTGAGCTGTAATGTAATACGGCAGAGAGTCCAGGAAAAGGCTAGACCACAGGATATGGAGTGCAGTAGGGGGAGTGTGAGAGGAGAGTTGGAGGGTTAAGCAGAGGAACAGAAATTCCAACCCAAGCAGTCTAACCACAGACCCCAAAGTCTTTCCCACTAGACTTTATTCACCATCCACGTCGAGGACTCCCACCACAGACTTTGGGTCCCCCAGTCTTCCTCCTGAGCTGGTCTATCACCCACAGCTTCCCCTCTATTCTCCTGCTCCAGCACCAAGCTGAAAACCTCCACAATCATGCCCCAGATACAAGCTGAGACCTCTCCTATGGAACCAGGTATTGGGTTTGCGAGACTCAGGGTGGGTTGGTAGATTTCAAGGGCTCCTGGCCCAGGGCAGCACAGGCTGGGGTCTTACCAAGGGCCACAAATAGGAGAAAACTCAGCAGCCGGAGCATCGTGAGTTTTGAGACGGCAGGAGAGAGATCCATAGCCTGAGGCTTTAATATAGGGCAGAAGACGGGTGAGGGGGGTCAGACTGGGCCCCATTCCCAGAACAGGTGGTAGAACACCAGGTCTCCCATGGTCCAAGGCCACAGCCCCCACCCACTGCAGATGGAGGAGAGACAGCCAACAACAGGATCCAGGGTTCCCTCCAACGTGTGGCTGCACAGGTGGCACTGAATGGCAAGCTGATAACAGGGGAAGGGGCAGGAAAGTTCACATCAGAACAAGACAGCCTCTTCCAGGAACAAACATGGGCTCTGGGACTGGTCACACCTGGGTTTTAATCCTGGCTCTGACATCTCCAAGCTTTGCATCCTTGGACACATTGCTTAACCTCTCTGATCTTCAGGTTTCTGTCCTCTAACATAGAGTTAATATTAGTATCCACATCAATTAAAAAATTTTTTGTTGAGGATTTTATCAGGATGTTTTTGGGAATGCAGCCATGAACAAGAATTGTCCCTGGGGCTTCCCTGGTGGCACAGTGGTTGAGAGTCTGCCTGCCGATGCAGGGGACACGGGTTCGTGCCCCGGTCCAGGAAGATCCCACATGCCACGGAGCGGCTGGGCGCGTGAGCCATGGCCGCTGAGCCTGTGCGTCCGGAGCCTGTGCTCCGCAACAGGAGAGGCCACAACAGTGAGAAGCCCGCATACCACAAAAAAAAAAAAAAAAAAAAAAAATGGTCCCAGCTTGGGAATTCCCTGGTGGTCCAGTGGTTAGGACTCCACGCTTCACTGCTGAGGGCGAGGGTTCAGTTCCTGGTCGGGGAACTAAGATCCCCGCAAGCCAGGCGGGGCGGCCAAAAAAAAAAACCAAATAGAGCATTATAAAATTCCTCTGTGGATATCATCCCTATGACTTTCCTTTGCTTTCATTAGCGATTTCCACATGTATATGTATTCCTAAACAATACATTGGGTTTTCCTCTACTGGCCCTTTGTATAACAAGAATCACACAGTGATTATCCTTTTGTGATCTAATTTTTATTTTGCGTTCAATATTGGTTTCTGAGACTCATCCATTTGCAGTTGATTCATTTTTACTCTTACTAGTCCATACTTTAGATACGCCAAAATCTATCCACTCTATTGTTAATGGATATTTGAGTGTTTCTAACTCTTTGCTGTTATGGAAATGGTTCACAAGTATCTGTTCTATCCTTGGACAAGAATTAATGCACTGTAGGGTATGTGCTTGTACAGCTAAACTGAGTAATGACAGTATTGAATATTCCCACTAACGTGAAATGAAGGTTCCTATTATTCCACATCTGAGCCAACATTTTTATTTCTGTTTTCCAATGTTTGCCCAATTGTGAGGTATGGAAGGGTCTTTCATTGTGATTTTAATTTGCATTTAATTGATCACAAATGAGACTGAGTATCTTTTTAAATGTTTGTTGGTCATCCATATTTCATCTTCCATGAAATGCCTGTTTAAGTCTTTTTGGCATCCTCTATTTTTAAAAAAATTATTCAATGCATTTAAATAAAACCAAGAAACTGTTCACCCATTTCTCCCCCTGACTGCCTCTTGCAACTACTAAATTGTTCTCTGTATCTACAAGCTTGTTTTTTTTTTTTGTTCTTTTTTAGATTCCACATATCAGAGAGATCATACAGTATAGGTCTTTCTCTCTGTTTGACTTATTTCACTTAGCATAATGCCCTAGAGGTCCATTCATGTTGTCACAAATGGCAATGACAAGATTTCATTCTTTTTTTTTAATGGCTGAATCTCACACACACACACACACACACAATCCATTCACCCTTCAATGGACATCTGGGTTATTTCCATATCTTGGCTATTGTTAATAATGCTGCAATGGGGAGTTCCCTGGTAGCCTAGTGATTAAGATTATGGGCTTTCACTGCTGTGGCCTGGGTTCAGTCCCTGGTCGGGGAACTGAGATCCCGCAAGCTGCGGGGCACGGCCGAAAAAAAAATGCTGCAATGAACATGGGGGTGCGTATATCTTTTCAAATTAGTGTTTTAGTTTTCTTTGGATAAATACCCCGAAGTAGAATTGCTGGATCATAGGATAACCCTATTTTTAATTTTTTGAGGAACTTCCGTACTGTTTTCAATAGTGGTTGCACCAATTTGCATTCCCACCAACAGTGCACAGGGGTTTCCTTTTCTCTGTATTCTTGCCAACACTTGTTACTTCTTATCTTTTTGATAATAGCCATTCTAACAGATGTGAGGTGATACCTCATTGTGGTTTTGACTTGCAGTTCCCTGCTGATTAATCATGTTGAGCATCTTTTCATGTACCTGATGACCATCTGTATGTCTTCTTTGGAAGAATGTCTGTTCAGAGCTTCTGCCCATTTTTAAATTGGATTGTTTGATTTTTTGCTATTGAGTTGTATGAGCTCTTCATATTTTGGATATCAGCCCCTTATCAGACATATGATTTGCAATTATTTTCTCCCATTCAGTAGGTTGCCTTTTCATTTTGTTTATGGTTTCCTTTGCTATGCAGAAGCTTCTTAGTTTGATATAGTCCCACTTTATTTTTGCTTTTGTTGTTTTTGCTTTTGGTGTCAGATTCAAAAAATCATCAGTAAGACCTGTGTCGAGGAACTAACTGCTTATGTTTTCTTCTAGGCATTTTATGGTTTCAGGTCTTATGTTCAAGTCTTTAATCCATTTTGAGTTAATTTTTGTGTACGGTATAAGAGAGTGGTCCAGTTTCATTCTTTTGCATGTGGCTCTCCAATTTTCCCAGCACCATTAATTAAAGAGACTCTCTTTTTCCCCATTGTATATATTTTTGGCCCCTTTGTTGTAAATCAATCGACCATGTATGCATAGGTTTATTTCTGGGCTCTCTATTCTGTTCCATTGATCTATGTTTCTATGTTTATGCCAACACCATACTGTTTTAATCACTACAGCTTTGTAATACAGTTTGAAATCAGGCAGCATAATGCCTCCAGCTTTATTCTTCTTTCTCAAAATTGATTTGGCTGTTTGCAGTCTTTTGTGTTTTCATACAAATTTTAGGATCGTTTGTTCTATCTCTGTGAAAAATACCATTGGAATTTTGATAAGGATTGCATTGAATCTGTAGATTTCTTTGGGTAGTATGGACATTTTAACACTATTAATTCTTCCAATCCATGAGCATGACTCTTTTTCCATTTATTTGTGTCTTCTTCAATTTCTATCTTTTTTTTCTGGCCACACCATGTGGCATGTGGGATCTTAATTTCCTAACCAGGGGTCGAACCTGCACCCTCTGCATTGGAAGCACAGTTTTTTGTTTTTTTTTTAAACATCTTTATTGGAGTATAATTGCTTTACAATGTTGTGTTAGTTTCTGCTGTATAACAAAGTGAATCAGCTTAATGTATACATATATCCCCATATCCCCTCCCTCTTGGAAGTGCAGAGTCTTAACCACTGGACCACCAGGGAAGTTCCCCATGTCTTCTTCAGTTTCTTTCATTAATGTCTTGTAGTTTTCAGGTCTTTAACCTCTTTGGTTAAATTTATTCCTAGGTATTTTATTCTTTTTGATGAAATTGTAAATGGAACTGTTTTCTTAGTTTCTCTTTCTGATAGTGTGTTATTAGTGTAAAGAAATGCAACAGATTTTGTGTATTGATTTTGTATCCTACAACTTTACTGAATCCAGTTATTAGTTCTAACAGTCTTTTGATGGAGTCTTTAGAATTTTCTATATATAATATCATGTCATCTGCAAATAGTGACATTTTACTTCCTCCTTTCCAATTTGGATGCATTTTATTTCTTTTTCTTGACTAATTGCTCTGGCTAGAACTTCCAGTTCTAAGTCAAATAAAAGTGGTGAGAGTGGACCTTGTCTTGTTCCTGATCTTAGAAGAAAAGCTTTTGGCTTTTCACTGTTGAGTATAATGTTAGCTGTGGGCTTGTCACATATGGCCTTTACTATGTTGAAGTATGTCTGCTCTATACTCATTTTGTTGAGAGCTCTTTTAAAAAATAATAAATGAATGTTGAATTTTGTCAAACATTTTTTCTGTGTCTATTGAGATAATCATATGATTTTTATCCTTCATTTTGTTAATGTGGTATATCATATGACTGATTTGTGGATGTTGAACCATCCTTGCATCTCTGGAATAAATCCCACTTGATCATGGTATACGATCAATCCTTTTAATGTACTGTTGAATTCAATTTGTTAATATTTTGTTTAGGATTTTTGCATCTATATTCAACAGGGATATTGGCTTATAGTTTTTGGGGTTTTTGTGGTGTCCTTTTCTGCTTTTGTTATCAGGGAAATGCTGGCTTCATAAAATGTGTTTGGAAGAGCTTCCCCTCTTCTATTTTTTGGAATAGTTTGAGAAGGATAAGTATTAATTCTTCTTTGAATGTTTGGTAGAAATCATCTGTGAAGCTGTCTGATCCTGGACTTCTGTTTGTTGGGAAGTTTTCAATTACTGATTCAATCTCCTTGCGAGTAACTGGTTTGTTCAGATTTTCTGTTTCTTCATGATTCAGTTTTGTTAGTTTGTATATTTCTAGGAATTTATCCATTTCTTCTAGGTTGTCCAAATTGTTGGCATATAATTGTTCATAGTTGTCTCTTATGAGCCTTTGTATTTCTTTGGTATCAGTTGTAATATCTCCTCCTTCATTTCTGATTTTGAGTCCTCTCTCTTTTTTTCTTGATGAGTCTAGCTGAAGGTTTGAAATTTTATTCATCTTTTTAAAGAACCGACTCTTAGTTTCAATTATCTTTTCTATTGTCTTTTTAGTCTCTATTTCATTTATTTCTGCTCTAATCTTTGTTATTTCCTTCCTTCTACTAACTTTGGGCCTCATTTTTTCTTCTTTTTGTAGTTCCTTGAGGTGTAAATTTAGTTGTTTATTTGAGACTTTTCTTGTTTCTTGAGGTAAGCATTTATTGCTTGAATCACCCCCTTAGAAGTGCTTTTGCTGCATCTCATAAATTTTGATTCGTTACATTTCTATTTTTATTTGTCTCAAGGTATGTTTTAGTTTCTCTTTTGATTTCTTCCTTGACCCATTGGTTGTTCAGTAGCATGTTGTTTAATCTCTCATATTTGTGAATTTTCCAATTTCTTCATGTAATTAATTTGTAGTTTCATACAATTATGGTCGGAAAAAGATGTTTGATATTATTTCAATTCTCTTAAATTTATTAAGACTTGTTGGGCTTCCCTGGTGGCGCAGTGGTTGAGAGTCCGCCTGCCGATGCAGGGGACACGGGTTCGTGCCCCGGTCCGGGGAGATCCCACATGCCGCGGAGCGGCTGGGCCTGTGAGCCATGGCCGCTGGGCCTGCGTGTCCGGGGCCTGTGCTCCGCAACGGGAGAGGCCACAACAGTGAGAGGCCCACGTAACGCAAAAAAAAAAAAAAGACTTGTTTATGGCCTAATATATGATATATCTTGGAAAATGTTCCATGTGCACTTGAGAAGAATGTGTGTTCTGTTGCTTTTGGATGGAATGTTATATAAATATCTGTTAAATCAATCTGGTCTAACATGTCATTTGGTCATTTTAGACCAAAGTTTCCTAATTGGTTTTCTGTCTGGATGATCTATCCATTGATGTAAGTGGGGTATTAAAGTCCCTTACAATTATTGTACTTCTATCTATTTCTCTCTTTAGGTCTGTTAATATTTGCTCTATATATTTAGGTACTCCTATGTTTGGTGCATAAGTATTTACATGTTATATCCTATTGTTGGATTGACTTTTTTATCATTGTGTAACACCCTTCTTTATCTCTTATTACAGTCTTTGTTTTAAAGTTTATTTTTTCTGACATAAATATAGCTACTCCGGCTTTCTTTTGGTTTCCATTTGCATGGAATATCTTTTTCCATCCATTCACTTTCAGTCTGTGTGTGTCCTTACATATAAAGTGTCTCTTGTAAGCAACATAAAGACGGGTCTTGTTTTTTTTTATCCATTCACCAGCTTTATGTCTTTTGATTAGAGAATTTTGTGCATTTACATTTAAAGTAATTATTGCTACATATGTACTTATTGCCACTTTGTTATTTGTTTTCTAGTTGTTTTTGTAGTTTCTGTTCCTTTCTTCTTCTCTAGCTCTCTTTTTTTGCAGTTTGATGACTTTCTTCAGTGGTATGCTCATATACCTTTCTCTTTATCTTCTGTGTATTTACTCTAAGTTTTTGCTTTTGGACCCCATGAGACTTACATATAAAAACTTAAATCTATAACTGTCTATTTTAAGTTGATAACAACTTAGTTTTGATCCCATTCTAAAGCTCACCATTTTTACTGGCAGCAGCTGGAACTTTTGAGATGATAGGAAAGAGACATATATACTGAGGCTCTAATATAGGGCAGAAGATAGGTGAGAGGGGTACAGACTGGGCCCCATTCCCAGAACAGGTGGTAGAACACCAGGTCTCCCATGGTCCAAGGCCACACCCCCTGCCCACAGCAGATGGGGGAGAGACAGCCAACAACAGGTCCCAGAGTTTCCTCCAACGTGTGGCTGCACGGGTGACATTGAATGGCAAGCTGATAGCAGGGGAGGGGGAAGGAAAATCACATCAGAACAAGTCAGCAGCTTCCAGGAACGAACATGGGCTCTGGGACTGGTCACACCTTGGTTCAAATCCTGGCTCTGCCACTTCTAAGCTCTGCATCCTTGGGCACATGGCTTAACTTCTGAGTTTCAAGTTTCTCACCTCTAACATAGGATTAATATTAGTCGGGGACTTCCTTGGTGGCAAAGTGGTTAAGAATCTGCCTGCCAATGCATGGGACACGGGTTCGAGCCCTGGTCCGGGAAGATCCCACATGCCACGGAGCAACTAAGCCCATGTGCCACAACTACTGAGCCCGCGTGCTGCAACTACTGAAGCCCACATGCCTGGAGCCCGTGTTCCGCAACAAGAGAAGCCACCACAATGAGAAGCCTGCGCACCGCAACAAAGAGTAGCCCCCGCTGGATGCAACCAGTGAAAACCCACATGCAGCAACAAAGACCCAATGCAGCCAAAAATAAATAAATTTAAAAAATATATATTAGTATCCACCTCAATTTTTAAAAATTTTTATTGAGTACTTTCTCTATATCAGGATGTTCTTGGGGATGCAGCCATGAAAAGAATGGTCCCAGCTGGGACTTCCCTGGTGGCGCAGTGGTTAAGAATCCACCTGCCAATGCAGGGAACACAAGTTCAATCCCTGGTCTGGGAAGATCCCACATGCCACGGAGCAACTAAGCCCATGCACCACAACTACTGAGCCTGTGCTCTAGAGCCTGCGAGCCACAACTACTGAGCCCATGTGCCACAACTACTGAGCCCACATGCTGCACTACTGAAGCCCACGTGCCTAGAGCCCATGCTCCGCAACACGAGAAGCCACAGCAATAAGAAGCCCACACAAGAAGCAATGAAGTATAGCCCCCACTCGCCGCAACTAGAAAGCCTGCGCACAGCAACAAAGACCCAACGCAGCCAAAAATCAATCAATCAATCAATCAATCAGTCAATAAAGGCTATTTCTGATTGTGGTGGAAGGTGCTATGAAAAGAATGAAATGTAGGTGACTGGGGTGGGAAAGGGAGTGACTCATTTAGATGGAGGACCAGAGAGAGTGACATTTGGGCTGAGGAGGTAGTGTTCAGTTGAGTCCTAAAGGGCAAGTAAAAGCCAGCCGTTAGAAGCCCTGAAGGAAAAGCTCTCCAGGTGGGAAGGACAACAAGTGCAAAGATCTGGAGGCTGGAATGGGCTTGGCTTGTCCAAGGAGAGGGGGTCAGTGAGGCTGAAGCATAGTAGTCAAAGTGAAGAGTGGTAGGGGATGAGGTCCAAGAAGAGGTGATGCCTAAAGCTGAATTCACACCTGATCCAGCAATTCCACTCCTAGGTAGGACCCTCAAGAAAATCATGCACATGTGCCCCAGGAGACATACACAAGAATGCTCCTGGTGTTCCTGTCCTCAATCCTCAATAACAGAAACATAGAAATGACAGAAATGTCCATGAAGGCAAATGGGTGAAAATGTGTAGTATATTTATACAATGGAATATTAATCAGCAGTCAAAAAGAATGAATCACCATGACATGCCACAATGTAGATAATTCCTAGGAATCTAAATTAAGAAGGAAAAGAAGGCCCCAGAAGATGAAATGCAGTTTAATACTCTTTTTATAGAATTAAAAACAACTGAGATTTTAAAATATACCTTTTAAGGAATGCAAATAGGTGAATAAAACTGTATAAAAAGGCAAGCAAAGGCATGATGAACAGAGGATTCTGGATGACTGTTAACTCAAGTCTGGGGTGGAAGAAGGAGGATAGATTAGATGTTGTTAGAGCTTCCTGCTTTGCTTTGGAAGTTTTCATTTTGGTTTTAGCTTTTTCAAAGGTAAATTTGCATACAATAAAATTCTCCAGTTTTAACTGTAAATTTAATAAGTCTTGACAAACACACACAGTCATGTAACCACCACCACAGTCATGATATGGAACATTTTCCTTACCCGAGAAATTTCCCTCCCACCCAGTCACTTTCCATCCCACCCCCACACCTGGCCCCCCTGGCAACCTGTGATCTGCTTTCCATCTCTTTAGTTTGGCCTTTTCTAGCATCTTTACATACAAATGGAAGCATGTAGTATATAGCTTATGTTTCAGGACATCTTTCACTTGGCATAATGCTTTTGAGAGTCATCTGTGTCATTATGTTAGATGTGGTTTTGAAGGTGGCAACTACATTATTTAAAATAACTGTCTGTCTAATAAATAAGAGTGGCCCATGAGCAGACTCATGATATTTGATTAATCCAATTCTGTTACCTGAAATCCAGATTTAGAGAGAGAGAGAGAATAAGAAAAAGAGAAAGAAAGAGGTGGGTGAAGGCCAGACCCTATAGGGTCTCTGCACGTCAGGCTGAGAAGGAGTTTGGTCTTTATTCTAACCATAAGGAGAAAGCTATGGTGGGTGGAAGTGGTGATTAAGTAAGGGAAGGACCTGGGATCTCGCTTTTGCTTTCAAATCATCCCTTTCCTGGGTCCCGTGGGAAGGATTGTGGGGTGAGAGTGAGGGGGACCGGCTGGAACTACTTCAGTCGCTTGAACAAAGCAGGGCTGTGAGGGGTGGGCGTGGGGCTTGGCCTGGGATGGCGGAGATGGAAATAGAGACATGTGGGTGTGGTCAGGGTATATTTTGGAGGTAGAGCGATACCTGAGATCACCTCAGTGAAGTGTGAAGCACAGAGTCTGGCACTAAATCAGCGAACTCAACTCACATTAATTTGTAGAAAAGACTTAGCACACCTTCACTAGCTGTTGGAAACAACCTCCCAGCCCAGGGACTGACATTTTGTAGGGGCTCAGTGAATGTTTGCTGAATAAGGCAAACAGGCTCTGCAGACTTTCCTGAGCAACGCTTGTCTCTGCTCAACACCCAGCGCTCTAAGGATCACCAGACTCCTTCCTGCTGGCGTTACTGATTGTGTAGAACCATCCTTTGGGGGCTCCTACGTTTCAGAAGCATGGGAGGAAGGCAATGCTTAGTTGCTTTAAACGGATCCCTTGTGATGGGCTGTGAGGCATCAGCTGGGCAGGGTTTCTTTTAGGGGTGCAGCCCCCCCGAGAACTCCCACAGTGATGTCTGTGACTCTAATAGCCTGAGCCTGTGCTGAGTGTGTCGACGCAACAGAAGCAGCTGTGAAATCCTTCAAAGCGTGATAAAAATAGCTGTGCCCTCCCTTACTCCCTGTTCCCTATGGGCCTGGACATGTTTGTTTGCTCAGCTTTGAAGCTCAGAGCCACTTCCCAGACCCTGAGCAGAGGAAGAAAGGGGGAGAGGCCGAGGACACGGCTGGGGAGCCGGAGGGGCGGGTCAGACCCTCCTGGATCCCACTGTAGAGTGTCTGAAACAGACAGAGCCTAAAAGATGATCTAATCCATCTCTTCTGACAGACAGGAAATTAAGGACCAGAGAACAGTGAGGACTGGCCCAGGGACCCCCTGGTTTGTCACTGCCTGCCCCCTGCTCCAATGTCACACGATAAGACTCTCCAGCCTTTAACCAGGTGGCCTTGAGGAGGTCCCAGCCTCTCTGCAGACAGGCACGCAGCCACCCTGGCCCTCTGCTCTGTCCCAAGGGAGATGGACCCTCCAGGATTCTCTTTCACCACAACGCCTGTCAGGTCATCTTATCCTCGAGGCCTGGTGGACACACTGTCACGAGTGCTGCTGATTAATCCTCTGGGGTTTTCTGGCCTAGGAGCAGCTGGAGCTTTCCCCTGGGAAGAGGGAGCTGGCAGGGAAGCTGACGGATCCACAGTAGGCCTCAGCTTAAAGCAAGCCGCATCCTGAACCGGAGGTAGAGGTCCGGGTGTGCGGGAGAGTATGGGCAGTTGGGAGGTTGGTCTGGAGGGTAAGGAGGCTGGGGGAGCTGAGGAGCCTTTTCTTAGGGAGGAGCGTTTTCATTGTTTCTAGTTCCCACCTGGTGGGAAACTTCATGAGGGCCAAACTTTCTTATCTATCTTTGAATTCCCAGCGCCAGAAGAGGCCTGGCACATGGTGTGTACTCAGCAATATACACATTACATTAAAAGAGGCTATTTACAATAGCCAGGACATGGAAGCAACCTAAATGTCCATCAACAGATGAATGGATAAAGAAGATGGGGCACATATATACAATGGAATATTACTCAGCCATAAAAAGAGACGAAATTGAGTTATTTGTAGTGAGGTGGATGGACCTAGAGTCTGTCATACAGAGTGAAGTAAGTCAGAAAGAGAAAAACAAATACCGTATGCTAATAAATATACATGGAATCTAGAAAAATGGTACTGATGAACCTAGTGGTAGGGAAGGAATAAAGATGCAGACGTTGAGAACGGACTTGAGGACACGGTGGGGAAGGGGAGCCTGGGATGAAGTGAGAGAGTGGCATGGACATATATACACTACCAAATGTAAAATGGATGGCTAGTGGGAAACTGCTGCATAGCACAGGGAGATCAGCTACGTGCTTTGTGACCACCTAGAGGGGTGGGATAGGGAGGGTGGGAGGGAGACACAAGAGGGAGGGGATATGGGGATATGTATACATGTGGCTGATTCACTTTGTTGTACAGCAGAAACTAACACAATATTGTAAAGCAGTTATACTCCAGTAAAGATGTGAAAAAAAACAAAGAGGCAAAGAATGAATGAATGAAGCTAAAGATGCTTCAATGCCCAACTCTTCCTCCCCTGACTCTCATAAAGGGCACATCTGGATGCCCGCCCCTCTGCGCGTCCTGGAGAAGCCAGCCTAGCGGCAGCGTTTGGATGGTGGTTCTGAAGAGCAGCGTTCGGAGGATGTTAATCGTGTTCTGTGACAAATAAGCCACGATAATGGAGCCCCTGCTGTGTTCCCTGCTGGGGGCTCAGCTCCCACCCAGAACCCAGTGGGCACTCAATAAAGAATCAAAGATCCAATGGGCTTGGGAAATACGAGCTTAAAGAAAGTTCAAATGGATCTTTCCTGTAGGACTTCTCAGCGTCTGTAAGGTCCAATGTTCACCTTGAGTCACCCACGATGATCTTAAGTCCCAGATTCTCTGGTGCCTCACTGCCCTGTAGCACCCCGGCTACCAGCCCCATCCCTCTCAGACAGGACAGCTCAGCCTCAGAGATCAGGCAGGTGCCCCCCTGGCCCTGCAATGGCACCAAGAAGCCACTGAGGGGACCCAGGGCTGGGACGACATGCAGGTGGCTCCTGCCCCGAGGAAGACACTGCCTCCGCTGGGACCCGAGGTGATGCTGGACAGTGGCACTGGGGAGGGATACGGGCCAGTGCCCTGTCTTCCTGGGGCTGAGCAGGTGGGTGGGACAAGCAGCCTCCCACACCTCCACTGCTCTGGGGGATGGTGGTGACGAAGGGGCTGGAGGTGTGAAGCCCCCTCCTTCCCCTGCTCTCATTCCACGGCCCTCCTGGCACGTACACATTCAACAAATGTTTGTCAAACACCTACTAGATTCCAGGCACTGATCTGTCACCAGGGATCCTCTTGCGAAGAAGACAAAGCTTCCTGAATCCACAACCAGCAGGGGGCGTGTGCCAGCAGGAACCAGGTGGCAGCCCACTGGATGCTCTCCATCCGCCCCTCGCTGGGCTCCACCCACCCTGCCCCGCTGGCTGACCTGATGGAAGCATCCATGGGCTCCATGGTCCTCTGGATTTCGTTCAGTCAGTGGAAGGTGCCAGCAGGAGACTGGAGGACAGGAAGATCGGGCATCTATCCCAACGCCTGCATCCCTCCATCAGAGGCCCTGGCTCCTATCAGGGGACCTTCACCTTTCCCCACAGCTCCTACCTCAGGGCTCCATTCACTGCTTCCTCTCTCTGCCTTTTCCGGCCCGGGGGTGATATCAGCTCCCCGCTGTTGCTAGCCTTGAGATGCCTCACCATTCCTTGTTAGTTTCTCCAACCCCATCCGCACTTTTATTTATTTGTTTATTTTAAAGATTTATTATTTATTTATTTACTTATTTTGTTTATTTGTGGCTGTGTCGTGTCTTAGTTGGCACGTGGGATCTTCGTTGTGGTGTACGGGCTTCTCTCTACTTGTGGCGTGAGGGTTTTTCTCTTCTCTTGTTGTGACGAGCAGGCTCCAGGGTGCCTGGGCTCTGTAGTTTGCAGCACACAGTCTCTCTAGCTGAGGCACACGGGCTCTCTAGTTGAGGCTCGCGGGCTCACTAGTTGTGGCACGCAGGCTTAGTTGCCCCGAGACATGTGGGATCTTAGTTCCCTGAGCAGAGATCGAACCCGCATCCCCTGTATTGAAAGGCGGATTCTTTACCACTGGACAACCAGGGAAGTCCCCGCACGTTTATTAAATATTCCTCAATTACCCCTTGGGCTTGACATCCATTCCCTTCCCAGACCCTGACCTATGACACACATTTGTTTGAATGTAACCGAGACCCCAAATAATGGTGCATGAATAAGAGAGGAATTTATTCTCCTCTAACCTCAGAGTCCAGGCTGGTGTGGCAGCTTTGCTCTGTGAAGTCATCTGCTCATTCTATTTCTCAGTTCCTCCAACTCTAGGGTGTGCCCTCACCCGCAAGGCATGGGTTCAGTTGTGTTCCCCTCTCCAAATTCCCCTATACCTCCGAATGTAACCGTATTTGGACATAGGGCCATTGCAGATGTAATTAGTTAAGATGAAGTCATTAGGGTGGGCCCTAATCCAGTATGCTTTGTATCTTTATAAAAAGCTGAAATTTCGACACAGAGAAACATGCATAAAATGAAGGTAGCCACCTACTAGCTAAGCAGAAGGGCCTGGAACAGATCCTTCCCTCACAGCCCTCAGAAGGAACCAACCCTGCTGACCCCTTGATTTCAGACTTCTAGCCTCCAGACCTGGGAGAGAATATATTTCTGTTGTTTAAGTGACCCAGATGGTGGCTCCAGGAAACTAATACAGCCTTCAATGGCTCCTACACCACACCCACATTCCAGACGGAGAAACGGAAGGGGCAAGCTTGCCTTTATCTTTAAGCACCCAACCTGGAATGTGCATACCTCTCTTCTGACCAAGCTCAGAAATCAGCTTGTGGTTTCCCCACCACCACCCCCGACCCCGGCTGCCTGGGAGACCGGGAAATGTCCTGTGCACAAGGAAAATGCCTCTTACCATGGAAGAAAGGGAGAATAGATATTGGGGGCATATGCAGATTCCTGGCACCGAATACCACAAATGTTTTCAGATGCCAGTAGCAGGAAACCCTGCCTAAGGTAAACAGTTAGGAAATTCATCATCTCACAGGACTTGACTTCAAGTCCGGAGGCAGGGGGAGCGCAGGGGAGGTGCCCCAAGATTCGGTTCCGTCCTCTGCTGTTTCCATGGCTCTGCCCTACGTAGGCTGCTGGCTTCCTCCTTGGGCTGGAAAGTCAGATGGCTGGTGGTGTCAGTCAGAGTCAAACCAGAAAACAGGAATCTCAAGTATTTGACATGGAGGGAATTGGTTACTCAGGGGAGGGAAGTGCTAAGAAGACAGCAGGGCTTAGAGCTTAGCCATGGTTCCTCCCAGGATTGGGGACAGAGGGATGAGATGAGCTGGGGTCGCTCAGCAGAAGCTGGGCCCTATCCAGGCCAGTTCCATGGGAGCCATGGAGGAGGTGCAGGGGAGAGATAACCTGGTTTCTCTCTTCCTCCTGCACTCCCATCTCCACCAGTGCGTCCCATTGGCTGAACCCAGCTGGAAACCAGCTGTCATGGGTGCCTGGGTAACCCAGCCTACAGGAGTCAGTCCCCCCATTCCTGGGCCCAATTTGGATGCAGTGAAGAATTATCCTAAGGCTGGAGCTTCCCTGGGAGGGGAAGAGAGGGCAGAGATGAGACCTATGACCTCTGCGGAGCAGGTGCCCCAGAGCGACAGGGGCCTTTGAAGGGTTTGTAACAAGAGAACAACACGGGAATTCCCCGGCCATCCAGTGGTTAGGACTTGGCGCTTTCACTGCCAGGGTCCGGGTTTGATCCCTGGTCATGGACCTAAGATCCCACAAGCCTCGTGGTGCAGTCAAAACCCCCCCAAGAGAACAACATGATCCAAAATGTTTTCAGACTCTATCTCTGACTGCTGAGTGGAAAATAGTTTAAAGAGGAGCAAGAATACCATCGGGGAGACTAGCTGGGATTCTACAGAGATTGTCCAGGTAACCAGCGTGAGGGCTGTGGAGAAGCAAGTGGGTTGAGGACAAGGTTGGTGCTCAAGAAAGACGAAGACTGGGGCTTCCCTGGTGGCTCAGTGGTTGAGCGTCCGCCTGCCGATGCAGGGGACATGGGTTCGTGCCCCAGTCTGGGAAGATTCCACATGCCACAGAGCGGCTGGGCCCGTGAGCCTTGGCCGCTGAGCCTGTGCGTCTGGAGACTGTGCTCTGCAATGGGAGAGGCCACAACAGTGAGAGGCCCGCGTACTGCAAAAAAAGAAAGAAAGAAAGAAAGAAAGAAAGAAAGACGAAGCCTGGAGCTGACAGGGGAACCACGGGGACGGGCACAGACATGGCAGGACGACCCAATTCTGTGTCCCAGATACACAGTCACTACAGGGGGCCTGCACACAGCAGGCACTCCCTCAGTGCCCCTTGTGTACATATACACACATACACTCAGCTGTGCTATACCCACTATGGCTTGTCCTCAAGTGGCTGCCAGACCTGCCCTTCATATGGAAGAGTGCATACAAGAAACAGACAACTCCATTAAAAGAGACTTAAATGATTAGGGTTTTCTCAGCTAACCAGAAGGCAGGGGTGGGGGTGGGGAGGTGGGACAGTTGCCGATTGGTTAGCTCAGAGGCGCAGTGATGCCACCGGGGACCCAGGCTCTTGCCATCTTCCTGCTCTGCCAGCCTCAGCGAGTTGGCCTCTCTTCTTGGGCTGCCTCCTTCGTTGTCCAAGGAGCAGATCTGGAGACGAGGATTTGCATGCAGGTAGTTTATTTTGGAGGTGATCCCAAGAAGCCCATGTAGGGGAGCAGGGAAGTGAGACAGGGAAGGTAAGGAAGCCAACACGGGCTATGTTAGTGGACAACTGGGGCCCAAGCCACTAGGAACTCTGGGAGTCGAGGCCTCAGGGTTATCCCATCTACGTGTGAGAAGGCTCCGTGGGTGTCTTCCCACGCACATTCCTGAGGACACCTGGTGTGCACAGGTTAGGATCACTCACACGCACATCTCTATCGTGCTCGGGGCATGGTGTGCGAGCACATGCTTGGAATGTGCACCTTGGCTCCCCCATGTACACACCCCTGAGCATACACACAGCAGAGCACAACCATGCATGATTCACATACACACTGGAGAGCACATATTCCTCTGCATTAAAATAAACAACATCTCTTAGTCTGCTTAGGCTGCTGTAACAAAATGCCATAGACTCGGTGGCTTAAACAACAGACCTTTATTTCTTCCAGTTCTGGAGGCTGGAAGTCCAAGATCAAGGTGCTGGTAGATCCCCTGTCCTGGTTTGCAGGTGGCCATCTTCTCATCGTACCCTCACACGGCAGAGAGCAGAGAGCAAGGAAGCAAGCTCTCATGTCTCTTCTTACAAGGGCACCAATCCCATTCATGAGAGCCCCACTCTCTCGACCTATTACCGCTCAAAGGCTCCACCTTTTATATCATCACATTAGGGGTTAGGTTTCAACATGTGAATTTAGGGAGACACAAACATCCAATCCATAACAATCTCTCTCACTGCTTCATACTCTGGCCTTTGGCTTGGGCCTAGCAACGGCTAGGGAATTAAACATTTCTGACAAGAACCCCACTCTGAGTAGCCCCTAAAGTGGAATCGCTGGCAGAAGTTGCAGCGCAGGAGGAGCAAAGTCTGGGAGCCAGGGCAGCCCTGCCCTGAGTCACATTGGCACTCTCCAGCCCAGGAGGTAATCTCTCAAGTTACCAGCAGGGGGTGCCAGAGAGCCATGACCCTCTCTTCAGGTTTTTTCCTAGTAGGTTGCCTGGTTTGTATAAGGGTGTGTTTGTCTCTGGGTGTGTTTGAGGGAGAGGACAGGTCTCAGAGTTTCCTCATGGAAGTTTAGCTGAGTGTGATGAATGCGCTCACCACCAATTCTAGGCGCAGCCTCACTCAGGCTCCAATGTTCACACACAGCATTGGTGCTCAGTTCATGTCAGATGAATGGATAAGTAAACGGATGGATGCATGGGTGGATACATGGATGGATGCATGCATGGATGGATTATTGGGTGAATGAAGAGAGATAAGATGACCCACGAGAAAAAAGGTAAAAAGAGAAGAATTGGGAAGAAGGGTGGATAGCAAGACAGATCAGGGTAGAATCGGGGGCGGGGGGGGGGGGGGAAGAGAAATGCAAGGAAGGTGTGTGGCAGGGTGGGGCCAATGGGAGGTGAGTGAAGGGGGCAGGGCTAAATCTCCCAGCCTCGAGGCCTGGGCCTGATGTGTCTCTTTTTCCAGATGCTGCCCATTGCTGCCACTGCAATTCTCTGCATCTTTCTAGGCCAGTTGGGACTGGTGCCTTCCTAAGGAAGGCCTCCCTGAGCCCACGGTTGGGATCAGTCCCTTTTGCCTTTATGCTGCCATGTCTGGGGGCTTCTGCTGGGACCCCTCTGGTCTGTCTGGCTAACATATGGGTAGCAGAGTCGGATGGACCCAGGTTTGGTTTGAATTCAAGCTCAACCACTGTTGTGTGACCTTGACCAATATATCTGACCTCTCTGCACCTGGGTTTCCTCAGCTGGGGTAATACCAGTAGCTCCCTTACAGGGATTTTTTTTGATAATTTGAGCAGGTAGGACACTTAGCATGGGGCGTGGCCCTTAGGGAGCACTGAAGAGAGGGTGACAATTATTGCCTTTGCATTCCAGAGAGTCCCAACCTCAAAGGGTCTGTTCTATCATCAAGTTGCTGACCTTGATTTGGGGTTCAGGAGACGGTGTCATCAAAATGAATAGCGGACACCACTGGTCAATGTGTGTAAGCTCCCTGAAAACACTTATCTCTGCGTAGATCTTTTTCTGACACGTAAAAGAATATTTATTTCAGTGTTGCTTGAAATAACCAAACATAATTGAAAACAACCTAATTGTATATCGAGAAGAGAGCGGATGAATTGTGGCATATTTGTAGAAAGCAGCACTAAAGATTGAAAATTATGGAACTCGAGTTCCATGTATTGATATGGCTAGATCTCAAAAGCATTTCATTGAGTAAAAAGGCAAATTACAAAATAATGCATTCAGTATAATACCATAATATACATAGCATTTGAAAACAGGCAAATCAGTAATATTCGGGATAGCAACGTATGGGAACGGGATAAACATGATAACAAAGATCATCAGTGATCCGGATGGTGACACCCTCCAAGCAGGGAGGGAGTAGGGTTGGCCAGGGCTTCAGGTGGCTTCGACTGTATCTGTAAGCTGGACTTATCTTTTAGTTCCTTGAATATGGTTTGAGACCAAGACCGTCTCTGCTTTTTTTTTTTTTTTTTAATTAATTAATTTATTAATTTATTTATTTTTGGCTGTGATGGGTCTTCGTTTCTGTGCGAGGGCTTTCTCTAGTTGCAGCGAGCAGGGGCCACTCTTCATCGCGGTGCGCGGGCCTCTCACCGTCTCGGCCTTCTCTTGCTGTGGAGCACAGGCTCCAGATGCACAGGCTCAGTAGCTGTGGCACACGGGCTTAGTTGCTCCGCGGCATGTGGGATCTTCTCAGACCAGGGCTCGAACCCGTGTTCCCTGCATTGGCAGGCAGATTCTCAACCACTGCACCACCAGGGAACCCCTGTCTCTGCTTTGATCTCCACAACAAATACATTGAAGAAACTGAGCTCATGGAGGCAGGTAAAGGGCCCCCACTTACCCAGCCTCTGAGAGGCAGAGCTGGGAACTGAACCCAGGTCCCCTGACCCCAACTGTCCTCCCTGCACGTGCAGGCTGCTCCATGTTTACTGAACAGCTGGCAGTGGTCTCAGGGACAAAGGAGGTGCTAAGGAGCTTGGGCAGAGCCGCTGAGCTCTGCAGGCTGGGCAAGCAAAGTGGGCTCTGGCCCACTGGACTCAGGACTCAGCCTAGGTCTGGTAGTGGTCTGGGCCCAGGCCAAGCCCAGGGGAGGTTTCCTGCCTTCCGGCCTGTTTCCTGGTGCTCTCCCAGTGGGTCAGAGGTTAGGGCTGGAGCCAGTCTTGGGCAGGGTCTGTAGCAGGAAGTGCAGGCCTGTAAGCCTCCAAGCTGGCTCTTCTCCTGTTCCCACAGCCGCGCTCACCTCCCACCCCAGTGCAGGCACCCCAGGGGTACAGGCAAGAGGATTGACACCCAGTGAGCTCCAGTACTGAGGAGACCCCAGGCTTCCCCACAGTGGACCCCAACCACAGACTCCAAACCCTTCAGGGACCTGGTGGTCATTCATCCTGTCCTTCCTTCTTTCATTCAGACAACTCACTAAATACAGGGGCCTGTGCTGGGCGCTGGGGAGACAGGGGTGAGGAGATAGCCCCTACCCTCCAGGGGTTCAGTGTCCGCTCGGGAGGTCAGACATGTAAATAGATAAGCACCTAACAGACATTCAATACGTATTTGGACTGAAGTAAATGAAAACCGTCTAATAAAATATCAGCACTGGAAGGGCCACTAGAGTCTGGGCCCTGTGGCCCGGAGGAAGGCTGTGACTTGCTCAAGTCATAGAGTGGTCCAATGGCATAACTGAAGCCAGGACCTAGGACTCCAGATTCCATCCAGGGCTCTTTCTGTGACATCCCACCCCTGCTTTTTTTTTTAAGTTGATAATTGTGAAATATTTCAAGCATACAGAAAAGTTTAAAGAATAGTACTATGCCCCTTGGGAACCCACCACCAAGCTTTGTCCCATCTTCCCAGTGGTGCCTGGCAACTCCCTTCCCAGCCTGAACCAGATCCTCTCCTTGACTCCTGGGACATGTTTCTTTTGTGGGCTCCATGTAAGAGCTTTTTTCAAAAAGGGGCTGTGAGGTGTTTTCTGATGCCAACCAATGCTCCAATTCTCTGACACCCACTGGTTACTCAATAATTCAATTTGTTTCTAGCACTATCTCCCTGGTATGAGCACCAGATCCCACAAGTTACAGGGCTCAGTTCCACTTCAGACACCAGTGGCTGGTGGCCAGGGGCTACCCTTGTACTTTTTTTTTTTTTTGGCCACACCATGCGGCTTGCAGGATCTTAGTTCCCTGACCAGGGATCTAACCCGGGCCCCTGGCAGTGAAAGCGCTGAGTCCTAACCACTGGACCACCAGGGGATTCCCTACCCTTATACTTCTGAGCTAACCATCCATAAATTGGGGGTTCCCACCACCCCCTCCTCAGGTGTAACTTGCTAGAATGGCCTGCGGAACTCAGGACCTTACTCATGTTTCCAGTTTATTAGAAAGGAATCCAATGAACATGGAGATGAAGACATACATAAGGCGAGGTCTGGAAGGGTCCTGAGAACACGCGGTAAAGACTCACGGATGCCATTAATGAGAACGACAGGCCTGGAACAGGCTTCAGAGACCATTCAGTCCCACTGTCTCCTTTCCATTTGGGCAAACTGAGGCCCAGGTCATTCGGCACATTAAGAACACAGCTGGGGGACTTCCCCGGTGGCACAGTGGTTAAGAATCCGCCTGCCAATGCAGGGGAAATGGGTTCAGGCCCTGGTCCGGGGAGATCCCACATGCCGCAGAGCAACTAAGCCCGTGCGCCACAGTTACTGAGCCTGCGCTCTAGAGCCCGTGCGGCGCAGCTACTGAGCCCATGTGCCGCAACTACTGAAGCCCACAGGCCTACAGCTCCACAACAAGAGAAGCCACCACAATGAGAAGCCCGTGCACCGCAACGAAGAGCAGCCCCCGCTCGCTTCAACTAGAGAAAGCCCATGCGCAGCAACGAAGACCCAACACAGCCAAAAATAAATACATAAAATAAATATATTTATTAAAAAAAGAACACAGCTGGGCCTAGAACCCAATTTCCTCATCTGTCAAATATTGAACAGCCAAGATTCATTGAGCGTTTACAACACACCAAGGGATCAACCCCATGGGGCAGGTATTCTTACTATCCCAGCTTCCAGATGAGGCAGTTGAGGCTCAGATAAGGGAGGTAACTTCCCCAAAGGTCCTATGTCTGGTAGAACGTGCACAAAGCAGAGTCTCAGTGCTGAGTTCCTCTCTGGGAAGACAAAGGCTCTACCTCACAATGTTATTGAAAGGATCTAGTCATCAAAAGCATATTTACAGGAAGGGAAACATTGTCACCAGCTGCTCCACGTCTTAGCGGTGGTGGCAGGAGGGAAAGCCCCCTCACGTGGAAGGTGACCTTCCCCACCCCACCCCAGGTGAGAATAAAGGGAGCAACTTTGTACGGTCAACCAGGAACCGGAAATGTCGACTTTGACGTCAGCAGTCCGAGGAGGGGGAGCCCTGCGGGGGTGAGTGCCTCAGAAGAGGACGGGGGTGGAGAGGAGCTGAGATGGAGAAGGGCTTCCCGAGAGCTTCATGGTGGGCGGCCCGGGCCCGAGGACAAAGGAGGAGAGGAGACGTGAAGAACTGAGCGGTGGCCGTTTATTCTATGTCGGGCTGTTTTCTGTCCTATGCTGAGTGTTTTCAACCTCTGGCAGCCTGCGCCTCAGTCAAGTCTATCATAGGTGGTTTGGGGCACAGATGAGGAGGCAGTAGTGATCACCGTGGCGGAGGAAGGGTGCAGCTTTGCTGAGAGATGATGGCAGTCATGGAAGAGGGGGCTGAGAATTGGTCCAGAAGCAGAGATTCAGAGTGAAGGGTGACGAGAGACCATAACAGGCCCCTGGGTGCCTCAGAAATAGTGAGGAAGGCTCTGAACTTCCCACGGTACATGGAACGGAGCTTTGAGCTATTTGATTTGATTATTAAAGGAAAAGGTAACCCCAGAAACCTGGAGGGCTGTGGGGTCCACCTGTTATATGCGGAAAACCCTTAGCGCAGTGTCTCCACTCAGGAATTGCTTAATAAATGGCAACTGCAGTGATGGCCCTGGAGGTAGCAGGTGCAATGTTTAGTGGGCAGACCTGAGCCAGATTGCTTGGGTTCATGTCTTGGCCATGTTCTTTTAGGTGAGTTAGTTCACCTCCGCCCTTCAGTTTCTTATCTAAACAATGGAGATGCTATTAACATCTACCTTGTAAGGTTGTAATGGGAAGTAAATGAGCGAATACGTATAAAACACTCAGCACAGTGTAGTAGTCAGGGTTCTCCAGAGAAACAGAATCAATAGGAAATATACGTATATATATATATGTATTTCTTAGTCATATATGTGTGTGTGTGTGTGTGTGTGTGTGTCTTTGTGTTTGGGCTGCTATTACAAAAATACCATAGACTGGGTGGCTTAAATAACATTTATTTTTCACAGTTATGGAGGCTGGGAAGTACAAGGTCAAGGCACCAGCAGACTCAGTGTCTAGTGAGAGCTCACTTCCTGGGTCAGAGATGCCTGTCTTTTCACTGCATTCCCAAATGGCACAAGGGGCAAGGATGCCCTCTGGGGTCTCTTTTATAAGGGCACTAGTCCCATGTATGAAGGCTTTCCCCTCAGTGGCCTAATCACCTCCCAAAGACCCCCACCTCTAAATCCCATCACGGTGGGGATTAGGTTTCAACATACGAATTTGGGGGGGGACACAAACTTTTATATATACACATACACACACATACATATAGCAACATATATAGTACAATGTTATGTAATACTATATACTATAGTATATGTTGTGTATATATGTACATACGCTATTTTTTTATATTTATATATACATACATATATTTATTTATTATTAGGTATTGGCTCATGCAGTTATGCAAGGCTGAGAAGTCACATGATCCCCTGTCTGCAAGCTGGAGATCCAGAAATCTGGTGGTATAGTTCAAAGGCCTAAGAACTAGATAGCTAATGGTGTAGATTCCAGCCTAAGTCTGACGATCTGAGGACCAGGAGTACCAAGGCCAGAAGATGAATGTCCCAGTTCAACTAGTCAGTCAGAGAATGAATTCAGCCTTCCTCTGCCTTTCTGTTCTATTCAGGCCCTCAACAGATTAGATGGTGCCCATCCACAAGCAGAGGCCGGTCTGCTGCTTTACTCAGTCCACCAATCCACATGCTAATCTCGTCCAGAAACACCCTCACAGACACACCCAGAGGTAATGTTTAACCAGGTATCTGGGCATCCCATGGCCCAGTCTAGTCGATGCATAAAATTATACACAGCAGGGCTTCCCTGGTGGCGCAGTGGTTGAGAGTCCGCCTGCCGATGCAGGGGACGCGGGTTCGCACCCTGGTCCGGGAGGGTCCCGCATGCCGCAGAGCAGAGCGGCTAGGCCCGTGGGCCATGGCTGCTGGGCCTGCGTGTCCGGAGCGGCGGGAGGGGACGCGACAGTGAGAGGCCTGCATACCGCAAAAAAAAAAAGAAAAAAAAAAGTTATAAAATTACACACAGCAGCTGGGACCCAGGAAGCATGCATTACATGTGGATCTTTATTATTGTGGTTTTATGGGTGAGGAAACAGAGGTTCAAAAACGTTAAATCTGGATAAACAACAAGGTCCTACTGTATAGCACAGGGAACTATATTCAGTATCCTGTAATAAACCATAATGGAAAAGAATATAGAAAAAAGTAATGTATATATGTATAACTAAATCACTTTGCTATACAGCAGAAATTAACACAACATTGTAAATCACCTATACTTAAATTTCTTAAAAAAAGGTTAAGTCATTTGGCCATAGTGACATGGCTTCAGCCATGTGCTGGTGACCTGGGGGCTCAAAAAAGAAAAAACCCAACCCCAAAAACCCCTGATTTGTTGCATTTGCCAATTCCTGTGGTATAAATGTTCCTGCCATGGTTCATTTCAACCTACCGATGGTTTAACAGGGAGTTCCCCAGATTCTAGAATATTTCAGAATTGGCTTTTGTGAGCCAGTATGAGCTGAATCCCACGTACCACTACAGCACACTGTGCCTGAAACATGGGGGAATTTAGCTATTATTAGCTAATAACATTAGCTATTTTTTTCATGTAATTTATTATTTATTTATTTGTTTGTTTATTTATTGGCTGTGTTGAGTCTCTGTCGCTGTGCACGGGCTTTCTCTAGTTGTGGCGAGCGGGGGTTACTCTTTGTTGCGGTGCACGGGCTTCTCATTGCAGTGGCTCCTCTTGCTGCGGAGCACAGGCTCTAGGCACGCAGGCTTCAGTAGTTGTGGCTCATGGGCTCTAGAGCGCAGGCTCAGTAGTTGTGGTGCACGGGCCTAGCTGCTCCATGGCATGTGGGGTCTTCCCGGACCAGAGCTCAAACCCGTGTGCCCTGCGCTGGCAGGTGGATTCTCAACCACTGCGCCACCAGGGAAGCCCCAACATTAGCTATTATTGCAAGTCTGTTGAGCCAGCAATGTTCGTTGGGCACCTTCCTTACCCCCATTTTACAAAAAGGGAGATTGAGGTTCGGACAAGTTCAATACGTACCTGAGGTCACAGCACAAACCAGTTACTTGCTGTCCTGCTTCCTGAGTCCTCTCTCAGCAAGGGTGTATGTATAAGGATGTATAAGCCTACACATGACCATCATCCGCAGCCCCCTTAGAGGGAATTTCCCAGGCCCCATAACGATGAGGGTCCTGTCCCCGCCCAGGTTGGCTGCTCTACCTCAAAAGCGCCGAGGTGGCTTGGCAAGAGGGCAGTTCTTGCTGGCTGGGGCTCCTGCCAAGCCACACCTGCCTCAGCGCTCCTGAGCTCAGACATGTCCTGGCTTGCTCCTGCCATACAGGGGTTTAGGGAAGTGTTGTTTTGGCAGCTGGTGAGCAGAGCCCATATCCTTGAGGGTGTTAGGGGATGAGGGTGTGTGACTCACTGTGCTTGGGTGGATGGAAGGCTGCAGCCAGGGGAGGGCCAGAACCCAGCCCAGGAGAGATTTTCAGCCCTGCAGGCAGGTTGGCCCCAAGCCAGATAAGGGCTCAGGTGAGTCACACTGCCAAGAGGCTGGGACAGATGTCCTCCAGGCAGGGTGGGACAATGACAATAGAGTCATGGCTCTTGGCTCTAGCTGTCTCCCCAGACTGCGATGGACTCACAAGTATGGCTGCTGAGTTGCTGGGTTTGCTCCTGGTCTGTGATGCTTCCAAGTGCCATGTGGCTGAAAGAATAAGGGAACACTCCTCCCACCATCTCAAGGCCAGGGGCAAGGCGTGGGGGGCAATTGCTGTGTGGCAGGAGAGGATTTAATGAGCAGCCTATGCACTAATGGGGCAGGTCCTATGGTCTCTGGAGAAGGGGGCTGTTCCCTCCATTCTTGGGGAGCCCAGGGGAATGAGATGCCCTTGAACTCTTTAAACCTGGGGTGGGGAAAGGACCCCTGTTGGTCTTGGTGGAGCACAGGAGGAGAGAGGGATGTGGGTAGGACTGCAGGGAGGGGCAGTCAGGTGAGAGGGGACAAAGCGGGAGGGGCAAGGGCTGATGGAAAGCCCATGATTTGCAGTTGGTTTGTCAATGCAGCTAAGGAGCCAAGGTTGGAGGCGGCCCAGATGGGGCAAGGGTGGGGGCCGCTGTGGCTGGAGACCGTGCGGGGAGGGGCACCCCACCGACAGAACATCTGTCCTGCAGTGCTAGGGAGGGAGAGGCAGCTGGCCTTGGCTGGGGGGTGGAGGATGGGGGCTGGACCCCTCCCAAAACCTCTCAGTTCACAGGGTCACTTACTGAGTCCTCACTGAATGAGTGGGTGACCCACCCTCTTCCTCACTTAGTGCTTAAGCCCGTAGGCTCTGGAGCCAAAACATCGGGTTTTAATTCTGGCTGCTGGATGAGCTTGGGTAAGTCTCTTGCTCTCTCTGAGCCTCAGCGACTTCATCTTGAAAGCAAAATACCTACCTCCTAGGGATGCTGCAAGGATTAAATGAGAGGGTGAATGTGGGGCCCTGGCACTGACAATGTCAGGTTCTTTGGCACATAATAGGTGCTCTACCAGGTCAGTCTCTCAGGGGTGGGTCTGGGCAGGAGGTGGGGTAGGCAGCTCCCCATCACCCTCCCTCCTGTGTCCCTGGGCTTGGAGTCAGCTGGACCCCGGCCGGCAGGCCTGAGAGCCCAGGACCTAAGGCCAGAACCACACCTCCCCTCACGGGAGAAGGGGACTTTTAGTCTCCTTGACCCCATTCTGGCCTCCCAGACTCTCCTGGCTCGGAAGGCCTCTGTGGCCCCCACAGGACCTCAGGATCCCCTGGAGTTGGGGATGCCGGAGAGAGACATTCCTGATCTTATGGAACAGAGCCTGGCTTTCTGGGAAGATGGAAGAATAGCACATTCCTCCTGAAATAATTGTCCTGGAGCTATTTCCAGAGGCTCTTAATGCCCAGGCCAGAAATGGCCAGTGATCTCGGCGCCTGGGTACCTTCAGGACAAACGGTGCAGAGGTCCAGCCCTCTCACTGGCCGCCTGCCTTCCTGCCCGGCCCCCGGTCCAGAACAGAAGCAGGCCTGGCTGAGGCCCCACAAGGGAACGGTTGCCACTGCTTCCCTGGCCCACTGAGTTTCCCTACACCCCTCTTCCTCCTTCTCCGGGGTCCCTCTGAGCCCTCCTCTTGGCTCCCTGTTTCAGCGGCTGTAACCACCCCACCCCAGGGCAAAAGGCCCTTCAGGGCTGGGGAATGTCCAGTGGAGGCTTGCGTGTGTATGTGCTTTGTGATCTTGCAGCTGATCATTAGGAAACATCAGATAAACCCAAATTGGAGAATATTCTCCAAAACAATTTGCCTGTGCTCTTCAAAGCTATCAATGTCATAAGAGACAAAGACTGAGGAACTTCCAGGTTGAAGGAGACCAAAGAGACCTGAAAACTAAAGGCAAGCCCGATTGTGAATTGGCTCCTGGATTGGAGAAACAGCTGCCATGGAGAACATCGGAGGGAATAATCATCAGTAAATTGTGGACTGTGTATTAGCTAACAGTGCTGTATCAGTGTTAACTATCCTGTATTTGATAAGTGGATATGTAAAAAAATGTCCTTGTTCTCCCAGCTTGTAGGAGATACACGCTGAAGTATTCAAGAGTAAAGGCTGCCATTGTCTGCAACTTACTCTCAAAATAATAATAATGTGTGTGTGTGGTGATAAATGTGGCAAAATATTAATAATTAGTAGATTCGAATGAAGAGTATATGGGAGTTCATTATCTTGTAAGTTTTCAGTAAGCTTGAAAATTTTTCAAAATAGAAAGTAAAAGTGTATTTTCAATACTTGCGGGAAGGAAATGATGGAGGGCAAATACGATGCAATCTCAAAGGGGGATCTTGTTCATTCATTCAACGGATATGTCCAAGATGCTCCTTATGGACCAGGACCCAGTGGGGTGGGGGGCACAGGAGTTCTGAAAGGAATCCTCAAGCTCTAGCCCGCCACCCAGTAGGGACCCAACACAGGGTTGCTGACTGCATGAGGACCAGGCAAGAAGGGAGGAAAGACGGTGCTGTTTTGTTATGGGTCACTCAAAGGGACAGCACTTTAGGGAGACTTGATAAATGTTTGCTGACCCAACGAGAAAAGAAAATTGATGCTGACCACAGCCAATGAGAGTTATATCAGGCCCGGCACGGAACTTCCTGACTCTCAGCATAATTAAACACTAGAAAAACAACAGGGAACACTGGAAAAAGTCCACCCTAGCCTCACTTTAAAAATAGGGCCCATCTGTCATGGAGAGCTTAACGTGGTACTTGCCCTGAGGCAGGGGCCTGACCAGGATGACCCCTGGAGGCCTCTCCCAGCTCTAGGATTCCATGATTGTATGACAGGGCCAGCAGTCTGGAGTAGCAGCCTGAGGGTGTTCCCCAGCGGAGAGCAAGAGGATGGCTAAGTCATCTACCTCCTGAAGGTAGAGTTAGAGTGGGAGAGGGCGCTTAGGGCAGGTGGGACCAGGCAGCCAGGAAGGGAAGGGAAGGGGGGCCTTGGGGACCAGCCCTCAGCCACCTCCCATATTTCTGGAGGAGGATATGGGGTGGGGGGGTGGACGGGGATGGAAGAGGCGAGAGTCTGGACATTCCACACGATTCAGACCCAATGGACAAGGGCAGCTGAAGGGCCCTGGGCTGGGAGAGGGGCAGGCAGCTGTTTTCCGGGTGGGACAGGCTCAAATACTGCTCCGTTCTCACTAGGCAGAAGTGGAAAATTAGCATCAAGCTGGCGGTAGTGGGGGAGAGAAATCAGAACCTTCCTTCTGGTAAGGGGGACTACTGGGGACCTGAGGGACAATGGGAATGGGGGTGGGGCTCCACTGCCCAGGCAGGCCCAGGGACAGGAGGCGGGGTTAACTGGGCTGGAGCCTGGGCAGGCCCTAGTCCCTGTGAGGTGCCCACTTTTAGACCAGGAGGAGTAGGAATCCCAAAGCCCACTTCTCTTGTGGGGTGGATGAGGAGCTGCCTACACTCAGAGAGGATGAAGACCAAATATCCTGGAAGGTTCTGTCTCACAAGCCCAGCCCCGTTAGTAGACTTAGAGCACCACCTTGCCCCCGCTCCCTCAACTTGGGGTTCATAGAGTCGAGATCATCTCAGTTACAGGGTTAACAAGCACCCCTCTCCATCTGGTTTTCCCCATCAGTGCCCCCATCCAGGCAGACAAGACAACAGGTGTGGTGAGAATTCTTCCTCAGTAGACTGAAGCTGGGGGTGGGCAAAGTCACCCTGACAATGTGGCATTGTCTCTTAAGGGTCATCAGACACGCTCAAGACAGTACCTTGGCCCCCACCACTTACAAGCTGTGTTAACTGAGGCAAGTCACGTCATCTCTCTGAGCCTCAGTTTCCCCACCTGTCAAATAGGAATAGAATAGTGATTACCTCCTAGATTTGTAGTGAGACTTACAATGTAAGGCACAAGCAAAGGGCTGGGCAAAGAGAGAGGGCATGTATCGCATCGCTTCCAAGACATATTTTTTAGTATGAGGGTGCATTGAGCAGTGGATGGTTAGCTATTTGATATTACCTCCAAAGAATGTGTGTCTCAGTACCTGGAATTTCACCATTAGAGATTCAGTCCTTTGCCTTTATGGTCTCCTAGTGTCCCTGTTTAAAAGGTAAATGGGGGCTTCCTGGGTGGCGCAGTTGTTGAGAGTCCACCTGCCGATGCAGGGGACACGGGTTCGTGCCCCGGTCCAGGAAGATCCCACATGCCGTGGAGCGGCTGGGCCCGTGAGCCATGGCCGCTGAGCCTGCGCGTCCGGAGCCTGTGCTCCGCAACGGGAGAGGCCACAACGGTGAGAGGACCACGTACCACAAAAAAAAAAAAAAAAAAGGTAAATAGGAATTTCAGAATGTGGGCTAGAGTTAAAGGAAAACAGAGACTGCCCCACTTTTTTTAGGGGTCCTCTGGCCTCAGTTGTTCTCAGGGTCTTGCCTTCTTCCCCATCTCTTGTCCTCTGTGCTTTCTGAAGAATAGGGTGGCCGTTTTCCAGCTTGAAAATCCCTGGGCTTGGGAGGAGGATGGGAAGAGGAACACCCGGCAAGAAAACCCAGGGGGAGGTGGCAGGGAGCCAAGGAGAGGTGACCCAGCTCTCTCCTCCCCAGGCCCGGGGGACCAGCTTCCAGGTGAATTCTCAGCAGTTCCACACCACGAAGCTTTGTCTGCCCGATTGGGACGATGCCTGGATGCCAAGTGAGCCGTTCTAACACCTGCAGCCACTTGAACCATCCCACCAATGTGTCCTTTCTGGCCCAGGCTGGGACTCCAGGCTGGTCCCACGGCCCCAGCGTGACCGGGGCTAACAACCTCAAGTGCTCTCGTACCTGAGTGGCTCAGAGGCAAGCAGCAGCCCTTCAGAGCAGTCCGACAACCCCGGCTCCCCCAGACTTCCAGTGAGGAGAATCTGCATAGGCCAGCCCTACAACTCCAGGTGTGTGGAGACAAGCCACTTGTTGAAGTGCCCCAAGGTGGCCAGAAAGCCCACTTGTCGTGGCAGTCCCCACTGCCTGCTCTGTACAGATCGTCCCTCGGGTCCCTCTGGCCCCACCTCTCTGGACCAACTCATCAGAGACATCAACTACCTTGCCAGATCCACCAATGCCTTCTACACCAACCGCCCTAAGTCATCCCTGAGCCTGCCGAGCTTGCAGTCAGCTACCTGGAACGCGCCGCCAACTCCATCCACCTGGACCATGTGGACCACTCCTCCCCCCCCAGGTACTCCAACCCCAGCACCAGACTGGCTGCCTCTGACAACTCCTGCGCCAGCACCTGCATGGCACCGTCCTCCAGGGCTGTCCATGCTTTGCAGTACGTGGATGACTCCACCAACCCGAGCTGCCCTCACGGGCCTCCTAGCTGGAACCTCACTCCCATGCTGCCACAGAAGCCGGGGATAAAGTTGCCTGAGCTCCCTCTGTTCGGCAATGGGATCTTTTCCTTAGGTCATCTGCCCAAGTTCTGGGAAGCAATTCTCTTGGACTGGAGAGCCCCCGAGCCCATCTCTAAGCCCTGTAGCTGGTGGTGACATTGACACCAACTGTGAAGTGGGCACATGTCCATCAGGCTGCAGTTGTGGACATAAATTGTCTGTGGCAAAATGTACCTTCCAAGCCTCCACTGGGGGTGGTGGTGGGGACAGCCATTTAGATGGGGGGTTAGACACTTGAGGACCTACAGGGCCGGGCAGGTAAAGGTGAATGGGTGAAGGGGGCTGGGTGGTAGTAGGGAGTGGTGGAGACTGTGGCTGAGTGGAGAGGGGATACCTCGTCTAAACCCAGCTCTCAAATGGGCGGTTGCCTTTTCAAGAGAAGCCAGGAATCTGATTTTCTATGTGTTAGCAACGAATTTAAAAATATCATGGTGTTTGAGGGCTGAACAAAAGTACTTGCAAGCTGAATGTGAGGCCCACAGATCTGAGTTTGGAATCTCTGACTTACACCTTGAATGAATCACTGGGGAGCTTCTCAGCCTCCCTTAGCCTCTGCTGAGGCTGTTCATTCTCAATCCCTATTCATATTCTTCTTTTTTTTTTTTGCGGTACGCAGGCCTCTCACTGTTGTGGCCTCTCCCGTTGCGGAGCACAGGCTCCGGACGCACAGGCTCAGTGGCCATGGCTCACGTGCCTAGCCGCTCCGTGTCATGCGGGATCTTCCTGGACCGGGGCACGAACCCGTGTCCCCTGCATTGGCAGGTGGACTCTCAACCACTGCACCACCAGGGAAGCCCTCACCTCCACTTTTATTCCATCTCTGAGGACTGGGGAGATCCTCCCTGGGTCCAAAGCTCAGCAGTGCAGCACACTCTTTATTCTGTCTCTTGCATCCATTCCCTCCCTAAGGAGAAGACTTTGGCCTTTGTCTGGTGGGTGCTCAGGCCCCTAGTGACCCATTGCCCAGGCGAACATTCACAGGAATACAGCTCGTTGGGGTCCATTTTGGCCCAGCTCAAGAGATAGTTCAAGAGTGTCCTGTTTCCTAAACACTCTCTCTGGCCACTCAAGGCATCCCCTTCTAGGCACATATTTGCATTTGAGTCAACCTTGACTCTCCTGGAGAGGCCTACTTTCAAAACAGTCCAATTTCCCCTAATCAGAGAATCAGTCCCTTGACCAGGACACTGCTCTCGGGGTCTCCCCTATCTAGCCCAGTTCTGGCTCACAGGAGGAGCTCAGTTATTACACTGATGTTGATTACAAACTCTCGTGCCCAATAAGTGTTCAGTAACCTTAACTATTATTACCTTAAGAATAATCACAAGGTTTCCCTGGTGGTGCAGTTGTTAAGAATCCGCCTGCCAATTCAGGGGACACAGGTTCGAGCCCTGGTCCGGGAAGATCCCACATGCCGCGGAGCAACTAAGCCCGTGCACCACAACTACTGAGTCTGCTCTATAGAGCCCGTGAGCCATAACTACTGAGCCCATGTGCCACAACTACTGAAGCCCACGCGCCTAGAGTCCGTGCTCTGAAAGAAGAGAAGCCACCTCAATGAGAAGCCCGCGCACTGCAACTAAGAGTAGCCTCCACTCGCCGCAACTAGAGAAAGCCCATGCACAGCAACAAAGACCCAACGCAGCCAAAAATAAATACATAAATACATTTATTTAAAAAAAAGAAGAATCGGGCCTCCCTGGTGGCGCAGTGGTTGAGAATCCGCCTGCCGATGCAGGGGATACGGGTTCGTGCCCCGGTCTGGGAGGATCCCATATGCTGCGGAGCGGCTGGGCCCGTGAGCCATGGCCGCTGGGCCTGCGCATCCGGAGCCTGTGCTCCGCAACGGGAGAGGCCACAACAGTGAGGGGCCCGCGTACCGCAAAAAAAAAAAAAAAAAAAAAAAAAAAAAGAAGAATCACAGTATCACACACACAATGAATATTCAATAACTAATAATGTTAATCATGACAGCCAACATTTATTAAGCTCTTAAATATACTCCAGGCATTGTTTTAAGTGCTTTGTGTGTATTAACTCAATCATCTCATCAATCCTTTAAGAAAGGATTGTCCCTATTGTATAGATGAGGAAACTGAGGCACAGAGCGGTCAGGAACAAATGATTATGATGAAGATGGTTACAGTTATAGAACACAGTGGCTCTCCAAAAAAACTGTTTGAGGGAATTCCCTGGTGGTCCAATGGTTAGGACTCGGCACTCTTACAGCCAGGGCCCGAGTTCGATCCCTGGTCGGGGAACTAAGATCCCTCAAACCCCACAGCATAGCCAAAAAAAAAAACAAAAAAAAAGAGGTTGACATTTTCATTATAGAGTACTATGTGCAGAGCAGGCACTCAGTAATAATAATTATCTTCATGATTACAACATCTTGCACATAGTAGGTGCTCAGTGAATGATAGATGTTAGTGCAGAGCTCTGTACATAGCGAGTGCTCAAGTTTGAAGACTGAGGATTAGATTGTACCCAAAAGGGACAGGATCCCTGTGCTGCCCTAACTCTTACTCAGGGTAGAAACTCACTACTCATGATTCTCTCCCACCGGTCACTCAGCCCAAGTCCAGAGAAGGTTCTTAGTTAGAGAAGGCCCTCTGCTCTGTGTGGCCAGGCAGAGGTCACAGGAAGTCCCCCATGTCCACTGTTCAAGCCATGCATCTGCAGGGTCCATGTAAACAGGAAGCAGCACACTGGCTGCAGAACAATGCCAGAGGCTGCTGTGCTATCCATCTTGTGTACAGAAGCAGCTTACGTGTCCCTGCTGCTGAGGGTGGCTGGGGAAAGTCCTTCACGCCTGCAGACGTATGTCACTGTTATTGAGCACCCACACTGTGTGTCAGGCATGCTGCCAAGGCCTAAAACATAGGCTCACAGCCCTCTGCTCCTTGTGAGGCTAGGTTTTAGTACCCATTTTACAGAGGAGGAAACTGAGGCAGCTGGTAAATAGCAGAGCTGGAATTCTACCCCAGGGCTCTGCCCCTCAACCAGTGCCCTTTCTATCCAAAGTGCAGTTTCTTTCTCAGTATTTATTGAACAGATTCCAAGAGAAAGAGGGGTAAACCTTGGCCTCCAAAATATGCAGAAATTTAGACAAAGCAAGGATGGTATTTAACCCTGGAGGTTCGGGCTGCCCCCAACACCAATGTTCTGATCAGGGCAGCATTAACCTCAAATCCGTTCTTCCCAGGAAATAATAAACAAAAGGAGAAATTCCCTCAAAGCCCACCTGTGGTCTCAATTACCCAATCTACTGGTCCCTGCGGCCTTTGGTAACACTGAGTATAGGTGCATGATATTAGAAATCCTTTCGTATATTTAAAACAATCTGGGGGACTTCCCTGGTGGCTCAGTGGTTAAGAATCTGCCTGCCAGTGCAGGGGACATGGGTTCGAGCCCTGGTCCGGGAAGATCCCACATGCCGCAGAGCAACTAAGCCCGTGCGCCACAACTACTGAGCCTGCACTCTAGATCCCAAGAGCCACAACTACTGAAGCTGCACGCCTAGGGCCTGTGCTCTGCAACAAGAGAAGCCACCACAATGAGAAGTCCATGCACTGCAACAAAGAGTAGCCCCTGCTTGCGGCAACTAGAGAAAGACCGTGCACGGCAATGAAGACCCAGCGTGGCCAAAAATAAATAAATAAATTTATTTTAAAACAAACAATCTGATATGGCCCTTTTCAAACAGTTAATCTGATATCATGATTCTATGATTCTAGGAAATAAACACAGCTTTTTGTGTTACCAAGGTGTGTGTTGCCGAGACACACTCATCCTATTCCTGACCTTCACCATACCCTAAACTTTCCTCATCTCTGAATCTAACCTCCTAAGCCTTAGCCCACCCCACACCCATTCCTGAGGCCCACTTTATCTCTTCTGCCAGCACGTGACTGGTGCTGCTTGCTCTACAGAGGAAACAGAAAACTGGGGGTGTGTGACACCCTCCCCACTAGTTGCATCCACACAACCCCCTTTTAAGCAGAAATCTCAAGAGAGGCAGATGCGTGCTCTGCCCGAGTTGGTACCACCATTTTTGGCAAACTCTTTTAACAGCCTCCTGAGCCCCTCCCAACAGGGCAGGAATTCCTCATGAACAATTGAACAAAGCCGGGAACTCGAGGGAGAAGGCACAGGACATTCCAAAAGGATTTCCCCCAAGCTCCAAAAGACAACATGTGGGAACACTGCAGAAGGCTTATAGCCTAGCAAAGAAAAGTATGAAAGGGGAGGAAAGTCTGCCCAGTAGGAAGGGCAGTGCAGGCTGGAGGAAGGAACAAGGGGCTGGGGGTCAGGAGGTCTGAGTGTGTGGCCTGCCTCTGTCACTCGTGACCCTGCGGAAGCCACCCCACCTCTCTGGCCTCAGGTTTGTGGTCCTGAAAAACTGGGGGAACTACAAAAATAAACCGACAGATGCATACATATCAGCTCAGAGCAATGCTTTATGAATCACAGAGACCTGGAGGCAGCCCAAATACCCAAAGACAGGATAGGGTTAATGAATAACGGTGTGCTGATGAGACCTGACGCCAAATAATTATTAGAAATATCGGGACTTCCCTGGTGGCGCAGTGGATAAGACTCCACGCTCCCAATGCAGGGGCCCCGGGTTCGATCCTTGGTCAAGGAACTAGATCCCACATGCATGCCGCAACTAAGAGTTCTCACGCCATAACTGAGGAACCCGCCTGCCGCAACTAAGACCCAGCACAACCAAATAAATAAATAAAATTTTTCTAAAAGAAATATTACGTGCGAAGTCAACACGACTGCTATTCAGAGTCGCTGGCCCACAAATTGCTAACGATTACCAACTGCAATGAAGAGCTCGTACCAGAATGTAAATCCATGAGCTGCTTCCAAAACGGACTAAGTATTCCAAGAAAAAAATAGTGTCAGCTGAGCTAAACAGAGTGCTTATGACACAGTTGATTTACGCTCTGAGCAAACTTCTTATCTCATCTCGGACTGGTAATACACAGTGTGGGGACTGGCACTGGTCCACAGAGCCATTTTTAAGTAGCCCTGGTCTTGACTGACACATAGAACTGTGTTTATGAAAATGTTAAGTGAGAAAAATAAGACAGGAAATCGTCAGCATGTGCTGATCACAGGAGGTAAAATGCCCATGTGTGCAGTGACAAAGGAAGGAAACTGAGCATTTATGGAGCTCCAACTACGGCCCCCACGCAGACGTCTTCTAGAGCTGAAGCAGGGGTGTGTGGGCAGGAATGTGAGGGGCTGCATGGAGGCCATGAGAACTCCAGCCTGGATGGAAGGAGTGATGTGGTGTGAGGGGCTCGAGTGACAAATTCCAATTACAGAGACCATTTACGGTCAGCTCAGGAGTCAGGGGCAGTATTTGCCAAGTGTGTTAGGAGAAACACCAGTCTGGTGAGATGTTAAAAGGTTTTTCCAAAAAACAAGTGGGTTCCATTCTTGAATATGTTGAGGAATGCTGGGTTAAGCAGAGGTGGACAGGCGACTTTACTGGAGGCCTGCTCAGAAACTTTCCTGTGCCGGTGTCCCTCGAGATGGCCAAAGTGTGGGAAAGAGTACAGAGTTCCCAAACTTCTTGACCAGGGAACCCCCTTTCCAAGGAGCATCTCAGAGGGCAGGTGACCCGTGAGGCCCCAAGGTGGAAGCTCAGCAAGAAAGCACTTGATAATGATGAGGGGTGTTGGGGAAATACGAGGAGGGGTTGAGAATGTGGGTTCTAGAGTCAGACAGACATGGACATGAACCCTGGCTCCATCATGGCTCCTGGCACTGTGTGATGTAGGCAAGCCACTTCATCCCCTGGGCCTCAGTTTCCTTGTCTGAAAAGGGTGGTAATAAAATACACTCACTTGCCTACTGCCTAGGACTGTGATCAGGTGAGATTCAATGTTGATCAGACTGTGAGGAGAGTTTATCTTTGCCCCAAGTACAAACCAGAAAGGGGACATTTATGCTATGCAGGGGACATTTACGCTATGCTTTGCTTGAACCAACTTGTTCTTTCATTCAGGTAAAATAATTCAAATGCCAACTTTGCCAGGCACTGTGCCCTTCACAGGGGATACAGTTGGGAACAAGTCAGAAAGCAGGTAGTCACGCTCTCTGCCTTCATTATGCCTCTTCATATTAAATGGTCTTCCAAATTATTGCAATTGTCAAAAATGTTAAGAGGGAGAAACATGGGGGAAGGAGGTTGTGGGAAAGCATAATGAGGGACATGATATAACCTGGGAGGTCAGGGAGGCTTCTATGGTGACATGAGGTTTGAGCTGAATCCTAAAAAAGAGTAGTAGAGTGAAGTGGGGTGGGTGTTGGGTGAGAATAGCCCTTAAGGAGAAGGAACCGCATGTGCAAAGACCAGGGTGGGGGAGGCGTGTGGCTGGAGAGTTGGCCAGGGTTGCACCTCCCTGCCTTGCATGCTTCCCCTCCCTCTCCATGAATTTTCTCTGCCTGCTTAGAACTGTGTCCTCCCTCCTCTTCTTCCTCTTCTCCACATCATCTCCTGGTTCCCTCTCCTCCATCCCACTCCCTTTCACACCAATTTCCTGTTCCATATTCTCACCCAAGTACATATCCTTGCCCTGTCGGCATGTGTTTTCCCACACAGGCATTGCATCCCTTGTGCATAATAGATGTTTACTTTCATTGTTGAATGAATGCAGGGCCACAGCTAACCTTTGCTCATATTACAAAAGTTACCCCCTCTGGGCAGATGTAACACCACAACAGGATCCCTTTGGCTGCATACCCTTGTTCAGTGAACAACCTGCCCAACCATCCACTGCAGCCCTGAATGAATAAAGGAATATGAGATGAGTGAGAAGCTCCAAGGCAAAGAAAAGGTTTGGAGTAGGAGTGGAAGCCAGTAGAAGTTGAGTCTTGTCGACTTTGTAGTGGCAGACAGTTGACCCACAAACTCTGGCTGACAGGTGACCCACAAAGTCTATACTCCCCCATCAGACTAGATCAGACTCCTGTTTCTCGGAAGCCAAATTGTTTGGCTGCTCTTGCCTATCCAAACTCTGGTAGTCTCCCCTTATCTAAGGAACCTTGTGTGAGGCTTGAGTTGTTTCTCTCCCAAAGAGTGTGACCAGCACCCAGAGCTATGAGTACATACAGTGCGATGATAGGTGCCTCCTGGGCTCAGCAAGAGCCTGGAAGGCCTTGCCTCTGCTCCCCTTCTAAGCCATATGAGGAGATAGCCAGGCCCTAGACAAAGCAACTTGAGAACATTTACTAAAGATATCGAGGACAGCAAAATGAAACAGAGCCAGCCAAATCCCTTAGTGGGAAGGAGAGGATGCAGAATAAATAAGGGGATGACCAATCCTCAGGGTAGGTGGAGTTACTCTGGAACTTTCTCGACAGGCCATATTTCCTGCCCTCCACGTCAGCCCAGTTCCTTCCAGTCCAGTAAGCTTTACCATCCCTTTCCTCAACCTCTTTTAGGAAGCAAGACTTATAGCTCAGATTTAGTCTTGACCAAACATCTACAAAGAGTTGCTTGTTCTCCTTTTCCTTTGCTTATAAGCAAATCATCCAAGAAGCCAAGGCTCTGGGACTTAAAGGGCCCGAGGTAGGGAACATTGAGGCAGCTCACAAAATGCAATTTGTAAAGGATGCTGACCCTCCACGGGCAGGCAAGGCCTTGGAAAAATCCTGCCACCAAGGCTGGCCACCTGTCAACTCTGAAGTCAGTGGAGTTTTGTAGTTTTCCTCATCAGACAGGGAAGTTTGATGAGTGCAAGGCTGTACTCCCCCATCAGACTAGAGGTCACTGGGGTTGGGGGCTGCATCTGGCCTTCAGACTGAGAGCGACACTGGGTGCAGGGACTGCTCCTCCATCAGACTGGAGTCCCCTGAGGGAAGAGTTGTGTCTCCCTCTCTAGATTGGGAGCTCACCCAGAAACAGTTAATAAGAGAAATGGCTGGGACTTCCGTGGCAGTCCAGTGGTTAAGACTCTGCACTCCCAATGCAGGGGGTATGGGTTCCATCCCTGGGCGGGGAACTAAGATCTTGCATGCCGCAGCGCACACCACCCCTGCCCTGCCACAAAAAAAGAAAGAAAGAAATGGCTACCGCTTATTTAGGGCTTACCATGTGCCCCAAACTGTTCTTTTTAAAAACTAAACATACGAATTCATTTTAATCCTCATAACAGCACTGTGACAGAGGTCTGAACATTATTCTCCTTGTGTAAATGATGAAATGGAGTCGTGGAAAGATTGAAAAATCTGTTCAAGATTGCACAGCAAGGTGATGGAGGCAGGATTCTCCAGCAGACTGAGAACACCATGAGGACAGGGATTATATCCTCCCCTTTCCCTCCATCAGGTTAGGGGTTCACCAAGGGCCAAGATCAGGCATCCCTCCTCTGTCCGCCCTACCTCCCTGTCTGGAGCAGAAACAGACCTTATTCAGTGCTGTGTCTGGCATCTGGGTTGGGGCCGGGGAGCTGGCCAAACCACTGTGAATGTAGTTTCTGCCCCTTACAGCTCTGAGCTGGTCCCCTAGATACACCCCACAGGGTGGAGAAGACCCCAGCTTTTGGAGATGGGGCATTTATCTGGGATGGGAGTCAGGATGCCAGTATTTTCTTAATCCCCCAGGTGCCAGTCAGGATGCCAGTGTTTTCTCATCTCCCAGATGGGAGGCTTCAGAGTGCTTGGGAGACTGCAGGCCGGCCCTTATCACAGGGAACATGCCTTCCGGAGCCAGGCCTGGTGCCGCCCAGTGAGCTGGGCATTTCCTTCTGTCCACAGCTCACCTCACTCCTGGCTGCAGACCCCCGTTGTGAGTCTCTGGAACCTAGCAACTCTCACAGGAAACAATGGAAACTTCAGTTTTTATTCTCCTCCATCGTGACTCAAAAGGTTTTCCTTTAAGTGACACACACACACTTACACACCCCAGTTTTCTCTCCACCCATCAGCCTGGGCTGCCCTAGAAATTCTCAGGCAGCAAGGAGACCATGGCCTGGGGAGGCCTGGTGGCTTGGCTGTGTGTGTTGTCTGTGGGTCTGTGTCATCAGGGCCTGTGATTTACCTCCCAAGCATCTGTGATGGGCTTTGGCAGTGTCTGTTTGTGTCCGGGCCTGGGTGTGTGAGATGGTGCATCTCTGGCAGTGGGGCTGTGATTTATGTGAATCAAAGTTGGCCTGTGAGTGATTTATGCGGAGAATGGCGTGTATCAGGGGTAATTCAGGTTCGTATTGAGTGCCCACTGTGAGGTACTGAGAAAATGTAAAAAAAATGCAGGTGCTGTGCGTGTAAGAAATTATGTTGGGGCTTCCCTGGTGGTGCAGTGGTTGAGAGTCCGCCTGCCGATGCAGGGGACACGGGTTCGTGCCCCGGTCCGGGAAGATCCCACATGCCACAGAGCGGCTGGGCCCGTGAGCCATGGCTGCTGAGCCTGCGCGACCGGAGCCTGTGCTCCACAACGGGAGAGGCCACAACAGTGAGAGGCCCGCGTACCGCAAAAAAAAGAAAAAAAAAAAAAAGAAATTATGTTGGCCTCTGTGTGAGCTGTGAGACCCTGTGGGGAATCTGAGCATGAAAACGTCTTTCCGCTTCCTGTCCTGGGATTCACATATGTGTGTGAAAATGTGACTATGAACGTGGTCAGCTGAGTATGTGTGTATAAGCTGTGTCCACTGCGGCACCTGTAGAGGTGAGGGTTTTCAAGGGATAGAGGGATCTTTTGAGTCGGGGAGGACTGTTAGTATATGAAAGTTGGGTGAAGGGAGTGAGCGTGTGCAAGCGTTCACGGGCAGTGGATGAGCACGTTAGCGTGTGAAAGTTATAAGTGTGCAGGTAATCTTGTGAGCCAAAGTTGTAGTGAGCGCGTGTACCAAACGCGCCCGTGTGAGCGCGTGCTATTCTGGAAGGTCCTGGAGAGCGGCCCGCGTGCAGTCACGTCTGCGGAGTGTGAAAGGGTGTGAGAGCAGATGGATTTAGGAGTCCAGGGGTCGGTGGGGAGGTGCGGGAGAGGCGTGCACGTGGAGGGAGGGTGGTCCAACGCGCAGGGCCCCAGCCCCCGTCCCATCCCAGACTCCAGGCCGGGTTTGGCGGGGAGCCGGGTTGGGCCGCGGCCCGCCTGGAGGGGGCTGGGGGCCCAGACAAAGGCTCAGTTGGCTGCGCAGCGGGCCGGGGAGAGCGCAGCCCTCAGTCCCGGGGCGGTCCAGGGGGCGGGGCCTGGTGCCCGGGGCGGGGAGACCCGGGGGCGGGGCCTTGCCCCGGGGGCGGGGCGGCCGCGGGAAGGGTGGGGGTGGCTGGAGTGGGCCGCCCTGTCCCGAGGACTCGGCAGCCTGGCGAGCGGGCGGCTGCGGGCGGGCGGGCGCCGAGCGAGCGAGTGAACGGAGCGGGCCGGGCCATGGGGCGGCAGGCGGTGGGCGCGCTGCTGCTGGCGCTGGTGCTGCACGGGCGGCTGCTCGGGGTGAGTGTGCGGGGCGAAGAGGCGGGAGGCGCCCGGGGCCCCGCTCGCCGCCCCCGCCACCTTGGCTGGGGCGCCGAGGCTGCGCGGCTGGGACTCTGGCCCGGGACGGCGGCGCCCGCCAGGGACCCCGGGCCGGCACAGGCCGGAGCCACCCTCCTCCGTGGGGCTCTCCCGAAGGGCACCCGGGGGACCCCGCGACGGACCGGGGGCGGGGCCGGCCCTCGTGGGAGCCCGTGGGTCGCCCGGCCACGTTGCTGAGTCTCAGACTCGCGCTAGGCATGGCCCGGCCTGCCATTCCTGGGGGCCAGGCTGAGAAACTTCGAGCAGGGTGGGAACTCGGCAGGGCGAGGACACGCCTTTCTTTGCCAGCTTGGAACAGGGGCACTCAGTGGTGATGGGGACCATATCCATCCTCACTGGAACTTTACCACGACGTCTCTCCCCTTGGGGAGCTGGTCACCAGGCAGGCACAAGTAAAGAACCGTTCTGGACACAACTGATTCTTGTGTGGAACACCCACGGGCCCTGGAGTCCCACAGCCCAGGAATTGAATCAATCTCTGCTCTTCACTGAGCAACTGTGTGACCTCCAGCAAGTTGTTAACCTCTCTGAGACCAGCCCACATGCCCAAGGGGAACTCAGAATACACGGCCTCAAAGTGCAGGACTGGGTGGAGTACGTGCAAAAAGTGCCTGTTGCTGAGCCAGTTTGTGGTGGACAGTGAGTGGCTCTGTTTCCCCAGCTTTCTCCTCCCCAGGTCTTCAAGGTGCAGGGGAGGCCTGCCCCTACAGTCCAGCCCCCTACTCTGAGCTTGAATGGGTCCATGCTGAGAGAAAGAGGACACTTGGCCCGGAGAGGCTCTGAGGACCCAGTGAACCTGAGAAAGGCAGGGCGGGGTCAGTGGGCAGGGAGCTGGTGGCAGATGTGGATGGGGCACATCTGGGGATCTGGGCCTGCGTGGCGAACCACAGAGCCAATCCACCCTCTTTCAGGTGGTGCTGGGCCATCCCTGTCCCCTGTTCTCAGAGCCAAGAGAGGGTCTCATCTAAGCTGGCCAGTGGTTGCCCAGTGACTGACTCCCTGTCCTCGCCTTGCAGGCTCCCTCTCACCTCTGCCCTCCTGAGTCACTCGTTAACCCCCACCCCAGACCTGACCCTTCACCTCTCCTGCCCCACCCACCCAGCACCTCTCCTCCCCCATCCCCATCAGGGCAGCTTCCTTAATCCTCTGTCAGCCTCTCACTGCAACACATCCAGCAGGGCCCATCCATCCAGTTGCTCCCCAGTCTTGACCTGAACTTGCACCTCCCAACACTGATCTTTACTTTTCCAAAAAGTAGACACCAACCTAGCACATGAAATGTTCCTTTTCTGACCCTACCCCAGCTCTGCCCCCTAGTCAGGGGTTCTACCATGGCAGGAGTGGGGAGGGGGGAAGGAGATGTTTGCTGTGTATGGGAGGAATTCCCAGATTGCAGCCAATCCTCATTCACTTGTTCGTTCACCACATCTTTAGGCAGCATTCCATGACAGTGAGCAGGAGTTCAGGGTTCATTCATTCAGTAGATACTTGCTGAGTACCTACTGTGCACCAGTGCATCCAGCACTGGGGGCTTATGGGTGAACAGAAACAGGCCCTGGCTGCACTTTGCCAGAACTGAGATGGGTCAACAGGCAGCTCTGATCCGGTGGGATTACAGTCTCCTCAGCAACCACACCGAGGTCTTCATGGTCCCACCCTAGGCTGAGGGTAGAAGGGCTGGAAAGAGCTTGGCCTCTGGAGTCTTACAGACCCATGTTCGAATCCCAGCTCTGCCACTTCCTAGCTGTGTGTCTGGGACAAGTTCCTCTCTCTGAGCCTCAGTTTCCACATCTGTAAAATGGGGGTGAGAAGTTTGTTGTAAGTTTTAAACGCCAGCAGGCTTCTAGCCCTGTGCCCTAGCCAGGCTTGGGCTCCTCCTCATCTGCTGCCCTTTATCTCTCCTGCCTTTCAGTTCATGTCTGCAAGCATGACAGTGAGTGGGTGAGGGTAGGACGCAAGGGGAGGGTAAGGTGGTCCTTAGGGAGCTCAAGACCTCACTGGGGGCAGGAGACAGAGGGAATAGTGGTCTGTGATTAAGTGTGGGAATAATTTCAGTTCAGAGGAGGTGGGAAGGCTTGCTGGGGGAGGGGGCCAGGCCTGGGTGACTCAGGGCCTGTCTTGGCCTGCTGGGGCCTTAGCCCTTCCTTTCTTGGAGCCGGCGCCGCCAAGAGAGACGGGTTCTTGAGGATGATAGTGGTGTTTTCCAGCGCTGAGGGGGGAAGTCACTGAGATACCTGTTTCCTGCCTCCCCTGGGTTTTCTTGCTGGGGAGGCTGTGGCCAGGCGGGAAATGGAGGAGCCTCCCCTTCCCTCAGGGGCAGTGTTACCTCAGCCCTCCCCTTGACATAACTGGCCGCGCTGTCTTTCCCCCTTGCTCCAGATCTGCCGCCTGGAGGGGGTTGTGAGTGTGCGCTGGAGATTTCCAGAGGGAGGGTGCAGGTCTGTCCACAGAGGGAGGCAGAGGCTGGCGGGGGTAGAGATGGACAACCCCCCCCCGCCCCGCCACACACCAGCCGAGTTCCTTGTGTCCAGGGAGTCCAGGACCCCCACCGGCTCGGCCCGGGCCTGTTCTCAGGCTGAGTGCAGGCAAGTTGGGATCTGCGGGCCTGAGGCCCAGCCCGGGAGATGGGTGGAAGGAAGGTGGCAGAAGGTGACTGGGTTTAGGGCTTGCAGTAGTGGGGAGGGCAGTCTTGGGGTACTGCCAGATGCTGACAAAATAATATGGATAGTTCACATTAATCCAGTGCCCACTGTCTGCCACGCATGAAGTTTCTCAACGGATCCTCACACGTTGTTCCCTCGCTCACAGCCTCCCTGCCCTCCCCATGTTGCTCACGTCAGACCGCAGCCCCTGACTTAATTTAGCCCCCAAGGCCCTACAGATCTGGCCTCCCCCTCTCCCTCTCAACTCTCTCCTCCTGCCCACTTACCCCTTGCTTGCGCACTCCAGACATGCCGGCCTTTGTTTCTGGACCGTGCCAGACACGCTCCCACATTAGGGCCTTGCATCTGCTGTTCCTTTTGCCTAGAATGCTTGTCCCCCAAATATCTGCGTGACCCCCTGCCTCACTTCCCTCAAGTCCCTGACTGCTCTGCCCAATGTCAGCTGTCCCCTTACATGGCTCTGTTTTCTTCTTGTCACTATCTGATGTGTATTTATTTACTTGTTTATCCCCACCCCACCCCCCGTTTAAGCTTCATGCGAGCAGGACCTTACGTGCTTTTGTTCACTGCTGCTCTCTCCTTAACACCTGGCAGGTAGTAAGCGCTCAGTAAATATGTCTGTTGAATGAATTAAGCTATAGCTATGAGTACAGTCCCCATTTTCTAAGCAGAGGAGACTGAGGCACAGAGGGATCGTATAACTTGCCCAACAACTCACATGCACTTTGCTTGGAGGCCCCACGAGCCAGGCTTTGAAGCCACACGAAGCTCCTCAGCACCCTACCGGCATCCCGCTCGCTCGTAGCCGGCAGGCGGTGGGTATTGATAAAACTGTCACCACTGATGTTGATAAAAGGACTCAGGTCCTAGGTGGTGCAAGGGCTTCCTCGGGCAAGGAGGATTGGGGTCTGGCTTTGGGGACAGAGGCACTCAGGATGGGTGTGCCCGAGTGTCCACGGGGCCTCCTGGGGACACCTGCCCTGGCGGGAGCCTAGAAAGACTTAACTCTAGGGCAGTCATTTGTGGGATTGCCTGTTCGTTTGTAGGTTTGTTAATTAATTTCCTCACCAATATTCCCTGAGACCCTAGAGACAGTTGAATTAATCCAGGGGCCTTAAGGCTTAAGTGCGCCAGGCCGGGCCCTACCCTGTGTGGGAAGTGAAGGGGAGACTGGCTGGCCGCCCGGCCCGGAGTCCTCACTGGATTCCCCTGGCTGTTCCCTGGGGGCTGAAGGTTTAGGGTGAGTCTGCAGAGGCTTCAGGGCTGCCTGGCCTTGGGGCGAGTCTCAGGAGGGAGGGTGAGGGGGCCGCCCAGGATGTGGAAAGATCTGGAACGATGATTCAGAAGCCACTTGGAGGCCAGACGTGTGGGTTCTGGACCCTCAGACCACTCGGGACATGCGGGAAGGGCTCCCAGCCCTGGCCTGTTGCCCCCTGCCCCAGTCCACTCCCCGCTGTGAGGGCTCAGGCTGGAGGAGGAGGGGCAGAACGTGGCCGCGTCCCCCGCCCGACCCCCCCCCCCCCGCCCCGCAGCTTCCCAAGGATCTGCGGAGCCCCCTGCCCTTCCTCCCAGGGCCCACGCCGGCCTTCCCCTCATCTCTCTCCCGCCAGGAAGCAGGAGGGTAGGCTGAGGGTCCTGGCCCTGCTGGAATGTTGCCCCAGCTCCGGCCTTGGCCTCTTTGGCCCTGCTGCCCCCTCCTGCTTCCAGGGCCTGGCCGGGGCCTGCTGGCTGCCCCAGCGCCCAGAGCTGGCTGACTGAAACCCAGAAGAATGTGTGGAACTCGCTTCGCGGGGAGCCGCCAGCTTCACTGCCCAGCCTGGTGGCGTCGGGTGCATGTCAATAGCGGCCATAGCGGCCGTGAGAAGGGAGTGGCTCGTGGCTGCTGGGATGGCTGGGCCAGGGGCACCGTCCTGAAAGTCTTGGGAACAAGGCAGCTCTTTGAGGCCTGGGAATGCGGGGCCTTCAAGTGTCAGCCGCCCCCAGAACCCACCCTCCCCTCCTTTCCTTGATGCCCATGTGTGCCAGGGCTGCAGGGACCTCAGAGCATCCCAGGGTAGGGGGTACTCGTGACATCTGTGAGATGTCCTGAGGACCAGCTCCCGGCTGCCTGCCAGAGCCCTGTCCCTGAGCCACAGAGGAGGGTGCCCTGTTTCTCTGTTGCTCTGGATTTCAGGGTGGTGTCTGGCACACAGAGGCTTGCAGTCTGTGTTGAATGAATGAGTGGACAATGGTGTATGCAATTAAATATTCTGTAAACTAAAGTCCCCGAAGTGTTAGACTCAAAATTCATTTCACAGATATTTATCGAGCATCTTCTAAGTACCTGACCCTGTTCTAGGTGCCGAGGTTGCGGCAGAGAACATAAAAGTCCAATTCCCTTCCCTCAGGTGACTTGCATTATAGCAGGTGCAGGGAGACCCAATAAATATAATATGGCAGGTGGCGGTAAGTGTTTGGAAGAGAAAATAAAGCAGGGAAGAGGATAGAGAGTGATCTGAAGGAGGTGAGGGTGTGAGCCCTACAGGTATCTAGGGAAAGGGCTCTCCAGGCAGGGGTAACAGCTGACACAAAGGCCCAGAGGTGTGCTTGGTGTGTCTGCGCAAAGCAGGGGGGCCCACATGGCTGCAGCAGCATGGGTGAGGGTTGGTGGATGCGGCCAGGGGCTTGGCAAGGGAAGGTGGGGCAGAGCCTCAGCCACAGGAAAGACTTTGGATTTGCTTCTGAGTGAGATGAGAGATCACTCTAGTTGTTGTGTGGAGAAGACAACGTGGGACATCAAGGTCAAAAGCAAGGAGTCCACGACCCAGCCCCGAGGCTATGGGAGCTCGTACCAGGGCAGTGGAGGCACGAAGAAAAGGTTGAATCCTGAGTATATTTTGAAAGTAGGACCAACAGGATTTGCTGATGGACTGGCTATGGGGGTGAGGGGACAGAAAGGGAGGCGTCAGGGACGTCTCCATATAAGCTTTGGCTTGGGCATCGGAAAGGTGGGGCTGCCACTAACTGAGGTAGGAGAGCTCCAGAGGAGCAGACTTGGGAGGAGGGTAGAGAATGGCAGGTGATGGAGGGGATGGCATGGGGGAGGGGACAGTGTTGGACTGACTCTCAGCTAGGGCAGCCCCACAGCCCCCACCCCAAGTTGGAGCCTCTGCATTGGCCTGGAGGGGGTTCTTGCTGAGAATACATTTGTGCAGCTGCGGACACCGATCTCTTGGGAACCCCCCAGCCTAAGCTCACAGCTTGTATATTTATGTGTTTTATTGAAATTCACTGTCTTCCCCATCTTCCGCCCATAGAGGGCGGGCATTCAGTTTTGTTTGTTACAGTTTGCCCGGTGCTAGGCTGCTGGGCAATAGTAGGTGAACACTTATTGAGTGAATAAATTAATGGCCTTGAAGGACTTCCCTGGTGGCTCAGTGTTTAAGAGTCTGCCTGCCAATGCAGGGGACACGGGTTCGATCCCTGGTCCAGGAAGATCCCACATGCCGTGGAGCAGCTAAGCCCCTGCGCCACAACTACTGAGCTCTCATGCCACAACTACTGAAGGCCGCGCGCCTAGAGCCCGTGCTCCGCAACAAAGAGAAACCACTGCAGTGAGAAGCATGCCCACCGCAACGAAGAGTAGCCCCTGCTTGCTGCAACTAGAGGAAGCCCGCGCACAGTAACAAAGACCCAATGCAGCCAAAAATAAATTAATTAATTAAAAAAATTAATGGCCTTGAAGAAGCCAGCTGGCCAAGAAGGCCCAGGCTCCTTGCTGAGGCTGGACGCAGGGGAGCTCTTCTTCCCAGCCACTGTTCTCTGCTGGGATCTGGAGCATGTGAGACAAGCCAGGGTGCCCACCGTGCCATGTTCCACTTTTCTGTGCCCCGACTGGACTTGGAGCGCTGAGGACAAGGGAAAGGTGTGGGCTCAGAGGGTCATGCCTTGGCTCAGCCCCAACTGGCTGTGTGACCTTGGGCAAGTTGCTTCATTTCTCTGAGCCTCAGGACAGAAATGGAGATCATGATGCCTGGTTCCCGGGTGAATATGAGACCAGGTGGATGCACCTCATGCAGTACCTGGATTGTGAGAGTGTTTGACAGTCAGTAGCTGCTCCATTAGTCTGGTTCCTGCTGAGGGCACAGCCAGAGTGGTATTTGACTCGGGGTTCCCAGTGCCCAGCATGACACACCTTCTCCTGATCGCAGTTGCTGCCACCTACTGACCCAGGCCCTGCTCTGAGCTTGTTGAATGAATGACCGAGTTAAGGGATCCTCCCTGCTCCCTCTGCCTCTCTTTCTTCGTCTGTGAGCCCCGGATGTAACTGCATCTGATCTGTCACTGGCTCCCCTTCCCCCACTGAGGCTGCAGCTGCAAGAAAAAGTCCACCCTTCCACCCTGATTGCTCCTTCCTGTAGGGGGAGAAGGAGTGGGGGCACACTCCAGGGTGTGGCCTGGGAAAGGCTGGAGCCTGTGGACGCATTGTCCCCTTCCCAGATGTGTGCAGTTGGTGGGCTCTGAGCAACAGAGGGTGTGGCCAAGTGGCTCCCATGGGTACAGAAAGGATGTTCATGCATCTTAAGGGGAATGGTGGAGGGGGGCTTCCTGGGACTCCATCCCAGCCCCACCCTCCCTCAGGCCCACTGGAGGAGACAGGACCTTGCCCGGGGAGCCCTGGGCAAACCTGTAGCAGGTCCATTGCCAGGGAAGCTGGAGTTGCACAGCTTTAAATCTGGCTCCCATGGGCTCTTAGAGAAATAGCAGGGCTAAAAGGAAAGAGACGCACTCGTGCTTGGTAACCGCTCCCTGCACCCTGGGCTTTTTCCTTGGGCTGCTCGGTAGAGACATGCCCCTTCCCCAGTAGGATGGGTCATGTCCAGGTGTTTCATTTTTTAACATTTGGCATCTTTTCCCCAATCCCAGGCTGTGGGGATGGGGAGGCAGCCCGGGGCTGGCAGGGGAAGGACTTTAGAGGTGGCCTGAGGTGACCCCACAGATGCTTCTCCTGGGGTGGGGCTGGGAATTCCCAGCTGCCTCTGGCCCCTTCCCAGCCCACCTCCAGGTGCCTGCCTCCACCTCTGTCTCCCCCGCCTCCCCAAACTCACCCCCAAAGAGCCAGCTCTGCCCCCGCTCCTTCTGGTCCTGGCCTCCCCTCCTCACCCCAGCTGACTCATCCCTCTCCTTGTTTGGCGTTCCCAGTTTTCAAATACTTGGGAACTGGGATCATGCCTCTTCTTGCATCTCTCCCTGGACTGGATGCTCTGAAATTCTGGCCTCAGAAATCCTAGCCCCGCTGGCCTCTATCACTTAACAGCTCTTCTCCCCCTCCTGCCATTTGCCTTCCTGTGACCCTTTGGCCAGAGGAACAGAGACCTAGGAGTTTCCTGAGGACAGACCAGTCTCTGTGCCCTGGGACTTCCAGTGACCTCAGTCATCCAGGTTGCCGCCCTCTCTTAGCCAAGCCCCACGCAGGGCTCTCTCCCAGCATTATCACATATAATCCTCACAGTGGTCTTTTGCTGTTGGCATTATTATCTCCATTGTGCATCTGGGGAAAATGAGGCACCGAGGTGGGGGGCATGGCTGGCCCAAGTCATCCGTTCAGTACCTGGCACAGCTGGGAATAGAGCCCAGGTTGTCTGACTCCAGACTTGTCATCCCCTCCTGAGTGGGTCTGGCCTGTTGCAGGGAGAGAGAGGACGATCCGGGAGGACTGGCATAGTCACGACAGGCTGCCTTGAGGAGGTGGACTGGGCCAGCCTTGGCGGAGGGTACAGCAAGCTGCGTATCTGCCATGTGGGCTTATCCAGCTCCTACTTCTCAGACTTGGGTGCCTTTTGCCCCTTGGCATCCAGCTCAGTTTAGTGATAACATTCCCCAGGGAGGTGGATTTGGCTTTCCCTGAAATCGAGACCCTTGGAAACCTGGATCCTTCTCAGTCAGGTCCCAAGCTCCCTTTGGGGCCTGTAGGTTTTGCCTTGTTTGGAGTTCAATGGATTTTTGCTGAGTGGGGCCTGCTCTGAGGCAGCCCTGTGCTCACCTCGATAGTGGCACAGTTGGGAGCAAAATCTATATACAAGTCCCAAACTGTGTAGTTTCTTTTTTGTTTGTTTGTTTGTTTTGGCTGTGTTGGATCTTCATTGCTGCACGGGGGGTTTCTCTAGGTGTGGCGAGCAGGGGCTGCTCTCCGTTGTGGTGCGTGGTCTTCTCATGGCAGTGTCTTCTCGTTGCAGAGCGTGGGCTCTAGGCACGCGGGCTTCAGTAGTTGCAGCATGTGAGCTCAGTAGTTGCGGCATGCAGGCCCTAGAGCACAGGCTCAGTAGTTGCGGCTCACGGGCTTAGTTGCTCTGCGGCATATGGGATCTTCCCGGACCAGGGCTCGAAGCCATGTCCCCTACATTGGCAGGCAGATTCTTAACCACTGCACCACCAGGGAAGTCCCCCAAACTGTGTCATTTGAACATCTTTGTGCAGCAGAGGAATCAAGTCTTCATCCGTCCATTCATTTATTCACTCATTCATTGCCTGAGGACCTGCTGTGTGCCAGACATTGTGCCAGTGTTTTGTCTGCATTTTCAACTTTCCTACGTAATTGGGATTATGCCTCCATTTCCCAGATGAGAGAAAGCTCAGAGGAGAGAGGTGACTTGCCCAAGATCACACATCCAGGTGCAGAGGAAGGTGAGAGCTGAATCCAGCTCTGTCAGTCCTCCTGTAAGAAATTAGAGTGGTGGTCCCTCCTCTCCAGAAGCTCTGGGTCTTGTCGGAGAGGTAGGGCTCGTGGACCATAGTTACCCAGCACAACTCCAGTCTAGACAATAGCAGATTGTCAGGGAAGGAAAAGGTCAGTTGGGCATGAATTCTCTGGAAAGACTTTCTGGAGGAAGTGGGCCTTCAAGAGCAAGGAGGATTTGGCTGGTGGAGGAGGAAGGCATCCAGGGCAGGGGTCCAGAAGTTGTCCCCATCTTCCCTAGATTCGCATTGTTGTCAAGCGTGTGAGCAGGAAGGCTGTAGCCTGCAGCTGGAGTCATTAACACTGGAAAAGAATGAGAGGAAGTCACCAAGATAGCTGAGGTGACAAGCATTCCAGTCCCCTGCCCTGTAACTGGTCAGACCAGGAGGCAAGAAGTCAAGGCCTGGGCCTCCACTTGGTTGCCAGCCAACTACAGACCATCTTCCCTGGACCTTGCTTTTCCTACCCACAAAATGGGCTCCTTGTTTTTTGGCCACTTGCCAGTTCAGAGGAAGGGGACGTTGAATTCTTGGAGAAAACTGTTAGCTTGTCCTCAAGACTTGGTGGTAGCTACCAGGTAAAGCCCACCATCTTACCAATCTCATGTCATCCTTCACTGACTACCTGCCAACGAGTGCCAGACCCTGGGCCAGGGAAACAGATGAGGGAGAAGACCCCCTGCTCCATTAGACCTTACTGAAGCCTCACCTGTCCTCCCGTGTGGACCTGGGGTCACTCCTGCAGTGGTCCGCCCACATCAGATCACCTGCTGCTGAGCTAAGATCCGGAGGCCTTGTAAACGTCCGTTGAGCAAGTGAACATAGACTAGGAGTCACAGGATTCCTGTACTCCTGGCCCTGTCAGTGGGATCCAGGGCAAGTCATTTAACTTCTCTGAGCATAATTTTCCCCAGATGCAAAATGGGACCGTTCATTCATTCATACAGCAAACAGTTATGGAGTGCCAGCTCTACGCCCAGCCTTGTGTTAGGTTTAAACACCTAGCATGGATTGAAGGAGCTTCTAGTCTGACAGGGGAGACTAGTCAATAAAAGGGGAGGGTGATTCAATAAAAGGAGGCTGCATTCAAGGAAGAGTCTTCTAAGAGCTTGGGAGCAGCTTTTCAGGGCCACACGACCTCTGGGAGATAGCTGGGGTCTTTGTGACTTTGTCTCAGCCCCTGTTTGTTATTCTAGTTACTGTCTGTTTCCCTCCAGTTGGCTTGTGGGAAGAGGGGTCTTGGGGAGACAGCCCCCCTGGGCTAAGGCAGGGGAGAAGACCCACAGGGCAGAGAGGAGAGCAGTCTGGTTTTGCTGTGAGTCTCAGATGAGCTCATGGATGTGGAAAACAGCGAGGCTTATTTATACTGAGTCTGGTTATTTTAATTTAAGAGAAATGGAAGCTGCCCATGGAGCTCAGGTTTGGGGCTCCGTGACATTGAGTGAGTTAAACAAGGAGAGTAGGGCTTAAGCTCCTGCTTTCCACTTTCCTTCCTCTCGTCTCTCTCCCCACTCTTCTGGGGGATCTGGAGGGAGGCAGAGGTCTGCTCAAGCCTGGATTTGATTTGAAGAAATGGGAGGAAAGGGTTAAGTCCGCCTGGTTTCCCACCTCCTGGATGGGGGGAGGTGGGGAGGGGACAAGGACGGGGATGGCTGGGGCAGGAGCGGGGGCAGGAATGTGCGATAAGATCAAAGCTTCCAGCCTGCCTGGGCCTCACCTAGGTTTCACCTGAGCAATTGAAGGGAATTCTCTAAGTGACCTCCTGGGGGAGGGGGTGCAGGTCCCACCCACCACCCTTCAACACTCCAGGAGGCCCCACCCACCTCACTCAGGCCTCAGGTGCTGGAAGCCCTAGGGGCCACCTTTACGTGACACATCCAGATATGGGGGACACCCTGCATACCACCCCCACCCCTACCCGCTCTTTCACCTGGGGTTTCTGGCCGGGACTCAGAGGCTCCTTTATGTGGCCTGTTAGCCCCCCATCTGTTCATTCTGCAGGTTATACTTTGAGACAGTGTCATGGGCAGGAGGCACAGCCTTGAGTCCTGTCCTAGCTCCATTACTTATTGCTGTGTGACCTGGGCCGGTGACTTAACCTCTCTAAGCTTTAGCTATCAGCTGGGAATGGTAATACCGTCTTTGCAGGGTTTTAGTGAAGATTAGACATCATTTAAATCACCGCCAGCCAGAACAGGCAGTTGATGTATGACAGGAACTATTATTTTGTGATTTTCCTTTTTCCCCTTCAAGACTGCCCTTGGTACTTCGTCCTGGATAAACCTTGGGGCTTGGTTTCTTTCTGCCTCCCCCTGACCTTTGAGGAGGCTCCAAACCCCAGGGTCCATCCTCTTGTCCAACCCTCTTCACTTGTGGGTCTTCATAATTTTGGGAGGGGAACAGGGCAGGAAGAGTAGTGAGTCAAGAGGGCCCAGATGCTCCTAAGTGCCTTCCAGGCACCTTCTGGGCCACCTGCATAGTAATAGCAGATTAGGCCTCCCTGGGCCAATCACCCCTCCCTTGTACCAGGGGCCTCAGTATCCCAGTGGTGTGGCTGGGAAAGTGGCCCCAGAATTCCTCAGGTGGGAAGGGTCTGGAGCGTCTGGCCTTGGCCCTGGGGGTGCGATGCTCTGCCCTGGTTAATGATTACTCTATATGTTAAGAGAGCAGGCCAGGGGGAGGCCCCGCCCTCCCAGCTCCTTAACCACTGGTTGCACCTGAGGTATGTCAGCACTTGGGTGCTCCCTGCTTTTTTTTTTTTTTTTTTGTTCCCTGCTTTAATGTGGCAGCCTTGCTCTGGGGCACATGGGATGCAGGGAGCAGGGAGTAGGGGCTTGGAATCACAGATGGACAGGCAGCCTGTGCCCTTGGAGTCTTAGGGACAGACTTAGGACTCACAAAACCTGGGTGAAATGTGAGCTAGGGTATAACAGGCCCCTGTGGTTTGGCACCAGCCATGTGAACAGACCCTACAATGATACATCAGGTGAGCAGGCCCTTTCTAGCCCCCAAACCCCCTTCGCTCCTCCTCTCCTGGGCTCAGACCCTGCAGAGGCATCCCAGCTAGAAGGTAGTACATGGTTAGGGCTTTGGGGCAGCTGGGCTCTGGTTCCAATCCCACCTCTGCCACCTCCAGGCTACGTGACCCTGGGCAAGTCACTGCACCTTTCTGAGCACCCATTTCCTCATCTGAAACAGGAGAATACTAAATCCCTACCTTGCGGGTGTCAGTGAGCCAAGGTGTGGGAAGTATTTAGCTCGTACTGAATACCTGGGGAACGGTAGCAATTATCACTACTGTAGTTTTCGTTATTAGGAAAAAGTGAAAGCTGAATCTTAGTTTTGGGTAACCAGGGCAACACTGGCCCACGGGATGAGCTGGAGGATTTGGGCCTGGGGACGGCATGGGGAGATCCCAGGAACACATATGAGAGAGTGTCCCAGGAACACGTATGAGAGGGCTGGAAGGATGGTGAGAACAGGGCTTTGGCGGGATCTCTGTCTACCCCAGGCCCACCTTGGTCCTCCCAGCTTTCACTCCTCCCTGGGCTGGGTCTTGAGGCTGGTGCTGGCCAAGAATGGAGGAGGAGGGAGAATTGTTTATTTTGATAACATTAGGGCATTTTCCCCCACTGGCAGCTGCTATTTTGAGAGCCCCGGAGAGCAGGGGCTATGGTTAAATTAGGTAATGTTGCTCCAGAAGGAATGTGTGAAGCAGGGCGAGGCTGCAGGGAGAGGACAGTTGGTTCACTCCATGTAAAATTAAACTGCAGCTTGGAAAAGAGCAGATCGGGGCCGCTTTATAAGGCGATGGAGGGGGAGGCTGCTGGAAGCTGCCGCTGGGGGAGTGGAAGTGATGGTGCAAGGCCTTTCTTGGGGGAGCTTGGGCTTTTGCCTGGAGGCCTGTCTGGCCCAACAGGGGCCTGCAATGGGGCTGAGGGGCAGGGCTGGTGTGTCCTCAGCTCCAGGCCCCTGGCTGCCACTGAGGCTGGTGGGGCTTGGGATGGTGTGATACATGGGAAGGATGGATCTGCAGACATGGCCTCGAATCCTGCTTTTGCCTTGATTTTTTTTTTTTTTTTTAAATTTTTGGCCGCACCGCATAGCACGCGGGATCTGAGTTCCCCGGCCAGGGATCAAACCCCTGTCCCCTGCAGTGGAAGCGCAGAGTCTCAACCACTGGACCGCCAGGGAAGTCCCCTGCTTCTGCCTTGAGCCCTAGCCTTCTGTGCTTGGGCAACCCACTCAACCTCGCAGGGCCTCAGTATTATTGGGGTGAAATAACGGTTCTAATCCCCTAGGGATGATTCTTAGTGATTAAATCTCTAGAAGAAAAAGTGTAGCTAACTTTTATTGAGGGCTGCTGTGTGCAAGGTGCTGTCCTAGTCCCTTTTTGTTCTCATAACCTAAAGGGTGGTCCGTGCACCAGCAGCTGGGGCCTCACCTGGGAGCTTGTTAGAAATGCAGTCTCAGGCCCCACCCAAACCTACGGAATCCGAATCTGTACGCTAACAAGATCCCAAGATCCCATGCTGATTCCTGTGCATGTTAAAGATGGAGAAGCTCTGCTTTACATACACTGTCATTTTATCTTTTTTTTTTGGGGTGTGTTGGGTCTTCGTTGCTGCGTGCGGGCTTTCTGTAGTTGTGGCGAGTGGGGGCTACTCTTCATTGCGGTGCATGGACTTCTCATTGCGGTGGCTTCTCTTTGCTGCGGAGCAGGGGCTCTAGGCGTGCGGGCTTCAGTAGTTGTGGCATGTGGGCTCAGCAGTTGTGGCTCACGGGCTCTGGAGAGCAGGCTCAGTAGTTGCGGCACACGGGCTTAGTTGCTCCGCGGCATGTGGGATATTCCCGGACCAGAGCTCAAACCCACGTCCCCTGCAATGGCAGGCGGATTCTTAACCACTGTGCCACCAGGGAAGTCCTGTCTCATTTTATCTTGAAAACCACCCCCATGATGTAGGAATTATCATTTGACAGTTGTGAAAACTCGGGCCTGGAGAGATGGCCAACATAGAAACGCCATCAATGTTGATTTTCTTCACTATTCTCCTCCTCCTTCCCCTCTTTTGGTCTGGGCTGGGGTTGAGGAGAAGAATGGGGTGTCCAAGCTCCTAGCAGGACTGGAGAAGGACCAGAATATCCCTTGTCTTTGAGACTTAATCAGACTCTCTTTTCTCCATTTGCCTATGGGATCAGCACAGCTGGACCTGAGTCATCTCCCCAAAGTCATTCCACACTTCCTGTCCTTGGAGAAAGGTGGGGCAAGAAAAGGGTTCTCTACTGTGCTTGTGGCCACTGCTTGGCATATTGGGGAACGGGGCGGGGGGGGAGTCAGAGCAGGAGCTTCCCGGGGCTCAATTAGGGTCACCCCTTCTATCACTGGTACTCTTGGGACTGAGTCAATCTAGCAGCAAATATTTTAAGGAACATCTACTATGTACCCAGCCCTGGGAAAGTATGCTAAATTTCTCCCAATTCTGTAGAAAAGAAAAAGAAAAAAAAAAAGTGTTGCTATAGTTTATTTAGCACTTACCATGTGCCACATGCTGTACTAAGCACCTGACTTGCATTATCTCTGTTATCTGTTTAATTTCACTGTCAGTTTCCTCTATAAAATGAGGTTGTTAAGAAGATAACATTTGTCAAGTGCCTGGCGCATAGGGTTTGTTAAATAGATGTAATAAGTACAAATAATCTCCCAACAAGGTGGGCACTATCATTGCCCCCATTTTACAGATGTACAAATTGAGGTCCAGGGCAGGGAAGGGACTTGCCTGTCAGGATCACAGGAGATTAGGGCAGAATCGTAAGACACTGAGTCCCCAAACTTCTAAGCCAATATTAAAATTCAATTCAATTTAGTAAATATTGTTTATTATCCACTAGCTGTCGCTTGGCATTGAGAAGTGTCTAAAGGTTAAAAAATATATATATATATATATATAGTATATCATATATAAATATGATGAAAAAAACTCAAGCTGGTGTTTGTTCCCAAGGAGCTTTGGTTCCAGCAAGAGAGTAGAGACATTTACTCAAGTGGCTGTATTTAAGACCAAATCTCTAGCCCTCTTAAGAGGTAGAAATTAAGTCCTACGGATGTATGGGGGAGAAAGATGTCTTTGTGGGGGGGTCCAGGAAGACTTCAGAGTGGAGGTGGTAATTAAGCCAGGCCTTGAAGGATGGATGAGTAAATTAGATTGGGAGCCAGAGCAATAGCATTCTGGGAGGAGGGAACAGCATACATAAAGGCTCAGAGGCAGGAAAATGTGCCATGTGAGAGTGTCGTGCAGCTCTCAGGAGCCTTGGGGGGCTGCGTGGGGTCTGGGGTGATGAGGTGGGGGAGGCCAAGCCCAGCTGTCTCGTCACTGAAGATTCCCAGCGTCCTCAAAGACTTGGTTCCTCAACCAGCTGCGATTAGTACGTCATCATTCTGCCTTTTCTTCGTGTCAAGAAATCAAAGACTTTTATAAATGGCCCGTCTGGTCAGCATGTGATAACCACCGACAGAATTCGCGCCAAATGCAAGAGACTTGATGCCTTGATCAACTGGGCAGCTTATCGCCCACGCACGTACGATTTCCGTTAGTCTCTGCCAGGGTTGATATTGACCCTGGGTCGGAGCACAACAGAGGGGCCAGGCCTGGGTTCTGATTTCTTCTGTGTGGCTTGCCTGCTGTGTGGCTTTGGGCAAGCCTCAATTTCCTCCTTTGTTAAATGGAGATAGCACTCCCTCCAGGATTGGTGTAAGGACTGGTGGTGATGTTGTAAACCTGCACTGCCCAGTATGGTGACTGCCAGCCCACATGTGGCTGTTTAAGATTTAATTAAAGGAAATTCAAGTTTCTCAGCTGCACCAGCCGCATTTCAAGTGCTCGATAGCCACAGGTGGCTCATGGCTACCTTATTGGACAATGTAGATATAGAACATTTCCATCACTGCAGAAAGTTCTGTTGGATAGCACCAGTGCATAGAAAGTGCCACGTGCACTCAGTAAGGAATCACTGTTGTCATTTTTACTGGGTCCCTGTCCCGCTTTGGAAGCCCCGGTCTGTGGAGGCCTGCGAGACCCCTGGGCCCTGATGCAGGCAGACAGGATTGCCCCCCTTGCCACACTGTGCCAGACCCACTTTCTCCCTGGCGCTGGGGAGGTCTCACTCTCCCCTTGCCTAACTCCATACGTAACGTTGGAAAGTCTGTGAGTCGGCTCCATCCAGCCCACCCTTCCCCACTAAATTTCCCACCCACTCCCCTCAGCCTGTCTCTGCTTAGTTCCCGGTTCAGCTGCTGGCATCTGGACTCTCCACGTCCAGCCTTGGAGATTCCCACTGCCCATTCTCGGGGTGGGGGGGTGCCTCCCGTGGCAGTCCCCAGCTCCCAGCAGAGGTGCTGGCTGCCTGGGCTGCCTGGGCCCCTCTCGGCAGGGCGGAGATGATAGTTTGTTGTGATGGGGGCAGTGGGCAGCCTGCCTGCTCTAACGCGCCTGTATCTGGGAGCCAAGCATGCTGTTTGCACTTGGCTGGGCCTCAGGGTCTGGCCTCGTGCCCATAAGGGCTGGCCTGCTTTGGCACCCCTGGTTACAAAGGCCGGTCATGGGCCTCCGCCTGGTCGGGAACGCCAGGAGCTGTTCACGGGCTGAGTCCTGGGTGCTGGGGGAGAGGCATGGCTGGCACCTGGAGCTGGAGTGCAGCACAGATTCCTGGCTGTGGCTGGGCCCTGGGTGCTGAGCGGGGACAAGGCCCAGGCAGGTGTAGGCAGGGTGCAAACTCTTTGGCGGGGGAGGGGGCAGGCAGGAAGTCGTGCTGGGTGGTTCAGGTTGGTCTGGTCTGTATGTGGCATTCACACCTGTGGGGTGGAGCTTCGGGTCTGAGGTGCCAGAAAAGCTCAAGGTCACCTCCTGGCATCATACTCTCCCCTCCCCCTTCTTTTGGCCCCTCCCTCATCAGCTGGGAGGTGGACGAACAGGCATTGCTGGTCCATGAGGCTGAAGACATGGAGGCCCAGCAGGAGATGTAACCTGTCTGAGATCACACAGCCAGTCTGGAGGAATCAGGTCCTTGACTGAACACCTTGCATACTTTTCTCCCGCCCTCTCCCTCCCCATGGGAGTTCTGATGGACTCAGTAGCCCCTGGACTCTTTGCTGAGAAGGAGGGTTGGAATTCTAGTTCTGCCACTTACTCCTTCTGTGATCTTGGCCAGCCTCTCTGAGCCTCATGTTCCTCATGTGGGGAATGGGGATAATTATAACTCACTCCCAGGGCAATTATGGGTATTAGATAACTGACCTCCTGGATGTTTCCAGAACATTCAAAGGATACTCCTGCCTTGGGGCCTTTACCGCTGCTGTTCCCTGTGCTCAGAGAGCTCTTCTTTGTGCAGGCACCAGCTTCCTTCACACTTCTGTGCCACAGAAGTGGCACAGATGGCCTGTATAAAATAGCAGCCTCCACCCAGCCACTCCGTGTCCCCCTCACCCTGCTGTATTTTCCCTTTCAGCACTTTCAGCATTTAACAAGTCCTGGTTTATGATCCAGCTGCTCCGTGATGGCAGAGGACACGCATGGCTCAAATACCTACTCACATGACAATTCTTGGTTATCTTCCCTTCTCCTTCCCGACACTTCCCAATACCTAATGGCCACTGTTTATTGGGCCCTTGCTGTGTGCCAGACACTCCCTGTGCTAAACGACTCACAGCTGAGCTCCATGAATGTCAGAGGGTGCCCCTCACTGCCGGCCGTGTCGCTTCCGTATCAGAGATGAGGGGTGGGAGGTGCTGCAGTGACTTGCCAAAAGCCTCCGGACTGTCAAGTTGCAGAGCTGGGCCTCCAACCGGGTTAATCCTACCCCAGAGCCTACACTGTGCCACCTCCTACCTTGGGTTAACAAGATCGGAGCCTTCATCCAAACTTGGGGCTCAGAATCCATGTTTGACAGGATTGAATGAATCAGGTTTAGGGGTGGCTTTCAATATTTTGAGGGTCCCCCTTCCAGCTCTCTCTTCTCCTCCTGTGATTGGTTATTTACAACCGTTCCAACCTTCCCAGAATGACAGGTGCTCTTTGGCTGCGGGGCCCCAGAGACCAAGACAAGGCCCCAGGGGCAGGGCAGGGAGCAGGGGGTGGGCAAGGTCCTGGCTGTCCCTGGGCTGTCCTGGGGCAGGTGGACAGGATGTTCCCCCAGGCAGCCTGCATTCTTGGTCGAAGGTGACAGGCAGTGGGAGATTTATCATTTCCGGTAACCCGGTAACCCAAGTCCCTGGGAGGTGAATTCTCCCTGCCAAGGACACGCACCCCTTGCTTGCCAGCACTTCCTGCCGTTTCCTCTGCTGGGCCTGTCTGACTGGGTCTTGGGGTGGGCCAGAGGAACCAGTTCTCAATCCCAGAGGTTGAGACTGGGGTCTCAGGCCTTGATCAGCCCACCGCAAAGACCCAGCCTAATGCCACCTTCCCAGAGTCCTCATCTGTGCGACCCGGACCCCAGCCTTGGGGACGGATGGGAAGAAGGGGGCATCGTGGAGAGTGAAGGGCCCTGTGTTAGGAGCCAGGACACCTGGGTCCTGAGTCTACCTCTGCCATCAACTTGCAGGGAGACTTCCTCCTCTCTTCCTTGAGCTGCTGCGTCCTCTCCGAGTACCCAGCACTGCTGTAAGAACTCTGCATACATAATCCAACTTCTCTTTGTAACAATGCTCCAGGGGGGAGGGACACTAAAATGAAGCTCCAAGAGGTCACGTCACCCAGAGGCAGTCAGGCAGAGATGGGTGTGAACTCAGCCTCTTCAACACTTGCTGGGCCTCCTTAATGTCCTTACTTCTCTTCTCTGGGCCTCGGTTTCCCCTTCTGATAAGTGAGGGTGTTGGGCTAGGTGATCCCTTCCTGCCCTGACGGCCCAGGACCCGGGAATCCATCGGAGCCTTTTGTAGGTAGGTTCCTCTTGAGCCCTGTCTAGCCTGTAAGGGGGCAGAACAGGGACTATTCCCCCCAGGGGGTTCTGAGGAGCTCACTCTCTTGGCGTGTAAGGTCTTGGTGGCGTAGGAGTGGGAGGAGAGGAAAGGCAAGAAGTGACACTTGAACCTAGTAAGTGTCAGACACTGGGTTAAGCTCTTGGGTTGTCCTGCTGAATCTTCACAACAGCCTTGTGAGGTGGCTATTTTTATTCCTGTTTTACAGATGAGGCATCAGAGGCTCAGAGAGGCCAAGTGATTTGCTCAGGGCTGCACAGCTAGGAAGTTGCCAGGCTGGGGTGTCCAGTCAGCTCTAACTGGTGTGAGGTGGCATGTGGCCAACACACGTTTCCTAGGATGGCTTTGATTTATGAATAAAATAATATAAAAATAGTCTTTCCAGGCACTTCCCTGGTAGTCCAATGGTTAAGACTCTGCGCTTCCACCTCAAGGGGCGTGGGTTCGATCCCTGGTCGGGGAACTAAGATCCCACATGCCACGCGGCGTGGCCAAACAAAAAAAACAAAGTCCTTCCAAAGCACTGTGAACATGTCCTAGAATTTGGAATCCAGACTACATCTCCCAGGCTGCCTCTGACACCCGGAAGTGGCCCAAGAATCCTTTGTTAAACTGTTCTTCATGTTCGCTTTGGAAAATATGGTCAGTGGTAATTATGGGTAGGCAGGAGTTCAGAGGAGAAAGAGCCGCGTGGGCTGCAGCAGACTGGAAAGGCTCGGCGCTGAGCTGGGAGTGGAGCTATGGGGGCTGAGAGGGGTCTGGGGTGGGGCCAGGCCAGGCTGAGTTCACAGGCTCCAAGAAGGGTCCCTGCAGGGCTTGCAACCCCAGCCATTTGCCAGGAAAACCACAAGGCCCCTCCTAGGACCCCCTTCCTACCCAGACCTGCCCAGCCACCTCCCCCCAGGGGGTCTGGGGCAGCCCAGGCTGCAAGCAAGGCATGTTCAACCTGCAGACCTTTGCTCCAGCCCCTCCACCCTCACCCCAGACTTCCCAGGGAACTGGGGAAAGGGCTACGGGGTGGGGCAGCGAGGCCTGCGTCCTGGCCAGTGAGCCCGGCAGGGCCAGGCACCCTGGGATTTGAGCAGTTGGCAGCATGAGGACTGAGATGACGCCAGCCAGCCGGCTCCCACCCCCTCCTGCTGCGGGGCCCTTGGCCCTGAGACCCCAGCAGCTGTCAGCAGGGAAGGGTGACAGAGGAGGACCAGAGGTGACCTCTCAGCCCACCCCTCTCCCCCTACTTGGGCCAGGCCCAGAACTCATACCAGCTGTTGTCAGCCGCTGCCAAGCCTTGTTCCAGAGCCAGCAGTGGGCACCCCGTCCTCCCCAGGACATCTTCCCACCGTCCTTCATAGCTGCTGACCCTGGGGAGGGGTTGGGGCTAACATGGGGGACATGGTCACATCCCTAAATCCCTTTGATTTTACTAATGACACAAAGGAACAAGAATAAATGCTCCTGTTTTTATGGAAGAGAAAACAGTTCCAGAGAGGCCAAGTGACTTGCTTGAAGTCACACAGCTACTGAATGGCTGAATTCAGGCTCTTGACTCCCAGCTCCTCACCGTGCTGCCTTTCTTGGGGGTGTTTTTGTGCAGGATTATAGAGACTTCAGCATTCCTGGGTTTGATTCCCGCTTGTAGTTTTAGGCCGCTTTGTAGTTTTAGGACCCCAGGCAAGCTCCTTAACCACTTGGAGTGGAACTCGCATTTTCTTGCTTATAAAATAATAATAGTATAGACCTCTTGAGACTGCTGAGCAAATTAAATGAGATAATCAATGTAAAGTACTTAGCATAAGGCCTGGCCTGGTCCAAGTGCCCAAAATGAGATCTGGCAATATTATCACCAAAGAGTATTAACCACCTGTGTACTCAGCACTGTGGGTGGTTCTGTGGGGGTTACAGACACATTCCACAAATATTTATATCAGATATTTATTTGGCACCTACTGTGTGCCAGGTGCTAGAAAAAGAGCAGTGACAAAACAGACAAGATTTCCACCCTGCTTACCTTCTCCCCCACATGGTAGCTGGGCAGACACAGCTTCATTTTAACCACAGAAGCCTCCAAGTACTTTTACACATACTGATGGTATTATCCACATTTTGCAGATGAGAAAACTGCAAATGCAGAAAGTGTGGGCTGAGAAGATCAGTGGCTGAGCAGGGGCCAGGACCCAGCTCCTTCAAGGGTCTTAATTAGCGGCCATGAGGGCTTCCTGGAGGAAGAGGCACTTGTGCAGCATCCCTCGGGGCCTTAAGGCCTGGCAGGAGAGGTTGAGACACATCCACCACAATATAGCAGCAACAATTTCAGGAAGGTCTTGCAGAGGTCAAGGCCTCTTGTTCCCCGGGAATGAGGCCCAGCCAGAGCTTTAAATACCCCATGCAGCCCAAAATAGCCCCCATTGTCTTGGCCTACAGCTGGGGAGATCCAGGAGAATCCTGAGGGAGACAGACCTTGGAGGTGGGGAGCAGGAGGAGGTCTTCAAGCACTTCCCTCTAGGGTACGGGTGGTGTTTTTCTGAAGACTCTTCCATTTGGCTCCTGCAGGAAGGCCTGCCTTGTGGAAAGGGTGGAGCAGCTGCCTAGACTCTGCGTGAGCAACATGCAGCCAAGGGGGGGAACCTGGTGGGCGGGGGACTCCCAGAGAGGGCCATGTGCCCAAGTGAAGGTGCTCCTTTGTACCCCAGGGATGTGTGTGCTTTGGCCCACTGGGCCCTCCTCTGTGGGCAGGCCTAGCCAGGTCCCCTGCCCCGGGCCTCCTGGCACCCTCTCCTGCTCTGGCTATTTTGGGCACTGGCTGTGTTCAGGCATGGGGAGGGATGGGTAATCCTGCCCAGACCGAGGATGCTGGGGGTGCTCCCTGGACCACCATTCCAGCCTCTTGGATCTTTGAACACTATAGCCTCTGCCCCTGACCTCATTGTCAAAGGCTCATGGTCAGTGGACTCCAGTGGGATGCTGGCCCCCCCAGCAAGGGTAAAGAAGGGTGCCAGATAAATCTTTACCCTCAGGACATTCATGCCATCAGTATCAGGAACAGTTGTGCTGCTGCTTTTTTTTTTTTTTTTTTTAATTTATTTATTTTATTTTTGGCTGTGTTGGGTCTTTGTTGCCGCGCGCGGGCTCTCTCCAGCTGCGGCGAACGGGGGCCACTCTTCGTTGCGGTGCGTGGGCTTCTCATTGTGGTGGCTCTTTTGCTGCAGAGCACGGGCTGTAGGGGCACGGGCCTCAATAGTTGTGGCAGGTAGGCTCAGCAGCTGTGGCGCACGGGCCTAGCTGCTCCGCGGCATGTGGGATCCTCCCGGACCAGGGCTCAAACCTGTGTCCCCTGTGCTCGAACCCGTGTCCCCTGCATTGACAGGTGGATTCCTAACCACTGCGCCACCAGGGAAGCCCAGTTGTGCTTCTTCTAAGCAACGGGTTTGTTTCTACCTCCTGGGACACAGAATCCAGGGACCGGTCAGGTTTCCTTCTTCCCACTGGCCACTGGAAAGCTTAGAACCTAATGCATTGTCACTTTCCCAGACCTCCAGAATTGAGGACATGCTTCCCGCCTACTCGTCTCACTCCAGTCCAGGCCCTGTCTACTGTAATACAGTTTTTCTTATGCATGTTTAGTTGGTTTTCTCTTGCTGTTACGTGTATACCTTTGTAAGTTGCTTTGAGTCTTTCTGGAACAGGGTAGTGGGGGAGGTATAAACAGGTAAATGACGATGATGAAGATGGTACCCTTCGCTGGTCAGTTTCCTGAAGTCTGCTCCTTATGGCTGGGTCCTCGCTTTGTAATTCCCTCCCCAAGCCCCGCTCTCTGTGCTGGTGGGAGTCACCGCCTAGAATTTTAGAATTCTAACATTTCAGGGTTTCAGTGTCATAAAATGGCAAAGCCAGAAGGAACCTTTGGGATCGTCTAAGCTGAAAACTTTTAAACTTATTATTAAGCAGTGAAACCCTTGTTTCAATCAAAATAATGGTATTTTGGTTAAATACTATTGTATTTTGATAAATAACAGTGAACACTTATAGAGCCTCCACCATGTGCTAGCATTTTACAACAACCCTATGAGGTAGCTACTATTATTATAAATTATCATGCCCATTTTACAGCTGAGGAAACAGAGGCACAGAGAGGTGAAGTAACTTGCTTACAGCTAACCGGGGACTGAACCAGACATATTATGTAGAAGGTCAGGATATAAAATGGGAAAAGATGGAATTTGTTTTTTATTGAAGTGAGTATTTGGGGGAGGGGGCCCAAACTCTACCTGTTCCCCCCACCCCCTGAGGACAGACTGGAAAACAGTGATCTAGGCCTACTGCATCAGTTGACACGGGAGCCTGAGGCCCAGAGAGGGGAAGGGACTTGCCCAAGACATCGGGGTGAGCTGGAAGCCCATTCTCCATCCCTCATGGCCCGCCTGCTGCCTGGAGGACCACCAACCCCTCCCACCTCCCCTCGCCCCCAGCAATCCCCCGTCCCCATCTCTGCACTCAGCAGCTGGGCCCTCCCTTGATCACTCCGCTCCCTTTGTCTCTGGGCATGGATACCCTGGGGCCTTCTCCTTGATCCTAGGGCACTGGGAGTGACCAGGTTCTGGGCTACCCTCCTTGTCCTCTCTGAGGGACTCATCTTGTGAGAGGGCAGCTGATGGCCAGGGAGGGAAGGAGCAGCTCCTGTCTGGGTTTTCTCACCCCAGGAGAGAACATATCCTCCTGCCACCAGCTAGCTGTCACCTGGCCCACTTTTCCTTTGTCAGCACTTCTCATGTGGCCTTGGGGCTTTTCTCTCTTCAGGAACCCCCTTTTCAAAACCCCTGTGGTGGTGGCTCATAGCTTACATCTAAAGCCTTACTTTGGAAGAGCTAGTTGGCAGCTAGCTGAGGGAAAGGCGGATGTTTGGGGTGGGTGTTCCCAAAGTATGTTCTGTGGAACCCTAGTCCCATGAGGTCTGCATGAAGAAAGGGTTCCAAATTAAGCACATTTGGGAAACACTAAACAGTTGTCCCCCTTCCCTCATCATGGTATTTGGGACACTTAGGACTTAGGGAACCAGCTCAGCTTTGTGCAGCCAGCCTTTCCCAGAAGTGTTTGTCTGCATGACCTTCCCTCATACCTATTCCTGTCCAGAGTTACTGTGCCCTGGAATGGACATTAGTCATGAGGAAAGGGGACAGGGGGGTGCTTCAAAAGGAAGGGGCCCTTCCTCTTATTTCCAGCTCTGTTGCCCACAGGCCTATCTTCAACCATGGGCTCGGCCCTGCCTGCCCCTCCTCCCCCTCCTCCCCCTCCAGGAAGCAGATGAGGAAAGCCCCTGGGGCAGGGGGAGCTGGCTTTTTTGGCTGCAGCTGTTGGGCTGCCATTCCAGCCTGTTTTTTCCTGTTGCTGATGCCCACGGGAGCAAGCAGGAATGGAGTCACTGAGGCCTGGCTGTCTGGCTGCCTTGCGCAAGGCCCTGGAGCCAGAGCTGTGGGCCTGCTTGCCTCTGAGATCCCTGCCCATTCCCTGGGATGCTGGTCTGGGCAGCGGGCAAGTCTCTCCTCAGTGACCGTGGACAGCTTCTTGTGCCCCCAGAGATGGGCCTCCTGGCTGCAAAGCTCCAGGCGTCAGAGATGGCAGGAGGAGGGCTCAAGTAGAACAGAGTTCCCTCTTTGGAACCAGGGGTCTGGCTTCAGCGTCTTTGTGGCCATGGGCAAGTCACCTTTCTAAGCCTGTCTCTTGATTTGTAAACCCGTTCATTCATTAATTTAACAAATATTATTGAGCATCCCCTGAGTGCCAGGCACTTTTAGGGGCTGGGGATTCAGCAGTGAACAAAATGGACAAAGTCCCTGCCTTCACGGAGCTGATGATAAACATGTAAAAGGTAGGGTAGAATTTAAGTGGTGAGGTCGTGTGAGGCAAAGTAAGGGAAGCGACAGAGAGCCAACTATAATGGATCCTGGACCTGGGATATAGTCGGGTTGGGTCTCTCTAAAGGTGACATTTGAGCAAAAACCAGAGGAAGAGGAATGTGTACACCTGGGGGCGGTGTCCCAGGCAGGGGACACAGCAAGTGCAAAGGCCCTGAGGTGGGTTGGGGCTTGGTGTGTCTGAGAACTGTTGAGACAAATGTGGCAGGGAGTAGGGAGGGCACAGCAGGAGAGGAAGTGCAGAGGTCTGTATAAGTATATACACGTGTGTGTAGGTAGATCACACAGGAGCTGGTTGGCCATAATAAGGGCTCTTTTCCTAATTCTTTGGTGAGTCGAGAGCAGTGGAAAGGCCTAACCTAGTCTGTTCAGGTTCATTGTTGTTTGTGGCGTCTCATTTCATTGAAAATGTGTGGAACACTCCCCGCATCCTCCCGTAGGACTGGCACTGTGCTAGGGACTTCATTCATGAAATCTGTGGGCCGTGACCGCAGAAAACATGGGCACACCCGACCAGCTTGGTGTGGCCTCGAAGGCCCACAGGCGCGCCAGTGTTCCATGGCCAGAGAATCTGAGGACCGAACCGGGCTGTGGGCAGGAGGCAGGCACGTGAACACCACAGGCGCTGTTGGCACCAACAGTACTTGGTGGACAACGTTCAACCCCTGGGGACCTTCTTGCTGGGCGGCCCAGCCCGGAAGCTGCCACTCGGCCACTCCCACCACAGTGGCCCCACCTGGCACATGGGTGGGGCAGAGACATTTCCCAGCAGCTTCCTGCTTCCTCCCTGTAAGCGGCAGGCAGCACACTCAGCACAGGGGGAGACCCGTACTTGGGCTGTAAGAGCAGGAAGGGAGTGTGGGGACTCCGGGGGGGCTGGGAGAATGGGGCTCTGTGACCAGCACCATGACAACAGCACAAAAAGGGGCACTGCTCTTTAGTGGAAAAGCCCATTCAGGGCTGGTTTCCTTTCATCCTCTGCCACCTGGCACACCATGTCCCACTGCACCAAACTTCTTCCCGGCCCTCAGCCCACCTTCCTTCTGCCTGGTGCATACTCTGTCTCCCTTCTCCATCCTGCTTAGGCAAAATCGTCTTCAAACCCAGCTGAATTGTCATTTCCCCTGGGAAACCCTCCCCAACCTCCACCCAGCCTGGCTAAGTGGGGCGGACCCTCCTCTGGGCTCTCCCAGCCCCTGTACGTCCTCTGCAGGGTTCTCTGCACACTGTGTTGTCATCACTCGGTTTCGTGGTCTGTCTCCATTAGGCACACGGAGCTCCGTGACCATCTACTTCCTCATTTTATCCTCAGGGCCAACACCTATTAGATGCCCAAAAAGTAGAGGTCAGAGTGACTGGAATTGAACCTTATGGGGTAGGTCTGATTGATGACCATTTTTTAACAGATGAGGAAGCTGAGCCCACCCAGCTAGAAAGAGGCCGAGGTGGCCTAGAATCGGGGCTGTGCACCCTCTGTGCCCCACCGGTCACATCTCTCTGACACGCAGGGATAAAGTGCTCTTGCTCGGCCATGGCTGTAGCAGACCCATTTGGGCGCCCGCCCCAGCTATATTAGAGGGGCCTTCAAGGCAGAGCCTGGGTCAGGTCTACTTGGGAAAGGGCCAAATTCAGGGTCTTTGGCCACACTTCCCAAAGCAGGTCACCCCTCCTTCTACTTGTCTCTCCCAGCAGCTCCAGGAAGGAAGCCAACAAAGCAGGGTTCTTTGCTTTGAGAAGTGTGGCCAAAGACCGTTCTTATCACCAAGAGAACTGAGACCTGGCAGGATTGTAATCTAAGGGCAAGGTGTCCTAGGATGGATTTCAGGGAGTGTGTGATTCAGTCCCCTGCTTCTCTTGGAATGAGGTGTTATGGCCTCGATTTTACCAATGGGGAAATGAAGCCCAGAGATAATTCTGGTATATGCCAGCTGTGTGATCTTGGGCAAGTCCTTACTTTCTGTTCTGAACTTTGCTTTCTTTTGTCAAATGGGCTAATTCCTACCTCAGGGTTGTTGGGCAAGTTCATTTGTTCATTCATTCATTCTTTCACCATGCCACCTAATCAACAGATTTTTTAAAAATATTTGTTCGTTTATTTATTTATTTATTTTGGTTGCTCCGGGTCTTCGTGGCCGCACGCTGGATCCTTTAGTTGCAGCATGCGGACTTCTTAGTTGCAGCATGCATGCGGGATCTAGTTCCCCAGCCAGGGATCGAACCTGGGCCCCCTGCATTGGGAGCATGGAGTCTTACCCACTGGACCACCAGGGAAGCCCCTCAATCAGCAGATATTAATTGAGCACCTACTATGTGTTGTCTGTTCTGAAGATGCAGCAATGATCAAAACATAAAAATCACTGTCCTGTCCTCCTGGTGCTTTGGCTCACATTGACTGAGATGGCTGCAGTTTGCTAAAAGGGAAGGGTGTCAAGGGGCTTGTCCAGGGTCACATGATGAGTTTGGGGCAGAGCTGGGATGAGAAGCCCCAGGCCCCAGCTTCCTACTCCCTTGGCCAGGGTTGAAGACCCTGACTGGGCCTCAGCACTCCCTCGGGACCCTGGCTGGAATGCTGCCTTTCCAAGTTCCAGGCCATGGTACAGAGGGCAGGGGTCAGAAGGAGGGGCCTGCTGGCAGCTGTGCCTCTGAGCTAGCACAGGGGCCCCACTTTCAAACTGGATTTCTGTTGCCTTAGCTGTGTGAACTTGGGCAGGTGACTTCCCTTCTCTGAGCCTCTTTCCTTATCTGTAAAGTGGGGGAGCCGCCAGTGTCCGCCTTATGAGGTTGCGGGTTTGCGTGAGATAAGCCTTGTATAGACCTTATCTCAGCGTCTGCACATGGTGAGCACTTGACGAGCCTCAGCCATTCTCCTTATTTGGGGGATCTGTGTCCTTCCTGGCCACCTGGCTGGCAAAGATCCTGCCGCCTTGGGAGCCCAAGTGTGGGAAGCTGGCAGGGCTCCCGAGTGGCACGGGCAGTGCAGGCATGCCAGAGGCGGCTGCGGCCTCCTTTCCGGCCCGGCGCCCCTCTCAGCCTGCCAGGGGATTAAAGGCCTTTTGGCCTTTGTGTTGGGCCCTCCCGCCCCTGGCAGTTTGCACAACAAAGTGCTGCCCTGACAGATTCCTTCCCCTTTGCCGTCTGCTGCTGCTCGTGGACAAGGTACCCAGCAGCCTGGGGGTGGGGCATGGCACCTTGACCCCGTATCTGGGGCCTGGGTTGTAGCAGAGTGGGAGGAGCACTGCGTCATAGAAGAGTGGGAGGAGGAACTTGTCTGAGTTTGGGTCCCTCCCTGGAGATTCGGGGGCCTCGGGTCACGCTTCTGCTGGTCCCTCCACCTTAGATGGGGGAGGGGGCAGAGTCTGTGCTGGCAGAAGGCAGGTGGGCAGGCAGCGGCTCGTCTGTCCCCCACCCGCACGCTGTCTCTGGATTTTGATGGAGTGAGCTCACACTCCAGGCAGCTGCAGCCACCCTGGGGACTGCGGTACTCAGGCCTTCCTGCCCAGCTGGGGGGTGGTGGAGGGCTCAGCCCCAGGCCTGGACCATGGGGAGGTAGGGGAGGGGGAATGGGCTGGCTGCCCAAGACATGGGAAGAATGTCTCTGGAGAAGCCCAAAGTCCCCCAGTCCTCCCAGAATCAACCTCAGAGCAGGCAGACAACTTGAGCCTTGAAACCAAGCTTCACCCCCAGCCAGGGCCCCGCCCAGCCAGCCAGCCCAGGGCCTGGGCAGCAGAGCTAGACCCCTCCCTTCATCCCAGACCTGAAAGTGACCCTAGGCCTGAGCCCAAATCCCACGCCCCCGTGCGTCACTTCATCGCCTCTCAGCCCTTCACCTCTACCCTGCACCCCCTGCACGGTACTAATTCTAATGCTTATGGAGCACTTACTGTATACAAGGTACCAGGCTGAATGACTTACATGCTTAATCCCATTTACACAGCTGACCCTCTCTGAGCCTGCAAAATGGAAATAACAGTTATAAGTTCACAATCCCTTAATTGAGACCCTTGGAGTCAGCCATGTTTTAGAATTCAGAAGTTTCCAAACTTGAGAAAGGGGACATAGAGCATGTGCCAGCTGTGATGTGACATCCTCGGTAGAGTCTGGGGCAACACCCCATAATCAAACACATTAATATTGCTGCAGCAAAATGTACGACTGTTTACCCTAAGTGGAGTGAATAAGCTATTAATAGCTTCACGTCAATTTAGGTCAGGACTTGACACCAAATGAGCTTGCTATAAACTTGTTAAAAACAAACAAACAGAAAAACCACTCTTGGTTTTCGGAGCTCCTTGGATTTCCCTTACTGCAGATGAGGGATAGTGGCCCTGTAGTGCCAGCCCTCCCGGGTTGCTGTGAGGATTCATTGAGTATGTTTAGGACAGGGCCTGGCATGGAGAAAGCCCTCCGTGGACAATGACCATTCTTATGGTCGTCTCTTCACTTACCACTGTGTCTCTTCCTACAGCTTTGATTTTAGCAGCGCCAGAAACTCTTGTCTATACACGTAACCTCTACAAGACCCACAGTCCTCACTTAAAAACTCCTTTTTAAAACCCCACACCCCATATCCACTATCTGTATCTGTACCTCCCCCTGTACCCCAAAACCTCTGCCTTCTGTACCCCTTGTTCATGGCTTGACTTTTCACCCCCACACTCTTCCCAGACATCCTTGGCTCCTTCTGCATCCTCACCCAGGCCAGGAGAGGAAGGCGCAGCCAATGTTCCCGGTCCCCAAGGGGCCTTTGCAGGACTTGGACCTGGAGCTCCATGTGCGACCTCATCCTCACTGGAGGGCCTGGATCCAACCCAGCCTCTGAGAATGGGTGCTTCCCAGAAGTCCCCCGTCTGTTTGATATCCTGCCTGTCTGGCCCCGCCCCCGCCTCACCCTGCCTGTGTTCAGGGAGTGCCTGGCCATTGTGTGTGTGGGGGGCACTTTGCCCACACCTCCACCGCACGCAATTGTTCCTAGGAGTCTAGAACAGTCCTTGGCCTGTGTGAGTCAGCTGCCCCCTCCTTTCCTTCACCAGGAACCTGCAGGGTCTGGAAAATCCCCTTCTCTGTTTGACTCCTTCCTCTCTGGCCCAGGTCTGCCCTCTGGACCCCTCCTGTCTGGCCCCGCCATCCGGCTCCAACGCCTGCCTGAAGTACTGGGTTCCTCTGGAAGGAAGCAGGGCTCCCTCACAGCCGGAGACAGGCTGCAGTGCAGGAAACCTGGGTTCTATTTCTGCCTTTGACCTTGGAGCCACTGATGGCCCTCCTTGGGACCTTAAGCACCCGCTGTATGGGTCCAGGACGCTGCCAGCTCAGGCATCCCATGAGCCATCCTGGGAGCTGGTCCGGTTGGGGATGGAGACCGGCCAACCCTGGGCCTCCTGGCCCTGCCCACTGCTTGGGCCTCATGGCCAGCGCAGAGGCCCAGCTCCAGCCCCATGTCCTTTCCTGGGGAGCAGGGGCTTGGGGTAGGGAGCTCAGAGGGTCCTGGGACAATCTTGACTCTGCCAGCCAGTGGGGGCCATCCACACCAGCTCATCCATCTCAGGGGGTCATTGTCAGGGTCAGATGACACTGAGGCTGAGGAAATGCTCTGTAAACTGTGAATTGCAGTTGAGAGGCTTTGTGGGAGTGATTCTCAGTGACCTCAGTTGGTTCGTCTCTTCCACAGCCTTCGTTACAGAGGTGGTGTGGCACAGTGGTAAGGACTTAGCTGTTGGATCCAGACCACCAGGGTTCAAATCCCAGCTCTACCCTGTGCTAGATCTTCAGGCAGGTTCCTGACTGTGCTCCATTTCCCCATCTTTACAGTGGGGCTACCTAACACCTAACCTGGGTTAACACCTACAAAATCCTTAAAGGAGTGCCTGCTGCATAGTAAGTGCTCAATAAATGTTAGTTCTTTTTATTCCCCAAGTAGACTCTGGACTTTCCAGCTCTGAATCCAAATTCCCTTCTATGGTCGAGTCTCAGGCTCTTTGGGGCTCTTTCTGGAAGCTTCTTTCCAGCCTGGCTTCATCTCCCTTCCCAGATGTAAAATACAGCTGTTAAAACCTTTTGATCTTCAGCTTTCCACAAGTGAAGTCTCTGCTCTTGCTGGCTTGTGCCTTGCTGCAGACCCTTACCTGACCCCAAAGCCTCGGGTCCTGGGGTAGGGACTGCAAGCAAGGGCAGGCTGGCGTGCACAGAGACCATTTCCTGGGGTCCCTGGGGTGGAGGGGCTTCGGTCCAGGACCCGCCATGCTCTGGATTCTCTCCTGTCACTGCAGATGTGTGTTCCTAGCATTTTTTCCAAGTTGAATCTCTCTTTGCTATTTCCTGTCCATTCCCAAGCCCCAGTGGCCTCTCCCTCCCTGGGAGAAGCTCTAGACCTTGCTTACCACCAGGATTTTCCTTTCCAGACAGCCGTCTGGTGTCTAGGGGGGGGCAGGAATCTCTGTGCACCGTGCATGCCCTCCACGGCCTTGCTTCCATGGGGAGGGAGAGGGGGTGGCAATGACACAAGGAGAGCCCTCCCCAAGTGGGGAGGGTCCTGCCCCTCTAATCTCCTCTGCCCGGTGTCAGTGCCCCTGCACCAGCCCTAGCCTCACTCCCCTTAGGTCAATCAGGGCCTTCTCAGGACCACCCCCGCCCCCAACCCAGTGGGAACATTGCCCTCTACCCCTACCCAGGGGAGGAGGGAGAACCCCTGGTAGGGGGCTAGTCTTGTGGTTCGTAACCATGAGTGTCAGAATCCCCTGAGCATGCACGACTTTAACCCTCCCGGCTGGGGTGGGGAGAGTCTGACTCAGCGGCTCTGAGAAGGAGCCCAGGAATCTATTTCTCACCAGCTCCTTGAGGTTCTAAGGCTCATTCCTGGATGCCGACCTCATGGGCATGGCCCAGAAGTCTACTGGCCACCCAGGGCTGGAATGGGCACTAGTCCAGAGAGAGAGGGAGGGGAAAGAAGGAACAGGAGGGACTTCCCTCGTGGTCCAGTAGTTGAGACTCGGCGATTCCAATGCAGGGGGACGCGGGTTCAGTTCCTGGCCGAGGAACTAAGATTCCACATGCCGCGTGGTGTGGCCAAAGAATAATGAAATAAAATACATGTGAATTCAAAAATATATATATTTTTTAAAAAAAGAAGGAACAGGAGGAGGGATATGCCCGTGGATTGTGCGGGGAAGGGGCTTTAGGGGATAAGACATGGGCAGTGCAGACATTACGCAAGGCTTGGTAGCACTGCAAACACAAAGATGACCAAATGGCGCCCAGCCCCTCCCCCCAGGGAGCTCCCAGCCTGGGAGGGAGATGCATATAGACTGCTTGGGGGTGGGTGGTACCTTCAGAACAAGTCATGTTCAGGAAGCAGCTAGAATTAATAGGTGATGACACTTTTGTCCATTCGTTTATTCAAGCATTTATTGAACATGGAGTGCTGAGAAGGTAGAGATGAGCTCATCACAGGCCATGCCTTCCAGGTGCTGTCATTCAGTGGAGGTACAGGTCATTACAGTGTGAGCCCTGGAGGGCCCAGAACCCAGCCTAGGGGCAGAGGTGGCTGGAAAGGCCAAGGAGTCATGACAAAGCCTCCCAGAGGAGATTTTCTTTTGAGTCATATTTATTGAGGTGTAAATTACATACAATAAAACATACCCACTTTAAGTGTACAATTCAATAATGAGAATGAGTTGTATATAACCAGGGGACCGTTACTCCAAAAGGTTTCCTGTGACCCTTCCCGGACAGCCCTACCCGACCCCTGGTGCCAGGCAACTACAGATCTTTCTGTCATTATAGATGAGACTTTTCCCCCATGGGTTTCATAGAAGTGAAATCATATGCTATGGAGTCTTCTGTGTCTGGCTTCTTTCACTCAGCATATTGTGTTTGAGATTCCTCCATGTTTCCAGGCCTATATGGAATTTGTTGCGTTTTGTTACTGAGTAGTTAGAGGAGGTGATGTTTAGGTGAGTTTCGGAGGATGAACTGGGGTTATCCAGGTAAACAAAAGGAGGAAGGGCATTCCAAAAAAGGCACCAGCTGATGGGCTTCCCTGGTGGCGCAGTGGTTGAGAATCTGCCTGCCAATGCAGGGGACACGGGTTCGAGCCCTGGTCTGGGAAGATCCCACATGCCGCGGAGCAACTGGGCCCGTGAGCCACAATTACTGAGCCTGCGCGTCTGGAGCCTGTGCTCCGCGACAAGAGAGGCCGCGATAGTGAGAGGCCCACGCACCGCGATGAAGAGTGGCCCCCGCTTGCCCCAACTAGAGAAAGCCCTCGCACAGAAACGAAGACCCAACACAGCCATAAATAAATAAAGCAAACTGTCAACAAGTAAAAGTAAACACTATTATATTAAATAATAATAATAAAAATAAACAAAAAGTATCCTCTTTGAAAATGCACCTAACCTGTGCTCAGATTAGCATATTAAATCATGACCACAAAAGAGGCACCGGCTGAGAAAAGGCCGAAGGCTCCAAGACATGGGCTGTGTGAAGCTGGGGAAGCAGGGAGGGAGAAGGAGTGGCTGTTTCTCTGTGTTTCCTCTCTTTGGCCCTCTCTGCTGCTGCCACCACGTTGTCAAGCCAGTGGGGGCTGGGTTTGGTTTTCACAAGTGAGACTATTTCCTTCTGGTCAGGCTGGGCTCCCCAGATAGGGCTGAGGCCAGAGCAGGGCCTGAGATGCTAGTGCCAGGCCATCTGGGGCTGGGTGTGTGAATCCATGCACTCTTGTGCTTGGGGGCTCTGGGGTTCCCTTGGGCTCTGCTGGGCTTGTTTTCCTCTAAGTTATCTTGTAAAACTCCTTTGGAAACACCTCAATCTTGTCTAAGGGGAAAGAGGCCTTCGTTGTCCGCACCCATCCCCAAGAAAGGCAGTGGTCATGGCTGCTGGGGCCCTTGTGTGCCGGCCTGCAGGGTGCGGGGTCCAAGCCGCCCCTCTGTGGAACAGAGCCCGAGGTGGAGCTTGTGCTGGGCTCAGCTGCAGCCCGAGGTCACATGAGTGGACACCACGCCTGACCTGCCCCCGTTCAGCCCAGCAGCTGGGCTCCACCCCCCCGCTTCTGGGTGTACAGATGTTCCTGTCAGTGTGGCCACAAGTGCCAGAGCTGATCTCCAACATGGCTGGAATGTGTTCCCTGTGGCCTGGAGATTTGGAGGTCAGACCAAGGCAGAAAGAGGTGGCCAAGATGGCTGGGGCAGGGGGGCAGGGGGCTGCTGTCGGGGGCAACAGCTTCAGTTGACCTCCCCTCCATTTCTGCTTCTGTCCCCCATCCATGCTGCCCCTGGCCACCCTGTCACCTGCCCACATCCCCCATCTTTGCTGGCCCCGGTCACCCTTTACCTGCCTGTGTCTCCCTGTCCACTAACTCATGTCCTGGATATCACTTGCCTTCTCCAAAGGAAGAAGAGTCGTCACTTACCAAAGTGATTTTAAGTTTGTTGTCAGGACTTCCCTGGCGGTCCAGTGGTTAGGACTCAGCGCTTCCACTGCACGGGGCACGGGTTCAATCCCTGGTCGGAGAACTAAGATCCCACAAGACGTGCAGTGTGGCCCAAAACAAACATAAGTTTATTTGAGGATTCATGCAGGGGCTAATGAGATTTGGGGAAACTGAGTCAAAAACAATGGTACAGCCCCAGCCTGACTGTCTTTGCCAAACCATGTCTGATTTAACTGCCGGAGGGCCTTGGGGTGGGACTCTGGGCCCCCCCTTGAAGTGAGAAGAGGGGTCCTGGGCTTGGCAGGAGTTGGAGAGTTTGACACAATTGCTCGTGTGGTGTCCCACAGGTAACCTGCGGGCTGAGGGCATATGATGGGTTGTCCCTGCCCGAGGATGCAGAGACAGCCACAGTGGGCCGTGCTGGCTGGAGCTATTCAGACCTTTCTGATGATGAGGACTTCCTGGCTGATGAGGCCTCCGGAGGTGAGCAGAGGGTTCTGGTGGCTGGGAGTGGAAGGGGTAAGGACGGAATTGGGGTTCTTCCCACCAGTCCTTAAAGAGGCTCCAGGATGCTTGCCCAAGGTGGCACCTCAGGAGATGGACTAAGAAAGATGCAGAAGCAACCTAAGTGTCCATCAGCAGATGACTGGATAAAGATGTGGTATATACATATACAGTGAGATACTACTCAGCCCTAAAAAAGAATGAAATTTTGCCATTTGCAGCAACATGGATGGACTTGGAGGGCATTATGCTAAGTGAAATAAGTCAGACAGAGAAAGACAAAATACTGTATGATATCACTTACATGTGGAATCAAAAAAATACAACAAACTAATGACTATAACAGAAAAGAAGCAGACTCACAGATGTAGAGAACAAACTAGTGGGTTACCAGTGGGTACAGGGGAGGGGAGAAGGGCAATATAGGGGTAGAGGAGTGAAAGGTACAAACTATTAGGTATAAAATAAGCGACAAGGATATGCTGTACATCATGAGAAACATAGCCAATATTTTATAATAACTGTAAGTGGAGTATAACCTTCAAAAATCATGAATCACGGGAATTCCCTGGCAGTCCAGTGATTAGGACTTGGTGCTTTCACTGCAGGGGGCCTGGGTTTGATCCCTGGTCAGGGAACTAAGATCCCACAAGTCGAGCGGCACAGCCAAAAACAACAACAAAAAAAACTGTGAATCGCTATATTGTATACCTGTAACCTGTATAATATTATACAGCAACTATACTTCAGGTTTTTTTTTTTTTTTTTTTTTTTTTTTGCGGTACGCGGGCCTCTCACTGTTGTGGCCTCTCCCGTTGCGGAGCACAGGCTCCGGACGCGCAGGCTCAGCGGCCATGGCTCACGGGCCCAGCCGCTCTGCGGCATGTGGGATCTTCCCGGACTGGGGCACGAACCCGTGTCCCCTGCACCGACAGGCAGGCTCTCAACTACTGCGCCACCAGGGAAGCCCCAGGTTTTTTTTTAATTCAGAAAAAAAAGAGGTAGGCTAAAAGCTGCGTGCGTCCTGAGCCCTGGTCCCAGTGACCGCAGGATCCTCCACTTAAAACTGTGTGACTCGGGACTGGTGGCTGCTTCTCCTTACAGCCCAGATTGAGCAGGACCTAAGGGGAGGGTGGTGGGCAGTGCACAGTAGAGGATGATTACGGCCCCCTACTCCACTTCCTCCCATTCTCACCTAGAGGCCAGTCTGACCTGGCCCCACCCACCCCATCCGTCCTGGTCCACACCCTCTCTGATGGAGGCTTCCAAGCTGGCTTTTAGAGGCCGGCCCTCCCTAAGTGTGGAGAGGAGGCAACAGCTGTGGTTTCATGACCTTCCCCACCATGTGCCAGGTGCCCAGAACACTGCCTGACACCCAGTAGGTGCTCAACAAAGATTAGTTGTTGCTGAATAAGTCTCTCTTTTGCTTGTAGATGGTGTGGGCAGTGGGGACCTGGGCAGCGGGGACTTCCAGATGGGTAAGTATCTGGGGGCATGGCACAGGCCCCCATCCTGCCCCCGGGGAAGCCCCAGAGCAGGTCTTCCCAGCCACAGAGGTGGCATCTCCTGGACTGAGGGCCTTGAGGGCTCCTTGTGCCTGCCATGGGGATGGTCTCATCCCCGCTGAGTGACAGTTGTGTGCCTTGGTTGGCCAGTCCCTGCAGGGTTGGGTATGGACAGGTTCTGTGCCTGCCTGTGCTGGGAAATGCCCGGTTCTGATAGGGACTGAAAGTCAGCCACTCAGCATTCAAAGACAGATTCTCACCTCCCTGGGCGGCTCAGCTGTGGAGTCCTTCCCCAGAGTCCTCCTTGGGGGTGAATGCTGCAGAGTGGGGGACCCCAGGCAGGGGTGGGCAGACAGAGGGGACTCTGTGGCACAGGCATTTGGGTAAGCCAAGAGCTGGACCTGGGAAGGAACCTGCCTTAGGTGGGGTCACCTGCTGGGAAGCTGAAGTTCCTGGGTTGGGGAAAGAGGGCTGGGCTTCCTGGAGGGAAAGGAATCAGGCCTCCATCAGCTGCCCACTCTGCCAGCACTCCAAGTGCATAGCCAGAGCAGGAACTGGCCCAGCGCTGAGACCGAGGCTTCAGAGTCTCTGTTTCCTCCCACCCTGGGATTCTGGCGAGAGAAGGAACTACTCGGGACAAAGCCATGCGGTTCATGCTGCCTTCTCTGAGAGCCAGTGCCTGGGCACAACGTGATCAGGGCCAAGGATGGAGCTCAGCTCAGAGTCACCACTGGGCGGCCCTGCTGCATCCCTGTGCTGCCCACCCCAGCAGGCCTGGGGCGAGTCTGGCCTGGGTCCCTCCAGGGACGGGGTTGCCTCCCTACGGCTGGCATATCAGGAGCATCCCAATGCCAGAGGGTGGCATCCTAACCGGGCCAGTATGGATAGGAGGGTTGACCCCTGGGTGGCACAGTCCTGACTGTGACCTCCCAGCACCTGGAACGCAGACACTGCCTGAAGCTTTTCCATGTGTAAGTCTCTGCAGGGCTACAGATGCCTGGGAGCTGGGTGGGGCCTGTGTGTGGGTGTCAGGTGGGCCCCATGCACACAATGCACACCCCAGAATGGCCGATGCTAATGTGTCTCTGGGAGCTGCCTCTTGCCAAGCCAAGTCTGCCTGCTGAGGCCCTAGGCCAGTCCACCCTGTCCCTTCAGAAATATCTAGAGCCCCCTCCCAGGGGGCTGCTCACAGCAGCTCCACTTGCTTTGAGTGGTCCTTGCTGGCCCACCTCCTCCCATGAGAAGCAGCTATGAGGGCAAGAGAAGCCAAAGGTGGGGGAAGGATGGGGATGGGGGGCAGCAGCTGGGGAGGGCCCAAGGGCAGGGCAGGAGCCTTTCCTTGTAGGTGGGGCTGATCTATGGGACGATGTGGGGCCTTAGGCCCTCCAGACCCAAACGCTGGCACCAGCCCGCTGCCCCTGGGGCAGGTCCAGGCAGCTGGGCTGAATCTCAGCCCAGGAGGCATCAGATAAATCTCCCTGATTCCCAGGGTCAGTGTGCCTGCTTCAGCCTTGCCCAAGGGCAGGTCCCTGCTAACTCTGGTAAGCAAGGGCCATCCTGACCATGATGGGGCCGTGCCTGCCCACCCCTTGACTGACCCAACCCCCGACCCTGGAATGTCTGAGATGGCTCCGCCCTCACCCCTTCCCTCGGGCAGTGTTGTGGCCCCCTTGGCTCTGTTCCAGCCCTGACTGCAACCCCCAGGCCAGTACCCCTCCTGGACAGCTCCTGGCTCTGCCTCCCCGCCTTGGGAACCCTGCCCGCCTCCCCTCACCCAATCTTTCCACCTTCTGACTGTCTCTTTGTCTGTCCTGCTGGCAAACTGTCTACATGTCTCCCCTGCTCCCTCCCTGCCCTGCCTTGGGCCATCTCTTTCCTACTCTGTGTGTCTCTGTCTCATGCTGCCTTTCCCCCTCCACCTCTTGGACTTGCATCTCTGCTTCCATGTCCCTCTGTCTTTCCCTCTTTCCAATCCGCCTTTGTCTCATCTTTTCTCTCTCTCATTCTCCCCACCACTTTCTCTCTGTCTCTGCCTATATCTGTCTCTCTGTGTCTCTGTCTCCATCTCTCTGTCTGTTTCATCTCTTTCTGTTTTCTGTCTCCATCAGTCTCTGTGTCTCTCTGTCATTTCCCCCCTCTGTCTCTCCCTTTGGTCTCGCCACCTCCCTGCTGTCTCTGCCCCTCCTCACCTCCCTGTCTGCAGGCCCTGGGCCACCCCCGGGCCACCCTCCCGTGGCTGGTGTGATGGTCTTGGAGCCCGATGAGGAGTCTCCTTTCCCTCTCTCCCTCCCCCTCCTCTCTCCCAGCTCTTCCTCTCACTCCTTTGTCCTCTTTTCCTCCCTGGCCTGCACTTGGTCACACTTGAGGGTCAGAGGCACCTCTCTGCAGGGTCTGGGGCCAGGCCTGCCTCTGTCCCCACCCAAGCTGGCCTCACCTTGTCTCCTGCCCCTGCCCAGGAGGCAGCCAGGCCCCAGCCAGGCACACAATCTAAGCACAGTGGGCCGGACCCCTGGTGTAGACAGGGTGGGTGCAGCAACCCCTCAGGGAAAAGGCTAGGGCCTCGGGCCTCACTGATCCTGGGGACCCAGAGGGACCGGGCTGGGGTTCGGGGGCCCAGGTGTGTGGGGGAGGAGTTCTGTTGAACAGGGACTGGGTATCGAGCATAGGTGGGGTAGTTGGCTCCGGGGCTGGGGGTGGTCAGGTGTGTGTTCCCCACCCCACTCGGGGTGCCGGGCAGCTCTGGGCCTCCCGTCCCTCCAGCCATTGGCTCCAACTGAGATGTCCAGATGGGGTCAGATGAGGGCCAGCGTGGAGCTGGTCAGCCAGGCAGGCGCCCAGAGAGCACTCCCACCCCAGGCTGCATCACTCCCCGTCAGCACCCTCAGCTCTGGGGGCTGGTTCCTGAAACTCACTTTCTGCCCCAGCCCTCGGATACTTGCCACAGGGAGGCCTCTCAGGGTGGAAAAGGGGGTGTGCTCATCCTGACCTGCCCCTGATCTGGGAGAAGGCAGGGGGTGGGGTCAGGTGGGAGGGTCCGTGCCCTTCCCAGGCCCTAGTAGAAAGGGGCTTTGTGGAGCCTCAGCCCCCTCCCCCAACAGCGGGCACATTCCTGGGCAGAGCCCTGGCCTCCTCGCCCGCGCTGGGCCGCAGTGCCGAGGCCAGGGGCCAGGGTGGAGGACTTTCAATGCGCCTCTGTGCCAGCTCACAAGAGGCCTCTGTGGCCAAGCTCGCGGCCCTCACGCTCCAGCCCACGGGGCCCCGCCCGCCCAGCACCCAGGAGCCCAGCCCAGCATGGTCCCTGTGATTCAGCGCAGGCCGTGCTGCCCTCACAAGCACCTTCTCTTGGTGCAGGAGTTCCCTCTGGCTGCTTGCTAGGCTGCCATCCTGATGCGCCCAGGACTTGCTCCGTGAGCTGCAGAGGGGGAGGGTCCAGGCGCAGAGGGCGTGTGCGCCTGTGGACCTGCCGGACAGAGTAAAGGGGAAAGAGGACAGGCCCAGCCAGTGCCACTCCCTGCTCTGCTGCCCACACGCTGCTCGTCTGTCACTTCTCAGAGCCCACTTCTGCCTCAGGGACAGCTGCTGTCCCCTCTGCCTGGAGTACTCTTCTCTCAGGGGCCTCCCAGTGCCTCACTGTCTGCCTTCAAGCATCCCCTTTGCGGAGAGGCCTTCCTGGCTGCCCTGGGGAAGTAGCGACCTACCCCCACCCCAGCACACCCGCTCCCCCAGCCCTTGTTTTTTTTTCCCTCATAGTCCATATATTCCTTGCCCATTTGTTCTATTTCCTTTCTCCTCCCCCTAGAAAGTGATCTTTATGAAGTTCACTGCTATATCCCTTGCCCCTAGAACACTGCCAAGCATATGAAAGACCTTCAGTATAGATTCGATAAAGCAATGAATGCCTCTCTCAGATGGGAAGAAATAAAACCAAATCCATTCCTTCAGTTTGTCTTAAAGACCAGAGATAATACAGCTAACGCATGCAGCCCCTAGTGTGCGCCAGGTACTGCCATAAGCATTTTACATTCATTATCTTATTTCATCCTCCCAACAGCCGTCTGGGGTGGGCACTACTATCGTCCCTGTTTTATAGATGAGGAAACTGAGGCACAGGGAGATTAAGTAACTTGCTTAAGGTCACAGGGCAATTTTAAGTTATTTTAATTGTAAGTGGAAATTTTGCTCCAGAGGCTGAGCTTTTTTTTTTTTTTTTTTTTTTTTTCCGGTACGCGGGCGTCTCACTGCTGTGGCCTCTCCCGTTGCGGAGCACAGGCTCCGGACGCACAGGCTCAGTGGCCATGGCTCACGGGCCCAGCCGCTCCATGGCATGTGGGATCTTCCCGGACCGGGGCACGAACCCGTGTCCCCTGCATCGGCAGGCAGACTCTCAACCACTGCACCACCAGGGAGGCCCAGAGGCTGAGCTTTTAACCACTAAGCTATACCGCCTCTCATATATTAATAGCTCATATTATATTGCCTCTACTATGTGCCAGGCTCTGATCTAAGCAGTGTGTGTGTGTGTGAGTGTGTGCGTGTGTACATATATATGATTCATTTGCAACTCATAACTTCTATTATGAACTCTGAACATTATGAGATTTAATGTGCATAAAGTGTATATAGTAGGTGCTTAATAAACAATAGTTGTAAGTGTATGCTCACCCCAATCTGCTATGAATTTATTCAACCATCACTTATTAGGCACCTCCTCTGTGCCAGGCTCTATGCAAGCACTGGGGTACAGGGTGAATGAGATCCAAGGTTTCCCCCCATCAAGTTTATAGTCTAGCAGTGGAGAGAAAGATGACAGTAACTTCTGATTCCCTAGCACTTGCTCTATGCCAGGCGCTGCATCTTCGTGCACAGGGAGATGGCCTTGTAAGCATGATATCATTTATTCCCTGCAGCAACCCAGTGTGGTAAATGTAATTAATATGCACATTTGACCAAAAGGGAAACAGAAGTTCAGAGAGGTAAGGTCCATGCCTGATGTGTGGCTGACCTCAGAACCCACGATCTTTATGATGATGCTCTGGCAGGATCTATGCCACGTGGGGTAGAAGGTGCTCTGATGGGAGAAGCCAAGGGGTTGGGGGAGCCCCAGAGGAGAGGCCTCTACCCAGCCAGGGTCGGGAAAGGAGGGCAGCTCAGGCAGTATTCTTGGAGGAGGTGATGACTGAGCTGAGCCCTGAGGGTGATGCCTGGCATGAATGGGGGAGTGGGGAAGCGTGTCACGGTCACTCTCGAGTAATTTCTGTGCCAAAAAAAAAAAAAAAAGGGACTTCCCTGGCGATACAGTGGTTAGGACTCAGTGCTTTCACTGCAGGGGGCCCGAGTTTGATTCCTGGTCGGGGAACTAAGATCCCACAAGCCGCGCGGCGCGACCAAAAAAATATTCTGTGCCAGGTCCTCCTCCTCTGGAAGCCACCCCTTCTTACCCAGCCTTCCTCTGAGCCAGTGGAGGTCTCCTCTTCTGCACTATCACTTAGTATCTGGATTGGGCCATTTTCCCTGTTAGTTGAAGCCATTCACTCAAGGGTGGGGCCTCGGCTTTGACCCCTGGGCGGCTTCCCAGGGCCACTGCAGCACGTGCTCCTACAGGCAGTGCTGGGCACAGCTGTGGGCACACAGGTGTCAGCCTCAGCGAGAGGTCTCTGGGGACCATCCCCCCCATTTCCACCCACTGGCCCAGCTGCCTGAGGCCACTACCTGCCAGGCTGGGCCCCTCATAGTGACACCGCCCCCCCCACACACCCGACTCCTTTCTGCAGTTTATTTCCGGGCCCTGGTAAATTTCACTCGCTCCATCGACTACAGCCCTCAGCTGGAGGATGCAGGCTCCGAGGAGTTCCGAGAGGTGTCCGAGGCTGTGGTAGACACGGTGAGGTGAAGGGGCTTTGGGGAGCTCCCCGAGTATGGCAGGGCAGGACTGAAGGTGGGGTGAAGGGATCTGGAGTCTGATGGTGCTGTGTCCCTCTCCAGCTGGAGTCAGAGTACTTGAAGATTCCTGGAGACCAGGTTGTCAGTGTGGTGTTCATCAAGTGAGAAGGGTCCCCTGGGGTGGGGGGTGGGGGCTGGTGAGGGACTGACAAGGATGGGGAGGGCCAGGAGGGGAGGCAAGAGAAGCCTAATGGGCTGAATCTCTATTGGTAGAAATTCGGGAATCGGCAGGGGTACAATTTGGACTTTAAGTTGCCTTGCACGGGGTACAGGCTATCCAGCAGCAGGGGGAGAGTCAAGAGATCAGGTCTGAGCGTCAGGCAGGGGGCCAAGGGAGGAGCTGAGACCCCAGGCATCTTCCTCACCCTGCTGCCCTGCCCCCCATACCCATCCCTAGGGAGCTGGACGGCTGGGTCTTTGTGGAGCTGGATGTGGGCTCCGAAGGGAATGCAGATGGGGCTCAGATTCAGGAGGTGCTCCACACCGTCATCTCCAGTGGCTCCATCGCCTCCTACATCACCTCTCCCCAGGGATTCCAGTTCCGACGCCTGGGCACAGGTGAGCCCTCCCTGGAACTGAGGCTCACCTCCTCCAATTTCGCAGACTCACGTGGGCCCCCTTTCAGTGTCACCACCATGGGCTCTCCTAGCTTGGCCTTGCACACCACTAGGGACAGGGAGCTCACTATCTTATGAGTCTGCCCCATCAATCTTTATGCAATCTTGGCTTGGGTTGAGCAACATGTGTTTCCTCTAACATGTACTCAGTAGACCCAATTTCCACTCTCTATTAACCTCTCTATGTTGACAATAGGTAATAATAATTCCTTTCTTCATACAGTGCTTTCAGGTCCAAAAACACTTCTGTGTTTAATAATAACCAACAATTCTTCACTGACCGTTCAGTCTTCATAAGAATTCCTATGAAGCAGATATTATTTCTCCTGTTTTAGAGATGAGGGCACTGAGGCCCAGCGAGGACAAATGATTTATCCAAATCCACATACACAGATAGTGCAAAAGCCAGAAAGTAAACCAAACCCTGTGTCTCCGCTGGTCTTGCCAGAACCTGTGATGAGACGAGCTGAGAAACACAGCTCAGAAAGAACAAGAAAGTGGCCCCAAGCCACACAGCTGTTAGATGCTCAGGCCTGGCCTTCGTACTCTCAGTCGGCCCAGCTTGCTTTCTTTTCTTTTCTTTTCTTTTCTTTTATTTCTTTTATACAGCAGGTTCTTATTAGTTATCCATTTTATACAGGCCCAGCTTTCCTTTCACTGCACCCTCTGTCTCCTGTTTCAACTCCCTGAGTGTTTTCTTCTCTAGGCCAAGCAGTCCCAGTTCATTCCTCACAAGCTACCGTTCCCATCCCATCCCAGTCTCCATCTCAGTCCTCTCTCTGGGAAATGTCACCATCCCGGACTAAGTGGAACCCATCCCTACCATGGTGTCACCCAATCAGAAAAAAAGGGTGAAATCATTTGCTCTGCACGCAAAACCTCAGTCAATGTGCCCAAAGATCAAGTTTGTTCTTTGGCAACCCCAGGCCCAGGTCTGAAGATTGCTGAGGCTCCAGTCCTCTTATCCCCACTTTCCAATGAGTCCTCCAGGCTAGGGATGGTAGGATGGCCTGGTTCAGCCCTGCAACCCATAGCCCCCAGGTCCCAGGTGGGACTGCTGCTGATTACACCTTCCTTTCCAGCACAGACACCCCCACCCCCCCTGGCCGCTGTGGTGGCCGCAGTGACACCAGGTGAGAGTGTAAGCCAGACCCAGGCTGAGCCGGGTAACTAGAGAAGCGAATGGATGGAGGGGAAGGAAGGATGAGGGCAAGATGGCTGGGCACAGCCCACAGGCCGCCCCGCCTCCTCTTCCTCTTCATCCTCTCTAGGCCTGGTTGTGGCCCGCACGTGCGTGCTGTGGTTGTTGCATGGTGTGGCGTGTTAGCTGTGTGTGGGGTTTGTGTAAGGGACGGGTGAGGCCACTGCCACACAGCCCACACCCCACATGTGCTGTGGATGTGTTCACCACGTGCTCTGTGCCCTCGCTGAGTCTGCCAGGAACCACGTGGCCTGACACGGAGCCCCAAAGCCCCCTCCCAGCTCTGCAGCGCCTGTGCCGCCCGTGACATTTTCTGCCAACTCCTGCCTGCCTCTCTGACTATCCCACACCCCCGCAGTGCCCCAGTTCCCAAGGGTCTGCACCGAGGCGGAGTTTGCCTGCCACCGCTACAATGAGTGTGTGGCCCTGGAGTATCGCTGTGACCGGAGGCCTGACTGCAGGGACATGTCTGATGAACTCGATTGTGGTGAGGAGCTGTCTGGGGACACGGTGGCCTCCAAGTCAGTCCGGGGCTGGGAGGGTTTGCTGCAGGCACAGGGGTCTGCGGGAGGTGGGCAGGGACACAGGAGGGGTGATAACAGGGTCAGGGCCTGGGGAGTGGCAGGGGGCGAGGGGTGAGGAACCACCCCTTCATGCCAACGCTAAGCGGGCTCTGTCCACAGAGGAGCCGGTCCACCAGCTCAGCTCGCAGCCACCACCTCTGGCGGAGATACCACCTTTACCGTCCCAGCCGGAAGCAGCCATCCAACGGCAGCTCCCAGCCACCCCTGCTCCCCAGGTTGTATTCCCCAGTCCAGGCAGGCCCGTGCCCTGTGGGCCCCACGAGGCCACATGCCGCAGTGGGCACTGCATCCCCAAAGACTACGTGTGTGATGGGCAGGAGGACTGCAGGGATGGCAGTGACGAGCTGGACTGCGGTGAGGGCCGGGCAGGGGCGTGGGTGGGGATGCAGGGGGTGGGGAAATGGCCACTGAGGGCCGCTGGCTGAACCTTGCCTGGTCCCCCCAGGCCCCACCCCACCCTGTGAACCCAACGAGTTCCCCTGTGGAAATGGGCACTGTGCCCTCAAGCTGTGGCACTGTGATGGCGACTTTGACTGTGAGGACCGCACCGATGAAGCCGACTGCCGTGAGTGTCCCAGCGTCCTTCCGGCGCCCCCGGCCCATTGGCCTAGCTCCCCGAGCCCCGACCCTTCGAGGGCAGGTTTGTGTGCTGTCCCTGTTTGAGTGGTAGAGGCCCTGGGGACAAACTTTAAGGCTTATCTCTCTTTGACTCTGAGCTGGCCTTTGTAGCAAGCAGTAGACTACCCGTGGTTAATGTCCCTTTATTTATTTTTTTACCATTCATCTTCTCTTTGTCATATATGCTTGTGTGTGGGTCAGACAAGTAGGCTTGATACACGAGGGTCCCTTGATGAAGGGGTCCTTGATGTATGTGTGAGTCAAAGCCTTCCTCTTACGGGTCTAGAGTTTTTTCATCTAGAGCTGGTTCTGAGTTATTTGTTCCTCCATCTGCCCAGCTTTTCATCCATGTGACCATTCAGCTATCCACTCTCTATCTGTCCATCTGTCTGTCCAGCATCTTTCCTCTCTTGCATCCATTTATCCACCCACCCACTCATCCAACTATCCATCCATCCATTATTTATCTGCAAAGTTCTTCATCAGTCTGTCTACCTATCTACGTATCCAGCATCCTTCCTTCTGTCCGTTTCATCATCCATTCTATCATCCATCAATCTGTTGTCTATCCATCCACTCATTTGTCCAGCATCCTTCCTGCCATCCATCTCTTCATCCATCCATCTATCATCATCCATCCATGCATTATCCATCTTGTCAGCTCTCCAGGCAACCAGCCATTCATATAGCCAACATCTTTCCTTCCTCCTCTTCATCTGTTCAGCCATCTATCCATGGCTCATCCATCCATCTAGTCAATGTTATAAACATTATGATAGTCAAATGGGTGAGACTGGAGAGTCAGAGACCATATCAGGTACCATCTTGTGGTTTCTGTCCTATGAGGTGAACCCTGGGGCTTATTAGTCCAAGATTGAGGATAATCTTCTAACCATTGCTCTGTGATCCTGGGTCACATGTTTGAGTGCGTGTTGACATTCCTAGTGTCCGCTGGTCCGGCTTCTCCTCCTTGCCTCCCCTCACCTTCCGCGCTCTGCAGCAAACCCTGGAGAGAAGCAGCATCGTGCTGCAGACTGGCAGAGTTTTATGATGCCCTTCTGTGGCTCTAAGCTTGCCTGACAACATGGCCCTTTGGGAGAGAGAAGTAATTGAGGGTTTTAGTTGACAAGCCCTTCTCAGAGGCCTCTGCGGGGGAACAGTCTAAGGAAGACCAAGTCCTTGTTGACAGAGCGCAGAACAGAGAACATGAAAGCCAAATGACTTTGGGGGCTTGTGGGGTGTTGGGCCAGAAGCCCCCGAGGGAGTGGGAGTAGGTGGCTGCCTCCTGGTCTCCTCTCTGTGCCTTCTCTGTGGACGGGTGGCCTCTGCTCCTGCACCACTCTGCCCTTTCTGTCCCTGCCTGTGTGTCTGTATCAAGCTCAGTCTTCCAGAAAAAGAATGTCAGTTACCATCTACGAGAGATGTCTAGCTGGGGCCCAGCCCTGGGGCCAGGCCAGCTCCAGGCCTCTGGCCAGTCCATAGATGGCTGCCTCAGGTCAGGCTACTTAGAGGGGTACAGAGCAGCGAGGTCCAGGCTGCGGCAGGCCCTCGCAAGACCTTTCCAGTAGCCAGAACTGCCCAGGTGTTCCCGGCGTCCAGAGATACTGGCCACTGGGGCTGTGCCTTTGACCAGCGGTCTTGTGCTTCTCTGGTGGCTGGCTGTGGGAGGAGCTGAGTGACTGTGGCGTGCCAGGTATAACTGTCTTGGGGAACGCAGGTAGAGTGTGCTTCATTGCTGACCGGTGACCATGACGTTGTGGACGGCGTCGTGGCAGCAGAGTCTGGGTCTGGGCCTGGTCAGGGCAGCTGTGTTGTCATGTGGGCGCGATGAGACAGTGATCCTGGGGACACCTGGGGAAGGTGGGCAGGGTGGGCTGTTGGGCATGGGTAGGCAATGGGGGGTCCTCCCTGAGGGCAGTGCCCACTGCCCACACCACCTGGCTCTGTCCCCAGCCGCCAAGCGCCCTGAGGATGTATGCGGGCCCACGCAGTTCCGCTGTGTCTCCACAAGCACGTGCATCCCGGCCAGCTTCCACTGTGACGAGGAGAGCGACTGTCCCGACCGCAGCGATGAGTTTGGCTGCAGTGAGCAGGGAGCTGGGCGGCGAGCTCTGGGCCCTGGGCCCCATCCCCACCGTCTCTTCTCTGGCCTGGCTCCTCTGAGCCACTGCCCCACCCCCACCCCGCTCCCCCTCCCTTTGCCCCTCCCACCCCTCACTCCTGCTCCCATCTCCCAGTGCCTCCCCAGGTGGTGACCCCTCCCCAAGAGTCGGTCCAGGCTTCCCGGGGCCAGACGGTGACCTTCACCTGTGTGGCTATTGGCGTCCCCACCCCCATCATCAACTGGAGACTCAACTGGGGCCACATCCCCTCTCATCCCAGGTACAGCTCTGGGCCCCGGCAGGGGTTGGGGACGTGGCGGAGGTGCAGCCAGTGGTCCAGGCCTGACCCCCCGCCTCTGTCTCGGGGCCCACCAGGGTGACAATGACGAGTGAGGGAGGCCGTGGCACGCTGACCATTCGTGATGTGAAGGAGGCAGACCAGGGCGCCTACACCTGTGAGGCCATGAACGCCCGAGGCATGGTGTTCGGCATCCCCGACGGTGTCCTGGAGCTCATCCCGCAGCGAGGTACGGCCCCTGGGCAGGTGGGCACCGGGCGTGGGGCTGGAGCCGGGGCTGCCTGCCTGGGACCGGCAGTAGCCCGCTCCCTTGCCGCCCCGCAGGACCCTGCCCCGACGGGCACTTCTACGTGGAGCACAGCACCTCCTGCCTGCCCTGCTTCTGCTTTGGCATCACCACCGTGTGCCAGAGCAGCCGCCGCTTCCGAGACCAGATCCGGCTGCGCTTTGACCGGCCCAATGACTTCAAGGGTGCGTTGGTGGATGGGAGGCAAGCGGCAGGCTCCAGCGGGCTCAGAGGGCAGATATAGGAGAGCAGCATGCCCTGGACACATGGGGCCAGTTCAGGGAGGGACACGGCGTTGCTGAAGAAATGCTGAGCCCTGTAAGAAGAGCATTTCAGGGGAAAACAAACTTTTTTAGGAAAAGCCAAACACATGGTTGATATTTGCCTGCGTTAGGTGTCGAGGAGGATGGGCTCTGGAGCCGGAGTCTGGGTTCAAATCCTGACCCTGACCCTTACTGCCTGTGTGCCCTTAGCCAAGTTACTATCTTGTGTCCCAGTTTTCTCATCTACAAAATGGGGATAAAATATTAACTACCCAGGTTGTTATAAGGACTTAATGGATTAATATGCATAAGCCACTCAGAATAGTGCTTGGTCCCTGGTAGGTGCCCAGTAAGTATTCCGTAATGTCATCCTCACTGTCCTCATCATCCTCACCCTGCAGAATGCAGAGGCACCAGTGACCCCAGAGCATTAAGAGCCAAAGCTTTGGCATCTTCTTAGCCCAGGGCTGACCTCCAGTGCACTAGTTACTGCCTGTGTGACTTTGAGACTCTTGGCTTCTTTGGGCCTGTTTTCCCAAACATAAAGGCAGGCAGTTGGTCTCAGTTCTCTCTGGCTCTGAGAGGCAGAATGGCATGGGCCCAGGCATCAAACGGACCTGGGTTCAGGAACATTGCCATTATCACAGAAATGCCATCTCTTGGATGGTTGGTACTGCCCTCGAGATCTGGGAGGGTGCTGTAGAGAGAATTCGTGTGTGTGTGTGTGTGTGTGTGTGTGTTTGTGTGTGTGTGTGTGTCTGTGTCTGTGTCTGTGTCTGTGTGTGTAGGAGAGGGCTGGACTAGGTGACCCGTCATAATAACAGCAACAGTACCAGCTAACCGGTTTTTGAGCACCTCCTGTGTGCCACATTCTGTTTTAAGCATTTTATATCAGTTTGTTCATTTTAGCTTCCTAATAACCCTGTGAAGCAAGCCACTATTACCCCCATTTTACAGATAGAGAAACTGAGGCCTTTGCTCAGATCACACATCTGGAGGGTGGTGGAACCAGGACTTAGGCGCCCATTCTTCAGCCCTGTGTATGTCTCTACTGCCTCCTGAGGGCTGTTCCAACTCTGACAGTCCATGGATCTATTGGCAAGCAAAGGCTCTGAAAAGTCCTGCTGCAAAAAATCCCCTTGACCTTTCCTTGACCCTGGGGTTCCCAGATGGTTCCCAACCATCATTCTGAAGCATTGGCTTTGCCCAGAGCATGCTTTGGAAGATGCTCCAGAACTTCAGGAGGAAAAAAAAAACTTTGCTTTTATTTGACTTTGGGAGAGAGACCAACGTTCTCTCTAAATCACACTTCTCCCCAAACTTTCCCATCTCTCTGGGTTACAGCCCCTCAAGGGGGCTATCTGGGCCAGAACATGCATGGCCCTCACCCCTCGCCTTTGCCACCCAGGCGTGAATGTGACGACGCCCTCGCAGCCCGGGATGCCTCCCCTCTCCTCCACCCAGCTGCAGATTGACACCGCTCTGCAGGAGTTCCAGCTGGTCGACTTGTCCCGACGCTTCCTGGTCCATGACTCTTTCTGGGCTCTACCTGAGCAGTTCCTGGGCAACAAGGTGACAGGCCGGGCTGCTGCCCTGGATGGGGAGGTGGCCGAGCCCCGCTGCACATGCCCAGAACCTGCCTGGGCTCCGCTCCCTCTGAAGCTGGGGGCCAGCAGGGCAGTCTTTGCTCTGGGAGACGTTGTCTTGCCCCAGCGCAGCCCTCCGTGGGCAGCGGCTCATTCATTCAGTGCAGGGTCAGGCCTGCCATGGTCAGGTTGGGAGGAATTCTGACTCAGCTGTTGGAAAGCCCTCTCGGACCACTCGCCACGTCTGAGCTAGGCCCAGTGCCCTCCTCCGGCCTCCCTGGGCACCTTTTACACAGTGTTACCAGACTGCTCCCCCAAATTGGACTGAGCATCCCCAAGGCAGAGCCCAAGTCCCACCCACCTCTGCTTCCCTGTGCCCAGCTCCGTGCTGGACACGCAGTACCAGCTATGCAGAGTGAGGGAGGAGGGGAACGAGTGGACACACAGTGAGAATCAAGCATGCCCATGACTGGCCCAGCCCTGATCTGCCCTATCTCGGCCAGGTGGACTCCTACGGCGGCTCCCTGCGCTACAAGGTGCGCTATGAGCTGGCACGTGGCATGCTGGAGCCAGTGCAGCGGCCAGACGTGGTCCTGGTGGGCGCCGGACATCGCCTGCTCTCCCGAGGCCACACACCCACCCAGCCCGGTTCTGTGAACCTGCGCCAAGTCCACTTGTCTGAGGTGTGTGGCGCCTGATCCCTCAGGGCTGGCGGTGAAGGGGGTACAGGCTGGGCAGGTGCTGATGCATGACCCCGCCCGCCTTTGTCCACACCCAGGAGCATTGGGTCCATGAGTCTGGCCGGCCAGTGCAGCGAGCGGAGATGGTGCAGGTGCTGCAGAGCCTGGAAGCTGTGCTTATCCAGACAGTGTACAACGCCAAGATGGCTAGTGTGGGGCTGAGTGACCTCTCCATGGATACGACTGTCACCTACGCTACCAGCCATGGCCGCGCCCACAGCGTAGAGGAGTGCAGGTGCCTGACCCGGCAGGGCCGGGGGCCACAGGGACCCTGGCAAAGATAGGGGAGAAACAGCAAGGCCTCATGGTTCTTGCAGCCACTGTCTTGGTCCTGTCCCCACAGATGCCCCATTGGCTATTCCGGCTTGTCCTGTGAGAGCTGTGATGCCCACTTCACCCGGGTGCCTGGTGGGCCCTACCTGGGCACCTGCTCTGGCTGCAACTGCAATGGCCATGCCAGCTCTTGTGACCCTGTGTATGGCCACTGCCTGGTGAGTCATGCCAGCTGGCACTTGGATACTGGCTAGGGGCAAGGGCTCAGTGGGAGGTTCAGGCTGAGGCTTCCTTGTACCCAGCGCTTAGCACAAGCCTCCAGAGTGACTGCCATGGCTGCCACCCAAGCTATCATGACCTCTGGATGCATTAACAGAGATATTATGTCCAGATAGGAGAGGTGAAAGTGCTACTCTCTTCCACCTTGGTCAGACCAATCCTGGAGAGTACTGTGTATAAAGCATGGCCCTTAGCAGGGCATTCCTAAGAGGAAGGAACCTATAAATCATACATGATTTCTTAGGAATGGTGGAGGGAGCTGGGATTGTGGAGCTGACAGACGGAAGCCTCGAGCAGGGAAAACTTATCTCCAAATCCCCGAAGAGCTGTCAGGGGTAGAAGGAACGGCCTACAGAGGGCAAAACTAGCCAGCGGGTGCAGACTGGGAGAAGAATGTGGGTTTAGGTCAAAACAAAGCAGGCATTTGGAACCTTCTATGGGACAGGCTGCTACGTGAGGTGGTGAGCTCCCCGTCAGGATGGAGCCGGGTGCTCCCCTATCTGCCAAGCTGTGGGGTAGTTCCAGCATGATGGGAGAGGCTGATCCAGCCGGCCTCAAAGGCCCACCCTCACGGAGCCCATGTGGTCCAATGTGGCCTCACACTGGGGTCAGAGGGCTGCTCTGTAGAACCTGAACCACTCCCTCCGCTTCCTCCCAGAATTGCCAGCACAACACAGAGGGACCACAGTGCAACAAATGCAAGGCCGGCTTCTTTGGTGACGCCACCAAGGCCACGGCCACCGCCTGCCGGCCCTGCCCTTGTCCATACATCGATGCCTCCCGCAGGTCAGACCCAGCTCGAGATGGGGCACATAGGGCTGAGGGAGTGGGTAGTGCGGTAGGCTAGGGGCATCCTCTGGGCAGGGAGATGGGAGACCTGCCTGGGTTCAAATCTTCACCTGGTCACTAAATTATACTAGGCCCCTTGACCTCTCCAGGCCTGCTTCCTTTTCCATACAATGGGCCCATCTGTCCTCCTAGTGTTGCTATGAGGCTGCAGACCAAGAGCAGGTGGGCTTCATAGCCTGCTATGTCCCTGTGGACAGCAGTCATTCCCAGAGTGGGACCGTAAGCCCTCGCCTGGCCCATCATCGCAGCCCTGCCCCATGTCCTGTCCACTTGGTACCCACAGGTTCTCAGATACCTGCTTCCTGGACACGGATGGCCAAGCCACGTGTGATGCGTGTGCCCCAGGCTACACGGGCCGCCGCTGTGAGAGGTGAGGGAGAGCCGGTGGGGGCTGGGAGAAGCAGGCCATCGTGGGTGGGGGCATGGGAGTGCCGTTGACAACCCTCTCCCTCCCGCAGCTGTGCCCCCGGATATGAGGGCAACCCCATCCAGCCCGGCGGGAAGTGCAGGCCCACCAGTGAGTATCACAGCCACCATCCCCTGGCACCTCCCCAGGCTGCCCACCAGGCCCCAGTCCCCGAGACCAGCACAAACCCCGTGATCCTTGGGGAGCCGCCCCGCCTTGTCCAGGTTATGTCCATCCCACTCCCATCGTGCCTGCCCATACCTACTTTGTGTCTCCAGACCAGCAGATTGTGCGCTGTGATGAGCGAGGCAGCACGGGGACCTCTGGAGAGGCCTGCCTCTGCAAGGTACGCGTGACCTCCCCCCCCGACCCCGGGGGCCTTGGGTCCCAGCACACAGCGGGGAGAGGGAGGAAGGAGGCTCCATCCTCTCCATGGCTCCTTGGCCAGTGGGCGGTGACCTAGCTGCAGGCAGATGGGCCTGGTGGGCTCGTCTTCCCCTTCACGAGAGGTGGCCTGGCATCAGGAAGGAGCACTGGTTTGGGGTGGCAGGTGACCTGGGTTCAAGTCTCAGGTCCTTTGCTAGTCACTCTTTGTGTGACCGTTATATCTGTACTGTACCTTTGCTTTAACCGTGCTTTCATTCCACACTGACACAATGGTGTAGCTAGTAGCAACACCAAGTCACAGATGAGGAGATGGGGGCTCAGAGGAGGGAAATGGTTTGCACTGAGGGTGGGAGCATCAGGTGTCTGCAGAAAAAAGAACTGGGCAGATTTTGAAATCAGGCATTCCTGATGTTACATCCCAGAGTGGATTAGCAAGCTGAGGAACCCTGTGTAGATCATTTCCCATTCCTGAGCCTCGGTTTCCTCGTGTGCAGCATGGAGATGTCACATCCCTCTCAAGGGACTTAGAGGAGTTAAAGGAGGTGCTGGTTGGATAGAAACTAGCACAGTTCATGAAACACTCCACTCATAGTAGCAGTAATTATTCTGACCACTTTGCTATATTTCAAGTCTAAAATTTATTTGTGAGCCCCCTAGCAACCAAAGAGAAAAGAGAAAAACGATTGGTTGTATAAGCTCCCGTTAATGGGGAATTATTGTTCACATGGTGGCCGCCCTCATACGTGTGCTCTTTTCACGGCTCCCTCTGGCCTTGGGTTCCCATCTAGAATATGGGTGGGTTGGACCGGAAGCTCCAGGCAGCCCCTCCTGTGGGCCACCCTGCAGCTCCCAGCTCTGTGCCTGCAGAGCAACGTGGTGGGGCGCCTGTGCAATGAGTGTGTCGCTGGCTCTTTCCACCTGAGCACCCACAACCCTGACGGCTGCCTCAAGTGCTTCTGCATGGGCGTCAGTCGCCAGTGCACCAGCTCCTCCTGGAGCCGCGCACAGGTACCTACACGAGGCGGGTGGCTGGGCAGACTGGCGGGACAGCCAAGCCCAGGGCTGGGTGGACCAAGGGCCAGTCACAGGCCACGGCCCCCATCCCGGCCTCTTCTCCCCCCCCCCCCAGGTGCTGGGGGCCTCTGAGGAGCCCACTCCGTTCAGCCTGACCAACGCCGCGGGCACCCACAACACCAGCGAGGGCATCTCGTCACCCATGCCCGGGGAACTGGTCTTCTCCTCCTTCCACAGCCTCCCATCTGGGCCCTACTTCTGGAGCCTCCCTTCACGCTTCCTGGGGGACAAGGTGGGCGGGGGGTGGGAAGAGAAAGGGAATTCCAGGCAGCTTGGTACCTTTGGAGAAGAGGCGGAGGAGGTGGCCGGAGCAGTGGCAGGGCCCGACGGTGGGGGCCCCAGCTGAGCACCTGTCTGCCTTGTGTCCCAGGTGACCTCCTACGGCGGAGAGCTGCGCTTTACAGTGACCCAGCGGCCCCAGCCTGGCTCCGCGACCCTGCACAGGCAGCCGCTGGTGGTACTGCAGGGCAATAACATTATCTTGGAGCATCACACTTCCCAGGAGCCTAGCCCCGGGCAGCCCAGCACCTTCACCGTGCCCTTCCGAGAAGTGAGCAACACCATCCCAGGAGACCCCCTGGGGGAGGCGGGCAGGCCCCCTGCCCCTCTCACTCAGGTGTCAGGCTGTCAGGGGTTGCAGCCGATAAGCTCTTTCCTCGGCAGCAAGCATGGCAGCGGCCTGACGGACAGCCGGCCACGCGGGAGCACCTGCTGATGGCGCTGGCGGGCATCGACACCCTCCTGATCCAGGCATCCTACACCCAGCGGCCAGCGGAGAGCAGGTGTCTGGGGCCCGGGGCGGGAGGACCGGAGGGGACTTGGGGGTGGCTCCAGGCTAAGCGGTGCGACGTGGTGCAGCCAGACTGCCAGCTCTGCTGCTTTCTGGCTCTGCGGCCTTCTTGTGCCTCATTTTCCCCATCTGTAAAATGGAGATTATAACAGTACCTCCCTCAGAAGGCTTGTCTTAGGTCGGGTCCCCAAGAAGCAAAGCCTGAGATGGGGATTTGGGTGCCCGTGATTGACAAGGAGAACCTGGGAGGGAGGGACACAGGAGGGAGAAGCGGCCAGGCAAGGAAGCGGTGTCAGGTGAAGACCAGCCTCGGTCTCATCCCCATGGAGCCCTGCAGAGTCATCCTGCCTTGAGGCAGAGGGACCTTTGTACCCTGGGTCAGTCTGTCATTGGTCACCCCAAGGGAGTGGGACAGTGTGACCTCTCCTGGCAAGGAACGTTCATTCCCTGGAGGAAGTTACAGGTATAAGCCTTTCACCACAGCCCTTGCAGCTGCTGGGGCATGGACGCCCAGTCAGGGAGCTGGACGGGGCCCCAGTAGCATCAACGCAGGGCTGCTGAGAGGATTAACGAGGTGATAGCATGTAGGGCTCCAGGGGTGCCAGGCCAGCGCGAGTGCTCGTTCATAATGGGTCTTGCCACACCCAGGATCTCTGGCATCAGCATGGACGTGGCTGTGCCTGAGGACACTGGCCAGGACCCTGCACTGGAAGTGGAGCAGTGTACCTGCCCACCTGGGTACCGTGGCCCATCCTGCCAGGTGAGCCCTGGGCCCCACCCACCTGTCCAGCCAGCTCCCTCCACGGTGCTTGCTGGCTCCTCCTCCTTTAGCTCTCCCACCTCCCCAAGCCCGCCCCAGCCATCCAGTGGTCCCTTCCCAGAACGGCCCCTACTGAGGAAGTCCCTCCACCGTCATCTTCCTGCCCCCAGGACTGTGACACAGGCTATACACGCATGCCCAGCGGCCTCTACCTGGGCACCTGCGAACGTTGCAGCTGCCATGGCCACACAGAGGTCTGTGAGCCCGAAACAGGTGCCTGCCAGGTGAGTCCTACCCTCCTTCTTTCCTACCCCAGGGATCTGTGGCCTCCAGGGGCTCAGCCTCAACCCACGTTCTACCCCCCCCCCCACAGGGCTGCCAGCACCACACAGAGGGCCCCCGATGTGAGCAGTGCCAGCCCGGATATTACGGGGATGCCCAGCGTGGGACACCACAAGACTGCCAGCCGTGCCCCTGTCACGGAGCCCCCGCTGCTGGCCAGTGCGTCCAGTCCCTGCCTGTACCTGCCCTTTCCTGAAACGTCCATTGCCCTGCCCCAGTTTCCCTTCTTCCCAGACCCTTCTGAGAGGCAGTGGTTAAATTGTGGCCTTACCACTCCCTCAAGGTGTCACTTTGTATAAGATACACTTCTCTCTCTGGACCTCAATTTCTTCATCTGTGAAATGGGGATAATGACGTACCTCCACCTTGGCCCCTGGTGTGAGCATGAGATGATGCCATGGAACTCTTAGCACAGAGCCTGGCATGTAGCTGGCACTCAGGACACCTTAACTCACATGCCCGCTCCTCCTCTCCCTCCTGCCCTGGTCCTAAAAGAAGAGCTGCTGACCTTCTAACTGGAAATTTGCCCCCCACACCCACAGAGCCACCCACACTTGCTTTCTGGACACAGATGGCCACCCCACCTGTGATGCGTGTTCCCCAGGCCACAGCGGGCGTCATTGTGAGAGGTGAGGCAGGTGCGGGCAGGGTGGGGAGCGTGCAGGAGGGGCTGCCCCTGGAGTCAGACTAGGCCCAGCCCTCCTGACCAGAAGGAACCAGAATCCGCCCACTCTGCCTCACAAAGGCCCCCAGAAGACAATCAGCTCCTTTACCCGAGAGCCTAAACCTTTAGCCTGGCATTCGAGGCCCTCAGAGATCTAGGCCTGCAGTTTGCCCCCAACTCCCAACACCCCCTGCCCCCCTGCCCCAACCAGGCCAGAATCTTCCCAGAAAACCCCTCATTCTTGCTGAAAGTCCTGGGTTTGAGGCCTGACCATGCTGGGCATGTCCCTGCCCTTCTTCTCCCACCTATTTCCCCATCTGTGAAATGGGTGAGTTAGGCTAATAGTTTCCTTCCAGCACTCTGAGGTCATTGAGTCCAATTCGGGGCCCCCAGCACAGTCCAGGATTCTGTGGTTCTTCCCTCCATTCACCCAGTGCTTTCTCTCACCACAGGTGTGCCCCAGGTTACTATGGCAACCCCGGCCAGGGCCAGCCTTGTCGAAGTGAGTCCGGTTGGGGAGGCTTTTGGGATCTGGCTATCCTAGGGGTGGAGCTAGGACAGAGCCTTTGTTCTCCTTCAACCTGTGGCAAGTGACTTTTACCTTTCTGAGCCTCGGCTTCTTTATCTGTAAAACGGGGGCAGTAAAAGGCCCACGTACCCCAGAGGGCTGCTGTGAATGTGTATAATGCCTGTGCGTGGTAGGTGTTCAGAAACAAACACTTCCTCTCTCAGGTGGCAAGTTAGATGCCCAGAGGGTGGTGAAATGGGGATGCTCGGTGGCAGGTTTGGGGTTCCAGCTGTGGCTTCCCTCCACCTCAGGAGACGGCCAATTGCCAGAGCCGATCGGCTGTGGCTGTGACCCCCAGGGCAGCATCAGCGACCAGTGTGACTCTGCTGGACAATGCCAGTGCAAGGTTAGTACAAACCCCTGCCCTCCACGAGGCCCTGAACCGCAGCCACAGTGGTTGCCAGGCCTTCCCTGTCACCATACCCTCAGGGCTGTCCCTGCGCCCCCGCCACCCTTCCTCGCAGGACCCATCTCTGCCCTACTGCTCGGGGCCTCGTGGAAAGTCAGGCAGCATCTGATGGGAGCTGGGGCCTAGGCATGGGGGCAGCAGGGGCTCCCCAGAACTGCTGGAAGTGGCTGGGAAGCCTGGCCTCAAAGGCTGCTGAAGGTGCAAGAGAGCCATCCGAGCTCCCCGCACCCACCTTTCTACCCATCCTCCAGGCCCAGGTGGAAGGCCTCACCTGCAGCTATTGCCGGCCCCACCACTTTCACCTGAGCGCCAGCAACCCGGTTGGCTGCCTGCCCTGCTTCTGCATGGGCATCACCCAGCAGTGCACCAGCTCTTCCTACACGCGCCACCTGGTAAGAGCCCCTCCACTGCCCCAGCACCGGGGCCTGCCGCCGGCCTCTCCTGGCTCATCACTAGGGCGGGGCAGGTGAGAAGCCTAGCCCAGTGGCATCCCCATGCCTCCATCACTGCCCATGTAAGCACAGATCCCAGCAACCCTCGCCCCCGCCCCTAATGCCCTCCCCATGACCCCATTATTGTTTATGTCATCACTGACCCCAACCCCCTCCTTCCCCCAAATGTCCTCTCCATTTCCCCATCATTTCTGTCCTAGCCCTGGTCTCACCATCCCCCCATTCCCCATTCTAATGCCCACCCCCGCCCCTCCCCCACCAAGGTGCCTGCCCCAGCGCCCAGGCTGACCCCCATCCTCCTTCTGCTGCCAGATCTCCACCCACTTTGCCCCTGGGGACTTCCAAGGCTTCACCCTGGTGAACCCACAGCGGAACAGCCACCTGACAGGAGGCTTCACCGTGGAACCAGTGCCCGAGGGTGCCCAGCTTACTTTTGGCAACTTCGCCAACCTTGGCCACGAGTCCTTCTACTGGCAGCTGCCGGAGACATACCAGGGAGACAAGGTGTGACATGCAGCAGGGCCTGGCAGACCCTGCCTGATCGCCAGCTCTGAGCCAGGCCCCTGCCAAGCCCTGGGGCCAGCAGGGACTCAGACACGAGTTGACCTCAGAGCAGTCTGGGCTGGCAGAGAAGCATGCCATGTCATGGTTAAGCGTGCAGCCTTTGGGGTCATATAGGCCTCGGTCTAAACCCAGCCCTGCCGCTTCCCAGCTGGCTGCCTTTTGATAAACCTCAGCTCCAAAGCAGTTCGGAGGATTAGAGCTCATGCCTGGTGCATAATAAGTGCTCGCCTGTTAATGATTATTAGCTTTCGCGCAGTTAGTCAACAAACAGGTCCTGAGCGAGGCCCTGGAAACACAAGGACAAATGAGACACAGTTTCAGTTTCATTCATTTGCTCACACATGGAATTCCCTCTGTGCTGTCAGCCCTGTGCTTGGTGTTGGGTATTCTTATTAGAGGTCATATTTACTGATCTCTTACTCTGTGCTGGGCACTGTTGCAAGCACTTTTACATGTCATAAATCACAACTGCATGAGCTAAGTACAACTACTGCCCTATTGCATAAGTGAGAAGACTGAGGTGAGAGAGGTTAGGGGACTTGCCTGGGCTCCCACAGCCTGAAGGTGGCAATGCTGGGATTCCAACCAGGTCAGAGGCCGCCCTTAAATACTACACTAGTCGGAGTCTTTGCTCCGCCAGTGTCACGGTCTAGCGCGGAGGTGATGGGGCGATGGTGTTAGTGGCACGGTGGGGTGCAGGGTCTTTGGCTGGACTCCAGGACGGCTGCCCAAATGGGTTCTGTGAGTGGTCAGAGCCACCTGGGGGCACCCAGGGAAAGTGGGTCTTGGTACAAGCATCCCCTGCTGGCTGAGGCCGGTGTTCAAGCAGATGTGTCCCCACGCCCAGGGCCCCAGGAAGGTCAGGGACACTTAGGAGGGGGTGTTCAAGGCTGCCCTGTCCCTGTTCCTTGGACAGACCCACGTATCCCAGCCTCCTCCCAGGGCTGGCTGCCTTCTGGTCCCTTCTCCCTTCTCCTCCTTTCCTGGCCTCCGCGTCTTCCTCCCTACTGCCCTGCAGCTTCAGACCTTTCTTTCTCTCTGACTCCCTCTCCTGGCATTTCCCTGTGCCCCACAGAGGGAGGCATATTTTGCGCGGATGCAACAGGCTCACCAGGTAGGCCCACAATCTGAGTGGTGTGAAACTGATGTGACGTGGGCATGGTGTGTTCTTGGATGCCCTCAGCCCCGCATGGGGAGATGCCCAGTGCCCCGGGCAATATGGGTCCACGTGGACCCAGGTCGTGCCCGATGGCGCACGGTCAGGGCACTGCTGTGCCCAAGCCCTGTGATAGCAGGAGTTAGAGCCAGGAGGGGTGTGTGCCTCGTCTACTGTGTGGTCTGGTTCTGGTGCCAACCGTCTGTGGCCAGAGTGGTGGCTGAGTTAGCCAGGAAACTAACTTGATGCTAAACCATGTGACTATACCTGGCCCACCAGGTTACCCCAGCGCTGTCTCCCAAGCAGCCTCCATTAACCATCTGTGTGTGTACGGCCCTCCACGGCCTGGAGTTAACCCTGTGTGCCAGCCTGGAGAAGGGAGCATGCGTCTTTCTCCCCAGTCCGCGTGGGCCTTTCTGGCCGCCATATCCACGGGGAGAGGACACCCCCCAGGGCTCCAGCTCTAGGGCTCTGGGAGGGTCTGAGCTGGCCTGTGCCCTCTACCTGTCAGAACCGCACGTCCCTCTCAGAGGAGCAGTTGAGGGCAGCTGTGGCTGCTGGGAGGATCCTGGGGCCCCCACAGGGCAAGGGCCGGACACAGCAGCTGTCACAGAGGACAGCCAAGGCCTGGCTGGGGACAGCCTGTGTCTAGGGCCCCAGGGAAGAAATCAGCACAGTCCAAGTAGGAGCTTGGGGCTGAGGCCCTGGCCTTCCTGGGCCCTTACTTTCCCCCAGGCCAGGCCAGGCCCCAACCTGATGCCCAGACCACTCCGGTGTTGCCCTTGGGAAGCATTACAGAACTGTGAGTGGCTTGGGCTGGTACCATGGGCATGCACGGAACGTGAGGCCCAATGAGCCGTCTCGGCACCACATATGCCCCTGGGGCTGCCTCTAGCCCCTCTAGCCTGAGCTTGGGCAGAACTGTCTGCCCCTCTCTTACCAGGGGTACCCACTCTATGAGCTTCTCCCCGTAGTCCGGGCCCATTCCAGGGAGCTCCACCAGTCTCACGGGGAGCAAAAGGGCAGCAGGTACAAAGGCCGGAGCGTCAGGCATCGGCACTTGTGAACAGATAGCACAGGCGTGGGCGGCTGGTTGGACCTGGCCCGACCTGGGGGCAGGCAGAGCCTCACGGTGTCCTTTCTGTCCTTCTGCTCCTTTCCTCTGTCCTACCCTCTCTCGGTCCCCCAGGTGGATGAGGCCCAGAGGCGGATGGATGCCGAGATCTGGCGGCTCCTTTCCAGCTTTGCTGCCCACCCCCGGCCCCCTCCCCAGGGGCTCTCGCCCCGTCCCCAGCCGGCAGCTGCTCTGCAAGCAGCTCTGCTCTCTCCCTCCCCCTCCTCCCCCTCCTCCTCTGCTTCTCTGTCTTCCTCAGCAGGCTCTCAGGTATGTGCCAAAGCACCCACCAAGGGACACGCCCCCCACACCCATCGTGTTTTCTAGACTTCAGTTTTCTCTGAACCAATTTCACAAATTCTGCCATTTCTGCACACCACTTGGACAGTTATTTACTCCAGTTTTTTCTTTCAACCAATCATATACCAACTCAGTTATGCTAGTTTTACATTTTTAAATACACATTAAAATAGCCACTAAATTTTATTTATTTATTTATTTATTTATTTATTTATTTATTTATTTTTGGCTGCTTTGGGTCTTTGTTGCTGCGCACGGGCTTTCTCTAGTTGCGGTGAGTGGGGGCTACTCTTCATTGCGGTGCGCAGGCTTCTCATGGCAGTGGCTTCTCTTGCGGAGCACGGGCTCAGGAGTTGTGGCTCTTGGACCCTAGAGCACAGGCTCAGGGGTTGTGGCGCACGGGCTTAGTTGCTCCGCGGCATGTGAGATCTTCCCCGACCAGGGACTGGACCCGTGTCCCCTGCATTGACAGGTGGATTCTTAACCACTGCGCCACCAGGGTAGTCCCAAAATAGCCACTAAATTTTAAAATGTTCTCTGGTGTGCCCCGTAAATCATCTTGGGATCCACAAGGGGCGTAGCACCAGATGTGAGGAGACACCGACCCAAACCACAGCCAGTGAGAACAGTTGGGGTGTCCGGGTCCAGACAGGGGAGCAAGTTGTCCAAAGAGCTGGGCCAGGACCTGAGCTGTGGGGCTGGGGGTGGGGTTTCTATCCCTCTGCCCTCCTGGACCTCCCTCTGGGGTCTGTTCTCACCCCCGTTGGGACCATCTCTGCCCTTTTGGCCCCCGACCTGTTCGATCCACTCTCACCACCTGTCCTTCTGTCCTAGTTCTCTCTCTCCTACAAAGGCTTCTCTCTGCTTCCTGAAAGCCTCTATTATTGGCAGCTGCCCAAAGCCTTCCTGGGGAACAAGGTAACAAGGATTTGGGGGGGGTGGGGGAATAGGGGTGTCATCAAATCCTAAAATATCAGAGGGCCCTTTGTCAAAACCTTTTATGACACAAATGGGTAGGCCAAGGCCCAGAGAGGGGTCCCACATCCAGGTCAAAGTAGGGCTGAGATCGAACCCAGCTCAGCTCTTACCCTTCAGCGAGCCACAGTCCCCTGACAGAAAGGCTATCTTAACTGGGAGGTAAGGCACCTCTTCTTTGGTCTCCCTTTACCCTGTATCCAGGTCACTGACCTAGCTCTTGGGACTGCATTCATTCATTCAAGAAGCATTAAGTACTTACTGTGTGCTGTACTGTATATGCGTAGAATAAGACCCTGGCCTCCCAGAGTTCAATGTTAATCTGATTATCATTCCTGTCATGTCGGAATCACCGTCATCGTCATCATCGTCATTATTAGTAGTATCGCATTTGTACTAGTATTGTTCCAGAAATGATTTAGAGTTCCTCTTAAGAACACACACAATATGCAATAAAATAACATTCAGAGAAGCAGACAAGACAGTCTGGTTCAGGGGGAAATGAAGGTAGGAAGCTTGCTGGAGCCAGGGGTGGAGCTGGGTGCAATGAGGGGAGTTAGCAAGCATTGAGGCCGTGTGCTCAGCAGGCCCTATGCTGAGTGCAGGGTTTTACGTGGCCTGCATTACTTAATCCTCATACTACCTTTCAAGGTAGGTATTATTTTTATTCCCATTTCCATAGGAGGAAAGTTGGGCTCAGAGAAGTTAAGTGACTTGCCCAAGGCTGTCCAGCCAATAGAGCTGGACTTGAACCCCAGTCTTAGACTGCAGGGTCTGCTCCCTTAGCCACCCTGCGGTACACACCTGCAGCTTGGTCCTAGACATGGCGATGAGCTTGCTGACATCCAAAGAAAACGGGAAACCAGCTGTTTCATGGTTATCTGGTTATGCCCCTAAATTCCTTACCTCACCCTGAGCTTGTGGAGAACATCCTCAGGGCCTGTGTAGCCCAGGGCCTGGCATGTCATCAGTAGGTATTTAATAAATGCTCACCAACTGAATGAACACAAATGAGCAAATGGGCCAGGCCTGACACAGTGTGGTATTGACCTGAACAACTGCCCTAGTGGCAGAGGAGAGAAAGGAAAGTCCTGTGGGGCAGAGCTGGGGCCTTGGCTGCCCAAGTGGAAGCCCCCAGCAGCAAACAATAACGCTCTTCCAGTTGTGAGCAATAGGAAACCCGAGTCCAGCTGGCTTGCCCGCAATGAAGAATCTATTGGCTCATGAAAGTACAAAGTACAAAGCCCAAAGATAGCTGGTATCAGGCATGGCTCGACCCAGGAGCTCATTAGGACTTTATCTCAGCTGGCATCATTCTCCAGCTTCCAATCTGACTAGTAAAGGGGGTTTTTCTGTTCCAGTAGAAAGGGCAGAAGTACCAGGTTCACATGTTCATCCCTGCTGGAGCAGAGAGGAGGAGTGGTGGAATGTGCAGATTGGCCAGACCTGGCTCACGTCTCCACTTTAGAGGAGGAGGGGCCGGGCCCCACAAACCACACAGGCTGCCTGTAGAACATAGTTTCCTTTCAAGGAAACCAGGACTACAGTTTGCAAAACAACAGGGGAAATGGACTCTGAGCAAACAAACAAAAACCACCTACCCAGGAGGCAAGAGTTCTGAGGGGCAACTTGCCGCATCCCCTTGCCCCCGCCATGGCTGAGAACTTCTGAACCTTCTACAACCTCCCTGTGGTGGTCACAGTCATTACCCCTGTCTGCTTTATGGGAAATTCCTTTAATGGAAGGGACTTGGAGCTTGTTTGCTGGGATCGTGAGACAGTGGGAAATGGGAAACCCCATAAAACAGAATAGAGGCTTCTCAGGGACACTGCCACCAGGTCTGAGACTGTGAAGGAACTGATAGATGTCCTGTCACTTAGGCAACCACCAGCCTCCGGTTGGGTGGGGAGGACAGCACGGGTGCAGAAAGGCCTCCAGAGGCTCCGCCCCCTCACCTGTCTGGTCGCACACACCCCAGAGGAGGGCAGAGTCAGGTTGTGACTGCAGGGCTTGCCTCTTGCAGGTGGCAGCCTATGGCGGAAAGCTGCGGTACACCCTCTCCTACACAGCGGGGTCCCAGGGCAGCCCGCTGTCTGACCCTGATGTCCAGATCACGGTGAGCACATGGATTCCACACCGAGTGGGCAAAAGGGGAAGGTGGAGGCTGGGGGTACCCTCAGTGTTTCTTTCCTTTCAGTCCAGCACTCAGCTGGCCTGGCACCCACCCACTAGTTAGGCCCATGCCCCTGCCCCACCATCTGTTTGGACACTATGTAGGCAGAGGCCCAGCTGCTGGAAGATGGGGTAGTGGGCATGTACCTGACTCCTTTGGGTACATGAGCTTGGGAGATTGGAGAGGTAGGAGACTGGGATTGGGAGAGGAGCCCACTGTCCCCGAGAGCCCCTCAATTCCCCTCCCAAGCCCACTCGTGTCTCCCCAGGGCAACAACATCATGCTGGTGGCCTCCCAGCCAGCGCTGCAGGGCCCGGAGAGGAAGAGCTACGAGATCATCTTCCGAGAGGTGAGAGGCACTCGGCCACACCATGTCTGACCGTCTGCACCCTCCACCCTGCTTCGGAGCCTGGCTTTGACGCCAGCTACACTGCCTCTCACTCCCCCCATCCTCAGCTAACGGTCCTTGGCCAGTGCCTGGAAGGCAGGTGTTGGGGCTGGGGGCACTGCAGAAACAGCACACAAAGCCCAACGCCCCTCACCCTCATTTGCTGTCTTCCCCCACCAACCCAGGAATTCTGGCGCCGGCCTGATGGGCAGCCAGCCACCCGTGAGCACCTCCTGATGGCACTGGCTGACCTGGACGAGCTCCTGGTCCGGGCCACGTTCTCCTCGATGCCAGCAGCAGCCAGCATCAGCGCGGTCAGCCTGGAGGTCGCCCAGCCTGGGCCCTCAGAGGGACCCCGGGCCCTTGAGGTGGAGGAATGCCGCTGCCCCCCGGGCTATGTCGGCTTATCCTGCCAGGTGAGTGTGACCGGCCCAGATGCCTCTGCGCTAACCGGATCAGCAAGAGGTCAACTGGGCCACCTGTGATTACTGTCATAACTTTAATATACTCAGCAACACCTCATTTATTCTTCCCAACAGCACTGAGAGATGCGTAATTGTCCCCTCTTAACAGGTTTTTTTAAAAATGAGGCTCTGAAGGGTGCACAACTTACCCAAGGGCACATAGCTATACTCTGCAGACGTTAAGACCCAGCTCATGTTCCCAGGATGCCCGCCAGAGACAGAGAGACAGAGACACAAATTAGCCCAAAGCAGAGCATGGAAATGCCTCAGAGTGGTGAACAGCGTGGATTAGAGTAGCATTCTAGGCAGGGGGTGCAGAATAAGCAGAAGCTCAGAAGGAGGAATGTGTGGGGACATAGCCTGCGATGCAGAAGGGTCACCCCTGGAAAGCTGAGTGGGGGGTGCTTCCTCAGGCCTGGAGCAAGGCTCCCTCCAGCAGGGACTGCCAAGCTGCTGAGGGAGTGCTGGGGTCAGAACTGAACCCCAGGAAAATTCCTCTGCCCCCAGTGAATGAGATGGATGGGGCGGGGGAGAGACAGTGAGTCCTATCGGGAGGGAAGAGCGGTAGGGGGTGGAAGAGAGGGCCGGCAGATGGAGGGACTCCAAGGACATTTGCAGGGTCCAGCTGGAGACTGAACACGAGGGCAGGGCCTGAGCTGACTGTTCACCACTGAATCCCTAGGCACGAAGCAGGCAACCAGTTAACATTTGATGAATGAATGTGGAACTGGGGAAGGGGGATCGCAGGAGGGAAGAGGGCAGGGCTGCAATGCCAAGTGGGTGGCAGGGAGGTCAAGCGTGGAAACAGCTAGCCCCCCACCCAACTGAGGGAGTCCCAGTGGGAAGTCCACATCTCTGCAGCTTTACATCTGTGCACCTTTGCCGTGTCCACAAGAACTTTCAAATCCAAATAGATGAATTCACGTCCCTTGAAGTTATAAAATTTAACACATTTTGAAGGAGAACCCCTGGGGAAAGCAGAATCCTTGGTGCACGTTTTCCACAGTGAAGCAAAACAGATTTATAAACATCCCTTTGAAATGGTTGGGGAGTGAGGGCCTGGAGAGATTTCAAAGAAGGGGCAACGAACAGAAATTCATTATTGTCAGAACCCATGATTACCCACTTAGGATGTGGAAAACATCCTTGGTTATATGGGTGCTGCGTCTTTCACTTTACTGAGCAAATGTAAACATAGTCATAAAGGTCTTCGAGGACTCATCCCAAATCCAGATCTCCTGAACTCCCTTTTTCCATCTCAGGGTTACACTTTTCAATAAAGACCCTGCCAGAAGACTTTTCAGGGATAAAGTCCTGGGGCTGGAGAAGGGTTCTCCGTTAAGAATGAACTGTTATTTCAGTATATCCAGAGTGACTGGAGATGCCAGGCAGGATGGGGGCGACACTGTCCCAGCTCTGGAGTGTTGGGAAAGTGAAGATGGGGGAGGAGAGCTACCAAGAGGGGGTGCTGGGGTGGAGAGCTGGGCCTGGAATTTCCCTGCCAAGAGCCAATGGGAGTCTAGATGGTGGAGGGGGGATGGAGGAGACGGGTTCTAGGTCTGCTGTCTCTGAGTGGGACCACAATGGAGACAGAGACCAACTCTCCCCTCTACCCCCAGGACTGTGCCCCGGGCTACACGCGCACTGGGAGTGGACTCTACCTTGGCCACTGTGAGCTGTGCGAATGCAATGGCCACTCAGACCTGTGCCACCCAGAGACCGGGGCCTGCTCGGTAAGATGCAAGCAGGGCCAGGGCAGGGGTCAGCTTGGCTGGGCCTGGGTGGGGTGTCAGGGCTGGCTGTGGGATAGGGAGGGGTTTGGTTTGGATAGACCCGGATCCAGGGGCAAGGTCGTGGGACACATCCTATGGGGAAGAGCTCCTGGCCCAGCAGGTCTGGGCATCGAGGGGTTGCAGGCATGGTGGGGTGGCCAGAACTATGGAGTAACATCCTTCCTTATAAAGAAAACTTTGGGGGAATTCCCTGGCGGTCCAGTGGTTAGGACTCCACGCTTCCACTGCAGCGGGCACGGGTTCAGTCCCTGGTCGGGGAACTAAGATCCCTCAAGCCGCATGGCATGGCCAAAAAAAAAAAAGAAAAGAAAACTTTGGTTCCTGCTATTTCTTTTTTTTTTATGTTTATTTTTTTATTTTTTTGCGGTACACGGGCCGCTCACTGCTGTGGCCTCTCCCCGTTGTGGCCTCTCCCGCTGCGGAGCACAGGCTCCGGACGCGCAGGCTCCGGACGCGCAGGCCCAGCGGCCATGGCCCACGGGCCCAGCCGCCGCGCGGCATGTGGGATCTTCCCGAACCGGGGCACGAACCCGCGTCCCCTGCATCGGCAGATGGACTCGCAACCACTGCGCCACCAGGGAAGCCCCCTGCTATTTCTTATCACCAAAGTGACACATGTTTTCTGTAGAAGAATCAGACTATAGAGATAACTTAAAAAGAAAGTAAAAATTCCCTGAAATCCTACCATCTGGAGGTAATTACTGTCAATGTTAGACTGTGGAGCTCTTTTGCTCTTTTTCTAGGCAAATATTTATGCAGATTAATATACCTTTCGTTTTACAAATAACCATAGGATCACTGTGTTTTATGATCAACTTTTTTCACTTACAAGTTCATGACGTCTTTGAATATTTCAGTAGTTTTTTGGTTTGTTTGTTTGTTTGTTTGTTTGCGGTATGCAGGCCTCTCACTGTTGTGGCCTCTCCCGTTGCGGAGCACAGGCTCCGGACGCGCAGGCTCAGTGACCATGGCTCACGGGCCCAGCCGCTCCGCGGCATGTGGGATGCTCCCGGACTGGGGCACGAACCCGTGTCCCCTGCATCGGCAGGCGGACTCTCAACCAGTGCGCCACCAGGGAAGCCCTTTCAGTAGTTTTTTATACCTGAACTTTTCGGAGTGATGTATGTATAGCTGTCCAGGGTATGTGGTCAAGGACCAGGGGTTGACAGAGCCACAAGCTAAATATGGAATGAGGAATATGCTACGTTAATAAAAGAAACATGGATCTCTTTGGAGGAAAACATAAAACCCACACACATTTTTACGATGAAGCACTTATTCCTAAAACTCCGCCCCCACATACTCATGTGGGGACTTTCCTCTGATATTACAGGTATTTAGGTAGAAAAATGGAAGAAATGGAATCAGTATCATCCTTTTTGATAGCTATTTGGATGGGTGCTCTTTTTAACTTTCTCAGTTCTTCTTTCATGGTTTGTTTCCAGCATTTTGCTTTTATAAACACCACTGAGATGAACATCCTGTAGCGAAGTCATTGTGCCCCTCTATGACTATCTCTTTAAGATAAGCTCACAAACATGGAATTTCGAGGTCAAGAGATTACAGAATTGTACAGGTTTTGGTAAATTTTGCCAAATAGCAAGTAGCTGACATCCTTGTGCCTCGCAGCAATGCCAGCACAATGCCGCCGGGGAGTTCTGCGAGCTGTGTGCACCTGGCTACTATGGAGACGCCACGGCTGGAACACCTGAGGACTGCCAGCCCTGTGCCTGCCCACTGACCAACCCAGAGAACATGTGGGTGCCCTTGCTCAAGGCTCAAGGAAGAACTCCCACTGGGGAGTGGAGGGCATTGAACTGACTTTTGGGGGAGAAGTGGAGGGAACAGGGTGGGGAGTGGGCGTCCCATGGCCTGACCTTTGCCTCTTATCCCAGGTTCTCCCGCACCTGTGAAAGCCTGGGAGCTGGTGGATACCGCTGCACAGCCTGCGAACCTGGCTACACTGGCCAGTACTGTGAGCAGTAAGTTTGCAAATAGGAGGGATGAAGGGAGGGGGCATATGGTAGACTCCTAGGTGAGAGTCCTGGATGATGTTGCTCAGAAAGGTCCCTACCAGGATCATGGCCCTCCCCTGCTCAAAACCCTTCCAAGATTCCCCATTGCCCTTGGGACCAGCCCAAGCTCCTCAGGTAGCTTTATCACTCTTCAGTCACATCCCATTTCTGACACCCAACTCTGTACTCTAGCTGGGCTTCATTTCTTGACTTCTTCATGTTCATTTCTTTGCATGTGCTATTTCCTCTTCATGGAACATTCTTCACCCTCAAACCGCCTGTTCCTGGCTAACTCCTGTTTAGCCTTCAAGGCTCAGCTTTATTCCCTCATTCAGCACATTTTTATTGAGCATCTACTGTGTGCCATGCAGTGTGCCAAGGTGTTGGAAATAAAGTAATGAGCAAAACAGATTCAGTCCCAGCCCTTATAGCTTCGCAACTATAATGGGAGACAAGATAGTGAGTAATCATACAAATACATAGTTAAAACAGTGATAAGTTCGCTACAGAGTACAGTCCACTCCGAGGGAATATAGCAGCTCAGCAGTCCCATCCTCTGGGAAGCCTCCTGATTTTTAGGGCTAGATTAGTGCCCCCCCACCATGCCCTCACAACCCCCATAGATGTCCATCACTCTCATTTACATAGTTTCCATGTTAGTTTCCCAACAAGTCAGTTTCATAAGAGCAAGGACTTTATCATGTTTACTGTTATGTTTCAATAACCTTGCCTCGTAGTTGCTTAATAAACATTTGTTGAATGAATGTTTCCCTGAATCCAACCTACTGACATTTCCTCACACTCCCCTTTCTCAGCTCCCAGAGGCCCTGTGGTGGGGCTTTTTTGGTCTCTGAAGTCCTTCCAGAGCTCAGAGCTTCTTCACCCCATACTGGGCAGAGAGCTGAGCTTCTGTCTCCCCAAGTCCACTATGAGGCACTGGGTCCCCTGGGGTCTGACACAGCTGGTCCTTGTTCCTCCTTACAGATGTGCCGCAGGATACGTGGGTAACCCCAATGTGCGAGGGGGTCAGTGCCTGCCACGGAGTAAGTGGGACCATGGTCTTGGGTCAAGGTGATGGGCAAGGCAGGGGACCCAGGAAATTTGAGAGTTACCAGGTCTGGGGAACAGGGTGAAGGGTGGGGCACGCGAGTGTTTGGGAGGGCAGAGATATCTGAGACAATGGTACATGCTGGGGGCCTCCTGCCTGAATGGCCTCTCCTGTCCCTCCCCCAGCAGACCAAGCCCCGCTGGTGGTCCAGGTCCATCCAACTCGGAGCATAGTACCCCAAGGTGGTCCCCACTCCCTGCGGTGCCAGGTCAGTGGGAGCCCACCCCACTACTTTTACTGGTCTCGTGAAGATGGGCGGCCCTTGCCCAGCAGCACCCAGCAACGACATCAAGGTACACATGGCCCCAGGCCCTTCGGCCATTCCAATGGAAAGGGAGGCACGGGTCTGACCCTGCCCTGCTGAGATCCTATAGGGACCCACACGCAGGACTGGGTGGGAAAAGGGGTACATCTGTACTAATGAGCTCCCATCTCCTTGCCACCAGGCTCCGAGCTCCACTTCCCCAGCGTCCAGCCTTCAGATGCTGGAGTCTACATTTGTACCTGTCGTAATCTCCATCATGCCAACACCAGCCGGGCAGAGCTGCTGGTCACTGGTGAGTTTCTACTCCTCTGTCCACAAGACTGCCTGTCCTGGGATGGGCTGCAAACTGCAGACCATCTACCAGAGGGGATGGTGGACGAGGACACTGGCCAGGAAGATGGAAAGAGGTGATGGGTCAAGGCTGATGTTAGAGGCAGAACTGGCAGGACTTGAGTCTGGTCATTGAGGGAGAGAGAAAAGCCTAGGGGTCTGGATTCCAGCAGCTGGGCAGAGTGCCATTTACTGAGATGAGAGAGGATCCAACAGGAGGGCACCTTCATTTGAGCTCCACCAAAAGCAGAGGCTGAGGCAAGGATTTGTGTGTACATAGTTTATTTGGGAAATGAAATGAAACAGGGAAGAGAAGGCATCCAATAAACGGTGTGTCATTGAACACATTACCACCTAGAGCAGTTGTTACTGAACGCAGCCGAGGCAGCCCTGGGAAACTCCAGAGTAAAACATGCTCCTTGGAGTCCCCCTGCCCTCCGCCCTAGGGTCCAGGGAGCTGGGGTATGTGCACACCAGCTCGTATCAGTCACTGCCTGGGGCCTGTTCCAGTAGCATCGATTCCCCTGCATTCTGTCCCACCTCGTGGGCACACACAATGGTCACCCGTGGCCTGAGAAAACCCTCATGCAAAGAAATGCAGCAGCTGCAGAAGTCAGGCAGGTTGGTTCTGAAGTGACGAGGGGACATGGGTGGGGCACCAGCAACACCTGCCACCAACAGGTCCGAGGGAACCACAAGTTTGGTTTTGGACTTGTTAAAGTTTGAGAAGCTTGGGGAAACACTGAAGTAGGTACATCAGGTGGGCATTTGGATATGTGAATCTGGAACTCAGGAAAGAGGCCCTGGCCAGAGAAATGAATTTGGGAGCTGTTGGCATAGGGGTGGGGCAGGATGAAATTACCCAGGAGAGTGTAGCTCGAGAACAGGGCCCAGAACAGAGCCCCAAGGAGCTCCAACTGGAACAAATGGAGGAGGGAGGACAGCAAGAGAGTGAGCAGGGGCAGCCAGTAGACAGGAGGAGGCCGGGGGAGGTAGTGAGTTGGAAATCAAGAGGGGAAACGACTTCCCGGAGAGAGTGGCCGTCCTCACCGGATGCCCCGGGAAGGTCAGCTTCAGACAGAAAAATAACCCTTGGAGGTCATGCCTTGACAAGAGCGGTTTGCAGTGGAGAGATGGGGTAGAGACTGGATGGGAGTGAGGCAAAGAAGGGATGGCAAGGCAGCCAGTGTACACAACTCTTTCAAGACTCTTGGCTCTGAAGGGAGGCCAAGAGATGGGGCAGTAGCTGAGGGGTGTATAGGGTCAAGGGGGCATTTTCAGAGATGAGAAATTCTAGAACACATTTGTCTATGGAGCAGAATGATCCCATGGGGAAGGAAAGGAGAGGGCACAGCTGGAGTCCTTGGGAGGGGCTCCAGCACTCAGGAAGGGGAGTTGAGGTGGAGTGGGAGGTGGGGAGAAGTCTCATCCTTCAGGCACCAGGAAGGAGGGAGGTGGGTAGATTTGGGAACGTGGAAAATTCCCGACTAATTGTTTCAGTTCTCTCAAGAAGCGTGAGTTGAAGCCATGGAAGTGGAAGGGGGGGTTTCAGGAGGGTGGAGAAGTTGGGAGCAGGTGTGAAATGGTTGTTTGGGAGGATAGAAACTCAAACCAGACAGAGAAGCCCAGTTGGAGTGAAGTGCGAAGTGTTAAGAGCTCATTTGTGGTCTGTGATCATGAATTGGAGCCAAGGGGATCATGGTGTGATGTTCCCTGATCACAGCCTGCTGGGTGCTCAGTGCCAGCAGGAAGAAAGTAGATGATGGGTTTCGGCCAGGATGAGGGAGGGCGGTGCCAGGGAGTGGAATGGAATCTAAGCCAGACTGGGAAGGAAGTGACATCCGGATGGGGTGATGAAGAGGGAGAGAAAGTGGCCACGGGACAGCGGCCTGGCCAGCACCCAGCTCACTGGGGGACCTCCCGTCCCGGCAGAGGCTCCCAGCAAGCCCATCACAGTGACAGTAGAAGAGCAGCGGAGCCAGAGCGTGCGTCCCGGAACCGACGTCACCTTCATCTGCACAGCCAAGAGCAAGGTGGGCGGGGCAGGGAGTGGGCATCAGTGAGGATCTGTCTTCTGGGGTCTCCAAGCCCCACCCGGACTCCCATCCCATCTCCCTTGTCCTGCCTGCAGTCTCCGGCTTACACCCTGGTGTGGACTCGCCTGCATAATGGGAAACTGCCAGCCCGAGCCATGGATTTCAACGGTATCCTGACCATTCGCAGTGTACAGCCTAGTGACGCGGGCACCTACGTGTGCACCGGCTCCAACATGTTCGCCATGGACCAGGGCACAGCTACACTGCACGTGCAAGGTACACTGTTCATGTCCATGCCTGACTCACCCAGTCCTGACCTTTCTCCACATCCACCAAAATCAGTGACCATATCTTCATTCAGCTGACAGTTTCTGAACTACAGTATGGCAGGTCCTGGCCTAGACTCTGAAGAAACGGGTGGGAGGGGACAAACAGGAGCTCTGCCCTCCTGCCCTCCATGTTCTGTAGGGAACAAGTGGACAAACAACATAATTACGCGGGTGACCAGTGCTGGGACAGGAGTAAACAGAGTGATTGGAAAGTGAGGAATGAGGTGGGAGAAGGGTGAGCTATTCTCCGTGGGGTGGTTGGGGAGGGCTTCTCTGAGGAGGTGACATCTCAGCTGAGACCTGAAGGAAAGAGAAGTTGTTCAGCCACATAAGAGCAGGCGGACGAAGCAGCATGTGCAAAGGCCCTGAAGCAGGAGCATGTTGATGTGTTTGAGGGACGCAAGGCCAGCGTGGCTGGAGCCATGGAGGGGAGATGGGGTGAGGGACTTGAAGATGTGGGCAGAGGTGGGTACACGCAGTGGGTCACAGCAGGGAATTCAGATTTTGTTCTAAAAGCCACGGACAGGTCTTAAGTGGAGAAGTAACAAGACCCCATTGACATTTTTTTTCTTTTTTTTTGGCCACGCCATGTGGCATGCGGGATCTTAGTTCCCCGACTAGGGATCGAACCCACGCCCTCAGCAGTGAAAGAGCAGAGTCTTAACCCCTGGACCACGAGGGGATTCCCCCACTGACATTTTAAAGGCTCCCTCTGGCTGTTCTATGGACAAATGGCCACGAGGGGCTAGAGTGGAAGCAAAGAGAGTGGCAAGGAGGCTGTTGCCGTGGCTCCCTCCCCACCGTGACCACATACGCTTTCTCCTCCCTTGTCAGCCTCGGCCACCCCGTCTGCCCCCGTGGTCTCCATCCACCCGCCACAGCTCACAGTGCAGCCTGGGCAGTTGGCTGAGTTCCGCTGCAGTGCCACAGGGAAACCCACGCCCACCCTCGAGTGGACAGGTGAGGCCCCGGTGGGAATGACAGTCAGGGCCTGGCTCTCCTGCATATGGGGGCCAGCGGCAGGACTCTAGGCTGTGGACTTCAACCCCTGGGGGGCCTGGCAATGCCAATCCAGTGGGTGCTGACCCCACCTCTCCACGTCAGGGGGCCCCGGTGGCCAGCTCCCTCAGAAGGCCCAAATCCATGGCGGCATCCTGCGCCTGCCAGCCGTCGAGCCCTCGGATCAAGCCCAGTACCTGTGTCGCGCCCACAGCAGCGCCGGGCAGCACGTGGCCAGGGCCGTGCTCCACGTGCACGGTGAGAGGACGGGGCTGAGGGTGGGCGGTTGGGAGCTCATGGCAGCCCAGAGAGGTGTTCTCACAGGACTCTGTCTGCAGGGGGCAGCGGGCCTAGGGTCCAGGTGAGTCCAGAGAGGACCCAGGTACATGAAGGCCGCAGCATCAGGCTGTACTGCAGGGCTGCGGGTGTGCCCAGCGCCACCATCACCTGGAGGAAAGAGGGGGGCAGCCTCCCCCCACAGGTGAGGATACCCACCCGGGCCAGGCCCACGGGCTCAGCGGAGTCCCAGCACTTGCCCCCTGCCCCTCCCATCTCCTCTTCTGGTTCCCTTCGCTTCCAAGATGGTGCCCTGCTCAGACCTCACGCTCCGTGCGTCCCGGCGGGTGGCAGCCGGCAGCCTCCTGCTCTGCTGCCTGGCTCTGCCCTCCTTGGTGCCCAACTGGGGTCCTTATATTGGCTCGGAGCTTGCCTCTACTCTTTATGCCCCCTCCTCCTGCCCTCCCTGGCTAGCCCTTGCCAGGCTGCCTGGGCCCCTCGGGCGGCTGACCCTTCTCGCCGTGTGGCAGGCCCGGTCTGAGCGCACAGACATCGCCACGCTGCTCATCCCAGCCATCACTGCTGCCGACGCGGGCTTCTACATCTGCGTGGCCACCAGCCCCGCGGGCACCGCACAGGCCCGGATCCAAGTGGTTGTCCTTCCAGGTGCGGGGCCTTGGGGCTGAAGGCATGGGAGGGCAAGCCAGGGTCCCCCCGAGGCCTGCTTACTCCCCCTCTGCTCCCAGCCTCAGGTGCCAGCACCCCGCCAGTGAGGATTGAGTCCTCATCACCTTCCGTGACTGAAGGGCAGACGCTGGACCTCAACTGCATGGTGACAGGGCTGGCCCACACCCAGATCACGTGGTACAAGCGAGGGGGCAGCCTGCCTCCCCATGCCCAGGTACGAGGGTCCCTGAGCCCGTGGCAGGGGACCTGGGGATGGTCCTTCACACAGCCTGGCACTCTGCACTCTGCACTCTGCACGAGCAGGGTCCGCCCTTGTTTCCCTCCCTCTTCGGCTTCCCATGCGGGGCGGCTCCGAGCAGAGGCAGGCGCTGAGGCACAGAGGGAGTGCTGACCTCGGCCTCTCCCCATCCTCACATGGCTCTGTCCTTACCCGGCCCAGGTGCATGGCTCCCGGCTGCGGCTGCCCCGTGTCTCACCAGCTGATTCTGGAGAATACGTGTGCCGAGTGGAGAATGAGTCAGGCCCCAAGGAGGCCTCCATCATCGTCTCTGTCCTCCACGGCAGCCATTCGGGCCCTAGCTACACCCCAGGTGAGGAGCCAGTGGGGCTGGGTGGGGGCCGAGCCCTCCGACCTGCCCTCTGTTCCCAAGGCTGGTGCCTGTGGTCTCTTCGATGCCATCAGGACAAGAAGAGGTGCTCCAGGCAGGCTTCAACCCTCCACTCCCTGCAAGGAGAGATGAGGGGACTGAGGGTGGGGACAGGTTGACCTGACTTACCTGGGACCCCATGAGGAGGGTGCTGTTTTCAGAATTCATCAAAAAGCAGCAGAGTCAGGGTTGAACACTGAGTTGGGAGTCAGGCTGACCTGGGTTCAAATCCTGGCTCTACCCTTTATCAGCCTTGAACTGGTTATTTTACCTCTGGGGCCTCAGTTTCCTCACGTGTGAAATGGGGACAGTAGCACTGCCATGTAGTGTGAGTACACGGCGTGCACTCTAAAGAAGGGAGTTGTGGCATCATTGTCTGCATCCTTTGGCCCCACCTGGGCGCTAAAAGACTCTGGTTCCCTGCAAGCCAACTCCAAGTTGAAGGTCAGAGAGGGAAAGAGGGGTCTGGCTGGCCCTGCCGAGGCAGAAAAGCATGGTCCCAGCCCTAGAAGGCCTCCCATCTGCCCTCCCAAGCTAGGGCCTGGTCAGATCCCAGGACCCTCTGCTCCAGGGCTGCAGGGCTGGGGCTCAGGGGCCCAGGCCTCTGACCAGCTCCTTTGCGCCCCAGCTCCTGGTGGAGCCCCAGCTCCAGGCAGTAGTCAGCCCATCCGCATCGAGTCGTCCTCCTCTCATGTGGCCGAAGGGCAGACGCTGGATCTGAACTGTGTGGTGCCCGGGCAGGCCCACGCCCAGGTCACATGGTACAAACGTGGAGGCAGCCTCCCCGCCCGGCACCAGGTACAGCAGCCCCCCAGGGCCAGCCCGCTGGAGGGGTTGGATGGAGCTGCTCAGGCCCCTCCTGACCCTCCCTATTTGCACTCAGACCCACGGCTCACTGCTGCGGCTGAACCAGGTGTCCCCAGCAGACTCAGGCGAGTACGTGTGCCGCGTAGTCCTCGGCTCTGGGCCCCTCGAGACCTCCGTCCTAGTCACCATCGAGGCCGCCGGCACTGGCTCCATCCCCGGTGAGTGACTGCCAGTGACAGGGCAAGCTGGTGGGGGCGCTGAGAGCCTTCCCAGGTGCCGAGGCCCTAGTGACTCCCGTTGCTGATGCGGGGAAGGGGAGGGCAGGAAGCCCACCTTGGGGCTGGCTACAGGGCCGGCCCAGGAGGACTCCACTTCTCTGAGTAACCTGCCGTCTTCCCATCACTGTTCCCTCTGGCCACATCACTCATGGTTTTGCTCCTGCCTCAGTTATCCTCATCTCTCCCACTTCCTCACTCCCTCTGCAAGGCTTGGCTCCTGCCCCAGCCCTCCCCTCAGGGTTGCTCAGCCGAGGACCTCAAGCCCAGGGCACTGAACCCACAGGCTGAGCTGGCTCCAGGGGGAACAGTCCTTTCCTTCTCTTCTGGGGAACGTCTGCTACCCTCGCCCGTTTCCCCACAGCCCCAGGACCCGTCCCGCCTGTCAGGATTGAATCCTCATCCCCCACGGTGGCCGAGGGGCAGACTCTGGATCTGAGCTGTGTGGTGCCCGGGCAGGCCCATGCCCCGGTCACGTGGTACAAACGTGGAGGCAGCCTCCCCGCCCGGCACCAGGTACACAGCGGCAGAAAGGCAGGAGGGGGCCAGCCAGGCCAAGCTGTGGACAGTGGGTCGGCGGGGGCAGCTTCTGAGCTGAGGGGCTGTCAGTTCCCAGCTCAGAGGAACAGGGTAGGGGGTACCTGCTGAGCTCTGAGAAGCAACCCCCTCACACCCCTGCCCATGGCTGTCCAGGTCCGTGGCTCCCGCCTGTACATCTTCCAGGCCTCACCAGCTGATGCAGGCGAGTATGTTTGCCGGGCCAGCAATGGTGTGGAGGCCTCCATCACAGTCACGGTAACCAGGACCCAGGGAGCCAACTTCGCCTACCGTGAGTGGGACCTCCAGGCTGCGCTTGGACAGAGAAAGGGGAAAGACGGGGGAAGCTGCAGAGAACTGGACTGACCAGTGACCGTCTTCTCCCCCAGCTCCTGGTGGCACCCAGTCCATCCGCATTGAACCCTCCTCCTCTCATGTGGCCGAAGGGCAGACCCTGGATCTGAACTGCGTGGTGCCCAGGCAGGCCCACGCCCAGGTCACATGGCACAAGCGCGGAGGCAGCCTTCCCGCCCGGCACCAGGTATAGGACCGGAGGATGGACAGGCCAAGAAGGGAACAAGAGGGAGGCCACTGGGGAGTGGAGGTCAAGGGTAGGGTGGGTTGGAGGCTCCTCTGAGACGGGGAGGCCTAGGACCCCACTGCACAGGTGTGTGGGGCAATGGTCCCAGCCTGTAGGACCAGCCAGCCTAGGTGTGGCTGCTGCTCCCACCACTTCCTTGCTTGTGACCTTCAGCGAATTACTTAATCTCCCTGTACCATATTTTCAGCATCTGTAAAATGGTAATAATAGTGCCTCCCTTACAGAGTTATCTTAAGGATGAAATGAATTAACTTATATGCAAAGTGCTCAGAGCTCTGGCTCATAGAAAGTGCTGTGAGCTGTTACTGCTGTCGTATCAGTAGCTATTGTTTAAAAATATTTATTTATTTATTCATTCATTCATTTGGCTGCGCTGGGTCTTAGTTGCGGTGTGCAGGATCTTTAGTTGCGGCATGCGGGATCTTAGTTGTGGCATGCAGGATCTAGTTCCCTGACCAGGGATCAAACCCGGGCTCCCTGCATTGGGAGCATGGAGTCTTAATCACTGGACCACCAGGGAAGTACCCTCATTAACTTATTATTGATATATTTTATAGAATTTAGGATGCCACTGATTGCAAGATGCACCATTATTTTATGTACCTCTAAGGAGAAAAAAAAAACAACAACTGCCATTTGTAATTGTAATTCACTGTGAGATGCATCTTGATTTCAGAGACTTTAAAAAGTATGTCTAGGGAATTCCCTGGCCGTCCAGTGGTTAGGACTCCATGCTTTCACTGCCAAGGGCCCGGGTTCGGTCCCTGGTTGGGTAGCTGGGATCCCGCAGGCCGCACGCTGTGGCCAAAATAATAATAATAAAAAATAAAATAAAAATAATATGCAGGTTATCTTCTCTATCCTATTTTTTTTTTTTAAGTGTGTAAGAATTGATGGAGTGTGGTATTAGTGATTGCCCAGTTCCCCATGGCTCCTCCGGGCCACCCCTCACTCCTGGGACAAGACACCCGCTTCACCCCTGAGCAGGACAGAACTAAAAGCCAGTTCTCAGGCTCAGAGTGAGGCAGGGTGGCAGGTTATAGGCGCGAGGGTCCTAAGAGGGCCCCTTCTGACCTCACCTTCCTTCTGGCCAGACCCATGGCTCACTGCTGAGACTCTACCAGGTGTCCCCAGCCGACTCGGGCGAGTATGTGTGCCGCGTGGTAGGTGGCTCAGTGCCTCTGGAAGCCTCCGTCCTGGTCACCATTGAGTCTGCAGACTCTGTGCCTGGTGAGTGGTGCTGGGGGGAGGCTTCCCACTCCAGCAGTGACAGGACCCCAGAGACCAGCAGTCCCTACCTCCACTCACACCCTCCCCTCCCCCTCTCCTCCCAGCTAGGGATTGACCCTCTGCTCTCTGTCCCCAGCGCTGGGGGTCACCCCTCCAGTCCGGATCGAGTCGTCCTCCTCACACGTGGCTGAAGGGCAGACCTTGGATCTGAACTGCCTGGTTTCTGGGCAGGCCCACGCCCAGGTCACATGGCACAAGCGCGGGAGCAGCCTCCCTGCCCGGCACCAGGTAGGAGGTGGGGTGCTAAGGGGGGCCTGAAGGACCCTCGAGACTGCGGAGTAAGGAGCTTTGAGTTTGGATACTGCTTTGCCACTTGCCTGGCCAGTCCTTTGACTTCCCTGATCCTCAGTGTCCTCATCTGCCAAATGGGCTCACACTGTCTACCTCACCTGCCCCATAAGTGGCAAATGCCAGTCCCCCACTTCTTCCCACTGGACCCAGTCCCAAACCTCGGGCAAGGGAATTGAAGGGTCATGAATGGTGGTTCTCCCTGGAAGAGCTTCCCTAAAGCTTCATCTGGCCGGGTCTGGCTGGGATAGGGACCAGGGGAGGGGGTGGGAGCCTGGCTGTGAACCTGCCTCCCCTCCCAGGTACACGGCTCGAGGCTGCGGCTGCCCCAGGTGACTCCAGCTGACTCTGGGGAGTACGTGTGCCGCGTGGTCAGCAGCTCGGGCACCCAGGAAGCCTCCGTCCTCGTCACCATCCAGCAGCGCCTCGGCCCCTCCCGCTGTGAGTGTCTCAGGGGTCATAACAAATGGGCTGGGAGGGCCCCTCCACCCTCAGTGGCTCCCACACCCTGCCTTCCATTTCACCCTCCCAGCCCAGAGCGTGGTGTACCCCGTCCGCATTGAGTCGTCCTCAGCCTCCCTGGCCAATGGACATACGCTGGACCTCAACTGCCTGGTGGCCAGTCAAGCCCCCCACACCATCACCTGGTATAAGCGTGGGGGCAGCCTACCCAGCCGGCACCAGGTATGGAACCAGCAGGCAGGGAGGGCAAAAGCTGGGGTCACCGGCCCTGACGGGAATCAGGAAGAGCTGTCAACAGCCCGTCTGTGCTCATTCAGTCATTCAACAAACATTGAGTGTTCTTGCTGGACAGGCCCTGGACCAGTGCTGAGGATATGGAGATAAGTCCCACTGACCTCAACTGGATCCTGTACATAACATTCTTTGCTTCACTCACTCACTACATTTCCCTGAGAACCTGCTCCAGGCCAAGTCCTGGTCCTGGCACTAAGGAGTCAAATGGAATGAGACCACTGCCTGCCCTCAGGGAGCTCACAGGCTAAAGGGCGAGGCAGACATGCCATGTGACAGCGCCATAACAGGCGTCACCGGGGAGGGCTTCAATGGGCTTTCTGCAGGGGTGACGGGTGAGAATAGTCCAAAGGCTGGAGACACTGTCCACCCAGCCCAGAGCCTCAGGAAGGCCACCAAGAGAGTTCTGAAGGAGGCCAGGGTGGAGGCTACCCCCGACAAGGCAGTGAGGCTCCCGGAGTCCAGGGGAAGCAGCAGCAGCAGCACCTAAGACATGGAGGTGCTGCCCACACCCCCCTGACACCTGCTCCCCCTCAGATCGTGGGCTCCCGGCTGCGGATCCCCCAGGTGACGCCCGCGGACTCGGGCGAGTACGTGTGTCATGTCAGCAATGGTGCCGGCTCCCAGGAGACCTCGCTCATCGTCACCATCCAGGGCAGCGGCTCCTCCCACAGTGAGAACTCCTAGGGCAGGGGGTCTAGGCAAGCGGGTGCAGGGGAGGCAGCGAGGTGCCTGGCACCGTCACTGTTGTCTGACTCCGGCCATGTGGTGCATTCCTCTCTGTCCCCAGTGCCCAGTGTCTCCCCACCAATCAGGATCGAGTCCTCGTCCCCCACGGTGGTTGAAGGGCAGACCTTGGATCTGAACTGCGTGGTCGCCGGGCAGCCCCAGGCCACCATCACGTGGTACAAGCGTGGGGGCAGCCTTCCCACTCGACACCAGGTACAGAGTAGAGCCTGGCAGTGGGGTGGGCAGTTCAGGGACAGCCCCCCATGGGCAAAGAACATGAAACATTAGCTGGCAGTCCTCCCTCCTGCCCTGGGTAGACAGAGGGTAGCCTCAGCCAGTCTGATGGAGGAGGCCTGAGCCAGCCGGTGACCCCTCAGCCCCTTGACTCCCTCCCTCCTTATCCACACCCCTAGGCCCACGGCTCCCGTCTGCGGCTGCACCAGATGTCCGTGGCGGATTCAGGCGAGTACGTGTGCCGGGCTAACAACAACATCGATGCCCAGGAGGCCTCCATCGTGGTCTCAGTCTCCCCCAGCACCGGCAGCCCCTCTGGTGAGTCTGATGAAGACCCAGGAAGGAACTGGGAGATGCAGGTACCAGTGTTTCCCGGGGAAGAAAGGCCCTGTAGTCAGAGCCCTCAGAGGAGGGTGGTGGTCCAGGACGAGGGCTCAGCAGAAGGATGCCGGGGTTCACATCCTGCCTGCACCACTAGGGACCTTGAGGGAGTGACTCTCCCCTCTCAGCTTCCGTACCCTCATCAGTGAAGTGGGGATGTCGATCATTCCATCCTCAGAGAGCTGTCCGATACAGTGGCCACTAGCCATGCAGGGTCATTAAAATTAGTTAAAATTCTAAATTCACATTTCAAAAACAAAGTGCTCAGTAGCCGCACATAGCTGGCTGCCACTGCACTGAACAGTGCGGATAATAGAACATTTCCATCGTCGCAGAAAGTATGTGAATTTTGTGAGGACTAAGTGAGTTAATGCATGTAAAGTACTTAGAACAGTGCCTGGCGTACTGTAAGTGCTTAATAAGCGTTAGCTATTCTTATTACCTTGGGAGGGTGGAGGCTTCTACAGCTGAGGCTCCCACCAACCCAGTTGTTCCCAAATCTGACCATGACCAAAGCCCCGACTTGCTCTTTCTGTGCGCCCAGTCCCTGGCGGGGCCACGCCCATCAGAATCGAGTCATCATCTTCACACGTGGCCGAAGGGCAGACCCTGGATCTGAACTGCGTGGTCCCTGGACAGGCCCATGCCCAGGTCACATGGTACAAGCGCGGGGGCAGCCTCCCCACTCACCACCAGGTATGGGAGTTGGGGGCAGGACATAATGGGAGGGCTGCTGGATGTGCGGGCCCTGGCTAGGGGCCTGTCCCCCAAGCTCTGCCCGGGAAGGAGGGCCTGGGATCCCCTGTGTGGTGCAGTGCCTGCCTGCGTCCGAGGTTGGACCCTGGCCCCAGCCTTCAAGGATTCCAAGTGCCATCTCATTCTGCTCCTCTCCCATCCTGTCCCTGCGCAGGCCCACGGCTCACGGCTGCGGCTGCACCAGGTATCCCCGGCTGACTCGGGCGAGTACGTGTGCCGCGTGGTGAGCAGCTCTGGCCCCCTGGAGACCTCAGTCCTGGTCACCATCGAGGCCTCTGGCTCTGGCACTGTTCTCGTCCCTGGTGAGGATCCCTACAGTGGGGCTGGGAAGCAGGAGGAGGGAAGAAAGGAGGGCTCGAGAGCCAGATCAAGTGGGCTTCATCCCGAGGGCCCAAGAGCATGGGCTTTGGAGTCTGGCTTGTGTGGGCTTGAGTCCCGGCTCCTCTGTCCACACTCTGAAATGTTACACGAGGGATTCCTCTCGGTGTGTCACTTTCCTCATCTGTAAAGTGGGGCTAGTAGAGGCTGGAATTTCACCTCCGGGATCTGAGAGGGTGATTTTAGCTGGTGCCCTGATTGAACTTTTTTTTATATTAATAGTGATAATGTTAGGGAAAAAACATCAACACATCAAACCTGTCATGATTGCATGGAAATCATTGCCTATGATGGGGCTGTGTGTTTAAGGGTTTTCTTAAGTGAATCAATTGAAAGGAAAGTGTAAAGGAATTAATAGCACAGGGAGCACATGGCCATAGCAGACATCATGATAAGAGTGCCTTGGGCTTCCCTGGTGGCGCAGTGGTTGAGAATCTGCCTGCCGATGCAGGGGACACGGGTTCGTGCCCCGGTCCGGGAAGATCCCACATGCCGTGGAGCGGCTGGGCCCGTGAGCCATGGCCACTGAGCCTGCGCGTCTGGGGCCTGTGCTCCACAACCGGAGAGGCCACAGCAGTGAGAGGCCCGCGTACCGCAAAAAAAAAAAAAAAAAAAAAAAAAAAGAGTGCCTGAATTGCTAAGTAATGAACGTGATATGCACTTACCAGGTGCTGGGCCCTGGTATTTTTACACATATTAACTCATTTCACCGTCACAATAACCCTTTGAAGTAGGTGTGATTGTTCTGTCTGTTTTACAGTTGGGGAAACTGAGGCATGGAGAGGTGAAGTAGCTTTCCCAAGGTCACACAGCTAATAAATGGCAGGGCTGGGTTTTGAACCCAGGCAGTCTGGCCCCAGAGTCTGGGTTCTTAGCCCCATACTACTCAAGTCTGGGAAACGTTAGTGATCTGTGTGGAGCTGCCTGGCCCTGAGCCCTGGCCGCCAGTGGTGCCGGGAGCACAGGAGATGGTGGGACCATTGTCTGGGGCTGGGCTGGGAGAATGAGGCGCCAGGCTAGCCCAGCTGCTCCAGGCTTCAGGGGAATGGGAAGGGGGGAATCAAGGCCGTCTCCCTGTGGCCTCTGGCCTGACCATCTGGGCACCCAGGGGCAGGGGCTGAGGACACAGGGAGTCCCAGCTCACTGACTTCTTCCTGTGCCTCAGCCCCGGGCAGAGCCCCACCCATCCTCATCGAGACCTCCTCCTCCCACGTGGCCGAAGGGCAGACCCTGGATCTGAAATGCGTGGTGCCTGGCCAGACCCACGCCCAGGTCACATGGCACAGGCGCGGGGGCAGCCTTCCCGCCCGGCACCAGGTATGGAGCCTGGAGAAAGCAGGATGTGGGCATTCCCACCCCACCCCGTCCTCTGCCCGGGAGGGAAGGTGGCCCCAACATCCGGGGCTTCAGGAAAATGGCAGCAGGAGATCACTGGGACCCAGGAGTTTAAGAACAGGCTGGGCATGGTAGGGCCGTCACTGGCTGCCCAGCACCTTGGTGCAAATTAGAAAAGGACGCCTCTTATTCAAGACACTGGACTTTCTCCTGCCAGGAATAGCATAATAGTAAACATACCCCCCAACGTCTAATGTCAAAGGGGGTCACCTTTGGCAGGAGGCAGCACCCGCAATGGTACATGACAGCCCTGGGGTACAGGTATGAGAGGGCTGGGACGTCTGACGGCCTTGGCCACCAGCCCCCCGGCTCACTCTCCCCACTCTCACCCCACCCTGGCCAGGTCCATGGCCCCCTGCTGAGGCTGAACCAGGTGTCCCCTGCCGACTCTGGCGAGTACTCCTGTCGAGTGGCCAGCAGCTCAGGCACTCTGGAGGCTTCTGTCCTGGTCACAATCGAGGCCTCCAGCCCAGGCCCCATTCCTGGTGAGTGACAGGAGCGGCGGGCGGTTCTGGGCACAGGCTTGGGGGCCCCTGCCTGGCCTTGCTCCCCCTGCTGTCCAGCAGGGCTCTAGCCCTCAGCTCCAGGAAGGTCCTCCAGCCCCTCCCCCAACCACTGGGAACCAAGGTCTCACCAGGGCATCTCGGCCCCCAGGGGACAGAGACCCTTCTTAGGTCAATGGTGCTCAGCCATGTCAGTCACTCTCAAGCCACTGCACCTCCAGGAGGGCCAGCTGGCACTTGGTGCCACCACCTCAGGTCTCTGCCTGCACCCCCGGGGCCGCCCCTTTCTCACCCACCCATTGTGCCCACAGCCCCAGGACTGGCCCAGCCCATCCACATCGAGGCCTCCTCCTCCCATGTGGCCGAAGGACAAACCCTGGACCTGAACTGTGTGGTACCCGGGCAGGCACATGCCCAGGTCACGTGGTATAAGCGTGGGGGCAGCCTCCCCGCCCGGCACCAGGTACAGGGGCCAGAGGTGGGGAGGATTCAGGGCAGGCAAGTTTTGACCTGCAGTTGCCTTCTGCATCCCAAACCTTCTTCACACAAACCCTGGCATGCTTGGGGACCCCAGGGGATAAAATACTTTGCGGGGAGGAGTTCAGCAGCCTGGGAATTGAGAGACCTGGGTTTTTCTCCTGGCTTTGCTGCTGAATCATTTCCTGCAGCAGTATCCTCCTCTGGAAAGGGGATGGAGTGGACTTGTAGGATTCTGTGAATGAAGCTTCCTCATCTCCACCAGCTGGAGCCCTGAGCTCCTGAGAACTCTTGGGCACTGGCACAGCCGGGCTTGGGGACTTGCCCTGTCCCGAGTGCTCTGGCACGATAGCCACCCTCTCCTCACTCCGACAGACCCACGGCTCCCGGCTGCGGCTCCACCACGTCTCCCAGGCCGACTCCGGAGAATACGTGTGCCGTGTGGTTGGCAGCTCGGGCCCTGAGCACGAGGCCTCATTCACGGTCACTGTCCCGCCCAGTGCAGGGTCCTCCTACCGTGAGTGAGGGAGACGCCACGGGCCGGGGGAGGCGGGGAGACACTGGGGCTGAGGAGGGGGGAGGGGAAGCAGGGGAGCCCACCCAGCCCTGCTGAGCCCAGCCCTCTGCCTCCGTCCTCCCCCAGGCCTTAGGAGCCCTGTCATCTCTATCGACCCGCCCAGCAGCACCGTGCGGCAGGGCCAAGATGCCAGCTTCAAGTGCCTCATCCATGATGGCGCGGCCCCCATCAGCCTTGAGTGGAAGACCCGGAACCAGGAGCTGGAGGGTGAGCCGGGGGGATGGGGGGCTGGAGGCGGGTGTGAATGCACGAGAATCACCACTGGTGGCTGGGCAGAGACCACCATGGCACCAAACTTTCTGTGTGACCCCGGGTAAAGCCCTTCCCCTCTGGGGACTTGCTGTCCCTATCTGGATGGTGAGAGGGCTGGACCCAGGAGTCTCCAAGGACTTGTTTATCAACCATCTGTGACCCTGTGAGCTGGATACACCCAGACTGGAGGGGTCGGGGCCATGGGGCACTGGTGTGCCTACTGGCAGCGCCAAGGCAGGAGGACACCCTCACTGACCACACCCTCCTTGATGCCAACCCCGCAGACAATGTCCACATCAGCCCCAACGGCTCCATCATCACCATCATGGGCACCCGGCCCAGCAACCACGGTGCCTACCGCTGCGTGGCCTCCAATGCCTATGGTGTGGCCCAGAGTGTCGTGAACCTCAGCGTGCACGGTGAGGGGCTTCAACCCCGTGGGCTCTGACTTCATGTTTCCAGCCCCGATTCCGAGCTCAGAACCTCCAGGCTTAAATCCAGCCTCTGCCACTGCCTCCCTCTTGGGCATTCTCCTCCTCTGAGCCTCAGTCTCTACATGGGTGCAGTGGGGAGACTAGTGCCCACTGGCAGTTACTGGTAAGGGGGCTGTGACAGTGCATGTGACCAGCAGAGCCTTGCATGTGTATCAGTGGTGTCATTCCTCTGGGCAGGGCCCCCTACAGTGTCTGTGCTCCCCGAGAGCCCCGTGCGGGTGAAAGTGGGAAAAGCCATCACCCTGGAGTGTGTCAGTGCTGGGGAGCCCCGCTCTTCTGCTCGCTGGACCCGGATCGGTGCCCCCACCAACTTGGAGCAGCGGGCACCTGGGCTCCTGGACAGCCACGCGGTGCTGCAGGTGATGTCAGGGGGGGTCTCATCTCTGGATCTGAGGCCCAGTCAGGGCCCGTTCTTGAGCAGTTGCCTGGAGGAGAGAGTGGTGGATGGACAGATGGGTGATGAATTGGTGAAGGAAGGGAGGGATGGGATAGGTGGGTGATGGCTAGATTGGAAGACGGTTAGAAAGAAAGAAGGAAGGTGGAAGGAGGAATGGGTAGAAGGATGGGTGGTTGGGTGGGTAGGTGGATGGGTGGGTAGATGGGTGGGTAGATGGATGGATGGATGGGTAAATGGGTGGATGAGTGGATAGGTGGGTAGATTTATGTATGGATGGATGGATGATGGATGCATGGACGGGTAGATGGGGGGGTGGATGTGTGGATGGATAGACTAATGGGATATCTTGAGTGTGAGCCCTCAAGCAGCCAGTCAAATAGGAAAGCTAAAAACAAAGGGACGGGTAGAAGAAAGAGGTGAAAGCAAGCCAGAGGGCTGATGCCAAGGTCCCCCCTCAGTGGCCCCATGACCAACATCCTTGCTTCTTCCAGATTTCGTCAGCTAAACCATCAGATGCAGGCGTCTACGTCTGCCTAGCTCAGAATGCACTGGGCACAGCGCAGAAGCGAGTGGAAGTAATTGTAGACTCGGGCACTGTGGCCCCAGGGACCCCCCAGGTCCAGGTAGAAGAAGCCGAGCTGACTGTGGAAGCTGGACACACGGCCACCCTGCGCTGCTCAGCCACAGGTGTGGACGGGGGCTGGCACACGGGGCAGGCAGAGCAGCGGGCCCTGGGGCCTGAATTTAGACATAAGAGGCCTGAAGAGGATGTCATGCTCAGGAAGGGGGCTTTACTGCTGGCAATCTCCCAGTGATGGCTGAGGTGCCCACTTTGTGCCCCCCATGAAGGAGCAAGCTGACCCAGGTCCCTTCCTGACCATCCCACCCCCAGCCAGTCCTGGGGCAGCCCACCAACCTCTGCCACTCCACTCCACAGGCAGCCCCACGCCCACCATCCACTGGTCCAAGCTGCGCTCCCCGCTGCCGTGGCAGCACCAGCTGGAAGGTGACACGCTAATCATCCCACGGGTAGCCCAGCAGGACTCGGGCCAGTACATCTGCAACGCCACTAGCCCTGCCGGGCATGCTGAGGCCACCATCGCCCTGCATGTAGAGAGTAAGGCCTTCGTCCACCCTCCTCAGGCTACCCTCTCCGCACTGCATGGAGGTCTGAGCCCCCCAACCAGGCCACACCCTGGACAGAACTCCAGGAAACCTATCTGGAGGGCCACATGCACCTCAGGCCCTGGAGCCTGCCCTAACCTAAAACCCACGTCCCCTCCTGGGACCTGGGCTTCCCTCATCCCCAGTCCTCTGGGCTCCCCGTTCAGCTTCCCTAGTCCTTTGGCAAGTCGCCAGGGCCCAGCACCTGCTCCCATCCTGACCTCTGCTCTTCGCCGCCCTGACCTCTGTGTCTCTAACCCCAGGCCCGCCGTATGCCACCACAGTCCCGGAGCACGCCTCGGTGCAGGCAGGGGAGACGGTGCAGCTCCAGTGCCTGGCTCATGGGACGCCCCCACTCACCTTCCAGTGGAGCCGTGTGGGCGGCAGCCTCCCTGGGAGGGCAACCACCAGGAATGCGATGCTGCTCTTTGAGCCTGCGGCCCCTGAGGACTCAGGCCGCTACCGCTGCCGGGTCACCAACAAGGTGGGCTCAGCTGAGGCCTTCGCCCAGGTGCTGGTCCGAGGTGAGCAGCCCCAGCTCAGGCTGGGTAGAAAGGGGTCAGCTTTCCTCCAGGCGCTTGTCCGAGCCTTTCACTTACCCCTCAGCTGGTGCCAGGGGACCCCCACCTGGGGCACGAAGACCCCCCTCCACTACCCTATCTGGAATGCCTTCTTTCCCCCCAGGAAGACCCCAGTCACTGTGTTCTCAGCAACCCTAGCTCTCACTGCTGCATCCCTCCCTTGGCATTGACCTCATACTGCCAGAGGCTATGTTTACATGAGTACCCCAGCCTGCCTCGCCTGCCAGACGGAGGATGCTCAGGGCAGGGCCTGGACCCAACATCTCAGCAGCCCCGGGCTTGTCCACCACAGCACCCAGAATGGGCTGCGTAAATGCTGGACGGTGACAAAAATGGATGTGTGATAGGGTAGCACCTCACCCCCGGATGCCCAGGGTTTCAGTGGATCTCTGAAGAATCCCACATCTCCGTGGTCTCCTCAAGAGCCTGGACCGAAGGGAGCCCAGGTCCTGGGTTCAGTGCACAGCCCGATCACTTGATAGTTGTGTGACCTTGGCCAAGTCAGTGAACCTCAAGCCTCACTTTCTTCATCCTGTAAAGTGGAGAGGACAATGCCAGCACACAGGCTGACTTAGAAAGGGACACATATGTAGAGCCCGTGGCACCTAGTAGGCACTTGGTAAATGGTGATAGTATGCATTTGACCCACCCTCCCATATGTCCCCTGCACCCGGACGTTAGGCGCCTTCACCTGGGATCCTCCTATTTTTAATTAATTAATGTATGTATGTATGTATGTATGTATGGCTGCATTGGGTCTTCGTTGCTGCGCACGGGCTTTCTCTATTTGCGGCGAGTGGGGGCTACTCTTCATTACAGTGCACGGGCTTCTCATTGCGGTGGCCTCTCTTGTTGCAGAGCACGGGCTCTAGGCGCACGGGCTTCAGTAGTTGTGGCACACGGGCTTAGTTGCTCCGCAGCATGTGGGATCTTCCAGGACCAGGGCCTGAACCCGTGTCCCCTGCTTTGGCAGGCGGATTCTTAACCACTGCACCACCAGGGAAGTCCCTCTCCTATTTTAGACTAGAGCCAGAATAGTCTTTGCTGTCCTTCCTTCAGGTGTCTGAATCTTTCCAAGGCCGACCCCTCCCGCTCTCGCCTTGGGCTGCCCTCCCCTCCCGAAGGCCAGGAGCTTCTGGAAGCACAGCCCAGCACTCCACAGGCTCTTATTTGTGTTGATTGAATGACTGCACGAGTGAGCAGATGAATGAATCTGCCAATGAAAGGCCTTTTTTCCCTGGTCAGAGAGGCAAACAGGAGGACGTCCCCTGAATGTTAGGGTGGGGGTTTCCTGGGTCCTGGAGGGGCATCGGGGATAACACACACACACACACACACACACACACACACACACACACACACACACACACACACACACACACACACACACACACACACACACACACACACACACACACACACACACACACACACACACACACACACACACACACACACACACACACACACACACACACACACCCTCCCTCTTACCTGTCCCCGCAGGCCCCTCCGGCTCTCTCCCCGCCACCCCCATCCCAGCAGGATCCACGCCCACCGTTCAGGTCACGCCTCAGCTGGAGACCAAGAGCATAGGGGCCAGCGTCGAGTTCCACTGTGTCGTGCCCAGCGAACTGGGCACTCAACTCCGCTGGATCAAAGAAGGGGGTCAGCTGCCTCCCGGCCACAGCATGCATGATGGGGTGCTCCGGTGAGTGGGAGCAGTGGCAGGACTGAACTTGGGCATGCCAGCCCAAGGCACCCAGTGGGGCTGTTAGAATACCTATCCTACTGGGCTTAGCATAAAACAATGGCCTTGGGCAAGTCACTTCACCTCCCTGAGCCTCAGTGTTCTCAGCGGTACAGTGGGTTATATGAGACCAGAATGAGATAACCTAAAGCACTTAACACAGTGCTTAGCATGTGGAAGGCCTTCAGTAATCAGTGGCCCATGTTCGTATTATTGTTAAAGGGAAGAGAACAAGCTCTGAGGCCAGATATATACATGTGACCCAGATCTCAGCTCTGCTACTTGATAACTGTGTGATCTGGAACTCTAGACCACAAGGTCTTGGTCTAAAATGGGTGTGGTGACACTCACCCTGACTTCCTACCTACCTCCCATGGTTTTGGGGAGACTAGAAGTTTACATCGTGTGCTGATACTTGACGACTTTTAACTCCCACACAGTTGCAAAGTATTCTCACCAATTGTTTTTATTCACTGATATCTTATTATTTTTTTCTTTACAGAATCCAGAACTTGGACCAGAGCTGCCAAGGGACGTATATTTGCCAGGCCCATGGACCATGGGGACAGGCCCAGGCCAGTGCCCAGCTTGTTGTCCAAGGTAGGACGGTGGCTTCAGGCTTCTGCTAAGAGCAGGGGACAGAGGTGAAGTGCACAGGGACCATATTCCCCAAGAAACCCCTTAAATGTGTACAAATAAAGAGAAGTATTTGATTGTATCTTGCTTTCGCCTAGCACAGAGTGAGGGGGCTTGACAAATATTGCAAGGGAGGAGGGAAGAAGGGAGATGGGCGGAGTGAGTGGGTGCTCAGACAAACCAATGAAAATGACTGCGGATGCACAAGTGAGTAAAACGAATGAACAAAGAGCACACAAGTGAGCATGCTAATGAGTGGATGCACAAAAAAGTGAATGAAATGCTGAACGCCTCGGGCTCCAGTGCTCACCTTTTCTGGGGCAGTCTGCGGCCTCACTGAGCCCAGGCCTGCAACAGGCTGGCCTCACTCTGTTCTGCCTCATCCTCCCCCAGCTCTGCCCTCTGTGCTCATCAACATCCGGACCTCCGTGCAGACCGTGGTGGTCGGCCATGCCGTGGAGTTCGAGTGCCTGGCCCTGGGTGACCCCAAGCCTCAGGTGACATGGAGCAAAGTTGGAGGGCGCCTGCGGCCCGGCATCGTGCAGAGCGGAGGCATCGTCAGAATCGCCCACGTGGAGCTGGCTGACGCAGGGCAGTACCGCTGCACCGCCACCAATGCCGCAGGCACCACCCAGTCCCACGTGCTGCTGCTCGTGCAAGGTGAAGGCTGGCAGGGAGCTCTGCGGGGCCGGCGAGCGTGCAGGGGCTGCTCTCACGCCATCTCCTGCCTTACCTGTGCTACGCCTCCTTCCTGCTCTCTTGGGGATTTTCAATTTGGTGTATTTAGGGAGCAGGTTTCAGAACAAGCAGGTGCAGCAGGGAATAGCAGTGAGTGTTCCTCTGGGGCAGCTGGAACTTGCAGGGAAAAGCTGTGCCATGGGGCATCAAGAGGAAATCAGATAAGTAGTCTTCACCTGCTGGAGCTCCTGCTCTGATGAGGAAGACCTACAGCTCAGTCTGATGGCAGAGACAGCGCAAACACAAAACAGACGTAAAAGACAGTAAAACGTGGACAATGGATGATGCCAGGCAGACACAATCTGTGTGTTCTTCAAAGGCTATTCTTCTTCACCCCAAGCCCTATGACTTGCCCCAAACTTACCCACACTGCCCTAGTACCCCCTTTTCAGGTCCCCAGAGGGCTGCACAATTTTCCACCCAGGTGTGTTGAAGAGGCTCGGCCTATGGAGTCAGTTGGACCTGTCCCTGAGCCCTGGCTCTGCATGGTTCCACCTGTGCAACCAGGAGTGAATGGCCACAGTTTCCTCATCTGTGAAATGGGGACATAGTGCCTCCCTTCCAGGGATGGCATGAGGATTAAATGAGTCAGGACACAGGCTGGGCTTACAAACAGTTGGTGTCATCAGGTTGATGGCCTGTGTCTCCTCCTCCCCTCTCAGCCTTGCCGCAGATCTCAACGCCCCCAGAGGTCCGTGTGCCCACTGGTTCTGCAGCTGTCTTCCCCTGCATGGTCTCTGGCTACCCCACTCCTGACATCACCTGGAGCAAGGTAAATGCTAGGCAGGAAACCAGCGGGCGTGCCTGAGGGGAAGGGACCAGGTCCTCACCATCTCGGTGCCCCCAGGAGCTGGCCCAGGCTTGGCCCAGAGTATGCACGCCATGTCTGAGGGTGGGCCCCAGGCAGGGATGGGAGACAGGCCCCGTGGAGGTGTGGGCCAAGGCCAGGGTTCAAAGCGCCAGTGTGTTTGCAGCTGGATGGGAACCTGCCGCCTGACAGCCGCCTGGAGAACAACATGCTGCTGCTGCCCTCGGTCCAGCCCCAGGACGCAGGCACCTATGTCTGCACCGCCACCAACCGCCAGGGCAAGGTCAAAGCCTTTGCCCATCTGCAGGTGCCAGGTGAGACCACACACCCCGGGATAGGCAGCACCCTGCCCGCCACCTTGTGGGTGGTGTCTTGAACTGTGCTTTCTGCCCACAGAGCGGGTGGTGCCCTACTTCACGCAGACCCCCCACTCATTCCTGCCGCTGCCCACCATCAAGGATGCCTACAGGAAGTTTGAGATCAAGATCACCTTCCGGCCCGACTCAGCCGATGGTGAGCAGGGGAGGAGCTGATTGGGGGGCCTGGGGCTGGGCATCTCTGAAGTCACTGCCATCAGGGTATGAGCCCTGGCAGCCCCCAGTCCTCAGCCTTCCCTGCCCCAGGGGCTCCAGGCCAGCCGGGCCTCCCCCTCTGGTTCTCTCATGCCTCCTCTCCTCCATTCCCTCCTCTGTGATACCTGCACCCCAGCCTCCCCCGGCCCCTCTGCCATTGGTGCAGCAACCCCCAGTCCTTTTGTCCCATCTCCCTGCTCCTGTCTCTGCTCCTTCCTCCTTTTCCCCATCTCTCACCCTTCCCTCCTCTCTCTCTCTCTCTCTCTCATCTGTCTCCTCCCACCTCTTACGGGTCTCTGACTTTCACTGTCCAGGCCTCCTTCTCTACTCGGGTGAGTCTCCGCCTCCCTCTCCTCCTTCAGGTAGACCCTACAGTGTAAGTGAAGCAAATTCAGCTTCTTTCTAGGGGCTCTCAGCAAACCCCTTCTATTTAGGGCCCCATCCTGAGAGTGAGACGCCCTGGCTGTGTGGGGTGTGCTGGAGGGAGGGACAGCAGTTAGCGAGGGGAAAGGCTCACAAGCTTGGGCCATTCGTTCCGGGGCTGGGCAGACAGGGAGCCCATGGCTGGACGGGAGGCCCTAACACAGCTGTGCCCGCCCAGGGATGCTGCTGTACAACGGGCAGAAGCGGATCCCAGGGAGCCCCACCAACCTGGCCAACAGGCAGCCCGACTTCATCTCCTTCGGCCTTGTGGGCGGGAGGCCCGAGTTCCGGTGAGACCCTCGCCCTCCCGGTTTACAGGGGAAGGGGGGCTGGGGGACTAGATTGCAGGACTTTCGTCAGGCACACACCACCCTGGGCTGAGTTGTACGACGGAGGTTCTGAAAGAAGGAGGAGATGTGGCCGTTACCTTCGGTGACCCCCCGTGCTGCCGGGGTCAGCACAGTGCGCCAGCCACGTGGCGGAGGAAGCAGCCTCAGACTTGCACACAGTTGCAGCAGAAATACTCAGCGATGCTGAGTGTGTCCTTCCAGGGTGGGACTGCTGCAGGCCAGAATTCATTCATTCATTTATTCATTCAACAGTTTTTTGCTGAATACCTACTATGTGCCAGGCACTGATACAAACAAAACAAATCAAGTTCTGGCCCTTGTGGGACTGTATATTCTAGTTGGGGAAGACCAGCCACAAACAAAGAAGGAAAGAAACAAGGTCATCTCAGAGGGAGGAGTGCTCAGACGAACAGTGAGGCCAGGTGCTACGCTGTAGGGCCTAGAGCCAGGGGCACTTGGAGCCCCGGGGGCTGCTCTGAATAAGCTCCCAGGGAAAGAGTGTAGGAGAAGAAGAACCCCTGGGGAGGGGCAGGGATAGGGTGAGCTGGGGGTGGTGGTGGGGCGAGAGCACAAGGCAGGACAGGAACTGGAGCAGGATGGCAGGGAATGGCATCCACACCTTTGCCCAGCCTGGGCTCCCTGCCCAGCCCTTCCTACAAACCCCGTATCCGCCCTCTCCCGCTCTGGCCCTCCCTCCCACCCCCTGGAGCAGGTTTGATGCAGGCTCGGGCATGGCCACCATCCGTCACCCCACACCGCTAGCACTGGGCCAGTTCCACACCGTGACCCTGCTGCGCAGCCTCACCCAGGGCTCCCTGATCGTGGGCAGCCTGGCCCCGGTCAACGGCACCTCCCAGGTGAGACCCAGCCCCGTTCCTCTATTCCTAGCCCCTCCCCACCTCCGCTCAGCCTCTGCCATTCCTGACTTACCCCCTGTCCAGGGCAAGTTCCAGGGTCTGGACCTGAATGAGGAGCTCTACCTGGGTGGCTACCCCGACTATGGCGCCATCCCCAAGGCAGGGCTGAGCAGCGGCTTCATAGGTGAACCCCCTCCCCACCTTCAGCCCTGGCCAGACCTCACCTGGCTGGCAGAGCACCTGGGAGGGCACTGCAGGGCGTGGGTTGGAGCTGGGCAGGCCTCCCTGCACCCCTGCCTTGGCTCATCCTGCCTGCCCGCCCCCCAGGCTGTGTCCGGGAGCTGCGCATCCAGGGTGAGGAGATCGTCTTCCACGACCTCAACCTTACGGCGCACGGCATCTCCCACTGCCCCACCTGTCGGGACCGGCCCTGCCAGGTAACCCCACACCGCACACTCCTCCCGGCCGCCCAGGCCACTGTCCTCAGCCATGGCCGGCCCTGGTGGGGAGTGGGGAAGGACCAGAGTGTTCTCGGTCTGACTTCCGGGGGCTGCTTTGCAGAACGGGGGCCAGTGCCAGGACTCGGAGAGCAGCAGCTATGTGTGTGTGTGCCCGGCTGGCTTCACCGGGAGCCGCTGTGAGCACTCGCAGGCCCTGCACTGCCACCCAGGTGTGTAACCCACCCTCTCCATCACTGCCACTCCGGGCTCTTCCCTCTGCCCGTTGCTGCCCCGTCATACCCACCCCAACTGCTAACCAGACTCACCACACTCTCTCCATCTTTCCCGAGTACTTAACCACTCTTTCTGGATTCTGACTTCCATCACTGCCATCCTAATATCCACCATGCCTCCCATCTCTGCTACCCAAGCACTCATCCCCTGTCACTGTACCCGGACACTCCCCCCAGCCCCAATCACTGCTCCCTGGTACCTACCACCTTCCCATCTGTTACCAAGGCACTCACCCCCCTACCCACCACCCAGGTACAGTCTTTCAAGAACAAAAGAGTCACTTGTTCACTGCCCCCCTTGCTCTCTCCCTGCCCAGCCTCCTCTGGCCCCACCCTTGCCCGAATCCATTCCTCCTCCCCGGTCACCCGATGCAGCCCTCCCAGGTGTCCCGGCCCTAAGTAGCCAAGGCCCCCGGGGGGCAGGCAGTAGTTAGAGTTCTGGCATCAGGACCCCACCATCTCCCAGGCCACCTCAGTGTCCTCCTCATTGGCCTGTGTGTCCCCCAGAGGCCTGTGGGCCCGACGCCACCTGTGTGAACCGGCCCGACGGCCAAGGCTACACCTGCCGCTGCCACCTGGGCCGCTCGGGAATGAAGTGTGAGGAAGGTAAGTGGAGCTGGGCCTGAGACCCCCAGGGGTCCCAGTAAGGACGGGAGAAGCTGGGCAGGGCATTCTGAGGCCAAGACGGGCGCTATGGATGATAAAATTATTCCAGAGCCAGAGGGCCTCAAAGTCACCTGGCCAAGCTTCATGCCCAGCCTGAATCCCGTACACAAGGGCCCCAAAGGGGAACCCCATCTAATCGGAGATCCAGCCTGGTCTGTAGTGCTGGGGGCAGGGTGCTTCTAGGCTGTTGCAGCCATTGCCCAGCTGATCCCGAGCCTCTAGGACTGGAGAGTGGGGTGGGCAGGGGTCCCAGAGGAAGGCTGCATAGTTGGAGCCCTCCCAGGACTCTGGCATCCCCACTGCCCTGGCTGAGCTGTGGCTGCTGCAGGTGTGACTGTGACCACCCCTTCCCTGTCGGGCGCGGACTCCTACCTGGCGCTGCCTGCTCTCACCAACACGCACCACGAGCTACGCCTGGACGTTGAGTTTAAGCCACTGGCCCCTGATGGAGTCCTGCTGTTCAGCGGGGGAAAGAGCGGGCCTGTGGAGGATTTCGTGTCCCTGGCGATGGTTGGCAGCCACCTGGAGTTCCGCTACGAGTTGGGGTCAGGTGAGCACTGACACCAAATGCAGTTGAGCTGTAGGCACCAAGCTCCGTGCCCGCCTTGGCCCTCCACACCCCCGGAGACGGGAGGAATAAATTCTGAAGTCAGACCAACCGGAGTCCCCTGTTCTTCACGTTCCTTCTCTCTGTGTGACCTGAAGCAAGTCTCTAGTCCTCTCGGGTTCCTCTGGGACACTGGGAGGCTGAAGGAGGTTCCCCGTCTGCTCAAGTTCCTGTAGGGGGTGGGACAGGGCAGAGGGCCATCCATGTGCCAACCCTGCCGGCGTCCTCCCCAGGGCTGGCCATTCTGCGCAGCTCTGAGCCCCTGGCCCTGGGCCGCTGGCATCGCATATCCGCAGAGCGTCTCAACAAGGACGGCAGCCTGCGGGTGAACGGCGGGCGCCCTGTGCTGCGCTCCTCACCTGGCAAGAGCCAGGGCCTCAACCTGCACACCCTGCTCTACCTGGGTGGTGTGGAGCCGTCCTTGCAGCTGCCCCTGGCCACGAACATGAGCGCTCACTTCCGCGGCTGCGTGGGCGAGGTGAGCGACTTCCAGACGGCAAGCGGGGAGGGCGGGGTGATTTCCCTCCGCCTGCAGCCAGCCCAAGGTGCTTGGGATCAGAGCCTCAGTTTCCTCCTCTGTAAAATGGGTATAATTACACCTGCTTTGAAGGTTGTAGTGAGGAGGGACTGCACTGGTGGATGCTCCTGGCACACAGTAGACCCTCGACTTTGGTCCTCCCCCGCAACCCTAGAAACCCACATTACTGCTCAAGTTCCAGCCTGGGTTCCCAGCTACCCTCTGCTGCAGTCTTCTCTCTGCTGGTACACCCGTACTTCAGCCTCCTGCCTTCTTCAAGTCCCTTAGTGTCCCTATGCCCACAGGTGTCAGTGAATGGAAAGCGGCTGGACCTCACCTACAGCTTCCTGGGCAGCCGAGGCGTTGGGCAGTGCTACGACAGCTCCCCGTGTGAGCGCCAGCCTTGCCTCAGTGGCGCCACGTGCATGCCTGCTGGCGAATACGAGTTCCAGTGCCTGTGTCCAGACGGCTTCAAAGGCGAGGGAGCCTGGCCAGGCACTGGGAGGGAGGGGTGGGGGGTGGTCAGTGGCCGCTCCAGCCCATGCCCACTCGCCTCTCCCCTGGCCCACAGGAGACCTCTGTGAGCACGAGGAGAACCCCTGCCAGCTCCGTGAGCCCTGTCTGCATGGGGGTACCTGCCAGGGCACCCGCTGCCTCTGTCCCCCTGGCTTCTCTGGCCCTCGCTGCCAACAAGGTAACTGCCCCAGCTTCTCTCCACCTCCCCCTTGGGGCGCTGGGGCCTGACACAGCCCACCGACTGGACCCTGCCTCTCCCCACAGGCTCTGCACATGGCATAGCGGAGTCCGACTGGCATCTTGAAGGCAGTGGGGGCAACGGTACGTACTTGCTGTGACCAGCCAGAGCTGCTGAGCAGGCTTGTCCCTCCCAGGCTTTGGGTCTCTCAGCCCCTCTTCCAATGACCCCACCCCTCCATCCTGGCCTCTGAACAAAACCAACCCAGGTGAGAGGCTCCCTGGGCATAGAGAGACAGAATAAGAAGAGCACAGCCGCACAGAGCTGGGTCCTGCCCTATGTTCACTGCCTAGTGACTTTGGGCAGGCCCTTGAACCACTTTCACTTCTGTACCCTCCTCTGTATTCATGCATTCCAGCAACAGACATGTATGTGTGCCCATCCTTGCCCTGGGAGCAGTAAATATAAGATGCGTAAGGCAGGACCCTCATTCTCAAGGATTCCACAATCTGTTTAAAAGCAATGATAATGATTTGTAAAAATGAATACTTATTGAACATTTACAGGTCCTGTGCTAACTGCATTATAGATACATACCTTATTTATTACTAATATAATAGGAGAGGTAGTGGCATAGTGGATAAGAACCTGGGTTCAAATCCTAGCTCTACCACTTACTAGCTGTGTGACTTGGGTGACTCACTTAACCTCTCTGTGCCTCAGTTTCCTCACATATAAAATAGAAAGAAGTAACATCCTTCCACAAGGCTTTGGATAAAATTTTGTGTGAGAGTAAAATTCTTTAATGTATTTTAAATGCTTAGAACAATGTCTGGTCCAGAGTGGGCACAGAATGTTAGCTTTTGTTAATGTTATAGCAAAGGCATAGGGTTGTTACAAGGACCCAGTTAAAAATTATGTTTGTAGCTGGATTTGAAACTTCCTGCATGGTGACTAGCAGATAGTAGGTGCTTGGTAACTGTTAGCTGCTAACTTCATCAGTTGGTGGAGGGTGGCAAAGTGTCACCTACCCTGGTAGCTGCCAGGCCTCAGGGGCCAGCACTGGTGTGGGATGGCTTTGACCAGGTAGGGTTGGGGATGTTATAGCCACACACACAGTGTGGACGATGCAGCCGAAAGGTCTGGGTTGCCATCCAGGCTTCCCACTTCCTGGGCAAGTCACTCATCCCTGGACCTGTCTTCCCGTCTGTAAGATGGAGGGAGTACAAAGGTTCAGAACCGTTTATGTGCCACTGACCTAGATGACCAGCTGCCCCAGTTTGCTCAGGACTGAGGAGCTTCTGGGGATGTGGGACTTCCAGAGCTAAAACCAGGACAGGACCCGGCAAATAGAGATGGTTGATCACCCTACCTGGACCCTACTGACTGCATAGAATGAAATACATAGGATTTCAAAGGGAATCAATTGTTCTGAAAGAAGGTTATCAAAATATTTGAAGTTTTTTTGCATCTTTATTAATGCATTAAATACAAGATCTAGTGTTAGGGTTAGGGTTAGCTACCACAATTGCAATAAGCATAAACAATGTTTTGAAATATTTGCAGCAACTGTAATGCAATAAGGAAATCTTCCATTGGTGACTGAGTCACAGGCCCTGCTACTCCTTCAGTGTGTTGCCTACCTGCATTACTAAAGGAACTGCTAACCTTCAAGGAGAAGTGAGCAAGGCTAGAACTGTAATGTTCTCCAAGCCAAGTTCACAGGCCTCTGAATTCTGCCCCCAGCCCCCTTGGGTCTCCAGGGACTGCAGGTTCAGAGCCCTGCAGTAGTACAGGTCGGGGTGGAGGTGGGGGTCAAGGGCACCGATGCGGGATGGATACTCCATGCGGGTGAGCAGATGTCCCAGCATCGCCCCCACTCCCCCGACAGATGCCCCCGGGCAGTACGGAGCCTACTTCTACGATGACGGCTTCCTCGCCCTCCCTGGCCGCATCTTCTCCAGGAGGTGAGAAGAGAGTCTGTGGGCCCAGGGTGGGGAACGGGAATCTGGGACTCCTGCCCTCTCACCCACTTCCCCCGCACCACAGTCTCCCCGAGGTGCCTGAGACCATCGAGCTGGAGGTTCAGACCAGCACGGCCAGCGGCCTCCTGCTCTGGCAGGGCGTGGTAAGTGTGGACGTCCCACCCAGGATCTCAGGGTTCCCAGCCCCCTGGTGGCCACAAAAGTGGGAGAGAGGAAGGAGGAGGCCACAGCTGTCGGTAGCCCCCAGGAACCCTGTGCTTCTCTGGTAGGAGTTGGGAGAGTCTGGCCGAGGCAAGGACTTCATCAGTCTTGGGCTTCAGGATGGGCACCTTGTCTTCAGGTGGGTCCTGGCACCCGACCCTTCCTCTCCCTTCCCTCAGCCCCCTTACCCTTCAGTGGCTTCCCCTCCGGTCAGCCCCATGGCCCCCCCAACAAGAAGCTGCAGCGCCCAGTGCCCCAGCTGCACACCACCACCACCGTCCCACACCCCCTCCAGTCCTGCCCCCTGCTCACACCCTCTTGGGCCTGTGTGACTGCAGCTACCAGCTGGGCAGTGGGGAGGCCCGCCTTGTCTCTGAGGACCCCATCAACGATGGCGAGTGGCATCGGGTGATGGCACTGCGGTAAGGGAGCCCCCCGGGCACTAGGGCGAAGGGCCCAGAGTCCTGGACTGGGACAGGACGCCCCCCATCGTGCGCAGGGAGGCAGGCATTGAGCTCTGGGAAGACAGAACTTGAAGCCAGGGTCGGGGGAGAGCCCGCCAGCCGGAGCACAGACTTCCAGGGCAGGACAGAACTCCTTGGGGTGGGCGCACAAGCACCCTAGGGGATGGATGAAGCCTGGGTGGGGTGCTAGGAAGTTGTGTTTGTGGGACCAGATCTCTCATCCAGCGGAGGGAGGGGGCAAGAAAGAACTCAGGGAGCGGGGGGCACACTGCTCTGACTGGAGTCTCTGTAAGCAAAGGGAGGGGGCTCTCACTGGGTTGAGAAGGACGGGGGATCGGTGGTGAGGGGCCTGACCCTGTTCCACTGCAGAGAGGGCCGGAGAGGTTCCATCCAGGTGGACGGAGAGGAGCTGGTCAGCGGCCAGTCCCCAGGCCCTAACGTGGCAGTCAACACCAAGGGCAGCATCTACGTCGGTAAGTCTTGAGCTCGGGCCTCGTGCAGGCCTGGGGCCGCTCCTCCAGGTGGGGGAGGGCCCGGGGCTCCGGCACAGGTAGAGCACGGGGCCTTCCTTCCCCCACCTCCTGGAGCTGACAGGCCCCGCCCTCTCCCTTCCCCACAGGTGGAGCCCCCGACGTGGCGGTGCTGACCGGGGGCAGGTTCTCCTCGGGCATCATGGGCTGTATCAAGAACCTGGTGCTGCACTCTGCCCGGCCTGGCACCCCGCCTCCACAGCCACTGGACCTGCAGCACCGCGCCCAGGCGGGGGCCAACACGCGCCCCTGCCCCTCGTAGGCACTGCCTGCCCCACACGGACTCCCGGGCAGCGCCCCAGCCCCACAGCGTCGACTATATTATTATTAATATTATTATTATGAATATTTTGTAAGAAACGGAGGCGATGCCATGCTTTGCTGCTACTGCCCTGGGCTGGACTGGAGGGTGGGCACGCCACCCCACACAGACACACCTGGGCAAAGCCACAGGCTGCTGGGCAGGGTGGGTTGCATGGGAGCAGATGCCTCAAAGGGTCACCAGGACTGGGGGTCGGGCACGGTGGCTGAGCAGGCTCAGAACTGCCCCCACCGACAGAGCCCCCCAAGGTAGTGCTGGGCTGCCCATTTCTTCAGCCCTTGGGCAGCCCTCATTCCTACAGGAGCCAAGCTCGGCTTCCAGCCTGGAGCCTCACCAGCTACCCGGAGCAGAGGGCATCGCAGTGGCCTTCGCCACCCCCCTCCGGGTTGGGAAAGCTCTTTAGTGCTAACTGTGGTGCGAAAGGCAGCTCACCCCTGGGCAGGCAGCCCCCAGCCCTGCCAGCCCGTGTCCCAGCACCCCTCCACCTCCGCCTAGCCAGCCAGGCCACCGGCCCCTGGCAGCCTCCCCCCTCCCACCAAGCCTTCCTGGCCTGCATCCCTCCCACCCCACACCTAGCCCAGGGCCCCTGCCCTGAGGGGCTGCAAGGGAAAGCCCACCCCAACTCTTACCAGGAGCTGCTACAGGCAGAGCCCAGCACTGAGAGTGCCTCCCTGCCTGCACCAGGCCACGTCCCCCCACTGATCTGGAAGTGAAGGCCCAGGGCGCATGGGGGGAGGAGAGCCCTGGTGGTCGGAAGGAGTCAATGCCTTGGGTAGGGGAGCCGGGACTCATGACTGGGAGGGACAGGAAGGGGGCGTGACAGCCCTGCCCCATCTGCGGGAGCCCCAGGGCCCAACTGGGGGCAAGCGCCCTCCCCACCAGCAGCCCCCAGATGTGGGTCCGGAACGCCTGGCTTCTGTGTCCTAGAAGGGACCCTCCTGTGGTCTTTGTCTTGATCTTTCTTAATAAACGGTGCTATCCCCGCCAGGGCTGTCTCCTGTGTCTTTGACTACGACTGGACTCAGGGTACCTGAGGGTGGGCCAGGTTGGGGCAGAGAGAGCAGGGCAAGTGAGGTCCGGGAGTGAAGCAAGGCAGCTTCAGGTGAGCGAGGCCCCTACTCCCTGCCCTTCACTGATCCAGCAGAGTGCCAGTCACCGTGCAGGTTGCAGGGTCAGCTGCCTCCTGTGGCCTTCACCATGACCCTGTGAGGCAGGAATCATCCCATTTTCCAGAGGAGCAGACTGAGTCTCGGAGGGTTATATGATCTGCCCAAGATTGGACAGCCCTGTGGGGGGTGGGGGCAGAACCCAGGGACTGTCTGACCCCAGAGCCCACTCTCCTTCCTCTGATGCCCACAGCCTCTCTAAGGATGACCCCCCCTGACCTGGCTCACTCAGCCGCAGGCCCCCAGGGGCCACCTGGCCAGGACATGTGTAACGGACGGTGCACACCACCAGCCCACCAAGCCAGCCGGCTGGAGGGGCAGCTGCACCAGAGGAGGCCCATGAGGAGGCCAGCGCCACCGCCCGCGGCTGGAGGCCTGTCGCAAGAAAGAGCACTCAGGCCTCAGCCTGGGCCAGCTGCCCCCACCCACCACTAGAGAGGGACAAGTGTGGTTTCGGCGGGAGGAGTGGCAGCAGGTGATGACCAAGAGCCATCTACCTTCCGGAGCCGCATCCTGCCGTGCAGGGTCCCGGCATGCTGGGGGGCTCCGCTCAGCTGCAATACCCAGGGGGCCCTCAGACCTGCGAGCTGGGGGAAGAGTCAGGGGCCCGGAGGTACCATCATCCGTATTCCCTTCCTGGCTGGGCACCAGAGAGGGACTGGCAGTGGGAAATAACAGCTCTAACACACTGAGATCTGCCCCTTGCGGGGTATGATTATGTCTTGTTTAATCCTCCCAAAACCTCTTAGTGTTAGTATTTTTATTTCACAGATAAGAGAAGTGAGGCACAGAGAGGTTAAGTCACTTGCCCAGATCACACAGCTGGAAGTGACAGGGGTGGACTTGAACTCACAGTCTAGCTCCAGGGGCTGGGGTGGATGAATGGAGCTACTTCTCAAGGAGTAATGCTGTAGTGAGCATTTTCTGTGCACCAAGCACCATGTTCTGCGCTGGGCCCTTCACCCACAGGATTTCACTTACAGTTCATGACAAATCTGAGAGGTTAGGTGTATCATCCCCAGTTTACAGATAAGGAAACGGAGACACAGAGAGGTTCATTCTTCCACTCACTTGATGAGTATTTTTCAATCACCTGCTACTATACCCCAGACATTGCTCTAGGGACTGGGGGATATGACAGTGAGCAAAATAGACAAAAATGTCTCCATGGAGCTGGCATTTTAGTGTGAGGCAACACAAAACACAAATTCTACCATGTGTCAAATGGAGATAGGTGCTACGAGGGAAAATTAAGCAGGGAAAGGGACAGGGCATGTTGGCGAGGGGCAAGGTTGCTATTTTTCTTTTAATTGTGGTAAACTATACAAAACAAAATTTACCATTTTAACCATTTTTAAGTACAGTTCCGTAGTATTAAGTCCATTCATATTGTTGAGCAACCATCAACACCATCCATTCTCAGAACTGAATTCATCTCATAAAACTGAAACTCTGAACCCATTATTAATAACTCCCCATTTCCCCTCCCCCCAGCCCCTGGCAACCATCATTCTACTTTCCGTCTCTTTGACTTTGAGTACTCTAGATGTCTCATATAGGTAGAATCACATAGTATTCGTCCTTTTTTTGTTTTTTTTTTTTTGCGGTACGCGGGTCTCTCACTGTTGTGGCCTCTCCCGTTGCGGAGCACAGGCTCCGGACGCGCAGGCTCAGCGGCCATGGCTCACGGGCCCAGCCGCTCCACGGCATGTGGGATCTTCCCAGACCGGGGCACGAACCCGTGTCCCCTGCATCGGCAGGCGGACTCTCAACCACTGCGCCACCAGGGAAGCCCCAGTATTCGTCCTTTTGTGACTGGTTCATTGCAGTCAGCATAATGTCCTCAAGGTTCATCCAGGTTGTAGCATGTGTTGGCATTTCCTTCCTTTGTAGGGCTGAACAATATTCCAGTGTGTGGACATACCACTTTTGTTTACCTGTTTTTCTTTCAATGGACACAGGGTTGCTTTTCTTTTTCTTTTTTTCTTTTTTGGCCGCACAGCTTGTTGGATCTTAGTTCCCCAACCAGGAAACCCGTGGCCCCTGCAGTGGAAGCGCGGAGTCCTAACCATTGGACCGCCCAGGGAAATCCCAGGGTTGCTATTTTTAAACAAAGGGGTCAGGAAAGAGCTCATGGAGAGGGTGAGGGTTAAGCCAAGACCTGCAGAAGGCAAAGGAATGAGCGTGTAAACCTTTGGGAAAAGCCTCCAGGTAGAGGAAAGAGCTAGTGAGAGACCAGAGGCAGGACAAGACTGGAGCGTGGAAGGAGCTGCCAGGGGCCGGAGTGGAGGAGCTGTTGGAGCAAGCGGGCAGGTGGGAGGTGATGGGCCAGGTCACTCAGGGCCTGGAGGCCCCTGGGAGGCTTGTGTGGGCTGAGTGAGGAGTGAGGAGGGTCCTGCGCACAGGAGTGACGCGATCTGACTTAGTGTTTTAAAACGCTCCTCAGAGGGGCTTCCCTGGTGGCGCAGTGGTTGAGAGTCCGCCTGCCGATGCGGGGGACACGGGTTTGTGCCCCGGTCCGGGAAGATCCCACACGCCGCGGAGCAGCTGGGCCCGTGAGCCATGGCCGCTGAGCCTGCGCGTCCGGAGCCTGTGGTCCGCAACAGGAGAGGCCACAACAGTGAGAGGCACGCGTACCGCAAAAAAATAAAAATAAAAAAACAATTAAAAGCCTCCTCTGGGGAATTCCCTGGCCGTCCAATTGTTAGGACTCCACGCTTCCACTACCGGGGGCCCAGGTTCAATCCCTGGTCCTGGAATTAAGATCCTGCAAGCCGAGGGGTGCAGCCAAAAAAAAAGAATAAAATGCTCCCCTGGCAGGAGAGCTTAACTCCCTGCTAGTGTGTGGGCTGCGCGCAGTGACTTCCTCCCAAAGAGGACAGTGTGGAGAGAGGAGACAGAGTAACAGTGGAGAAACTGACAAACACAGCCTCAACCCAGTGACCAAGGCCAACATCAACATCCGTGGATCATGTTGGGGAGTGATCGCGTTGGTTTGGCCTGGTGTGCACTTGACCTCTGGGATCTTCCTCCTCATAACCCATGACTGCAGCCTTATCATGAGGAAAACATCAGATTAATTCCGACAACACTGATGGCTTGGTTATGGGCTGAGAGGGAAAAGGGAGTAAAGGACCACTCAACCGTTTGGGCCTGAACAACTGGAATTCAAAGCTGCCACTGATTGAGAAGGGGACACGGGTGAGGAGCAGGACGCAGGGCAGGCTGTGGGTCATGAGTTCAGTTTGGGGCAAGTTAAGTGTGAGACCCGCCTGCACAGCCACGTGGAGATGTCAGGTGGGGAGGTGGTTATATAAGTAGCATTCAAAGATGAGTCCAGCTGGCGATACAGTATAAAGGAGAACGAGGAGGGAACGGGTGTGGCAGCTGGAGGAGAGGACGTAGGGCCCGGGCCTCTGGGCACAGAGCATAGTGTCAGGGAGGACCCTGAGGAGTGGCTGGGAGGGAAGTGTGTGGGCTCCCAGGAAGCTGGGTTTCACCCCTCAGCCAGGTGCATTTTTGCAACGAACAACCTGTTCAACAGGACATGGCAACCCTGACTGGGAGTGGGGCATATCCAGATTCCTAAGAAGGATAATCAGGGGTGACCTAGTCTGGTCCCCTCTGTCCATCCACAGAGGTCATTCCTGGTTATGTCACTCAGTGATTCTATGACCTTGGGCAAGTCATTTCTCCTCCCTAGGCCTCAGTTTCCCCATCTATAAAATGTGGGAGTCAGGCTGGATCAATGGTTTTCAAAGTCTTGAAGGTCAAACTCAAGTCTCTCAGTGGGACATCAGTCAGCCGCGGCCCAGGCCTCCCACGTCAAGTAGAGCATCTCTCCTTGTGAAGCCTGGGGCCTCTGCAAGGCTCTGTTTAGGAAAAGCTTCCACCACTGAAATGACATTTGGAAGCAGCTGGATTCGATCACCGTTTGAGCTCTAACATCCTCTGCTCCTCAGGCAGTCTGGTCTGAATGGATTCCCCACTACTGTGCCTCACCTTATCCTCTCCTGCCGCACCCGTGCCTCCGGCCTCCAGCTTCTAACCCAGCTGCTCAGCAGGGCCCAAGCCACACCTGTCACTGACCTCTGCAGTTAGCTGCTGGCCACGAAGCCTGGTCACTGCCGTCGCCACAGTTGTCCATGCCCAGGGATCGCACACCAGCCTCGGGGGGATGCACCTGCTGTTCTGACATCGGAAGTAGGCACAACAGGATCCTGGGGTTGAGAGGGGAGGCACGGTGAGGACACTGAGCACCACAGAATGTTTGGCCCTTTGGGGAGGGAATGTGGGAGGTGTGAGCAGGAGAGGCTGTTTCCATGTGTGTGCAAGTGAGAGTATGGATGAGACAGGTGTATGATCATAAAGATGATGATGGGGATGGTGATGATGATGATGGCAGCTAACATTTATTGAGCTCCTATTCCAAGCCAGGCGTGGTTCACATCCCAGCTCATTAAGTTCTCACATTAACCCTGTAGGGTCAATACTATTATCAATCCCATTTTAGAAATGAGAAGACCGAGGCACAAGGAGGTTAGGTCACTAGACCAAGGCCACATAGCTTGTATCTAAGCAGCAGGATAGGAATTCAGCCCCATGCTCATGAGCACTGTGGCACCCAGTGTGTGTGTGTGTGTGTGCGCACGCGTGTGTGCATGCAGCCTGTGGTAGCCCAGCAACCTGAACACTCCAAGCTCATCTCGGCTCGTGGCACTGCACCTGCCATCAGCCCTGCCCGTAACTGCATGGCGTGCTCCCCTCAGGTCTCCACTCAAATGTCATCGTGTTGGAAGGCCTGCCATCACCTCCACGTGAGAATGGCACACCATCCCTCCCCCACCACCCCTTTATCCTGATTTGGGTTCCTCTGCAGCACTTACCACCTCTGCAGATTATGGATTTGATCGGTTCTTTGTTTATGGTCTGCTTCCCCCACTAGAATGTCAGCTCAAATGGGGCAGGGACTTCTCTTTCATTCACTGCTGCATGTATCCCTGGAGCCTAGAACAGCACCTGGCACAAGGGCAGGTACTCAATCTTTGTTAAATGAATGAATAGGCACACAGGTGAGAGAAGGGTATGACTTGGTGCACAGGGTGTGGCAGACAGGTTGGCTTACCCAGCACCCCATTCTGTAGAGAAAAGCTGGTTCAGGAGGGACTGACCAATACCATGGCTCAGAGGTGGACATGGGAATCAGAGCATTCCATTCCTGGCCCCGGGAACGGACACATGGCCCATGTGACTAATCAAATTTGGCCCCGAGGACTTTTCCTAGAACCGTAAGAAAAGATCTTCGCGGTTCCCTGGCAGTCCATTGGTTAGGACTCAGCTCTTTCACTGCCGGGGGCCCAGGTTCAGTCCCTGTTCAGGAACTGAGATCTTGCAAGGCGCTTGGCGCAGCAGCCAAAAAAAGAGAGAGAGAGAGAGAAAAGATCCTCACTCTTTATTTCACTGAGGTGAGAGTTATAAGGGGGACTGTGAGCTTGGAGCTTCAGGGTCACCTTGCTGCCAAGTAGAAAGAGGAACTGGAGCTGCTTGAGATGGAAGCCAAACAGACCCAGTGCAATGCAAAGGGAGAGCCCAGGTGGCATTACTTGATCTCCTGAATCCAGCTATACCTGAACGAACACCTTAATATCCCAGTTATAGGAGCCCCCCAAGTTCTCCTTTGGCTTAAGCCAACTTGACTTGGGGTTTTTTCATGTGCAAATGAAAGTGAATGCTCTAATTTATAAAAGATGTGCAGGGGTAAAAGTGAATATCTGTGAGAGAGAAAACACAAACAGTAATCCAAGTAAAAAGTGGTAAAAAGTGATCCAGGGAAGCCAGAGTTGTGACAGGGCTTCACCACTGCCGCCTGCTTTTGAGTCCAATCCTGCTAAACACAAAGCAGCTGCAACATGCTTGGCTTGCACCTCACGGAAGGTGAGAAAGGGAGGGAGGGAGGGAGGGGTTGATTTCCAATTAGCCTGTGAGATCTGCCTGCAAAACAATATAATGGGACCCTTGGCACGCTAGAGCCCACAGGAGCCAGAAAGGGGACCCCAGGCACCATCAGTCATGGCCCCAAAGACACACATGAGACAGCAGGGGGTGCTCTCTGACCAGCTCAGGTTGAAGGGCTGTCCAGGGCCTGGCATGTCGAGGTCCAGCTCCTGGTGAACCTGTGTTGGCTCTCAGAGGCCCCCCTGCTCTTGCCTTGAAGTGCTCACAACCCCATGTTTAATTCTCCAGTCTGGATATTTTGCCAGCGAGGGCGATGATGTTTCTCCAAGGTTTTGGAAACTTCTGGGCTTTGGCAGCTCCTCTGCTGAAACATCAGTGAGTGTCTTCAGTCCTGGGGAAACCTGCTGGGTCTAAAGCCTTGACTCAATTTGAGCAGAGGACAAACTCTAGCAGTTAAAGCCCGGCTCCTCCACCTGTGAGCTGGGAGTCCTGTGGCACTTCACTCAACTTCTCCAAGCCTGTTTCCCATCAATAAATACGAGGGTAGGAGCACCGGCCCAGAAGAGCTGCTGTGAGAACAGATGAGATCTGGCATGCAAAGGGCCAAAGGCAGTGCTCAACAAGGGATTATTATCAGTTCCCTTTCCTTGCCTAAGTGGGTTTCTGTCACTTACAGCCAGAGTCCCAACTCTCGGCCCCTCTGCAATCAGGTGGACCCAGGACAGAGAAGTCAGTGTGTGAACATGAGAGTGTGTGAGTTGCATGGCAGTGTGCAAAGTGGTATTGTGTACGATGAGGTGTGCATGATGTGAACTGTGTGTGGGAGAGAGTGCACAGTACACCAGGCCTGTGGGTTGGGTGTTTCAGTGTGTGTGGCACAGGTGGGTGTGCCAGGTGTGTGTACGAGGTGTGAGTTGTGCACAGGTACAGTGTGTGTGAGTGGGGTGGGTGCTGGAGTGTGAGATGTGTGAGTGTGTGGGAATCGTGTGGGAGTGGGAGTTGTGTGTGAACAGGTGAGGGGCTGGTCCGTGCATCCATGGAAGTCAGGTTTTTGGGGCTGGCTCTTTGGGTCTGGACCGCCCTTTACTGAAGCCCCTGACCTTGCCGCCAGGCCCCAGCCCCCGCCCTCTCTCAGGACCAGCCCGCACCCACCCAACCGGAAAGAGGAGACTTCACCCACGAAGTCCACGTGGGGCTGGCGGCCTCTGGTGACCAGGCACAGGCCCAGGAAGCCCCCGGAGGACGCCACCGGCCCAGGGATGGTCAGGCCGCAGAACCGGGCCCCCAAGGGCCGTGGCGCCCCCGGCGGGCCCTCGTAGAACTGCAGGTAGGACCCGGGGGTGCAGGGGTCCTCCGGCGCCGGCGCCGGCGCCGGGGAGGAGGCGTTGGGCGCCGCCGGGGTCAGGCTGTAGACCAGGAAGAAGCGGAACTGGAAGCGGATCCTGTCGCTAGGGGTCGTCGCCTGCATCCAGAGCCTGCGGTCGGTGTCCGGGGCCACGAAGTAGAAGCGGCACGACGCGGAGTGCGAGCGCAGCAGCAGCCGTCCCCCTGCCACGTCCGGCCGCACGGGTCCACCAGGTCGGCTTCGGCGAAAAGCACCGACCCTGGAACCATGCGGTCCCGTTCCAAGCCTGGCCCTGCCCTCTGCCCGCTGTGTGACCCCCGAGTGAGTCACTCAGCCTCTCTGAGCCTCAGTGTTCTTGTCGGGAAAATGGGGATGATTGAGCAATGTCAGAATTTTTGTGAGGATTAAAAAATGTAATTCAAGTCCTCAGTCTCGTATTCAGAAACCCTAGGATGTGTTTCAGAATTTTTCAGATTTTAGAAACATATATAATATTTTGCAGCCCCACATGGAGTCTGCCACAGCCCTCCACGATCAAACACATTTTCTAGAGCAATTGCACAGAACATGTACTCTAAGTAGGACAAACACAGACTGTAAACAGCCTCCTGTCAGTTCAGGTCAGGTGTTGCCAGTTAGTTAGCTAAGAACAAATTTTGGTTGTCAGAGCTTTTCATATTTTGTAGTGGAAACTAAAGGATTGTGGATGTGTATGGGTTCAGTGCTTAGGACAGTGCCTGGCATTTAATGAGCATTATGGACGTGTTATTCAAGGATGGGGGAGGGCATTTCCTGGCCTTCCCTCCAGTGGTTAGGACTCCGCACTCTCACTGTGGAGGGCCCAGGTTCAATTCCTGTTCGGGAAACTAAGATGCCACAACCCTCGCAGTGCAGCCAAAAAATAAAAGGATGTGGGAGACACAGTTGGGCACCTGCCCAGCCAACAGGCATTCCCTGTTTCTCCTTGCTAAGAGAAACTTAATTCCCCTCAATTATCAGAGAGGCCCCCTGGTCTTTGGCCTAAACCAAGCCTTGTAATCCTAATTCCATTTGCCAGGTTTAGGGATTGGCCTGTGAACTGATTCTGGCCAATGAGATTTAAGGAGAGGTTTGCTGAGGGTTCCTGGGAAAGGTTTTCCTCCCTGATTTAAAAAAAAAAAAGAGGGAGAGCTGTGTGATGAGGAGCTCCTTTTTCTTCCTGCTTTTGAAAGCTATTGACTGAGGATGCGATGCCCAGAGCTGCAGCAGATACCTTGCAAGGATGAGGTCATGAGAATTATGGAGGAGCCCTGACATGGTTGAGCTGCTGAATTAACCATTTCTGGACTCATCTCTGGCCTCTCTTCTTAAGTGAAATAATAAATGTCCTTGTGGTTGTTTTTGTGTGTGTGTGTGTGGTACGCGGGCCTCTCACTGTTGTGGCCTCTCCCGTCGCGGAGCACAGGCTCCGGACGCGCAGGCTCAGCGGCCATGGCTCACGGGCCCAGCCGCTCCGCGTCATGTGGGATCTTCCCGGACCGGGGCACGAACCCGTGTCCCCTGCATCGGCAGGCGGCCTCTCAACTACTGTGCCACCAGGGCAGCCCTGTCCTTATGATTTAAGCTCTGTTTAGTCTGGTAACTGTTACTTACAACCCAAAACATCCTCACTGGTACCGTGTTGTTGTGAGGATTAATGAGATAACGTGTAAGTACTCAAACCATCTGATGTTTGTAAGGGTAGAGAGAGAACAGGACGTGGCTTTTCTGGTGCATGGTAGGGGCACCGGTGGTGCTTGAGGACAAGCCGGGATGTGGGCCTTCGGGGGAGAAGTTCTCCATTAGGGCTCAGGACGTGGGAGCATCTTCTCATATCTGTGCGGACCTACTAAAGCCAGAACCTGCCCTGGAGGCACACGGGACAGGCGGAGGTTTAGAGAGTGGGTGAACGAGCACCTTCTATGAGCTGGGCACTGTCTATGTGTCTTGCATGGTTTATCTCACCTTATATGCACAATAATAATAGTCCCTTAAGACAGCGGTCCCCAGCCTTTTTGGCACCAGGGACTGGTTTTGTGGAAAACAATTTTTCCACAGACGGGGGTCGGGGGGTGGGGATGGTTCAGGTGGTAATGCGAGGGATGGGGAGCGACGGGGAGCGATGGGGAGCGAAGGGGAGCGATGGGGAGTGACGGGAGTGACTGGGAGTGACGGGGAGCGACGGGGAGTGACGGGGAGTGACGGGGAGTGATGGGGAGCGACAGGGAGCGACGGGGAGCAGCAGAAGAGCGACAGGGAGCGACGGGGAGTAGCAGATGAAACTTCGCTCGCTTGCCCACCACTCACCTCCTGCTTTGAGGCCCAGTTCCTAACAGGCTGCGGACTGGCCTTGGGGGTTGGGGACCCCTGCCTTAAGGGGCAAGGGCCTATTATTCTTTCCATTTTACTGCTGAAGAAACCAAGTCTTAGACAGTGGAAACAGTAATGTCAAGGGTGTATGTGTGAACGCAGGGCCGTCTGACTCCGAAGCCCACAGTGTTTCCCGGTGCCAGACTGCCCCACCCGCCCCCAGACACCTGCTTCTGGGTGACTTGGAGCTCCAGCTACCCACAGGGTTGGGGGTGGACTTGAGGGTGCCAGCCAAGACCAAGCACAGGGTTTCCCAGTGTCTCCCAACTCAAGGGATCCCAGCTCATCAGGGTGAGTGCTGATTGAGGAAACACAATCTCAAAGGGTGGTGGGACCTGAATCTCCTGCCTGCCCCAACCAAGCCACCTTGTACTCACCTGTGTGCAGAGCAGACACAGTCAGGGCAGTTGCCCCCAGCAGGAGCAGCCTTTGGGGCAGCTGCAGAGGACAGGCTTCCATCCAGGCCCTCCTGTGCCCAGCGATGGGGAAGACCTGCAGAATCTGCAGTTTGGGGTCTTTGGGGAGACTGGGGTATAGGGGCCTGGTTAGGCCAGTGGAGGGATTGGCGGGACACAGAGAGCAAGGGAGGCAAGTATGCCAGTTCCTCTGGTCTCTTCAGTGATGTTTGTGCTCCCTGTTCCAGATCCTTCTTCAGATCAGGATTGTGTCTAGGGTTGTCATGGAGATTTGGGACTGGGGCTGGAGCCTGGGGAGAGAAGGCGGAGAGGATGTCTGCTCATCCCCTGCCAGACAGGAACCAGGAAACTCAGATCCAGTTCAGCCACAGGGCTTCTGGGAGGGGGACCCACAGCCTCAGAGAGCTGCTGCCTTCCTGGAGAAGTTGGCATTTTAGGGCTGAGCTTAAGGGAGCCCCAGGACATCAAAGGGCCTCTCTGAGGGCCTAGAGAGGCAGCAAGTGGTGAATGAGCGCTGGCCCAGGAGTCTGCTCTATTTTAAAGACAAAGTATTCCTGCCTCAGGGCCTTTGCCCTCACCGTTCCTCCACCTGGGGTGTCCTCTCCCATGGAGGTCCATGGCTGGCTTCTCTGGGTCATTCAGATTTCGAGCTCACATGTCACCTGCTCAGACCACATTTCCCTGACCACTTCTCAGTCTGAATTAGTGTTCTCCCTCCCTGTCACTCAGTCCCATGTCCGCAAATTTATCTCAGCACTCACTGGAATTACTTTGCTTATTTATATCTTGTATGTATTGTACATTAACCGCCCCCCACCCACTAAAATTGTGTTCTGTGTCTTGTTGTTCTCTGAAGCCCTAGGTCATAGAACAGTGCCTGGCACAGAGCAGGCATCCAGGAAATAAGAACAAATGTGTGGGGACTTCCCTAGTGGTGCAGTGGTTAAGAATCCACCTGCCAATGCAGGGGACACAGGTTCGAGCCCTGGTCTGGGAAGATCCCACATGCTGCCGAGCAACTAAGCCCGTGCACCACAGCTACTGAGCCTGCGCTCTAGAGCCCGCGAGCCACAAGTAGAGCTCACGTGCCACAACTACTGAAGCCCACGCGCCTAGAGCCCATGCTCCGCAGCAAGAGAAGCCACCTCAAAAAAAAAAAAAAAGAGAAGCCACCTCAGTGAGAAGCATGCGCACCGCAACGAAGACCCAACACCGCCAAAAATAAATAAATTTTTTTACAAAAGAAAAAGGACAAATGTGTGACGTTGAGCGAATGACCTCCCTTTATTCTGGGTTTTACTTCCCCATGTGTAAAAGGAAGGGCTTGGGCCATTTCAGCCTTTTTCAAAACCTGTAATTAGTAGAACCATTTTTTTACAAAGGCATTATACATGGAACCTTAATATATAAAGCTGAAACTTTTCAAGTCTCAGTTTTCTTATCCGTAAAATGGAATAATGATAGTTCCAACTTTGTAGGTATATTGTAAAGGGTAAGTAACTTGATACAAGTGGGGTATCAAGTTACTTACTTAGAACAGTGTCTGTCACATAGTAAAGTGCACAATGCACGTCAGGCTGGATGATGACCCTTAATGTCATCATTATTACTTAAACAGAGGTCATCTATGTTTCCAGAAGTCCCCACCTCAGACTTTGAGACACCACCTCAGAGTCTGAAGACTGTATGAGAAGGTTAAAACCACTGGCCCTGCTTCTCTCTAATGCTCTTCTTTCTAGTCCTGACATTCGATGCAAACTTGATACCCCACTGTGTGTGATGTCCAAGGCTAGGCCTTGGGGGACTCCTTTGGCAGGAGTGGATTTATCATGAAACCCTTGAAGCTGGCCGCTCTCCCTCTTGAGACGGACAACATTCTGCCTATGGAATGTGTATCTCTCTAAATAAACTTGATTTCACTTTTAAAAAGAAAGAAAGAAACTCGTGAAGCTTACACATCAGGACATATTATTTGCATGAGATTATATATATATATATATATTTTTTTAAATATAGCCATATTCATAATTTATTTCACTCAGAAAACTGTCTTTATTTATTTATTTATTTTGGGGGGTACGCGGGCCTCTCACCGTTGTGGCCTCTCCCGTTGTGGAGCACAGGCTCCGGACGTGCAGGCTCAGCGGCCATGGCTCACGGGCCCAGCCGCTCCACGGCATGTGGGATCTTTCCCGGACCGGGGCACGAACCCGTGTCCCCTGCATCGGCAGGCGGACTCTCAACCACTGCGCCACTAGGGAAGCCCCAAGAGATTATATATTTTTATAAAATTTACAAAATTAAGATATTTCAACCACAGTCAATTCAGATCACTGTCTCTTTCCACCCCAATCTCCTCCATTGCACCTCTCTTCAGATGGTCACGGGCATTTTTGAAATCTGGCTAAGGGGAGGTGGCTTTGGGTTTGGGTTTGGGTTTGGGTTTGGGGGGCATATAATTATGGGGTCCTAGCTCCTTCCAGGTATAGTTTTATTATTTCAAATAAATGCCCCAGAATGCCTTCCAGTAATCCTCCTCACGCCCTCTATGCTGTGATATGTTGTGATATGAAGGTGCAGAACCAGAGATCATTTATTATGCCTGGCCTCGCTGGTGTGAGGGTATTGGAGGAGAAATAAGGTTTGAAACATATGAAGCCAGAAGCCAGTCTATGGAAAATCCTTCCAAATCTTAAAGCTCACATATGTAAGAAATTTGATAGTGGTTATCCCAAGTTTAGCAGTCCTTAAGAGAATAAATAATCTTACTAATAACGAATTGCAAAGCTCAAGAAAAAAAGTCTAAATGATCACTAATAAAAAACTAATTTTGGTCAATCATGCTAAAGGAAAGACTGACTTATCTTTCTAGTCCTGTTATAGAAAATATCATATAGTGTTGTCACAGAAATCATAAAAGGGTGTGCAGCCAAGAAAAGTAAGGAAAAAAGTATCACAGAAGAGATTTAAGCAGTATTTTAATAAAAACGTGCTATTATTTTAAATTTATAGTGTTCATGGTATTTGTCAGGTTTTTTTTTCTTTTTTATTTATTTTTGGCTGCGTTGTTTCTTCACTGCTGCGCACGGGCTTTCTCTAGTTGCAGAGAGGGGGCTACTCTTTGTTGCGGTGAGTGGACCTCTCATTGCAGTGGCTTCTCTTTGTTGCGGAGCACGGGCTCTAGACGCACGGGCTTCAGTAGTTGCAGCACGTGGGCTCAGTAGTTGTGGCTTATGGGCTCTAAAGTGCAGACTCAGTAGTTGTGGTGCATGGGCTTAGTTGCTCTGCGACATGTGGGATCTTCCCAGACCAGGGCTCGAAACTGTGTCCCCTGCATTGGCAGGCGGATTCTTAACCACTGCACCACCAGGGAAGTTCCTGTCCATTTTTTAAACTTTAAAAGTTGTTGGACATGGAAGCAACTTAAGTGTCCATCAACAGATGAATGGATAAAGAAGATATGGTGTATATACAAATGGAATACTACTCAGCCATAAAAAAGAATAAAATAATGCTATTTGCAGCAACATGCATGGACCTAGAGATCATCCTACTAAGTGAAGTATGTCAGAAGGAGAAAGACAAATACCCTATGGTATCACTTATGTGTGAAATCCAGAATATGACACAAATAAACTTATCTCCAAAACAGAAGCAGACTCACAGACATAGAGAACAGACTTGTGGTTGCCAAGGGGGAGGGAGGAAGGATGGAGTGGGAGTTTGGGGTTAGCAGATGCAAACTATTACATATAGAATCGCTAAACAACAAGATCCTACTGTATAACACAAAAAACTATATTCAATATCCTGTAATAAGCCATAATGGAAAAGAGTATGAAAAAGAATATATATGTGTATGTATATACATATATATATATAACTGAATCACTTTGCTGTACAACAGAAATTAATACAACATTGTAAATCAACTATACTTCAATAAAATAAATTTTAGAAAAATAAAAATAAAAACTTTTGAATGTAAGAGTATTTGTGCTTCCCGACACTGGAAATGTCAGCATGCAGAACTTGCTTTGAGAGAAAAATAGTATTAATAAAAGTGCTGTTTGATCTAAAGCTCTTCACTCTAGTTAGCAAAAGGTGTGAATGGAACGGAATGGAATAAGTCTTCTGAGAAAGCAGAGCTTTTCTTTGGAGCTGTTTTTTTTGTTTGTTGGTTGGTTTTTTTTTTTAATTTGATTTATTTTTATTTTTATTATTTTATTTATTTCTTTTTTTTTTTGCGGTACACGGGCCTCTCACTGTTGTGGCCTCTCCCATTGTGGAGCACAGGCTCCAGATGCGCAGGCTCAGCGGCCACGGATCACGGGACTAGCTGCTCCGTGGCACGTGGGATCTTCCTGGACCGGGGCATGAACCCGTGTCCCCTGCACTGGCAGGCGGACTCTCAACCACTGCGCCACCAGGGAAGCCCCTGTTTGTTGTTTTTACGGTACACGGGCCTCTCACTGTTGTGGTCTCTCCCGTTGCGGAGCACAGGCTCTGGACGCGCAGGCTCAGTGGCCATGGCTCACACGCCCAGACGCTCCGCAGCATGTGGGATCTTCCCAGACCGGGGCACGAACCCGTGTCCCCTGCATCGGCAGGCGGACTCTCAACCACTGCGCCACCAGGGAAGCCCTGGAGCTGTTTTGAAGGAGTAGTTGGGCAATTAGTACTTTTCTCAAAGATGCTAATCCTACTAAAACGCTCTGGGATTTGGGTTTAGAACATCTTATTTTCAGGCTTTATAAGCAGTTCCTGTTTCCCACTGTAGCAGGTAGAAAGCTATACTGGCCTAATGGAAAGGCAGAGAGCATAATCAGAGCATGAGGTTACATTTCACTGCCCATGAAGCTTTGCTATTTTGTTGCTCAAGTTCTTTACCTCAACTTTAAAAAATGAAGCATTATTGGCTTCCCTGGTGGCGCAGTGGTTGGGGGTCCGCCTGCCGATGCAGGGGACGTGGGTTCGTGCCCCAGTCCAGGAAGATCCCACGTGTCGCGGAGCGGCTGGGCCCGTGGGCCATGGCCGCTGATCCTGCGCATCCAGAGCCTGTGCTCCACAATGGGAGAGCCACAACAGTGAGAGGCCCGCGTACCGCAAAAAAAAAAGAAAAAAAGAAGCATTATTATACTTTGTAAAATAGTGTTTGCCCCATGATAAGACCTATAAGAAAGTTTACCATCTGCCTCAAATATTATAATATGCATCTGTTATTCAGATTAATGCATAGAACTAAGTAGACATTTCTATTTGTAAATAGCAGCAAATACACTGGTAGATGAAGTATGGAACCAATGAGCCAAATTTAAATTTTATTTTTCTTTCAGTTCACAAAAGTGGTGTTGCTTTTCACAGTCAAACTAAACCAGTCAAAGTACCTTTTCTTGGTTTCTTAAAAGGACTAGAGAACAAACTGATGTATCTTTTCTTTGTTTGTTTGTTTTGGCTGTGCCACCTGGCATGTGGGATCTTAGCTCCCTGACCAGGGGCCAAACCCATGCCCCCTGCAGTGGAAGTGTGGAGTCCTAACCACTGGACAGCCAGGGAATTCACAACTGATGTATCTTTGAATTAAAAACTTCATGTAGGTTTTAAAAATATATACTGCTGGGATTTTTTTCTCATCCTGAATAAATATTCACTTTCAAAATTTTTTGTGTTTATAATTTCATATTTTTAAAGAGGGCCTTCAAAGTGTCTATGCTTCAGGACCCAAATAACCTGGCCCTCAGGGAGCTCATAGCCTGGTAGCAGCTTCAGATTAAACAAATAAATAAACAGACAAACAAACAAAAAAACAACCATTAAATAAATCCCAATCTTTTTTTTTTTTTTTTTTTTTTTTTTAAATCCCAATCTTAACAAGCACATGAGGTACCCTGGGAAGTCAGGAAGTGCTTCCCAGAGAAGAGCATTTCTGACTTGGACTCTGAAGGATGCATAGGAGTTTCCATGCAGAAACTGTGTTAAATGCAGTAATAGTAACTTCCTGGCCCCTTGACCAGGCTCTGTGCCTGAAACATCCCTACCTTTCATGAACTCCATGTCAACCTTTTCATATTTCTAGCAGCTACTTCTTTTTTTTTTTTTTTTTTTCACTTTTGGCTGTGTTGGGTCTTTGCAGCACACAGGCTTTCTCTAGTTGATGCAAATGGGGGCTACTCTTCATTGCAGTGCACAGGCTCTAGGTGCATGGGTTTCAGTAGTTATGGCACGTGGGCTCAGAAGTTGTGGCTCACAGGCTCTAGAGCACAGGCTCAGTAGTTGTGACGCACGGGCTTAGTTGCTCCTTGGCATGTGGGATCTTCCCGGACCAGGGCTCAAACCCGTGTCCCCTGCATTGGCAGGTGGATTCTTAACGACTGCGCCACCAGCAAATCCCTAGCAACCACTTCTTAAGTGTTTGCAACACTCCAGTCACTGGCTGTAAGCTTCTCACGTGCTTTATCAACATAATCGTCACAATGAACCTACAAAGAGGACACTCTTATGAGCCTCATTTAACTGATGAGAAATCTGAGTACAGATAATGATAATAAATAAGGTTGGTAGGTAAGGGGGGGTACAGTATTCCCCAGGTCCCATTTCCTAGCTGTAACCCTTAAGCAAGTGACTTAACCTCTCTATGCCTCAGTTTTCTCATCTACAAATTGGAGACAATACTAAAGTATCCTACTGGATTGTTGGGAAGGTTAAATTAAAAGAAAGATGTAAATTCATTTTTCAAATACCACTGACCTCTGTGTGAGGCACTGGAGATACTTCAGGGAACAAAATAAACAAAAACTCTACCCTTGTGGAACTTACATTCCAGAGAAGGATAAATGGGTAAAATGTATGATGTACTGAATAGTGATAAATATTAAGAAGAAAAAACATGAAGCAAGGCCAGGAGATGTGAAAAGTCAGAGAGATGTTGAAATTTTGATAGGATAGCTTGGGAAGTCCTCACAGAGAAGAGTCTTTTAAGTAAAGATCTGAAGGAGTAAGACAACCAGCCATGCAGTTCTTTGAAGAATATACTAGGCAGGGAGAATAGCAAGTGCAAAGGCCCTGAGGCAAGAGCAGGCCTGGCACAAGCAATAACAGTGTGGAGTGAATGCAGCAAAGGGGAGAGTGATAGGAGATCAGATCACGTAGGGCCCTAGAGGTCATTGTAAGAACTTTGGCTTTTTCTCTGAGATGAGAACCACTGGGCAAGGCCAGATGCTGCAGGACCAGATAGGAGACTATTTTAATAATAAGTCTAGAAATGATGGTGGCCTGGGGACTTCCCTGGCGGTCCAGTGATTAAGAATCTGCGCTTCCACTGCAGGGGGCACGGGTTCAATCCCTGGTTGGGGAACTAAGATCCCTCAAGCCGCATGGCATGGCCAAAAAAAAAAGAAAAGAAAACTTTGGTTTTCTTGCAATAGCAAGAAGTAGTCAGATTCTGAATGAACATACTTTGAAGGTACCGCCAATAGGATTTGTTGACAGATTGGACTTGGAGTGTGAAGAAAAGAGATGAGTCAAGGAGGGTACCCTGGGATTTAACCTGAGCATCTGGAAGGATGGAGTTGCCATAAGTGGGAGGGGAAGAACTGTGAGAGGAGCAGGGTCGGGGGAGGATGAGGAGTTCTGTTCTGGACACATTCAGATTAAGATGCCCATTTGACATTCCAGTGGAGAGGACAAGTGGAGGTTGGATCTCCAAGTCTGGAATTGAGGGGGGAAGTGCAGACCAGGCATACAATTTTGGGAGTAGTCAGCACATGCATAATATGTAAAGCCACAAGATGGGGCAAGAGAGCCACAGGAGTGAGCATAGAGAGAGAAGAGGAGGACCAAATAGGTTGGACAGTGCCCAGCCCTTCTGGGGTATTTAGCTGGTACTCATGGTTCTGGAGAAAATGTCCACTAGGGGGCAGTCAATACCAAGACGAGGATGAGGAAACTTGTGTACCCTAGAAACTGCCCCTGGGAGGCGGCAGTATGCCATTCAGCTTAGGGGCTGGGGGTGGTGGCAGCTCACCAAGAAACCAAGTACTCAGCATCTTGAGACTGAGGCTTTGGTCACTTCACTACATGCTCAGGTAACTCTAGAGAAGGGCCATTGTCCCCACCAATCAATGTGCCCTTATTGTGTACAATGGGTCAGCCAGACTGGATCATCTCCAAGGGCTCTCTCCCCTCAGACCTTCCTTGAGTCCTGGATATGGGCTGACATTCCTACATCAAGGCTGTCACATCTCATCTGCCACATTCTTTATGCAACTTACAGTTTGATAAGCTACTAGTAAATAACTCTTCATTGATGCCAGTTCCAAGTCTGGTGTTTTGAATACCTTCACTCCAGAAAAGCCCTGAGACAGGTATAATCATCTCCTTTTATAGACTAGGAAGCCAAATCCAGGGAGATTAGAGGCCTTGTTCAAAGTAGCCCCAGAAATGGGAGGCAAAGTTAGGTGCCCATTTTCAAGGGGCTCCAGACCCCATTCTCTTCCTAGTATATCATCCCACTTTGACCTTGAGTCCAAAAGTACCTGGTCCTATACTAGGAGCTGAGTTAAAGAGGTAAAGGACACACCTCTGCCCTTAAGCAGCTCAGAGCCTAGTAGACACAAAAAACAGAAGTACACTTCAGCATTATAAGAGACAGGGCCATGGAAACAGAGAGGAGGGAACACAGCCTACTCTGGAGCAGAGAATACGGAGAATACTAAAACTAACGAGTTTTAATAAAATGAATAAATAATAATAATTAACATTATTATTAATGATAAGTTATTCATAATTTATTGAGTGCTCTCTATTTGCCAAGGACTTTTGTCATGTATTGGCCCACTTACTCTTCACAATAGTGCCATGAAGACGGTAGTATTATCATCCCCATTTTACAGATGAAGAAGGTGAGGCACAGGGGTGTTAAATATAACTAGGAAGTGGGGAAGCAGTCTGCCTTCCCAGAGGAGGAATTGTCTGAGCTGAAAGATGAAGTGTGGATAGACCTAGGTGGATGAGGGGAGGCTCAACAGTGTTCCAGGCAGAAGGAGAAGAGTGCACAAAGTTGAGAAGGCTTGGGAAAGCCCCCCTTTGTAGTTTTGCCCGGTAACCTGAGACAGTGCCCACCTTTCTGGTCACACTTGACCCAGTTTCCACACAGGCCAAGCACGGTGCTAAGATTCATTTCACAGCCAAAATGGGCAGAGCCAGAGTTTGGACTCTGTGTCTTTCTGACTTTCAAATCCATGCTCTTTCTATGATAACATGCATGGGGAACTTCCCTGACCAGGGATCAAATTCCCCTGCATTGGAAGCATTGAGTCTTAACCACTAGACCACCAGGGAAGTGCTCCATGACGACAATCTTAAGCAAGGTTTGTCAACATTTAGTCATGTGGGGAGATAGTTCTTCCCTTTCCACTATCCAGATATTCGCAAAGGTTGTTAATATCCTACAATACAAGGGTCGAGGATGAAATAATGAGATCACAGTCATTTTTACTGAGTTAGAGACAGAAGGTATCATTAGGTGAACCTAAGCCCTTACAAGTCATTAGATTGGTTGGAAGAAAAATGAAGATTGACAACAGAAACAAAGATAAAAGTAAAATATAATGTGCAAAATTAAACAAGATGTACAAAAAGTATTGTGAGCTCTTATCTAATACATTAGAAATCCCAGGGACTTCCCTGGTGGTCCAGTGGTTAAGAATCCCCCTTCCAATGCATGGGACATGAGTTCGATCCCTGGTCAGGGAACTAAGATCCTACATGCTGCAGGGCAACTAAGCCTGTGTGCCACACAACTACTGAGCCCTCATGCTCTGAGCTCATACTCTCTAGAGCCCACGTGCCACAACTAGAGAGAAGCCTGAGCATCACAATGAAAGATCCCTCATGCCTCATCTAAGACCTGACGCAGCCAAGTAAATAAATACTTATTTTAAAAAAAGAAATCCCAGAAAATATCTCTACATATCCAAGAAAATAATGTCTACCATAAATACTAGTAATACCTTTTTTTGTAATACTATTATCTCCAGATCCCAAGATCACTAAGCCCAATTTGCATTTACTTGGCAAGAAAAACAATAGACATTTCAGAAACTATCCCAGGGATGTACAAGTGGCCTAGTACTTGCAAGGATTTGAGAATGTTAAATTCTCATACACATTTTTACATACATATCATAGAGGGACAGATAGAAAACATAACTTGTTCATAATAACTTGAACAGATAAAATAAAAAAATGTTTAGAATTAAAAGAATGAACAGGGGCTTCCCTGGTGGCGCAGTGGTTGAGAATCTGCCTGCCAATGCAGGGGACAGGGGTTCGAGCCCTGATCTGGGAAGATCCCACATGCTGCGGAGCAACTAGCCCCGTGAGCCACAAATACTGAGCCTGCGCGTCTGGAGCCTGTGCTCCGCAACGAGAGTCCGCGATAGTGAGAGGCCCGCGCACCGCGATGAGGAGTGGCCCCCACTTGCCGCAACTAGAGAAAGCCCTCGTACAGAAACGAAGACCCAACACAGCCATAAATAAATAAATAAATAAATAAATAAAAATTAAAAAAAAAAAAAAAAAGAATGAACAGTTGCCCACCATAAAATTATAAAAGAAATTATCTTCATTAAAATTTTAGGTAAAATCTGGTCAGTAGGGACTTCCCTGGTGGCACAGTGGTTAAGAATCCACCTGCCAATGCAGGGGACACAGGTCTGATCCCTGGTCCAGGAAGATACCACATGCTGCAGAGCAACTGAGCCCGTGCACCACAACTTCTGAGCCTGCTCTCTGGAACCCGCAAGCCACAGCTACTGAGCCCATGCACAGCAACTACTGAGCCCGCATGCTGCAACTACTGAGCCCGCATGCTGCAACTACTGAAGCCCGCACGCCTAGAGCCGGTGCTCTGCAACAAGAGAAGCCACTGCAATGAGAAGCCTGTGCACCGCAATGAAAAGTAGCCCCTGCTTGCCGCAACTAAAAGAAGCCCGCCGACAGTAACAAAGACCCAACGCAGCCAAAAAGCTCTTTGTTGCTGCGTGCGGGCTTTCTCTAGTTGCCTGGTTGCTCCACGGCATGTGGGATCTCCCCTGCATTGGCAGGCGGATTCTTAACCACTGCACCACCAGGGAAGTCCCCATCTTAGATAGTCTTTTACAATATATCAGATCTCTAGGGGAAAAAAAGCCCAAGACTTTCCACAAGGATCAGACAACAGACATCCTTAGGTGAACTAAAAAGGGCAGTATGACATCAATACTCCAAGCACCTATATTACTAGAGAAAACAGATTTCAGTGACTCATGGACATGCAGACTGGTCGCTCTGAGTTAGACTTTGAGAATCAGGCATAGTACTGTTTCAGCTTACTGGACAAAGACATTCTTTCTTTTTTCTCCCCCCCCCCTTTCTTATTGCAGTATAATTGACTTACAATATTATGTTAGCTTTAGGTATAAAACATAGCGAATCAATATTTTTTTACTTTAAAAAGTGATCACCACGACAAAGACATTTTCTGATACAGAAAAAAAATCCAAGAGAAAAAAAAAAAAAACACTGGTTACATAGAAACAGGTTACTCATCTCAGCATGAGCTAGACTCAGTCCTGATCAAACAACGCGGGTAGCACAAAGTCCTATGCACTTAAAATGGAAATGGTATATAAGGGAAAGGACAAAGCAGGGTCCTCCATTGAGGAGGCAGTGTCTCAGCCTTTGTTAGACTTGCCCTTGAGCAGAGGGCGGGGAATATCTCAACCACCATCCCACCACCCTGGAGACAGCAACTTCCTCCTGGTCTGAGCTAGCACTGGAGCTGTGCCGGTGATGTGATGGTTCAAGGATGGCAGTGCCCCACTTAGACCAGAAGGGGTCAAATGGAAAGCAGCAGTCCTACATTCAACCACAGGGGTGCGGAATAAAATTCACATTTTATGGCAAGACAAGAAAAATTTAAACAAAAAAATCTCCTCTGCCCTTTGGCATCCTCTCCCCCCTCATTGTGGATTGTGTATGTGCATTATGCATCACCAAACCTCCCCCAATGGCAGGAATACCTGCTCAACCATAAACAGCAACATTCTCCTAGCATCAACAAGACAACTCCTTAAAAGATAACATTCCTGGGCTTCCCTGATGGGGCAGTGGTTGAGAGTCCACCTGCCGACGCAGGGGACACGGGTTCGTGCCCCGGTCCAGGAAGATCCCATATGCCGTGGAGTGGCTGGGCCCATGAGCCATGGCCACTGAGCCTGCGCGTCCGGGGGCTGTGCTCCGCAATGGGAGAGGCCACAACAGTGAGACGCCCAAGTACCACAAAAAAAAAAAAAAAAAGATAACATTCCTCTTGATCTTATAAGGGGTCACATGACCCACCATGATGAAGGTCTAGATTATATAAACTGTCAATAGTAAGTCATTTGATGTACAGCCCTCTGCTCAAAAAATTTATATAACTGTGTCTTGATTCCTAATGAGTAGAACAGTTCTCAGAACTTTCTGAGATACTCTTCTCCAGTTATAATCCTTAAATTGGCTCAGATAAAATTTTCCATTTCTTTCTTAGATCGACTGATTAATTTTTCATCAACAGGGGAAACTGGTAGGTGGAGGGACAAAGTCAGCCCAATACGATGAATTAAAATCAGTTCAATTGCCAATAAGTCAGAGCTTACAGAAAGGACATCCTGAAGTTATCTTGAATTCTGATCCACAGGCAGTAGCCAATGGCCTGATAATTTGGTACCCAAAGTGGAAAACAAATAATTGTCTAATAAACAGATAACCAGTATGGAGAACACCAATATCAGAGAATATACATTAGGTTTGACAGTCTTACATATTAGGAGACCATATCTCAGCACCCAGAAATGTAAAACTCAAAAAGCAAGTTATAATCAGAAGTAGATAAATTAACTGGAACTCTAACATCAAAAATAATTAATTGACAAAATATTAGCTAGATGTGTGTTCCCCAAACAAATGGATAGTTGGGCACATACTCACCAATTAAATGTTCAAGGGAGAGAGGTATTCCTAAAACAGCACATGCTAAAACATTGTCAAATCTGCCAACATTTTCTATGTCACTTGACAAGAGAAAACAATCTGGAAAAACTAGCAAAGGCTAAATCTGGTAGATAGACTATGTCAAAGCCATGACTGAGCCACAAAGAAAAAAGAAATGTCTTTGGAGGATACTTTTTCAGGACTGGGATTTGCGGAGATGCTAAATCCACAATATCGGACATAGAGACACTTATTAGTGCCTATGGAACTCCCTAATCACAGAATCAAACCAGGGAACAAACTTTACAGTAAGGAAACAGGTCTAGGCCAATAAGAAGGAAATCAGCAGGAATGGTAAAAAGTTTAATGAACTACTAATGAAAACCTAAATCCAGACTAGGTGTGAAATAAATGGAAGATGGAACAGTGTTCTGATAGAATAAGTAGTCTAAATTACATAATAAACAACTATCCTGACACCCTAAAGCTACAAACAAAATAACCCTATTGAAACCCTGTGGGGCCTTCCCAGGTATAAAAGCTTTGTTTCTAGTTTGTAAGATTTCAAAGGGAAGGGAGGAAATGCAGAAACAAAGGAGGAGCAGTCAAGAAACATTAATGCAGTGATAAAGCAGGGGACTGATTCCTCCTCAAGGGATAGATAGACATAACAATATATCTTTGAGTTCTTCTGTAGGAACTCAGGCTCCCACCCTGATGGAGGATAGTAACTACTGGCTGAGCACAAGTTCCCTGGAGTACCATCCTGTTACCTCACCACCAGCCAATCAGAAGAAAGTCACACACTCCGCAGCCCTCACCCTAAATTTTGCCTTTAAAAACTCTTCCCCCAAAAACCATCAGGGAGTTTGGGGGTTTTGAGCACAAGCCACCCGTTTCCCTTGCTTGGTCTTTGCAATAAACTTTTCTCTGCTCCAATCCAACGTTTCAGTTTGTTTGGCCTTACTGTGCTTGGGGCACAGGAACTTGAGTTTGACAACACTGAAATCAAGTTTAAACACATTAAACTTAAAGATTGTGGGGGAATAAGAGTACAGATACAAGATTCTTCTGGTATCTCTTTCAGAATAGAAAAACATTTACATTGACAACTCTCAATAGCTTCACTATAACCGTCTTAATTATCTGACATAAAGTGCCCAGTTTTCCTGTAAATAGACTGACCATAACCTAATAGGTTGACTTCACTACCTGATTGCCAAGGTAATAAACACCCCGTTTGGATCAAACCATGATTGGATACAGAGCATGGACATTTTACAATAACTAAAATACTCCTATTAGCCCAACTACAGCTATCATGAGAAAAGACAGCTATGGTCTGGTTTCCCATGGAATGAAAGAAAGCCATGTGACCCCTCAGTTAGCCTGGATGAGGTCAACATAATCTCAAGGGATCTTGAATGGGGAAACTCACCCCATCAGAAAAATATCAATAAGAACAGAGCACCAGACAGGGACCTTGTGGGCCTGAGTCTTAGAACCTCATCTCACAGGCATCTACTAAGAGTAGACCCAATTGGAATGATAATGCCTACCTCAAAGGAGACAAGTCAACTAAAACATGGCGAAGATTTATACCAACATCGTCAAGGGATTCATGGACCATTAGCAAGATTGAAAAACAGAACAGACCTAAGAGTGGACATCACAAATGCTCATAGACCCTGGGCCTGGTATGCTGAAGAGAAACATGGAACAATTACAACAAAGCTACAATGGATGGAGCTATGTCTCTTCCTGGCCTGGCTACACTATGTGCCATGGGCATTTGTGGGACTCTTGATATAACTTCAGTGATTGGACACATTGCAATGTTACCAAATATTTAAAGAATATGCCTTGTTGAGCTAGCCTCATCCACCAGAGTGTAGACAGCAGAAGCAAGAAGAACTACAATCTTGCAGCCTGTGGGAAAAAAACCACATTCACAGAAAGATAGACAAGATGAAAAGACAGAGGGCTATGTACCAGATGAAGGAACAAGATAAAACCCTAGAAAAATAACTCAGTGAAGTGGAGATAGGCAGCCTTCCAGAAAAAGAATTCAGAATAATGATAGTGAAGATGGTCCAGGACCTCGGAAAAAGAATGGAGACAAAGGGCTTCCCTGGTGGCGCAGTGGTTGAGAGTCCACCCGCCGATGCAGGGGACACGGGTTCGTGCCCCGGTCCAGGAAGATCCCACATGCTGTGGAGCGGCTGGGCCCGTGAGGCATGGCCGCTGAGCCTGCGCGTCCGGAGCCTGTGCTCCGCAACGGGAGAGGCCACAACAGTGAGAGGCCCGTGTAACACTAAAAAAAAAAAAAAAAAAAAAAAAAGAATGGAGACAAAGATCAAGAAGATGCAAGAAACGTTTAACAAACACCTAGAAGAATTAAAGAACAAACAAACAGAGATGAACAATACAATAACTGATATGAAAACTATGCTAGAAGGAATCAATAGCAGAATAACTGAGGCAGAAAAACGGATAAATGACCTGGAAGACAGAATGGTGGACTTCACTGCTGTGGAACAGAATAAAGAAAAAAGAATGAAAAGAAATGAAGGCAGCCTAAGAGACCTCTGGGACAACTATAACACAACAACATTCGCATTATACGGGTCCCAGAAAGAGAAGAGAGAGAGAAAGGACCAGAGAAAATATTTGAAGAGATTACAGTCGAAAACTTCCCTAACATGGGAAAAGAAATAGCCACCCACGTCCAGGAAGTGCAACGAGTCCCATACAGGATAAACCCAAGGGGGAACACGCCGAGACACACAGTAATCGAACTGGCAAAAATTAAAGACAAAGAAAAATTATTGAAAGCAGCAAGGGAAAAATGACAAATAACATACAAGGGAACTCCCATAAGGTTAACAGCTGATTTCTCAGCAGAAACACTACAAGCCAGAAGGGAGTGGCATGATACACTTAAAGTGATGAAAGGGAAGAACCTACAACCAAGATTACTCTACCCAGCAAGGATCTCATTCAGATTCGATGGAGAAATCAAAGCTAAGAGAATTCAGCACCACCAAACCAGCTCTACAACAAATGCTAAAGGAACTTCTCTAAGTGGGAAACACAAGAGAAGAAAAGGACCTACAAAAACAAACCCAAAACAATTAAGAAAATGGTCATAGGAACATACATATCGATAATTACCCTAAACGTTAATGGATTAAATACTCCAACCAAAAGACACAGGCTTGCTGAATGGATACAAAAACAAGACCCATATATATGCTGTCTACAAGAGACCCACTTCAGACCTAGGGACACATACAGACTGAAAATGAGGGAATAGAAAAAGATATTCCATGCAAATGGAAATCAAAAAAAGCTGGAGTAGCAATACTCGTATCAGATAAAATAGACTTTAAAATGAAGAATTTTACAAGAGACAAGGGAGGACACTACGTAATGATCAAGGGATCAATCCAAGAAGAAGATATAACAATTATAAATATATATGCACCCAAAATTGACAGTAACACAATAGTAGTGGGGGACTTTAACACCTCACTCACACCAATGGACAGATCATCCAAAATGAAAATAAATAAGGAAACAGAAGCTTTAAATGACACAATAGACCAGATAGATTTAATTGATAGGACATTCCATCCAAAAACAGCAAATTACACTTTCTTCTCAAGTGCGCATGGAACATTTTCCAGGAAAGATCACATCCTGGGTCACAAATCAAGCCTCAGTAAATTTAAGAAAATTGAAATCATAACAAACATCTTTTCTGACCATAACGCTATGAGATTAGAAATGAATTACAGGGAAAAAAACCGTAAGAACACAAACACATGGAGGCTAAATAATACATTACTAAATAACCAAGAGATCACTGAAGAAATCAAAGAGGAAATCAAAAAATACCTAGAGACAAATGACAATGAAAACACGACTATCCAAAACCTACGGGATGCAGCAAAAGCAGTTCTAAGAGGGAAGTTTATAGCTATACATGCCTACCTCAAGAAACAAGAAAAATCTCAAACAATCTAACCTTACACCTAAAGGAACTAGAGAAAGAAGAACAAACAAAACCCAAAGTTAGCAGAAGGAAATAAATCATAAAGATCAAAGCAGAAATAAATGAAATAGAAACAAAGAAAACAAGAGCAAAGATCAATAAAACTATAAGCTGGTTCTTTGAGAAGATAAACAAAATTGATAAACCAATAGCCAGACTCATCAAGAAAAAGAGGGAGAAGACTCAAAGCAATAAAATTAGAAATGAAAAAGGAGAAGGTACAACAGACACCGCAGAAATACAAAGCATCCTAAGAGACTACTACAAGCAACTCTATGCCCGTAACATGGACAACCTGGAAGAAATGGACAAATTCTTAGAAAGGTATAACCTTCTAAGACTGAACCATGAAGAAATAGAAAATATGAACAGAACAATCACAAGTAATTAAATTGAAACTGTGATTAAAAATCTTCCAACAGGGCTTCCCTGGTGGCGCAGTGGTTGAGAATCTGCCTGCCGATGCAGGGGACACGGGTTCAAGCCCTGGTCTGGGAAGATCCCACATGCCACGGAGCAACTGGGCCCGTGAGCCACAACTACTGAGCCTGCGCGTCCGGAGCCTGTGCTCCGTAACAAGAGAGGCCACGACAGTGAGAGGCCCGCGCACCGCGATGAAGAGTGGCCCCCACTTGCCACAACTAGAGAAAGCCCTCGCATGGAAACGAAGACCCAACACAGCCAAAAATAAATAAATAAGTTAAAAAAAAAAAATGATCCACCCAGAGCGTGCCTTTAAAAAAAAAAAAAAAAAAAAAAAAAAGAAGTTTAAAAAAAAAAAAAATCTTCCAACAAACAAAAGTCCAGGACCAGATGGCTTCACAGGTGAATTCTATCAAAATTTTAGAGAAGAGCTAACACCCATCCTTCTCAAACTCTTCCAAAAAATTGCAGAGGGAGGAACACTCCCAAGCTCATTCTATGAGGCCACCATCACCGTGATACCAAAACCAGACAAAGGTACTACAAAAAAAGAAAATTACAGACCAATATCACTGATGAATATAGATGCAAAAATCATCAACAAAATACTAGCAAAAAGAATCCAACACCACATTAAAAGTATCATACACCATGATCAAGTGGGATTTACCCCAGGGATGCAAGGATTCTTCAATATACGCAAATCAATCAGTGTGATACACCATATTAACAAATTGAAGAATAAAAACCATATGATCATCTCAATAGATGCAGAAAAAGCTTTTGACAAAATTCAACACCCATTTATGTTAAAAACTCTTCAGAAAGTGGGCATAGACGGCACCTATCTCAACATAATAAAGGCCATATATGACAAACCCACAGCAAACATCATTCTCAATGGTGAAAAACTGAAAGCATTTCCTCTAAGATCAGGAACAAGGCAAGGATGTCCACTCTCACCATTATTCAACATAGTTTTGGAAGTCCTAGCCATGGCAATCAGGGAAGAAAAAGAAATAAAAGGAATACAAATTGGAAACGAAGAAGTAAAACTGTCACTGTTTGCAGATGACATGATACTATACATAGATAATCCTAAAAAAGCCACCAGAAAATCACTAGAGCTAATCAATTAATTTGATAAAGTTGTAGGATACAAAATTAATGCACAGAAATCTCTTGCATTCCTATACACTAATGAAAAATCTGAAAGAGAAATTAAGGAAACACTCCCATTTACCATTGCAACAAAAAAAAATAAAATACCTAGGAATAAACCAACCTAGGGGGACAAAAGACCTGTATGCAGAAAACTATAAGACACTGATGAAAGAAATTAAAGATACCAACAGATGGAGAGATATACCATGTTCTTGGACTGGTAGAATCAATATTGTGTAAATGGCTATACTACCCAAAGCAATCTACAGGTTCAATGCAATCCCTATCAAATTACCGATGGCATTTTTTACAGAACTAGAACAAAAAATCTTAAAATTTGTATGGAGACACAAAAGACCCCGAATAGCCAAAGCAGTCTTGAGGGAAAAAAACGGAGCTGGAGGAATGAGACTCCCTGTCTTCAGACTATACTACAAAGCTACAGTAATCAAGACAATATGGTACTGGCACAAAAACAGAAATATAGATCAATGGAACAAGATAGAAAGCCCAGAGATAAACCCATGCACCTATGGTCAACTAATCTATGACAAAGGAGGCAAGGATATACAATAGAGAAAAGATAGTCTCTTCAATAAGTGGTGCTGGGAAAACTGGACAGCTACATGTAAAAGAATGAAATTAGAACACTCCCTAGCACCATACACAAAAATAAACTCAAAATGGATTCGAGACCTAAATGTAAGACCGGACAATATAAAACTGTTAGAGGAAAACATAGGAAGGACACTCTTTGATGTAAATCACAGCAAGATCTTTTTTTTTCCCTCCCCACCCCCAGCCCTCACGCGAGGGCCTAGCAAGATCTTTTTTGATCCACCTCCTAGATTAATGGAAATAAAAACAAAAATAAACAAATGGGACGTAATGAAACTTAAAAGCTTTTGCACAGCAAAGGAAACCATAAACAAAACGAAAAGACAACCCTCAGAATGGGAGAAAATATTTGCAAACGAATCAATGGACAAAAGATTAATCTCCAAAATATATAAACAGCTCATGCAGGTCAATATTAAAGAAACAAACAACCCAATCCAAAAATGGGCCGAAGACCTAAGTAGACATTTCTCCAAAGAAGACATACAGATGGCCAAGAAACACATGAAAAGCTGCTCAACATCACTGATTATTAGAGAAATGCAAATCAAAACTACAGTGAGGTATCACCTCACACCAGTTAGAATGGGCATCAGCAGAAAATCTACAAACAATGAATGCTGGAGAGCCTGTGGAGAAAAGGGAACCCTCTTGCACTGTTGGTGGGAATGTAAATTGATACAGTCAATATGGAGAACAGTATGGAGGTTCCTTACAAAACTAAAAATAGAATTACCGTATGATCCAGCAATCCCACTACTAAGCATATACCCAGAGAAAACCATAATTCAAAAAGACACATGTTGGGCTTCCCTGGTGGTGCAATGGTTAAGAATCTGCCTGCCAATACAGGGGACACGGGTTTGAGCCTTGGTCTGAGAAGATCCCACATGCCGCAGAGCAACTAAGCCCGTGTGTCTCAACTACTTAGCCTGTGCTCTAGAGCCCATGAGCCACAACTACTGAACCCACGCACCACAACTATTGAAGCCCACGCGCCTAGAGCCCGTGCTCCGCAACAAGAGAGGCCACCGCAATGAGAAGCCCGTGCACCGCAACGAAGAGCAGCCCCTGCTGGCTGCAACTAGAGAAAGCCTGCGGGCAGCAACGAAGACCCAAAGCAGCCAAAAATAAATAAATAAATAAATAAATAAATAAATAAACAAATAAATAAATAAATCTATTTTTTTAAAAAAAACATGCACCCCAATGTTCATTGCAGCACTATTTACAATCGCCAGGTCATGGAAGCAACCTAAATGCCCATCAACAGACGAATGGATAAAGAAGTTGTGGTACATATATACAATGGAATATTACTCAGCCATAAAAAGGAATGAAATTGGGTCATTTGTTGAGACGTGGATGGATCTAGAGAGTGTCATACAGAGTGAAGTAAGTCAGAAAGAGAAAAACAAATATCATATGCTAATGAATATATATGGAATCTAAAAAAAAAACAACAAAAAAAAAGTTTCTGAAAACCTAGGGACAGGACAGGAATAAAGACTCAGACATAGGGAATGGATTTGAGGACACAGGGAGGGGGAAGGGTAAGCTGGGACGAAGTGAGAGAGTGGCATGGACATATATACACTACCAAATGTAAAATAGATAGCTAGTGGGAAGCAGCCACATAGAACAGGGAGATCAGCTCAGTGCTTTGTGACCACCTAGAGGGCTGAGATAGGGAAGGTGGGAGGGAAACGCAAGAGGGAGGGGATATGGGGATATATGTATACGTATAGCTGATTCACTTTGTTATACAGCAGAAACTAACACAACAATGTAAAGCAATTACACTCCAATAAAGATGTTAACAAAAAAAAAAGAAAAAAAATCAGTGAGAGACAAAGTGATAGGTAAGAAGTAGATTTATTTAGAGAGAAACACACTTTACAGACAGAGTGTGGGCCATCTCAGAAGGCGAGAGGCCCCAAAATATGGCATGGTTAGTTTTCATGGGCTGGGTAATTTCATAGGCTAATGAGTGGGAGGATTACTCCAATTATTTCAGGGAAGGGGTGGGGATTTCCAGGAATTGGGCCACTGCCCACTTTTTAACCTTTTATGGTTGGCCTCAGAACTGTCATGGTTCTGGTGGGTATGTCATTTAGCTAATGTATTACAATGAGTGTATAATGAGGCTCAAGGTCTACTGGAAGTAGAATCTTCCACCATCTTGGACCTAGTTGGTTCTAACCAGTTTTTGTCATGTCCTATGGCTATGTCATTCTTTTAAAGTTTGCATCTTGCCCCCTTCCCTCCTGTTACAGAACTATAAAAGAATAAATTTCTATTGTTTTTAAAAAATTTTTTTAAATAACTTTATTTATTTATTTATTGGCTGCGCTGGGGCTCCATTGCTGCATGCAGACTTTCTCTAGTTGTGGAGAGCGGAGGCCATGTGGGTTTCCCATTGTGGTGGCTTTTCTTGTTGCGGAGCACAGGCTCTAGGCATGCAGGCTTCAGTAGTTGTGGTGTGCGGGCTCAGTAGTTGTGGCTTGCAGGCTCTAGAGCGCAGGCTCAGTAGTTGTGCTGCACGGGCTTAGTTGCTGCACGGCACGTGGGATCTTCCTGGACCAGGGCTCGAACACACACATCCCGCATTGGCAGGCGGATTCTTAACCACTACGCCATCAGGGAAGCCCTAAATTTCTATTGTTTTAAGCTACCCAGTTGGTAGTAATTTAACATGACATCCCTTGGAAACCAGTGCAGACAGAAAGGGACGTCGCCATGTAAGAATCCTGATCCTTATGCCACTTGCTCCCACAGCAAGAATGCATACTGTCCTTCACTCTCCTAATGCCTGAGGGTCAGAATATAGCCAGAAGAGGATCCAATCCACAGTGATGGTCTAGGTAGTGGCTGAAAAGAAAGAGGAGGAGACTAATGGACTATCACAGTCACTACCCAGAAGTGAAGGCATCTTGGCCTTTTACCCCACCCAAAATGAATATGTGTATGTGTGTGGCTGGTGTATTAATAGAAAGGTTTATTTTAAGTGGATAAGATTCTATTATATTGGGTAATCCTTTATTATATTGAATAATTCTATAATTAATATAAGTAATTTCCGGAAGGTCAATTCCCACATTATTACATTAAAGCCAATGGAGTGAATATGACATGACTTATGTTATATTCATGGTATATATAACATGGGCTTTGCTCCTCCCCCCATTGACCCACTGTCAGTGAATTACTCCCTGGTGTACCAATTCCCACTGTAGATGTTAAAGTGAGTCTCAGCTCTAGAATATGATCATACACATGCTGATCCATAGTGGTGGCAGGGCAAAGTGTCAATATAGTGTCTACAGTGTACCCATGAATAGTACTTCATGGTTGAGGTACCCATCCTCCTCTTCTTCAGGTGGTGAGACACTCCAACACTCCACTTCCATTTTTATTTATTTATTATTTTTGTTTGTTTGTTTGTTTGCTTATTTTTGGCCACGCTGTGGCTTGCAGGATCTTAGTTCCCCAGCCAGGGATTGAACCTGGCCACCCCCAGCAGTGAAAGCGCCAAGTCCACTGGACTGCCAGGGAATTCCCTTCACTTATGTTTTTGGCTTGGGATTTTTGCCTTTCTTCCCCACTGGGTCTTGGAAGAATGGCTGATGATGTCAAAAAACTGCTTGTGCTTTATACATAATTTGTGAGTCTGTATAGGTTTCAAGCCCCCCTCATGTAGGAGAAAGAAGCTACTGCTAACCACAACTCTGGAACATTAATCCTTAATCAGACAGATGCACATTCATTCATTTAGCAGGCACTTTTAAAATACCTACTATGTGCCAGGCACTGTTCTGTGTGCCAGGAACATAGCAATGAACAAGGCAGCAAGGTTCCTACTCTTGAGGAGCTGACAAATTAGAGAAAGAAGACATAACAAGCAAGTAAACAACTGTGAACACGATCGCTTCAGATGTGATAAATGTTGGGAGAGAAACAGGGATGTGATAGTTGGGGGTGTGAGACTGTTACCGAGTTAGGTCGCATGGACCACCCACTTGGGCCCTAGCCTGGCCAAGGCCCCTTGCCTTGGTAGGGAATATTCTTTTTCTGTTCAGTTCGCACAGCCAAAAGTGAAACTGAAGCTGAGAGTGGAGCAGCACAAGCTTTATTCAATGGCCAGAGAATGGAGAACCAGGAACTTAGTTCACAAATCAACTTCTCGCGGGTGGGGCTCGAGGGTGCATCAAGGCAAGATTTAAGGGCAAGGTTAACGAGGCAGAAGCATTTGCATAGGTTTTCAGGGAATGGGCGAGGTTCTTTCTGGGTATGGGTACCACCTTTTTTCCTGCCCTTTAATGGTCCTTTGGCATCTGAGTGAGAAGCTGGTCAAACCATCATGGTGCAGACAGGTGGAGATCTTATGCAACTTGGTTGGTTGGTGGTGACTTAATCAGGAGTCAACATCATCAGTCTTCTGGTTCCCAAGGGTCTGGGTCTATATGCTTGTGGGCAGCATACAATTAACTTCTTCCACCTGGTGGGGAGTTTCAATATCTGCAAAATAGCCCAAAAGACATGGCTCAGGATATTATCTATAGCCCTTGAAGAGGAACTAAAGGTCCTTGACTTTGTTTAATGGCTAAACTATTATTATTTTGTCTTGCTTGACTGTTTTCCTTTCTGCGTTTTCTCAGTTCTCTGATTAAATTCATTCTCTGTAACTCAGGAAAGGCTAAAGTTTTTCTACAAATAAGAGGCAGGTGGAGGACCTGACAGGGGCAGGGGGTGTGTGTGCCTCAGGAAGGCCCCTGCTTGGTTACAAGATGGCTCTGGGTCAGGAAAGTACTTGATACTGTCCCTAGAGCACAGTCAGTGAGGGATACACGTTGGAGTTAGGAGTGGCCAGATCATTTACTTTTTTTTTTTTTTTTTGGCCATGCCACGCCACATGTGGAATCTTAGTTCTCCAGCCAGGGATCAAACCCACACCCCCTGCATTGGAAACATGGAGTCTTAACCACTGGACCACTAGGGAATTCCCAGGAGGGGGCAGATTATGAAGGGCCCTTGTATTAGTTTCCTACTACTGCTGTAACAAATCACCACAAATTTAGTGGTTTAAAACAATTTAGAATTCTGGAGGTCAGAAATCTGAAATGGGTTCACTGAGCTAAAATCAAAGTGTTGGAAGGTCTTCCCTTTGGAAGCTCTAGGGCAGAATCCATATCTTTGCCTTATCCAAGAATCCATTCCTTAGCTTGTGGCTCTTTCTTCTGCCTTCAAAGTCAGCAGTGTAGCATCTTGTCTGACCCTGACCCTCCTGCCTCCCTCTTATAAAGATCCTTGTGATTACATTGGACCCATTCAGGTAATTCAGGATAATCTCCCCATCTTAAGATCTTTAGGGAGTTGCCTGGTGGCCTATGGCTAGGATTCCGGGCTTTCATTGCCATGGCCCAGGTTCAATTCCTGGTTAGGGAACTGAGATCCCACAAGCCATGCAGCACAGCAAAAAAAAAAAAAAAAGAAAAAGAAGAAGATCTTTAACCTAATTCCCTTTTGCCACATAAGGTAACATATTCACAGGTTCAGAGGTTTTGGATATAAGGAAATGGACATTTGTCTTAGAACCTCTGGGCTCTATTAACAAAAATACCACAGCCTGCATGGCTTATAAACAACAGAAATTTATTTATCTTGGGTAGTTCAAAATGAAGGCACCGGCAGAGTGTCTTGGTGAGAGCTCACTTTGGGTACATAGAAGGCTATCTTCTCACTGTGTCCTCACGTGGTGGAAGGGGAAGGGAACCCTGTAGCCTCTTTCATAAGGGCACTAATCCCATTTATGAGGGCTCCACCCTCATGAGCTAATCACCTGCCAAAGACACCACTTCTAAATACCATCGCATTGGGGGTTAGGTTTCAATATATGAATTTTAGGGGGACAAAAAATTCAATCTATAGCAACATTTCGGAGGGGCATTATTCTGCCTACTACAGCCCTATAAGTCATGAAAAGAAATTTAGATTTTTGTATTTGACCACACCTTGCGGCATGTGGGATCTTAGTTCCCTGACCAGGGATTGAACAGTGCCCCCTGCAGTGGAAGCGTGGAGTCCTAACCACTGTCAGTGGAACCACTGTCATTCCTGAAATTTATTTTATTTATTTATTTTTGGCTGCATTGGGCCTTCCTTGCTCCACACGGGCTTTCTCTAGCTGCGGCGAGCGGGGCCTACTCTTCATTGCGGTTCGCAGGCTTCTCATTGCAGTGGCTTCTCGTTGCAGAACACAGACTCTAGGTGTGCGGGCTTCAATAGTTGTGGCGCACGGGCTCAGTTGCTCCACGGCATGTGAGATCTCCCCAGACCAGGGCTCAAACCCATGTTCCCTGCATTGGCAGGCGGAGTCTTAACCACCTCGCCACCAGGGAAGCCCTAGAATTTAGATTTTAGTTAAAGTGCAAAAGTATGCCAAAATGGAGTGACGGGCTTCCCTGGTGGCGCAGTGGTTGAGAGTCCGCCTGCCGATGCAGAGGACACGGGTTCGTGCCCCGGTCTGGGAAGATCCCACATGCTGAGCAGCGGCTGGGCCCGTGAGCCATGGCCACTGAGCCTGCGTATCCGGAGCCTGTGCTCCGCAACGGGAGAGGCCACAACAGTGAGAGGCCCGCCTACCGCAAAAAAAAAAAAAAAAAAAAAAAAAAAATGGAGTGACATCTGATTTCTGGTTCTACTTCTTTCTTTTTTATTGACTGATATAGAAGAGGGCCCAGGACAAACACTAGAACTCCAGCTGTGATACTGTGATTTATAAGAAATATATATTAGTCTTCCGCCATTCCTTACAGAGCTCCTAAAATCCTTGGAACTTCTGAAGTGATTAGGGTGATAAAGGTGTCTTTTGTTATTTGTAACAAGCTCTTTTCAACCACACCTGAGTTTATGTTAATGCAGTGAATTTTGGAAAGCCCCTAGGCGACCTAGGCAAGGGGGCTCATTGTCAGGGGAACCAACCACAATTAACTGGTGCTTTCATTTCTACTCCCACTCTCCACCCTTATCTCCCAGGAGATGAGATTGAGGGACTGGAGATTGAATTCCATCACCAATGGCCAATGATTTAGTCAATCATGCCTGGTTGATGAAGCCTCCATAAAAACCCAAAATGACGGGGTTTGGAGAGCTTCCTGGTTGGTGAACCGTGGAGGTGCTGGGAGGGTGGTGTGCAGAGGGCATGGAAGCTCTGTGCCCCTTCTCAGGAGCCTCGACCTATGCATCTCTTCCATCTGGCTGTTCCTGAATTACATCCTTTTATAATAAACTGGTGATTAGAAGTTAAAATGTTTCCCTGAGTTCTGTGAGCCACTCTAGAAAATTAATCAAACCTGAGGAGGGGTCGGGGAGCCTCAGATATACAGCTGGTTGGTCAGAAGTGTAGGTGAGAACCTGGACTTGCAATGGCATCGCAGAAGCTTCCATGTGTGGAAAACCCACACATCCGGTGCCAGAAGTGAAGTAGTGTTGTAGTGGAGTACTGAGAGGAGAGAAGACACATAGGAGTGAGTTGTTGTGGTTTTTTTTTAATTAATTAATTTATTTATCGCTGTGTTGGGTCCTCGTTGCTGCGTGCGAGACTTCTCTAGTTGCGGCGAGTGGGGGCTAATCTTCGTTGCAGTGCGTGGGCTTCTCATTGCGGTGGCTTCTCTTGTTGTGGAGCACGGACTCTAGGTACGCAGGCTTCAGTAGTTGTGGCTCACGGCATCTAGAGTGCAGGCTCAGTAGTTGTGGTGCATGGGCTTCTTTGCTCCGCGGCATGTGGGATCTTCCCTGACCAGGGATGAAACCCGTGTCCCCTGCATTGGCAGGCGGATTCTTAACCACCGCACCACCAGGGAAGTCCAGGAGTGAGTTTTTTTCTTTAGAAAGCCAATAGAGGAGGAGGAGGTGGCAAAGAAGACGGAGGAAGGAGCAGCCACTGAGGGAGGTTGAAAACCAGATGATGCTGAAGCCCTGCAACTCAGATTGGGACTTGAACTCGTGGGCCGGGACTCAAACCCAGCCAAAACCCAGATTGGGACTTGAACCCTCGGGTCTTTCAACTGAGATCACACACCTGGTCTCAGGACTTAATGAAGCTCAGGTTCTTGATGTCTCATCACAGAAAGAATTCAGTGAGAGACAAAGCCATAGGTAAGAAGTGGATTTATTTAGAGAGAGACACACTCCACAGTGTGGGCCATCTTGGAAGGCAAGAGTGGCCCCAGTGTATGGGGGGGGGGGTTGTCAGTTTTTATAGGGATGGGTAATTTCATAGGCTAATGAGTGGGAGGAGTATTCCAGCTATTTTGGGGAAGGGGTGGGAATTTTCAGGAATTGGGCCACCACCCACTTTTTGACCTCCTTGGAACAGTCACGGCACCTGTGGTTGCGTCATTTAGCTTGCTAATGTGTCACAATGAGCATACACTGAGGCTCAAGGTCTAGTGGAAGTCGACTCTTCCACCATCTTGGACCTATTTGGTTCTAGTCAGTTTATGTCGTGTCCTCGGGCTATGCCATTCTTTTAAACGTTGTGCCCTGCCCCCTTCCCTCCTGCTTCAATTCTGCCCAGAAACCATTTCAAGATGGTGAGAGTGGTCATCTGTGTGGGTGATTGCAGGGAGCTGAGGATGAGAGAGCACTGGATTTGGTAACATGGAAGTCATGGTAACCTTGATAAAAGCAGCTGTAGAGGAGTGATAAGGTCATAGGCCAGATTGGAATTGGTTGAAGAGTGAATGGTGTTACCAGAAAACTGGGTTCGCCTCTTGTTGGGTGTTGAGCCAAAAGACACAACCAAGGCAAACAGTAGGAGAAGGAAGGATTTATTACTTGCAGCAAGTAAGGAGAACACTGGGGATCTTTCCCAAAGCAGTGTCTCCCTAAACAGCAAAATTGAGGAATTTTTAAGCTAAGGGTACATGTGTAAAAGGGAAGAGATAAATCGGAATCCATGTTTGATCTGTTTCTTTGACAGTAACCTTTGCTTTTCGTTGCTTTTGTTATTATAATCATACATAATGGCCTGCCTCAGGGAACCCTGCCCCTTTGCCTCTATGTTAAACCAAAGTGCCTTTGTACATCCTGACTCTGTCCACCTGTGGATGGCTGCAAGAAAGCAGAAATTAACACATCCCCTTCTGGAGGCTGGCCATTCCAGGGGACATTTGCAAATCTTATGGCCTTTTTACTTTACTTCCTCATCTCCTCCCCTCCTCTATTCTATAAAAGAAACTGGCATCCAAACCCCGATAAGATGGTTTAATCAGAGACACTAGTCTGCCATCTTGTCTGCCGGCTTTCCGAATAAAGTCGTATCTCTTGCTTCAAAACCTCGTCTCCGATTGGTTGGCCTGTCGTGTGGTGAGCAGAGCGAGCTTGGACTCGGTAACTCATGCATATTCATGAAGGGGCTTGAGCAGAGGAGAATTCAGCATAGAATTAGGTCAAAGGTTGAGAGAGTCCAGCTTTAGTTGACTGAAGTCCTGAGGGTCAGCAGAGATCAGCATCATCAATCCTTAGGTTTTGGGATCTCAGCATGTAGTTACCATCCTCCACCTGGGTGGGGCATTTGTTCCGGCAGAACTCAGAGGTTATGTATATCCCTTGAGGAAGAGCTAGGGCTCTGCTTTATTGATGAACTATTGTTTCTTGACTGCTTTTCCTGTGTTCCTGCATTCCCTCACTTTCCTACACATCATTAATTGCTGAGACCGGATCAAGGGCAAGCATTGTGGCCAGGCTTAGATCACAAAACGGCTTAGCCTAAAATGGCTTCTCTTTTGTCAAGGAAGCCATGCTGGTTCTCTTTCTCTGGGGACTTCCTACCCTTTCTGCTTACAATAGGAGATGAGGATGTCGAGAATATAGAACTGTGCCATCTATTATGGTAGCCACTCACTACATGTGGCTATTGAGCACGTGAATGTGGCAAGTTTCAAATGAGATGAGCTATAACTAAAATGCACACCAGATCTCCAAAACGTGGTGTGAAAAAAAAGAATGTCTCATTAATGTTTTAAAAATATTGATTTCGGGCTTACCTGGTGGCGCAGTGGTTGAGAGTCCGCCTGCCGATGTGGGGGACGCGGGTTCGTGCCCCGGTCCGGGAGGATCCCACGTGCCGCAGAGCGGCTGGGCCCGTGAGCCATGGCCGCTGAGCCTGCGCGTCCGGAGCCTGTGCTCCGCAACGGGAGAGGCCACAGCAGTGAGAGGCCCACGTACCGCAAAAAAAAAAAAAAAAAAAAATTGATTTCATGTGGAAATGTAAACATTTTGGCTACAGTGGGTTAAGTATATTATTAAAATTGATTTCACCTGTTCCTTTTTATTTTTTAGATGTGGCTACAGGAAAATTTAAAACTATCAATGCATATGTGGCTCATATTATATTTATATTGGACAGTGTTGGGGTAGATAATTATTTCAATAATTTTACTGTGAAGGGAACCAAGAAATTAGAAGGAAAATAGAGAGGAATTTAACATTGCTGACTACTCCCATCTTCTTGAATCTATCCTCCCTAAGCTTCTGAGTTACTCAATTCTTCTGATTCTCCTTATATCTAACAATTGTTCTTCTGGACCTTCTTCCTAGGGTCCTCCCCCTGTTCCCAAAACATCAGGTGAAGGAGCTAGCCATGTGGCTGTGCAGGGGAAGAAAGTTCCAGGTAAAGGACACAGCAAATGTAAAGGTCCTGAGGCATGGGTCTGCTTAGGGTGGTTATGGAACTGGGAGGAAGACTGTCGTTGGAACACAGCTGGAGAGAGTGTGGTAGGAAATGAGCTCTGGCCAATAAGGTGTAGAGGGGAGGGACTCGGTCATTTACTTTGAATGAGGTGCTAAGTTTTTGGAGGTTTTTGAGCAGGGGAATGTTCTTCTGGTTTACATGCCAAGAAGACTATAAAGAGGTGTTGGGGGAGGAGAAAATTTTCCCCTCTACCCCCTTGAGTCCTTGTAGCTGGACTAGTAATAAAATTGACACAAGACAGATTAAAAGGAGAAAAAGAAACAAATTTTAATTCATGTGCATGGAGGCCCCATAGAAATGGGACCTAAGAAGTGGCCAAAGCAGGCAGCTTTTATAGTTTTTAGACAAAGAAATAATAAATTTGTGAGAAATTGACAGGACAAAGAAACTAAGGTTTCGGGTGCTCAATTAATGAAGAATCTAAACAGAGTTTGGTCTTGGGGCAGTAAATTAAAGAAGTGACAAGGTTTGTTTATCTAGGCTTCTCAGCCTGAATTCCCTATCTTTGGCGATAGATAAGGATGTCCTCTACCTCCAGATGCTGGGAGTGCACCTTTCACATGAAAGACTTATTTCCTGCTTTCAGGGAGACAGAAAGGAGGGTCAGAGTGTATCCCTCTTGCATTTCTTAAGTAACTGTAATTCAAAATAATCAATAGGCCATTGAGGCACATTTTGGGGCGGCCTACTCCGGGCCCCAAGAGGCAAGGGTGAAAAGAGGAGACCAGTTAGGAAGTTTTTGCAGTAATCCAGGTGAGAGGCCAGGTGGTAACAGTCCCTGTACAGTAGTTGCATTCTGTATATATTTTGAAGGCACACACAGTTGACAGGATTTGGGGAAGTTCTGCATGGCGATGTAAGAGAGAGAGAGGTTAAAGGTTAAAGGTACAGCTAAGAGGATGGAGCTGCTACCTGCTGAGATGGGGAAGATTACAGAAGGACAATCTGTCCTTTTGGGGGTGGCTGGAAGTAGAACATGTTTTGGATCTTTAAAGTGCAAAGTACCTATCATACATTGGAGATGCCAGGTATGCAGTAGGATATACAAGTCTGGCATTTTAGGAGCAAGGTCAGGTCAGGAGATAATGGAATTTGCGAGTCATTAACACACAGCTGGTATTTAAAGCCACAGGAGATGAGATCACCCAGGGAGTAAATGTAGTTAGATAAGTCCAAGCACAACCCTAGGCCACTAAAGTTTACAGGTTAGAGAGATGAGAAAGAATCAGCAAAGGGCACTGAAAAAGAATGGCCAGTGGGTGATGGAAAAACCAGGAGAAGGTGGTGTCCTGCTGAAACTGAGGAGGACCCTATGGGGCTCTCTGGTACTAAGGCTTTCTGTTTCTCCCATTTCTTGTTTGTAGAAAATAGGCTTCATTCAGCCTCCATGACTTTCCCTGAGTTCCAAAGGGCAGGTTCAAACGGTTGCTAATCAGGGAAGGGAAAGAATGCAGAAACAAGGGGGGAAGAGTCCAGAAACAATAGTGCAGCCTTGTGGCAGGGTCCTGGTTCCTCCTCAAGGCATACATAACAATATCTGAGTTTTTCTGCAGGAACTAAGGCCCCCAGACAGGTGGAGGATGGTAACTTCAGGCTGAGCACGAGATTCCTGGAGTATCGCCATGTTATCTCACCACCAACCAATCAGAAGAAAGCCACATACCCTGCAGCCTTCACCCCAAATTTTGCCTATAAAACTTCTCCCCCCAAACCATCAGGGAGTTCAGGTTTTTTTGAGCAGGAGCCAGCTGTTCTCCTTGCTTGGCCATGCAATAAACCTTTCTCTGCTCCAAACTCCAACATTTCAGTTTGTTTGGCTTCACTGTGCATTGGGCACATGAACTTGTGTTCAGTAACACTGCAAGTTACGAGAAGAACGTGTTCCCAAGAGGAGAGAGTGAAGAACTAGGTCAAATGCTGCGGACAGGTCAAGTAAGAGTGTGAACTCACCACTGAATTTAACAACGTGGAGGACTTTGGTGACCTTTATGTGGTTGGTTGTGGGGCAAGAGCCTGATTTAGAACGGGTTTAAGAGGGATAGGAAATTAGGGAACTGGAGAAGAGTCTAAATCACTCTTTCCAGGAGTTCTGCTATAAAGAAGAGCAGAGAAGTGGGATGGTAGCTGGCGGGGGATGTGGGAGTCAAGAGAGGGTTTGTTAAAACTGGGAGAAATTACAGCATGTATCAAATGCTGATGAGAATCACCCCATAGAGACTGGAAAATCCATGATGCAGGAGCAATATATCCTGCAAGATTCAGACTCATGTCTCCTATCTCTACATGGATGTCCCTGATGCACTTAAAATGCAATTTATTAAAAACTGAAATCACCATCTCCCTTCTAAACCTTCTCCTCCTTCTCTACTTTTTATCTCATTTGGTAGAAACTCTATTCGCTTAATTACTCAAGTTAGAAAACTGGCATATAGCAGTGACAGCACAATGAAGAATATTCACGATTTTATTATGTGCTAAGTGAGGTAGTGACACAGGGAGCTGTAAGCACCTAGGAAAGGGCTATGACCTACACCTGAAGGTCAAATAACAGAAAGGTAAACAGACTTTGCTTAGACCAACTTATCAAGTTTAGCAATTCCGTGTCCTAAATATCTTTCAAGTTTGCCTCCTCATTCCATACCTATTACACTGCCCCATTCTGGCCTTCATTATCTCTGGCTTGTATTACTTCTGTAGTCTTAGAAGGTTTCTCTGTCTCTGTCCTTGACCTAGACTGAGGAAGTTATACAAAATGAAAATCCCCCTATATCACTCACCAGCTTTAAACATTTCAATGAGTCCCTCAGATAAAGCGAAGTCTTAGCCAGCCTCTCAAAGTCTCACCTCCCCTTCTCAGAGTTTGTGGCCTCATACCAAGAAGTTTCTCTCTTCTGTGTTTTTGTTCCTTGTAGTTCCCTTTGTCTAGAATGGTACCTTTCTTCTAACCTGGCTAAGTTCTACTCATCTATTAAGGGTGGATTTAGGAGTTATCCCTCCTGGGAAGACTTTCCCCAAGTACTCCAAACCTTTCAAGGAAGGGAAGGGGACCTTACTTTAAGTTTCTACTATTCTCCCCTCACCGCCGCCCCCCCACCCGACTCTTGCTTAAGTGCAAGGACCATGTCTTATTTTCATCGTTCCTTCAGTGAACGTTTGTCTAAACAATTGCACACATAAAGCATCCAGTCTGGGTAATTCCCTGGTGGTCCAGTGGTTAGGACTCCACGCTCTCACTACCGAGGGCTCAGGTTCTATCCCTGGTCAGGGGAAACTAAAATCCCACAAGCTGTGCAGTGCAGCCAAAAAAAAAAAAAAAAAAAAGCATCCAGTCCAAGGTTACGCAGCCGGCAAGCTATTGAGTATTGTGTCAGAAGTTAGTGCTTAGATCGCCACAGGGCTCTCATTAAAATGCAAAGTTTTCAAAATCCTCACTCAAGCAGTACCCTTTACAGTTCGCAAAACACTCTGATAAGGATACCCTTTATATCCAGAAGCAGAGATTGAAAAAAGGAAATGTTTTCAAACCCTGCAGCTAAAGAGGACCATCATTAAAGAAGGAAGAAATCAGCATATGGAGATAACAGCAGTGAGGAGGGTCCACCACCTGCAATGATGACCTTCCAGGGCAGAGAAACCCCGCCCAGGGACCCGCTTGCACCTCAGCACAAGCCAAGGCACAGCAAATCCATTACTGCGAAGACTACAAATCCCAGCATGCCTGGCATCCAGTGAGTGACAGCACGCAACGCATGCCGGGACACGTAGTCCAGTTCTAGCTCAGGAAAAGGCCAGAACGTCACGTGACGTCAGGAGGGCTCAGGAAAGGAGTCAGAACCGGTCCAGGCTCCAGTTAACCCTTCCAACGAGCCGACCCTGGTTTCTTTGGTGTCCTAGGTTTCAGGTCCCACCCCACAATCCAGCGGACCTATGGTGTGCGTTGAGCAGCCTCTCGCGTGATCCTTCACGGTTAAAGGGGAAGTACCAGAGGGCAAGAACAGGCAGCCTTTAGCCTTCGAGGTGCCCGCTTGGAAGATTAATGGTGCGCAGAACGCTATCCTGGACAGGAGCTGAGACGTCGCTTCCCCTGCAGCGCCGGTGAGGACGTGGCAAGGGTCTCGACTAGCGGCTTCCCCTTCCTCCGCCCGTCGGGCCAGAGGCGCGGGAGGCGCAAAGACTGCTGGGAACGCGCATGCGCCCACCGCGGAGGGGAGTACACCTCCAACGTCTGTGGGTGCGGGGGGTGTCGGGTGTCCGCGGAGGCGCTTTGCGGCCGGTCGTGCGGGTCGGGTGCGGGCGCGCGGGCTGGCGCCCCGGCAGAGGCGCGCACAGGTGATTGACTGGCCAGCTGGCTGAGGGAGCGCCTGGTCCTCATCGCTGGCAGGTGGCGGAGCCCATTTGGGCGGCGGTGGAGGCGGCTGCGGCAGCCTGGGCGGCCGGGCTCAGGAGGCACTCCTCGGGCCAAGGCCATGGCCCCGCGGCTGCAGCTGGAGAAGGCGGCCTGGCGCTGGGCGGAGACGGTGCGGCCCGAGGAGGTGTCGCAGGAGCACATCGAGACCGCCTACCGCATCTGGCTGGAACCCTGCATCCGCGGCGTGTGCAGGTGAGGCCCGCGCACCGGGCCTCGCGCCCCCCTCGCGTCGGACCTTGGAAAACCAGGCCCGGGGCTGTGGGAAGGAAGACGGTGACCCTTTCCGTGCATCTAGCAGGCGTGCAGAGAACAAGGTGGAGGTTTCCTCCTTTCCGCCTTCTGGGCGACCTGGGAAAGGCAGCCTTTCCGGGCTCTGCACGGAGGTGATGATGCTGAAAGCCCTTCAGAAAAGGTTTTGGGTTCTTATTAGAAGATGGCGGTGGAGATGGTTGAAGGCAGGAGCTGAGACCTTAGCAAACGTTGGTGATTGGTATATACTGGCCACTGCTCGGTTTTTTGGTTTGTAAAATAGGAACTTCTGCGAAGTGAGCTTTATCACTGTATATCTCGTATTGGTGTTGACGCTGAAGGCGTGATCATATTTTTGGGTAGGGCGGCTTTAGGAAAACGTACGGTTAGCCTGCGTCATCGGTACCCTTCATCCCCAGTTGACCTTCCCATCTCTCGGTAATCTAGTATTTTTTAGCCTTTTTTGGGGAGGTGGGGGGTCGCTCTGACTCAACACCACTCTACCGAGTACAAAGTTTGAGCTGTGTAAGTGCTGTCCTTCACTTCTACTTAGCCCGTGAACCTTGCCTTTCCTTTTAGATCGAATCCTTAGCTGTTTTTACACCTTTTAACGCGGGAACTATAGTTTGTGTCCGGAATGTTGTTGAATTGACTTGGCCAAGCCGAGCATGCTCAGTAGCCTTTCATCAAGCATTTAGTAGACTTTCTGGAGTTTTTACATTCCACGGTGGGATGCGGAAGGAATGGAAGTCAGGGTCTCAGATTTGGAGCTTTAAGTCTAGTATGGGAAGTGAAACAAGTTAGAGATTTTCCATAAAGCAGACGAATAATTCCAAGCTCTGGGAGTCTGGCTCACGAGGAGAGCAACAGTCAGTACTGGAATGACGTGGCCGTGTATAACAGATAAGCTTCAGTCAGTTTCTCCACTTATTAGGTTCCAGAGTAACCAAAAAATATAAACTCTTTCACTGTAATAGTTATGATTTTAATGGAAGTAAAGGAGTAGAAATTAGCTGAGATCGCTATAAGGGGAATGTCACGGATGTGAGTTTTAAGCTGCAATTGCAAGGTTTATATCCAAGCAGTTTTTTTCATAAACATCTTTGAGATATAATGCACACATCATATGATTCACCCATTTAAAATGTACAACCCAGTATTTTTTATTTGTATAGTCACAGGGTTGTTCAGCTCTCAGCACAATCCGACCCCCCTAAAAGAAGCTCTGTACCCGTTAGCTTGGCACTCAATCCTCCCTGTAAACCCCACTCCCCCTCCCCCCCAGTTCGAAGTAACTACTGATATACTTTCTGCCTCTAAATTTGCCTATTCTGTCCATTTCATGTAAATGGAATCATACAGTATGTGGACTTTTATGACTGGCTTCTTTGACAGCATAATGTTTTCAAGGATCATCCATGTTGTAGTATTTGTCAGTATTTCATTTCATTAAAAATCGTTTTGTAAAAGTCATGTAAAACGCACAACGAAATTTACCATTTAAAAAAATTATTTATTTTTGGCTGCGTTGGGTCTTCGTTGCTGCTCGCAGGCTTTCTCTAGTTGTGGCGAGCAGGGGCTACTCTTCATTGCGGTGCGCGGGCTGCTCATTGCGGTGGCTTCTCTTTGCGGAGCATGGGCTCAAGGCACTCGGGCTTCAGTAGTTGTGTGTGGGCTCAGTAGTTGTGGTTCGTGGGCTCTAGAGCGCAGGCTCAGTAGTTGTGCGCCGGCTTAGTTGCTCTGTGGCATGTGGGATCTTCCCGGACCAGGGCTCGAACCCATGTCCCCTGCATTAGCAGGCGGATTCTTAACCACTGTGCCACCAGGGAAGTCCCACTATTTTTAAAGTATACAATTACACGGCATTAAGTACCTTTACGATATTGTACAAACATCACCACTGTTTAGTTCCAGAACTTCTTCCATCACCCTAAAAGGAAACTCTGTATCCATTAAACTCCAGTCACTTCCCATTTCCCCCTCCCCCGCCCCCTGGCAACCACTAATCTTTTTGTCTGTAGATTTCTTTATTCTGGATATTTAAAAAAAAAATTTTTTAGTTAATTAATTAATTTATGGCTGCATTGGGTCTTCGTTGCTGCACGTGGGCTTTCATTGCGGTGGCTTCTTTCTTCGCGGAGCACGGGCTACAGGTGCGCGGGCTTCAGTAGTTGTGGCTCGCAGGCTCCATAGTTGTGGCGCACGGGCTTAGCTGCTCCGCGGCATGCGGGATCTTCCCAGACCAGGGCTTGAACCCGTGTCCCCTGCACTGGCAGGCGGACTCCCAACCACTGCGCCACCAGGGAAGCCCAATTCTGGATATTTTATATAAGTGGAATCGTACAATACGTGGCCTTTTTTTGGTCTGGCGTTCACTTAGCATAATGTTTTCAAGGGTCATCCATGTTATAGCATGTATCAGTATTTTATTCCTTTTTTATGGTTGAATAATATTCCATTGTTGGATATACCACATTTTATCTATTCATCAGTTGATGGATTTAAATTTTTCCCCCCAACTTTATTGAGGAATAATTGACAAATATAACTATATATTTAAAGTGTACAACATGATAATTTGATGGACATTGTGGAATGATTACCAAGATCAGGGCAATTAACACATCCATCATCTCACAGCATAGTTAAGTTGATGGATATTTTGGTTATTTCCGCTTTCTGGCTGTTGTGAATAATGTTGCTATGAACATTTGTGCACGAGTTTTTGTTTGAACACCTATTTTCAGTTCTTTGGGATATATACCTAGGAGTGGAATTGCTGGATCATAAGATAACTATGTTTAACATTTTGAGGAACTGACAAATTGTTTTCCAAAGTGGCTGCACTATTTTACACACTCACAGACAATATATGAAGATTCCATTTTCTCCTCATCCTTACACTTTTTGTCTTATAGCCATCCTAGTGGGTGTGAAGTGGTATCTCATTGTGGTTTTGCTTTGCATTTTCCTGATGACTAATAAGGTTGAGCATCTTTTCATGTGCTTATTGGCCATTTGTAGATCTTTGGAGAGAGGTCTTTTCACATCCTTTGCCCATTTTAAAATTGGATTGTCTTTATTATTGAGTTCTAAGAGTTCTTTATATATTCTGGATATAAGTCCCATGTATTTGCAAATATTTTCTCATTCTGTGGGTTCTCTTTTCCCTTTTTTAAAAAAAATGCTTCTCTTATTTATTTATTTTTGGCTGCGTTGGGTCTTCATTGCTGCAGGGGCTTTCTTTAGTTGCTGAGAGCAGGGGCTGCTCTTTGTTGCAGTGTTTCTCATTGTGGTGGTTTCTCGTTGCAGAGCACGGGCTCTAGGCACATGGGCTTCAGTAGTTGTGACACGCGGGCTCAGCAGTTGTGGTGCACAGGCTTAGTTGCTCCGCGGCACGTGGAGTCTTCCTGCACCAGGGCTCGAACCTGTGTCCCCTGCATTGCCAGACAGATTCTTAACCACTGCACCACCAGGCCATGTCCCCTGTATTGGCGGGCAGATACTTAACCACTACACCACCAGGGAAGTCCGGTTTTGCCTTCTTTGAACCAGCACATAGCACAAAGAGCCTGGGAATGTTGAGTCAGTCACCAAAGTTTTGGAAAGGGGTTAAAGTTAGGCAGTGACCTGCTGTAGCGCCCCTCCCCACTCCACCTGTCAAAGGATGGGGAGCCTTCTGAATTCCTCCTTATTTGTTGACATCTGGTTAGACACCCGTTTGTGATTATGAAATAAAATGGTAGAGGGACAAGAATGTTCTTAATTAGAGGGGACTAGTTTGGAAGGGAGTTTCTGAACTCAGTTAATGGACCTAACTAATCCTAAGCAACTTTCATTCTGATAGAGTGGTGACATTTGGAGTTACAGAGACAATTTGAAGTTTCGAGGAAAATTCAGACAGTAAATGGTTATTATTGGAACCATTTCAGTAATCCTTGGTTAACCTATTCTCTCTCTCCCTCCCTCCCTCTCTTTCCTTCTCCCTTTCTCTCTCTCTTTGTGTACTCACACAAATCACTTTTTAGAAATCTGGTGCTGCATTAGGCAAAGCCTTAGTGTAGTCAGGGGTCTTCCCTGGAAGCAGGAGAGTTGGCTTGCTATCCTTCATTGATTTCTACCTGGGCTGTGTGAAATGATGTCCTAAGAGCCAAGAAACTAAAAGGTGTTGAGGGAGAAAAACAAAGCAATAACTCTTTTAAATGACCATGCAGAGGGAGTAATATCTCCACCCTCCTCTCCCATTCAAATAATAAAATTTCTTTGTACTGCATAGCATCTATGAAATCATTGACTAAATTTCTGTCCATTGTGCTGGAAAACATACTCCTAAATGACAGATCCTTGGAGATCTGTCAAAACAGAGCTAAAACTACCACTCTTACCTATGGTCAGTGTAGAAGGAACTTAAGTCATTTGCACCCCTAGATACTTAGCCTACTGTTATTTTTTTCCCACTTTGCAGTTTTTGATTTGTGAAAAATGGTTTCCTTTCTATACAGTTTTGGATATCATCGCAGATGTCTCCTTTTCCTTCTAGCCCACACCATCTAATCAGCTCCCAAGTCCTATTGATTTCATTGCATTGATATGCTGGAATTCAGCTTTCTTCCATTGCTTGCATTGCCAACTAAATTGGTTTAGACTAGGAAAATTGTTATGTCTCAGGCTTTGTTCAGCCTCGTTCCATCATTTACATTGCTGCAAAAGCGTTTGTTGGCCTAAAATCACAGCGAATAATGTCACAGCTGCTTAGCATGTCATACCAAACACTTGGGGAATCTGCCCCCTGCCTACTGCTGTAGCCACTTGGTGTTCTTATATCCATGGCCCTAGAAAAAAAAGTACCTGTTAGAATTCTTCATTTTGTTTCATTGCCACAGTGTCAAACATATTCTGTGGACATGTGCCCAGAAGCATTGAAACAAAATATTGGTGCCATTTAACATTTTGAGACATTTTCTCAAGTTTTTCCAAAAGTGTTGTGTTTAACAATGAATGGACAATGACTCTCACTTTACCCTGATTCATGATCAAAACTTTTTTTTTTGGCCGCACCGCGCAGCCTGTGGAACTTCCCCGACCAGGGATCAAACCTGGGCCCACTACAGCGGAAGAACAGAGTCTTAACCACTGGACCACCAGGGAAGTCCATCACCAAAACTTTTTTTGCCGATTTCATAAGTGAAAACATCTTTCATGGCTGTTTTAAACTCACATTTCTCTGGAGCTGAATGTTTTCCCGTGTTTGTTAACTGGTCTTATAAGAAAGCTTAGAGGAAGAGGGGCAAAGCTGTTTTTAAGAATTCAGAGATCTGGGAGTTCCCTGGAGTCTGATGGTTAGGACTTTTCACTGCCGTGGCCCTGGGTTCAATCCCTGGTTAGGGAACTGAGATTCTGCAAGCGGCGCGGCCAAAAAAAAAAAAAAATTAGGAGATCTGTTAGAGACTGAAATGGATTGTTGGCTCTTGGGGGTGAGTTAATAACAGAAAAAGCTTTATTTCGTTAGTCCATATTTGTTAGGGTTCCTAGATACAGGTGACAGAAACTTTAACATAGTGTAAGGGAAGTGCCTCAGTTAACAAATCTAGGGAGGTGTTTGTTTTAATTCAGGAAAGATGTGGACAAATAAATCATGGCTAGGGCAGGGAAACACTTGAGCCCAGGAGAGATTCATGAACCTCTTCCAGCTGTTTCTCATGCAAATCAGCATGTTGTTTCCTTCTTATTGTTAGGACAGCTAAGCTGTCAGAAGGGTCTGCCACTGAAGAGGGATTGTTATTTTGGGGTTGTTTTCTCTTTCTCTCAGTTCCCATTTTAAATATCTTGTGAGGCTGTTTTTGGGTGCTGAATGGGAGCTGCATCTCAGCAGCTCTTGCTAGAACCACAAGAACGGAGGAACAGATTTGTTCTCAAAGAAAAAAAAAAGGCAGGGGGAGCTGAAGAAACTAGGCATGTACAGTAATAGTCAACTGCCACACAAAACAAAAACCTAGTCGTAAGCCGACTGATGCATAAGTAAATGAGACACGAGTAGTGGGAGAGAGCCAGGGGAGAACCAGGATGAGTGCTCCTCATGCTTTGTTTTTGTTTGTGACTCATTTCTCCCTCTGGTTTCCCTGTAGGCAGAAAGAAGGATTTCTGGGAAGAAGACCAGTGGGGAGTGGGTAGTGGGTACAGTTACAAGGTTGTAGGAAATTACTGTTTCAGAGAAGGTGAATGGCATCACTCTACCTAGATTAAATCGGGGCTACTTGTGACCTTGAAAAAGTTACTTGCTTTTTAAGCTAGCATTAGCAAATTCAGATGCTTTCTAGGGCCAAGTAAGTTGTATAAATTTGAGTCAACAGGCTAGGGTATTTACACGTCAAACATGTAAACATGTGTCCCTGTCTCACGTGTCTCAGCCTCCTTGATCTGTCTCTTCTTACACTGATGGAAACACGTATGCAGAAGTATTTTTCCACTATAAGAAAATTGGTACAAACAGGATGATAGATGATACTTGACACCTGTAGCCTACTCCTAATGGGGATAAAAAGGAGCTTGGGGCTTTGGAGACTGAGTGGGAGAGGTTTTCTTCTACAGGGGGATTTTCATCTAGCCTTCTGTACATGGCATTCTGCTGCACTGCTTAGGTTGGCTTGGAAGTAATGGCTTATAGTAGAAATTTTTATTTATTTACTTATTTATTTATCTTTGGCTGCGTTGGGTCTTCGTTGCTGCGCTTGGGCTCCCTCTAGTTGCTGCGAGTGGGGGTTACTCTTCATTGCGGTGCGCAGGCTTCTCATTGCTCAGGCTTCTCATTGCGGTGGCTTCTCGTTGCGGAGCACAGGCTCTAAGCGCGCGGGCTTCAGTAGTTGTGGCTCGCGGGCTCTAGAGCACAGGCTCAGTAGCTACGGCCTAGCGCACAGGCTTAGTTGCTCCGCAGCATGTGGGATTTTCCCGGACGAGGGCTCGAGCCTGTGTCCCCTGCATTGGCAGGCAGATTCTTAACCACTGCGCCACCAGGGAGTCCCAATGGAAATGTTTTTATGATTTATGCTTCTTAAGTAGATTCTCCACTGCTCCAAACAAGAAAATAAATAAACAAACAAAAAAATCCTCCACAACGTTGAGCCCATGTACCAAAAAAAAGGCTTGGCCTCAATTTGGAAAGCTTTAGTTGGTTAGCCTAAGCTATTTTTAATGCAGTGGCTCACCACTGACTTTGGTTCTCACCTGGAGTGTGTCCTTAGGCACCCGGAAGCCATAGGTTCTCTGGGGAGGAGGGTGGCGGCTGGTGCTTTAACACAGGTTCATCTCATCTACACGGTGATGGCATTTTAGCTGATGGAACCTTATTCAGTAATACCTCACCATCAGTTAATTTAAGAAAAGCAAAAACAAAAAAACAATGCCAGCGTTCTAGGGCTAAATAATACAAGTTGCTCCCAACTTCTCACGTCTGTTTTTGGAAGTCTTTTTAAAGTTAAAGAAACCTATTGCGTGACATTTTTAGTTCATAGCTGTGTATTTTATTTGCTCGTTGAGGCCAACTTTGGACCACGTGTACAAGATTTATTGTGTTGTGTGGGAGGGGAGGAGCGTGGACAAGCAGAGCCTCCTTTTGTTCATTTTCTCTATTTTGCTGTTAGGAACAGGAGACTAAAATCAGAATGGTTCTAATGGAACCGTAGTTTTCTGAGAGAACCCACAGGAGAGTGAGTGCCTGTCTTCCCAGCCAAAACCTGTGAAGGACTTACCCCTCCCTTGTTTACGAGGAGAAAACAAACTTGGTATACCTTTGAAAAGCATATTGGAAAGAGCAAGTACATACTTACTTAGTTTTAGAGATAACATTTTCACTATAGTTGCTGATGCTAACTTTTCCTGTTCTAAAGACCTTGCAGTTCAGTGCTGTGAGTTGTAATTTCGGGGTGGGATGGGGTGCGGATCCCAGCTCCCTGACCACGGACTGAACCCAGGCCCTCTGCAGTGAAAGTGCAGAGTCCTAACCACTGGACTGCCAGAGAATTCCCTGTAATTTTCTTTTTAAAAAAATCTTCCTTTTTTTTTTTTTAAAGAATCTGCCTGGTAAGTCCTTGCCCCTATTCCAAGGTAAGATTTTAGGTTGCTTTCCCCTGTCTCTGAATCAGGTTTTTTTATTTGTTTCTTTATATCTTCTCTTGGTAGAAGAGAAAAATTACTTTTGTGTAAAAGGAGAGATTGTTTTTACTCATTGTAATTCCCTTGTAGTAGTCCTTTACCATTAGAGGTGAGTTATAGGCACAAAAAATAACTCCTTTTAGATCCGCGCCGCCCCCCCCCCCATGGATCAGTTATACTTTTATTTCCTTGGTAAGTTACTTTCCAACTTGGCTTTGACATAATCCTGACAAAACTGCTCTTAAGTTGGCCAAACTTGTTTTCATTTTTATTTTTTAAAGCCAAGAAGACAGTGTGTTTAAGTGGAATATTAAGAACAATTATTTACTTATTTCTCGAATATGTAGTACTTCCCAGAGTTCTAAATCTGAAAGATATAAAAGGTGATGGGGGAGCATAGGAAACCCTTTATTCTTAGTTTTGCAGCCAGCAGGTAGAGGTAAACCTCCTCAAAGATGGTTGTTCCCAGATTATAGTACGTCTTTTTATCTAAACAAACAAACAAACAGGTCTGTCATACCCCAAACACACACTTTTTTTGGCCACACCACCTGGCATGCAGGATGGGATCTTAGTTCCTTGACCAGGGATCAAACCCGTGCCCCCTGCATTGGGAGCACGGGGTCTTAGCCACTGGACCACCAGGGAAGCCCCCTTCACACTCTTTTCTTTATTTTTAAAGATTTAATTTTATTTATTTTTGGCTGCATTGGATCTTCTTTGCTGTGCACGGGCTTTCTCTTGGGCTTTCTCTTGTTGCGGAGCATGGGCTCTAGGCACGTGGGCTTCAGTAGGTGTGGCTCGTGGGCTCAGTAGTTGTGGCTCGCGGGCTGTAGAGTGCAAGCTCAGCAGTTATGGCGCACGGGCTTAGTTGCTCCGTGGCATGTGGGATATTCCCAGACCAGGGCTCGAACCCGTGTCCCCTGCCTTGGCAGGTGGATTCTTAACCACTGTGCCACCAGGGAAGTCCCCCCCACACCCATTTTTTTTTTTTTTTGCGGTATGCGGGCCTCTCACTGTTGTGGCCTCTCCCGTTGCGGAGCACAGGCTCCGGACGCGCCGGCCCAGCGGCCGTGGCTCACGGGCCCAGCCGCTCCGCGGCATATGGGATCCTCCCAGACCGGGGCACGAACCCGTATCCCCTGCATCGGCAGGCGGACTCTCAACCACTGCGCCACCAGGGAGGCCCCCCCACACCCATTTTTTTTTTTTTTTTTTTTTTTTTTTTTTTGCTGTACGTGGGCCTCTCACTGCTGTGGCCTCTCCCGTTGCGGAGCACAGGCCCCGGACACACAGGCTCCGCGGCCATGGCCCGCGGGCCCAGCCGCTCCGCGGCATGCGGGATCCTCCGGGATCGGGGCACGAACCCGTGTCCCCTGCATCGGCAGGCGGACTCCCAACCACTGCGCCACCAGGGAAGCCCACCCCACACCCATTTTTAAACACTGCTTTGTTCCTTGCTTTTTTCAGCTAATGGTATTGTTACATATCACAACATAATAAAGTTTCTCCTTATCTTTTTTTCCTAATTACAGTAGTTTCCATTGCTTGGCTGTATTATTTCGCAGATTCCTATTGATGGGCATTTATAGTGTTTCCAATCTTTTACTGCTGTCAGTAAAGCTTTAGTGGGTAACCTTCTGAAATATTCAGAACACACTGATTTAAAAAGTCCTTCACAGCAAAAGAAAATCTAGGCTCGTATGTTGCAGTCAGTTGTGTATCTTAAGTCTCCTTTAATCTGGATAATTACTCAGTCTTTCTTTGTATTTCATTATATGGAGGTGTTTTTTTTTAACATCTTTATTGGAGTGTAATTGCTTTACAATGGTGTGTTAGTTTCTGCTTTATAACAAAGTGAATCAGCTATACATATACATATATCCCCATATCTATATGGAGGGTTTTTTTTTTTTTTTTTGCGGTACGCGGGCCTCTCACTGTTGTGGCCTCTCCCGTTGCGGAGAACAGGCTCCGGACGCGCAGGCTCAGCGGCCATGGCTCACGGGCTCAGCCGCTCCGCCGCATGTGGGATCTTCCCGGACCGGGGCACGAACCCGTGTCCCCTGCATCGGCAGGCGGACTCTCAACCACTGCGCCACCAGGGAAGCCCTATATGGAGGTTTTTTAAAAGTATAGGACACTTACTTTGCAGAAAGCTTCTCAACTTGGATTTGTCTGGTGTTGGCTTATAATTAGGTTTAGGTTATTCGCTTTGGTAGGAAAACCACAGAAGTGACGTTGTGCTCTTAGTGCATCACGCTGGGAGGGGCATACAGTTAATTAGACCCATTACTGGCTACTTAAACTTTGATCCTTTGGTTAGGTGGTATCTGCCAGGTTTCTCCACTGAAAGTTACTATATTTCCTTTTGTAATTAATAAACAACTTGTGCTGAGATACTTTGAGACTATGTAAATATTCTGTTACTCCTCAAACTTTCCTACACTGGCATCCATTGACAGTCCTTGCATGATTTCGTTGTTAATCTGATGGATGCCAGCCACATGGTGAATGTCTAATTCTGTCCTTTCTTCCACATTGATAGTTGGCTTTCTTCCTTAAGGAGGAATTTCTCATCCATCCATCCGTCCACCCACCTTACTGTGGATTCCTACATTATTGAGCAGGTCCGATCATTATTTTGTTGCTCAGATTGTTCCAGATTTGGGTACTGGGAGGCCCATCCAAGCTCTAACATGTCCTCCTTATTCTTTGAGTACATCCTTATTTTGGGGGCACAGCAATATGTCCATGTTTATCTTGCCCAGGCTTCAAATTGGCCATTTCTCCCAGGAGCTCTGGGCTCTTCGAGTGGGGAATATTTAGAAATCAAGATCTGCTTGCCTGGGTGTGTTCATGTTACTGTTTTTAGGCCCTCGGCTGACAAAAGAGCTGTCTCATTTAGGCTGCCCATTAAATCTAAATTTCAGATAGACAGCAAATACTTTTTAAAATATAAATGTCATTTATCTGAAATTCAAATAACTTCTGTCCTGTGTTTTATCTGGCAACACTAATCTACCTGTCTGTATATATTAAGACCCTGTGGATTTTGACTTAACACCTGTCATTCCTAATCAATACTGCAGGGTTGGTTTTATTCTTCTTCCCTTATTTGTAACTTTCCTCTCCAAAACTTGATTCCCTTCATCCCCAGTATACATGTACTTATTTGTTCAATTGCAGAATGCACAGAAAGTTTCAGAATTGTTAACCCATGTATCTTTGAAAAGGAAGCTATTAAATAAGTTTGTTGTTCGTTTCTTTTTTCTTTTTTTTTTTTTTTTTTTGCGGTACGCGGGCCTCTCACTGCTGTGGCCTCTCCTGTTGCGGAGCACAGGCTCCGGACGCACAGGCTCAGCGGCCATGGCTCACGGGCCCAGCCGCTCCACAGCATGTGGGATCTTCCCGGACCAGGGCACGAACCCGTGTCCCCTGCATCGGCATGCGGACTCTCAACCACTGCGCCACCAGGGAAGCCCTGTTGTTCGTTTCTTATGTCTTTATCCTGACACTAATAAACTTGCTAATGACCAAGTTCAAGTTACTTGGGTCAGTGCCCCACCCTCTTCCTTTCAGTGTATGTTACTCAGTTGAAATGTTATTGTTTGTGTTGAATTTAGGGTTCCCTCCATCCTTACTGATTTGTGTGTAACAGTCACATGGCCCCCAAATTCAACAAGTGTATGGAATGGTATATTCAGGAAAATGTCCAACGCTTCTTTTTTTAAAAAAATCTTAATCCTACTCATGTTCTACAGGTAACCAGTTTCACTGGTCTCTGATTTATCCTTTTGGTGTTTTTCTTTTTTTTTATACTGTTATTTTTTTATTGAAGTATTGTTGATTTACAATGTTGTGTTAATTACTGTACAGCAAAGTGATTCAGTTATACACACGCATATATACATTTGTGTTTTCCTTTTTGCTCAAATGAGCAGATACATGTGTATGTTATTTCCCCATCTTTCTTAACACAAAAAATGGCATGCTATAGATAACTCTCTTGCACTTTGCTTTTTGCTCATTAATATATCTTAGAAATTACATCAGTTCACAGAGATCGTCATGTGTTTTTCCTGTCACAGTTGTGTGGTACTCCATTGTGTGGATGTACCATATTCCCTATGTTTGGTCATTTGGGTTATTTCCAGTATTTTGCAATCACAGACAATGCTGTAATGAATAACCTAGTGTATGTGTTTTTGCACTGTTGGAGGTCTGTCTTCAGGATGAATTCTTGGAAGTGAAACGGATAGGTCAAAAAGTAGGTGTGTGTGTAGATTTGTTAGCAATTTCAAAATTCCCTTCTGTAAGAGTCCTACCAGTTGGCATTCTCATCAGCAGTAGATGAGTTCTGTTTCCCCACAGCCTCACAAACTGGGTGTGATATTATGCTTTCTCAGTTTTGCTAATCTAATTGATGAGAAATAGAATTTAAAAAATGGTATCATTATAGTTTTAATTTGCATATTTCTTTACCATGGAACTATGGTATTTTTTAATCATACAATATTTTTTCATAGACGAAACTGCAAAGGAAATCCGAATTGCTTGGTTGGGATTGGTGAGCACATTTGGTTAGGAGAAATAGATGAAAATAGTTTTCATAACATTGATGACCCCAACTGTGAGAGGAGAAAAAAGGTAAGCCATCATTTTTTAAGAGATTTCTATATGGCATTCTTGTGTGTTTTATTTTGTGCCTATGATCAGAAACCAATACTGATTTCAGGTAACCTAAGCAGCTTTAGGATCAGTAGTGGAATTTAAGACTCTAAACCACTTGAATTGGAACAGTTCTTAATGGTATGCTTTAAAACAGGTAGCTATGTAATCCAGTAAGCCTTTAAATAATAGTTTTAGTACAATGCTGATTCTATGTTTGCTTTAACGTAACATGTTTTATTTTGAGCTCTTTTTAAGTCTCTTTAAAGGAGGTGGTAAATCCAGGGAACAAGCTCATAATGATATTACTTTACTTTCTTGGGCTTGTATTTTTACATATTATACATATAACAGAAGTTTTACCTTTTTTTTTTAATGGTAATACAAATTAATACTTTCTAATGATAAAGCCTGGCGTTTACAAAATAGTCACCTGTATAAGTATTTTCTCTCTTAAAAAGAATGATTCTTTGTAAGTTCAGGAATTCTCAGCCTTATCTTTGGAAAAAATTGCAACTAACTCCCTCCATCCCCCCATCTCCCAGATCTATAGGATAAAAAGGAACTTTTCTGGAAGTTTCACTTTGTCATTCTGCTGAATGCTGGGCTCTTAGGAATAAAGCAAATGAAAAACCTGTGTACACATGTTTAAAATTGATGTTTCCTAGAGCCAACTGTTCTCTAAGCTTAGATTTAAGTGGCTGGAGAAGACTAGAGATGCTGTCCTAAGACTTTCCCCACTCCCATCGTCAACCCAAATGGGGCTTTCATGATAATTATGCCCTGACCTTTCCTGAGAGAGGCTCACAGGGTTTAGTGGTTGAGGCAGTTTAACACATTTTTAATCAAATTAAAAAAAATACTTCTCGGGCTTCCCTGGTGGCGCAGTGGTTGGGAGTCCGCCTGCCGATGCAGGGGACGCGCGTTCGTGCCCCGGTCTGGGAAGATCCCACATGCCGCGGAGCAGCTGGGCCCGTGAGCCATGGCCGCTGAGCCTGTGCGTCCGGAGCCTGTGCTCCGCAACAGGAGAGGCCACGTGGCGGCAGTGGGAGGCCCACGTACCGCAAAACAAACAAACAAACAAACAAACAAAAAAAACTTCTCATAATTTTTTTAGTTAACGGGAAACTGGTTTTATAATTGTAAATTTTGTGTTTTTGTAGAACTCATTTGTGGGCCTCACTAACCTTGGAGCTACTTGTTATGTCAACACATTTCTTCAAGTGTGGTTTCTTAACCTGGAGCTTCGGCAGGCGCTCTACTTATGTCCAAGCACCTGTAGTGACTACATGATGGGAGATGGTATCCAAGAAGAGAAAGGTGAGTGGGGATGGGTATGGGGAGGGCTTACTGCTGAGCTTTTTGCTAGCTAGACCACTTTGAACCAACCATATAGAGGAAACTTCAACTACAATTTCCTTCTGTAATACACTGTGATTGCAGTCCATTAAATTCTAGTGATTGAGAGAAATCAGTCAGTAAAGCAGACAGTGTTACTCTTTTGCCTAGTTTGAGAGACTTAAATACTTCAGTGTACCCACACAGCCTTTTGTCTTGATTCCCAAATAGGCTGATTTACAAAGTACCCTCTAAAATTAAGATTAAATTAACCAACCTTGGCAAAGCAAGCTACTAATATGCGACTACACTCATTGCAAATTTAGAAATCAGTTTCAAACTGTTCTAGCGGAATTATTTAGTTTTTTTAAGCATAATATGTGGATTGTTATTCCTAATTGATATTTCTATTTAGAGATTATTCTCTTTGAGATGGAACTTCCATGGAATGACCAGCTTTTTCTTCTTCTCAAACCTGGGGGATAGAGGGAAGTGAGTATAAGATTACACAGGTCTAGGAGCTCCAGGTTGGGAACCTTTGACTCTTGTTCTCATTTGTAAATCCTGTGCTGTCTTTTATGTGATCTGACTTGGGCACACAGCTCATGTCTTTGGCTCTGAGAGAGAAAAGATAGGGTTCCTAAGCCCCACATCTTCCTTCTTGCTGCTCTTTAGATAATGGTAATACTTTTGGTCCTTGTTAACAGTTCAAAACAGTGCTTAAAAATTCTTAAGTTTGTTTCCCCAAAGCTTTATTCCTATAGTTCTGAATATTTAAATCTAGATTAATAGTATAGAAGCTATTGATATTTAAAGAATTAGTGTATGTAAAGGATGAGTAGTAGGAAATGGATCATTTTTAAGTTTTAGCATTGTTTTTACTGAAGTATAAATTTACCAGTGAGAAGATAGCTAAATAACAAGTGGAAACTAAATGTCTATTTTGTAAAATGATGTACCATGGCCACCTTTGGGTATTGTGGTTTTAATGTGTATCTTCAAGAGATGTGGGTTTTTTTGTTTTGTTTTTTTAATTTCTAAACACTTAGATTTTACTATTTCACCAAAGTCCTTAACCTTGTTCTCGGATAAGAGTGTGCATTTCTGGTGCTATTAGCAGACACAGTGCCGTGTAGTGAGAAGAGTTTGTGTTGGAAATGAGGGGACTTGAGTTCTAGTCCCAGCTCCACTACTCCCTTATTTTACAGATAGGAAACCCAGCAGAGGATAAGTTATTTAAGATCTCATGTAGTATCTAACCTGTAAAATAAGAAAGTTGGAGTAGATACAAACTTACTTGAAGGGCTTTTAACATCCTGTAAAGCCCCTGCACCCTAGGAAGTAAGATTTTTATCTTTATTTTACAAATGAACTATTGACTTCCTTTTCATAATTGGTGAGTCACAATTGGTAGTAAAGAGATAAACCATTCAGACCATTCAGGAGACAAACTACACAACGATTTGAACTGACAAAAATTATTAATAGGAAATTAGAGTAATAGGGGAATTGGTTAGTAAGAATTAAAGAGGACTTGAAAAAACACAGATATAGCAGATAGGGGAGCAGTCACTACCCCAAGGGCTGAAAAAGAATACAGAAGGTGGAGTCCCACACCACCACTGACCAGGCCTGAGATCCAGACCTCACTGGAGAAAGCACTCACTGCCTGCCTGAGCTCACTGGATGGCCAAGAAGGTGCTGAGATGCCTCAGTGGGCTTCCTTGCTGGAAACTGTCCTCAGGGAGGTACTGGGCCTTGGAATCTCTTGCAGAGAGTGTCCAGGAGGTCATTCACAGGATGGTCATTCAGGAGGAAATGCCTCACAAGAGGCATCCCACTGAAGCTACCAGAGGCGGTGCCGGGAGAAGCTGCTGGCCACTGCTGGCTGAGGGAGCCCGCAGAGCCTGGTGAGACACGGAGTGGAACCCTGGAGCGCCCTCTACTGACAAGACTCAACTTTACACTAGCTGGCAAAAGAGGGATCTTTTGCAGAGCTCATCCCTGTTAGCACAGAGCAAGCAAAGAAGGGTGGATTTGGAGCTGAGAGGCAATTAATCGATAACTGGCACAGAAGAGAATACACAAATCTTTTAGGGCTCTTGAGATTCATGCTTCCTATTTTCATACCTTCTCCGAACTCACTAAAACTTGAAACTAAATTTTAAGATTTTTAACAGTAAATTGTTATATTGTTCATTCAAGTTTGAATCAGTGTGCTTGAGATTGCTGTCATTTGCTCTGTTTGTGGCAAGTTCACGTTAATGAGATTATATTAAAGTATTTGGCCATTTAATGCAAATAGTAACTATAGTGTATGGTTTCTATGACTGGATTAGATGTTTCATTGTGCTTTGACCCTCTAGGAGCCATAGTCACAGGTCGCCACTGTTGTTGTAGCATATGTACAGCCTCTTGCCTTTAGGGGATGCATATAGACAGCCATGGCTGCCTCATGGCTTCCAAAAGATGTGATTACTGATTTCTTTGAAAGTTTTAAAACTATAATAAAACATTATTATAGTTTGGATATACGGGTGTTTAATTATGTTCTCATGTGAAGAGGAGTACATATTTTTTTAGAGTTGCAGTTTTTAAAAGAACAAACATTTCTTTAATAGATTATGAGCCTCAAACAATTTGTGAGCATCTCCAGTACTTATTTGCCTTGTTGCAAAACAGTAATAGGCGATACATTGATCCATCGGGATTTGTTAAAGCTTTGGGCTTGGACACAGGGCAGCAGCAGGTAAGAACCTTTTATTTTTTAAAATATAAGAAGCATTCCTTACAATCTTTATAGAAAGAAATGAAGAAACTTTTAAAATTTAATTTTTTTCTATTTTATTTACTGTTCAGTATATTATACATTTTCCTTGATCTCGTTTCTGAAAATCCATATGTGGGCACAAACTGATCCAGTGTAGCTCTAGTCCTTGTTCCAAAATGCTAAGTTCAAAGTACAGATAGTTTCTGGATTATTTTACTTATTACTATTTGTAACAGAAATTGAAAAGCAAGGTATGATTTTTTTTTTCTTTTTATTAACCCAAACCCGTATTGTAGGATGCCCAAGAATTTTCAAAGCTCTTTATGTCTCTTTTGGAAGATACTTTGTCTAAACAAAAGAATCCCGATGTGAGGAACATTGTGCAACAGCAGTTCTGTGGGGAATATGCTTATGTAACTGTGTAAGTGTGTTTCCACTTTTTCATCATACATTTTTTTCTAAGGCAGTTGCTTCTGTGTCTTCTAGTTCAGTTCCAGGTTATGGATTTAGTGGCCTATCATGGGACCTGAAGTATTTATAGTAATACGTTTCCATGGGAACATGTAAACAACTGACTAGATAGTTGCAGTTGAACCCATCGAGGTGTTGGGAACTGTGTCTGGTTGAGCTCTTGCTGTTTATTTCATGGCTGTGGTCTGGGCTGAAAGCGTGAGATTGGAGCCTGCTGGAGTACTAAAAGTAAAACAACTCTTAAACTTTTTCCTAAGCATAAAATGCATGGCCTCATCAATCACTTTGTTTTTATTTTTTGAATATACACAGTGTAGATAATTTCTATGACAGGATTAAGGTCATAAATGCTTCTTTGTGTATTTCCAGGATGTAGTACAGCAGAACGTTATTGCTTTCCCACTCTGATCTTAATTTTATCACTCTGCTTTATTATAGGTGCAGTCAGTGTGGCAGAGAATCTAAGCTTTTATCAAAGTTTTATGAACTGGAGTTAAATATTCAAGGCCACAAACAGTTAACAGATTGTATCTCAGAATTTTTGAAGGTATTCAGATTTTGGCGTATATGTTGTTTCTGCTCATTAACACTATTCTGAGTGTCTTTGATTTTATGAATAAATTCATTATTACAACTTTTTCTACATATGAGTGTCTCTGTTTATGTAATGATGTAGAAGAAACTTTGTAAATTATAAAGTATTGAAGTAGGCTGCATTTAAAATAATTTTTGGGGCTTCCCTGGTGGCGCAGTGGTTGAGAGTCCGCCTGCCGATGCAGGGGACACGGGTTCGTGCCCCAGTCCGGGAAGATCCCACATGCTGCGGAGCGGCTGGGCCTGTGTGTCTGGAGCCTGTACTCTGCAACGGGAGACGCCACAACAGTGAGAGGCCCACGTACCGCAAAAAAAAAAAAAAATAATGATAATAATAATAATTTTTGACTGTTTCAGTTTATTTTATATGTAGAGTTATGTATGTGCAAAAACTCGTGTGATTGGGGTGTAACAGAGTAAGAAAATATAAGTGATGTTACCATAAGGTTAATTTACTTTTTCATTTAATGAGAACTAGACAGTGTTGAATGCAAATATTTTTTTACATCAAATATGGCCATTCTTCAGCCTCTCCACTCCATATCTCTGTGTGTGTGTGTGTGTGAGAGAGAGAGTGAGTGTGTGTGTGTATGTGTGTTTATTTCGGCCACACCAGGCGGCATGTGGGATCTTAGTTCTCCAACCAGGGATTGAACCCGTGCACCATGCATTGGGAGCACGGATCCTTAACCACTGGACAGCCAGGGAAGTCCCTCTTTGTATATTTAAATTTATGCAGAGACAGGGAAATGGTTCCCCTTTGTTCGGAGTGGAAAAGTTGCTAAGAGGCAGCCTTTGTTATCATGTAGGAGCAGACACATAGCATGGTATTGATAGGTGAGCTTATTATATAGCTTCCTTTCTTAAAATAATTTTGTACTTTTCCTCCTCCTTTAGCAGAGCCATTAGCATGCTTGAAGTTCTCATTTATTGGGTTCATTCAGCTAAATATTGAGTGCTTACATGTTCAGGCAGTGTTTCAGCTGTTGGGAATAACCATATGGAACAAAACAGACATTTTTGCCTTTAAGAAGCTTATAGTGATAGTGGTACGGGGACCAGTGACAGACAGTAAAATAAATGGAAGTAAAACATCTAGTGTGTCAACTGTAATAAGGGCTATGGAGAAAACTAAAGCAGGGAAGGGACATGGAGAATGTGGAGTGTGATTGAAAGTGGAGTAGTGAGTCATCCAGGAATTGGGGAGAAGAGTGTCTGGGGCAGATGAAATAGCAAGTGTAGAGCATGAGACAAGAATGTGCCTGGTGGTTTGAGGAATAGCAGGGAGGTCAGTGTGGTTGAAACATAGGGAGGATGATAGAAGATGACATTGTGGAGGTAACTAAGGACCATATCAGACAGGGCCTGGTAGACCTTTGTTGGAAATCTGACTCTGAGTGAGATGAGATACCATCGTAGGGCTGTATGCATAGGAGTGATGTAATCTGTTTCAACAGGATAACTCTGGTTGCCATCTTGAGAATAGGCTGATGGTGGGGCAAGGGCAGACAGAAGGAGTTGATGATGGCTTGGACCAAGGGTTAGCTGGAGAGGTGATAAACAGTGTTTGGATTTTTCAAAGTAGAGCTGATAAAATTGTAGATTGGATATGGAGAAAAAGAGAGGAGTCGGGGTTACTAAGGTTTTGTCCTGAGCAACTGGAAGAATAAAGTTGGCATAACTAAGATGTGAAGGAGTGTGGGAAGAGCAGGTTTGGCAGAGGAATTAGGAATTTGCAGTGGGGCGTGTTAGATTTGATAGGTATAGTTCAGGGGAGAAGTCAGGGCTTGATCAAATCACCAAGGGCATGAGAGAGACGAAGACCAAGGACTGAACCCTGGGACATTCAAACATTAAGAGATCAGAGAGACAGGGGAGCAGCTAGTCAAAGATGCTGAGGGGGATGTGTGTTGAGTAAATAGGCGAGTGTGGCTTCCTGGATCAAATGAATAAAGTGGTAGTCCTAGTATTGTATTACTGTATTTATTGTCTTGTAGTGTAATCTGTACCAAAAAGCTGTTATAGAAACATAAAGGAAGTTGAGGTCTATCCCGATGGAGCTTTTTCTGTAAACCTACCGCATTGGAAACGCCTCATAGAGTAACTATGTGGTTTCCTTTACTCATAGAACTACCTGTTATATCTGTGGGAAAGAACTAACTATAAGACAGAGCTGCTGGGGCTTCCCTGGTGGCGCAGTGGTTCAGAGTCCACCTGCCGATGCAGGGGACGCGGGTTCGTGCCCCGGACCGGGAGGATCCCACGTGCCGCGGAGCGGCTGGGCCCGTGAGCTATGGCCGCTGGGCCTGCGTGTCCGGAGCCTGTGCTCCGCAGCGGGAGAGGCCGCAGCAGTGGGAGGCCCTCGTACCACAAAAAAAAAAAAAAAAAAGACAGAGCTGCCAAGTAAACTGTGAAAAACCTAACAGTCAAACTTTTTTTTATCTTAGATATTGGCATATCCCAACTATCTGTACTGTTGTAGGGTGTGATAGCTTAGGAATGAGTATATTTGAACTTAATACAATTTTAGAGGGTCTCAAATTCAGAACCCGGCAGATCCATCTGCTGACCCTAAACATGGTCCTACAGTAAATTGCTTGAGGAAACTGGATCCCAAAGGTTACAGGTGGGGAATTTTGAAGTGTGTCCGTATTCCATTGGAGATCAAAGAAGCCCAACTAAAAGAGTTGTGGACTGACTGACATGACAGCTGTGGATTGAGCAAAACTTCTTTTTGAAAGGGCTATCTTATCTTGAAGATTATGACTTTGGAGATTATCACTAAAACAATCACTAAGGTGATTGGCAGTGGAAAGAATCAGAACATGTGAAATTCCTTAAAAATTTATTGACTTAAATAATTTTGCCTATGTTACACATAGTAAAAATAACCCTTTACACTTTGTGTAGAAAGTCAGCATAAAAAAAAAAGAGATATTTAAAAAGAAACCACCATTAGCTCTAACATTGCGTTTTTCTGCACTCTTAGTTTTGTGTCATGAATGTGGTTCAGTAACTTTAACTGTGTGTGTGTGTGTTTGAAATTTGTATATATAATTTCATATTCATTGCCCATATGTAGTTTCCGCACATTTTCACTGTTTTAAAATTAATTTTGCTGCATCAAAGTACCTATGATTTATTTATTTATGTATGTATGTATGTATGTATGGCTGCGTTGGGTCTTCGTTGCTGCACACGGTCTTTCTCTAGTTGCGGTGAGCGGGGGGCCCGGGCTTCTTATCACGGTGGCTTCTCTTGTTGCAGAGCACGGGCTCTAGGTGCACAGGCTTCAGTAGTTGTGGCTCGCGGGTTCTAGCGCGCAGGCTCAGTAGTTGTGGCTCACGGGCTTAGTTGCTCCACGGCATGTGAGATCTTCCCAGACCAGGGCTCGAACCTGCATTGGCAGGGAGATTCTTAACCACTGTGCCACCAGGTAAGCCCCTTATGATTTCTTTTCTAAACCTACTTCCTTACAATTCCCAGAATTGGGATTATCAGGAGAAAAGATCTAAAGCCAAGTATTTTTAAAATCATACACTTTGGAAAGAGAAACATCAGTGTTTTTTTTTGTTTTTTGTTTTTTTTTTTGCAGTACACGGGCCTCTCACTGTTGTGGCCTCTCCCTTTGTGGAGCACAGGCTCTGGACGCGCAGGCTCAGCGGCCATGGCTCACGGGGCCCAGCCGCTCCGCGGCACGTGGGATCTTCCCGTACCGTGGCACGAACCCATGTTCCCTGCATCGGCAGGCAGACTCTCAACCACTGCGCCACCAGGGAAGCCCGAAACACCAGTTTTAAATCATTGTATACAATTTTTTTTTTTTTTTTTTTTTTTTTTGTGGTACGTGGGCCTCTCACTGTTGTGGCCTGTCCCATTGGGGAGCACAGGCTCCGGACGCACAGGCCCAGTGGCCATGGCTCACGGGCCCAGCCGCTCCGTGGCACGCGGGATCCTCCCGGACTGGGGCACGAACCCGTGTTCCCTGCATCGGCAGGCGGACTCTCAACTACTGCACCACCAGGGAAGCCCCACTGTATACAATTTAATAACGTCACTGCTAAGCTAATACAATCTTATGTGTCCTTCATTATTTATAATAACTTGATCTTAAAGAGCTTGAATAGAAATAGAAGCTATTAACTAAATTGAAATTATAATTTGCATCATAGGGTTGATCACTTAAAAAATACTTTTCTTTTTTTTTTTGTAAACTAATGTGTCTTATTCCTGATCAGGAAGAAAAATTAGAAGGAGACAATCGATACTTTTGTGAAAACTGTCAAAGCAAACAGAATGCAACAAGGAAGATCCGACTCCTCAGTCTTCCTTGTACTCTGAACTTACAGCTAATGCGTTTTGTCTTTGACAGGTACATGTGTGCATGTTGTAGTGTTTATTGCTCACTGTGGCCTAGTATGTACAGATTTTACCATAGATAAGATAGTAAAATGCTTATAATTTGAAAGTCAAGATTTGGGGATGAAAGTTACAGCCTGTCATAATTAAGAACTAGAAAAATAGAGAATCCTTATTTTTTATTCTGAAAAATTATTAAAAACTGCCAAGGAAAAGCAGGCATTTAGGTAGGAACTGAATTTCCTTGACATTCTGTTTTATTGTATAAGGACTTGAGTAAATTTTCTACTCACTACAGTACGTCCCCCATTACCATGGAGATCAGGCAATTTTTTTTCACATGTGCATTTCTTCTGTAAAGCAGGAACATGTATGGTTTCCTTTGTAATAAAACTAAAACTTCTGGAAATGTACTGTTTGGAATTAGCACTTTAAATTCATACCTTTTAGGTTGTTGATTATTTATTGCCCAATTCTAAAACAGTATTATGTTTTGAGCAAGATTGCTAAATGAAATCTACCTAGCTGCTATCCAGTTTATTAAAATAACCAGTAGAGCTTATACATTGTTTTATGGTTGTTTTAAATATAAATATAATTAGCTTTCTTCTTGGTTAGGCAAACTGGACATAAGAAAAAGCTGAATACCTACATTGGCTTCTCAGAAATTTTGGATATGGAGCCTTATGTGGAACACAAAGGTAATATTTTTACCAAGCAGTGATACTTATAATGCTCAGAGACAAACTTGTGATCTATTTGTGTTGAGTACAGAGTAGCATTTTACTACTAAATTTTATTTGCTAATCTTTGAGAACAAAGGCATTTTAGGTGATCTGATATGTTACTTTCATTTTCTATGAGTGAGTACATAACAAAGATTAGATGGTTCATGGACGTATATTGGGGTTGGCCAAAATGTTCGTTCACGGAAAAACCCGAACAAACTTTTTGGTCAACCCAGTATATAATTAATGGTATAAAAGAATAAAAAATGAAAAATACTTCACTGTTCCTGTACTCAAGGCTTGTTACCTTAGCCTCAATACCATATCTGTAATTCCTCTTGAAATTAAGGGTCTCCAAGCTGCCTCCATTCACGTTTTTAAAAAACATTTTATCAAAAACATTAGATGGCCTAGTTCCAATATTTATGCTATAATTATATATATGACCACTGATAAGTTGTAGGATGTTATGACAGAGTCTCTAATAACTTACTCTTCTTTTTCTTTTGGTAGTCTTCATCTTACCAAACAGGATGATTCTTATTAGAGAAAAGAAACATCTTGCCCTTTGTTTCTCCTGCCTGTACTGGACAGACCATTTTACTTCTCTTTTAAGATTGACCTTAACGTTTATGAAATTTTTAATACGGAAATTATATCATAAACTCTGTCTCCATAGAAAAGTTCTGGTGGCAGCTTATAAATAGAAGCAAGCCATAAAATAAAACCTTCAACAGAAATGATTGGGGAGGTTGGGGGAAGTGATGTGGTAAATATTTAAGCCTTAAAATGTATGGTGCTCTCTAACCAGTACTGGAGTTTAAAATTTACACCTGTGGAAGAAGGAAGCTACTGTAGATGTTGCTGCTGGACTTTGTTACTATTATATTTGGCTGAATGAATAAACTTTAGCAGTAGTTCACTTTACATAGTAGTTTGCTTCCTGCCTCCTTTGTTTAGGTAATTATTTGAAATTAGAGAAGCCTGATGGCTTAGTGGTTTCTCGGGGTCAGAAACTTAGGGGATGTAAAAGTATTCCTTTTCTTTTTTTGGGGGGGGGGAGGAGCGCTGCGTGGCTTGCGGATCTTAGTTCCCCAACCAGGGTTTGAACCCCAGGCCACTGCAGTGAAAGCATCCAGTCCTAACCCTGGACCGCCAGGGAATTCCCAAATTATTCTTTTCCTTGACTCCAGTGTATGATTTTGAATAGTTCTTATTGTTATACAATTTATTATATATTTGTCCAGTTTATACTGTAAAGAAAACCTTTTTCAATAATAGGTCAAAAAAGCTGTATATATAGTTTTAGTATGTTGGATTACTAAGTAATTTTTTTTTTTTTTTTGCGGGACGCGGGCCTCCCACTGTTGTGGCCTCTCCCGTTACGGAGCACAGGCTCCGGATGTGCAGGCTCAGAGGCCATGGCTCACGGGCCCAGCCGCTCACGGGCCCAGCCGCTCCGCGGCACGTGGGATCTTCCCGGACCGGGGCACGAACCCGTGTCCCCTGCATCAGCAGGCGGACTCTCAACCACTGTGCCACCAGGGAAGCCCTACTAAGTAATTTTTAATTAGAGAAATTAAAATTCTTATTTTAGAATTGTTAGCTATGACTGGTAAAATTAATCCAGTAGTTTGTAGTTATAGACCTGTCACACCCTTTTGTAATGTTTGTTATACAAATGTATTACCTCATATAGGTAGAATACTAGAAACAAATTAACTTGTTATAATTGCACAGGGTTCATTCTAGATAATTAGGAAAATTCAGAAAGCATAAAGAAGAGTTATAAATAAGAGCCACTTGTAATTCTATCACCCAGATAACCAGTATTTATATTTTCCTAAATTCTTATTCATGTGTGTCTACACACACATATCCACACAAAGTGGAAAAGATAGATCTAAAAGATGATCTGTTTTTTAAAGGAGAATTCATTTGCTTCTTTAAATAGTGAACCTGCAGATACACAGAGATATGTAGACAGAGGGATTCTCATACCTTGAACATTTAGCAGCTTACCCTCTAACTCTTGCCGTATTTCTTGGGGATTTTAATATCCCTGTAGACCATTTTAGGAGTCTGAATAAAATTCATAGAATTTTAGAAGAAACCAATTACATTTAAAGATTTTTGTTGATGTGGATCATTTTTGAAGTGTTTATTGAATTTGTTGCAATATTGCTTCTGTTTTATGTTTTGGTTCCTTGGCCACGATGCACGTGGGGTCCTAGCTCCCCACCAAGGATCGAACCTGCACCCGCACCCGCTGCATTGGAAGGCGAAGTCTTAACCACTGGACTGCTAGGGAAGTCCCAGAAACCAATTACATTTAAATGTAGTTATCAAAATAGACAAATTTGTAATACAGTAATATAGGTGCAAACCAAAGAACAGGTTCCAGTGGTCAAAACCACTGTAATTCTTAAGTTGATGAGTATAATAAATTGATAAGTATAAAATCAGGTTATCTGCAACAATGGTAATGTGATAATGAAAACCGTGATGTGTATTGGTAATAGAGTCACAGTTACTGCTAATACTTCTGTGGTTTATTGTCTTCATTAATAATTTAGGGAATACTACTAAGTACCACTGTTGTAGACAGTCTTCAGCTGACCTCATTAACAACTTCTCTCCTTCAGTGATTTTGTCTTTCACTCTGCCTCAGTCCTTCTGAGGGTCATAAGCTACCTTGCTCTTCCATAGCTTAAATTTCATACATCTTATTCCATCCTATTTTTCCTCCTCTTCTTAAAATTTAAAATGTAACACATTCATCGAAGTTAAAATACAAAAGTGTGTGGCTCAGAGAATTATCACTAAGTGAATATCTTCATGAGTACCACCCAGGTCAAGAAAAAACATTCCCAATACTCCAAAGATTCCTGTGTGCCCTGCCCAGTTGCAATCTCCTTCCTCCTGAAATATAGCCAGTAATTGACGTATATGGCAATCACTTTTTTATTTTTTTGCTGTAACGTTTTACCGTGTAAGCTTGTACCCCTAAACATTATAGTGTAGTTTACCCTTTTGCCTCCTGGGATATAGCCAGGTGAAGTCTAACCCATCATTAAATCTTAATCTGCTTCCTCCGCTCCTTCATCTGGGCCATTGATCGCTGGAGAAAAACACCACAGGTGTGTCTGTCTGTCTTAACCTTTTTATTTTGGAGAATTTCAAATTTATATGAGAAAATCCAATCTGACAGTTTTGATCTTTTAACTGAATCAGTTCATCTATTTATACTCCTAATTCCTCTAATTCAAATTTACATCACTTTTTATAGTTCCCTGTCACTTGCATATATTTTCAAGTTTCTCATTTCTCTAAACATAGAAAGCCCAGTTTTATAATCCATGTGACTGACATTGGTGGAATATTATTCAGGTTTATTTTTGCTGTCTGATTTGGTTATTTTAATGTTGCCATGTCTTCCGTACGTGGTTATCTCTGGAAAATTTTTATTTTTATTTTTTATTTTTGCCACACTGCATGGCATGTGGGATCTTATTCCCTCACCAGGGATCGAACCCGCGTCCCCTGCAGTGGAAGTGCAGAGTCTTAACCACTGAACCACCAGGGAAGTCCCTGGAAAATTTTTTATGGAGATTCACTTAGGGCTGGGATGAAGCCACCTCCTTCAGAGAGACCTCAGGTTTCTTTCTGCCAGGCACCTGGGGTCCCTACTAGTTAGGTATCATCACAGATCAAGTTCGCTGCTTGAGGTTCCCTTGCTCACTCACGCTATAAGAACCCGGCCAATTTAACACCATGACATTTCCCCCCATTCTCTTCCTGTTGCTCTGCTCAGGGTTAAGGAGTTTTCTTTAGGTTCCCTGGGGTTGGGGAGTGGAGAGGTTGTTTCTTCCCTGAGGTTGGGAGTGGAGAGGTTGTTTCTCGTTCACCTTTTCCATGAAGTGATTGGGAGAGTGCAGTGTAGTAGAAAGAAGAGTGGGTAGGTGAGTCTAGGTAGGCCCTAAAACGTGGAGTGTAGAAGTGCCCACCTGGTGGATACAACCTGGGCTGGGCTGTTTGCTATTACTATTTTGTTCTTTCAGTGATTAACCTGGAAATTATAACATACCTAACTCTTAGAGTTAACAACTTTACCCTCTAAAAACAGTACAAAGACCTCAAACCACTAGGAAATCGATATTCTCGTAAGTTGTGTATTGTTTTCATATGTGTTTTAGTTCTACCTTTAAAAAAAAACTGATAAGGGGAATCCCCTGCCAGGGGCCTGGGTTCGATCCCTAGTTGGGGAAGTAAGCTCCTGCAAGGCGCTTGGTGTGGAGACACACACGCGCACGCACACACACACACACACACACACCCATAGGATGCCAGTTTACCTACCGCCTTTGTTTATCATTCCTTTTAACATTCTAGACCTTCCATCTGGAATCACTTTTTAAAATACCGAATTAAGTTTGTAAAAATGCCTTTAGTAAGGGTCTGTTGGTATCAAGTTATTTTCAGCATACTGTCTGGAAGTATCTATTTCTTGTGAAATTTACTCTAAGGATTAACAGTTATTTTCACTCAGGACAATGAGAGATTCTGTTCTCTTAGGGCTTCCTTTGTTGCTGTTGGTTGTGGTTTAATTCTTGTTTCTTTATAGGTGACCTGTTTTATTTTGTCTGATTTTGAAGATCTTTTTTTGGTTGTTTGTTTTTGTTTTGGTGTTTGGCAGTGCCACTGTGACCTGTTTGGGTTGAATTTTAGTGTATTTATCCTCCCTAAAGGATAAATTTCTCTACCATTATGTCTTAAAATTTTTTCTCTTTTCCATTCATTCATCTCTCCTTCTGGAATTACATTAGTCATGTATAAAGATTTTAACTTTGCCATCCATGTCTCCTAACCCTTGCTTTGTCCTGCATTCTACATAACTTTTTTCAGGTCTACCTTCTACTTTAATGATTCTCTATTTACGCAGACCTAATCGCGCTGTTAAAACTTGCATAGAGTTTTGACTTTCAGTTATTGTAATTTTCGTTTCTAGAAGTTTGATTTGGTTCTGTATCACATCTTACTTAAATTTTTTATAATCTCTTATTCCTTACTTTTAGTTTTTATTCTATCATTTATTTCTTTAAACATAACGTTCTACTTATTTTTACTTTTTCCAGTAACTGAGATGAAAAACTTCATGGGTTTTTTATCTGTTGTTTCCTGCCTCTCAGTTATAGTGATTTGTGTCCTTTGTGTTTTGTATTGTGTTGTGTTTGTTTATGTGTATGTTGGACTGAATTCATATTCCTTAGAACTGTCACTCATTGTAGGACCACATCAAACTAAACTCTTGGCTTGAGGTTTTTTTGTCTTCCTAGGTAGTATGAATTCTTGGTTGAAATATTCATGAGGGCTGGATTCTTAAAAACTTGTAACAGATATTTGTTTTTTTCCTCACCCCAAGAGTCAAAGTATAAGGCAGATAATTTTTTCCTACTATTTCCCCTGCAGGGTAGGTTCATTTCTCCTTATTTCTTAAACTGAAGAACCCTAGTTTCACGATGTGAGTCCTCTTCTAGACTCCTCACCTTTTAAGGATCTTAGCTTTGGACCCACAAACCTCTTAAATGTGAAAAAAACAGTTGAAGTTGATAAAGTTTCACCTAATACTCTCAGGAGGAAATTGGTTTCATTTTCCTTTACCTCCCTAGCTTCCTGCCTTCACATAGTATTTGGCTTCTGAGAATTCTTCATTTGTTGCCAGATGATCATTGCATCTTAAAAGATTTTCAAGTATTTTTATCTTAGTATTTTAAATTTATTTTCAGCTGGGGTGGGTTAGATGGGCTTTGCTTTAGGTATTAATCTGCATTACCATGTCCCCCCACTGAGCTAAAAGAATGCAGGGCTTTGTCATTTCAGTCAACTGCTGTATTCTCCATGCCTAAAACAGTGTCTAGGATATTTATTATTTGTTGAATGAGTGACTGGCTATACCTTTGTGACTTACTTCTTGCAGTTTTAAGGAAATTACAGTGATGAAACAAAGATATGTGTGCAAAGATTTTTATGACAAAGGTAATTATTTAATGGCCATAAAATGCTACCAGTTTAAATGTCCAGCAGTGAGGGAGTGGTTCAGTATAGTGTGGTACTTGTATATAGTCACTATAAATAATTTTCAGAAGAATATTTAATGATGTGGAAAGATGTTAATGATATATTTGTTGGAAAAAAATCTATAAGTTTAAATATTAATAGTGGTTATGTCTGTGTTGTAGGATTGCTGATGAATTTGTTATCTAATTTTTATTAATAAAATGTGTAGTAGCAGTGATTGCTTTAAGTACAGTTTCCTCCCTAGAATTGGTTTAAGTTTAGAATGTTTAAAAGATTTTTTTCAAACTTAAAAATATTTTATCTTAAAACGTAAATGTTCGTTCATTTGCTGATATTTTGATGTATGGATAAAGCCTTTTCTTCTTGCATAAACCATGTGCATAGTAGATAGGCTGTGATGTGTAGGTTTTGTTTATTTATTTATTTTAATTTATTTATTTTATTTATTATTTATTTTTGGCTGCGTTGGGTCCCCTTTGCTGCGTGCGGGCTTTCTCTAGTTGCTGCAAGCGGGGGCTACTCCTCGTTGAGTTGCACAGGCCTCTCATTGCGGTGGCTTCTCTTGTTGAGGAGCACGGGCTCTAGGCGCGTGGGCTTCAGTAGTTGTGGCACGCGGGCTCAGTAGTTGTGGCTCGCGGGCTCTAGAGTGCAGGCTCAGTAGTTGTGGCGCACAGGTTCATTGCTCTGCAGGATGTGGGGTCTTCCCACAGCAGGGATCGAACCCGTGTCCCCTGCATTGGCAGGCGGACTCCCAACCACTGCGCCACCAGGGAAGCCCCGGTTTTGTTTATTTTAAGTGGAATAGTTAATAAGTTAAAATACTTATAAAGAAATCTGAGTGCAGAACCCAGTCTAGATTTTTATTGTTTTTTTCTCTGTATTTTCTATTTGTCTTGTCTACACCAATTTTTTTTCCCCCTCTTTCGGCCGTGCCACGAAGCTTGTGGGATCTTAGTTCCCTGACGAGGGATCAAACCCACGTCATCGGCATTGAAAGCGCCAAGTCCTAACCACTGGACCACCAGTGAATTCCCTTGTCTACACCTATTTTGAAAGCAATTTTCCTTAATGACTTATCCCCAATTTTTAAAAAACATTTTTCTTTTTTCTAGAAACAATAGCTTTTTAGTTTTGCACTCAAATCTTACTAGTTTGTGTGTAGTTAATTTTTGTAATAAGTTGGAAAATATGAACAACTGATTCTTGGTAAGCATATGGCTCAGCCTGTTAATGCAGAAGGGAAAGTATACTACAGAATAGCTTCGTAACCCTGAGCGCCCAGAATGCCGTAGCTTTCCACCTGTATATTTTGCAGAGGGAATGGAGAGTTGATACAGTGAGCAGCTTAAAACAATGCCTGCTACATTATTTTATGAGACTAAATTCTTTAAATCTTAGGTGACATATTTTGAACTCTGTCAGATGCATAAAGAATTGTAATCATTACAATTCAGGCTCAGGATATAAGAAGAAATAATGTTATCCAAAATTTCTTTCATTTTTCCCCTTTCTCCTTCCCTAGGTGGGTCCTATGTGTATGAACTCAGTGCAGTCCTCATACACAGAGGAGTGAGTGCTTATTCCGGTCACTACATTGCCCATGTGAAAGATCCACAGTCTGGTGAATGGTATAAGTTTAATGATGAAGACATAGAAAAGATGGAGGGGAAGAAATTACAACTAGGGATTGAGGAAGATCTAGGTAAAACCTTTAAGTTGTGAGTGCCCTTTTAAAATATAATTTTTTTTTTTACCAGAAATGTTTGTGATAAATTATTATGGCCCAAGATTGTTATGGACTATCAAGGCTATTTGCATTTCTTAAACACATGAAATCTCTGAACATCTTTTATAGCAATGCTTGAATTTTTTTAAAAAATGATTTTGCTCCAGAGATGGTTTCCGTAATGTCATGTTTTCAGTACAGTTTGAAGACACAAATTTAATTTTCAATTAACAGGTTAATTGTGGGCAGCTAGGGAAGAGGATGGTGAGTACTAAGCTAAAAATTATGAGTAGTAGATGTAATATAGTAGGATTTGTAGTCCTTTTCTCTGGGTCAGGACATTTATTTTGGGGAAATAAGTATAGCAGGGGAACTTTGTTCCCTGAGCAATGTCTACCCCTCCCTGTTAAGTATCCTACTCCATCCCTAGAGTGTGGAGCAGTGCCTCTGGGGAATAAGCTGCTTGCTGTTTTGTAGTAATGAGGTCTGCTGTAAATGATACCTCCTGAAATAGTATTATTCTAGTATGTAGCTCTCATCACCTTGGTTTTCGTGGGCTACATACCCATTTATTGTTGAATGGAGTGGACAATTCTTCCAATAGGAGCCATCTTGGCTGAGGTTCTCATCACTTTCTTACCGTGTTTGTCATTTTGGGGTGAGGCTCGGACAATGGGATGCAAAAATAGAAAAGGATTGGGAATAGGTGTGTGTCTCCTGCCACCCTTCTTTCTTAAAGGATCAGTACCACTTTCCCAAGGTGGAGTAGCATGGCAGTTGAGGTTGGCTTTCAAGGAAGGCATGGGGAATCTTGCTGCAGATATCCATGTGGTGGCTATATTCTTGTAATTTGAAGAAGTATTTTCTATTTTTTTATGCATACCATTTTTATTCATCAATTATACCTCAGTAAAGCTTGAAAAGAGAAAGTGGGAGATGTGCTGGGCTTGCCTGCTCTGAGTAGCGCTCAACCTAGGCTTGATGTTAGAAGTATTTTCTAATTTTAAATCACATTTTAGACATGTAGCAATCTTGCTCCCACTTTACCTAAGTAATACTTAGACTCTTAACATTTGCTTATATTTTTTCTTATCGTGATATTCTTACTAGGAACAAAATTGACATGTAGCTTTAAATTGTGAATAATTAAAATTCGGCTTTATTTGACTTCTTTACTGAGGTTTATTTGATCTGTTTCATTATGGTGAGAAAATTGTAGGATTAAAAGCATTATTAAGGCTCTCCTGTCTTCTACATATAGGTAGTCCTAAATTTTAAAACAGTTCAATAGAAAGAGACTCTACATGTATGAGAATCCCATTCCAATGTTTTAATGCATCTCATTATATGCAGCTTACATTGCTCCTTTTATCTATTTTATCAAAAATAGAAAATACTTATTCATTAAATTCCATTAGTCATTCATTACTATATTCTCTTGTGAACTTCTATGAATCATTTTATATTCTGTCTTATACAAATTAATGAATATCTTAAATCTTAATTTTTTAGTTAGAAATGACCAACATCTTTTCTTTGTATACATGCCCCTGAGATTTTTAGTGCCCTGTGACTGTGGTCTTCAAACTTATTTGCTCCTGTAGTCCCTATAAGAATATTGAACAACTTTTGTATTTCATTGCACATTTTAAAATACAACATTTTTCATTGTAAATTTAAATAGCTTCAAATAATGTAACTTCTGACAAATTATAAATATTGAAACTTAAACTGCAGCATTACTGTTGTATCCAAATGAAATTACATAACATATAGATTCCATACATCCACGTCATCCTTTTCAGAGTTAAATGAACTGATCTTTTTTTATGACAGGATTTTTTTTTTTTAATGTTTCCTTTTTCTCCTATACTAGTGTTTCCATTACACTGACCCTATAGAATTTCATTCTAATGAAATATACTAAGGTTTCTGTAGCTGTAAAGCTCTAAATAGTTAGAGAGTACTTCTGGATTGAGTGTTTTTTTTTTTTTTAAATAAAACTGTATAATTGATCAAACCAATGTAAGTGTGTTAGAAGTTTTTAAAAATCGAACACAGCAGAATTCTACTGTAAACATATCTTTTGGTGAGATAAGACTTTTTGTCACAGGTAAGAGGTTATATCTTTCTTTTGTAAGGTGGGGAGACAGATGACTGAAAGGAGAGGTGGAAACCATCAGTGAAAGCTGAACAATTTTAGAAAAATACATTGTCAATTGAGGATCTGGTAATTGATTTCCTCAGAACTATCCATGACCTCCTACCCATTGGAAGGTTATCCTGGGATAATCAGACTCAATTTGAAGATCACCTTCATGTGATATATGTGCCATGTAAAACACTAATGTTTTCCACTTCTGAATTTATAGAGATTAGTGGCTAATCTTAGCATTTTATTTCATTTTTTCAGGAACATTCCATTTTATTTCTTTGCACAATTAAGCCTGGATTTATTTTTGTAATTTAAGATCAACAGTAAAATAAACTCATAATAGTTTGTGGTTTTTTTTTTTTTTCCTGGTTCAGGTTTGCCATTGTGAAAAATACTACTTTCTTTTCAGCTTTTAAAAATGGAATATGGCAGGCAATGCGGGTTAGTAACTTGTTTAAACATTAAAACATTTGTCCAGCTTGCTAAATTTGTATTGCCTTTTAATGTATCTTGAGTTTGTATTTTAGGAATTGTTTTCTATGACCCTCCCCCTTCCCCTCCCCTGCAAAAGAATGAATAAACTCTAGGCATTCTAATTTAGTCATCTTTTGATTTCTCTTACCTCAGCAGAACCTTCTAAATCTCAGACACGTAAACCTAAGTGTGGCAAAGGAACTCACTGCTCTCGAAATGCATACATGTTGGTTTATAGACTACAAGCTCAAGAAAAACCCAACACGACTATTCAGGTACCAGGTGAGCAATTTTCCAGGATTACATAAGGCAGATATTTTAGAATACCATGCTCAAAGGTCAATGACGAGAACGGATTGCTTTTATCTATTATGGTAGGTTGGTTGCATATGTTAAATGGTGAAAGTGTATATAATCACAGATTTGCTTTAAAGTGGTGAGTTTTTATGATAAAGGAGGCTTTAACAGAACTATTCCACTGGCTGCCCCTGAAGAAAAGCAAAAGCAATTAAAAAAAATTCCTGTGGATTATAAAGATGAATTTAAAGAGCAATTTGGTTCTGTTTTGTTCAGTTTGTAAAGCAGTTTTGGGTTTTAGCCAGTTATAAATTTTCTAGATTTAATATAAAAAAGGAAGAGCTGCTGCTTGGCTGAAGGCAGTCATCAGTTGTCATTTTACCTAATACTGTGTTGTGCTCTGTCTGTGGCACCATCTGTTTTGAATGGTGTGTCTGACCCATTTGATGCTTCTAGTTGGCTGATGATGTCATGGAGAATCGGGTAGGGGAACCCCCTGGTATTATTCCAGGGGCTGTCTTCAGTTTTACTTCTGCCTGCAGGTTGTAGGGAGACCGGATGTTGCCCCCAAAATCTTAGCCAGTATTTGTTGTAATTTAAAAATCAGCATGGTTCTTTGTCTTTGAAAAACAGGATAAAGGTTTTTGTGTCTTTCTGTTCTGAATAGCCTTTCTTCAAGAGCTGGTAGATCGAGATAATTCCAAATTTGAGGAGTGGTGTATTGAAATGGCCGAGATGCGTAAGCAAAGTGTGGATAAAGGAAAAGCAAAGCATGAAGAAGTTAAGGAGCTGTACCAAAGGTTACCTGCTGGAGCTGGTCTGTAAGATATTCTGGGACAGCACTGTTGCCATTAAGTGCCTTGTTTCTTTTATGTTCACAAATGTGTATGAACAAACTTTCCCCTGCCCTTTCTTATTTATAACCCATTAATGCCAGCTTATGCGCTATACAATTACTATGTAAACCGACAGTAACTTAATGTGTAGCATTCCGTATAATTTTCATTATCATGTACTTTTAAAAATGGGAAGCTCTTAATAAATTATGAGGTTTAGGTCAGCACTCTGCATATATAACTCTTGTAGATATTTCTAATTTGTGAGACATTAACTTGTTTTTAAAAGAAAAATCTGATTGGGCTACTATGGAAGCAACTCGCCTAGTCTATTTCTTTGTGTACTTTGTGCCCTAACAGTATTAACAGGCATTCTTTTATATGAGTACTATTTTTATGATACTGTTAGATTATTTTGAAATTTAGTATCAAATATTCTAAGAATAGGAAAGCTTTCTGCTGACCCCTAATTTCTTAAGAATTATCCCACACAGTCCAGCTCATTCCTTTACTGTGTATGTTTATTCAAGTTTATCTAATGCCTCAAAAAGGAAACCTCAACTCCTTAAGGCTGATATGCCATTTATAATAATGTTTTCTGTCATTTCATAGGCAATTCCCGATACCCAACTCCTACTTTAAAAAGAGGCAGTTTTACTAATTTTAGAAAATAAATACTCAAGCATAATTGTACTTGTGGTTTTGTCTTTTTGATATCTCAATTTTCCATTACTGGTATTACTTTAAGCAAAAGATGAATATAAATTGCTACATCTGTAAGAATATCTCTCAAAAGTTCTGTCTAAACTATACCTTAATTTGATTCTGACCTTTCTTTGTAACCTGTTACTCTGTTTCAAGGGTTGGGATTATCCTAAAGAATTAGACTGACCTCAGTTTTATTGGAAACAATTTGGAAATGAACATGTAATTCAAATCTCTAAATTTATTCAAAGGAGTTGGTACCTAGAAATTTGTTTTCTGAACCTTATTCATGGTTTCCTGTATTCACTGGACAAAAGAAAGCAACTTACTGGGTCTATAAACTAAAATGCTGTTTTGAATCACTCTTTAAAACTGCATGGTCCAAAGATGTTACGTGTCAAGTTTACACTGTGCCCTCTTGCCTGTTTTCATTCCGTCTATAAGAACCAGTGCTTGTGTTCTTCGAATATGTATATATGTTATCAATACTCTTACCAATTATGAGCTTTATAATTTTTTCCCATTTATAGTAACCTTATATGATAGTAAGTCCATGGTTTCCTAAAATATTGTCAGATCTCAAAGCTAATGACCATGGTTTTGTGCTGCCAATCAAAGTCTTGTTATGTTTTTTCTAAATCTTATCTTTGTGAACATATTAAAAGAAGGGTCATTTATCCTAAAATATAAACCTCACTGGGAACCTGAACCCTTTTGGCCCTTTTTATTTAAGTTGAAATAAATTATCTCTAAATAATCCTAAATTATCTTTAGGTAAGTTGTTTCAAATATTTTTGATGCCATGATCTTTCTAGACTTTATAACTTTCCAAAACAAATTCCTATTCAAAATCCAGGCATTTAAAACTATATATAAATAAGTTTGAACCATAGTATACGTTTCCCTTTGGTAAATATTTTAACATTTGCTTTCCCGCTTCGTCAGATGCTGAGATTTTTATACAGTTTGTTATCCCAACTTAATAGAGTTCTTACTCCTGTTTGTTAGTTGATTATCCATGCCTTTGGCATCACAATAATGGAGAACATCTGTGAGAACCTGCCAGGCGTCTCTCTCTCTCTAGTGCAGAAACATCTGTAGTGTAAAAACCTTCCACAAGCAGAATCTACTTTAATTATTGAGACTTGTGCTAGACCCCAATTGTTAGGGAAGCCCTTGCTAGAAATTGCTACAGCTCTTTCAAGATTTTTCTAATCTTCATATCTTACATCAATAGCCTTGAGATTACTAAAAGTTTTAACCTATGGGACTCTCCTTGGGAAAAGATTAGATATGCTAAGACTTGTATTTTGCTCTCTGGGATAGGGATCATTCCATACCATTATACATTGTAAAATGCCACAACCATGTTAACCTGTGCTGAATCTTAAGGTCTCCACATTTATATATTGTGTGAATATATGATTAACTTTTCTGTATCTCTTTTCTTCCATAAAAGCTCAAAATGCTTCACATATCTTATCTTTTACATTCAACAGCATCCCTGTGAGGTAGGTAGAAGGCAGGTATTATTACCTTCATTTTACAAATAAAAGATCTGAAGCATAGAGAGTTCAAGTGACTTGCTCAAGTTCAGTTTCTTGGTGGCAGAACTTGGTCTCAACTTGTAGTCACGAGCTCTTCCTCTGCAGCTGCATCAGAGCTGACCAATCAGTTAGGAGTCTTTCAGTTTATGATGTACAGTTTTAGCAAAATAAGGGATCCAACGGTTCTGGATTTTGTTTTTGTAAAAATTGAAATGTCTTATGCCAAACTTAAAATGGAAGTTAGTTTTTAGACTTGTAAATCTCAGGGAAGTGTAAAATTGGTCAAAATGGGCTTTGAGTTGAATTGTCTATCCCTCAGATCTCATCAGAAGTAGTATCATAATACAGATATATAAATTCAACCTCTGTATGTTTTCTTCTATGTTTTATGCTGGGACTCACTGGAGATCTTTGTAAGTAATCAAAGCTGGCCCTTTATCTTTAATTTTGGCTTTTACGGAACTCTGGGGCTCTGTTTTCCCAAATTAAAACACATTCTGAGGTGTTTGGTTGTATCTTAATTTTTGCAACTTCAGAATTGATATATTCGATTCTAGTGCACTTCATCCTAGAAGTTGCTTAAAATAGCTTAATTTCTTGAAATACATAATAATGTAATGAATTGATTGTGATATGGATTTGGATGGGGAAATCAACTACCTTTTAATCAACATCAGTATCATCTTGGGTGAAGAAAAATTCAGTGGTTTAAATGGCCTTGTGAAAGTGCGGTTATAGCTGATGAGGTTAATTTTTAACTTAGAACCTAGTCAGACTCCTCATTTTAACTTTCAGTTGTATTATCACACATCGATGACAAGTGTTTATGAAAATCGTTATGGGGGTGAGGTTATGTGATTTGCGAGCTGGCCTGGAGTGTGGCTTGTAGTCACCAAGTGTCCTGATCAGAGCTCTGCTGTGCTATCAAGCAAGACACTTCTCTCTGTGGAAACCTCTTTTGTAGAATGTGGTTAATAATACCAGCCGATCTTATAGGGCACCGTGCAGACTCGTCCCTCCCGTGCACAGCTCCTTGAATTCAGATGAGTGCTAGTTAAACAGAGCTTTGTGCTGTACTCATGTAATGTCTTCCCTGAACAATGATTCTTCTGATTCTGCTAACTTTGGAAAGAATTTGCATTGTCTTGAGGAAAATGAATGTATCACTTAGTCAAAAAGCTGTAAAAATACATAGGCTCTTTCCCTTGCTTTCTTCCTCAGAGCCCTATGAATTTGTCTCTCTTGAGTGGCTGCAGAAGTGGTTGGATGAATCGACACCCACCAAGCCTATTGATAATCACGCTTGCCTGTGTTCCCACGACAAGCTTCATCCGGATAAAATATCGATTATGAAGAGAATATCTGAATATGCAGCTGACATTTTCTATAGTAGATATGGAGGAGGACCAAGACTAACTGGTAATTCAAGATGTCTTATCTGCTTAAAAAAGAGTAATGCAATAAGTCTGCATTATATGATCTTTATGGTCATTTGACCCAGACTGTGCTTAGACCTCATATTCCTTGCACTGTGCAAAAATGATTTGCTAAATCAAGTATAAGTTAAGCAGCATCATACGTGGTATATTTATAATGTTAGAAAAGAAACTGCTTATTGAGTTTTGTTGTGTGTTTTTTCTCATAAGACAGATAAAATAGGATACATTTGAGAAAGCCATCTAGTAGTGTTTTGTTTTTGTACAATACTCTTCAGAGTATTGGTCTGGTTGATACCCACACGAAGGTCTTTAACAATTAACATTACATTTATAGTTGTCAGATATATTGATTACCCTCCCCTCCTTTACAGCCTCCATCATTTGATGGTGCTCTTGCAAAATTTGCATCTAAATCTTGTAAAATGTACTTTCTGGCATAGGTAGTTATAGCATATTATAACATTTTGTATCCTATAGTTCTTTCTTTATGCAGGATAACACTATTGCTGTCTTGATATTTATGTTGCCAAAATAACTTAGGACGTATACCAATTTGCTATATTGTCAAAATTTGTGACTTTGGGTTAAAATTCTTCATTGTTTTATGAAGTGCTGAAAACATTTTCTTAACAGGAAATCTGTATGTGAATATACTCTTCCCTTTCGTTTTCTCTGTCTCAGTGAAAGCCCTGTGTAAGGAATGTGTAGTAGAACGTTGTCGTGTGTTGCGTCTGAAGAACCAACTAAATGAAGATTATAAAACTGTAAATAATCTGCTCAAAGCAACAGTAAAGGGGTATGTTCACAGTGTATATTGTTTGATAAGCTAAAAAAACAAGTAGCTTATTATTTGTGGATAATAGGGACTTGGGATCTTTGGAAGAAAGAAGGGAGATGAGTGGTTGGCCACAGCAGAGTAAGTTTTGTGGTGATTGCTGCTGTGGCAAAGATAAAGAGAGCTGAGGCACAGCTCCTGTGGCTAAATGCCATCCATTAGAAAGGTGGAAGCAGAGGTGTGCATCTGAGGCCTAAACAAGGTAAGGCAAGGTGCTCACCTGTGTTCTGACATGGAATTGTGGAATACTTATGTTGGAAAACCATTCTAGCAGGCCTGGGGTGTCCCCTTTAGAGAGGCTGAAGTCAGTTTGTTAACCAAGGGTACCCAGTGGTGCATCCTTGTCAGGAACATCCAGGCTTCTTGGAGTTTGTTGAGCCACCCTCTGTAGAGCACCTCTGGACTCAGGTGGCATTTATGATGTTTGGGTTTAATTTAAGTTGTATATTTCCCAAAGAAATATCAGTCTAGTTCACTGTTTTGGGTCATTCCACAAACAGCCTACTGAGTCCTCTAAATGTGTTTGTGTACATATATGTGAGTGCCTATATGTACATTTGAAGGGTCAGCTATATGCAGTTTTGAGTAGTAATCAAGTGAAGGAAAGTGGCCAGTTGTTTGGTGTGATTGGCATAAATTTAAATGAGGGTTAGGAGGAGCAGGCTAAGATTGAGGATGGAAGCAAAGTATTTTCTATACGTGCAATTTAATAGTGAGGAGTAAAAATGGCCCAAATCAGGAAATAGGTTTAAAAAAATTGTATGCACAGCAGCAAATACTGAACATTTTATTTAATTCAGTTTAGTTGTGGCCTTTACAAGGAAAGAAGGGAGAAGGACATTAGGAAATGTTACTTGCATGATTTTACATTCTCTCTCTTTTCCACAGCAGTGATGGATTTTGGGTAGGGAAATCCTCCTTACGCAGTTGGCGTCAGCTAGCTCTTGAACAGCTGGATGAGCAAGATGGTGATGCAGACCAAAGCAGTGGGAAAATGAATGGCAACACCTTGAATAAAGGTAATATTTAAAACCTGTATGTAGATGGTTGTGAATCATACCACAAAATTGTAAGCATTTGTTTGTAGTAAAATTGTTTTGATTCCCATCCACGTAATTTCTAAGACAATTTTTTGAAGCCTAAAGCTCTCAAAAATGTCTCAGAACAAATAAAAAGACTTACAAGCTATTGAAAGTGAGCATGGGCTCAACACCTCACGAGAGGCATTCCTTATGACCTGCTTTGGGCTTAGGGTCTCTCTAGTTAATCCCAAGCAAAATTACTTTTAATTTTGCTCCAGCTAAAATTTTTAAGAAAGGCAGGTGTGCTGCAAATTGCATAGTATGTTGTTAGCTCAGTACATTTTGGTTATAGATTATTAGCCACGCCAACAGGCTGACTTCGTCAAGTTAAATGTGCTTGAACTTCTGCATTTTTCATCCAGGAGAAAAAGCCGGTTTTGAATAGCTTTTTACTTATAAATTCTTCTGAGTTTTCTGAAGCGATGCTTTTAAATAGGAAATTATATTAATGTAAGTCAACCACTCAATTCAATTTTGTAATCAGTATTTTTATAAAATTATGGGAAATTAAAACATTAAAACCTTTTAGATTTAAGATAGAAATCAGTAGTTTGATCAGTTTACTAATTCAGATACAATTAATGATCCATAAGCAATTATTTCACTTAATATTATCTCCAAATATTAGTACTTATATACATATATTTTATTATTTTAATATTCTTAACCTTTTAATGAAATATTCTGTATTTTCTGCATTTGAACATTTGTATCATTTTATTTGGTGTGGATCTTCCCATATCACTGCTTTATTTTTGAGAATGTAAAAACACCAGAGCCACTAATAATTTTAAACTAATTTTTTTTAAACATTTTCAAATTTGAAGAGTGATTTTTTTCTTTTGGCTAAAGTATTTTGTTGTGCCGTGTACTTCATGAACTTAACATTTGTTTCAATTTTATTCTATCATTTAAAAAAGATATTTTAAATATAGCCAATATATTATAATAGCTATATATGGAATATAACCTTTACAAATTGTGAATCACTATGTTGTGTACCTGAAACTTATTTAATATTGTACATCAACCACCTCACTAAGAAAAAAGATTAAAAACATACTTTTAGTGTGACGTGACCCAGTATGTTAAATATTTTGTGCTCTTTTAAGCCTCTTTACATATCAGTGGCCCTTTTTTTTAAAAAACTGAAGTATAGTTGACTTACAATGTTGTGTTAATTACAGCAAAGTGACTAAGTTATACGTATATATATTCTCTTCCATTATGGTTTATCCCAGGATATTGACTATAGTTCCCTGTGCTCTGCAGCAGGACCGTGTTGTTTATCCGTTCTGTATATACCAGTTTGCATCTGCTCACCCCAAAGTCCCAGTGCATACTGCCACCACCACCCCAACCACCAGTTTGTTCTCTATGTCCCCGATTCTTTCTGTTTCATAGATAGGTGGATTTGTGTCATATTTTAGATTCCAGTGACCCTTCATTTTAAGGAAAGTTGGATGCCATAACAGAAAATGCTTTGATGTCCTATAGCTGAAAAATACTCTTCATGTCGCTTTCAGAGTAAAATGCTCCTCTTCTCCCCCTTCCTCCAAAGATTTTAAAAGCTTGAAGCAGAGTAGAAGTAACAAAGTAAAACCTGCAAGCCTTTCCACCAGGTATAATCACTGTAAATAGTGGCTTTTTATAATGGTGCTTGTTATTGGCGCAGTTGTGCATCATCCTTTACCAAAACAGTTTTTAAAAATTTAGCAGCTACATTTCATTGTATGAATATATATTTATTTAACCTATTTCAGTGTTTTACAATTAGCAGGTAAACACAGATGCAGTAAATGTGTCCTCGTACCTACTTCTTTGCCTAATTTTCACATTATGTGAGGGAGAGAGAGAGAGACACAGAGAAACAGGCAGGAGACAGAGTTATCTGGTCATGTCTTTCCTTTGCCCATTTCTCTGCTTAAGCTTCTTAATGATTAGTAAATATTCTTTATGTATACTAAGTGTATTAAAAGTCTGTTATGTGCTTAACCTGGAAAATCCATGAATAACTATTCTAATATCCCGCTACTTAGGACTTCTTTTATTTGATCCTGTTCACTGGTATACACAAGTACAAACTGGCAAGTGTCACAGTGTAGACAAGTAGGAAAAGCAGACGTTGAAAGAGAACTGTTAATAGGAAAAGGAAAGTTTTAATTATATATGTTTGACATGAAATCCTTATTTCATTAGCCTTCTAAAGTTTTCTGTTCTTCCCTAAAGAGTCGATGGGTGAAAGTGACATGACATGTAGATGATTATCCTGGTTTATGACACAGTATTCTGAATACCTTGACTAGAATTGATGGAAGGATATGTAAACTGTTCTTCAGTTTGAAAAAAATGCATATTTTCTTGCATAACGCCAATCTTTAAAAAGCAAAACTGCCATTCAGAAATTTTTCTTTCCTTTAAGGGAAAGAAGTGAAACACTTCTTAGCAGGACTGTGTCGAATCACTTGGGTCTAATTTTTAAAATGTTTTAAAGTTTTCTGTGTTTGAAATTGTGTAGAGTAGTATCTTTGCTACTTTGAAATTTAAATACAACAGTAGAAGAGTTATTATCTGTATTTCTTTTGATTAGATGAATCAAAGGAAGAAAGAAAAGAGGAGGAGGAAGAATTAAATTTTAATGAAGACATTCTTTGCCCACATGGTAAGCTAGATAATGTAAAACTTCTGTTGTTAGCCTTACTTTAGCATATCATATATATTTTGTTAGATATTTTACACTCAAGAGCTCAGGCCCTAATATGGCAGCCATGGTAGAGCAACTGGTTTTCTAAACTGTTCATGATCCTAATGTTTCTATTCTCTTGCCCTTTTCAGCTGTTAGCTTCTACTGCCTACTTTCAAGCCAATGCCTCTCACACGTTTCCCTCTCTCCTCGCAAAAAAAATTTAAAATAATAGAATTTCCCCATATTTTAGAGAAGAAACTTATTGTCACTTGTCACATTGAAGGGTTTTCTGAGCTTGAAGGAGAAGAATTTCAGTTATTTCCCATTTATGTGTTTGTGTCTTTGTCCAAATTTGAACACTTTGAAAACAGCATTTGTATATTCTTCTTCTTAGGGCTATTTCTGCTTTAGTTTCTTAGCTACTGTGTACTGTATATTCTTAATAATAATTTCCAAATCCTTATTAATCCTGAATATTTGTTTATGTATTTATTTGGTTTTAGTGAGTGCTCATTTGAAATAACTTTTTTTTGAGAGGGACTCCTGATATATGACACATGGTTTGCCATTCTGTCAGCCCTCTGAAAGCCAAAAAGGTGTCTACTTCTCAAAGTCTTCTACTGTATAAGTTCCCCACTCACTCTTTTTTTTTTCCCCCTAACTCCACCCTGATAAAAATTGGACCCAGAGAAGCTGAGATGTCAGTGATGAATCTGTTAACACGTTTGCATTTCTTGTTGTGTGCTAATGTATTGCTGATACTCAGAATTATTTTTTTTAATTGAAGTATAGTTAATTACTATGTTGCAGTAGTTTCATGTATACAGCAAATTGATTCAGTTATACATATATGTATTCTTTTTCAGATTCTTTTCCATTATAGGTTATTATAAGATTTTGAGTGTAGTTCCCTGTGCTATACAGTAGGTCCTTGTTTGTCTATTTTATATATAGTAGTGTATATCTGCTAATCCCAAACTCCTAATTTATTCCCCCTCCACCATCCCCTTTGGTAACTATAAGTTTGTTTTCTGTCTGTGAGTCTATTTCTGTTTTGTAAATAAGTTCATTTGTATAATTTTTTTTAAGATTCCATATATGAATGATATCACGATATTTGTCTCTCTGACTTCACTTAATATGATAATCTCTAGGTCTGTTCATGTTGCTGCACATGGCATTCTTTCATTCTATTTTATGGCTGAGCCTAATACTCAGACTTCTTGTTGGTCCCAATAAATTCCTTATTTTAGTTCTTACTTCACTGCCTCATTATGAACCCATACACGATGCCTCACCCTTTGCCTCATTCACACCAGTGCGGCGCGGCACGTGGGATCTTAGTTCCTCAACCAGGGATCAAACCTGCACCCCTTGCAGTGGAAGCACAGACTCTTAACCACTGGACCGCCAGGGAAGTCCCCACACCAGTGGGTTTTTGTGAAGGGTCCTTGGTGATGCTAGTGATAGTAGTTGTCACTTGAGTTGTATTTGTACAGCCTGTCTTTCTGGACACAGTCTCACTGCACTTCACTAGCTGAGTGGCATTCTCATTTACTGGCTACACAGCTAGGAAGTGGGGGTGAAGGGTCATCCTGGGATGTGGATTTTTTTTTTTAAACATTTGTAGCATAGATGTGCACATAGCATAAGTGCCTCCATTTTGAGATTTGAGGAATCTGTAGTAAAATACTAAGTTTTCATGCGGTGCTGCTTAGCAGAGTGAAACAATGCCAGAGCTCAGATTGTCTTCCTCCTTCGTTCACTGACATTTGGTCTCAGCCCACCTCTCTCATCTTGTCATTTTAGTTTTACAGTTTTGACTAGAAAGCATGGCAGAGCTGAAAGTGATTTCAGGACTTATGCTGCTCCCCTCAGCTTGTCAGAAATTGTATATGAGCTATTTTTTTTAGATCTTCTAGCTTGATCTGCAGCTCAGTGGCACTTTGTTGCTGTACCTTGTTATCTTGCATTTAAAAAGCATAGTTCTCGGGGCTTCCCTGGTGGCGCAGTGGTTGAGAGTCCGCCTGCCGACGCAGGGGACGCAGGTTCGTGCCCCGGTCCGGGAGGATCCCACGTGCCGCGGAGTGGCTGGGCCCGTGAGCCATGGCCTCTGAGCCTGCGCGTCCGGAGCCTGTGCTCCACAACGGGAGAGGCCACAACAGTGAGAGGCCCATGTACCGCAAAAAAAAAAAAAAAAAAAAGCATAGTTCTCAACTCCTGCTTTTGTGGATGTCACCTGTCAGTGTACCATGTCCACAGGTGCAGGATACGGGACTTCACTTAAAACCTACCCCACTCTTTAGGTTTATATTAAAACTTGTTCCTGAGATGTCGTGATGGTCGTCATAGCAAACAGATGATAGACGTTTATCATATGTTTACCTTGTGCCTAGTAGTTTTCTACATGTATAGATATTAACTCACTTAATCTATACAACAACCTGAAAGGTCAGTATTACTGGTGTACCGATTGTACTGATGAGTAAGTAAACGGAGGCACAGAGAGGTGAGAGTCGTTTGCTAAAGGGTACCACACTTAATGCATAGGTTTCCCCTAGTTGTATAATTGTCTGAAATTCTTTTTCTTTGAAAATTTGAAGGACTTACTGTATCTTTCAATGTACCATTTGTCCAAAGCCCTTCTTAGGCAGTTTTTGTCCCTTCCACTTTTGGTAGCTTGTTAAGATCTCCGTCCACAGCATCGTGACACCTCACCCTGTGCAGGTCCTAATTCATTTATTGCTCGGGGGGTTCTGTGGAAGCCGTGCACATGTGTGAGGGCAGGGGACTTCCAGCTTCCCTGTTTGGGTGTCCTGGCTGGGCCGTTTCACTGGAGAATCCTCACTTAGATTATCCCTTCTTGGACTGCTCAGATTTCTCCATAAGGATCTTTGATTCTCCTGCCTGGAAAATGCAGAGCTGGCTGTCACTTCCAGGGCTGTAGAGAGGAGGCTTGGGAGTCTCTGCATTCTGTATGGAAACATTCACTTATCTGCATCTCAGCGCACTACCTCTCATCTCGGCTTTGTGTCCCCCAGTGCAGAGGCCTTAGGTTTTATATCATCAGAGAAGCTTGTGTTGTCTTTTGTGGATAGCGGGGGCAGGTATCTGTAGGGTGTATAGAAGGGCAACTCAGAATTTTAACTGCCTCTTAGATAGTCTTTTAGTCTGTTCTCTTCTGGGTACCCCTAATTCCTGGATTTGTGGGACCAGTTCTGTAGTGTAGTAAATTGGGTTACTTCTTTTGTCAGTTTAGAATTCATTTTTATTGTCTTATCCATCCAACTTTAAGCTTCTAAAATATTTGTTTCTGTTGTCCCATCTGTTTTCTTTTATCCATCATTATGATTTTGTATCTTTAAAAAAGGTCCCCTTACTGTGGTTTAATGGTGTTTCAGGAGGAACTGGAAGTAAATGCAGTTTTAAAACATTTTTATCTGGAAGTCCGTGTTTGCATTTTTATATTCTAAAGCCTGTGTATATTTATCATGGATTTTGTGTGAATTAATAATGGATTATATATTCCATTATATGATTTGCTACTATCATAGAGTTTAGCATGTACTGCAGATATTCCTTATCCATCAGGCTTTCTTATCCATTTCATTGTATATTCATTTAATGGTTAACCTTCCTTAACTTACCTTGTTTATTATACCTGTTTACTAAGCAGCTGAGCAGTTTTTTAATTTATTGTTTTACAAGTTCTTTGGATATTCTGTGCCCCCAAAGTATTAGAGTTTGAACTAGATTTTGTCGGGGAGGGGATTTATCCAGAGTCTAAACTCATTGTTAACTAGATTTCTATTTTTACCAGAAGAATCTTTGGGGATTAGGTTATCGAATTATGTTTGGTGAATTCAATCTCTCATGAGTAGTTTGTTCTTGTATTGGGAGATGTTGCTTACAAAATGAATTTAGTTTATTGGCTTTCTCTTAAGATTTAAGAAGCAATGTTATATATTGCAGGATACAAGTCTAATTTCTAAAAATTCATATGTCACAAGTAAAAGTTCATTGTTGTGAGGTCGAACTATTCAGATGCATTAAATCATAGTAGTTATTAAAATGATGTGAAACTAAATTTAGAAACATGACGAGGGGTCGAGTGGAGGACTTTCTGTTTAATACTGAGCGCAGTGTTGAATTTCTGACTGCAGTGAAGTGACATTAAAATACATTGCTGATTTCAGAAATAAACTTGTGTTCTTTTCTAATTACCTGAGTAATGCACATCTTACAGTCACAAAGTAAAAGCACCCTTACCTCAAAACAAGAGGCAGTGTATCCAGAGAGTCTGTGGAATCCTGTTTAAAATATGTGTTTGTGTATTTGCATTATTGTTTCCTATATTCTCCCTTTCTGAACCAGATGGGGTTATACCATATGTATACAGAGGAACGGTCCCTTAAAAAAAAAAAAAAAAAAAAGAGGAAACCACTTAAAAAGTATAATTGCCCTGGAGGTCTTTTTTTTTTTTTTTTTGGCTGTGTTGGGTCTTCGTTGCTGCTCGCAGGCTTTCTCTAGTTGTGGCGAGTGGGAGCCACTCTTCGATGAGGTGCACAGGCTTCTCATTGCGGTGGCTTCTCTTGTTGCGGAGCAAGGGCTTGTGGCACGTGGGCTCTAGAGCACAGGCTCAGTAGTTGTGGTGCACGGAGTTAGTTGCTCCGCGGCATGTGGGATCTTCCTGGACCAGGGCTCGAGCCCGAGTCCCCTGCATTGGCAGGCGGATTCTTAACCACTGCACCACCAGGGAAGCCCCAGGATAGCATTTTAAAGTAAGTTTTCATAACCTCAGAGGAAATTTGTTAACAGCCTACTCAGAAATAAAGTCAATTTTTACATTGTGATCTATTTTCTCTGGTAATAAGTATATTAAAGCAAAGTAATCATTTCTTAGGATTAGTCAAAGCTCAATAAGAGGTGACGGATGGAAGTTAAGAAGATGCATTTTGAGGCATTAGAAATTATGGGGTTTAGATGAGAGAGATCTGGTTTCATATCCTAGCTCCATTATCCACCAATTGTGGTGACCCTGGGTGTATTAATTTCTCTGATTCTTGGTTTATTTATTGTTATAAAACACATAAAGCAAAGAATCATGATACTGCATTTAGAAAGCCCCTGGCTTTTTTACTCATATAAACATGTAAGTATCTTGCCAATGGGGGTAGAAACACATTTTCCTTTGGAAACTTAAAGATGGTTTTCTGGGTAAAGAACCATATAGGTACTATATGCAGTTCACTAATTATCTTTGGGAACAGCTGAAGCAATAGAAACTGGAACCACAAACACAGTGAGGGGTTGAGTGAGGAGAAAGGGCCTGAAATGCCAGAAGTATCAGTCAACCGAGGAGGGGCTGCTGAGATTGAGGGTCACTGCCATCTGGGTGTTCCTGTGATCTTCGGAGGAAATGAAGGCTGGTGGTGACTAGCACTCTGCTTATTCTCTTCTAGGATTTTTAAAGATCCACGGGGTTCAGGGTGTTTGCAGTAGTAATAGCAAACCAACTGGGTCAATTGACTGGAGATGGTTTTATGATTGAACAGTAGATTGCTTTACTATTTAAGCGTGAGTCTCACACAACTTTGAAAATAGCATTTCAATTCGGGATGAATTTAGTAAAGTAATAAGGTAAAACGGAGAAAATACGTTCTGCAGGAAATTGTGGCATTTGAATGTGGGCGGAGATGAAATACAGACAAAATACTGTTAAACAACCTCTGGGGTGGCACAGGGACACCAGGATCCCTGGAAGCCCTTTTAGTGCTTCCTTCACTGGTAGGAAGAAAGACCTAGATTAAGGACAAAGGAATGGTTGGCTTCTTTAGAATTAGGTGAAATTAAAAATTTAGAGACTTTGAAACTAAGGAAAGAGAGAGAGAATTACAGTACTTTAGAACAGAAGGAAAAGAGGCCCTACAAATTTGTCTTAAGTTTAAGAAATATAAAATAGATTTTTGGAGGGTATATATTGATTTTTTTTTTAACCTTTTCTCTCTACTCCGGCCCCCCCCCCACCCCTTTTTGACTTAGGGGAGTTATGCATATCTGAAAATGAAAGAAGGCTTGTTTCTAAAGAGGCTTGGAGCAAACTGCAGCAATACTTCCCAAAGGCTCCCGAGTTTCCAAGTTACAAAGAATGCTGTTCACAGTGCAAGGTGCTGCACGCTGTCCTGACATCTGTGGAAATTATAATGCCACCTCCCTGGATTGACTTCCCAGGAGAATTGACATTGCACTCTTGGTAGGGGTTAGGGAGGAGGCAGGTCCTGTGCTGTCAGCAGGAGATGGTTGATTGCTTCCTGCTTCATTCTCTTTCAGATTTTAGAAAGAGAAGGAGAAGAAAATGAAGCCTTGCATAAGATGATTGCAAATGAGCAAAAGACTTCTCTTCCCAATTTGTTCCAGGACAAAAGCAGACCGTGTCTCAGTAACTGGCCAGAGGTATAATGATTCCCACAAAGGATAGAACTCATCTCACCTTTGTAAGACCCTTGCCAAATTCCTGATGAACAGTGGTTTCAGAACAGCTGAGAGCTTCTCTAATTCTCATTTGTATAGTTTTCTTATCCGGGGGATTTTACTCTTACTTCTGGTTGTTTGGTAGAGGGCTGTATTTCCATATTATTTATGAAGCTTGAAAGAGGAAAACCACAGTATATGGAGACATTTTCCCTGTAGGATTTAGGTTAAGAATGCAGTGAATTAATGGATACTTTTATCTGATTTTTCTGTTCTAGGACACGGATGTCCTCTACATTGTGTCACAGTTCTTTGTAGAAGAATGGCGAAAATTTGTTAGGTATATACCCCAAATTTTCTATTTCCTTTTTTATTGTTGATTTTATTATTTTTAAGAATTCATGGATCCTGATCGTAGTAGCTTACTTTTACTAGCATATACTGAAAGTTTTATTTTCTAATAATTTAAATGAATAATCCTGAGAAACACATTAATTACTATCATTAAAATATATCTCTAATTTAAAAATAATCATCTTAAAACAATCTTCTCTTTAGTCATGCAATAGTGAAGTATATTGATCCTCCTTGTTTCATTTGAGTAGAAAACCTACAAGGTGTAGTCCTGTGTCATCAGTTGGAAACAGTGCTCTTCTGTGTCCTCACGGGGGACTCATGTTTACATTTGCTTCCATGACCAAAGAAGATTCTAAACTGTGAGTTTCTTCTCTTCATGTGATTTTTTTTTTCTAGTGATTAATAGAACGTGTTTAGGAAATTTCTCATCTGACATAGAGTCTGTTTTAAGAATCTGTTTGAATTGTGGGGTTATTTCCTCTGGTATTCTCTGCTAGGTGGAACACTTGCCTTTTTTTTTTTAAAAAAAAAAAAAAAAAGACTGCTTCTCCATAAAAATCAAGAGGCTGCCTGAGGCTACCTTGCTCTTGTTTCTCCCTTCTCCTTCCTGGAGCCCTCCTTTCTCCTTCCAAGCTGCTGGTACCCAAGACAGTGTCTCTAGGTTACATCATATAGTATTTATCCCTCTGTAGCTGAGTTCTTTACTCAACTTCGGTTTTTGAGGTTTAGCCATGTTGATCCATGTATTGATAACTTCAGTCCATTTTGTTTTACTGCTGTTGTAACATTTTTTTGTATGAAAAAACTACTATTCCTTGTTGATGTATCTTTTCCTTCTTAATTTATTTGTATTAAATATTGGTTTTGATAATTTTGGTTTAGAGATGGACTACGTCCTTGTGTCTTAAAGCATGTTGTGTTTTTTTGCACAGTATAGCTCTCATATGGCCCAGTGAGTGGCAAATGATACAAAAGCTCTTTGTCGTGGATCATGTAATTAAAATCATGAGAACTGAAGGAGGAGATGCAAACCCTTCAGAAACACAGTATATTTCTGAGCCTAGTAAGTTTTCATATCGCTCTTGGTTTATGTAGTTAAAAGTTGGCATTGTAAGGGGGAAGGAAGGAGTATGTCAGTATTGTATTTTCTACTTAAAGATCATGTGGTGTTCCAAACTATATTCCGCAGATGGGAAGTATCATATAATTACCTCATTATTTGTATGTTTGTCAACAGTAAATGGATTTCCTTATTTGCATACAATAGAATACAACGGTTAACAGAAAATATGAGTAATGTTTTGATGAATACACTCTGGTAACTTTGATATGTTCTTTTAGATCTTTCATCTTTTGACAGTAATTCCTCAACCACTGCTTTTTTTTTTTTTTTTTAAAGAACTCTGTCCAGAATGTAGAGAAGGGTTATTGTGTCAACAGCAGAGGGACCTGCGTGAATACACTCAAGCCACCATCTACGTCCATAAAGTCGTGGATAATAAGAAGGTACCAGTCCCTCTTGTGGCCATGCCTAGTAATGATCAAGCTTGCCTTTTGACTTGCTGTTGGATTTTCACTGAGGATGGCCTAGGGTTGCCTTATTTTTTTTTTTGGTGGGGGGCATGGTGCAGGCGGAGCCATTGGACTAGAATTGAAAAGGAATAGTTATGTGATTTATGTGGATCTAGTCAGTTATTAATCGAAACACAAATATTGGTTGAGTGTCAGCTGTGTGCTAGGAATGGTCTTGGTGCTGGGGATACAGGTGGTGCAGAAGACAGAGAAGTTACCTACCGTCAAGAATATTTGTACCTAGTGAGGTAGATCAAGAATAAGCCCATAAATTCATAAGATAATTTCAGACAAGAACAAGTATTTTGAAGGAAATCTAGCAAAGTAAAGCGAGAGACGGGTAGAGGCAGAGGTGCATTGTTAGATAGGGCATGGGTATGAAAGGTGCGTCAGAGGAGGAGTTCTTTTACCTGAGCATTAACTGTCAGAGAGTCAGCCTGTGACGTGTAGTGCAGGCAAAACCATAAGCCTAATGTGCTGAAGCAACAGAGTAAGTTGTATCTAGAGCAGCACTGCCCAGTGGAACTTTCTGCAGTGATGGAGATGTTCTGTATCTACACCGTAGCCATTAGTTGCATTTGACTGTGGAGCACTTGAAATGTGTCTAGGGTGACTTGAGGAACTGAGTTTTTAATTCATTTTAATTTAAATAGCCATGTGTCACCTCTGGCTACCATAGTGGACAGCGCTGGTCTAGAGAGAAGTTTCTTCCAAGGAGGGAAAGCGATAGGTGATGAGGGATCAAATTTTATCAGCCTTTATACATCATACCGAGGATCTGGGACCTTCTTCTAAGCGTAGATGTAAGCCACTGGAGTTTCAAGAGAGGTCATGGTGTGATCTCATTTACGCTTTCCAAAAGTCACCCTGGCCATTGTGTTTGCAGTTGGTAAGGGCATAACGGGAAGAAGGACAGCCAGTTTAGAGCCTCTTGCATTTTTTTTTTATCCAAAGGGTAGGTGAAGTAGACAGATTTGGGTATAATTTGGGAGCAGGGGTGTTGCTGTGGATTGTTTTTGGAGCATTTTCACTATATTAGGAATGGCTCTTAGGTAGATCCTGACCCACATCTCTGGACATCTCATTAATTTGATTCCAAGGTTTTGGGAACTAAAGACAAAATAGAATGTGTTTTATTTGATGACAGTTACCAAACACATAATTTTAGAAGGGTAACTTACAAGTTAATGCTCTAATGGTCTAGGGTTTTGCTTCACAAGTTGAATTAAGGCCTCATTTCCTGATTTGCTGAGAAAATGAAGTTAAGTAAAAATGTCTCAATTTTTCCCCTGGAATTTTCTTATATCTTTTGTACCTATTAGTGCATGTATATATTGGTATCTAGTACAAAATAGTTTCCAATTTAGGTAATGTTTTATTATTATTATTTTTTAGTTTGATAGCAGTAATTCATCCATCCTTCATTTTCTCAGTCTCAAGAAGCATTGGGACTCCTGTCTGAACTTGAAAAGGCTTGACGATCAGTGTACTAAGGAAAATGTAGAGCAACTTTGAACTTCTACAAAATAACATCATTGTAAAATCTGATAACTGTTTTGCAGAGACTGCTTACATTTATGGCAAACACATTAAATACAAGAATAAATCATAGGATAAGAACTAACATGTTAAAAGAGCACAGAAAAGAGAGAGAGCCCTTGAGTCTTGATCCTCTATCTGGTCTACTACCCCACCATTGAAAAAGGTGTGCCTCCTCTTGATAAAGGTGGCCAGTCAAAGCCCCACAGCCGGGCTTCCCTGATGGCACAGTGGTTAAGAATCTGACTGCCAGTGCAGGGGACACGGGTTTGAGCCCTGGTCTAGGAAGGTCCCACATGCTACAGAGCAACTAAGCCCATGTGCCACAACTACTGAGCCTGTGCTCCAGAGCACGCGAGCCACAACTCCTGAGCCTGCGTGCCACAACTCCTGAAGCCCACGCGCCTAGAGCCTGTTCTCTACAACAAAGAGAAGCCACCACAATGAGAAGCCCGCGCACTGCAACAAAGAGTAGCCCCCGTTTGCCACAACTAGAGAAAGCCCGCATGCAGGAACGAAGACCCAGCGCAACCAAAGATAGATAAATAAATGTATTTAAAATAAAAAAAGCCCCACAGCCTCCATAGCTCGCCTTCCTAGGGTCTGACCTACTTTTCTGTCTTTTCCTGGCACATTCAGGTGATGAAGGATTCAGCTCCAGAGCTAAATGTGAGTAGTTCTGAAACAGAGGAGGATAAGGAAGAAGCTAAACCGGATGGAGAAAAAGATCCAGATTTTAATCAAGTATGTGTTGAAGCTGCTCTTCATTGTTACACCTTTTGCTTTTCTGAGAGCAGTCACTCTAAGCTCTTGGACATCTCTGCGTAGCCTGTGTAGGATGTTGGTTCTCAGGACCCCTTTTTTCCCGCTTTCCTGCATTGGGTAGCATGCTGTGGCTGTCCTGATTTCTCATGAAAAGCCATGGGCTACATTACTCTAGAATTAATATGTGCTATTAAGCAAGAAAGGCTAAAATATACTGAAATGATTCAGTTTTTACCTGGAAAGAAAACTTAAACTAACCCGTATCTTGGTTTGTTGCTTAATCATGGAATCTTTATGTATGAAAAAATTATTAAACTCAGATTCCCTGACTACAAGGAAAACACACAGTAGCCTTTATAATATTAGAGTTTATAGACGAGACTTTCGGGTCTCTTACGTGTTAGGCAAATGACTAGAACCAGCATTAGTCTTTCATTTTTCTTCTATTAAAATTACCTATTTTCTGTGTACTATGTTATGGTATTTCTACCCCCTCTTACTTGGTTGCTTGATTATATTCTGCATGTTCACAGTGATATTGGAGGAAAATGTCAAGAACAGGAAATAATGTGGGAATATGTTTGGTTGATATATGATGTAGATAAGTTTAGCTTCTCAAAAAGTCAGGCCATTATGCACCAGGATATTCTAGATTTACCTTAAATTCATGGAATTTCTACTCTAATTAGAGTTTTGCTTTAATTAACTAATTAGAGATATTTGTGTTCTTTCTTTACTGCTAAAAAATAGTGTAGTCGGATTATGGTTAGCATCCTCCCTGAAGGAATAAAAGTGATAAAATGGCCATCTGTTGTATCTGATACAGAGCAGAGATTATCTGGGTTTCTTGGCCTCTCTGTGTATATATACTGATACTGTTATTCCATTTTCAACTGTAATTAAGAAAGTCTGAAAAGCACTCTTGACTTGAATCTTGGTCTCCCTGAGGTAAATGTTACTTGTAGCTTCCCAGCTGGCATAAAGAGATATGTCAGCATTTGTTGACTTTAAAACACCTGTGGAAGCACAAAGTGAGGCACTGCTGACGGTGATCAGCCACTCCTACCAAATTTGTGTTGCAATCCCTCAGCATTGGAGGGCCCCCTTGTCCCAGTGCTAACCAAATCCATACATTTTATAGGGATGTAGGTTTTCAGTTTTGTGGGGCTATTTTCCTATAATAAATAATGCCCTCATTAAAATTTATGTACATGTATGCCTTCTGTTCCTTGGGATGGTTTTTGAGATTATTGAGTTAAGTAATATGTCTCTAGAATAGGAGTTTGCAAACATAACAAACCTTGTTTGTTGTCGACTTGTTTTATGTTCCCATCTCCTCTACAGCCCATCTTTCAAGTCAGATCTACAAGCTTGTGTATTAGCTTTTTCCGTTGATATATTTAAAATAGAAGTGTTTGTGTCCATCCTGATTTAGGACTCCATTCTCTTTCGTTTGCTTGGCCGGCAGTACCATGGTAGTTTATTGGTAGTTTATTTATTAGTGGGAGTATGGTTTAATAATCAGTTGGGAATCCCTATTCTTCTGGTAAACTTTGTAAATAAGTTTGTAAAGCTAGGTATATATCTGTGTTCTTACTGTCCTTATTTCTGTCATTTCAAGCTTTACTTTTCAGCCTAAGAGTTACTTAGAAAACTTTTAAAAACGTTTTCAAGTGATTTAGATTTTTGGGAAACTTTAACTTTTTTAATGTCTAGTTTTACCTATTGTTGTCATACCCACAGCAATTTTTAAATTGCTGTTCTATTCCTCAGATGCAGATGACAACAGATTTCCCTTTTATAAATACGATAGAGAATATTTGTTGGGGAACATTGTTTTTTATGACATAATTTTTTTTTGTACTTTGAACTTTCTTTTGTCTTCCTTCTCATTGTTGTATACTCTAGAATGTTTTAAACATTTTTGTCTTGCAAAAAAGGTGTTACCTTCCATTTTGCAAAGAGTAGTTAGTCCCAGAAGAATGTCAAGAGTTTTCAGAATGTCGGCCTCCTCAAATCTTTCCTTTGTAATACGTTGCACTATCTCAATACAAAGCTTCTGTAATTGCTGTTTTAAATCCCTGTAATATAAAATGATGCATTTCTATTTGTCCTTAATGGAAATGAACAAATCCCCTTTCCTCTTTTCTCTAAGCTAGATCAACCCAGTTCCTTTGACTTTGACCTTATCTACAATATAGGTTAATAATGTACCCAGTATTGGATATTACTTAGGTAATTGAAAGCCTTCTAAAACCAGTGGACTGCTTTTTGTCAGATAAGTTCGATTTAAATTCTATGGATTAAAAAAAAAATTCTGGGAAAGGCTTTTAGACCCATTAAAAAATACATCTTGCTTAATGCTCAGCGCTTTGTTATTTGGTTGTGTTTTATATTTCTAAAGTAAAATTTTAGGTTGTTGTAGATATTTTCCCTTATATTCCTATTTGTGAAATTTAGGTCCAATTTCACCTTTTCTTGAATAGTTGAGATTGAGAAAAATGTGTCATGAATTTTTTTTTTTAACTCCTACGTTGTTTCTTATGTTAGAATCACCTGTGTACCTCTTTAGACGCACAGCTAGAGCTGAATCTAGCGTTGTGCAGCACCTAGCCTGTGGCCTATCACCCTGAACAAATGCTCTTCTGTACACCCCCTGATCCTCTCCGCTTTGTAAATCTCTGGAGCTCCATTGATGATGCATAGGTGGCATCTGTGTCCATAGTGACCCCTAAACCACTCTGATTATGCACACCTGACACTCAGTGACAGCCACGGAAACCAGAGCCAGAGCCTGGGGGTTACCTCATCCAGATTTAATTAAACCAGGGGAAAAGATTATTTTAAGAATCTTGTTTCATTCATTCCCTGTCCTGGTTAGCAGAAGAATCTTGACTGTTAACCTCTTGATGAGGCATTTATTGGAGTATTGTAGAAAGAGACTTGGTTCTCATCTATTTTTTTCTTAAGACTAGTACAATATATATTATATACCCATATGTATGCCTGTACTTTTTGCTGAACCATCTTTAGGTAAATTGTGCACATCATGGCATTCCACCCCCAAGTTCTTAAACCAGCTTATCAGTAAAGACAGTGTCCCGTTTACCCAACCTCAGATTTCTTCACCCATCCCAAATGTGTCGGAAGCAATTTTCCCTCCTCAAACCAGCATACAATTAAGATATGCATTGTTTTGTATCAGTTTAGACTGTTATCCGGAACAGTTATCCTGCCTCCGCACCCATTTCTTTCCTTTTTGACACTGACTGGATTAAATTTAATAATCTTAAAATTTTTTCAGTTTATCATAATTGTGTCTTTCTAAGGCCAAACTTATTTTGCTTTTAAATCTCCTTTTTATAATACATACATTTTTAAATCCTGGAGCTTATATGCAGTTAGAAGTGTATTTTACTTGTCGTTTAATTTCTTCAGTTTTGTCTGAGCCTACTAAGAACCTCCAGTGAGTTCCTGTTCACTGTTGATTTTGAATTTCAAATGGTTAACAGTCTGATAAATAAATTGCTTTTGCTTGCCTGATGAACTTTATGAGCACAGGTCACAGTGTGGGTAATTTCAGTGCTTTCTTTTTTTTCGGATCTTTATTATAGAGCAACGGAGGAACAAAGAGGCAAAAGATATCCCATCAAAATTATATAGCCTACCAAAAGCAAGTTATTCGGCGGAGTATGCGACATAGAAAAGTTCGTGGTGAAAAAGCTCTTCTTGTTTCTGCTAATCAAACGTTAAAAGAATTGAAAATTCAGGTGAGGAAAATATAGCATTTGTTTAATTATGCTCTGAACTTGGAGGGTCTTCACAAGTTTCTGCTTTGCACCTAAGTATTAGGCCATTGAGAGAGGATTTTTTTGAGTTTAGAATAATGCTTGCAGGGTCACCAAATTAAAATAACTCTTTCTTTAGAAAGAGTTTCAAAGTTTTCAAAATTAGCCAAGAATCTTTCTGTGAAGATGAAAAGTATTTTGGGGACTCTGAAAACTTGAGCAGGTTCTGAGTAGCTTTCCAATAATAGTGAGAAATGTTGAGAGCCATTTAATTTGTTACGTGTTGAGGTTGTTCTCTTTGAAGGTTCATTTTAGATCGTTCCCACTCTATCCCCCCCGCCCCCTCCATTGCTTTTGCACATCAACACAGTGGATGCATTATGAAAATGCCTCATGATATTGTTGTTTCCTGGTAGCAATACTAAAGTACTATAAATGAGCATGCCAATGGTACATCTCAAAACCCAGGAAAAAGAGGCTGATAAATTCAAGATGTACATGAAAAAAAATCTGGCCTCTTATCTGTTTTAGTCACTGATACAGATCCCAAAAGTTGACCAAATTTCCCTCTTTGCTACTTTCATGTGGCCTGGTTTACTGGTTATGCATTTTTCCTTGTTGCTGATATTTATCACTGTAATTGAGGCAAAAGTATAGGCTTCCTTTGAGGGTGTTATGTGTTCCAGATTGTCCCGGGAACAGTACTTCCCTTGGTTGAACCCATGGCTCTGAAAATAAATGTGTTGGCATAATATCTTTACTCTGTTATTGTAGCTTTTACATCTGAGAAAGCTTGTTTCTATCACCGGCTTTCTGCCTGTCAGTGGTAAACCTCGAACATTCAAAACCTTTAAATTACAAAAAGAGCCCCTGTGGATAAAGACATTTTCAAAGCCTGTGCTGCTTTTTATTGTGGACTACCCTTTTTAAAGAATAAATCAAAAGTCAGCAGAAATAACCTCTATCTATGAGCATGTTACCTGAACAAATGAGTTGCTAGAAGGCAGCAGCTATTCACAGGAAACCCCCCAGGTGTGCTCTCCTTGGATGGCTCCTTTGCCGTGTCCCTCCTCTCATCTCCCGTCCTTGCTTCGAGGACCCCTGTGATCTAAACAGTCAAAAGAGAGGGCAGTGAAGTGTAATTTCCCTTCACTGATCCGTGGTGGTAGCTTTGAAAGCTCCCACTAGATGGGACCTTTTTGCCCAGCAACCTGAGCACTGTTAGGGCTTGTGGTGGGCATGCATGTGATTCTCAGCCAGTGGTGGTGGGTGACTTTTTAAGCATGTAGTGCATTTTTTTTTGTTTCATGGAGCCTGTCCTCTAGGGTATACTACATTTCCAAGTTAATAGGATGGCAACTACACCCATTTATAGTTGCTTAATTCATCCACCTATGAGGCCATAAAGTACAATTTATCCATCTCCTTTCTCAGAATATGCTTGGTGTTTAATTGTCTTATTCAGTTTTCCCAAAGAGAGGTTTTGAGTGGGTAGTATTGCTTGCTTTAGAAAGGAGGAAATTTTCCTTATTTCACTTCCCTTATTGCATTTCCTTATTTCAGCCACACACGCACACCCCCATGGCAAGCAGCATGGAGCTGCTCACCTTGTAGGAACAGAGTTTTCATTGTTCCTTTTATGCCCCACAGATCAACAGTGCTGCACCCGCTTGTTAAACAGACCCATAGAATGTTAATTCTTCTGAAGCATTCTCCTAGCACTTATGGTTTATGAATTATTATTATGCAGGGCACGGGCCTCCGTGCCTTTGGCCTGTTCCCTCATTCTGAAATACCATTTTCTCCTCACTAGTAAGCACTGTTCATCTTTCACAGCATCTTTTCTGCACAACCTGTCTTGGCCTTCAGTTACACAGCTAACTGCTCCTTTCTATGTGCTCTGCTAGGAGCAGTGTGTACTTTCTGCCACCATCTTCACTGCTTGGTTTTGTCCTCTGGACCTCTCTGGGGTGGGATTATTCACTTTATATTTCCAGTATGTAGCACAGTAGTCAACACATGGTGTAATAAATCTTCATGAGTTGTTGAATGAATTGAAATGTCCTTGTCTGTGCACTCAAAACATAAAGTATGAGCCTCCACCCCTCAGTGATGGAACTCATGTCTAGAGGTATTTGCGGTTGGTCCAGTGTCGTGTGGTGGTGCAAAGACCCTGTGCATCCCACTTAGGCGTGTGAACTCGCATTCCTACAGTCATGTATCTGTGACATTGCCCACATTAAGTTGGTATCAGACACTTCCTCTGTAACTCTGCTTTCTTCTTCATGGGTCATATTGACTAACTGGGGCTGTTGCCTCTGCCTGATGCCCGCGTGCTGGGCTGCCTTCAGTAGAACTGTCCCGTCAGTACTTCTCACGTACCAGAAATAGGCTCATTGCTTCATAGACAGATCATTGATTATGTCAGTGCACTGTAGCTACAGATGCCTATTTAATCAGTCTCTGCTTGCTTCTGAGGGCCTGATGTCCGTTTGAGAAGTCCAATTATGAACCTGGCCTAACAGTTAGGGTAGAGGCCAGTGTTGTTATCCCTGTTGTTATTTACCTGTGTACTGTTATTAAAATCACTTTTCCGGTCATGGTCTTCCCAGCTGGAAAGCTCTTGGGCCCAATTATATACACAGTTGGTTCAGGGCTGCTTGTTTTGTCTTTCCAGATTTTTCAAAGAGTAGAGGAATAGAGTGCATAAAAGGGTAGAATGGTTTCCCTGTAACATGGATATTGGTGTAATGAGATACATGTAATGGAACATATTCAAGGAGAATGGAACTCAGTTATGCAGCATAATAAAATGAACACTCTAGAATATACCCAAGTGAAGAATTAGAATGTATCATTGAAGGGTACCTATGTGTGCCTCTGAGCCCGCCTCCTCCTTACTTCGCACTGGTATTTACTCCCTGGACGTGATAAAAAATTTTTCTGAATTTGAAAACAATGTTTAAGTATTATGCACAATAGTCTTTCTGAATGTATTCAATTTTTAAGACTTGGCTAGAACTGGGCTGGAGTATATGGCCCCTACCCTTAAGAAATTCGTATTCTGGTTCCTAGAGGCAAGACTCAGTCTAAGAATATATGACAGGCCCAACGGCTGAATTTTGTAGCCCCAGCTGCTCACTAAGGGGATCAAAACGAGAAGAGTCCAGATAGCCTTCTGGTTAATTTAGAGCTGGTCTTATGAAAGAATTTGGAATTGACTTCGTTTTTAAAACGATGTGGAACCTGGGCATGATAGGAGTGACAGTGACGGCCTTGCTCAAGCCTTATTACCAGAGGAGCTGTCAGCCCAGCCCCACCTTCTGCTCCTTTGTTTTCTCTGCACCCCGACCCGTGGAGAGGTTGTAGATGCAGAAGACAAGGTCCTGTGGGTATAATTGTCTCCTAATTCTCTATCAGGCCTCTAAGAATGTTCTCAGATGTATTGGGATTAGAGTCTCAATAGGAATTTAGCAAGCGAGCTGACTGTAAACTGTTGTATCTTTTGTATTCTGAAGGCTTTTATTTTGCCCTCAGAATCTATGCATTATTTCTTCAAATAGGGTATAAGTCTCAGTATTTTGCTTTATACAAACTTTGTTTCTTTTATATTGGCACAGATCATGCATGCATTTTCAGTTGCTCCTTTTGACCAGAATCTGTCAATTGATGGAAAGATATTAAGTGATGACTGTGCCACCCTCGGAACCCTTGGCGTCATTCCTGAATCTGTCATTTTGTTAAAGGTAGGTAACAGCTCTTTACCTGAGGGATTCTAGGGATTCTCTTGTGTAAACTGCGTGCAGTGGTGGTTACAGTTACCTCAGGTTCTCAGCAGGGTGTGCTAAGAAGCTTCTGCTGTGAGTTTTGCTGGCCTCTACATTCTCCATCTCTGGATGAGCCACGAGAGACTTAGAGGAGGTCACAACATCATTGGGTCTTGTGGGGTTTTAATAATTCTTGTTTAAAATAATCTAGATTTAACCTCCTCCCTAACTTTTGGATCAGCGAATTACTTAACCAATATTTCTACTATTAAAGCATCTCCACCTTTCCTCATAAGTACAGGAAATAGGCATAAGACACAAGTCTTGGCCACAATAGTCAATACTTTTGGTTGGCTTAATGGGATTCTTGTCCAGGGTATGGAAATTGGCTTTGGGGAGAATGGATTTAGGAGAGGTAGGTGTGTTTTAGAAAGTAGGGGCTTCTGAGACTTTGTCACAGAAGAATCACTGAACCAGCCTCTTTAGCCCAATCCTGCCTTCCCTCAGGGCCTGATTTTGTCACTTTCCTTTGCCTCTTTTTCTTCTTTATGGCTAGAAGCATGCCCCCTGCATGATGTGATAGAATATTTTTCAGGTTTTGAACTGTGAAATATGTTTTTCATACCGTAGAGCCTCAATTCTGGTCAGATAAAGTTAGGCCCTGGAAGTGGTCATGCAGACCCATATCTACCCCTACACACACACACACACACACACACCCCTCATCCTGCTACCTGCCCCCTGGAAATGATGATGCAGGCCCATATCTACCCCTACACACACATACACACACCCCTCATCCTGCTACCCCCTTCGTGTTTGCTTTTCTTGGAACTGTAGGTTCTGTGGAATTATTTTGAAAGCCTCTTTGGTTTGCTGAATCCTAAAGACGCCGTCTAAAATCCTAGAAACAGCCTGTGTAATTAAAGTGTTTGTACTTCAGATGGGCAACTAGAGTCCATATTGGTCATTGTCCTCTTGGCCCTTGCAGCTAATTCCACTGCAAGCTCAGACTCAGTGCTGGCTTCTGCCTTAAAAAGGACATGGGTATTTTTTTCTTGATGTTGAGGAGGGATGAAAATGTATTTTTAACCTAATTGGCATTTTTAGAGGACCATTCTGACTTGATTTCTGCCAACTCACGCTGTCATCACTGTCACCTTAAGTCATATCAGTTAGATCAGTGTTTAGTAACTCAGGGTATCTGAACCTTTCTGCATCTAAAGGTATTTGAGGAGCAGGAAAACAGTGCCACATCCAATGTGCAGTCTGTGTGGTTATCAGGGTTTTGAGTCTAGACCCACCATTGACAAGGCATCCTTTGTTAATCCTGGACATTGCCAGCTCTGGATTGAACCCTGTTTTCCACTGGACAGTGTTTGTATTTGTGTCTTGGAGCAACACACTGGTGGGCTCAGGACCAGCCTTTCATGTGAGGTGGATGGGACGTTATCCTCCTCCTGGCTTCCACTCCCTTGTGGTTTTGAATTGTTTTCATTTGTCTTCTAGGCTGACGAACCAATTGCAGATTATGCTGCAATGGATGATGTCATGCAAGGTAAAGACCAACTTGTTTTGGGAATTTGTTGAGGAACTTGTTAAAGGAAGGTGGGATTATAGTTACTGATGCTTTAGTCTACAGTGCTTTTACTTTTAAACTTGAACAAAGTTTCTGCATGTTAAGGTAGAATCTTACATTATTGCTCTGAAAAGATCATGGTAAGAATGATATCTGAAAATTTAGAAAGTGGAGAAAAACAGTACTAATTAATTAATTTACCATAGGAAACAAATAAATGTAAGCCTGCAGGTGAAAGAGGTCAACAAAAAGCAAAGCTAATTCAAATTGCAGAGCCTCAGACAGGTACACAGGAATTGGATGCCCTAGGTGCCTTTGAACGTAAGAGTGAGGTCTAAACCTAAAGGCAGGTTGGAAGCTGTATAAGAAGCAGTTAGACAGCTCACTACCTTGCAGATCCTCACAGCCCTTCCCTCATGTCACTGCCTCTTCTCAACCTGTAGAGTTTGTGTTTCAGCTCTTTGAAGAAATTAACCTGGAAAGGTGATAATTAGGCCCATTACCTGCCAAACAGGGAGACCACCCACCAGCTCTTTGTTCATATACTGGCAGCCCATCTCTTACCTCCCATAGTCAAGGGAAGGGATGATCCTCCGGGGAAACGAGCAATTCAAGAAAACAACCTACAAATATTTTTTAAAAGTGTTTCATCTCCCAGGTGCCCTTTGGGTTAAGCCCACCACTGCCCACTGAGCAGTTTTTAGGCATCCTTTTAGTACCTCACACTTAAATAGGTGGAAGTGGACAGCTAGAGCAAAGAGCATGAAACCAAAAGACGTCAATCAACAGACTGAAAAAAAAAAGGAGCCCAGAGAAAATAGACAACACAGGAAGAATAAGAAAGCTTAAAAATTAACTATAAACAATACGAGAGAAAGAGCAAATAGTCTATGTGTAAGGAACATTCAGAGAACAGAAAATAATTCATGAAAATAAAAAATGGGTGCACCAAGGGCCTGGTACAATAAAGTATAAATCTAGGGATAAGAAGACCCTAAAAGCATCTAGAGGTGTGGAAGGAAAAACCAGCACATTGACAGGATGAAGGATCAGAAAGACAAACTAATGGACCAGTGCCCACAAGATTCTGAGGAAAAGTGAGTTTGAATCTAGAATTCTGTAACTAGACAGACTTTATTTTAACGTCACACTTGATGGCTCTTTGAATGTAAGGCCTCCAATTTCTCTCACACACCATTTGCCGAGATACTCTGGGAGGGTGTGCTCTGTTAAATGAGAGAGTAACTCAAGAAAGAAGTCAACAGTGGAACCCCAAAACATGGATCCAACATAGCAATAGATGCCCTAGAAGCTGGTGAGGGGGAAATTCCAGGACAGAAGCTCTGCAGCAGGTGTTGAGCACACTCAATCCAGATTGGAGCAGTGGGATGCAGGCTTTGGCAAAGGATGTCCTCTGGGAAGAGTGGAAGTGATAGATGACTGTCTTGAGGTTTACAGCTCTTTCAGAGTTTACACTTGAATTGGAGATAGTACAGAGAAAATGAAGCACATAAATAATGCAACAGTTACCAACCCCAGAAAGACAAAATCATACCAGACAGGAACTATAACCAAGGTACGAGTTCAACTGTGAGCACTATTATGGAATAAAAAATAATGTAAACATTGGAGGTTAGCTTAGCAAAAAATGTCACTGTGTCAGGAGGATGGGTTCGGGGGCAGGTGGTATGTAAGAGGTGGTAGAAGAACTAAATTTTTATCTTTCCCTGAAATTATTAGATAGAATCTAAAATTATGAATTAGCAATATAAGCATGTTATTTAGAAATACAGAGGTTAAATACCAGAAGTGGCTGCAAGGGCTGAAAGTGGTTCCTTCTAGAGTGTGGGAATGGGAGGCAGAGGGGGGGAGAGGGCGATGGCCACATGGTTTTCTCCAGGCCCCTCCCCCCATCATGCAGAATGTTGGCTCCAGTTACAACCCTTGTTCTCCCAGTATTTGTCTTTTGAGTGATGCATATGTATTGCTTTGATAAAAATAAAAGCAAAGAGAAAGATTTTCATTTGATTATTATCTATAACTTCAAAGGTAATGTTTATAGGTGAATAAGGTAATTAAAAGTTATTTTAAACTTTTCGTCTTTAGGCATTGAAGTGAACTTATTACTGTCGGTAGTGACAATCTTTTCAATTTGGAATTCTGTTTTTTTCCTTCCAGTGTGTATGCCAGAAGAAGGGTTTAAAGGTAAGTTACATTTGTCACATTTTGTTCATGAATGTCAGAGTCATACTCTAATTTTCTATTAAAGTGAAGCCTATGATTTGATTTTAAAATTTAATTCAATCTGAGTCTCATGACTGAAATTAATTTTAGTTAAATGCATTTTTTATTCAAGCTTCTTCATTATCTGTATCAGCACTCAGGCCTCAGGCCTCAAATAGGGCCTGTGTGTTAGACATATCTACTTTGAGATATCCATTCTGCTTCTTCTTTCTCATTTCGGGGGGAAGTTGGGGAATTAGCTAGTGGCATTTTGATTTTTATACTTAACCTTTTCAAGTTCCTCCTGTCAGTCCCATCTTAGAGCAAAACAGTTTGTATGTAACTGATAAGAATTAGAGGAGAAGAATTTGCTGAATTATATTAGGTTCAGTGAAAAGGTTTCATTGATCTATTTAGAATTAGGCATTTCTTGGATTATTACTTTAAATTGATAAACGGCAGTGCCTCCTACTACATCTTGGCCACTATAGTTGTGCACATAGTCGAATCCAGACCTTTGACATTTACATATTTAACTGTTGCCAGTTTGATTCTTTGTGGCCTAGTCCAGAGGTCTGTGACAGGTTGCACCTTTGCCCAAGAATGAGGTTGAATCGAATACCAGGGGTTCTTTGCTAAAGCGAACAAGTGAGCCACGCTACTGGCCTAAATAAAGCCTCCCTCTCGGTGCGGCTTTTTGTCTACACATTCCCACTACACAGAAACTCCTGATGTGGTCAAAACAAACAAAGCAGAAAATTTCTTTATGAAAAATGGCCATCAAATGAAAGCATCAGTAAAATCTGAGTAACTTGTGTGGAGATAACTAACAGCCACATGGCTTTCAACGGGAATGTGCTTTAGCTGAAAACCTGGAGTCTGTTGATATTTTTTCTTATCCTTCAACGTCAAAAGGCTTCTGTGCTCATTTATTAAGTTGGATATTCCCTGTTGGTGATGCGTTCTTGGCAAATGGAATATATGAACTCTTACCTTGCAGTTCACAACTGTACTTCCACATGTGTTTCTTTTCCCAGGTACTGGTCTTCTTGGACATTAATCTTTTTGAACATTTGCTGACTGCTAAGAAATGACCAGAAAGGAAGAGGAGTTTGACATGTTAGGGCATTACAGAAAAAGTGGATTCAAGAATTAAACCATTACATGACTCCTCCGCAAGGCAGAAAACCATTCAAAAGTGACTGTCCCCAAATGCCTTATGTCAAGTAAAGCAGATTGCACTGAAGGCCATCAGACTTGAAGGAAATGTTTCAAATTTTATATTTAAGGGGGGTGGGGGGGGGGAATGGGCAAGTAAAGACTGAAAAAGTTTAGTAGCAGTATCAGTAAATCATGTTTACATATGAGATTTATAGGCACGGGAGGGAATAAAGTTCTGTTATATTTCCTTGCTTGAGTTTCATACCAGATGCATTGGTCCATAAAGGATTTGTATCACAGTAGATGGGACAACATTCTGCTCTGAACTAAAAGTAATTCTTTAGAGACATAACCTGCTTACCAATACCTGTCTTTGATTCATATTTTACTTTCAATAAAGCATGAAAGTGAAGACCTTGCCGTAATTGTGGGAAAGTGTCTTCAGAGTAGATTCCTCTCCGTGTCGGCTCCAGTGCACCTGCCTCACATCCTGCCCGCTGGTCTCTGACTTGGTGCTGGGAAAGGAGGGTGCATCTGTGTGTCTCCTGCAATGAGCCAAGGGATTGTGTCTCACTTGTGTCTTCAAAGGCTTTTTACTTCCATGCATTTCAGAAAGGATGGTGAATGTATTACATGTCATAGCATCCTCCAGTTTTGCTATTATTAAAAAGTGGGAAATCAAATACACCTTGCACTTTTGAGAAGTCTGACCACCTTATCTGAAGAGTAAAATGGCCTGAAATACATTTGGAAAATAACACGGGTTTTTATATAAAGTTTCTTCTTCCCATCCTCCAAGTCCGCCATTTCTTGGATCTCACTTCTCTTTTTTTGAAAAAGCATTCTTCCAAAACACCCAGAAAGGATCTTTTAGATCACATTGTTCAAAAATGAAAAAAAATGTGTGCATGGAGTGTGCCACGTCATCCAGCTCAGGATTGTTGGTTAGCGACATGTGACCAAAGCAGGATTCGTTAGAATATCAGAGGATTTCAAAGGAATTAAGACTGGAGTTTGTTTCACTGTTTCCTCTGAGTACGTACATACAAGTTTTCGGCTGAGATGCTGACTCAGGCATCTCTCTTGCTAACACTTTATTTAGCCTTGGGTTTTGCTGGGCTTTTTTTTTTTTTTTTTTTTAAAACCCCTTCCTTTTCTGAAAATTTAAACTGAAATACCAGATGTGGGTGTCAGGTTTCAATTTGAGGACCAGTAACCTTGGCAGCATCCCCTTTGAATAGATCTTTTTATCGGAATAATTATGGCTTTTTGGTAAAATTACAACTTCTTACCTGAGTTTCCCCTCTGTGTTTGCAGTGTCTTCAGTCTGTACCCCCTGGGGAGGCAGGGGGTGTTTAATGAGTCTGTGTCGGGGAGTGCACTGCACACAGGACCCTCACAACCCATCCTAGGAACCTGTGGGCCCCACCTTCAGGTCGGCAATGGGAAAGGAAGGACTTGAGGTCCAGGTCGTGAGCTAATCCTCATTTTTAGATCCCAACACCTGCAGTCCCCCGCCCCCCAATGAACCTGAACATAAAATAATAACATGCCAAGCAACTACTACTTTCCCAGGGTAAAGACTTTGCAAGTTCACTTAGTACTTGATGCAGCTGCTTCCTCCTCCCTGTAAAGAAGCTGTTTGTCCAGAGAAGGTTCTTTCTGGGGATTGACATAAACATGTCAGTAGTCACCCAGAAATCTGATGTACTTCCCCAGTTTGCTGTTAATAACAGTTTTAAAATGTGTTACTTGAGTCTTTTTTTGCCTGTGGTAGGTCTTTCAGGCTGATGACCCAGTACTGGCTCCCTTACTGATCTGCACAGCTGGTGGGAGTGGGGTGGGCCCTGTGTGAGCAGGTGATGCTCCAGCAGTTTTCTGTCTCCTGCCCCCAGGACTTAACCACGTGCTGCCAGCACTGCACTGCTCAGAGTGATGTCTGTGGCCCCACAGGCCCAGCAGCGCCGCGAAGCTGTATTAGAAGTGCACGTTTTCAGGCCTGAGACCCGATAAAGCTGCATGTGCAAGCCGCCCCTGTTGGGAAGCCTTGGGCTGGGCCCTCTCCCACCCACGGTCGGTGGGCAGAGTTACACAGTCATGTATACGTGTATTTAGTGGCCCTCGCCACTTTGTACAGGGAAAACAGGTACAACATGTAACCTAAAATCAAGTCTTGCCTTGTCTGTATTAATAGATGGAGATCAATTGTCTCCTTGACTGACCACACTAAGGTGCAGAGACTTTTCCCATCAGGTTTCTTATGCATGTGGTTTTGTTTTTGTTTTTTTAAAGACAGTCTTCTGTGGAAGGTAAAATGAAGCTTGAAGTCACCCCTGCCCCCCATCCTCATTGTATTGCTGTCCATTCCTCAACCCCAATCTGATGTGTACAACATGCCATTCTGCTACGAGTTGTTGCCATCACCTCAAATATAGGTCGCCATTTGGATGTCTTCATTCCTTGGGGGGAATAAGTTTCTGTGTATTAATGAACTTTATTGTGTAGAATTACAGTTACCATTCTGCCCAATTTAAAAGAAATGTATGTTTGTTTCTGTGGCATCATAATCCAGAGTGAGTTTTTTATTACTTCAAATGTCCATTTGGTTGGTCTGTATGGTCATGGGCTTCTTGATCAGACCCTGGTTAATACTTGAAGTGAATGCTAGGCTTGAATAACCTGTTTTAAATACCCAAAGGGTGATTTATCTCTGAACAAACTGCTAAGGTGAAATGAGCACTGAAGCCTGCCTTTCCTGTTATAGAATCGCACAGGAGTGTCACATCCTTTCTCTCTGGCATTTATTTGGCTGTTCAGCTTGTTCAGTGTTAACAGGGGACTGTGAATAGAGTTCAGTCTCATGAACAACCAGCATTTTCATTTTAAGGAGATTCTTACCCCTTTGCCTATGGCCCGTGCATCCCCACCCCAGGTGCAGGGTTTTGTCATGAACTGTATTTCTGATTCTGAAAGCTAGCCGTTTACCACCCCGAAAATCCAGGCAATGCATAGATACCAATATTGGCTGGGGATTTGATTATCAACATGAGTGGAATCCTTTATTCATTAAAATACAGGTTACAGACATTTGTAAAATGGTAACACTTTGTTTCACATACTTAGCAACAGCTTTGTGCCGAGTCCTGAAGGTCAAGTCTAGTATGGAGACTTGGCGGCGCAGTGGTTAAGAATCCGCCTGCCAAGGCAGGGGACACGGGTTCGAGCCCTGGTCCGGGAAGATCCCACATGCCGCAGAGCAACTAAGCCTGTGCGCCACAGCTACTGAAGCCCACGCGCCTAGAGCCCAAGCTCCACGACAAGAGAAGCCACCGCAATGAGAAGCCTGTGCACCGCAATGAAGAGTAGTCCCCGCTCGCCGCAACTAGAGGAAGCCTGCGCACAGCAACGAAGACCCAACATAGCGCCCCCCCCAAAAAAAAAAAAAGTGTAGTAGAGCGATGTAGAAAACAACGCCTCCATATCATACATCCCAAACATTTGTGGGTTTTTTTCAGATCTGGCTTTTGAGTTAATTGGGCTGAGGAGTCTGCTAGCTGTTCAGATAGCACATACTTGTGTAGGCGAGTGTTGAAAGGGCTATTTTGAGAAGTTGGGTCACCTGTGTTACAGATAATCTCACCATTTACCTTTAAGCAAAGTTGCTTAGCTTTGCTTTGTCTTGGTTTCCAAATTACCTCTTCGAACAGAACAGTATTTGCTGCTTTGTTCACCCTCCCACACTGAGGATCATGCAATAATAAACACTGTTGGGGTAAAATACTTCATGATTCTTTGTAATTAGACTTTAGCCTTTGTGACGAAACACTGTGGAATCTTTCCCGCAAGTCTTCAAAAAGAGGTCTTGTAACGGCATCGCCAAGCTGCCTGGAACCCCCTCCCTGAGAACTTTAGGACATAGGTTATGCTGGAAGCCATGAGAGTTAAAATGATGGCTGGACAGGTATGTTTGATTATTCTGTTATATAAATATTTCCTCTTGGCCCATAAGGAAAGTGAAGCTAATGGCCAAACAGTAAGGTGCCTTGATTCTATGTTTATTTGCAGGGTCATGTTGAAAGGAATTTGAAACACGTTTGGAATGCATGTTGAAGATTTATGTCTTTGTGATAGGCAGGTTCTGCCCCAGAGGGGCAGCTTCCAGTGTTTTGATTGTCATTGCCAAGAACTTCAGGAACAGGTGCCGTGAGCCTCAGAGGCCAGGCTGTGCAGGCACCGGGCAAAGCAGAAGACTGCGGCCAGTGCTTCAGGCTATTTTCTGATCTGAGAATCGTGTTTTATATTCTTTATTTACCTCTTGAGATTTAGTGAATAATATTTTTCAAGAGTAGGGTACATGGAACAGGTATTTCTTGTGCTTCTGGGAACTTCCCCAACAGATAAGCTGCAGGACCCGCTTTATCACATGATTGCAGTGTACTGCCAACCATATCACATTCAGCACTTTTAAAAAATGCATGTGTTTCAGACAAGTTGGTGACATTTGTTCATATGGTAAGAGTTAGGTATCTTTGCTGAGCCTCATTAGGTTTTGGGAAGAGGTTGCAGAATTGGTCTTGTGAATCAAGTCATCTTTGTAACTTGCCAGGAGTTGTCTGGCCTTTATTATTATTATTATTATTTCTTTATTTCTTTATTATTTTTGGCTGTGTTGGGTCTTCATTGCTGCACGTGGGCTTTCTCTAGTTGCAGCGAGCGGGGACCACTCTTTGTTGCAGTGTGCGGGCTTCTCATTGCGGTGGCTTCTCTTGCTGCAGAGCACGAGCTCTAGGCTTCAGTAGTTGTGGCTCGCAGGCTCCAGAGCGCAGGCTCGAGTAGTTGTGGCACACGGGCTTAGCTGCTCCAAGGCATGTGGGATCTTCCCAGACCAGGGCCCAAACCCGTGTCCCCTGCATTGGCAGACGGATTCTTAACCACTGCGCCACCAGGGAAGCCCTGTCTGGCCTTTTCTAGGTGACATTGTTCTGCCTTTAGAATTGGGACCTGCACCAGCTCATTACTGGACTGAGCCCTGGCTGTGTCTCCCCAAGCAGAGGCAAGACCATGTTTCCCAAAGACGTGTATCCTGCTGCCAAACAGGCTTCGTCCACGGGCACCAGTGACTCGGTGGCTCTTCTCGTGCCGTGTGTTCATACTTTGCCATTCATGAGGCTGTCTGAATTCCCCTTGAAGTTCCTTCTGAGAGCTTGTCCAACGTAATTACTGTATTGGTCTCAAACAGAGGGCATCATCTGTTCTCCCCCAACATGTTTAAAGGGGAAAAACCAAAAAGACCTGCTTTCAAGGATTTGGCTGGGACTGCGTAGGCCAGGGCCTTTGAAGTGAAATTGCTCTTGGTCAGGGAGGGAACCAGCCTCATAACAGCAGCTGGAATGGCAGCTTGAATTCCAGATCTGCGTTAGTGCTGCCAGGCGAGGCAAGCCCTGGGCCACAGGAAGTGGGGGACACACCCCAAGGAAGCCAGAGGCCTGGGCAGCGGCTGCCTGGGTTGAAACGTTGCCGGCTGGCACATGGGCCTCTGCAAGCTTGGATCTTGGTCTCCCTTCCCCCCATTCTCTGGCGTAACCGAGAGAACACTAAACTGCTACCAGCTCTGTTTATGGTCCTGGATAAGTGTGTTCCCCTTTGTGCCTCAGTGTTCGCTCTAAAAGGAAGTTGGGTGTCGAAATTGTCGAGCAGGAATTAGGTGGAAGGAGGCAGTGGGGCCTCACCTCTTCACCCCTACCGCCACCCACTACCTCGAAGTCCAGGGAGTGTGCTTGGGAAATTGCGCGACTGGACCACCTCTAAGGACTCTTGTTTTATATGTGAGTCATTTCTTTGATTGGTTTATGTTTGGAGTTTCGGCTGCATCTCCTCTCCCATCTGTAGCGTGCACTGGCTCTGGGTGAAGGAGGCTTCAAGCCGTGCTAGACTGTCTAGAATTCTGGAACTAGAGTGAATTACTTATTTTTGTCTTAACTGGGAGCCAGAGTTAGGGCTGTGCTGGATCTTATGTCTGCATTTATTTTATTTTTTTTAATTTATTTTTTATTTTTATTTTTGGCTGAGTTGGGTCTTTGTTGCTGCACACGGGCTTTCTCTGGTTGCAGTGAGCGGGAGGCTAGTCTTCGTTGCGGTCCGCGGGCTTCTCACTGCGGTGGCTTCTGTTGTTGTGGAGCACGGGATCTAGGCACGCGGGCTTCAGTAGTTGTGGCGCGCGGGCTTAGTTGCTCCACGGCATGTGGGATCTTCCCGGGCCAGGGCTCGAACCCATGTCCCCTGCATTGGCAGGCGGATTCTTTTTTTTTTGCGGTACGCAGGCCTCTTACCACCGCGGCCTCTCCCGTTGCGGAGCACAGGCTCCGGACGCGCAGGCCCAGCAGCCATGGCTCACAGGCCCAGCCACTCCGCGGCATGTGGGACCCTCCCGGACCAGGGCACGAACCTGCGTCCCCTGCATCAGCAGGCGGACTCCCAACCACTGTGCCACCAGGGAAGCCCGGCAGGTGGATTCTTAACCACTGCGCCACCAGGGAAGCCCCTTACGTCTGCATTTAAAACCACTCCAAATGCCAGAAAATGAATCAACCTAATTAGTGCTGGACTGGTCTAGCTCCCTGAGGGCAGGGTCTCTGGCCATCTTATTCATCCTGTATCCTGCAGTGTGTCACATATGTTCTCAGCAAGGAAAAACCGGATGAACACTTCAGGACCCCCTGGAAGCTCTTGTCGAGCAACAGCAAGATCCCTGGGAGAGAGTTTTCTATTACTTTGGTGTGACCAGTGCTGTCCCCACCTTTAGGCTTGTCTCCTTTGTCCTCAAAATGGGGATTTCCTAGCTGCGTTCACAGTTGTGATCCAAGAGTGAGTCCCCCCAGTGTGGCATCCTGTCTGCTGTGTCTCCGGCATCAGCATGGCAGCCCACCGAGACACTGAGGCCTCAGAACCTTTCTTGACGGATGTGCCCTGGAGCTGACTGACTCTCAGTCCTCATCGGTCTTGTTCTCAATGGGGCGGAACTTTCTTCCAGCCGTCCCTGCAGCCCACCCTCCTCCTCTTCACCAGCCCCTCCTAGACCTGGCTCAGTGTTCTGCGGACAACACACCTTGGGGACCCACCACTCTGGGTTTTCTCCCTCTGCCTTTCCCACTGGGCAGTTCCCATCCCTATCTTCCTGATCTGGCCAGGCAGGGAAGGGTGGCAGAGAGTAATTTCCATTCCCAGTTTTGGACTCCCTCGTGCATTATTCCAAGTTTACAGCTGTGACACCCACGTTTTCACTCTCCAGCCTTCTTAGATGTCAGATTTTTTGAAGCCAGCTTTCGTTTTTCAGCAGTGGGGAGGGAGGGCAGGGGTGGTTGCTGGGTCGCAATGTATTAAGTGTTTGGAAAAGAGAAGGCTTGTGCCCAGAGGCAGCCATGCATGAGTGGTCAGTCTTGAGTGGTTTGGATTGAAATAGGACAGGGAAAGTGAAGCTCCAGGGCCTTCATTCAATCTTCCCTTTAATACCCAGGCTCCATGCCAGGCTCTGTGCCCAGCCCCCTATGGCACGTGCTGGCTGCCTTCTCCCCAGGGCCCCTGAGAGTCTCAGCATGCTGCCCCCCAGGACACAGGAGAGATTATAAGCCTCTTGCACTGAGGTTTTCTGTAAAGAGGAAAGTGCTGTAATTGAAGAGCTCCTTGGTTAATAAAGAAGAAATAGAGGCCTGGCACAGAAGAGCCTTCGTGTTTTGACCTACTCAGCCAGGATTGGGTACAGTCGGTCCCTCAGTGCCCATAGGACCACAGGCCCTTGGAGACCTTGGAGTTTGCTGGTCCGGACCACGAAAGATCACAGCTGCAACTCCTCACTTAGTTTGTTTCCGCACCTCCTCTGCCTCCATCGGGCCCCTTGCTGTGGCTCACTTGAGGCACTGTGGCTTCACTCCAGAGTCCAGTCTGGAATGGTACCACCAGCAGTTCTTTCCTGGCCAGAGTTGGAAGCCCATGGTCTCTGTCTCACAGCATGGAGGGGAAGAGGGCTTTTTGGGCGAGTAGTTGGAGAGGCTGAAGAGGCACCGGAATTTTGATGGGAACTGAATTCAAGGATCCATCTAGCCCAGTTCACAAAAAAGACAGAGGATGGGAGGAGATGTAGTGCTTCAGAGAACCCTGGAGTTTGTGTGCCCTTCCTGAGATGTGTGAGCCCAGCCCTGCTGTAGGCAGGTTAGCCCAGTGCATGCTGCCCTGGAAGGGCTTTAGGTTTTCAACCAGTGTTTCCCAAATACAATTTTACTTCACCAAGCATCTCTCAGGACCAGTGTCCTGTACAACACACCAGTCTGGGGCAGTTGCTGCACTATGAAATCCCTTCTGCACCATCCCCAGACGTACCTTGACCAGTCTCATTCAACTTCTTCCCTCTTAACTACAGCTTTGAACCAAACTATAAAGCCCTGGTACATCCTGAGAAGGATCCAGGCTCAGGCCTGATGCTTAGGCAGGAAATCAAACCCGGGGTGGGGGTGGGGCCCAGAGTGAGTAGGTGCTGCTCTCGGAGCCCCTGCAGTTTTGTTTCTTCTTCCCTGAGGGCCTTGTTCTGCCAGCACTATTCAAAATGTTATCTGTGGCCCCAGAGCACCGGCAATGCCGTGAAGCTTTATTAGAAATGCAGAAGCTCAGGCCCCAGACCCACTGAATCTGGATCAGGCCACTCCTGTGCTCTTAGAAGTTTGAGAAGCCCTGGGCTGGGAACTCTTTCCCACCCATGGCTGGGGCGTGCCTGCGGATGAGACACAGAAGGACTGGAGAGAATGCGTGCCCCATCCCTACATCCCCTCTGCCTTTTCACATTTTCAGGGGGTGGGATAAGGGTGAGGAATGGCCTGCTACTCCCCCTTAATTCTAATCTCTGTTGGTTGAGGTGAGAGCCTGGGCGGGGAAACATGGCCCTGGTCCCAACCCCTGTGGGACTGAAAACTCAGGCTTGAAAGGCTCAGATTGTCCAGAGGCTGAAAGAAGCATTGCTGAAGGCCCCAGGTCTTTTCCTTAATGAAATGAATCCCCATGGCTGGGAAGATAGAGGGGGGAATGGGGACCGTGGAAGTGATGGTCCCTTGTTAAAGCACACAGCAGGTGCTCAACAAATATGGTGAGTAAATGAATACAAGACTTGAATCTTCCCTAAATCTTGCCTGTGAAGTGGGCCTACTGGACTCGCTGACCTTGGAGGGTAGATGAGATGGAGGGTTTTTTCTATCCCTTTTGCGACCTCAGTTTCTCCAGTTATTAGAGCGAGGGTGTGAGAACCAGAGGTGTAAGGATCGCCTCTAAAATCAGCGTTCTGTGTGACGCGGGCCTACCAACCACAGCCTCACCCATGGTCCCCGACAGCTCTGGCCTTGCAGGCACACTGCCTGTTTTCTCTGTTCATCTAGGGTGGTTGCTCCTTGGAGGGGAGTCCAGTGGGGAGAGGGGCCCAGGAGCCGCTCAAGGGTCCACGGCATTGCTGCTGCTCACTTGACTGTGACCTTGGGCAAGTCTCTTCCCCTCTCTGGGCCTCAGAGGTCAGGTTACGGTGATGTCTGAGGCCCCTTCGTGCCTGGGTTTTCACCCTTGCCCTCACCCCACCTTTCTCCTGCAGCCTTCCCTCTACTCCTTTCGAGCGTGGCCTGAGGTTCGCCACCCCCGTTCCCCGGTTAGGCTGGGAGTAGGAAGAGAGCTACCTAGTCCCGGGAGGATGTCGGAGAGCCGCTAACCGGCTGGGGGGCCAGCGCGCTGCCGCTGCCAGGAGGCACGCGAAGCGCCCGGGCGCGGAGGACGTGCCGCGGGGGTACAGCTTCCTCACCCAGCTAAACCTGGCCGCCTTTTCCTTCCTCCCGCCCCTGCAGACTCGCGGGCCTAGGGCGTGTCCCGCACTTTCCCGTCGACCCCACTTGTCGCAGAAGTTGCCCCTCTCCCCTTGGAGCCGGGACTGTCAGCTGGACCCCTGGGTCCTCGCCCGGCCCTGCCAGTTTAGCCGTGTAACCTTGAGCCGGTCCTTGCCCTCTCCGGTTCTCAGTTACCCGACCTGTAAAATGGGGCGCAGAGCTCCCGCCTCCGGGACCTGCTGTGGCGGGCGGCCGAGTGGGGGCCTCCGCCGAGCCCGCGGCTCCAGCTCTGGCTCCGCAGTGAGGGGGGAGCGCGCCGGGAAGGAGGCTCCGCGGTCACGTGACGCCGCCCCCCCTCCCTCCGAACTGCGGCGGCGGCGGCGGCGGCGGCGGCGAACGCCGAGCCGCGTCCGACCAGAGCTGCAGCGGCTGCCGCGGGCTCCGGAGCGCCGAGCCCAGGAAGCCCCGGCCCAGGCCCGCGGGTGAGTCCGCCCCGCCCGGGCGGCGGCCCTGGGAAGGGGAAGGGACGGAGGTGGCCCGGGCTCCCCTTGGCCGGCAGCCAAGACCCGGCGCGGGCGGGCCGGCCAGGAGGGTGCGGGCAACGGGCGGGGACCCGGGGGCTGGGGGCCGGCGGCCGGCGGGGAGGGGGCGCAGGCTGGCTTTGGCCGCGCTGCGGGCGGGGGTTGGGGGGGCGGCTCAGCCCCCTGCCTCCGGGGTGGGTCGAGGCCGCGGCTCGGGAGGGGGGGCTCGGGTCCCACCCCCCTGCGTGGGTGGGGGTTCCGTGTTGGACTCACCCTGAGGAGGGGGCGCGGAGAAACGGGCGCGTTCTCTCGATTTCTGGGGAGGGGCCCGGCCCCGACACCCACCAGGAGGAGGCACTGCGGTCCTCAGAGGAAGGAAGTGGGGGTCCAGCGACCCTGAACCGAGGGGGCAGTGATGTCCTTGCTTCCCCAGGGACAGCGCGCATCCCCCCCAGCCTCGTCCCTGACCCGCCGCGGAACAGGGCACCCCCGCGTCACGCAGTCAGACGCCCCCTCGTCGGCCCCCCCACCCACGGCTCCGCAGGATCTGAGGACTCGGTGGGAATCCACAGGGCGGTCCCTGCGACCCACAGACGCTTTGGTGCCAGCCGTGGGGCGCCTGGGCTTGGGGAAGATCCCTTGTGTTCACACATGCACGCACACACACAGACACCAGCTCAGGACGTGAGCTCCCTCCCTCCATGGTAGTTAGACCCCGACCTGTGCGTGACCCCTAGTTTTTGGGGTCCTACCACAGGCCTGGGGGTGGAATCAAGGACACCCCACCCTCCCACATAGCACATTGGCATCTGTCCCCGTGCTTCATCCCCCTTCCTCTCCAAAGTCAGAGGCCAGCAGGAGGGAGACTGGGAGAAGCTGGGTCAGGACAGAGCAGGAGAGACGGGCAGAGGGAAACTGAAGGAAGGAGGCAGCATTTCCTCCCCAGGCTCCTAGTCCACCCTGCCTGCTACAGGGTGGTGGTCCCTCCTTCCCGAGGGTGTCTGGAGGAAGAAGCTGGGCCAGGGCAAGGGGCTGGGCGGCCCTGAGTTTCCTAGCTAATGAGAGGGGAATCAGCCAAAGGGGCCCCCGGACAGGGAGAGGGCAGCGGCTGAGTGGGGCAGGTGGTAGTCATGCCCAGCTGGCCCCAAGATGGCCCCCATCCCTCTATCCAGGACCTGCGTCTTGCTCTGAGACCTCGTGGCAGCTGGAGGGTCTGGGGAAGCAGAGGGGTACCTTAATGGCCTTGGAAAGGATTCCAGGGTCACGATTAATCCTCAAGTGGCAGAGAGCCTTCCTTATCCACAGCAATGTTTCAGGGAGGGGAACTGGAGTGTCCATTGCACAGATGAGGAAACTGAGGCTCAGAGAGGCTGACTGAACTGTCCAAGGTCACAGAGTCACCTTTGGCTGGCCTAGAATCAGTTCTCTGGCTCCTGGTCCAGACGGATCTCCACAGTGGTGGGGTGGAGACAGGGTCAGTGACAAGGTAGAGCGGTTCACAGGTGACTTGCTCTTCTGTGCGGCCTGGGGTGCGGGGCGGTGGGGAGGGTGCCTCTGGGATGGAGGTGGGAAGCGGGGTCAGGCTGAGGAGGACTTCACCTTTCTTCAGGGTCCAGAACTCAGACCTCCCTTCCCAGAGCCCCGTGCTTGCTTTTCTGCCTCTGCCCATGGCCATGATGGTGTGTGTTCCCTCCCTGGGACCTTCCCAGCTCCCAGCCTTCCTTGGGCAAAGCCTTCTGCTCTCCTCTCTGCCCCGGGTGCCTGCCTGGCAGGGGTCTCCAGAGACCCCTCTCTATCCACCCTCCGCCCCTGTGAGACAAAAAGGATTCTTTCTTCGGCCTCTTGAAATGCAGGCGGTCTCCTTTTTGGCTCGGGCATCTCTGCTGCTCTGGCCTCAGGCCCCCAGCTGGGTCAGCACGAGCCTGGGGTAAGGGAACCCTGAGACCCCGCTCCACCTCCCTCTCACCAGGCCCCACCCCTGCCGGCTGTCCTGTTCCAGAGCCGAGAGGCCCTCTGAGGACTCCTGGGGCAGGTCTGCCTTCCACACCACCTGTCTGTCTGTGGAGGCCTTTGTCCTGACCGTCAGACACCGCTGAGCAGCCACACGGCTGCACAAACAACCAAGACCCGTGGACAGCCAGACACAGATGCAAACACACTCCGATTCACAGATACCCCGGGAACCAGACACAGGAGCACACCGCACGCTCAGGCCAAGACCCCCGCCTCTAACTCTGACCAATACCGCAAGCGGAGAGACCTGCCATCCAGATGCTGTGTGCACACAGAGGAGGAGGGTGTTGTCAGGAAGAAGAGGCTCCTCCAAAGCCCTCATGGGGCTGATAACGGCCTCCATTGCCTCCTCCAGGGCACGCACATGACGCACACCCAGGAAAGAGCACAAGGAAGCCCCGCACCCTTAGAAGTGAACCTGGCAGATAGACCCGTGCACCCACCCACACCCAGGCCGCCATGGGTGCACACACGCATGCATTACATCAGCTTCCTGTGCGGGGGACACGAACTCAGCACCACCCCAGCAGGGGGTGGCAGAGGCCCCTCTGGCCACCCCCAGCAAAACCTCACCCTCACCTTCTTCCCTCTTTTTTGGTTCACATGAAACCAGGTTGGCTGACCCTGAGAATCCTAGGAAACTACCTGTGGTTCCCCGTCAGTGGACCTTCCTCTCCTGCCCACTTTCCCCCCAGACATATACCTGCCAGGTGGCCAGAGAAGCCTCTCCCTGGGCTGCCCCTTTGCTGCCCCTGGAGGTGCTGTTCCTCAGGCCCCTCCCAAAACAGGACACCCCCCAAGCCCAGGCTCCAAGCAGCCCCGGGGTTCCCTTTCCTTTGCCACTTTTCCGGGAGACCTTGCCAAGTCCTGGTTTCTGCTTTGCCCTCCCAGCGAGGCTGGGGGCCAGCTGGTATGAAGGGAGGGGAAACCTCGGGGTTCTCCTCTACCCACCTCCTCACTCAGCAGAACCTCTGCCTGCCTGGGCCCTGGCACCTGGCTCTGCCTCTGAGAGCCTGGCATCTCTGGGAGGCAGCTGCTGAGAGGTGCTTCTGGGGGCTCAGATGTCTTCTGCAGGGCAGACTGATGCTAGGTGGAGGGCAGCGAGGGGCTCCGGGCTTTGCCGTTCTCACTTGGATGCTCACCCTGGGCTTGCCAGGGCGCTAGTTCTGAGTCCAGGCCTGGCCCTGCCTCTTGCTGGCTGTGTGGCCCGGGGAGGTCATCTCCCCTCTCTGGGCCCATCTCCAACTCTGGGAGGCAGCTTGGCCTGGCTAGGGAGTGTGAGGTGTGAGGTGGCAGCTCTGTGCCAATGAGGAAAGGAGGTTTGGCTCTGCTGGGCAGTGTGGGGCAAGAGGGGGCCCCTGGCTAAGGACTTCCGGCAGATGGAAAACTCTGGGTCCACACTAGGCCAAGCAGGGGTTTCCAGTCCAGGGATTTCCTGGGGCGACCACCCTGGGGTCAACAGAGGGGGACCTGAGGGCAGGGGGCTGCTGCTGTAGTTTACATCTGTGAGTATTTTTATGCCCCCATATGTGCTCTATTTTTAGGGCTGCAGACTTGTACTTGCAGGCAGTGACTCAGAGAGGAAGGAAGAAGCAGCAGAGGGGTGCTAGTGGGGAGACACCCCAAAACGGGGAGGTTCCGCTGGGATACCAGCCTTCCCCACTGGAAGAAAGGAGTCAGATCTGTGGTGCCCCCGCTCCGTGCTGGCACAATGGTAGGGCCCTCGTCTGCACACTCAGGAAGCATTTATTGAGAGTGTAGTGTGTCCCAGGGACAGTAATAGACACCGGTGAAACAGACATGAGCTGGGTGTGGCATCCGTCGGTCCCTGCCACAGCCCAGTGTGGTGCTACTGTGGCCATGTCTCAGATGAGCAGGTAAGGCTCAAAGAGGTCAAATGACCCGCCCACTCCTCTAGTAAATGCCTCTGCCAGCGTGGGGCCACCCTCCCTGGGGTCCCCTTTTGGAAGAAAGCCTGAGTTAAAAATCCGACTTTGCCACTGACTAACTGCACAGCTTGGGACCCATTACTCCATCTCTCTGAGCCTCTGTTTCTTTATCTGTAAAGTGGGCATCACCCACTCTATGTACCTGATGAGGTTGTTTTGAGGGTTAAGAAGATTAATGTAGGCAAATACCCAGGGCAGTTTCCAACTCATTGGGGCCACTTGTTGGGGACTCAGAGGAGATGGGCTGGGAGTTGTCAGGAATCCAGTTTCTGCTGTGTGACTTTGGATAAGTCACTCACTCTCTCTGTGCCTCATTTCCTTCTCCATAGAACAGGGATGATAAGCCTTTGTTTGCCTGCCTACCTGAGAGTGTTTTTTGTGCAGATCAGTCATGGTGGCTGGGAGCTGCTTTGAAAAACATAGAGCTGCACTCAGAGATATGAATGCACAGAAGAAAAAACAAACACCAGAAAAATATGGAGAAAAATCTTAAAAAAGAAACTGCAAATATTTTATTACAGCAAGAAAAAATAAGCCTTTTATTCAATGTTTTAGGGGCAGTGGGAATTGTTTCCATAACCTCACATTTCCAAGGCAGTTGGCATTACTCTTGTCACATGAGATGCGTAGTTTTCCCCCTTGGGGAGTCAGTGCCTGGCACATAGTAGGTGGTCGATAAATGGTCATGGTGGCTATGAGTGGAGTCACTGAGAGTGGAAGGAGGAGTGAAGGTATTTCTGGTGGCGAGACCGCTACAGCATGAAAGGTGGCAATCAGGACACTGGTTTGGCTTCACTGGAAGGTGTGTGTAGGGGTGAGTTGGAGCCAGTTTATTAAGGACCTTGAATGCCAGGCTGAGGAATTTTCCCTGCAAGCCAATGGGAAAACCATTGAAGAGAGTGGCTGAGTCTTCTGTGGGCAGGCCTTGGGTAGGAATTAGCCTGGCCCAGTTCTCTGCCCTGCTCCTGCTGTGTAAGTGTGGCTCCATTGTCCATTTTTCTGGGTCTCATTTCCCCCCTGTATGCAAAGGAGGGAGCTCCAACGTCTTCCATCCCAGGGACAGGAAAGAGGACCAAGGCACCAAGCAGTTAGGAGAGAAGGGGACTATCGTCTGTGCTGGAAATCAGGAGACCCATGTCCCCCTCTGACCTCGTCCCACTAGCTGTGTGATCTTGGGCAAGTCGCCAGCCCCTTTGAGCCTCCCTTTCCATCTGTGCAATGGGTGGGTGCAGTTTCTGCCTTTGCAACGTGGCTCCAGTGAGGTGGAGCTGGTGACCGTGCTGTATGAGCCTCAGGTGTGTCGTATCTCTGGGGGAATCATGCTGTTTCTTGCAACTACATGTTCCCCAGGCTCCCTTGAGAATCTGGGGCTGCTGCAATTAGTGGGGGACAGTGGGTGAAAACAGACTCCTGAGCGGCCAGAGAGGCCGTGACCTTCAGGGCCACAGGAGCCACATGCCTGCCACAGCCAGGCTGTTGGGGGAGTGGACAGGTGAGGCACGTGGGCCCAGCCCTCTGCTCTGCTTCTGAGTTCTCCACCCCAAGTCTGCAAGAGAAAGACACCCCCATCCCGGCTCAGAGGACAGCCCTTTCCAAGACCCCACTCCTCTGATTTGGGACTTTTGGGGGTGGGTGGAGGGTGACCTTGGGAATTTCTCTCTGCTTGCAAGCTCAGGGCCAGAACTGTTGGGGCAGCCCCAATTCCTCCGTTTCAAAAGTGGGACCCCTCATTGACTTGTGAGGGATTGCCAGGACGAGGCCCAGGCTGATGGCAGGCACGCCTCCCACCCTGGTGCTGCGTCCTGACCCTGAGGGTCCAGAGAGAGGCCATGGGGCTGAAGCTCTGGGTAGGTGGGCTCCAGCCTGGCCCCATTTACCACCTGCCTCCACCTGAGATGTGGGAGCTTTTCCAGGTGCATAGGCGTGCCCTTACGGTCCCTCTCCCAGGGCTTCAAGCCTCCGGAAACAGGACTGCACAGAGCCCCTGGGACAAAGCCCTCACCTGTCCCAGTCACTGGGCAGGGCCCCAGACCGTCCTAGCTGGAGAGGTGTGGCCCTCCGTGCTCTGAGGGGCAGAGAAACCTGGGACCTGTCCCCTGCCCTTGCTCCCAGCTGCACCACTGGGGTCTGCCCTGTGTTAGCCAGGGTGGGAGGTGGCTGGCTGGCTTAGCAGTGCAGGAGCGTTCCTGGCAGGGGCGAAGCAGAATGGGGGCTGAGTGATGGGGTGCAGGTGGGGGGCATTAATTGAATACTTACAGTAGGCTGGGCCCTTGCTAAGCACTTTTCATGGATCTGTCTTATTTAATCCTCAGAACAGCTGTCATTAGGCCCACCGAGGCTCAGAGAGGGTAAGCAGTCTGCCCAAGGTCACCCAGCTGGTGTGTGGCTGGAGCTGAGATTTGAATTAAGGGCTGTCTGACTCCATTTTTAACCCCTTTAGTGTACTGCATGCAGAATGAGAGGGGGAGGGGGAGGGGGGGCCTAGTTCTGGGCAGGGCTGGGGCTGGGGCTCAAACCCTGGGGCTGCCCCACACCTGCAGGACCTGGCCCTGAACCTCCCAGCTCCCCCTCTCTCCCTTTTCCCTTCCCCGTGGACTGTCTGTGGAGCTCAGCACCCCGGGCTGAGTTGGGGGAAGAGGAGACAATGGGGAGATTTGTTTGCAGAGGTTCCCAGGGACGTACAATCCCACAGACCCTGGATTCTCCTGGCCCCCTCTGGCTGCATGAACTCCCAGCTCGTGAAATCCTCAACATCAGAGCTGGAGAGGAGCCCATGGAGATCAGCTGGTCCAACCCCCTCATTTTATAGATAATAATTATGATGATTACAACCGATGGCAGCAATTCACAAAGGGCTTTCACATCTGGGTTGCCTCCGACGTGCGCCAGAACCCTCAGGGCTGGCAGGACTCGTTTCGCTGTTGTTATTCTCCTCACTTTGTGGTTCAGAGAGGTGAAGGGATGGGCCTCGGGGCACAAGCTGGACTCCAAACCCAGATCTTGCTTCGCCTGAGCCCACTGCACCATCCCATGTCCCCTGAGACTTAGGGCCCACGTGGTGTGGCTCCAGGACTGCGTCCTGCCTTAGGGACAGTGTGGGGGGTGTCTCTGGGGGGGGGGCTGCTTCTGAGAAGTCTGTGTGGGCACGAGGCAGGTGTCCGGTGCAGCTCCAGGGCTCCCAGTGATGCCTGCCTTGCTCCCCTGTCATGGGAATACACCACCCCCTCCCTGCTGAGAGTGAGACTGAGGCCGAGCTGCTTCCTAGGGGCCTCTCCACCGGCCATGCCCATGAGGCCCAGGCTGCCCCCCAACTCAGACTGAGAAGGCACCTTGGAGAGCCCTCATTTTACAGAGAAGGAAACCAGGGGCCAGAGGGGCAGGGACCTGCCCATAGTCACACTGAGCCAGTGGCAGAGCTGGGCCTAGGACCTGGCTCTCCTGACTCAGTGTATGGCTGTGCTGGCACAAGTCCAGTAACAGTACTAAGGACAGACCCCACTTATTGGGTACCTCCTGTGTGCCAGGGCTGAGCACTTTACACTGAATCCTATAAGGTAAGTACTATTATTCTCATTACCATCCCCTTTTACAGATGAAGAAACTGAGGCTTTGAGAGGTTATGAAAATGGCCCAAAGTCATAAACCAGGAAGTGACAGACAGAGGTGAGAATTCAAACACAGGTCCACCTTCCTCCGAACCCATGCTGATGTCAACCCCTGTATGTATTATGATAGGAATAAACTTTATTTTATCCTTCTTTTTGCTCATAGCCAACCTAGGACATCATACATTCATCCACTGACATTTATGGAGCACCTTCTGTGCTGAGGAGACCAGGGAGCTGATCTGGAGTCAGAGGCCAGGGGTTGAGGGTCAGAGATTAGACAGAGACGTAGGGCATCTCCAAACACTCCTAGACTCTCTGACCCCGCCAAGGATGGCTGCCCTCCTCCCTTCTGTCCCCAGCCTGGCCACAGACTGTGTGCTTGCAACCTCTTTCTCAGCCCTTCCTCTTGCCTACGGTGTCTGCTGTAGCCTGATTTACGCTTGTGAGAACTGTGGGCATGACTCAGCAGGGGCTTTCTGGGTTTTGTACACCACCAGGAAGACTGTACGGACAATAGCAATAGCAACCAGCACCATGCAAGCTCTTCGTGGGCACAAGGCACCGTGCTAAGTCCTCTCTCTGTGTGCGTCACCTTGTTTGATGCTCACCATCACCTTGTGAGCCAAGAGCTGGTATACCTCCATTTTCCAGATGTGGAAACTGAGGCTTAGAGCCCCACAGCTCAGGACTGGGCTGGAACCCAGCTCTGTCCAGCTCTGAGGCCTATGCCCTTACCCCCGACTCACACTGCCCTGCTCTGTGTCCAGGCTCTGTGCCCAGGCTGTGTGTTTGTGCATTTAGAAGCCTGGTTCCTGGAAGGCAGGCTTCAGCCGAGCAGCAAATATTTGTTGAGCACCTACTGTGTGCCTTGGGGAAGTGCTTTGCAAGACTAAAGCTTGTGAGGATGGGGAGATAGCCCCCAAGTCTTGAGGCAGAGGCTCTCAAGCTTCCGGGGGTGTCAGGGCAGGGCAGCATGTGCTGTTTGAAGGGCTTTCTTCTTGCAGGAGTGTCCCTGAGAGTGACTCAGAGCTGAGTTACCTTAGGGGGTCTTCCCTGGCCCTTGGGTAAGCCACTTAGTCTCTCAAGAGGCCTCTGTTTCCTGGTCTGTGAACAGGGATGATAATAGCACGTAGTTTACAGGGTGGTCATGAGGACTGAACCAACGAGAGAGCTTGGTACAGGGCCCCGGGGACTCGTAGCTGCTCTTACTGAGCTGAGGTGCGTGTATGATGGAGGATGAGGTCTTGAGGGGGCGGCAGGAGAACTGGATCTGCTCTATTTGCAGGCCTCAGTTTCTCCATCCATCACGGCTGACACACAATTCTTGTGTAATCTGCCTCAGGGGGCTGTCGTGGAGATCAGAGAGGTCCCAGGGCACGTAGGTGCGCCTCCATGATCTGCACACCGAGGGGTCGGTTCCCGGGGGAGAGGGGACGGCGGGAACACGGTGGGCGGCGGCACAGGTGCCACCATTGTGGCGCGCAGGTGTGTCATTGTCGGCCGGGAGAGGCGCGGCAGTTCGCGCCGGGGATTAGGGAAAAGGCACGTTCGGGAGGCCGCCTTCGCTCAAGGGCGGGAATGAGGAGTGCGTGGGGCGGGGGTAACCGGAGCGCGGCCGGGAATGCAGGGCGCTTCCTCGGGGCGCCCTCGGGTCCCAGCCCTCCCCAGAAGAGACGCCCGGGGCGCTGTCCCTGGTCCTGGAGCCCGCCCGGCCCTAGCCCTGCAGTTCCCGTGGTGACCAGTTGAGGGCGCCCGGGACCGCGGCGGACTCAGGCCCATTTCAGAACACATGTTTAAAGAGCGTTCTTTATTCTCATGTAATGGTATTCCCAGGTAATAAGCCTACCCCCACACACAATTTAATAACCCAACGACACACTGCCCTAAGGGAAGTAAAAGCCCTCACTTCCACAGATAAATAGTCTGGCACCATCACACCACAGGACCTAATGAAGTAACCAAATGCTTGCCCCTGTTTGTATATTTTAAAAATTTAGATTTAAGGGTAGAAAAATCTTATCGTGGTACCTGACTTCTAGTTCAGAATGGCTCCAGTAGTTACATCTTTTTTTTTTTTGCGGTACGTGGGCCTCTCACTGTTTTGGCCTCTCCCATTGCGGAGCACAGGCTCCGGACGCACAGGCTCAGCGGCCATGGCTCACGGGCCCAGCCGCTCCGCGGCATGTGGGATCTTCCCGGACCGGGGCACGAACCCGTGTCCCCTGCATCGGCAGGCAGACTCTCAACCACTGCGCCACCAGGGAAGCCCAGTTACATCTTTTGAAGACTCAGTTTGTATAAAGCCATACTAAAAAATACTCATATGTAAACCAGAGTTAAGTTGTAGGATGGGATAAACAGGCCTTTCCCCCACGTGAATATCTGGGGGGATATTTGATACAGGTCTCCTTGGGTGGGATTCTCCCTGGCATAGCTTTCCTGGCCTCCACCCACTGAGTGACAGCGGTGACCCCCAGTAACTGCGGAGGACCAAAACCACCCTCGGATATTTCCCTAACGCCCTTCAGGGGGCAGAGCCATCCCCGTTGAGAACCATTGCCAAGGTGGGGGCCTTGGCTGGGTGCAGAGGGGCTCACAGCAACCCTGACTGGCTGAGTGGGAGCGTGGCACCTTAAGGAACTGTCGGGGCATCCCATCCCCCATCTTACAGATGGACCAGTAGAGGCCCAAAGCAGGAAGAGATTCTGCTAGGAAACACAGTGAGTGACCAGCTGAGCTGGGAGCCGCAACCCAGATCTCCTGCCCCCGGTACAGGGCTCAGTCCGCCCAGCTGCCCCGGGTGGAGCTCTGGGCGTAACTAGACTCCCTTCCAGTTCAACTTACCTGCTTCTGAAAATGGGCAGGGAGTGCCATGCCCTTAGCAGGGGGGCAGGAGAGGGAGGCTGGCTGGATTCCAGACTATAATGTGTGAGAGGGTCTTGGCTTCCCCTCTCCTTGGGGATGTAGCAGTTGCACACCCCTGGACCCCTACCTTTATTTCTTCCCAATAGTTGGCTGAGCGCTCTGTGTGTGTGTGATGTGTGTGCGCACGTGTGTCTGTGTGTATATTTTGTGTGAACATAATGTGATCTGTGTGGGCCTGTGATTTCTGTGTATGAATCTGTTGGCATTGGTGTGTATTCACATGTGGGTACAAACCCAGCCACAGTCAGTAGGTGAGCACTCACCGATTTGGGACCTCTGGGTGTGAGTTTGACTTGACCTTTGCATGCGTGTGTGCATGTGGGTTTGTAAGTGTGGGGCTGGTGTTCATGTGAGCACGTCTGCATGCATTTGACCTTGATATGATCGCTGTAGGCATTAGTTAGATGTCTCTGTGCACAGTACAAGGACAAGTGCACGTGTGACCTGGTGAAGTTTCTGTGCAGGTATGCACACAGGTCCACTACAGACTGTCTTGTTCATCCTCTACCCCTAGTTCCTGAAGAGTGTCAGACACACAGTAGGTTTCTGAGTAGGCAGAGGTCTCAGGAACTCGTTGAATGGGATGGCAGTTTCAGAGTCAGGATGGCTGGTTCATTAACTTCACTGGGCAGCCACTTGGGGAGAGGGTGTGAGCCAAGCCACACCCACTCCTCCCTCCTTTCCCAGGGCCTAGGGACCCTCCAGGAGACTCCTTTTCCAGGAGTTCAGGGTTTGCAGCATCTTGGGATTGGGTGGGTGTGGCTTGGCTAGAAAGGCCATGAGCTAAGGACAATGATGCTTCAAACCTATGAAATTCTCATTTTTCCATGATTCAGTCTCTAACCCAGCAAACTAAAAGTGGGTGTTTTAACAGATGAGCAAGCTGAGGCCCGGAGAGGAAAACTGGTTAACACAGGAGGCTGCCTGGCCAGGCAGGAAGCCCGGGATTGCCCTGCCTTCTGCCCAGGATGCCCCCAGCAGGTTTCATGCTTGGGAATGACAGGGGGGAGGGAGAACAGGGGAGGTTGCTGGGGACCCTAGCAAGAATTGACCCCACCAGCCCCATCTGGAGCCCAGGCCTGAGATCTTCTCAGGAGCTTGCCCCTCCCTGTGCCCTTACATTTCCACGCTGAGGGTTGGGAAGTGGGAGCTGGAGGCAGGTGGGTGGAACTTCCAGAGTTCAACCCAGGGTGAACTTGGAAAGGGAGCTCTGCAACCCTCCACCCCTGCACCCTTCCCTCCTCCTTCACACAGTCTGGCACCTGTTTGAACAACTCAGGCGCAAATCTAGGAGGCCCAGAAGGGAGGCTTCCTTCTAGAGGGAGGGCCTGGACCCTGGAGGGCAGCCTGGCTCTGGTTTCTAGGGGAGAGGCTGCAGGGGAAGGAAGAAGGGAGCTCTGTCCCACCCCAAAGACGGCAGTGGCTTCCCAGTGCCAGTCGGCAAGCACCGGTTCTGTGCTGCCTGGAGAGTACTGAGCTCCCTGTCACAGTGGCCAGTGGAGGCTGGACGTCTGGGGACTGTTAAATACGATACAGCGAGGAAATGTCAGAGCCTGGCCTGGCACCTCCGCCCTTACTGCCCCACCTCTGTGTGTGTCTGTGTGTGTGTCTTGGAGGTTGTTTCATGTGCCCACACATAGAGCTGCCCCCTTCTTTCCAACAGCTGCATATGCTGCATGGTGCACCTGGACTTTGATCTATTTATCTGGATGGCTGTTAGGTTGTTTTGGAACTCTTACTAATAAATCTTTGCTAACTCAAAAAAAAATGGTGATTTCATGTAGTTCGGCCTAATACAAATGATCCTGCAGCAAGTGTTTTATTTAACAAACTCATGTGATTCAAATACTATTCTCAATGCTTTGTAAGTATTAAATTAGTTAATCCTTGGCAAAACCCTTTGAAGTAGGTACTTTTATATTCATCAACCCTATTTTGCAGATGAAGAAACTGAGGCACAGAAAGATTAAGTGACTTGCCTAAGGTCACAAAGCTGACAAGTGGGAGAGCTGGGATTTGAACCCTGAGAGGGTTCACAAGAATGAGGATATAAGCACTTGCCTTCCTGTCTCTTGTCCTTGGCCATTCATCTTGAGACTCACCTGTGGTGATGTAGAGGGTAAATTCTCAGAAGTGGTTTTGCAGGTTCAGAAGGTGCATTTAAATTCTGCTGTGGCTGGCGGGACCAGGAGCTGGCCTGGGAGTGTCCTGAGCGGCCGCTGAGGGACTGTGACACCCACCCCCACCCCACCCCCAGCTCTTGCCAGTGAGGCAGCTGCAGCTGGTCAGAGCCCAAGAGTCCGGAGCCCACACTGGGCCCTTTGTCTTCGGTGGGAACCCTGCAGCCCCCATGGCCCCTCTCAAGGGCCCACTGTCCCAGCACCAGCTGGGAAACTTGGCACATCAGAGGCTTCTTGGCCACCCTGCCAAGTGGACATGCAGAGCCCACTCAGGAATCATTCCCACTGAAAAGAGTGGCGAGGCTGAGGGAAATGTCCAGGTGGGTGCATCACCCTGGATGGGGCTGGAGTCCTGGGTCCCAGCCCTGACACCGTGTGCACCCCCTTGTGACCCAGGCCCAGCTCCCGGTCCTTGCCTCCACCCCAGCTTTCTGGGCGCCCCTGCTGCTGCTACCACTTAGGAAGGAAACACTTCCTCCCTCTCGGGGCCAATCTCAGTGCTCCTAGGGTTTGCCCCTCGGGAGCCCTACCAGACTGCTCTGTGAGGAGTGGGCTTCCCACACTGCCCTGGAATCTGCCGCCCTGCCCGGAGCAGAAGGGGCCCAGCCCTGGCTCCAGAGCACCCTGCCAAGAGAGAGCCAGACCCTCCTCTGAGAACCAAACCAAGGGAGTGGTTCTAGGGCTGAGAAAATCAGGCTGGCCCTGCCCAGGCTCTGAACTCTGCAAGGGGCTCTTGAGGGCTCCTCCACCCACCAGAAATGTGTGGAGAGGAGGAGGGGTCCAGGGTGGGGCAGAGAGAGGGGCTGGCGGGGGGTGGAAATCCACCTAGACAGGAATATTTGCTGTGAGCCAAGGTCTCAGTTTCTTCACATCTGAAATTAGGAGACTGCTGTGCCCCCCATCCCCCACCTGGGTGAGGCAAACTGTGGAGCCCGGTACCCAGACCAGCCATTTCCCAGGGGAAGATGGAGCTCACTGAGCCCTGGCTCAGGGCCCAGGTGGAACAGCTCCTGAGAGGCTTCTGAAGAATCCCTGCCACCCTATCGTTGTGCCCTTGGGTGTCCCTTCTCCCTCGTCCCCCCACTGCCTGTTCCCTGCAGTCCCTTTAAACAGAAAACCCCATAGAAAACCTCAGGTTTCTATGAGGGCTTCCCTGGGTGCAGGGGGTGGGGGCAGCAGAGTGGGTGTTCTGGGAGGGGTGGGTGAGTCCTGGGGGCAGGGGCAGTGTCCCCTGTCTCCTGACACACCTTTACTTGGGGCAGGAGAGACAGCTTCCTGTAGGGCGGAGCACTGGACTGTGAGTTCTGGGTGAGTTGGGTGCAGAGGAGGGCCTCCGAGTGTTTGTTGAGTGAATGTATGAACGGCTCTAGAACTTCGAGCCCAGTTTCCCTCCGAAGGGAAGGTTGCTGAGGAACCCAGGATGGATGATTTTCAAGAAGACGGTGGGGCATCTCCATTCCCCGCCTCTTCCTATTCACCTGGGCAAAGAAGGGCTCCTGGGAGTGGGGGATGAGAGTGGGCAATTCCTTCCTTCACTCTTTCAAGAGCAGAGCTTCTGACCCACAGTGCGGGACTCTCCTAGCTGGCACTTATTTAGCATTTACTGTGTCAGGCCTGGGCAGAGCGCTCCACACACGTTAACTCACCACAGGGGCCCTGCGGGATTCGTCCTATTTTACAGATGAGAAATTCGAGGTACAGTGCAGACCATTTTGACCCTGGATTCCAAATTCTGGACCCGGCTCGCTATGAGCTTCCCCTTCGTGATGACAGGGGGACAAATCCGCCGACAGAACCGGAAGGCTCTAGGGGGGGATGGAAGAGGGTGTCGCCTCCAGAAGAGGGTCTGCATCCCGGTATGCCCTGGTCTGGGGGTGGAGGGTCGGCCTCGTCCTAACCTCTCCCCGACTCCAGCTACCGCCCAGGCCCCGCCCGGCCCTCCCGCCTCCCCGCCCCGAGGTCCCAGCTCGGAAAGTCCAGCAAATCCCCTGCCCCCGGCCCGAGGGCGGCGCGAACAAGCGGCCCTTTCTGCGCGCGGCTGCCCCCGACAGCTGGACCGCAGCCCGCGGGGGCGCGGACAATCCCGGGGCTTGTGGCCGGGGGCGGGGCGGCCCGGGTTGCCAAGGTGACCTGGGCGCGGGGAGGCGGCTCCGGCTCGGCGCGGGCCGGGCGGGGGGCGCGGGCGGCGGCGGCACCATGAGCGGCCGGAAGCGCAGCTTCACCTTCGGGGCCTACGGAGGGTAGGTGCGCCGGGCGGGGGCGCTCGTGCGCGCGCGGGGGTGCGCGGGGAAGGGCGCGGGGGGCGGGGGACGCGCGCGCCCGCGGGTGTCTGCCTTGGTTTCTGTAGTTGTGAATTTGTGCTTAGGTGTGAGGTGAGCGGTTTGATGTCAGTACGTAACTCGTAGGGTTGGGAAGTCTGCGTGTGCGTGTTGATTGGGTGCCCATGTGCACGCGTGGGGATGCGAGTGGCCGCGGGCATTTCTGTGTTTGTGTCTAAGTATGTGACAGTGTTTATGTGTATGACTGTGTGTGGACCAGCAGGTGGGCCTGTGTGTGTGCACTCCTGGGTGCACGTATAGGTCGTGGGGGTGGGAAAAAGCAGGTCAAGGGGAGGCCCTGCAGGGGCCCTGACTTGGTCCCTGAAGCTGCTGGGCCCCAGCAGTGAGGCTTTGGAGGAAGGGAACCTAGAAGCCATTAGGAGGCCCCCGCCCACCTCCACCCCTGGGCACCTCGCTGCCCCTATCTCAGGCTGCCTGGCTCTCAGGAACCCCCTCCACCCAGGGCTGCTGGCTGCCTGGACCTGGAGACCTGTGGAGGCGGGGGGAGTCAGAGTGGTGTCTGGTCCATCTTGGGGTCACTGTTCCTCCTGACCCCAAGTGCCCATCCCAGAGGAGTGCAGAGGTGGGCTGGGAGGATCCTTGCCTTAGGCAGAGGTTTGGTAAATTGGAAGGAAGACTGGGTAGACAGACTGGCCAGAACCCCTTCCCTGGCTGGCCAAGTAGTTGCATAACCTTCACCAGGCCCTGCCTCCCTGTGGTCAGAGGGACACACGGGACCCATCTTTTGGGTGCAGAGCATTTGGGGCTCACGCATGTAACGCTGCAGAACATGCACTCTTTGATCTGAAGGGATTGTGTCCAAGGTACGTCCCCTCTCTGGACACCCAGCCTCCAAGGGGACCCCACAGAGGAGCTGGGTGGGGTGGGAGACAAGAGGGCTGCCCTCCCTGCCTGGGGCCCTGCTAGCCATCAGGTGATGGGCCTGGGTTGAGCCCTGAGCCTCCCGGTCATCTGACACTGATAGGCAGCCGGGCAGTGGGGCTGCATCCTGTTGTGTGACCTTGGGCGAGTCCTGGCCTCTCTGGCCTCACTTTCCCCATCTGCAGAGTCCACATTAGCTGATCCCTGGGAGACCCCATCCCTGCCTCCCAGAAGATGTCTCCTTAGCTGGCGGAGTCCGGTTTGGGGCCCCTTTCCCATTCTCCTCTGGCCTCTGACCAGGAGGCAGGAGTTGTTTGTTGTCCCAACAGCTGCTGAGCCCCTCGGCCCCCAGCTGGGCTGGAGGCTGGATCCCTCCCCTATCCCAAGGTGCCCTCAGAGGGCAATGCGGGGAGCCTCTGGGAGGGGGCACTGCCTATAAACCCTCTCTAATGCCGGACCTGGAGAGAGTGGGGGAGACGAGGCCGGGGGTAGCCCCTGAGCTCTGGGGGCTTGAGGTCTTCCTCTGGTTCTGCTCTGGGTTGGGGGTGGGTTAGGAGAGGAAGCCCCTCATGGGTCTCCTGCTCCCAGATTCCCAGGCGTCTGTCCCCTGGGTGGATGTGAGTGAGCTCCAGCTCCGGGATCGAGGCAGGCCACTGGGGAAGTAGAGGGGGGCTGTTCTTCCTGCCCACCTTTACACACACCCACACCCTTCAGTCCCGTCTGGAAACACTCTAAGTTGGCTCCAGCCACACCCCTACATCCTTGCTCTGATCCCAAACTGCTGTAGTCCCTGTCCCACTCCACCTGTTCCAGGACATCCCATGCTGAACCCCACCCCTGCTGCCACCCCATAGCCTGGTCCTGGGCCCCTGCTCCCCTGTCCCCAATCCTGTCTCTCTTCCTTTCTTCTTCACCCCACAACTTCACATGTCCCTAAACTGACATTAGGGCCCCTGCAGCCTATGGGGGATGGTGACAGTGCATCAGGCACCTTAGAAACAATACCTCCTCTAGGCCCCTCTGCAAGGGCGGTGGTGAGTTAGGATTGGCCTGATGTGCTGGGCGAGGCCTGGTAAGAGGGTCTGCCCCCCTCACCTGCCGTCCCTCTTGCTGTGTTTCAGGGTGGACAAGTCCTTCACCCCTCACCGGAGTGCGTGGTGAGTACAGAGGGGCTCTCGGGAGGGGCTGGGCTGCTTGGCTGAACTTTACAGACACTCCCAAACCATTACTGCCCCCTGTAATGCCAGACCAGACCCCACCAACCCTCCACCCATCCTCTGCAGGCCTTGGACTGGGCAGACCCTCTTACCAGCTCTGTCCCATCACCACAGTTCTTTCTAGAGCTCTGCCTTGGAGTCAGGCAAATCAGGTTAAATCTCAGCTCTGCCATTGCCTGTGTGACCTTCAGCAATTCACTCACCTCTCTGAACTTCAGTGTTCTCATCTGTGAAATGGGGATTAAAATGCCTATTTAACAGAGCGAAAACTGTACCAAAAAAAAAAAGCAAAACAGGGCCTGGCATATTGTAGGCCCTCAGTGAAAGGGTTTCTTTCCTTTTCTCTATTCTTTCCCATCTCATGGTGGCTCCTGGCCACTGACCCCAAAACCCTCTACTTCCACTCCATACATAGCCTTCAGGACGCCCTCCTCCAGCCCATTTCCTGTGTCTGAGGCTGCCTCAGTCTGGAGGAGGAAGTGTCTGCAGCTTCCCCAACACTGTGAGCAGTGGGTGGAGGTGCAGCCTCACCTCGGGATTCACACCCCCCAGCCCGATGCCCCAGCAGGCGGGTGCCTCCCGGCTTCCCTGGCACCGGCATCACTTGGGTCCGGCTGGCTGCTCCTGCTGCCACTTTAACTCCAGCAGGAGAGCCCCCAACTGCTCTGGCTTCTGCTTTCTGCCCCTGCTGAGGGCTTCCTGGGGTCCCCAGGCCCTGCAGTGCCCCCCAGCTGCTGGATGACTCCTATCTGGCACCATTGCCTTACCTGCTGCCAAGAGCTCCCTAGGAAGCCACACCTGGGGCGAGAGGCAAACGGGGTGCCCAGGCTGAGCTCCAGGGCCTGCCCTTTTATTTTCCTTTGACACTCTCTGTGCCACCTGGAGCCAGTTACTCTCCCTCTCTGGGTTTTGTCTCCTGCTGCTGTGCCTCTACTACGTGCAAAGCCAGTTTGAGTCTACCATGTGCAAGGCCATATGCCAAGCCCAGAGCAGGGGTAGGGCGAGGAGAGATACAGATGGAGGTGAGAAAAATGCCTTTTCTTTTAAGGAGTTCAATAATAGTATCCCAACAACTGCCATTTGTCAAGAACCTGCTGTGTACTAGGTACTGTTAGGTGCTTAAATTGCATCATCTCACATAATCTTTACCACATCTCTGAGTCAGGGACTATTAGCCTTAACTACAGATGAATGGTGCATGGAGGGGGCAAGTGACTTGCCCAGGTTCACACAGCTAGTCAGTGGCAGAGCTGGGATTTGAATCTTGATCTTCTAGGCTCTGTGCAGAACCTAGAGTCTCACTCACTCCGTCCCAGGGCCTCCAGGCCACAGGGCAGATCTGACAGATGCACCTGAGGGAAGAGTTGAAGATGGAGGAGGACTCAGAAAGATGGAGGATTGACTCAGAAAGCCCACTCTAGGGAACCTTGATTGAAGAGTCAAAGAGACGAGGGTCTAGGACTAATAGTAACTAACCACTGTGTGACTTTGGGCAAGTCCCTTCCCCTCTCTGGGCCTCAGTTGACACACTTACAAAATAAGATTCTGGGATGACCAGGACTTGCCCATCACCCACAATGCCTTGCCTCACGCCCTCCTTGCTGGAGCTGCTGTCCTTGGTGCTAGCCCCTAGGCCCTCTCTTCCCTCATCCCCAAGCCAATTGCTTAGCCCCCAGCCTGTGCCTGGCATCTAGTTAGTGCCCTGTAAGTGGGTGGTCACTTTGACTATCAGTTATGATTTTCTGGCATTCAAGGCCTGTCTCCACCTCACCTTCCAGGCTGGGACTCACTTCTCCCATGCCCTGCATTTCGGATCAATGAGAATATGGTCCCCATGAGCACCACCTCCAGGCTTTTGCTCACATTGTCCCCTCCCCTCCCCTCCCATTTCCACAAGCCCTCACCACACCTGCAGCCCATCTTTATCACCACTTGTTGAGTGTTTCCTTTCCTGATCCCCACGCCTCCTCTTTTTCTCCTTGAATGCCCTTTCTGCTGCTTACCATGCTTGTAGAGCACACAGTAGAGCATACTCCTAGTGCAGTGGAAAGACCATGGCCTTTGGAGTCTGACAGACATTGATTTGAATCTGCCGCTGTCACATACTAGTGGTGTGACCTTGGGCAGGTCACTTCCCCTCTCTGAGCCCCATTTGGTGCTCAATAGTATTTAATGAATTGGATCTTTCAGCGAGTTGACCTCAGTTGAGTTGAACGTATCCACGTAAGAGTGTGGCGTGAGGCAGGGTCTGAGGTCCTTGAAAGCAGGGGTTGCTTGAGTTACTTTTGACTTCGGCCCACTTTCCAGCATGAGTCCCATAAGAGCTGGGCTGTACTCTTCTCATCTCTCCATCCTCCACACAGTCTTGCCCAGCTACCCAAACCCAGTAAATGCTTAATGAATGTTTGTGGGATTGAATTCAATGTGTCCAGAGAATGGAAGAGGTGAAACCTTGTCAGGTAGACTGAGAGGAGGTGTGGTTTTCACCGCGTTTTTTTTTTTTTTGCGGTACATGGGCCTCTCACTGTTGTGGCCTCTCCCGTTGTGGAGCACAGGCTCTGGACGCGCAGGCTCAGCGGCCATGGCTCACGGGCCCAGCCGCTCCGCGTCATGTGGGATCTTCCCGGACCGGGGCACGAACCCGTGTCTCTTGCATCGGTGGGCGGACTCTCAACCACTGTGTCACCAGGGAAGCCCCCAAGATATCTTTTTTTTTTTGCGGTACGCGGGCCTCTCACTGTTGTGGCCTCTCCTGCTGCGGAGCACAGGCTCCGGATGTGCAGGCTCAGTGGCCATGGCTTACAGGCCTAGCCGCTCCGGCTTGTGGGATCTTCCCGGACCAGGGCACGAACCCATGTCCCCTGCATCGGCAGGCGGACTCTCAACCACTGCGCCACCAGGGAAGCCCTCACCGCGTATTTTTAAAAAGGATTAAGAGATAGGGGCTTGGATCAAGGGAGCAGTGAGGCCTGGTAGAAGCCAGATGTGATCATGGCTGGATTCCCCTACCCACTGCCTCTCATCAGCAGATTATCTACAGTGAAGGAACACAGAACAAGTGTGCAAATGCCGAGGAATGAGGCCCAGTGGGGGGATTAGGAGCCAGTGGGATAGTGGGTGACTCTGGTTCCGCAACCCTAATGGACATTTAAGGTGGATTCAAATGGTGGGGGGAGGAGGGAGGTGGAACAGTGTCAGAGTGGGGGAATGGCTAGGTGGAGTTGTGCAGGGAAGGTGGGTTCTGGAAATACCCTGGGAAGAGGAGATTCAGCTTTGACCTTAAAGCTGGGACCCTGGGAGGAGGAGCAGGACCTGGCAAGGATTCAGTGCCAGTGAGTGCTGGGCATTTTACTGTGGTGGTGTCATTAAGTCATGATGATAGTCCTGAAAGTTGGCCTTAGTGTCCCCTTTATAGAGGCCAAAACCAAGACTGAGAACGTTGTAGACTCTGGCCCAAAGTGGCACAGCTGGCGAAGGCTGGATTTGAATCCAGCTTTTCCTCCTGCCAGGGAAGGGTCCTTGGCCAGAGACAAGGAAGCCGCAGGAATGAGAAAAATCCTGGTTATGCAGTGAGAGAGGAGGAGGAGGAGAGTGAGATAATCCCGGAATACCTCCAAAACAGAGGGCACTGCCCAACCCCGTGTCCCACCAGGAGGGCCTATCTGGTCACAGAGATATTTCCCCGTGACAGTAATGGTACCAGTTGCTCCCATATATGAAACATTTCCCAGGTCTCAGGCCCTGGGCTGAGAACTTCATTTAAATTATTTCATTCCATCCTCATACCAGCTTTACAAAGTAGAGACTATTACTCTCTGTCTCCCATTTTACAGATGAGGAAACTGAGGCTCAGAGAGGGGACCTGGCTGGCCCAGGGGAACACAGTGAGTGGTGAACAAGGCTGGCAGCAGGGTCAGCCTGAGCCTGTACCTTTAGCCCCAGCTCTCCTGGAGGCTGCCTGTGCTGAGTGGGGGTCTTGGGTGGGCAGCCCCTGTCCTCAGGTGGCTCCTTTCTGTAATCACTGAGCCGGAGGCCCTGGGGGGCGGAGGGAGCCTGTGTGCTGCTGCAGAAAGCAGGAGGCTGGCCTCATTAGTGGTTCTGAAATGCCAGGCGGGCACAGCCTGCTGGGCCTCCTCATCTATTATGCATCTGGTGGGCAGGACCCCGATGGGCAGCTGGCACAGCACAGGACAGGGGAGCTAGCTACCACTTCTTGAGCCCACACCTGCCACCACACCTCTGAGCAGGGATCCCTCAAGGCGAATGCCAGGGCAGCTCCTGCCTCATTCCCCTGGCCCAGCCTGGGTGAGGGGGTTCCACGGGGGAAAGGAGCATGGATGCTGGTCCCCAGCTCATTAGTCTGCCTGTCTCAGCAGCTACTTCTGAGAGAGGCTGGGACCTTGATTGAGCTGAGAGTCATTTGGGACTAGGGTGGGCAGAGGCAGGCTGGTATAGAGTCTTAGGTGCACAGGTTCCTGGCTGCACAGCACCTCAGAGTGATGGTAGTCTTGGTCATTTATTCATCATTCATTCAGCCATAAGGAACTACTGAACACCTACTGTAAGCCAGATCCAGTTCTAGGGACTGCAGATTCAGCGAAAAATGAGACAGGCCCAATCCCTATCTTCAGAGAGATTGATTTGGCCAGTTCTTCACCTCTTTGGACCTCAATTTCCTCATGTGTAAAACAGGGAGTAGGGGAGACAGTCTATAAATAGACGCCCCCCCCAAAACCCAAAAAGACAAACTGTGATGGTTGTGCTGAATTTTAAAGCAAGAGTACATGCTAACAAGAGCTGATCCTTACTTGGAGCTTAGCCAGCACGCGGCTGTGTTCCAAAGCCCTTTCCATATATTGATGGATTTAATCCTCACAACCCCATGAGGCAGGTACTGTCATTACTCCTGGTTTAGGGCTGAGGAAACTGAGGCATAGAGAGGCCAAGTAACTTATTCAAGGTCTCTTGGCCAGGCTGAGATCTGAACACAAACAGCTGGGCTCCAGTTTGTACATCACCCTGTACTGTGAAGCTGTGGGGTGATGGATGGAGTCATGGAAGGCTTTTCCAAGGAGGTGGCATTTGAACCAAAATCTGAAGAATGAGAAGAGCCACTTGAGAAAGCAGCAGATGCAAAGGCCCTGAGGCAGGAGTGAGTTTGGTATGTCCTCAGAACAGGAAGGAGGCTGGTATGGCTGAAGAGATGTGGGAGAGTGAAGCCAGGGGTGGATTTAGAAAGCGGGAAGGGGCCAGACTGAGAGTCTCGCAGGCAGAGTAGGAGTTTGGCTACAGCATCAGTGACTGACATGCAGAGCCACTGAGTCTCAGACTCTTGGCTTTGTGAAATCTCAGAATCAGAGAATTTGGGCCTCCTAGAATCTTTGGAGATGGAAGAAGTGTTTGAGGCACCCTCCTATGGCCTCCCACTAAACAAGGAACCCTCCCTTGGTTCACAACCCCTTTGAATATTGGAAGAAGACTTTGGGGGCCCCCTGAGGAAATCGTACGTTTATTCTCAGTGGCTTTGTAGACCTCTTGAAGCTCATCGTCCCTGGTTGAGACCATCAAGACCTCTTGGCAGCTCCTTGACTAGCCTTTGTTGCTCACTCCTAGTGATAGGAGGCTCACTACCCTTGAAGTATCCCATTCCATTCCTGAGCAACTCAGATGGATTTCAAAATTCTTCCTTACTTCAGACCAGCTGCCTGAGCCTAGATGCACCCTCTGGGTGTCCCATCCCTGACAGTGGCCCTTTAATGAGACAAGGATGGGGATTTTGTATCCCCAGGTCCACTCTTTCTTGTCTAAACAGTCACTCATCCTAGCCCACCCTCCTTTACATCCTCTGTTTAGCTCAGCTTGTGCAGGCCTTGAAGCCCCCTTAGTTGTCCCTCGCTGCCTTCCTAGGGCCAGACAATGCCCACTCCTGGGGAAGGCCACTTCTTGGGCAGGGGGGATGCCTAGGAGAGACTCCAGACCGGAGACGCGCCCTCTTCCAGGAAAGAGCCCTCCCTAACTTAAAGAGATAAGAGAAAGTCTCCTTCAGATGGGTTTCCGTCCTGGGTCTGCCGCTATGTTTCTGTGTGACCTTGGGAAGTGAATCCCCATCTTTGGGCAGTTTCCCCATGCCCACCTTCGGCACAATCAAGAGGCAGAGATGGGGGACTTCCTTGGTAGTCCAGTGGTTAAGACTCCACGCTTCCACTACAGGGAGCATGGGTTCGATCCCTGGTCAGGGAACTAAGATCCTGCATGCTGCGAGGTGTGGTCAAAAAAAAAAAAAAAAAAAAGGAGGCAGAGATGGTCCTGGAGGGCACTTTGCAGCTCTAAGTTTCCCAGTCTGGTTGGCCCTGCTTGCTTGTACATTCCAGCAATGCTCAGGCTTAGGTCCCTTTGTTTGGGAGGTGCATAGAAAGATGGGGGTTCTGTTTTCAGGCAGATCTGAGTCCAGATACCAACTTCAACTTTTCTTACTTGCTGTGTGGCCTTGCCCAAGCTACTTTTGCCTCTCTGAACCTCAGATTGCTCATGACAATAAGACCAGGCTCCTTACCTCTCAGGGATTTAGAATGAAATAAGTTCATTGTGTACACTCAGTGGATGTTTTCCCTCTCTCTGAGCATTTGCATTTTGAGAGAAAAGACACATTAAACCAAAGAGAGACTCATTAAAATTTTAGTGCTAGAGTTTTAGGCCCTGTGGAGGTGGCTTATTTGAGGAGAAGTGATTAAGGAGGCAACCTTTGTGATATCCCTAAATCCCATAAAGACTTTTCTCTGCTCAGGGTCTCTCCCAAGACAGTCATTCCTTCATTTAGCAAATTAACTCAACAAATATTTAATGTGGGAATGCCCTCTAAGGGCCAACCAAACCCCATGCTGGACACTGGGGACATGGCGATGGAGATGACAGACAAGGCCACTCCCCTCGTGGAGTTCAAGGGCAGGGGGGAGAATAAGGAAAGAGAGGGTTCTAAGGGGGGGGGTGATACGTGTTGATGGGGCAGATGTGGGGAGTTCTGAGAGCTCAGAGAAGGACTCCTCTCCCCTACCTAGGAATCAGGGGAGGCTTCCTGGAGGAGGTGACCCAGAAGCTGAAACTCAAAAAACAAGCTGAAATGGGCCAAGTGGCAGTGTGTCTGTGTGTGTGTGGTGCGGGAGGGAGGGCCAGTGCCAAGAGAGTGTTCCAAGAAGAGGAGGTGGCAGGTCAGCAACGTGGAGGAGAAAAGCATTTGGTGGCATGTGCTGGGCACAGGACGGAACTGGACCTGGCAACAGAAAGTGGGAGAGGCAGCCACCAGCTCATGTCCCTGCTAGCCCCACTGGGACTTCCTGTGGGTGCCCTAGAGGGTCTGAACCCCCAAGCCACGATGGGGCAGAGGCCTGCCAGGGCTGCCCGTCACCCACTGTAAGATGGGCACTCCCCACTGTAAGACCTGCCCTGCTGTCAGTCTGGGGCTGTGTACAGTGGAGGATAACTTCTCTGGGTTTTATAAATTAAAGACCATAAAAGCACCTACCCTGAAGATTGTTGTGGGGATTAAGTGAGAGATGTATGCCAAGGTCCAAAACCAAAGTGATGCCAGCGATCGTGGTCACTGCCGTGTCATCCTTACAAGCTGGTCCTTGCAGTGGGGGCAGAATCGCTCAGTGTGTGGAGTCTGCCCTCTGGAAGTTCACTGCCTTCTGGGAGGCAAGACCTGCCCTCACGTGAGCATGCTCCCAGCCATGGGCACTGACCTTGACACTGGCCCTGAGAATGCTGGCTTTGCAGCCAGCCAGGTCTGCACTGAGTCCTGGCTGGGTGACCTTGGGCAGTGCCTCCCTGGCTGAGCCATGGTTTCTTCCTTTGTTCAGCGGGGTTATTAGTTGTCACCACCTCAGGGTGAGTGAGAGGAGTGAGGAGATGCTTTTAAAGGACCAGCACAGCCTAACAGTGCAGCTCTTTCAGACCATGGGAAGCCCCGGTAACCTGCAGAAACAGCACTCTCACTCTCTGAGGCTCATTTTCCTATCTATAAAATGGGAAGGTTAGCTACAAAACACTGACGTGCTGGGGTTCTAGTGGAGTCTGATAGTCCCTAATCTTGACCTGGTCTGACTGTTTGCTGTGTGACCCTGGGCTAGAGACTTAAACTCTCTGAACCTCAGTTTCCACACCTGTAAACAGGGACAATATTCGCCTCACAGGATCCTTTCAAGGATTTGTTAGCCATTTGCTTGTTGTTTTTTTTAAAATAAATTTGTTTATTTTATTTATTTATTTTTGGCTGCATTGGGTCTTTGTTGCTGCCCGCGGGCTTTCTCTAGTTGCGGCGAGCGGGGGCTACTCTTCGTTGCGGTGCGCAGGCTTCTCGTTGCAGTGGCTTCTCTTGTTGCGGAGCACGGGCTCTAGGCACGCAGGCTTCAGTAGTTGTGACACGCAGGCTCAGTAGTTGTGGCTCGCGGGCTCTAGAGCGCGGGCTCAGTAGTTGTGGCGCATGGGCTTAGTTGCTCTGCGGCATGTGGGATCTTCCCGGACCAGGGCTCGAACCCGTGTCCCCTGCCTTGGCAGGCAGATTCTTAACCACTGCGCCACCAGGGAAGTCCCTCGTTAGCCATTTGTTCACTCAACAAAATCAAGTCCCTGCCACGTGTTGTCTAAGAATTGGGGATACAGCGGCGAACCTGAGGTGCCTGGTGTGTGGCCTCATGCAGGTCACCTTCCAGTGCAGGAGACAGATGCAAAATGAGCTAACAGGCAAATAAGGTGAATTCACATGGGTAGTGGGTAGTGAGTGACAGGGTGGCTGGGGAGGGGATACCCTTTGCTAAGGGTATCGGGGAGGGCCTCTCAAGGCCTGAATGGCAAGGAACTGACTGTGGGAAGGGTGATCCAAGCAGAGGGCAGAGTATGTGTAAAGGCCTTGGGGTAGGAACAAGATTCCTTCCCTTCCCCAAATCTGGAACATTCCAGATCATCTCCTGGCAACAGGTGGAAGGTGGCTGAGTAGGCAGGGGGGTTGGAGGCCCATCCTCTCTCAGAGGAACTGCTGCTCAGGAGGCAGGCCTGGGGGAGGGGGGTGGGCACTGTGGGCAGGCATGCAAGACCAGGCTTGGGTTGGGCCTCCGGTGAGATGGGGCGTGTGGCAGAAGGTGGAGCCTTTGAGCCCACAGGGGTGGGGCCGACTGCAGGGGTGGGGCCGACTGCAGGGCACAGGCAGGAGGCCAGCCTGGCGACCACTGCCTAGAAGTATTCTGGGGTCTGGTGCAGAGACCCAGGGCCTATTTCAGGAGGGGTTTGGGGGAGGGGAGCAAAGGAACTTCAGCTGGCTTTCTCTCTCACTGCAGCCAACCTGGGCCTGAGTACCAGTCATAGCGTGCCCCGGCCTTTCCCAGATCTGGCCCACCCATGGGCCAGAGGTTCTTTGAGATGCCCCCTATACACACTCACATTTTCCCTATGCACACTCCTAGACTTGACTCTTGTCCAGGCAGCTTCGTCATGAGCATACAGCTATATACACATTCACTCATGTAGCACATCATAATCAGGCATCGACTGTGTGCCAGGCCCCCAAACAGATCGGGTCCACACCTGCAGAAGCTCCGTGATCTGATAATCACACCATGACAAGTGCAAACCCGGGACAGGCTTCTGGGAAAGCTGGTCAGGGTAGGGGCAACCTGACCCAGTCTGGAGAGGGGGCTCCAGAAAGTCTGTATAAGAGTCTAGCATGGGGCTTCCCTGGTGGCGCAGTGGTTGCGAGTCTGCCTGCCGATGCAGGGTACACGGGTTCAAGCCCTGGTCTGGGAGGATCCCACATGCCGCGGAGCAACTAGGCCCGTGAGCCACAACTACTGAGCCTGTGCGTCTGGAGCCTGTGCTCCGCAACAAGAGAGGCTGCGATAGTGAGAGGCCCGTGCACCGCGATGAAGAGTGGCCCCCGCTTGCCGCAACTGGAGAAAGCCCTCGCACAGAAACGAGGACCCAACACAGCAAAAATAAATAAATAAATAAATAAAAATTTTAAATGAATATCTGCTTATAAAAAAATTAAAAAGAGAGTGTAGCATGTAGGTGTGATGGGGGATGACGGGGGAGGGTGGAACAGGTGGAGGGTACGGTGTGTGCAAAGGCTGGGAGGTGAGACAGATGCTCAGGGCCTCGTGGGCCACGTGAGGCAGTCGAATCTCCACCCTGCACGTGGCGGGAAGCCACGGGGGGCTTTTAGGCAGGTGGATGACGTGATAGACACAAACATGCTCGCCTACAAACCCACGCACGCCCCAGACACGAGCGCGTTCTCTCCCACCCACACTTCACGTTCCTGCCAGGCCTCCCACCTACATCCTCACCCAGGGAGTTGCACACACCCTGTCGCACCAGCAGGCAGCCCTGCAGAAAACCCCGTGCCAGCTCCCAGCGAAAGTGTCAGACATTCTCCCCAGCTGCTTGATGATTTTGTGGAGCAGCGCCCTCTGATCCAGCCCTTTGCACACTCCACATTTGCACAGATGTGCACGTGCCCCCTCCCAACCACCCCCACAGTGTGCAGGATCATAACCCTCCCCTGCACATGGAAGGTGGCTCCTAGCTTGGGCAGTACTTTCATATGCGTTATCTCACTGAATTCTCCCAGCAGCCCTGCGTGGAGGAATTATCAACACCATTTTACAGCTGAGGAAACTGAGGCTCAGAGAGGTGAAGTGACTCTCCCCAGGCCACACAGCTAGAGCTTGACCAAGTCAGGATTTGCACTCAAGTCCATCTGGCTTCTAGATCTGTCCATTGGTCCAGCCAGACTCAGGAGCACCTGTGCTCCTCTCCTCTCCAGGCTCTCACTGAGAAGGCGGCAAGGGACTTAAAACACCAGTTTCTTCCAGAAACACGTTGATCAACTTGGAAAGTTATTTAGAGCCCCAGTGCATGCCCATCCGCCTGGCGGCCTTGAGGCCTTGGGGGGTGGTTCCAGGGGTAGGGCTGGGCACCTGCCAGCCTGCTAGCCTGGGGCAGCTCGGGGCTGGGACCTGACGCCAGGAGCAGAGGCTTCATTTATTTGCATTTGCAAATGAGGCAGACAGCCTTGTCCCCGCACAGGCTGACCCGGGCTGGCCTGGCTCCCAGGACCTGACAGCTGAGGTCCCAGGGTATATATAGCCCCGAGCCCAGCAGCCTGGATTGCTTCTCTCCTGCCTTCTCTCCTCCCTGCCCCTCAGAGCAGAGTGCCTTGTGTAGGAGAAAGAACGTGGGCTTCGGAGTCAGCCAGAGCGAGGGTTACAGCCCAGCTCTGTCACTGCTGCCTGGGGGACCTTGGCCATGGTGTTTAACCTCCCTCTGTGTCAGCTTCTCCTTGGAATAAGGAGTGAAGAGTATCTCTTTCTCAAGATGATTGAGGAAGGTAAAGGAGTCAGGTACTCAGAGAGGTGACTCAAAGGACTCAGTTGTTTTAATCTTTCTTTTTTTTTTTTCTAATGACAAAAATAATCAGTGCTCATTGTAAAAATCCAAATAATGCAGAGAAATATATCCTGTAGAAGGCAGAAGTTCCTAGTGGTCCTGTTTCCCAGAGATAACCCATGTGAACTTTTACAAGTAATTTAAAATTTTTACAAGTGAGATTTTTTGGGGGCAACCTGTTTTTTTTTCACTTAACAGTATACCTCAAATTCCCTTTTCCGTCAGGACTAGAAACCTCCTTTGTCACCACTGCATGGTCTTCCATGGTTTGCACATGCCTTGTGTATTTAACCAGCTTCCAGGTTTCAGCTATGGCAAACCCTGCTGCAGTGAATGTCCTCTGTTCATATATTTTTGTGCTTTTTGGTAAGTACTTCTGGGGGATAAATGCCTAGAAGTGGAGTTGCTGGGCCCAAGAATGTGCACATTTTCATCCTTAATGGGAGAGGCAAGCAAACCGGCAGAGAAGTAGCAGCAATCCATGTGTCACAGGAGACCCAGGAAAGTCCATTTCCTTGCAAGAATGGGAATTTATCCACTGCCTCTGCCCTTGACCACAGACCCTGGAGTCAAGAGGAGTCGATTCCACATGTGGGAGGTGCCTGGCAAGTCATCTAGTGAAACCCCATGCTCCCATTATTCTCCCTGTTCCCATACTTTGGCATCTCCCCCTCCATCCCTTCCTGCCTTTGCTTGACGGGGAGCTCAGTACCTTACACGGCTCTATTCATCCCATTATTTCTCATGTTGGACTCTGGTCTACCTTCTCACAACTTTCACCCAGGAGCCCTGCCTCAGTCCTCAGCAGCCTACAGAGGAAGGAAAAAAGGAAGAGAGAAGGGAAGGCCAGGAAATGCTCGTGGTTAATATTTACATACTTTACATGTACGAACTCATTTAATCCTCACGACAACCCTTGGAGGCAGACACGGTTGTTATCCCCAAATTATAGATGAGGAAACTGAGGCTCAGAGAGGTTAAGTAACTTGCCCAAGTCCCACAGCTGTTCAGTGGCAGAGCTAGGATAGAAACCCAGGCAGTCTGGCTCCAGGGCCCACACCTCTGATGTTATGCTGTCTCTCCGGGCAGGAGCTTGTAATTTATTGAACAACACCTACTGTATATACTCAGCTTCTGCTCACCGGTGGCCTGGAACCCATGAGGGAGCAAACCCACTGGCTAGGAGGAAGAGGGATGGATTTAACAAGGCCTCAGCACTGCAGGGTTTAGCCTCTGAGCAGTGAGGCCACAGAGCACCAGGCGCAGCTAGAGGACAGTCCGGGCAGTGTCACTGGGCTTTGCTTTGAGGTGGGTGAGGCCTGGCTCTGATGCCAACGCCCAGCACCATTGTCTGGCCCAGAGCGGGCGTCAGGACGTGTGTCCTGAATGAGTGACTAAGCACAGGGATGAAGGGCACATGGGGGAGTGGGTGGGTGATGGAGTGAGTGAGCGGAGGAATGCATGGAGTTCAGCAAGGGGGACCCCCTGGGCCGCAGAGGCTGGGAGAGAACAATAAGGTTAAGGAGGGAGGCGGGGTGGGGGCGGCTCCAAGACTGTGCAGCCCATGGGTGCTGGGAAGGCCCCTGTGCACGAGCTCTGGCCACCCTTTCCCTGCGTGCTAAGGGCGGCGGCCTGTGCCAGCACATTGGTAAGTTGTCCTGTGCCCACGTGAGCAAGGGCCAGAGCCGCTGGGTTTGGGCTTCGGGTGTGATACCATGGGCGAGTCATCACCTCTGTCCGGGCTTCACTTTTCTTCTGTGTAGAATGGAGGTAACGAACATAACCTGCCTTCGGTTCCTTGTGAGGCTGCTGAGAGGGTCTCGAGCAAAGGAGGTGTGTAAACTGTAAAGTGCCAGGCGGGATAAGCGGACGTTGTCGTTAGGAGCAGGAAGGCCCCGTGGCCCGGTCACCTCAGCGTCACTCCTCCCTCCTGCCCCCGGTGCAGGGAGGGGTCGATCCCCGGGGAGGCGGAGGGTCAGGCTTAGGCTGCTGCAGGCCTTGGGCCACCTGGGCAGGGGAGGCACTGGCGGGCAGCTGGCGGATGGGAGGCCCGGCTCCCAGGTGCTGTGCCCCCGGGTGGGGGCCAGTCCCATGACCTCCTCTCGGGGCTGCCAACCTGTTGTTTGCTCAGGAGGCCGCTGCCTGGCACAGCTCTGGGATCCGGTTGTCTCGGCGCTCAGCCAGCTCAGGGTGAGGGTGCGGTGCCCCCGAGCCCCCTTCCTGCTCCCCTCTGCCCTGCCTGGTGCCTGAGGTCCTGTCCTCCCACCCCCAGGGGCGCCCTGCCAGCTCTGCCGCTGGGCGGCTGCGAGACCCCGGCCCATCTTGCAACCTAGCTGAGCCTCTGCTTCTTTATCTGTGAAATGGTGTGAGGATAACAGCAGCCTCAGTCAGAGCTGTTGTAAGGGTCAAAGAACATCACAGCGCTTGGCTCCCCCCACGCCCCACCCCTTGTCTCCTGTGCCCTCACCACTCCCCCTTGAGTCCTGGCTGAGGTCAAAGGTGCCTGGGGAACGGAGAGCCAGGAGCAGTCACGCCTGTGTCCCCCACGCCCCTGCTCTCGCCGCCCCTCCCCATGGGCCTCCAGAGGGGGCCCAGGCCTAGCTTCAGAAACTTGCTCACCGGCTGCCCCTGGCCACCTTCCCTGGCACCTTGGCAAGGCCAGGGGCAAGCAGTGCCGGATGGCTGAGCTCCGGAGACAATGGGCTTCTGTGGCCCCCGGGGGAGGGGGCAGTTCCAGGGTGGCCTGTAGTCTCTGGTTTCAGGAGATTAGAGTCCCCTCAGACCTGATACCACGGCTGGGAGGCACGGGCAGCTCCCAAGCCCCATCCAGAGGGCCCTCTCTCAGGGGACTGAAGGTTCGCAGGAGTAACTCTCCGGGGCCGGACCCCTTCTCGCTTTGAGGTCTGTGCCCTTTCCCCATCCCCCCGCCCCAACGTGAATCACCAGTTTGGTAGAACCGGTTGGTCTCATGGAGACCAGGGAGATTCAAGGGACCCTGAGCTCTGGTGACCAGTGCTGGGCTGGCCTGGACCCCTTAAGCCCCAGTCCTGGGCTAGCCCCCCACAAATCCTTCTCAGCCTTATGTTCGTTGGTTGGCTGAGCCCCTCTTCTGCCCTTCTATCACCCCCCCAGGACTGGTTTCCCAACTTGTGTGTGTGCCGTCCAGCACCTGCCCGGCTACCCTACTTCCTGTCACAGGACTCCTGCCTTGGTGGTCATGCGTCACCTGCTCTGGCCACCAGAGTTTCACCTGTTTCAATTGCATTTTAAAGCATGAATGGTTTATCGGGGAGAAAAGAAGGAAAAAGGAGCTCCCAGCAAAGGGCAAAGCCTGTGCAGAGGCTCAGCAGTGGGCAACAGTGCATTTGGAAAGCTGCCTGCAGCCCAGCCAGGTTAGGGCAGGAAGCCGGGGTGGGGATGAGGCTGGGAGACTCAGCAGGGATCAGACCCACCTGGGGGCCTCCGTTCAGGGCAGCTCTCTCTGGATGGCCAAAGGGCCAAGTCCTACTCACAGGATAGCTCAGCCACCCCTCTGGCGCCCTGAAAGGGTGGGTTCTCTGGGAGAGCGGCTAATAATCATCATCATAATAATGGCAAACACTTCAACTGCGCTTACTTGCTTACTCTAATCCGTGGCTTAGGAGGTGGGTACATTGTCTCTCATTTTGCAGATAAGAGAAAAAGACAGGACCCTCCCAGCAACTCTCCAGCTGGTTAACAGGTGGGAAGCAACCCAGGGAGGCATCTGGTCACCTGTCCTCCGTCTTCCCTTTCTCCCCAATCACACCTGGGTCTGACCTGCAGTTTTGCAGAGTGTGGATACCCCCCCTGAGAGCGCCCCCCCCCACACCCAGTGCAGCATCTGTGGCCCTGGACCGGTGGTGGCCTGGTTCTAGCTCCTAATCTGCTCCCGCCTTGCTGGGTAACTTCAAGTTGGTTGTTTAACCTCTCTGAGCCTCAGTTTACCCTGCTGGGAATGGAGGGTCCTAGCGACTGCCTTATCTCCCGCTCCAGTTCCGGTGAGACTTCCAGGAGTGAGCAGATAAAGAGGGCTTCTGAAAAGTAGAAAGAGCTGCACTCACGACACTGCAATTATTACTGTGACCTCAATATGGAGATAAGGGAGGGGGAGGAGGTGCAGTGACAGTTGCCAAGTTACCGGGAGCTGTCTGCAGCAGCTTTCAGCCTGGCCCATCCCGCTCAGGAGCTGGGCCACTGGGTCCCTCCCCACACACCCCGCCGCACCCTCTCCCTGGGAGAGATGGGCACTCCGAGAGGGAGAGGAGCTAGGGCCAGATGGCTGGTGGCCACACACCTGCATGGCTGGAAAGTGACCCTGGAACGTGGCTGGCCCAGACTCCAGGTGGGCTCTGGCTTTCTGCGTGACCGTGGGCAAGTCACCTCCTTTCTGGCTGCCGCCTATTCCTGTGTCCAGGTGTCCTGTACCTACAGGCAGGTGTCCAGGCCAGACAGGGCAGCATTGGAGCTGGACCTAGAGGAGATGCTTGGCGGTGGCGGCAGGAACCCGGGGCTGTGATGGGGAGGCCGCTGGGGGCTGGGTGACAGGACTGAGGGCCTGGGTTGAGAGCGGCTGTGATGTGTGTAGTAGAAGAACCTTGGGCTAGAGTGAAACCCCGGCACTGCCCTTTCCCTGGAGTGACCTTGGGCTTGTCACTTCACCTCTCTGAGCCTCAGTTTTCTTATCTGAAAAAAGGCTGATAATAATCCAGCCTCACAAAACTGCCAAGGTGATTGAATGAGACAATGCCTGTGTAAACTGTAGAGTGCTGTGCAGATATGACTGCGGTCCTGGCCAGGGGAAAGGAAAAGTGGGGAGAGTTCCCCATGTCCCAGCTGCTGCATGTGCAGGAAGAAGGCAAAGCATTTTTTTTTTCTTTTTTTTTTTTTGTGGTACGCGGGCATCTCACTGTTGTGGCCTCTCCCATTGCGGAGCACAGGCTCCAGACGCGCAGGCTCAGCGGCCATGGCTCACGGGCCCAGCCTCTCCACGGCATGTGGGATCTTCCCGGACTGGGGCACGAACCCGCATCCCCTGCATCGGCAGGCGGACTCTCAACCACTGCGCCACCAGGGAAGCCCGAAGGCAAGGCATTTTAAGCTGAGCCAGGCCATAGGGTCAGGAAGGTTTCCAGAGAAGTGGGGAGGGGGCAGAGACTTGGGAGGCCCCCGTGTGAACGGAATGATGGAGGTCGGGAGGAGACAAGGGTGGGATAGGAGAGAAAGGGGAGGGACAGAGAGATTCAAGTTCATGAGAGGGAGGAAAATAACCAAATAGGGGGAGGTCTGCGGAGACCAGAGGCAGAGGAGAGTGCATGGTGGGCTAGAAAGGTGGGGAAGAGGTGTGTGAGAGGTGAGGAAGGCTAAGAGGAGGAGGAGGAGGCATCAGGAGGGTAGGGGGGAGGGAGGGAGGCAAGAACCTGAGTTTCTTCATTTCTTCAGAAGCCCTGATTGAGCAACTACTATTTTCTAAGAGATAATACAGCGTAGCATTAGGGCAGCGTCTAGATCCGATGGTTGGAGGTTCAAATCCTCTGTATGTCACTATCAGCGTGACCTTGGACACATTGCTTAACCTCTGTGTCTTAGTTCCCTCCTCTGAAACGGGATTAAATGAGGTAATACAAGGGAAGCCGTTCGCGCAGGGTCTGCACGCGGTACGCCCTGCATCAGGGTTGGCTGCCCTTGCTGTTGTTACTGTTATTATTACTTCCCTGATGTGACGTGCTGGGTCCACAGGGCTGGCTGCCCGTGCTCTCAAGTTCAGATCTGTGGCTCTGGAGTGACAAACCTGGGCTCAAATGCCTGCTCTGCCTCCTTAACTGTGCGACCTTGGGCAAGTTAATGTACCTTTCTGAGCCTCAGTTTCCTCATGTGTAAAGCAGGTAGATTTTGAGCACCTGCCTCACTGGGGAGCTGTGAGGATTAAGAAAACTCATGGAAGGCACAGGGAGGCTGTGGCTTTTGTTATTATTGTTCTTCTATCCCTGCAGAGCTGGGATGGATTGGGGCAGGCGGGACCCAGGGCCTCCGATTTCTGCGCTGTTCTCATCCTGGAGCCCCTCGCCTCCCCTGCCCCTTAGGGCCTCAGCAATGACCTTTGAGGTGGAGGGGTTGCCTGTGAGGGGCAGACTCTGGACAGCCAGGAACCGGAGAGCTGAGGGCCTCGGACAGCACTCCAACAGAATCAAGAGTCCCCTTGTCTTGAGAGACCTACCGAGTCCTGTGCCAACGTGAGCAGTCCTGCGTGAAGGGGCACCTGGACACAGGGAAACGGAGGCAGGTTCTGGAAGGGGAGCGTGTTGGGGAGCTGCTGCCAGGCTGACCTGCAGTGGCCACAGCCTGAGCCTTGGGGTATGAGAAGGGACAGACAGAAGGACAGCACCCGAATAGCTCAATCATGGGCAGAAACCTCAACTCGGCAGCCAGGGCCACCAAGACAGTGATCTCTACCATCAAGGGGACCCAGCTTCACCTGGGCTTCAACTCCAGGACTTCCTGGCCCTTGGACAATCTCTGCTCTCCATGCTGACCTGGCACCGCCCTGCTTTGTCAAGGGCATGGCTTTAAATTCTGACTCTGTCACCCACTTGCTAGGGGAAGTGGCTTCATCTCTCTGAGCTTTAGTTTCTCCATCTGTAAAAAAGGGGATAAATAATGCCAGCCTCCCAGCACAGTAGTGAAGGTGTAATATGCCTGACACAGTTCCAGGCACATAGTCGGTCTCAAGGGTCCCCATGGCAGGCTCAGTGGAATTTGCCCTGACCAGTTCTATGGGCCTCTCTCCACTCCCCCTTCCCCAGTCTCTCCCCATGTCACTGTACCTTGTAATCCTCAGAAACCTGTGTTTAGGCCATTGTCTTCCTCACAGACCTTTTTTTTTTTTTTTTTTGCGGTACGCGGGCCTCTCACCGTTGTGGCCTCTCCCGTTGCGGAGCACAGGCTCCGGACGCGCAGGCTCAGTGGCCACGGCTCACGGGCCCAGCCACTCCGTGGTACGTGGGATCCTCCCAGACCAGGGCACAAACCCGCGTCCCCTGCATCGGCAGGCTGACTCTCAACCACTGCGCCACCAGGGAAGCCCCGCTCACAGACCTTTAATGCCTTCCTACTGCCAACATTCATTCATTCATTCATTCATCCATTTAACAAATACTTAATGAGACCCTAACATGGGGAGCCAGAGTTTACCATGAATGCATGAATACCAGAGAATTCATTGAGTGAACAGCTTCTAGCTGCCCAGGCTCCATGATGAATTTTTTCTGGAAACTGAGGCTGAGAGGGGTGTGTCACTGATTTAAGGTCACACAACAGGTAAGTGCCTGGGAATATCTCCCCTACAACAATGCCACAGGCCTAAAATGTCACTGCCACCATGTCTATCCTCTGGGTCAAGCACTACCCAGTTCAGGACCCCCTTTTAAGGTGCTAGCCCCCCTGGGAGGTGGAGAGGCATCTGGTGCCTGCGGCAGGGCTATGAACAGTTCCTCTGAGCTGTTTCTCCCTGAGTAGCTGGGCCCAGGGGAGCCAGCAAGGGGGCTCAGAGCTTCCTCAGCGTCTCCTTCCTGGGCCAGGTTCCCACAGGCCCTTCCCCTCTTGGGGTGTGGCAGTCCCAGCTCTGCCTGACTCAAGCGGGCAGTGGGCTGAATGAGTCACCCTCTCAGGACCAGCCTTGGTCGAGGGACTGGGGCGGGGGTGCAGCCACGTCAGGGTGGCCCTAGGTGGTGGGTGGAAGCCAGGACTGCTTGCCCAGCCCTGGGCCACCTGGGTCCCAGGAACCACTGGGCACTTCCTCTCCCTGACCCCAGAATTAGCCTCCTCGGCAGGCTTTCTAAGGTAATAGGAGCTGACTTCACCCTCACCAGACCTGCTTCCTTTCCTCAGGGAGGGCCGTGGGTGTGGGCAAAGAGTCTGGGCTTGGTGTCAGTCAAGCGCCACTCAGATGCTGCTCTGCCGCTGACCAGCTGTGTGACCTCTGCATGCCTCTGCGTCCTCATCTGTAAAGTGGGAATGCCAGTGTGGTGATGAGTCTGTGCCCTCAGGCCTGGAAGGAGGGGCTTGGCACGGGACCTGGCACATAGTCGGCCCAATGAGTGTCTGTTATTGTTATTGTCATTAATAATAGCAATGGCCCAGGTGGCATCTCAGCCTTAAGGCTACTCTGTCCGTAAAGTCTCAGGGAGAGATGCATAGAGGCTGGGCTACCTTGCTTAGTCCAGAGGTCAGGGCTCAGCCCTTTACAGCAACCCTCACTGCCCCCTGCCTCAGTCTGCCCATCTTCAGAATGGGCTGTGGACATCCTCTTGGCTGGAGTATGGGTTAGGGAGGCCTAATGGAGAGCTGGAAGTGAGACCCTGTCTACAGCTCTGATCCCTGGGGAAGGAGAGCCTGTTTGGCAGCCCGGCTCAGGAAGCCCTTCCTCTCCTGCCTCCTGGGTAACCCAGGACCCCTTCCTCCGTGAAATCTGTCCCCCTTAATGTCCCCCAACTCTGAGAGTGACTCTCCCTCCCAAAGTTCACAAATCTCCCAACTTGGGGCCCTCCCTGACCTCAGACTCTTTTTCTCTTCCAGGAGGAGTGATGGGCAGAACCAGCACTTCCCTCAGGCACTAGACCTGCCACGAGTGGACTTAGTTCCCTCCCAGACTGCTTCACTCCACTTTAAGGTAAGTGCCCGCCTCCCCACAGCCCCCGGTCTGGAGACCCCCCCAGGGCCAAGAGATACCTAGGAATGACTGCTATGCAGAGGTAAAATGTTTGGGTAGATGCTGCTTGGGGTTTAGCCCCCCCCAAGGGTATACCACTCCTCACCCCTGGGTGGGCCCGGTACAGTCTCAGAAGTTGAACCAGGGTCTGTAGCACTGTTGGGGCAAAACAACTGGGAATAAACTGGCCAAACAGCTATTCTTCCTTATATTCGTTATCAACATCACCGTCAGTTTCCTCATCTGTAAATCAGGTATAATGATAATATCCCACTTCACAGGGCTACTGTAAGAGGTAGCCCTGTGAAGTGGGGTTAAGTGTCAAAAGTGATGATAAAACATTCTGTGCACAATATCTGGCCCAGAGTAAGAGCCCTATAAATGAGGCTGTTCTTGTTGTTATCATCAAAATCAAATGTTTGCCCAGCACCTGACCTGTGTCAACTTTGTGCTGGGCACTGAGGTGCCAGAAATCAATCTGACACAGACCCTGCCCTCAGGGAGCCATAGTCCAGTTAGGAGATAAATAACTAAACAACTTATACAGGGTGTCAAATACCAGTAGTAACCACTAGCATTTATTGAGATTTACTATGTGCCAGGTGGGTACTTAATGCTTTACGTGCAGTATCTCATTTCATTCTCAAACTCTAACTACTATGTACTTATATTAGTACTCTTATTAGTCCCATTTTGCAGATGAGAAATCGAGGTTCATAGAGGTTAGGTTACTTGCTCAAAGACACACAGGTAGGATGTGATGGGTCTAGGACCAGAACTCATGTTATCTGACCAGAGTGCCTAGTCTGGGGGCATCTCTAATGCAGAGGGTAATAAGCTCTCACTTTTGTACTACACTTTTCAGTTTCTAAAGCACGTCCACAGATATCGTGCCTCTTGGTCCTTCCATCAAACCTTGGTGGTAGGCATTCTCCAGATGAGGATCCAGATGCTCAGAGAGGGAAGTGGTTTTCCCAAGGTCACACAGCCAGGAAATAGCAGAGGCAGGATCTGCCAAGCTCCTTTCCCAGTGCTCTGACCTGGAACAAGGGCCATATACCTCTTCTGGGCCAGGAGGGCACATGTCCACGGAATGGTGTACTTTTGGATCACCGCCTCCAAGGGGGTCCAAGTGCAGCGGGTCCTAGGAACCATATCAAGGGGTTCTTGAGATCCTCTCCTGTTGTCTGTGCCTGGGTGACAGCCCAAGACTGGGCCATGTGGATCCTGGGACTTGGCAGGTAGGGAGCGACTCCATGGCAGCTGGGCTCAGAAGTGAGTCTCCCAGTCCCTCTCCCCCTAAGCATCCGGTAGGAGGCTTGGGTTCACTTCCCCTTCCTGGGCCTCAGTGTTCCTGTTGGAAAAATGAGGGTTAGAAGAGCCCATCTCCCTGAGTCCGGCCTGCTTGGCCAGCCTGGGGCTGGCCTTCTCAGATTAGCTCTGAGCTACCTCCCCTCGGCCCAGTTTGGCTAGAAGCCTCCATTTGTGCCAATACAGCCCAGCCGGCTGCGGGCTCCAAACTGCCCCATCCCAACAGTCCGCCCCCACCCCAGAATCAAGACACAGTCTGTACATCGTACTCCTTTGACAGCAAAGGAAACCAGGACCCAGAGAGACTGGGTCCCCAGCAAACCAGTGGTGGGGCTGAGGGGTCCCAGGTCTGTGACACATTCTCCACTCCCCCTCCCCCAGCTCTGCACACATTTATAATGTTGATGGTGGAGCCAGCGTGAGAGGCAGTTGACCTCCCTGTGCCAGTGGGCAAATCCCTGCCCCTCTCTGGGCCTCAGTTTCTGATCTGTAATATAGAGGTGGCAGTTTCTTTTCTACCCACCTTGCCAGCTTGCAATTGGGGGATGACTGTGAAAGTAATTTTGGAAAGTTCAAATTAGGAAGCTGAACTATTACCAGCATCATTATGTTCCCAGGGCAGGACAGAACACCCAGAAAGGACATCCCCCTCTCACTGGGAAGCCACATTTGTATAGACACTGAGCTATCCAAGACCCTCCTACCCTGCCCTGCTGTAGGATTTTTTCTGCTTGAGGATTTAGAAAGCTGCACACATGTACATACACAGCCTACCCACACCTACATACATGGGTGCATTCACATGTCTGCAGATGTATTCAGAGACTCACACATGTATACATGCATGTATATACAGATACACGTGTACAAACACACTGATATGCACACCCAGGATGTCCCCATCTGATCTCAGAGTCACACTCATCTACACAGCTGCATGCACACATGTGCACGCCCTCCACTCCTGGCACATAGATGTCTCCGGTGATGCGAGCAGCTCTTGCCTCCTCCCAGTGTGGGAATGAATGTTTCTCTGGCTGCATTTCGATGGGTGCCCGGAAGCGCTCAGGCCTGGAAGTGCCTGCGTGAATCAATATTTGCTGCTGTTAATTATTAAGAACAAAGCTACACTGTGTCTGGAATACACATCTCCAGAGTTCCCACCGGCTTCCTGGGCTCCAGCTTGACCCAGGGCCAGGTCTGGGGGAAAGGAAGGTGCAGTGCCTTCCTTCCAGGAGGCCTTGGCCCTGGAGATGGAGAGTGGTGGGTAGCTGCCAGCAGCTCCTTCAGGAAGCTGAAGAGAGGTTGGGTACTGAGCTGGTAGGCAGCCCTGCCTCGCAGGGTCTGAAGCAGCTGGTGTTGACTTGGCCACAGCTCAGGAAGCAATTGCTGCTTTCCCAGCATCTGTCTGGGGAGGGGATGCTGAGGCCCTGCCCCCCACTGTACAGTCTTATCTCTTGGAATCAGTTTTCTCTTCTGTAAAATGGGGATGATACTCGTACCTCTTGAGTTGTGGGGCGAGGATAAGACTTGCAAAGGGTCCAACATTAAGTAGATGCTCAAGAAAAGCCCTCTGTCTCCAAGGTAACCCCCCCCACCCCCTCCCCGCCACTTCCTCCCCGACTTCAAAGCCCAGCCCAAGAAGCCCATCCCTGAGGCCCTAAGGCGTGGTACCCAGAGTTTGGGAAGGTAGAGGAGGCAGGCTAGGGGTGCGCTGGAGAGCCTCGGGGCTCAAGGGCCCGCGCCGAAAGCTCCCAACGCGCTGGCAAGAGCGCGCAGGCGCAGTGTCCGGGACCCGCGCCGGGGGCGGGGCCTCCTGTGTCCCCGCCCCGGACCCCCGAAGCCCCGCCCCGGTCCCCGCACCGCCCGTACCTGGCGCCCCGCCCCCTCAGGGCCCGGCCGCCCGGCGAGCCAAGCGCAGGCAGCGCGCCGCGGGAGCCCGAAGCCGGGAGCGCGGAGCTCGGCGCTGCGGGGCCCGGGCCGGGGCTCGCGCGGGCCGGAGCCGGCTGGGTCAGCTAAAGCGCTGCCGGGGTGGGGGCCGGGGCCGGGCCGAGCTCAGGATGGCGCAGCCGCGGCCCCTGGAGCCCCCGGGCCGTCCTCGGAGGGGATCACTGCCCTCTGGGGCCGGCTGGCAGGTGAGGACCAGGGCGAAGGCGGCCTGGCCGAGGAGGTCCGCGGGAGGCGGATCAGCCCAACTTCTTCGGAGCCCGGCAGGCTCTGCCCCAGTCAGGGCGGGTGTGCAAGGCTCCGTCATGGAGGGTGTGTTAGCTTCTGGGCTGACACACGGCCACCGAGGCCACAGGGCACACCCCTGCCCTGGGGTCCCAGACCTTGAGCTCTTTCTGCAGCTGCCTACGGAACAGAGTGCCCGTGGTGGCACTGTGGCTCTGGGCTACCGGGGCACTCTGTGTGTGTGTGGATGTGTGTGTGCGTGTGTGTGCATGTGTGTGTGTGGGTGCTAGCCTTGGGACCACTTCATCCATCCCCTCCCCCCTTTAGGAAGGGTCTGAATGTCACAGTGTAACTTTGCTTGGTGCCCTGGGGCACTTCACTCGCAGCCTTCCATGTGTCAGAGCATCCGATGCACTAGTGAGGCTGTATCTGTGGGTATCACTTGTTGCTGTGTGTGCGCTCTGGGTGACAGTACCATGTGTCAGTGGTTATGTGGCTGTGACTCCCAGTGCATTGTTTCTGGCCATGTAAGGCCATGTTACCCTGGGTTGGGTATTCTGGGGGACATCAGTGCACCCGTATCACTTGTGCTGGTACCGTGCTGGGCTGAGGTTATGTGGCTCACCCAGGCACAGATGCTGATGTTGCTGTTGTGCAAGGTGTTGGCTGACAGGCGTGTTTGTCTACCTGGACTGCAGATGTGTGTCTGTGGTCTGCGCTCTAATTGCCTGTGGAATTGTCTCTTCCAAGCTCAGAAGTGTTGGGTGTGGCCACAGGGGCCGTGGGTCACCATCTCGTGTGGACTCCTGTCGTGCATTTTACAGGGTGGGTTTTGCCTCTGTGGGCAGGCCTCACAGTGTGCACATGGGGTGTCTGTGTCTTGTGATCTTTAACAGACAGCTCCGTGTGTGTGTGTGTGTGTGTGTGTGTGTGTGTGTGTGGTTCAGACCAGTGCCCCTCATCCTTGGCGATTAACCACTTCCATAGTTGCTGCATGCTTTTTCTTTTTCTCAAAGCTCATTTAATGTTATGGGATCAAGTCTGTCATGTCTGTTATACGGGGAGTGTGACTGATGGGGGAGGGTGAACTTGTGCGTGGCAGTGGGGCTGTGGCTCGGTGTCCATGAACATACCTGCCTGTGTCTGCGAGTGCATGTTATTGTGTCTCTCGGCACGTGGATGTGAGAGTAGTTTTGTGGCATTCGTGTAGCTTCGTTTGCAATTACTGGTGCGGTTGCGCAGACTTGCATAGGGGTGGGTTTGCATTTGTGTGTGCGGCTCTTATGGGACATAGACCTGTATGTGTGTGAGGGAGTGTGCTGTTGTGTAACGTAGGACACTGACACGTGTATTTGTATGTTAGCGTGTAGCTGTAAGAATTGATGTGCACAGACCCGGTGGGTTTGTGCGTGTGGGTTTCTGTGTGTTTGCTTTCTTTGGTACAGTGAGACTGTGTTTAAATATTGGTGTGCAGGCTTGTGTGTGTTTGACCGAGAGAGAGAAAGAGAGAGAGAGGGAGTGTGTGTTTCCTGGTGTACAGCCCCATAGCACGTGTGTGTGTGTGAGCTCAGGCAGTGCCCCCACTGGACAGCAGGAGCCGACAGAATTGAGGCCTTGGAGGTGCTGGGGGAGGGGCGCTCTCCTAGAGACTCTGGGGGCTTCCCAGGCCCAGCCCCCAGCTCCGCCAGCCGGCAAGGATGCCGCCTTCCAGGAAGGCTCGTAGGGAGTTGGCGCTGGAGAGGCTGAAGCTGCCAAGCACAGCTGGCAGATGCCCGGATTAACCCTGTGTGTGCCCTGGCTAGCCTCAGGAGAGGCTGGCTGGAGTGTGAGGAGGGAGGAGGGAGGAGGGGGAATGTGTGGACTCAGACACAGGTATTGGGCCAATGGGACATCCCAGCATTCTCTCCCCCAACAGACGCCCAGCCCACACTGCTTGGGGGGGAGGATGGGGCCCTCCTTCCAGAGGTGAGTGGAACCACACACCCTCCTGAGGATCCCAGCTGGGCTCGTCTCTGGAGTTGGGACCTGGGGCTCTTCTGAGGGGTCCGTGGGCCGATCCGGGCACTGCCAGTCTTGCAGTGACATAGGGGAGATGTGTCTCTCCCCAAAGGTCAAGACCTTCTTTGTCTGAGGCAGCAGCCTCCTCCTTTGGGGAAGGGGACCGAGTGGGGTGGGCTGCCTGGGGAGGGTGCTGGACTCTGGGCAGACTTCGCCAGGCAGTTGGTCAAACTCTGCCAGTCAGTGGCACAGAGCCCCATCCTATGATGTCCCTTCCACTCCCTCTTGCTGCTTGGACAGGTCCACGGTGTTTGGTCAGAGTTGGGGGACCAGGAGGGCTGGGGCAGGTGGAGACTCCTCAGAGACTTGCAGGATCAGCTGGGCTACCTGGTGCTGACCTTCTCTCTCCATCTCTGTTGCAGAACACAGACCTGTTTGAGATGATTGAAAAGATGCAGGTGAGGTGGGCTCTGGAGCCCGTTCTGGGGAGCCACAGAGGGGGCTGGACTGGGGGTGGGGGACCCTTGCTGTATCTGCAGCCCTACATCTCTCTTGAGGACGGGCCAGGAGCTCTCACAGACCGTGCCAGGAGGAGATGTTGGCAGTGTGTTGTCCAGAGCCCTTTGTCTGGGGTCGGAAGAGAGGATGGGGACTGATAGCGCCCAGCTGCCTGACTGACCCAGGGCGCAGGCCCCGCTTGCGTCTCTCCAGCTCCCATCCCTGTGTAGGTTGCTGGGGTCAGTGCCTCAACCCACCCCGCACATACCATCCCCCATCTCCCAAGAGGCATCACAGGCTCTGCAGGACCCTGTGTGGAATAGGGGGAGGGACAGATGCCAGGGCACAGGGCAACCAGAGGCTGGGCTGCAGGTCCGGGGAGGTGTTAAGGAACTGGGCAGCCCCCGCCCCCTCTGCCTGACCCCTGCCCATCCTCCACTCCCCAGCCCTGGTCTTCCAGGCCCTCATCTGTGTTTTTCGCTTGGGTGTGTGTTGGGAGGTGGCCGGGGGACTTGAACCAACCTCGGGAGCTTTCCTGCTATCGGTTCACCCTCCAAACCCCGTCTCCTGCCATCTTCCTGTTTCCCTGCCCCTCTTAGTCTTTGCATCTCCACCTCTCCCCATCCCCCTCTCTCTCCCCCTCTCTCTCCCCCTCTCCCTCTTCCTTTCTCTCTCCCTCTCCCTCTCGCTCTCAACAACACGTATCTGTGTAGATGCAGCGGCCTCCCTCCCCAGCTCACACACAAGCGTGCACACTGGCCCTGCCCCCACTCCCAGCAGTGACCAGAGCCCCGAGCCCTCCCTGCTGCTGCCAGCCTCCCGCAGCCCCCGTTCCCTCCAGGAGGGCCAGCCCTGCAGAGGCCTGAGTAACCCGGCGGCCAGCGCCCTGCCCTGGGAGCACCTCCACAGCACCATCTACCTGGAAGGGGTGCTGCTTCCAGCAGCATGGGAAGGGTGTGACGGGATGTGCTGCCTTCTCTTTGCAGGGAAGCAGGATGGATGAACAGCGATGCTCCTTCCCACCACCCCTCAAAGTAGGTCTGAATCTGGAACCACTCCACCCTTCTGGGGGCCTTTGGCTTCCTGAACAGTGCTCTCCAAAGGGCTTGGGGATGGGAGGGGACGGGAAGGGGGAGGCAGACTCCCTCTCGAGGGGTCGGGGAAGTGCTGCCCCAGCCGAGCAGCCAGTCCAGGAGAATCTGCGCCCCCCTTTCATGAAGTAGTCTTAACTGCGGTCTGGTGCTGGGGCCAAGGGGGAAGCAGGGTATACCCAGCCCCTGCCCTCTAGGAGGCTAAGGTGTGGAGAGCCCCTCCCTTGCTATAGGCCTTCATTCCAGCTCCTCCTCACCCCATCTGCACCACTGTAAACTCACCCTGCCTCTGCAGGCTTCCCCATCTCAAAATCGAAGCCCCATCCCTCGCGATAGCCTGCTGTAAAAGGTTTTCCTTGAAGCCACTTATGATCAGCAGTTGCAGGAAGGCTCATACCCAGGACCCAGGAGGCTTACGCTCCCCCTCTCCACGTAGCTCCTGCCTGGGACGGCTGAGGGGGAGGGGGAGAGACGGAGAGATGGGGAGGGGTAGCCTCGTTGTCCCCCAACCTTCATGAAGAGACTAACAGGAAGCTTGGGACCAAAGGAGGCGTGAGGAGGCTCTTTAGACTCGGAATTTTCTTGGGGTGGGAGCTGCATAGCCCCTCCAGGTAGGCGTACGGTACCATGGTTGGTGATTTGGGACCCCAATAATCCAAGAATATCAGTGGCTGGGCTTAGGGGAGTGGACCCAGGGCTACAAGGATGAGGGTTAAAGTGGGGTTCATGGGCACAAGGCTGATGCTTTGTCTGGAACAGGGCTTCTCAAAGTGTGGTCCTCAGACCAGAAGCATCGGCATCACCTGGGAGCTTGTTGGCATATAAATTCTTGGGCTCCACCCAGACGCACAGCATAAGAAACTCTGGGGGTGGGGCAAAGCAGTCTGTTTAATGAGCCCTCCAGGCCATTCTGATTCACTGAGAACCACTGGTCCAGAGGTTTCTTCTGGGGATGCAGTGAGCCTCCTTTTCCCCAGGCAGGAGACCCAGAAGAGGCTGCCAGCACTCAGTGAGCTAAGCCTGCCTCAGTCCCTGCCTCGTGGGGTCAGCCCACATGGGATGGGGGGATGAGGACGCAGCCCCATCCGCAAGCCCAGCCCGGGGGTGCTGCCTGAACAACAGGTGTTCTGGGGAGGCTGGAAGTAAAGGGTAAGGACCCCACCCCAGTTGGGCCTCTGCCCTGCTTGTGTTTTGCAGACGGAGGAGGACTACATTCCCTACCCGAGCGTCCACGAGGTAACCGACTGGATCTCACTGAGCCCATCTCCATCCCGAGCCCAGGAGGCACTCCCTCAGGGAGTCTGGACACCCAGGTCCTCCTCCTCATCAAGAGCCAGACCACAGGCCTTGCTCTGGGTGTTGGAGACTCAGTTTACAAGCCCAAGACTTCAGAGCCCATGTGAACCCTTAGGCCTCTGAGCCAAATATGCCAGCCTCTCGGCCAATGTCATGCTCTCAGCTTTACCTGTCCCCACACTCCCATCCTTTGAGACTGGGACATGGGGCTCTGTGCATCTGGGTCTGTGCCTGCAGTGGGAGGAGAAGGGCTGGAGCAAGTGCCTTGAAGGATGTGGATATGAGCCCTGGGACCCACATAGGCTCTGGGCTGTCCCCTAGTACTCCTTAGCCATGGCAGAAGTGGCTCCAGGTCTGAATTGGGGGGTGTCTTGGGGCCCCCAGTGGTGTGCAGTGTGGGTGGCTCTCAGCTGAGTCCTCCCTTCAGGTCCTGGGGCGAGAAGGGCCCTTCCCCCTCATCCTGCTGCCCCAGTTTGGGGGCTACTGGATTGAAGGCACCAATCACGAAATCACCAGCATCCCGGAGACGGAGCCGCTTCAGTCGCCCACGGCCAAGGTGAAACTGGAATGCAACCCCACCGCCCGCATCTACCGCAAGCACTTTCTTGGCAAGGTGTGTGGCCCGCTGGTGTTGGGGGGCTGGGCTGGGTGGGGAGTGGGTCACAGCCCAGCCCTGGGGGAGGCTGGGCCTGGGAGGGAGCGGAACCGTGGACTGGGCGGGCTGTCTGTCGCAGAGTCCAGGGAGCATGCGTAGTGGATTCACTCATTCAGTCAACAAACATTTATTGCAAAAGGCAGTGTTATGGCATAGTGGTTAACAGAGACTCTACCAGGGTTTGATTTGAATCCTGGCTCTGTCACTACTTGGGACATCAGGCAAGTCACTTACCCTCTCTGTGCCTCTGTTTCTTTCTTTCTTTTTTTTTTTTTTAAGATGGGGAGACTGGTTTTTTGTTTTTAATACATTTATTTATTTTATTTATTTTTGGCTGCATTGGGTCTTCGTTGCTGTGTGTGGGCTTTCTCTAGTTGCAGCAGGCGGGGGCTGCTCTTCGTTGCGGTGCACGGGCTTCTCATTGCGGTGGCTTCTCTCATTGTGGAGCACAGGCTCTAGGTGCATAGACTTCAGTAGTTGTGGCACACGGGCTCAGTAGTTGTGGCTCGTGGGCTCTAGAGCACAGGCTCAGTAGTTGTGGCACACGGGCTTAGTTGCTCTGTGGCACGTGGGATCTTCCCGGACCAGGACTCGAACCCGTGTCCCCTGCATTGGCACGTGGATTCTTTTTTTTTTTTTTTTTTTTTTTTTTGCGGTATGCGGGCCTCTCACTGTTGTGGCCTCTCCCGTTGCGGAGCACAGGCTCCGGACGCGCAGGCCCAGCGGCCATGGCTCACGGGCCCAGCCGCTCCGCGGCATATGGGATCCTCCCAGACCGGGGCACGAACCCGCATCCCCTGCATCGGCAGGCGGACTCTCAACGACTGCGCCACCAGGGAGGCCCGGCACGTGGATTCTTAACTACTGTGCCACCAGGGAAGCCCCTGCCTCTGGTTCTTCAACTGTAAAAACGGAGATGGTGATGATACCCACCTTATGCCTTTAATGCGACGATGTTTGTGAGGCATTTAGAATGATGTCCAGCACAAAGTGTCTGGCACAAAGGGTTCAGTCAGGGTGAACAAATAATGAGCACCAGCTGTGTGCCTGGTCCTGTTCTGGGCATCAGGTATACAGCAGCAAACAAAACAGACCCAGACCGTGCCCTCAGGCAGCTTGAGGTGGGGAAGACAGTAATTCCATGGTGTGACCTGGATTGGTACAACCCCTGCCCCACCACCTGCCCCAGAGCCGGGACCCTGCCAAGTAACGACCTGTCCTAGTGTCACCCGATGACGACGGCGGCGTTCCAGGCAGGAGCTATTGGGTGAGGCTGTGGGAGCCGGAGGGGAGGTCACACGCTGGGACCTTGTACGTGCCACATTCCATGCCAAGTGCTGTCTCTGTGTCAGTTTACAAACGAGGTGGTGGAATGTAGCGTGGGCTCTGGAGTCTCGTGGGCCTGGATGCACCTATTGACTCTTCTGTTTATTGATGGTGTGACCTTGGGCAAGTTAGTTAACCTTCCAGAGCCTGTTTCCTCGTCTGTAAAAATGAGGATGATAAAAGCATCGAGAACCATGTTTGGCACATAGTAAGTACTCAGTAAATGTTAGCTGTTATTACTATATCTTCATAATTACTCTGTGAGATCAGGATCGTCCTAATTTTTGCAGAAAAGGAAACTGAGGCTCAGAGAGATAAAGCAACTTGCTTAAGTTCACACAGTTACTGAGCTAGGAGCTGGACATAACTCTGGCTGACCTTCCATTAAGACACACTAAGGGACGGGTCACGTTTCTAGCGTGTGTGCGTGCACTCGTGGGTGCTGGGAGGAGGGGTGACTCCTTGGGGTGTTGGGAAGCTGTGTGGGCTCAGTCTGGGCCCAGGGCATTAGCCTGATTGTGGTGGGTATTGGTGCTAAGGCGGGGGGACAGGGTGACTGAGACTAAATCAGCAGGCTCAGATGCAGGAGCCATTGCCTGGGGACAAACTCAGAACAGGGCAGGGGATTCCACCTGTGGGTGGGGAGAGACCTGCATCCTCAGAACCCACTGTCCAGAGGCTCTTAATTGGGTCTGGCAGGTGGTGGGGCCTGGGGGACTTTGTGGGCCTAGCATATAGTTGGTGCACAGAAAAGTTTGCTGAAGAAGTGGTGAGTGGTAGAATGAAGGTGGTGCCTTGGGCACTGGAGGATTGGAAGAGGTACAGGTTGGGGGGTCTTAGAGGAGGCATGATGACCAGGGTCAGGCTGGCAGCACAGAGAGGAGGGGCCCCAGGGGCTGGCAGAGAGGCCGGGCCATTCCCGGCTCCAGGTGGGGTGCTGGGGAAGCAGTGCGCCCTGTTCTGGCAGAGGGAGGAAGTTAGGGTGACCTTGTCATTGACCCACTGGGACCCTGAGCCCACTCTCCTTGGGCTTCTCTGGGCCCAGCCAGCGGGGTCTGGGGAAACTCTGCACCCCGAGGACTTGGGTGCAGACCTCCTTGCCCAGTGCCTGCCACTCCCTCTGTGCAGATCGTGCCAGGCCTTTGGGGGTTTCCATCACTCTGCCCCAGGTCCCCGCAGACTGCCCCTGAGCTGTGGATTTATGGCACATGTCCCCTGGCCCCTACATCTTTTTCCTCCTGCCATCCTTTGAGCACAGCTGTTTGTATTTAAACGGGGCTTCCTTCCACGATGACTTCTGGGGTGGGTGTGGCTGAGGAGCCAGCCTCATTCCCAGGGCCGGGCTGGCAGGGGAACCCAGGGCCAGGTGGGGTGAAATGTGGCACTTCCGGCTCTTGGCTTTGGGGCTTCCCCACCTGGAGGTGCCAGACTGCCAGCTCCTCTCCTCTCCTCTGGTGCCATCCCTGCTGCAGTTCCCCTGGGCCCTCGGGAGCATTTCTTCCCCACCCTGTGTCTTCCCCAGGTGAGGCAGGAGGACAGGAACCGGTTCGGTCAGCCGGCCAGTGTGTTCATGAGATGTTTCACTTCCTGATTCTCATGGGCCCTGGCTTCAGGGGCCACAGAGCAATCAGTTGACCAATCAGTCAGTTGACATTTTTTTTTAAACAAATAAATAAGTTTATTTATTTAAAAAAAAAGAATATGAACAATCATATTCCTAATTTTTCTTGTTTCAAGGAGCTAAGAACAAAAAGTTAATGGAAAAGAACTGTATTTTATAATATTACAAATGTTGAGGCATTTTGTAAAATGTGAACAAAAAATAGTTTAATACTAAATGGAAAAAAATGTCTGATTTTTAACAAGTTGACATATTTTTATTGAGCACCTACTGTGTGCCCAGCTCTGAGAGGGGTGGGGGCTGGGAGACAGCCATGCAGGTACAGATGTGGTCCTGACTTTGCTGAAGACCCAGAGAGCCAAGCTTACTACAGACGTTCAGAGAACACCTACTCTGCGCTGGGCGCTATCTCTTTCAGTGCCTGCCACCCTCCCACAAGGTAGTGGGCCTCACTCCCATTTGATAGACTAGGAAACTGAGGCACAGAAAGGTGAGGTGACCTTCTCAGGTTACCCAGCTGGCAAGTGGCAGAGCTGGGGTTTGAATGCAGGTCTCTCTGAGGCAGACAGTGCTGTCAGCCCGGACAACTGCTGCCTGGTGAAGGACCCCCATCTGGGGGTGAGTTGGCTTTCTCGTCTGGCTTCTGGAAGCCTCAGGCTCAGCCTCACCCTCTCCCCTGGCCCCCGCCTCCCACCACAGGAGCATTTTAATTACTACTCACTGGACACCGCCCTGGGCCACCTTGTCTTCTCACTCAAGTACGATGTCATCGGGGACCAGGAACACCTGCGTCTGCTGCTCAGGTGAGGGTGGGGTGAGGGGACCTGTGACTCTCAGAATCTGAGAGCCCATCTTATTTTACCCACTCTTCTAACTGAGACCCAGAGAGGGCCAGGGATTTGCCTGAGGTTGCACCGCAAGTTAGTGCCCAAGCCAGGCCTGACCGCCTCATCACCTCTGGACCTCGCTGGGGTCTGCCCTCTCTGGTCTTACTTGGTGTGGAGGGGCTCCCATCTCCCTTTCGCACTGCCTCGCCCCTCAGCATGGGTCTTCTCCTCCCAGGACCAAGTGCCGGACGTACCATGACGTCATCCCCATCTCCTGCCTCACTGAGTTCCCCAACGTGGTCCAGATGGCAAAGGTGAGGCCTCTGATCCTTCATGCTGAGCCCCCCGTGGACACCCCAGGTGGGCACAGAGCTGGGCTGCAGCCTCGCCTTTGCACACCCTCATCTTTAGCCCCAGATCCTGGCCTGCCTGCTGTGGCCTGTCTCCAGGGTCCTGCCGCTCACGTGTTCCCATGATGCCCACGTGCTGGCTGTGTGCTTTGGGCACTCTTTAGAGCACCTTTTGGAGACAGGGGCTCCAGTTCTCTACCCCATTCTGAGTGACAGTGAGCCTCCTTCAGCCTTGGTTGTCCCCTCTTTGTCCTCCACTGTCCTCCCCCCAGACCTTGGCCAGGGAGGCCCAGAGGCCCCACCCTCAGGCCCTCCCTTATCTGCTCCCGCAGCTGGTGTGCGAAGACGTGAATGTGGATCGATTCTATCCTGTGCTCTACCCCAAGGTATGGCTGGATCTGGGCCCTGCTCACTGGGAGTGGGTGGGTAACTAGGGGGCCAAGCATTTATTGGGCACCTGCTGTGTGCAGGGCATTTTTCCTAAGTTCTCTCACTTAAACCTCACAATAACCCTGCAAAGTCCACAGTTTGCGGAAGAGGAACCAGAGGCCCAGAAAGGGTTGGTGCCTTACCCGAGGACGCACAGCAGATAAGGAAGCCTGCATTTGAACCTCGTGCTGTCCTCCTTGGAGGCGAGCCTTCCTTACCTCTGGGAACTCTCAGTGCCATTTAGGGGCCCTCCTAAGGGTAACCTGTGCTCCTGAGCCAAGGCTCCACTGGTATTGCCTTCTGACCCCAGAGGGGACCTGGGGAGAGAGAGTAACACAGGCACCTCCATAGGTGCCACCCCACAGACGGCAGCTGCACTTCCAGCTCTGGTGCTGGGTGCTGGGTTTGAGGCATTGTGACAATGTGGGATAAAGGGGAGGGACTTCTGTCTTCAGTGAGCCAGGGGGTTTTTGGAAAGAGGTGGGCCCTGAAAGACACGTACAGCCTGTGGCTCTGACTGAATTCCAGAGTGAGGTGAGGCCGCTGAAGGGCGGGTGGTCCAGGAAAGTTCCCCTGAAGGAAGGGGCCTCAGAAATCAGGTCCTGCTTCTCAGTTACCGAAAGCCCAAGGTGAGAAGGGGAACTTGCTCAAGGCTCCACAGCACACTGTTGAGACTCGGCCTGTTCTAGAATGATGAGGTGGCTTTACAGAAGAGCCGGGGAACAAGTTGGGTGTTAGAGCAGAGTAGGGGCGGGAGTTTATGAGCAGAACTCAGGAGCAATGCGCTTAGCCTTTGGAATCCAACAGACCTGAGTTCGAGTCCCAGCTCTGCCATTTGCCAGCCGTTGACCTTAGCAAGTCAGTTCCTTAAGGTCTCGGAATGTCGAAGTCTTCATCCGTGAGATGCAGTCTGCGGGAGTGCCTCCCTCACGGGCTTGCTCTGAGGAGGAAATGAGTGGATGCATGTGGAGTGCCTGGCACAGTGCTTGGCACATAGAGCAATAAACGGCAACTTGTAAAAGCAGCACGTTTCACCCATCATCCTGTCCCCGCAGGCCTCCCGCCTCATTGTCACCTTCGACGAGCATGTCATCAGCAATAACTTCAAGTTCGGAGTCATTTATCAGAAGCTTGGGCAGGTGTGCTCACCTCCTCCTCCCTGCCCCCCCCCCACATCTGGCCGTGTACCTGGGACCTCAGACCTTTGCCAGGGAGAGCACCTGCCCAGGGACTCAGTTTCCCAGGAGCTCAGGAGCTGCCAGAGGTCCCCCTTCCAGCTTTCCTGGGTGTGAGTGGGGGGGTAGGAGGCCCAGCTCGATGACCTCTGCCCTCTGTGCATCCCTAGACCTCCGAGGAAGAACTCTTCAGCACCAACGAGGAGAGCCCCGCCTTCGTGGAGTTCCTCGAATTCCTTGGCCAGAAGGTCAAACTGCAGGACTTTAAGGGGTGAGCATTGGGGTGGGACAAGCAGAGGATAATCCGACCCATGCCCTTGGGCAGGGAGGGAGCCCCCATCCTGGCCCCGCGGAGGCCTGGCTGGGGCTGGAGACTGAGCCGTGGCCTGGGGGGCCTGGGGCAGGTTCCGAGGAGGCCTGGACGTGACCCACGGGCAGACGGGAACCGAGTCTGTGTACTGCAACTTCCGCAACAAGGAGATCATGTTTCACGTGTCCACCAAGCTGCCCTACACAGAAGGGGACGCCCAGCAGGTAGCCTGGGCACCCACCCACCTGCTTCCCACCTGTCCTCCTGTCCCCCATTTACCTATCCATTCAGTGTCCACCACACCAGACTCAGTGGGCCCTGGGATAGAGAGATGGAAATGATCTAGTCCCCCAATTTGTGGCCTCTAGTTGGGGCCAGGTGACAAGCTACTACGATGTTGTGAAAGCCTCAGTTTCCACATCTGTGAAATGGGGATAATAATGGCACCTTCCTTATAGGTGAGCATAAGCGAGGGTATGCACCCAGAGTGGCTAGAACAGTATCTGGTACATAGCAGGAGCTCAGTAAATGCGAGTATTTTTACAGGAAATGAAGGGTATTGTCAGGTCACATGGGGGCACTTAGACTGGGCAGAGGTGGGAGTCAGGCAAAGCTTTCAAGATGAAGTGACTTTTAGGCTGCAAAGGAGGTAGGAGAGGGAGGAGGAGCATTCTGGGAGAAAGAATGGCTTCCCTCTTCTGCAAAGGCCTGGTGATGAGGAAGTGCAAGGCATGTTCCTGGAGCTGAACTTGGAAATTTGTCACCTGTCCTAAGCTTCCTGCAGGGCTGCCCTCCTTATTTCCCCATGCCCCCACTCCAGGGCTACAGGGGGATACAGGGGTCATGTGAGAAAAATGGAAACGTTTATTCCTTATTTTTAACGTCTTTTAATTTTCTTTTAATAGATTCTCTGTTCATTTTAACAACAAAGATATATTGAGTGGAACTTATTTGTTCAAGAGGGGCCCATGTTTGGGGTATTTAGACAGGAGGAGGGTGAGAGGTAGGGCCTGGGGACCAAGAGCCCCGGCTTCAAGTCCCCTAATTCACTGTAGGGCCTTGCAAGTCACTTCTGTCTTGGCCTCAGTTTTCTCATCTGTCACAGGATTCCAAGAAAACGAAAATAATTTTAAGACAAGTTTCTCCCACATTTTTTGGGAGGAAGCAACTCCTTAGACATGCCCTCTGCCCACCCCAAGCCCCCCGCACCTCTGCGGGCACCCTCCCCACCCTTCGCGGGCCCCCGGCTGGGTGCTGAAGGCTGTGGCCCTGTGCACCCTCCCCACGCTTCGCGGGCCCCCGGGCAGGTGGTGAAGGCTGTGGCCCTGTGCACCCTCCCCACCCTTCGTGGGCCCCCGGCCGGGTGGTGAAGGCTGTGGCCCTGTGCACCCTCCCCACGCTTCGCGGGCCCCCGGCCGGGTGGTGAAGGCTGTGGCCCTGTGCACGCTCCCCACCCTTCGCGGGCCCCCAGGCAGGTGGTGAAGGCTGTGGCCCTGTGCACCCTCCCCACCCTTCGCGGGCCCCCGGCCGGGTGGTGAAGGCTGTGGCCTGTGCTCAGTTGCAGCGGAAGCGGCACATCGGGAACGACATCGTGGCTGTGGTCTTCCAGGACGAGAACACGCCCTTTGTGCCGGACATGATTGCGTCCAACTTTCTGCACGCCTACGTGGTGGTGCAGGCCGAGAGCGGGGGCCCCGATGGCCCCCTGTACAAGGTGGGTGATCTCGGAGCTTCCCAAGGGCATCAGCCACCATCCCAGCCCCACCCTCACTCACTGTGAGGCCTCTCTGAGCCTCAGTTTTCCCAACTGTAGGTAGGGGGACCGTCCGGAGGGCTCTGAGCCCCCCTCGTGCTCTGATGCTGGAGGAGTCCCATCCTGCCCTCGCTGCCCCCCGAAGTCCCTCCCCTCAGAGAGGCTGGTTACCCTCCTCCGCCCTTTAGCCTCCTCCTCCCTCTCCAGCCTCATGACTCCTGAGACCCTCCACTCCTTCCCACCACTCAAATTCAGGACCAAGGATGGAGGAGCTGAAATCCTGGGGTTCACCCATCCGATCGGCAGTCACTGAACCTCCCCCGCCAAGGGGCAGCCCTGTGCCCAGCACGGGGCAGGATAGGGAGGCGAATCAGTGGTTTCTGGCTGGTGTGGGGACTCCATGGGGACAGCTGCCCTCCCTTCCAGGTCTCCGTCACCGCGAGAGACGACGTGCCCTTCTTCGGGCCACCCCTCCCGGACCCTGCTGTGTTCAGGAAGGTGAGGGGCAGCCCCCAGCACCCCCGTCGTGGGCAGAGCAGGACTAAATGGGTGGGGGCTGAGAGGGTGCACATTCTGCTGGACGAGGTCCTGAAGCCCCACTGTGTGCCAGGGCAGCCCGGCTCCCCTAACTGAGCAGCTGGGGCCTGGCTTTTCTGTTCATCTTGATAAAAACTGACTTTATTTTACAACGGCACAGAACAGACTGTATCCTTGTTTTACATGTTGTAGAGCAGACTCTGTGGCCTTTCCTCACTTCTGTTGTCTTTTTGACAATTTCAACCTTCTTCTAAAATGCTTGGGGAGAGGGGCACACATCTCTCTCACCTCTCAGGAGCCCTCACTTTGAGCCTTGGCTTCAGCACCCCCCAATCCCCAGACTGAGGCAGTGGGAGACCCCAACCCAGCTCTCCCGAGGGGTGGGCAGCCATGAAGGGCCTAGGGCTCACAGGTGCCTGGGCTGGGGAGCTGAGCCCAAGGAGATGCCCTTCTGGGAGTGAAGAGGGCAGCCCCCAGGCCCCAGCAGAGCGTGGCTCCGGAGCCCCAGCCCCTTGTCTCTGTGTTCGCCTGACCCCCGCTTTCTCTTCTCCACGCTGGGGGCTCCCAGGGGCCTGAGTTCCAGGAATTTTTGCTGACAAAACTGATCAATGCTGAATATGCTTGCTACAAGGCAGAGAAGTTTGCCAAACTGGAGGTGAGTATGGGTTCCTGGGGTTGAATCCCCCCACCCCCTAGAATTTCAGCCCCTGGAGAGAGAAGAGTTATGTTCAGACCTTGGCCTTAGGGAAGGCTGCCTGGGGGAGGACAGATTTACAGATGAGCAGCACCAGGGTCAAGGGAGAGGAAGTAAGGGTTCGTAAGGAATGCTCAGGAGGGCCTTGGAGGTAGGCGGGCTGCCACAGAGGACGCAGTGGAGGAGGGGCGTGGGGACATGAGGTCAGATCTTTGAGGGGCCACGTCGAGCCCTGGGGGCTGCCTGTGCTGCGGAGGGGCCTGAGGGAAGCCGTCTAGGCTTCTGGAGCCCAGGCCCACTTCCCACTCAGAGAAGGTGGCCGCGATTGCAAATGTGGGAAGGGCTGATCCCTGGGGTCTCTCCTAACGGCCCCGGCCTGGCCCTCAGGAGCGGACACGGGCCGCCCTCCTGGAGACGCTCTATGAGGAACTGCACATCCACAGCCAGTCCATGATGGGCCTGGGTGGAGACGAGGACAAGATGGAGAACGGCGGCGGGGGCGGTGGCTTCTTCGAGTCCTTCAAGGTGAAGAGCAGGGGTCTACCTGGGTGCGGAGGGGGACGGATGTGGTTGGCTAGGAATCTGGGCACGCGGTCGGGCTAGAGTCGGGGGATGCCCTTAGCGACAAGGTGTGGGGGTGTGGCTAGAGGTGAGCTCACGTTGGAGGTGGAGTCGGGTGGGGGCGTGGCTCAGGGTGGAGTCAGGGGTGGAGTTAATAGGCGTGAGCTCGGGCTAGGTGGGCACGAACCTGGGGTAGAGTCTGGGTGATGGTGAGCCTCTGGGTGGACCTGGGCTTTAGGGTGGGCTTAGACCTGGGGGGGTGTGGTCTTGGCCTGGGGTAGAGCTGCGGTTGGGAGTTGTAAGGTGGGCTCTGGCTGGGGGAGGAGTTGATGGTTGGAGGCGGGGCTAAGCTTGGGGGCGGAGTCTGCCTGGGAGCTGTGCTGAAGGTTGGAGCCCTCTGGTGCCAAGGGTGGTGGCTCCCAGGTCAGCAGGCAGAGAAGAGAGGAGGAAGCCTCTGTCCTGACCCAGAGAAAGAAACAGAGGTCAGGGGAGGGAGGTGAACGAGGGGCTATAGGAGAGGGACCTGGTCTGCATGACCTTAGGCCGTGTGCCCCACCCTGGCTATCTCTGGTTTAGCTTAGTGTTAAGAGCATAGACACCCTGGGTTCAAATCCCAACTCTGCCACTTATCAGCTTGAGCATTCTCTGAGCCTCAGGTTTTTTTATCTGTTGTTTAGGGTAGTGGCAACTTACCTCATACAACTGTTGAGAATTATTTGTGAAGCAGTTAGATCAGTGTAATCTAAGTTAAGGAAAATGCAAAGCCCTGCCCATCTACCTCAGCAACTATCATCCAAAGTGAGAGACAGAGGCAGAGAGAGTTCCTCTTCCCCCCACAGGGCCTGGACTCCCCCAGGCTGCAGGTCCCCAGGCGGTGGCCTCTTTGCCACTGTGTCCTCCACCCACAGGAGGAGGACTGCCCATCCTCCAGGTGCCCAGCAGGCTGGCGGGGCCTCACCTTTACCCCAGGGCAGGCCACAAAGCTAGAGGTGTGGGTTTGCATAAGAGGATTAGCCCAGCTGCCCAGGCCTGCCTTGGGCTGAGGCGAACAGAACGTCTTTGAGAAAGAGGCTCGAAGAGAGCCCTGCCTCTGCTCACTGGAGACAGGGAGTGGGTGGGAGGAACACGGACCTGGGGTGTCTTCTCTGAGGGGGGGCTCCAGTGATCCCACATCTGGTGAGTGCTGGATGGTGGACCGGGCTTAAGTTACAGACTTTCTTAGAGGCAGCGGATCCCACGGTCAAGGGTTTGGGTTTGGCATCTGGGTTCCAGACCCACCTCTGCTTCAGTTTCGTCACGTGTAGAATGGGCTTGGTGGCAGTGCCTGCTTCCTGGGGCAGATTGAGTGAGAGCGAATGGAAAGTACCCGGCCCTGAAGTGAGCATTCAGCGCAGATTGACTGAAAAAAGCAAGGAAGGGAGGGAGGGAGGGAGGAGGGGAGAAAAGGGAAGAAAGCAAGCCCTAAGAGACGCTAAGAGGAGGGAATTGGGGTTTCTGGAGGTCTCTCTGTGCACGCTTTTGCTCATGACCCAGCGTCTTCTGCGGTCTTTACAACTGCACAACAGGTCATGAGGCTCAGAGGCTCAGAGGTGTGGAGTGGCTTGCCCAAGGTGACCCAGCAAATTGGTGGCAGAGTCAAGGCCCACAATACCCCTGGCACATGTACAGGTCCTGACTCTTGTGTGGTCTCATGGGAAGGGACTTCCTGGGGTCACCGAGATTGGCGTCAGTGGCTCCTGGGTTTCCCTGAGGGGGTGGGGCCTTACGAAACCCCTACTGCCACCTTCGCAGCGGGTCATCCGGAGCCGCAGCCAGTCCATGGATGCCATGGGGCTGAGCAACAAGAAGCCCAACACCGTGTCCACCAGCCACAGCGGGAGCTTTGCGCCCAACAACCCGGACCTGGCCAAGGCGGCTGGAATAGTGAGTGCCCTCCCCCAGGGGCCCTGCCTCCCCCCGCTGCCCTGCTGTCCGAGGGCTCATCCTGGGCTCTAGGCTAGGTCTAGCCACTGCCTCCACGGGGTCAGGTGCCCAAGCTGTGACACTGGGATGCTGAGAGCCTGCATCCCCCTCCCCAGCTCCTCGGCCCACCCCACCTCCTGGCCCCTTATTCAGCTGTGTCTGTTCTGGGGCAGCTTCTGTGTCACATTCCTTGTGAAGCACCTACTGTCTGTCATATGCTGGGGATTGGGCTGCTGTATGGACACCTCCTGTCAAGCCTTGAGTTTCTGGGAGCACCTATTGTGTGTCAGGCTGTGGGCACGCACTGTGTGTCAGGACCTGGATTTCTGTGTGAGCATCTGCTGTATGCCTGGCTCTGAGATGCTGGTGGGTACCGCTGTGTGTCCAGACTTGGGCTGCCATGTGAGCACCTACTGTGTACTAGGACCCGGTTGCTGTGTGGACATGTATCTTGTGAGCATCTACTGTGGGCCTGGCCCTGAGATTCTGTGAGCCCCTATTGTATGTCAGATCCTGGGCTACTGCGTGGACCTAACTCTGTAAGTGTCTGCTGTGTGCCCAGCCCTGAGCTGCTGTATGAGAATCCACCATGTGTCAGGAAATGGACTGCTGTGATAAGCCCTGGTTAGCAGTGAATACCTTCTCTGTGTCAGGAGATGAGCTGTGTGAGCACCCATTATGTGCCAGGGCCTCTGTGGTTGTGCCCACCTATTGTGTGTCAGGACCTGGGCTTCTGTGTGAGCCTCTCCTGAGTGAGCACCTACTGTGTGATTACTTACTGTCTGCCAGGCTCTGTGGGATTCTGCTACTAATACTCAGGGGGTGTGCTGGGCACAGAGGATGAATGAGGCCCTCGATTGTGGGCCAGTCTGCTTTCCGCTGCCCAGTGGTCACCCCCCAGCACTGCACCTACCGCTCTGCTGCCCCTTCCCCATCCATCCTTCCTTCCTTCCTTCCATCCATCCGTCTGTCCATCCATCCATCCATCCACCCACCCACCCATCATTTACTGACTGACTGCTGCATGCCAAGCAAGCCCTGTGCTCAGTGCTGTGAGGCTGTGTCCTGTGGCAGGAGGGACCCCCTCCACCCCACCCCTGCCCCATGGGCTGACCTGGCCAGGGAAGCAGGGCGAGTCCTCTGTGTTCCAGCAGTCACCAAGCCCACTGTCACTGGAGAAGCAGGCCCACCCTCCTCCAACCCCAGTTCACTAGCCACTCCCTTCCTTCCCCACCAGAGTGGCCCAGCCTCCTGTGGGTGGCTGTAGAGGGGCCCCAGGGACAGGGCCAGACCAGCAGCACCCACCGTGGCAGTAACCAGACCCATTTCTGTTTTTGTTTTTGCACAACTGTCCCCTCTCTTCATGTTGCTTCCTTTTCCTTCCACTCTCTCCTCTTTGCTTGTTTTCCTCTTCCCTTTCTCTCTTCCCCTCCTCCACCCCCTGCCTCCCTCCACCTTCTTGCGCTTGTGTATTCTGTCCTCTTGCACCTGTCTTTTTACTCCCTCTCCTCTTTCGAACTGTTTTCGCCCTTGATTTTTCCTTTGTGCCTGCCCCTCCCTCTCCGTCTCTGTCCGTCTTGCTCCCCGGGTCCGTCTCTGTGTCTGTCTGTCCGTGTTTAACTCTGCACCCCTTCTCATGTGACTGTTTGTCAATCTCTCTCCTCTGTTCTCTCTGTGTCTCCTCCCACCTCTTCTCTCCTTCCCTTCCCCGGCCTTGTCTCTCTCAATCCCCTGCCCCGCTCTCTTCTTTGTCCCTGTCTGTCTGTGTCTGTCTATATTTCCCTCCTTTCCCTGTCTCGTTTCTCCGTGCCTCCCCCTCCCGCCATCTCTGTCTCTCTGACTCTCTCTATACCTGTCTCTCTCTCTCTCTGCTCCCACCCTCTGCTGCTTGCCAGTCATTGCTTATTCCTGGGAAAAGTGCAAGTAGATTCGGACGCCGGGGCAGTGCCATAGGCATAGGAACCGTGGAAGAGGTTGTCGTCCGCGGGGCCGCCGTCTCTGGAGGCTGCCTGCACGCGCTGTTCTCTGCTCGCTCTCAGGACGGAGGCCATATTGGGGACGTTGCCCCCCTCCCCCCGGGACAGGCCCGAGGGCTGGCAGGATGGAGTGCCAGCAGCTCTGATGGCACTCAGCACCTGCTTTGGGGCCTGGCACCTGTGCCAGTGCCAGTGTCCCCCCCGCCACCAGGGGCTCTGGCCCTGCCGTGACCCCTGGGACTCTGGCCCAGTCCCTGCCTTTAGGATCTGGTACCTAAAGACCCTCTGTCCAGCTGCACGTCCCCCAATATCGCCGGTTCTGCATGGAGTGCCATCGCCCTCCTCTGCCCTAACTCCCTGTCCCGACCATGAACTGGCCTGGGGGTTTCTGCCCATCTGTGCCTCCATGGGGCCCACTTTCCCGCCTCCCCAGAGAAATGGGGGACATGCTTCTGGTGCCTGGGGCATCCCACCATAGTGTATGTGTAAACTGGGCTGGGGGGCGTCTTTCAACTGCTGGGCCAGAACCTCCCCCAGCCAGTTTGGAGATTCCGAGGTGTAGCAGGGGGCAGGGGCTTGGGTTGCCTCACCCACTCTCTCCCCACTGCCCGTAGGCTGCAGGTCCCATGAAGTCCCGGGGGCAAAGGCAGCAGTCATTCCGAGGACTTGGCCTCCTCCAATCCCAGCCCAGAGCGGCTGTCCAGCTCCCTCAGGCTTCTGCTCTTCTCCTGCACTAAGATGCTGGGTCCAGACATGCTGTGTGACCTCAGGGGGGCCTTGGCCCTCTCTGGGCCTGTTTCCTTATCTGTAAATTAGGACAGCTCTCTCTGGAGATGGACAGTTCTCTCATTTTTCTTGCTCATTGTCTCTGCTTCAGGGCCTGGGCAGCAGGGCCCCAGGGTGGCATGTGGGGGGCACGGGGGCTCCTGGAGCAGGTGGGTACTGAGTTGGGACCTCTCCCCGCAGTCACTGATTGTCCCTGGAAAGAGCCCCACCAGGAAGAAGTCGGGCCCGTTCGGCTCACGCCGCAGCAGTGCCATCGGCATTGAGAACATACAGGAGGTGCAGGAGAAAAGGTGGGTGCAGCAGAGGGGGTAGGATGGCGTCCTGCGTCTCCTCTGGCTCCCCCTGACCCCCTGTCAGTGGCAAAGCACAGCAGGCAAGAGGGAGCTCCCACCCTTCTCCCCCTCTGTCCCCACCGGTGACAGCTACACGGTCAAGTCCCTGCTCTGCGTCAGGCACCACAGCCAGCTCGTCACCTAACATGAAGCCCTATCATCCAGTCCCAGCTCTGCCGGCTTCCAAGGGGTCACACCTTGCACATCAAGGAGCCACAGGTCAAGGGGTCAGGGGCCTGCCCAGGTCACACAGCTGGTGAGGGGCAGAGCTGGGATTTGAGGCCTGGTCCGTGGAGGTCTGTAAGTGCATCTGTGTGGGCGGGGTGTGGACAGCACACCGTATTACCAGCAGGGAGCCTCCAGGAAGCAGAGGATAGTTCCTGGGGGTGAGTCCTGTCTCCACCACACTGGGACTGTGTGACCTTGGGAAAGTCACGGTACCTCTCTGAGCCTCACTGTCCCAATCTGAAAAATGGGGATAAGAACACAACCAACGGCATGGTGCTGCTGTGAGGGTGTGTGCAGTGCATGTGAAGCAGGGAGCAGGTGCACTGAGGCCTCAGGAGTGGAGCTGGCACTGTCCTCGAAGGCAAGAGAGCCCAGAATCCCATGAATCCAGGGTTCGAGTCTTGGCTTCGCCATGTCCTAGCTGCATGTCCCTGAGCAGGTTCCTTCCCATCTCTGGACTCCAGTTTCCTTATCCATAACGGGGTCTTAAGTAGGTGCTCCCACAGCACCCGCCCCCTCCTTGGCCAGGCCAGCCCAGGAGCTGCAGGGACTGCTCTGGGGCTGGCCCCTGAGGATGTGGGGTGTGGGTACGAGGCAGGAGGCACCCATGACCTCCCCTCACCACCTGGGCCTCCTTCTACCCTTGATGCCAGGCCTGGTGCTGAATCCCCCCGCTGCCCCCATGTGCCCCGCAGGGAGAGCCCCCCGGCTGGCCAGAAGACCCCAGACAGCGGGCACGTCTCACAGGAGCCCAAGTCGGAGAACTCATCCACTCAGAGCTCCCCAGAGATGCCCACGACCAAAAACAGGTTGGGGCTTGGGGCATGCTGAGCCGGGGGGCTTGGGTGTGGCGGGCCCATTCTTTCTACCCCCTGTCTGGGCCCAGGCCTGCCAGGAGTGTTGACACAGCCACACCACAGCGGCAGGGGGCCTGACTACTCTCCCAGGTCCTCCTTTGACACACACCCGCTGAGCACTTTGTGCGTGCCAAGCTCTGCAAGACAGCAGTGAGCTGGACATACACGGCCCCTGCCTCGTGGAGCTGACAGTCCAGCCTAACATAACCTAATAAGCTACTTCCAGATAGTGGTGATAGAAAAATAAAGCAGAGGATATGATGAAGAATGGGTGGGGGTGGGGCGTTAGGTGGGTGTTCAGGGAAGACATCTACCAAGGGGTGGGGTTTGAATTGGGAGCTGAGTGAGGAGTCAGCCCTGTTAGATCTGACTTACAGTGGCATGGCAGAGGGAAGAGGGTTTCAGGTAAGAAACACGGCAAGTGCAAAGGCCCTGAGGCATACTTGGTGCAGTTGGAGCTGAATGAGTGAGGCTGGGCCCAGGCGGACACCGGTAGCAGAGGGGATGAGGTTGGAGAGGTGGGTGGGGGCTAGGTCACGGCTTTGAAGGCCATGTGAGGACTTTGAGACTGGCAAGGAGGCTTTGGAAGATTTTAGTTAAGAGGAGTGGTGGTGCTTTAACAAGCTGACTGTGGTCAGCATGCGAAGGCTCTGAGGGTGGAGGCAGGAGCAGACGCAGGGAGGCCAGCCGGGAGGCTGCCCCTCTGTTCAGTGCTTGTTGGCTGAGCCCCTTCTGTGTTGGCTGCGGCGGGTGAGGGGGCTGTTGAGAGGACCCGGCCTGGGCTGAAGAGTCAGGCGGGTGAACAGAGAAGCAGGAAAGGGCCACAGGGACAGGGAGGGACAAAGCTGAGCAGAGAGGGTCATTCCCACAGCAAAGAAGAATCAGAGAGGGCCTCCTTGAGTAGGCGACCCCTGGCTGGTTTTTGAAAGGTGAATTTACTTTTTGGGATCTGAGGGAAGGAGTGAGACTCCAGGCAAGAGACACAAAGGCCCTGAGCATGGGACAAAATTGTGAGAGAGTTAAAAGAGAGTAGACTGTGGAGTTGGAAGGCCTGGGTCCTACCGGTTCTCCCACCTGTGGCTGCGTGACCTTGGGCTGTGTGCCCATCCTGTGGCTGTGTGACCTCGGGCTGTGTGCCCATCCTCTCTGTGCCTCGGTGTCCGCTCCTCTGTAAGATGGGTCTAATAATGATAGCAATGAGATAACTAGGGTAAAAGCACTTAGAACAGTGCCTGGCACAGAGCAAACCTGCACTAGATGACAGTATTGTTGTTAATAGTTACGATTGAACATCCAGCCGAGGAAATTGAACTTTATCTGGGGCAGTGGGGATCCAGGAGAGGGTATTGAGCAGGGGAGGGCATGATAGGATCCGCGTGTTAGGAAGGACAGTGGCATCGGGGAGGCTCAGAGCCCCAGGGAGCTATAAGAAGCCAAAAAGGCCCTTGGCTGGCTGCAGGCTGGGCCGCCCTGGGCCGGGAGGGCAGGGGCATGGGGTCTTGGCCCAGGAGGTGCCCAGTGTGGATGCTGGCTGATAGGACGCTGTCTGTGGCAGAGCGGAGACAGCAGCTCAGAGAGCAGAAGTGCTGAAGGACTTCTCCCGCTCCTCGTCCAGTGCCAGCAGCTTCGCCAGCGTCGTGGAGGAAGCAGAGGGTGTGGACGGGGACGATACAGGCCTGGTGAGAGGCCCAGGGAGGGGAGGTGCCCCACAACGGCTTGAAGGGGGTACTCTTTGGTCCCTGGAGATGCTCTGGGTTGAAGCATGAGGCTGGGTGTGGTTGAGTTGTGATCAAGGGACTCAGCCCAAAGGAGTAATGCAGACTGACCTTCTCTTACTCTAAAGCCTTCCATGGCTCCCCAGTACCCCCCACAGCCCAATCTCTGAGTTCATTGAAGATCTAGCCCCTCCCTCCCCAGCCTCGTCTCTTACCACCTCAGCCATTCTGCCCTCCTCTGCAGTCCCCAAACCAGCCAGGCTTTACTCTACTTCTGGGCCTTCGTACATGCCATTTCCTCTGTCTGGAGCACTGCCTGCTTCCTCCTTCCCACTTTGTCTGACTGACTCGTATTCATCCTTCTCAGCTCAGCCTCATATCACCTCCTCCTGAAAGCCTGCCTTCCTGGTCCCAGGGTAGGTTAGGAGCCCCCTTTACACTCTCATAGACCCTGGGCTCTGTCCTTGGAACCTGTCTGTCATGCTTCACTCAACAGTCCTTCGGCGAGCGCTGTTCCTTGCCACGCCCCGTGCCAGGCCCTGCATGGGCAGAGGGGACAGTGCAGACCAAGGCCCTGCCCTGTGGGGCTTGTACTAGTCTCTTCACAGCCTGTCTCTCCTCTCAACTTCAAGCTCTCGGGGGGCTGGGACCTTTCCTGGTTTCTCTCGGTGGCTTGGCTTACGAGAACATCAATACATGTTTGCGGAATGAATGAATGGGAGCGCACGTGTGCGTGTGCCCGCGCGCGCCTGGGTCCGTGTCTGTTCCCACTCTGTTCTCCTTTGGTCCCCCCTGGGGCAGACACTGCTGGGGCTTCATCCTCTTTGCAGAGGGGCAAGGGTGGGGGGTGGTGGATTGCAGCGGCGAGGGGGTGGTGAGGAGGGGAGAGGGGAGCCAAACCAGTGCCATGGCCAAGGGCTAACCTCCCTCTTTCTCTCCTCCCCCATCCCCAGGAGAGTGTCTCGTCCTCAGGGACGCCCCACAAGCGGGACTCCTTCATCTATAGCACGTGGCTGGAGGACAGTGTCAGCACCACAAGTGGGGGCAGCTCCCCAGGTACTGGCCAGGCAGGGGCCAGTCTTGTGGTGGGCCGGGGACAAGGCTGGGCACAGAGGGTCAAAAGCAGTTCTCAGGCCCCAGGTGGTGGGTGTGTGATGGGACTGCCCCTGACACGGGGACGGTGGGCTGGTCATTATCCAGCCTAGGGTGGTTGGTGGCTTGGAGGGCTGGTGGTTTCCAGAAAGGCCTTGGAGGATGATGCAGGAAGGGGGGGTAAAGAAGGGAGTTAAGGGTGGGAGTCCCAGAGGGAGGGGCTCGGTGGGGTTGGGGAGCACTGGTGCCGACCGCCCATCCATGCCCCCCGCCTCCCTGGTGCCTCCCCGCGGCCAGTGAGGTGGCTCCCTCCTGCCTCCCTCCCCAGGCCCCTCTCGGTCACCCCACCCAGACGCCGGCAAGTCGGGGGACCCTGCATGTCCCGAGATCAAGATCCAGCTGGAAGCATCTGAACAGCACACGCCCCAGCTGGTACGCACAGCCACCAGGGGCCTGGCCACGGTGGGGACGGGTAGCCTGGAGCCTGGCCCTATGGGGAGCCCTACCTGGGAGGGGGATTGGCTGTTGGGGAGAGGCATCAAAGCGACCAGGGGTCCCCAGGGATGGGAGCTGGACCAAGGGGCCCCCTTAATCCAGGAGGGTTGGGCTCGTCCAGCCTGGGCACAGCCAGTGACTTCTGCTTGCATGTATCTTCCGTGTCATCTGTCCTGTCACCTGCATTGCCACCATTCTCTGTGCAGGGCTGTTAGCCAGGAGGCCCCTCTGAAGGTGACACTGAGCAGGTCAGCACCAGCCCTCAGCTTCTGTTTGGTGGGGAGAGGGCGGGGGTGGGCCGACTTCTCTCTCTTCCTCTGTCACCTCTCTTGGGTCAGAGCTATGTGTCTAGGTTTGAGTCCTCTGCCACTCAGTTGCTAGGTGACCGTGGGCCTCAGTTTCCTTATCTGTACAATGGGGCTAATAAATGCTGCCTCACCTCTGCCCATGAGTTTCTGGGAGGATCTGATGGGAGCCTGAAAGGGACTTGGGAATTGTTGGGAGGGAGGGGTCTAGGAGGGTTCCCAGTGGGATGGAAACACCCAGAGCCTGGAACTCCAAGGGTGGGCCCTTCCGCATCTGTCCCCCTGCTTCATGGTGCCTCCGTCTCCCTTTACCCTGCAGATGAGGCCGCAGAAGCACAAGGTGAAGATGCTGTGTCAAATCCAGGCAGACGGGACCTCTGCCCCCGAGGCCAGCACCAACCAGCCTGTGGGCTGCCCCCCACTTCCCCAACCCTCCTCCTGGCCCACTGTCTGGGCTGTCTCTGCAGGGCAGAGCCATCCAGACCTGGGAGCGGGGAAGCTGCTGGCACCATCCCCACCCCCTGGGCTGGGGGGCCGGCTGGGGCAGGGAGTGGTCCCTTGAAACAGGACTCCAGGCCTGGCCATCCATCACCCCTGGGTGCCCCTCTGGACTCAGGGGGAGTGAGCTGGAAGGGGGGATTGAGACATCTCAGTGCATACAGAGCCTACTATGGAGGCCGTGGGGTGTGAGGTGTGGTAGAATGAGCACTGGGCTGGGAGTCCTAAGTCCTAGCTTCTAATTTGGGTTCTGCTCTGTGACTATGAGCAAATCACTCTCCCTCTCTGGGCACCTCTGCTATAAATGGACAAGATTATTTCAGAGGTCACTGAAGGCTGTGAGTCCATGCACCTGCCCCAGAATGGAGGATTGTCGTCCCAGAGACCTCCCATCACCCTACCCTGCTTCTTGGGGTTCCTGGGGCCCCCGATGGGAGCTGGCTGTGCCCATTGCCCCTCCTGGACCCTCAGTCTCTACCGCCGATGCCCTATCCACTGCCTCCACGACAGACGAGTGACCCGCTTTTGGGGGAAGCGGGAGGTACCTGGCTCCTCAGCCAGCACCCAGCTTAACCCCTGCCTTCCCATGCTCCTGGGCACGCCGGGCCGAGGGGTCTCAGCTGGCCTAGCATTATGGGCCGCACCTTTGCGCCACCCTCACCCACCATGGAGGGGGCAGCCAGGCACAGCTGCTGTTGAGTCCACATCCTTGTGTGTGTCTGTCCACACTTTTTAGGCGCCACGCCAAAGGCCAGCCTTCCGGCCCCAACACCCATTTTGGAAGCCCCCCGTGGCCGTGTGTATGTCAGTAACAGTTGTACAAAATAAATTCTATTTATCGCTATTGTACCCCGAGTCGGATGTGGCTTCGTGTGACCCCGCCCCCCAGCCGGATCAACCCGACAGATCTCAGTGGCACCATGGTGGCGAGGGAGAGCCTATTCACCCCCGAATCAGCAGCTGGGTCTGCGAGCACCTCCAGGGCCAAGCCGCAGGCTCCGTGACCACCAGCTGTGGCTTCCCCACCATGGCCCTGCCCTTTCTTCCACCTTGCTCCCCTCTCCACAGCGGGGAGAACGTGGTTTTGAAGGTCCAATCAGGCAGACCTAGATTGGAGTCCTGACACCGCCTCTAACTCTCTGGGTGACGCTGAGAAACTTACAAGCTTCTCTGAGCCTCAGTTTCCACTTCTGTAAAACGGAAGCGATAATACGTCTCCCAAGGGTTCGTCATGAGGATTCACGGAGCTGGAGCATGTGGAACATCTAACACAGCGTCTGGCACCCCGTGGGTGCTCAAGGATCGGCTTTCCTCTCTTTTCCTATGCCCAGTGAAGCTCAAGGGTTTCCCCTATGTGGCCACCTGAGGGCGCCAAGGGATTGCTTACCTGGAATGATGGGGGTGGGGAGATGGCGATGAATCTGTCCAGCTGCTGGAAGGAGCTCACAGTGCAGAGCGGTTACAATAAAGGGTGACGAATGCCCTGGCGGGGGTGGGGGGCGGGGACAAGCTTGCGGTCCAGCCTGGCTAAGGGAAGAATGGGGAAGACTCCGGAACAGTGGTGCCTGAGCATCCTGGAAAGGCTTAGGAGAGTGTCCCTGGGGAGCGAGCTGCAGGTGCAAATGGAGGAGGAGAGAGAGTGCTGCTTGCTGTCGGGAAGGGAGCCAGCAGTTCTGAATGATGGGGAGGTGAGGATGGAGGGGCAGGGAGATGGGGCAGAGGTGAGGCCAGAGGTCACATGGCCTTGGGCGCCAGACCAAGGGGCTAAGGCTTCATGCTGAGGGCAGTGGGGAGCCATGGAGGATGTGAAATAGCAGTAGAAAGAGAAGTGGGGGCTGCTGGTGGGGACTGGCTGGGCAATGTCAGCCCAAGGAGGGGAGGACCCAGGAGGCCATTGCTGGGTGCGGAGGGTAACCAGGACAGTGGGCAGGTCTGGAAAATGCTGGGAGACTTGAGCATCTGGACGAAGGGACTGATGTGGCCTGATGTGATGTGGGGCGGGGTCCTGGCCTGAGTGTTGGGTGAATGGGAGGGTCTCCTCTGAGGTAGGAGCACAGGAGGAAGAGCAGGTTGGGGGATTTGGGGTCTGGGGGCACGGGCAAAGAATTGGGTTCCAGCGGGACTAACCATGCCTTGGCCTCGCCCCCTCCCCACCACAGCTCCCATGCCCTCCCCAGGACGATGCTGGGTGCACCCCAGGGGCTTTCCCGACAGGGCCCTGCTGTGACACTCAGATGTCTGGGGCCACCCAGGGGTGGTGACTCACATCCACTCCAACCCCACCCACCTGGGTTTGGCCCTGGGCTCAGTGGGTCCCCTGGTAACCCCCCTCCCCTCCTCTGCCTCACCCCTGTTCTCTAACCCCTCCCAGGCCCTGGCTCTTCCCCACTCTCTGCCCCAGTCTCTTACCCTGTCTCCTCCCATCCCAGCACCAAGGGCCAGCAGCCCCACTTCAGCACCAAGATCAAGAACTTAGGTCTGAGTCTGTTCACCTCCTAGCTCTGTGACTTCGGGCACATGACTTTGGCTCTCTGGGCCTCAGGGTCTTCATCTGTATGATGGGAATGCTAATAGTCCTGCCCTTGGTACCCTGATGTGAGGATTCAATGAGATGATACCTCAGAAAGTTCTTGGTGCTTCCCTAGCACACAGTGGGCTCAAAAAATAGTGTGTGTTGTGTGTGGGGACATGCAGCTAGCCATTAACGAGGGCCATCTCCGTGACCCGCATCAGAGGCTGTGGAGTCTCTCTCTGAATGTGGGATGAAGCAGCTGGTGCAGAGCCTGGGCACAGGTGTCTGGGTACGAGGCGTTGGGAATGTACAGTTATCAGTTGCTTCCCTGAACCTCAGCTTCCTGGGCTTTACTGGGGTTCACGATCCTTGTATAAAAGAAGTGGGGCACCCCTGCTTGTATCCCTTTATGATGTGCCCCACCCCACAGCTCTGGCCCGCAGCTGAGCCAGAGGGGGAGCAGGGGGCCAGCCTGATGAGCAGAACCTGCCTTTGCCCCTCGGCCTGCCCAGGTTGTGGCAGAGTTCCCGTCAGCGGGAAGGGCCGGCCTCTGGGCTGGGTTTCAGCCCGGGCCCCCGCCCCACCCCTCCAGGCTCCAAGGTGGGGCTGGGGGAGGCCGAGGACGAATCTGGCCTCTGGGATCAAAGTGTCCAGCGCTGTTTCTCTTGTGCCGGCGCCAGCTCTGTGCTCGTCCTGGGTTCTGAGGTGGGGAGGGCGAGCCAGGACACTGACCCGAGGCTGAAATTAGGGCTTGGGCGGGGGGCGCCGGGCGCCGGGCAGCACAGGACTCTGCTTAGAAATAACTCTGGTGGTGGAAACGGCAGCCAAAGGTTTCTCTGGACGCAGGAGGCAAGAGGCCTCCATGGAGGGACTTGGGTGCCTGGCTGACCCGACAGCCGTGTCTCCCCTGCCTCAGAGCTGGGATCTGTCTCTCCAGGTCTCGGTTTCCTCACCTATAAAATGGAGGCAAAGCCCTACCTGTTGCTGTCAGGCCAAGAAGCTGTCATGGCCTCTAAGGGATGTGGCATAAACCCCATGCCCAATAGGAGGGGTCCTCCCCGTCCCCCAGCAGCTGGGGCGTCCCTGGACATCCATGGCTAACTCTGGGGCAACGTTGCCAAGGAGCCAGCCGCAGGCCCAGGCCCGCCCAGTGCCAGGGGACTGGGACCTGGACGCTCTCTGCTGCTCAGGCCACAGGGGGTACTTAACCAGGGACCCTGGAATGTGGAGGTCCCTCCCTCCTTCCCTGTATCCGCCCTGCCAAGGGGACAGTCAGGGACGGAGCCTCCTGAAATAACCAGATCTGGTTAGCAAGGCTAATTTTAAAAGCCACTCTGGCTGCCCCATAGGCCCTTCTGGGAAGCCATGAATGTCCCTGTGTTTGCCCCCTGGGAGGCAGGGTGAGGGGAGAGCAGAGGGGCTGGGAGGACTCCCACCCCTGACGGCCAGTGCCGGAGACCCCAAGCTGCCTCCCAAGGCCCGCCCATCCAGGGCCCAGAGCCCTGGCCCAGTACAGGGGCTCAGGGGCCCAGCCTCTGCCCTGATCCACTCAGAATGAACCCTGGTGGGCTCTCAGGGTCCTCCACCCTCTGCACTGGTCTCCCTGAAGCAGTTCTGGGCAAGGGGCCTTAAGCTCTCTGTCTGTCTCTGTCTTGGCTATCTCCCACAGTCTCCATCTGCTTACTCTTTATGTCCCTTTATCTCTGTGTCTCTGCCTTTCTCTGTCTCTGACACTCGAGGTCCCTCTCTGCAGCTGTGACTCTATCCCCCTCTCTCTGGGTCCATCATGCAGGAGGCCCCCACAGCCTTCTGACAGTCTGTAGGCTGGACTGTGCATGCCAGGTAAGGGGTAAGTGTCTACCTGGGAGCTGGGGCTGCAGGTGGGTCCTGGTGGGGGAGGACAGTAGTCCTGGGGACCGATAGGAGCTGTACCTGGGCAGGCAGGGGCTCTGTCATGACCTGGGCCATCCATCCAGGCCAGGTGCGAGCAGAAGAATTGAGCTCCAGGGGTAGGGTGGCCAGATTTAGCAAGTAGAAACACACAGAGCCCAGTTAAACTTGAATTTCAGATAAACAAGGGATGATTTTTAGTTTAAGTATACCTCATGCAATATTTGGGACATACTTAAACTAAAAATCATCCCTTGTTTATCTGAAATTCAAGTTTGACTGGACATCCTATGTTTTATCTGGCAGCCCTATCGGGGAGGCTCTAAGAATGAGAGGAGAAATTTCTTAGCCGCAGCAGGTTCTATAGACTGAGGGAGCCCCCGCCTGGCAGGGATGTCACAGCCACGCCTGGGGGAAATCCCTGTCTGATGTGGGAGGAACAGCTCCTGCCCACAGGGAGCTTTCAGTTTTCTGGGGTGGGGCCAGTCCTCAGGAGCTTGGCTGGCGGGGTGTGGTGCACGTGATACACAGACACCAGTTACCTCCTCAGGGGAACCATAGACATCAGAAGGGAATGTCTCTCCTGAGCCCCAGTGCCTCACCCAGGTCCTGGCACACAGTAGGGGCTTCATAAATATTTGTTGAATGAATGAAGAATTCTCCCAACCCATGCCCACAGCAGTGGGGTGGTTCCTGGCCAGCAGGGGCTCCAGCACCCTACCTGCCCCTCCCAAGCTCCTTGGATCCCACGGGAGTGTGCACCGCCCTCACCCCAGGGGCTCCCCAAAGTGAGCTGTGGAGGGGAGGAGCAGGGCAGAGGGCACAGAGAGATGATGCCAGCTTTTCTCCTACCCCGCCCTCACCCCAGACCCCAATCCCAACTCGGAGTCCAGCCTGGGCAAGCATGCAGGTCGGGGCTGGGAACTAAGGCAGGGTGACCTCTGGTTTCTGGCATTGGGGGCTTTTTGGGACTAAGGCAGAGAAGCAGGCCAAAGAGGTGCTGATCAGTACTCCTTAGGGGGACATTTGGATGGTTGGGAGATTCCTGGGACCCAGAAACTTGAGGACACTTGTTTCTGGGGAGGTAAGATTTGGATCTTTTCCTGAAGCGCATTGATCTCAGGGGTCTTCCTGAAGGGGCCAACTAGGGAGAGGCCTGTGGTTCTCCCACACCTCCCCCAGGACAGAGTCCCTTAAACAGCCTTTTTGTTCATTCATTCATACATTCATTCATTTATTCACTTGCTGATCCCTCCCTCACTGCCGCCGTTCGCTGGGATGACCCGGCTCCAGGCCAGGTGATAAAGGACTGCAGCATCTCTTCTGATCTCAGTAGGAGCATACCTGTTCCAGTGCTGGCCCTGCCACTGGCTCACCGTGTGACCTTGGGCAAGTCACTGACCACTTTGAACCTCAGTTTCCCCATCCCTACAATGGGGATAACGGTAGCAGCTCCCTCCCTGGCTACTGTGAAGGGTATGAGATGATGCCAGTCCTCGGTGAGAGAGCTTCAGAGGGGGAGCCACCATGATTATTGCTGCTATTATTATTATCAGTATCATTTTTTAAAATTTTATTTATTTTTGGCTGCGTTGGGTCCTCGTTGCTGCACGCAGGCTTCCTCTAGTTGCGGCGAGTGGGGGCTACTCTTCTTTGTGGTGTGCGGGCTTCTCATTGTGGTGGCTTCTCTTTGTTGCAGAGCACGGGCTCTAGGCACGCAGGCTTCAGTAGTCGTGGCTCGCGGGCTCATTAGTTGTGGCTCGCGGGCTCATTAGTTGTGGCTCGCGGGCTCTAGAGTGCAGGCTCAGTAGTTGTGGAGCACGGGCTTAGTTGCTCCGCGGCATGTGAGATCTTCCCGGACCAGGGCTCGAACCTGTGTCCCCTGCATTGGCAGGCGGATTCTTAACCACTGTGCTACCAGGGAAGCCCCATATTATTGGTATCATTCTGAGGCCCCTGTGGGTTGGGTAGGGAGTGGCTGGCCCCAAGGCCCAGGCCCCATGGCCAGTGTCACACTGAGCCATCCCGACAGGCCAGCTTCCTCGTGGGGCTTTAGCCATCTTGGCCCCCATCCCTCTTTTTCAAGGCATGTCAGCTCCTTCAAGGTGTCTCTGGCTTCTAGATCAGCAAGAAATCCTTCAGAGAAAAGTTAGAGTTGGGGACAGAGCTTGGAGTGGCCATCCGGTGGCAGGGCCTGGGCCTGGCCCCCCAACCTGCAGTGTGAGCTGGAGCTGGTCCCTCCTGCTCAGGCCTGGTTTCCCCAGTTGTACAGCGAGGGGCGGGGCTGGACGTCCTGCCACGGCCTGGACGGGGCCCTCTGTGTGTCATCCTGTTAGAAATGGGTTAGCTCCGAGCCTATAATCACATCTGCCCTGGGAAGAACTAACAGCGTCTCTGTAAATTGAGCTCTAATTGTGGCTTTTACTGGAGTCAGCTGCTCCCCCATTCCCCCCCCCCGCCCACTGCTCTGAATCAGCGAGGTTGTCCCGGCCTGCCCTGCCAGGCCCAGGAATCCCCCAGGATTGTTCTGGCTCCCACTGAGCCAGCGATGGGTCAGGGACTAATGTCCTTCCAGGACCTACTGTGCAGGAGGCTCTGAGCCGGGTGCTTTCCATGCAGTGGACTCCAGGTCATGTGACTACAGCTCTAGGAGGCAGGGGCTACTGGGGCTGTTTTTGCAGAAGGGGAAACTGAGGCACGGGGCAGCGAAGTCACTTGCCCAAGGTCACTCAGCTAGGATGTGGCAGAGTCTGGATATAAACCTAGATCTGTCTGATTCCGAGGCTTTGTTCCCGGCCTGAGGCGGAGGAGACACGCCCCACCCCACCAGGGGCTTCGAGCCCCCCAGCTGATGCTCCTTCCCCACTGGCGTTTGCTGACAAGGTCAGAGGCAGCTCCCCTCCTCAGGCGGGGCGCAGGCCTGTGGTTTCCCTGTTTGTTCTGGAGGTCCCAGCTGCTTCCCCAAGGAGACAGCTAGTGGTTCCCAGGCCACGGCCCCTCGGGCGGAGCCAGACCGCGACTGGCCGGCCTGGGAACACTGCCCGCCAGCCCCACTGGGCTCCACCAGGCCCTGGCGCTGGGTGGTCTGGGCAGGGGCCGGGGAGGGCCTCGATCCTGGCCACGGGGCAGGAGCCACAACTGGTGCCAGACTCGAGGCTGCCCTGCCAGAGACCTGGAAGGGTCCTGAGGCCGGGGATGGCTAAACTGGGGCAAACATTGCCCTGGTGGGGAGCCCAGGAGGGAAGGCCCCAGGCCCCAGTTCTCTCTGAGGACCTCAAGAGAAACATCCACCCCCTTCAGGATTGTCATTTTTGGGTGGCTGCCACTCAACCACTGAGTTGGTTCAGACAGGAGCCCTCCTTAGAGGCTGGTGGAGAAGCCAGGGTTGACAGGTAGAAGACCTAGCGTCCAGCCCTGCCCTCCTCTGGACCTCAGTTTCTCCATCTGTACAATGGGCAGGGGTCAGGACTCCATGCTTGACCAGGGCTCCGCCAGCTGGGCAGGCTGTGGTTGTGGGGTGGGCAGCCCAGGCTGGAAGGATCTCAGTTGTTCCCAAAGTCATTTTCAGGGGCTTCTTCTTGTCCCCACCCCCAAGTCTTAAAGCCCCTGCCCACACCTCTGACACAGCCCCCTCTGTTCCCCTCTCCCAGGTGACTGCCTGATGGAGTGGAAAGAGCTCGCATGGGTTTTGGAGTCTGACAGAGCCCAGTTCAAATCCTGGCCACTGGCTCTCTGTGATTTGGGGCACGTTTCATCCTCTCCCTCCCCCATAGCTTTAAATGCCATTGTGACGCTCATCCTTCTACCTCCAGCCTGGGCTCCTCGCCTGAACTCCATCCAGACTCTTTCCCAACTACCTACCAGCATGTCCACTCCAAAGTCCAATGGGCATCTCCAAGCTAACGTGATCCAAACCAACTCTCTATTTTCTCCCCAGGTCTGCTCCCCGATATGCATAAATGGCGTTCCACCCAGGTGCTCAGACCCCAAACTGAAGGGGCATCCCTGCTTCTGCTGGTTCCTCCGCTCCCTGCATTCAGCCCGTCAGCAAGCCCGGCTGGCTTTAATTCCCAAACGTGTCTGGATGAAGCCCCTTCCCACCACACTTAGCTAGTCCAAGCCATCACCACCTCCACCCCCAGCAACGGAAAGGCCTCCAGACTGCCCTCCGGCATCTGCTCCTGACCCCTGCATGGGAGCCAGAGCAATCTTTCCATAAGCTGGATTGTGTCGCTCCCTGCATCTAACCTTCCCGTGTGACAGAGGAAGATGCAGGTGCCTATCGTGCCCCACGCAACACAGTTCCTGTCCACCACTCCCACCTCATCCCATCCACTGTCTCCCCTTTCTCTGGGCTCCAGCCACATTGGTTATTTCTGTCCCTCAAATATATTAAGAGTATTCCTGCCCCAGGGTCTTTGCACTTGCTTTATCCTACTTGGAATAATCTTTCCTCCAGCTCTTTGAAAGGCCACCTTCTTACCGACTGGGTCTCAAACCAAATGTCACCTCCTCAGACAAGTCCTCCCTGCCCACCAGCTACAGCAGGGCCCCCAGTCACTCTCTGGACCTTGGTTTTCTTATTTGTAAAATGGGGCCAGTGCCAGTGCCCTACCCAGGAGGGTGGTGAGAGATGGCTGGCGGGGAGGGGGTGCTGAGATGCCAGCGTGAGGCAGGCACTGGGCTCCTGTGTCCTCCTCTCTCACTGGCACCCACAGTCCCAAGGCATGGCTGACCCTGAGCTGGCTGGACCCAGGGTCAGGAGACTGGGAGAACCCTTTGCCCGAGGTGAAGCTGGGCTCCTCTGCCCGTTTTACTGTGTGACTTCAACTTGGTCTCTGACCCTCTCTGGGCTACCTTCCTCCCTGGCCTGCAGAAGCCAACTCCAGCCCTGAGCTTTGTCTGGGCGACAATGGAAAGAGGTCTGTCCCCAGGAGATCCCTCAGGAGGGGAGGGATCAGGGCAAAAGGCCCATTCAGCACTGAATCTTGCCTTGAGGTTGGATGTCAGGACAGCACCTGTTCATACCCTGAGAACAGGCAGCAGCTGCTCAGGCCTTAGCCCTGGAAGGGCTCTGGGAGAAGAGGGAATGATCACACCTTGAGCCTGTCCGTATCCTGCCCCAGAGCCCTCTTCTCATCCTGACCCAGCCCCCCTCCTCAGGGCACAGCCTCTTAGCTACCACTGTTCCCCAGCCAGGTCACCTGAATGGGCAGGAGGCTGATTACAGGGCCCTCAGCCAGAGTGTTCAAGCCCAGGCTGACCTCAGAGACCCTGGGGCCACCAGCCCTGGCCTGGACAGGGGGAGGGAGGGGGAGGGAGGGAGAGGCAGGGGCTCTGCCCGAGGCTGCTGGGCACTCCCCACCGGGACAAGGGCACAGGCCCAAGAGGTCAGGATCTCCTGACGGACGCCGGCAGCCCTGCTCCCTCGAACCTTTGCAGAGTTACAATCCCGACTCCCCCTTTCTGCCCGGTGCGTGATTAGATCCTGTGCTCCGCGGCCGCACCGCCTGCCTTCGCGTCCTTCTCATCTGTTAGTTGTGGGACTTCACAGAAGTTATCAGATTTCTCTCTGCTTCCTTTTCCTCATCTGTAAACCAGAGACAGTAACAGTCCCTGCCCTCTGAGAGTGGTTGGGCGGATAAATGAGTTAAGTGCACTGTGAAGCACTAGGAAGGATGCTGGCCCTCAGGGAGCACCGTGGAAATGTCCACGGCTGTGCCTATAGCCAGTGTTTCCACCACCTCAGCGATTCTAAGCCTCGGTTCCAATGGGCAGGAGGGAGAGCCAGCACTGGCCGGTGGCGGCCCCCTGCCCCGCCTGCCCCTGCTGGGCTGGTGGGTCATGTGCGTGCCCCCCATCCTGAGGTTGCGGGCAGATGGCTGAGGAGCCACAAAAGAGCCTGGAGCCATGATCAAGGCAGCATCACAAGGAGGCCCCAGGAAGCCACACAGGAACTCGGAAGCCCAAATCCTCTTCTAAGAACTTAATCCCCCACCCCATCCCCAGATCGGCTGGTACTAGATCTTGGTGGGAGGTCTCGGGGTTAGCCATCAGGGCTAATTATAAATGCTGCTGCTTTGGGGATCTCACTACCTAATCGAAGGGCGTCTGTGGCTAATGGGGCTGGGGTTGTTTTCCTTGGAGAGATTAGAGCCTCGGAGGGGCTTGGAGGAGGTGGACTGGGGGTCAGTCAGACCTGGGTTCAACTTGCAGCTGTCACTTACAAGCCATGGAACAGGTCCCTGTGCCCTGCCAAGCCTCAACTTTCTAACCTGTAAAATGGGGATGATATTGTCCAGCTCACAGGATGGTGGTGGGGTATGTGGATGTGTCTAGCATCTGGGGATGCTACTAACCATCCTACAACTTCACTGCCATGTCTTGGGTGCTTAGTAGGGCGTGCGGTGCATTGTAGGTCCCCTGCTCCCTCCTGCCTTCAATCTCAGAGCAGTAAGTTTGCCGACAATCTATCCACTTACATGCTGGTCCAGTTTCCTTCTTTACAAACAGGACTGAGACTCTCAGGCACAGGTTTGGGGACTGCTTCCTCCTCCCCACCTCCATGACCCCAGCTTCACTTGCCTGGCCTCTTGCAGCAGACTCCTTGTTGGTTTCCCAGCCTCTAATTCTTCTCAAAGCTGCCCTCAAAGCTGGCAGCCAAGATGATCTTTCAAAAATGATGCTCATGCCCCAGCTCCAGAATCTTCCATGGCTCCCCAGGGTCTTCAAGGTCAACCCCCGGCTTCTTGGAATGGCATTTGAGGCCCTCCTGCCCATCTTTCCCACAACATTTCCTCTGAATTCCCCTCTGTAGCCTCATGCCTGCCTCAGTCCTCCTCGCCTTGTCAAGCCCCAGTTCATTCTTTGCCTTCTGTCTCTGTGCCCACCCCACTTGTGCCCCCAGATGGTTAGGTGCCCCCTCCATGCCCCCACAGTTCCTTGCCTCCCCACCACCCTGGGATTCCCTCTGGTGGTCTCTGCCATGAGATATGAACTTCCTGAGGACGGAGCCTTGGGTCTGTTCGCAGTTGTCTCCCAGGCATGGCCCAGGCTGTGGCCCAGAATAAGGCAGGGGCAACAAGCTCAGTTTCCACAACGACCAGACAGGTAACACCAGTCAAGAGGGGCTTTGCATAAGGGTACAGGGAACCCTGGGGACTGAGGCAAACAGGAGAGGTACCCCCAAGATGGGCAGCCGTCTCAGCTCCAGCTGACTACTGCCCTGCAGAAATGTGGGGCAGTGCCAGCACACCTTCCAATTTTTCAAAAAAAGCCAGAAATCCAAATCTTTTGTGCAAGTTCCCAATGTTCTGAAACACTGTGAGGATACTCAGTGACGTCTGGGGAGCATGTGAGTTGGAAGGTGCCCTGAGCATAAGCGAAGCTGAGACAAGACAACCCAAGCTTCCTACACCCCTTCCTTTCTGTGGAGCAAAGGTGCTCACTGTTGAGTGGGGTGGGGGGCAGCGATTGTGTCCCCTAGAAATCTAGTGAGGAGGGGCTGGGCATGTTGCTAACCATCCTACAATGCACAGGACAGTCCTCACAACAGAGAAGCACCCAGCCCCAAGTGCCGGTAGTGCCGCGGTTGAGAACCTGCTAGAGTTATTGGTGGGAAACAGCCACTCAACTGAAGACTACATTTCCCAGCCTCCTTTGTATTTGATGGGATCATGTGACTAGTTCTCACCAATGCACTGTGAGTAGAAGGGACATATGTTACTTCCAGGAAGAAGTGGTTAAAAAGTGGGTCCCTCCCACTCTCCTCATTGGTGAGCTGGTCAGAGAGACGTTCTGGTTAGATAGAACATCTGGAACTTAGAGGACAGCAGAGCCACATAGTGGAAAGAAACTGGGTCCCAGGCACCTGACCAGAGGCACCACCAGATGTTTGAGATAGAAATAAACTCTTATTGTGTTAAGTTCTAGATTTCTCTTTAACAGAAGACAGGGTTATCTGGATGACTAGAAGAGGATTTGTCAGCTTAGCTTCAGTCTTCCTCCCTGAGAAAGCATCTTACTGTCACCCTTAGCTTCTAGTTCTGTGGGTGGATGGGTGGAGCTGGGACCTCTGCCTGGACCCCTGGCCTGGATTAGGACTCAGAGCCACCAACAGTTAGAGTAAAGGGGTGATGAGTGATGTGAAGGTGTGGGGTCCAGCCTGGGTGTGGGAGGCATGGGGAAGACTCTGGAGCAGTGGCACCTGAGCATCCTTGATTATTCTTGAAGCAGACATCAGCCCACAGCCTGGACTCATGGCAGGAGGAGCTCCTTGTTTCTCATGGGATCCTAAAGGCTCAGTATGTGTTCAGCATGGTGCTGGGACTGTACATTCAGATGCAGGAATGGAACATCAGCGAAGTTAAAGAACTCTCCTGAGTGCATAGAAACGAGAAAGTGATGGAGCAGAGACAGGAACCCCTATCTCTCTGACTCACAGCCCATGCTTTTGAACCACATACCAAAGTTTAACAGATATGATGGTGCTTTGTTTGTATCCTTTAAGCATTTACTGTTCTAGCACATGCTTGGGAGCTTTGTCTCAGCCCTTCCAGGGGCAGGTTGGAAGGGCCAGGGTGTTCATTTTCCTGGGAGCAGCCCTTAGCCAATGAGGGATTAGAGCTGGAGAATAAATACCCTGGCTCCCTCGCCCCACAGTGGTATAACTCTGAGATACATCTTCTACACAGTTTCCTGGAGGCCCACAGTGGGACTGAGCCCTAGTTGTCCAGAATGGTAACCTGCTTAATAACATATCCTTGCCTTTCCATGCTGACTTCCCCACTCTGCCTGGTGCTTTCTGGGTTCCTTTTATAAACTAGCTGTACTCAGATCCTTGTCACAGAGTCTGCCTCTGGAAAACCCAACCTAAGACACAAAGGATGGTTTGCATACCCCAGAGACATGTAAATTGATTTTGGGTGGTACTAGCGAACATTTTTAAAATTTATTTTTGGCTGCGTTGGGTCTTTGTTGCTGCACATGGGCTTTCTCTAGTTGTGGCAAGCGGGGGCTACTCTTTGTTGCGGTGCGTGGGCTTCTCATTGCAGTGGCTTCTCTTGTTGCGGAGCACGGGCTCTAGGCACGCGGGCTTCAGTAGTTGTGGCTCGCCAGCTCAGTAGTTGTGGCACACGGGCTTAGTTGCTCCACGGCATGTGGGATCTTCCTGGACCAGGGCTCGAACCTGTGTCCCCTGCATTGACAGGCAGATTCTTAACCACTGTGCCACCAGGGAAGTCCCTGGCGAACTTTTAAAAACACACTGCTTAAATGTGAATTTAAAGAAGTGTTTAGAGGGACTCCAGGGGGTAAAGACTCTGTGCTCCCAGTGCAGGGGATGTGGGTTTGATCCCTGGTCAGGGAACTAGATCCCGCATGTATGCCACAACTAAGAGTTTGCATGCCTCAACTAAGAAGTCCGCATGCCACAACTAAGGATCCTGCATGCCGCCAACTAAGACCTGGTGCAGCCAAAATAAATTTTAAAAAAGAAAAAGAGAAGTGTTTAGGAAATGATAGTACAGAGATATGACAAAAATTATGAAGATGGTATGAGAATAACAAATGAAAATGCTGTAATGTACAGTTGAAGATGAGGTCTCTGTCCTGGCGAGAATGTAGGCAGTAGTTTAATTTGTTATCCCAGCATCAGCTCAGCTGTGCTCCCCTTTTTGCCAGGACTGCTACGAAACTCAAAGAGAAATCTGCTCAGCTGCATTTTCATTCTTGAAGGATGTCTGCTTCTGACATACAATTTCTCATCTTTCCAAGTTCATATTTAACTGGCCCCTGTTATGAGTCATTAGTACTGGCTGCCTCAGAGCCTGGTTGGCAGGAGGTTGGAAATGCATTATAAATAAATAAAGGGTGTCATTAAGTATGGGAACTTTGTAATCAAATTCCAGCTCCACAACCTGAGGGACCTTGGGCACTCACATCACCTCCTGCACCCTTGGCTTCATCATCTAGAAATGTGGATGATGGAGGCCTACTTCCTAGTGAGGATTAAATGAACTGAATGCATACAAGCATCAAGCACAGAGATTGGCAGATGGTAAATGATCAATATTCATTGTTAGGATTAGTAACATTATTGGGACTTTGATTCTAATTGAGGAAAGAGGAGCAAACTTGGGGAACTCTGTATACCCCCAATATCAGGTGTAATCTTGAGTCTGGTACCCAGGCTTGACAATTAGGAATGGAAAAATCACAATCATCTAGGCTGAAGCTCTGTGAGGGCAACCACTAAATTCTTAGGACCTAGTACAGTGCCTGGCTCAGACTCAATGCTTATTGAGTGAATGAATGGAGGAACAGCTACAATGGGCCAGGGTGGGCAGTTGTTTGTGGGTGCCATGCAGCAAGGGTGTCCCGGTGCCCTTGAAGGCCTTCCTGCCGTGGGTTTCAGGGCACAGAGGCAGTCTTCTTTAATCCTCATGGCAACCCCAGAGTGGACTGTCTCCCATTTTACAGATAAGAAAATGGAGAGGCAGAGACACAAAGGACTTTGTCCAAAGTCATCCAGGTAATGAGCGGTGAAGTCCCCAGGTCAGCAGGAGACCCCTTTCTCCCCGTCCAACCCCACCTGTGCTCCTGCGCCCTGAGTCCAGTTCTTCCCAGAGAAATGATCTTATTTCAGTCTCTTCCTCACTGACCCCAAAGACTCAGTCCTGTCCTCAGAAATATTTGGAAAGTTTTATTTAAATGTTTTGTGTTCCCTTTTAACCAACATCAAAAAGAGAAAAATTTGGGGCTGTTCCAAACAGGAGAGTCACTTCAGAGAGGAGCTGGCACGTGTGTTCAGAGCTGGGAAGTGTCTGCTTTGCCAGGCTGCCCTTCCCAGCCTGGGCCACCCTGGGCTGGACGGCCAGTCCCAGGAGCTGACTTCCTGGGAGCCCCAGGCGGCCTTGGAATGAGTGAGCGAGCAAACCCCCATCCTGAGGAGGAGGACTTGGTCTCCCCTGCAGTTAGGACTGGGCTTGGGGACACGGACATGAGTCTGGTGGGCCTGGTGGGTTCCAGAGGGAAGGAGAGGGGAGTGGGAGGGATGTTCCGGAATGTTCTGTAGAAGCTCCAAGGCCTCTGGGTCTGGAGAAATATGTCTGCTAGAAAAATAAGATGCTTTGAGAAGTTCTGCAGTCTATGCTCTCTGCCTGCCCAAGAGAAACCTACCCTGTTGGCCAAAGGGGCAGCGGGTGGGGGCAGAGGCTGGAGGCCAGCAACTGGTGGAGGTTTCCAGAGGGGAGCGAGGTGGGCAGCAGGCAGACTTTGGTTTCCTGGGTCCCCTTTCTGGCAGCTGCAGAGGCTGTGGAGGCCTCTGCCTCCCGCCCCTTGAGGTGTGGGCTGCCGGGGAGTGGGCAGCACTGGGAGAGGGAGGCCAGCCATCTGTCGTGGGCTGGTAGATGCCCAGGCCCTGGGCCCTCAGAACAGGATGGCCAGGGGGAGCAGGGCCAGCAGGAACAGCAGAGGGCCTGGGGAGGGGCTGCCTGACAAGCTGGCAGAGGCACAGTGGTCGCGGTTGGCACCGATGCAGGCTGCATAAGCCATCACGTGGGGGATGTAGTTCTGCTCGTGGACGCCGTGCAGCAGGTGTGCCATGGGGCCCTTGGCGAAGACGGCTACGTCCTCCCCGCCATGGGTCTCGTGGCGCAGGGGCACGGCGGACTGTGCCTGGTAGTTGTTGTGAGCTGCGGGCCAGAAGAAACACTTGCTGAGAGCCTACCAGGGGCCTGGCACTATGCAGTAGCTTCCCTGTGCCCCTTCCAGGTTGGCTTGAATGCCCCTATTTTATAGAAGAGGAAACTGAGGCTCACTGGAGGGAAGTCGTTTCGCACCAGGCCACAGGATTTGGGCCTGAGTCTGTTCTGACACAGAAGCCTGCACTCTCAACCCTCAGACCTCATCCGATTAGAATGAGGATTAGAAGGGAAGAGTCAACCCAGGAGAGCCTCTTACCATTGGCTGTGCCATTAGGCCCCCAGGGACCCCTGGGGACATCATGAACAAACATCCAACAATATGGAATTGGATAAGCAGACTGGGAAGACTCACACACTGGAATATTATACAGCCAGTAAAAATGACAGTGTAACATAGCAAGCACCTGCACGTGCCAGGCACCATGCTAAGCTCATCAGATCTATCTAGTCCTTTAGACAAACTTAGGAGGTAGATATGGAGGAAACGGAAGCTGAGGAAGGTGAAGTTATTTGCCCAAGGTCACAGAGCTGCTAGATTTTAGGAGGGATTTAAATTAATGTTGTTCTGACTCAAGTCCTGGCTATTCTGAGACAAACCACCCCCCCAGCCTTAACCACAGGACTACACGGTTTCCAAGCTCATCCCTAAAGGGGTGCCCTGTCCCCTCCCAGCTCTGGGCCTCGCAGTCTTACCGTAGTCCACCATGGAGACGTTCTCTCGCTCACCACCCACCACCTTGTAGCCAGGCCCGTTGCCGTACAGGATGGAAGTGAAAGGCTTCTTGTCTGTGTCACTCACCATGGGAGCCAGACCTGCACAGGGAGGCACTGGTCCAGGGGTCATGTTGGAGTACAGTCCCCAGCCCCCAGCTTGGCAACCCCTGGGTCCCGTTTCAAGGAAGCCGCCTTCCAAACCCAACATTTCCAACCAGCCATCCTTCAGTTTTCACTGTGCCCACATCCTCCCATCTGTTGGTCTGTCCTTCCATCCTTCCATCCATCCATCCATCCTCTCCTCTCCCCTGTCCATTAATCCATTCTCCTTCTCATTTTTCTACCCATCCATCATCCAGGTGGCCACCCATACACCCACCCAGGCATCACTTCACTCCATCCCCCATCATGTGTTCCCCCACCTGTCAGTGACTTCTCCTCCCTACCCAATTCTGAGTCTCACACGTGCCAGGCCCTGGGCTTGCCAGATCTCCCACCCCACTCCTGCTCCCAGAGGGAAGACCCTGGGAGTGCCCAGTGCCCACCCCAATGGAGGCCCACCTACCAAAAATAGAGTTGCCACGGGGGGTGTACCCGCCAAAGGTAAAGACGTGGGAGTGGTCAGCGGTGACAACGGTCAGCGTGTCTTCCACGGAGGTCATGGTGCCTGCCTGCCCGATTGCCCGGTCCATCTCCACCGCCTCGTGCAGTGCCTGCTTGGCTTTGCCCTCATGGTGCCCGTGGTCAATCCTTCCCCCTTGGGACACCAAGGCAAAGGCCTCCAGTGAGGGGGCGGGGAAGGAGATCTGACCCCCAATTCCTATCCCGTGATGGCCAGGGGATTCCCCTGGGCCAGGCACCACACCAGGCATTTGACACAGCCATTCGACCTTCACAGTACCTCAGAAGGCGAGTTGTTGGACCCCAGGCCCACGCATGAGAGTGCAAAGCCAGGGTTTAAAGCAGATCCACCACCCCACTCTGCTCCCAGCACTGCTTCTTCAGCTGCTTGGTGGCCCTGGAGACCTCGGAGAGGTAGGGAAGGGACCCAACACGCCTGAATGGCTACTAGGTGCCAGGCATCATAAGCTGATGTCTTGTTTCCCTTTCACAACAACCGTGGGCAGAGATGGGTATGATTAGCCCCGTTTACAGATGGAGCACCTGAGGCCGGGAGTGGGAAGTGATGTGTCCAAGGTGGGATCTGCTAGGATTTGAATTCAGGTGTGACTCACTGTAAAGCCCTGTTTTTCCATCTCCGCTTTGAATACATCCCCTCCGAGGGTAAAGCACGCTCCTAAAGGGGAAAAACCCTCCATGCCTGGGCAGAGCCTACAGCAGCCTTCCATAAAGGCCTGGGGAAGCCTGCACCTCATGCCACCTCCCCCTGATGAGCACAGGAGGCCTGCGCTAAGCCTGGATTAAAGGTCACGGCTAAGGCTGTGTGACTTCAGAGAACACCTTCCATCTCAAACAGGAAGACGATGCCTGGTGGACACTCCCAACTCTGAGGGTCCTGAGCCTGGGCGCCTGGCCGCCATCCTTCCTGCGAGCCTGGGCCTCACCACTCTGGCCCGGCAGGCTGGCAGGGTGGGTCCCTCCTTTGTTGTGGCTCTGGGAGCAGCTGGTCTGGCAGGCCTAGTCTTGGCCCCGCTCACAAAGAGTACCGCTCCCGGGGGAGCCCGTGCTCACCACCACTGGTTCCTGGCTGGTTCTTCGGCATCAGAGGCCCGTTCAGGGCCAGGCCGAGACCGCCGTGCTTGAGTGGGAACCCCGGGGCTTGGCAAGAAAGCCGCCGAGTTGGGCTGGCGGCCGCTGGCCTCTGGAGGGTGGAGGGGCCTGAGCGTGTGCGTGTGTGCAGTGAGAGGATGTGTGCAAATACGTCCGTGTGTGTGTGTCCATTTAGAACATGGAAGACAATAGTTGTTAGAACCTTGGAAGATTCCAGAAACTTTATCATTTCCTCTCACTTCCTATTGTGATTGACGTCGCTACTGTGTAATCATAATAATGATAATAACAGAAACATCAAGGATTTATTCTCTTTTGGGCCCTGTTCCAAGTACATTATGTCTCTGAACTCAGTGGATGCTAATAGCCCTTCTTGGAGAGGGGGACTATTTTTGGCCTCATTTTACAGAAAGGTACAGGTAGAGGTCACAGAGGCAGTGGGGGGCAGCATCAGGACAATGACTCTGGGGCCTCACAACAGTGCGGGGACACCCCCGGAATGTCGGCATACAGCACCGCTGCCTCCTGAAGGGTCTGGCTCTCCCAACCCAGGGGACCCCAGGATATACCAGGGCCCACCCTGGGCCTTCTCCTCTCTGACCTTGTTCCCACACGGGCCCGGTAACATCAGAGGCCTGCTGTCCAGCTGCGAGGGTTCCTACAGACCGAGGACCCTGGGCCGGCGTCCTACAGAGGAGGACCCTGGGCCAGCGTCCTTGGGCCCAGCCAGGCAGCTGCTAAGAGCACATTTGTCTACCGGGGCCTGCTGATTTGTCTTTTGGGAGGAATGAAGCTGAGGGGCCTGCGCACCCCTCCAGAGCCAGGCCTTAGGGAGGTATTTCCAAAAGGAAGAAACTTGCCTCCTCTCTCAGGAAGCCTTCCTGGACTAGTAAGCCAGATGCGCCATCTCCACGCCCAGAGGAGAGCTGCTTGTTGGGCTGGGAACTTCAGCACCGCCCCCTTTCCCCCCGCTCCCTCCACAACCCATCTCCCTAAAGGAATCTCCCTGCTCATCCCCAAACTGGACAGTTCTCTCTGAGAGCTGGACTGCCCTACCCCTGAACCCATCTGGAAGCTCCCTGGGAAGTGGCCCTGCAGTCAGGCCCTGGACCCCTACCTTCCACCAGCAAGAAGAAGCCTTTAGGGTTCTTGCTCAGGATCTTGATGGCCATCTCCACCATCTCGGAGAGTGAAGGGTCAGTCACGTTGTTCCTGTTGAGCTCATACTGCATGTCCCCTGGCTCAAAGAGACCTGAGGAAGACCCGGGAGGATGTGGGTGTCTCAGGGAGCACAGGCTCCCCACACACAGCTTGGGGGTAAAGTGGGGGGATGGAAGCTCATCTGGGTGGCTCTTGCGGGCCTGACTTGTGCCAGGTGCTTTGGGCGTGCTTCCTCCTTTCATCTTCTTAGCCACGCCATGGTGAGAGGGACTACCGCGTCCATTTCACAGAGGAGGAGTCTGAGCCTCAGGTGTTTAGTACCTTGCTATTTTCAGCTGCTAAGTGGGAGACCTGGGATTGCGATCCATCAGCCCACCCTGAGCCCATAGAGCCCTGGACATGGCAGAGGACTGTGTCCTGGCCTCAACAAGGCAGCCTGGGTGTGTATTTACATGTCATTTACAGGTCAGGCTTGAAGGGCTCAGTGCCCTGTGCAGTGAAACAGAAGAAGGGTTGGGGTCACTGTCCCTTCTGTTCACCGAGCTCCGTTTTTTCCCTTGTGAAGTAAGGAGAGTGATCCATTTCTTACCCATGTCACACGATTCCACAGGTACTGGGTTGGTGTTTCCAGTTCTGGATGTCCTTCCAGAACACCTTGCCCTTCCATGAGTGCATGCAGCCAAGCAAGAGCTCCAATTAACAGAGTGCTTACTCTGTGCCACACGCTGTCCTATGTGCTTTGGAAGCACTTAGGCGCCAGTCTCTGAGATGGTGCCCAATAATCCTCCCTCCTGGAATTCATGCCCGTGTGTGCCCCTCCCTCACTGACTAGGGCTAGCCGGTGTATCCAACAGAACACTGTAGAAATGATGGTGTGTGACTTCCAGGCCAGGGCATAACACATTGTGGCCTCGGCCTTGCATACTCTTACATTTCTGGGGGAAGCCAGCTGCCACATTGTAAGGACACTCAAGCAACTCAATGGAGAGATTCATGTGGCAAGGAGCTGAGGCCTCCTGCCAACAGCCTGCACCAAGTTATGAGCCATATGAGTGGGCCACCTCGGAAGCCCCAGCCCCAGACAAGTCTTCAGATGACTGCAAGCTCACGAGAGACCCAGCTAAATCACTCGCAAGCTCCTGACCCAGAGAAACTGTGAAGGAATAAACTGTTCAACAATCATTATAAATAAAACAACTTTACAGTTGTTTTAAACTGTAAAGTTTTGGGATAATTTGTTATGCAGCAACAGGTAACATATATTAGCTCACTTAATCCTCATGACAACCCTGAGGTAGGCCCTATTGTTATCCCCATTTTACGGAGGATTCATTATCCTTATTTTATAGAAAACTGTGGCACAGAGAGGAGAAATCACTTGCCCAAGGTTGCACAGCTCATGGGTGGTAGGAGCTGGATCTGAACCCAGCACTCTGGCTCTAGGATCCATGAACAGAACTTTCTTGCTCCATGGGTACATGCATAACTACACAGCCAGTGTGGGGTATGGGGTGTGTGCTGTGTGACCCAGGCAAGTAGAGAGCTGTGTGTGTATCTGAGGGATCCTCCAGGTGCCCAGCTCTAAGCCCATAATTTCCAGTGACACACCCAGGACCCAGGGGCTGTGCTCCTTGAGAAAGATTTGCAGGAGGTTTTGCCACCACTTGCTTGGCCCAATAGCCAGAAGGGAAAGAGGACCCAGATGTCTGCATGGTGGCACTCAGGGTCTCATTCCACCTGGCCTGGAGCCACCCCCAGGCCCCACACCTGTTTCCCACTCCCTGGGGAAATGGGGGCACCCCCCCCCACCCCAATCAAGACCACTGGCGACAATCTAGCTGGCTTCTGCCCTGGCAACACAGCAGGGCTGGCTCTGGGTCCCCTTGCTCCTCAGTCTAGGATCTGTTTAAGTCCCAGCTCCAGCCAGGGTTCAAACTCACCTGGGCCCTAATTCTAACTGGCTGTGTGGCATGCCAGAAGTCGTTTCCTTTCTCTGAGCTTTGTTTCCCTTTGTGCTCAATGGAGCTATTCACCCTGCATAGCCAGCAGATTTCAGGTCTAATTCTATGAACCAGAACCCCTCCCTCACCCCTCCCAGACCCTGGAGCCTGAGGGCAAAGGTCCCTAAGTAGCGGGGGCAGCCTGGGACCACGTCCCCGGGCCACCCAGCTGGATGCCCACGCCACCCCCCTCCACTTACCCAAGAGGTAGTCCACGGTGTAGGGGTCGAGGGCCAGGAGTTCGGTGCGGTTCCAGATATAGTGAGAGTGCTGGGAAGGAGGGCGGTGTCAGCCATGCGGGGCTGGGGAAGTCGGAAGGACTAACCCCAGCTGGTCTCAGAGTCTGCGGCATGTACTGCTTCTCTTCAGGCATTTAAAATCCCTCCCCAAAGACCTACCATCCCTGCCTTCAAGAAATGGCAAATAGGGCTTCCCTGGTGGTGCAGTGGTTGAGAATCCGCCTGCCGATGCAGGGGACACGGGTTCGTGCCCCGGTCCGGGAAGATTCCACATGCCGCAGAGCGGCTGGGCCCGTGGGCCATGGCCATTGAGCCTGCGCGTCCAGAGCCTGTGCTCTGCAGCGGGAGAGGCCGCAACAGTGAGAGGCCCGCGTACCGCAAAAAAAAAAAAAAAAAAAAAAAAAGAAATGGCAAATAAATGGGAAATTTTAATGCAGGGAGATGAGAATTTGGAGACCAGAGACCACTGTGAGCCTTGAGGCAGGATCAGAGAGCTTCCTGATGTCCTAATGGGGCCTTGAAGGACAAGCAGGAATTGATCAGCCTGGGGTCAGGGAGTAGGGTTCCAAGCACGGGGAGGGATCAGGGAGCAAAGAGGGAGGCGCAGATCACAGGTGGCCTGAGTGCCCGCTGAGAGGTATGGGCTCTGTGTCTTCGGAGAGCTGTGGGGAGCCAGGGAGGAAGCAAAGCCCTAGCTCTGTGCTGGGGACCCCATCCAAGGGGGAGATAAAGGAAGTGCTGCTTCCCCAGGGCAGAGAGGCCATGGGAAGGGGCTGGCCAGCCTGCCTGGTGATGGCACCATTCAGGCCTAGACTGGGGGGTCCCGAACCACCAGGAATCAGCTGTGTGTCCGTTAGAGAGCCCCTTGCCTTCTCTGGCCAATGGCATTGGGATCAGAGGTTTCTGAACCTCAGGGGCTGCTTTGGGAAGCAGGGTGGGAAGGCTAAGAAAGTGGAGCTCCCCTCCTTCACTGAGATGATTCTCCTATGTCATGTCATTTGTCCCTCACATCACCCATACAAGGTAGGTCCTGTATTCTCATTTTACGGATGAGGACACTGAGACACACAGATTAACCCACACTAAGGCATGATTTGCGAAGAATGTGTGGCTTATCTGAAACCTCAAAGTGATACCCTGTTCGGTCCAGTGATGTGGGTGTCTCTCTCCCTCTTGGTGTCTAGACTGAGCTCCAGGGTAAGCCCCCTGCCTGGGCAAGAAGAATTATAAGCTCTGGTCCCATGTTCCAAGTAGAGAAACTGAGGCTGGGAGTGGCGGTGTCTCTCTGACTCGGGCTGGGATGGGGCTCTGGTCCAGCCTGAGCTGACTCAGGAGTGGGAAAGGTTCAAAGCAGCTCAGTCCCACCCCTACCAGCCCCGGGGGGCTGTTCCCCAGCCCCTACCCCCCACCTCGCTCCTGGCCCAGCCCTATCCCACAAGGCCTCCCCGGGGGCCAGTGCTGGAACCCTCAGAAACCCAACCCCAGAGTGACATCAAAGTGGCTGCTAGGCTGCTTCCCACTGTCTTCAGCCCTGACCGCAGTCATTTCCAGACCCCAGATGTCCCAGGCCCAGCGGCCGGCAGACGGATTTTAAGGGCCAGAGCTGCTCCAGGGAGCCAGCGCCCAGGTCTTCCCACGCTCCAGCAGGCCAGCACGTGCCCAGCCCGGCCCCTCCCTGCCACCTCTGCCTGCAAGACCCTCCCAATATTGCCTCCTCCCCCTCCTCCCCCTTGTCAGGGCTTCTCAGCCCCACCCTTGTGGTCTGTCCCCTCTGGGTTCCCGTAGCTCCTGGGCGTCTCCCATCCAAGCACACAGCATTCCACGTTTCCTTAACTGTCTGACTAATCCTCTGGGCCTCATGCCTAGCCAGGGGCCCTGCACACAGTAGGGTACAGGTGGACTGAATGTCTTTGCCCTGCACACGGTAGGGGTGCAGGTGGACTGAATGTCTCTGCAGGTTATTCCTTGGCCCACCTTCCTCCTTACTGCCTGAAGGTATTTCACTGTGGTCTTGAAGGAAGGAATTGATGGGCACCTACTATGTGCCATTCATATATCTGTAAGGCCCTCGGAGCCCGTTGAGGTAAGAATTATGACCCCATTCTACAGAAATGAACACGGATTCAGAGAGGGCTCCCGCAGCCCTGCCCACTGCAGGCGTACCCTGCAGCCATCAGGCCCCCTGACAGGCTACCTTGTGTTTCGGTTTGAAGCTCTTCCAGATGTCGATGAGGTTCAGGCCGTCCAGCCTCGTGCCCCTGGCCTTCTCGTCCATCTCATACTCCACATCGGTTCTATTCTTGGGGAACATGTACTTCCGGCCGCCCCCCATGATCACCTAAAGGGGACACAGCCATGAGGAGCCCAGGGCGCCATGACATCCAGAGGCTCCAGAGGCCCCGCCTGGAGACCTGGGCTCCTGGAGGCCCGGCCGGTGGAGTGGAAGCTTCTCCAGCATGGCGAGTCCTGGCTCCAGTCCACCCTGCCCTCCCCGAGCCTCCACTTCTCCAGCTCGGGGGCAGGGATGAAATCACGAGGCTATTGGGACTGTGATTTGGGCTTCTGGGTGAAATATTGGAGCTAACCTCCCTTGTTCCGCTTTCCAGAAGCCCGATGCATAACTTGGGCTTCTGTGAGAAAAATACCATTTACAGAGCGTGTGTCAGGTACTAAGGACTTGAGATACATGATCTTATTCAACGTCATACCGAGGCTGTAAGGGAACCCGTGTCACCTGTTTTCCAAATAAAGAAATGGGTGTAGAAATGTGATTTCTTTTCTATAAGGCCACACGGCCAGTGAGGGGCAGAGCCAGGATTCAAACCCGAGGCTCCTCCAGCCCCGGCACCAGGGCCCTGCGGCGTCCATGGAGCTGAGGATGGGGACTCTGAGAGCCTCCTCCCCCCACAGCCAGGGAGGTCTTGGGGCAGCCCAGCTGGCAGCCTGGCAAACAGCGGGCCAGTACCCACGTCTGTGTAGTCACCGCCAGGCTAATTTTACCCACTGTGCTGACCCGCTTGGGCAGACGGACACGGGACTGTTTGTTTTCCTGGGGAGTCCATGTTTGAAGTCCTGGCTATTTTTAAAATGGGGGCCAAGAGCATAATAGCCGCCGCCTGCAGGGACCACTACACCGGTGTCCTCCTGTCACCGTGGGCGTCAGCCCAGGCCGCTGCCCCTGGCTGACACCTTGGGAGAGCAGACCCAGTGACGGCTGGCCTCAGATCCACTGTCCTGGGACTGGCATTTCATGGGCATCTTTCTCAACCTTCCATTCCAGCTCCCTCCTCAGAACCCAGGCTCCACAGGGTGGAGGGGGAGCCAGGAGTCCAGGCCAGTGGTACAGGTGGTACAGGTGAGGGGTACACGCTGGCCCCAGGACCAGCCTGGATCCTGGGGAACCAGAAAGAGCTCTGAAGTCAGACTTGGGTTTGAATCTTGACTCTACTGCATCTTGACCAAGGGCTTGTCACTTAAGCTCTCTGCACCTCAGTTTCCTCAACTATAAAATGGAAGTAACGCCCACGCACAGGACTGTCCCAGCCACTGGACTGTCCCAGGAGGAAATGCAGTGACGCAGTGCAGTCCCGGCACCTGGGGCTGGCCTCCCGTGGAAGGTATTCTCAACGGCCAGAAGTAGTAGAGATCCAAGTAGTTCCAAGTTCCTCACTGCCAGCTCCAGCCAGGAGCTCTGGGGGCAGGGCAGGCTGTTAAAAAAGGAGAAGGGGACCCAGGGTCACGGGCCCCCCGCCCCCCCAAATGGTTCCCACAGAACCTGACCCCTTGGCATTTTCAGAATGGAAAATGAAGCCCCCAATCTTCTTGCCTAGAGCCTCATCATTTCCAGCCCCAGCAGGCACTTCACACACTCATTAAACTCCCAAATAACAGACTTGCTGTTTGGCTTTGGGGTTTGGGTTTGTGTCTTTCATTTTGCTTTTTCTCTTTCTTTTTTTCTTTTTTTTTTTTTAGCAAAAGATATTTATTTTCAGGGCGGACACCAGGATTTTTGTTTCATGTACGGCCTGGGGGCTGGGGGGCTTTGGAGTGGTGCTGATGCAGGGGCAGAGGGGAGACAGGAGGACGAGGACGCTGAGAGAGGAAAGGGAGGAGGGGCGGTCCTCACAGCTGCCCCACCTCCCCACTCACGCCCTAGCTCATCCCCCAGTGGCCTCTGCGGCTTACCACCCCCCTAAACCCAGTTCACACCCCTCCCCCCCCGCCCCCACCCCAGAAACCTTCCTTTAAGCTCCTGTCCCCTTCTCAGGCTGTTGCTGCCAAATCTCTCTCAAGAGCAGCCCCGTAATTACACCCTGTGCTTGTACAACAAATGTTCTCACATCCATGACCTCATCTCAGCCTCCAGCGGCCCTGCGAGGGGGCAGGTGGGGCTCTCTGCCCCTGTTGCACAGGTGGGGACACTGAGGCTTGGGGAGGGGAAGCGACTTGTCCCAGGATGTGAGTCGGGTTCAGGCAAAGTCAGAACGGTGGCTTTGCCTGAGACGGTCACTTGCTAGGAGCGATCAACGGGACTCCGTGTCCTGAGAGGGGCAACTCAGTCCACAGCTCAGAAAAATGAGGGGCTGGAAGAGGGGCCAGGTGGCACTTAGAAATTGGGGGGATGAGGGGCTTCCCTGGTGGCGCAGTGGTTGAGAGTCCGCCTGCCGATGCAGGGGACACGGGTTCGTGCCCCGGTCCGGGAAGATCCCACATGCCGCGGAGCAGCTGGGCCCGTAAGCCATGGCCGCTGAGCCTGCGCGTCCGGAGCCTGTGCTCCGCAACGGGAGAGGCCACAGCAGTGAGAGGCCCGCATACTGCAAAAAAAAAAAAAAAGAAAAAAAAAAGAAATTGGGGGGATGGCATGGGGGGCAGAGGGTGGGTCTTGGAGCCAGGAAGTTTGTCTGGTGGGGTTAGAAACAGAAGTAAGGGGTAGGAGGGACCTGGGGGCTCTCTGAGCCTCACTGAACCCCCATTCTAGGCTTGGGGGCCAAAGTCCCCTCACTCCCTCACCAGCCCCTGGCAGTAGGTAACAAGAGTCTGAAAAGGGAACAAGCCAGAGGTTCTCATTTAAGAACAGAGAGTAGGGACCCATCTGAACATCAGGTGGACAATGCTGGGGTGCACATGTGCTAAGCCTGCTCTTTATGTCAAAGCTGGTGTTTCAGGGCAGGGACATGTGTCTGCTCGTGCATAAATGCTACCACTTTCTGAGCACTCACTCGGCATTGGGCCCAGGGCTAAACTCTACAGGGATTATTTTATTTAGATCTTGCAATGGGCTTATAAGGTAGGTACATTTCACAAAAGGGTTGTAGAAGGGAAGGCTCAGAGAGGTTAAGTAACTGACCCAAGGTCACACAGCTAGCAAACAGCAGGGCAAGGATTGGAACCCAAGTTTTAAAAGTAAGAGCTAGGGCTAACCACGGCCCATACTACCTTTTCTCTGGGCATGCTGCCTGAGTGCACGGGACGCGTGCCTGTCTGTGCATGTGGGAATGTACAGGGAAGGTACTCGCCTGAGATGGCACTGTGTCACCCCCACGCTCCAGTGCAGCGCCAATTTCCAACTTACAGAATAATCCCTGTGCGCCTCGTTCTTGAGGTGTGATGGCGGCCACATCAGGATTCATCCCTCAGCACCCCCGCGGAGAAATCCTACAGTGCCTCCCTGCCCCAACCGCAAATCCCCTAATGGGCTGGGAGCCCTCCCAGGTGTGTGGGGAGCCAGGCCAAACTGCTTTTCCCGGGCCAGTCTAGGCCTGAGGCCTCGGACCCACAAGCCCCTACTCTGGCTGCACTCCCACACTCGCCTCGATGTCCCTGACGTTGTGCATGAGCTGGTAGGCGATGTCCTTGCAGCCCTGGCTCAGGGCCTCCGGGGGCATCTCGTTGTCCGAGTACCAGTCCCGGTCAGCAGAGTGGGCGTAGGCGGCGCTGGGGGTGGCGTGGTTCACTCGCGTAGTGGTCACGATGCCCACGGATTTCCCTGGGGTGTGGGAGAGGAGGGGTTGGCTTCGTCTGGAAATGGGCGTGTCCAAGCTGTCTTCCCCCTCCCTCTCCTAGCTAAAGCCAGGTCAGTTCTGCTGCCTGCCTGGGCCCCAGTCTCCCCATCCGTACTAAAGGTGGGGTTGGTGGCTTCCAAATATCCGGGCAGCTCAGATACTCTGCCTCTGTGACCCTCCCCCGTCCTGAGGGCCCTTGAGCTGTGAACACCTGGGCTGGAGCCCTCTCCTCCACCAAGGACCCTGCAGAGCCCCACCCTGCAGGAAGCCCCCCCCCCAGGCTGCCCTGCAGGAACACAAGGGCCCCTCCGAAAGGCTCTCAGGTGGAGTGTGGTTCTGTCACCTATGTCAGCCGGCCTCATAGCCTGACTCCAAAGTCCCTGGGGGCTTGTGCCAGGGCCTCCCAATTCCCAGGAGGAAGGGAGAAGGGGGAGACATTTACTGGACTCCCACGGGAACAGTGCTGGGCTCGTCCCTGACCTTCCTCACACTAAACCTGGGAGGGAGCTATGTTTTCATGCCCATTTCATAGTCAAAGGAATAGACTCAGGGAAATGAGCCGGGAGCAAATGCACACCTGAGTGACCCCCTAAACCACTAGCTTTCGCTGTCATGGAAAGGAATCCATGACTATTTCACAGAGGCCCAGAACCTCAGAGCGGGAAGGGCCCTGGAGAGCATCTTCTTCTACCCTCTCCCCATTGTACGGTTGGAAAGAGGCTCAGACAGGCCACAGAGCCAGGCCCATTCCCCACCACTCGCCCCGCTCACCTGCGTCCTTGGCCCAGCGCAGGACGGAGGTGACCTCGTTGCCCTGAGTGGTGTTGCACTCAGTGCGCTGGGTCGCTGCGCTCACTCCCACGGTGCCCTCGTTGGCCTTCACCCCGCACAAATAGGCGGTGGCGGTGCCCGCGCTGTCAGGGACCTGAGCGTTGGTGTTGTATGTCTGCAGGCGGGAAAGGAGGGTCAGGAGGTGGCCCGGCCTTGGCCCACTCTGCTGCCCTCCGACCCCCACTCACACCATGGGGCCCGGGCATGAGGGAGACAGAGGCCTCCTGCGGCCTTGGCTGAGCCCTGCTACCCACCGAGGTCCCCCCAGAGCCACAGGATCACCTAGCTGCCTGCTTCCTGCCCACGCCCTGTGCCCTGGCAGCCAGGGTAGCAGGAAGGGGCGGGACTGCAATGTTCCAATATGTGGAGACTCGTTTGGCAGAGAAATGGGGGCTGGGTCAGCTCTCTCTGGGTCTGGGGCTGCAGAAGCCAGGGAGGGGGAGGGGGAGGCAGGTGAGCCGTGGAGAAGGGAGACGGAGGGGGTTCCTGAGGGAGTGAGGGAGGCTGGGGAAGGGGAGGGAAAGTTAGGGGGAGGCAGGATCTAGGATGGGGAAATGGGGACCCCCCCACACTATTCAGACCACTGGTCTGAAACTATCTGCCCGTCTCCCTGCCCCAGCAGCCTGAGAGCTCCTTGAAGGCCAGAAAACATTACAGTCCCTGCTATTCCCCCAGAAGGGAGCCCAGGGCCTGGCCCAGAGTGTCTAAAGGACTTTATTATGTGACACCACCGCCACCAGCAACTACAACACCGGAAACAAAGCTACCGCTTTCCATCTGAGCCGCCTTGGGAGAGAACGAACGCAACAGAACCCCATGCAAAGAGTACACACTGCGTGATCCCATGTACGTCAAATACAAAAGCAGGAACAGCTAATCTATGGTGTTAGAAGTCAAGGAGCAAGGACTGGAGGTGGGCGCGGGGGGACCCCTGGCTGCTGTCATGTTCCGTTTCTCAACCTGGAGGCTGGTCATACAGACACGTGCAAAGTTTCTGAAAATTCACTCTGTACACCGGTGCACTTCTCTCTATGTATGTTATGCATCAATAGATTTTGAAATCAATGAGCTGAAATCCCCAGAGTCTTGGGAAGCAGCCGCTACTGTCCTCACTTCACAGAGGGGCCACAGAGCCCCCGGGAGGGCTGACCGCATTGCCAGCAGGTTTGAGGGTTCCAGCGAATGCCATTCCCCTGCCCTTTCCTCCTGAGAGGTGGGAGGCTTGGGGCTGGAGCTCACCTTGGAGAGGGCCACGTAGGGAAACTTGTCCATCTCCAGCCTGGTCTCCTCCCCCGGGCTGTGGTGGAGCTGACCCTTGAGGATGCGGGCCGCCGTCACCGTGGAGACGCCCATCCCTGTGGGGGGGGGCGGGGGGCTGGGGTCAGGGGGGCTCAGTCTCTCGGGCTCCCAGCCTCTCCAATCAGCCCTCTTGGGCACCCAGAGCTCCCTAGAGTTAGGTGCCAAGGCAGGCTGAGCAGTGGGCACCAGAGCATGACTGGGTGGCCCCTTTCCTCCTTCCCTCCCGAGACCCTCGGGGTCCCATCCTCTTCAACATGCCCCCAGGGCCCCAGCCTCTACAACACAGCCACCTTCACCTCTGCCTGGCTCCCTGGGCCCCCATCCAGCCCCTCCCTTGGGCCCCCAGGCTTCACCGTCTCCAAGGAACATGATGACATTCTTAGCCACGTTGGTGTTGAGAGTCTGAAGCTTCAGGGCATTTTTCAGGGTCTGCTGAGCTTGGTCTCTCCAGTACTTGGGGTCTTTCTCTTTCTCTGTACCGACAGAGAGGCAGTTATTTGGGAGGGGGTGGGGCAGCTTCCCATCCCCAGCCACTACAGACGCCGACTTCTCACTGCAGAAGGCTGCCTGGACTCGGCAGAGGAAGCAGTCGTTGCTCATCTCAGACAGCCGTCGTGAGATCTGCAAAACCTATGCCAGTCCCATCCTCCAAACGAGCCTGTGGACCCTGGGTCTTCTACCCACATCTGAGACTGGAAAAACCAAGGCTCAGAGACACCAAGCGACTTGCCCAAGAAGGCTACACGGCCCTGACAGACACTGGCAGAGCTGGGCTTCACTCCAAAGCCCAGGCTCTTTCCTTCCACCCAGCAGAGAGACATTGTGCTAAGGCAGCAAATGAATTGCGCTAGCACAATTAGGAGGGTGATGTTTAACTGATTCAAGAAAACAAACGACTTCCAACTGCAGGAGCCCCCAGATGTATCCAGCCATCAATTATAAACTCTGCTTGGCTTATTCATTAAAGTAGGCTCCGCAGGAACCTGACTTAGCAACAGCTATTTAGCTGTGCTGGAAAGCAAGACTTGCCTGTTGTTTAAGGTATCAAACTTAAAGTAGCCAAGAACAGCCTCACTCCTGTAAGGATAAATTAGCAAAGAAGACGTTCGGTGTCCCTAATCTTGAGAAAAATGGGGAACCAGGAATGCCCTCTCTCTCTCTCATGTCCACGAGTCTAGTCAATTCTCCAGTGGAAAAAACACTCTAGTGCTCGACAGTCCTCAGTTAGAACTGCATCTGTGCCAAGCAGCAGCTGTGTGGACAAGTAAGTTCCCTGGACCTCAGTCTCCTCCCTGTCAGATTCAACTGTTTGTACCTTCCTCTCGGGGTCTTCACGAGGACGGGATTTAGATAAGGCAAGCGACACACCTGACCCACAGGACAGGATCGATGCCCCCCCCACCCCAGTAAGTCCTGGAATCCCTTTTTCTTCCAAGCAGAGGCCCAGGATCCCTGTCCACGGGGGTCGGGGTCCCTGACACCATCTGCTGGTTTGTCTTCTGTACTCGGGCCCCATCAAACCTGCCCATTGAAGTACAGAAGCCTAGAGAGGGGAGCTCCTTGGGGATTCTCTCTTTCAGTGGCCTCCACTGCATGGATGGAAGGCTGAGGCCAGCAGAGGTGGGAGGGTCCTGTCCAAGGCCATGTTACACATTCATGGGCTGAAGACAAAGGCCTCATCCCTTGGCCTAGCTCAGGCCCATGCTGTGCGGGTGAAGAGCACAGCTCTCCTTTCTTACACATTCACGGTACCCAGGCTTGTGCCAGGTGCCCCGTACACGGCAACAGTGCCTTCCCCTCCCCACAGCCTTACAGGGCGGCTACCATTACTTCCTCCACATTGCGGAATGAGGAAACAGGATTCTGAGACTGAGCCGCAGGGGAACAGAAAACCCACACATCTCCATGGCTGTGCTCTGCCTGGGGCAGGTAGCGCAGGCAAGGAGACGGAAGGAAGCAGTTCTCCACCTCAAGCCTGGGACCCATCCATGCCCCACTTCTCCCCCCTAGAGGTCCCATCCCTACCCTGATCCCTTAGTCCCCCACCTTCACGCTGGCAGCCCCCAGTGCCACATCTCTCTCTGAAGCTCCCCAATTTCAGACCTCACGGGTGGAGGCCCCTGGCTGGAGCCCGGAGAGCCTTGGCCCTTCCATCCAGCTGTGCGCCTTTAGGCAAGTTCTGCCACTCGAGTTTCTGCCCCAGAAAAATAGGAGGACATAGCTACTCACAGGCAGTTCTAGGATCAAGTGAGGTAAAGCCTGGGCAAGTGCCCTGAGCCACTGTATTTTTTAAAAAACTTGGGTTTGTTTTATTTCCAAATATAAGCTTTTCTTATAAATTTATTTATTTATTTTTAATTATTTATTTATTTTATTTATTTACTTTTGGGCTGCACTGGGTCTTCGTTGTTGCATGTGGGCTTTCTCTAGTTGTGGCGAGCGGGGGCTACTCTTCGTTGCAGTGTGCGGGCTTCTCATTGCGGTGGCTTCTCTTGTTGCAGAGCATGGGCTCTAGGTGCGCGGGCTTCAGTAGTTGTGGCACATGGGCTCGGTAGTTGTGGCTCACAGGCTCTAGAGCGCAGGCTCAGTAGTTGTGGCGCACGCGCTTAGTTGCTCCACGGCACGTGGGATCTTCCCGGACCAGGGCTCGAACCCATGTCCCCTGCATTGGCAGGCGGATTCTTAACCACTGTGCCACCAAGGAAGTCCTATAAATTTATTTTTTAATTGAAGTATAGTTGACTTACAGTGTTGTGTTAATTTCTGCTGTACAGCAAAGTGACTCAGTTATACACATAGATACGTTCTTTTTCATATTCTTTTCCATTATGGTTTATCCCAGGATATTGAATATAGTTCCCTGTGCTATACAGTAGGACCTTGTTGTTTCTCCATTTTACATGTAACAGTTTGCATCTGCTAACCCCAAACTCCATGGGCTAGTGGTTTTCATCAGGGATCCCACTAGCTCTGGGCAGGTTTCAATCTCCCTCCCGCCTTCCTCCCACATACCACGGTGCCAGGGCTTTGGTCAAGGACCTTCTTTGGCCATTTGGGTGCCATCTGGGTGGTGATGAACTTCTACCCACCTTGCCCTCCCCCTAGCACCTGGCACAGCACCCCCGGGGCTGGGCTGCCATCAGCCTCCCTGGTCCCGTTGCTACTTCGCCAGGTGAGCCCTGTTACCCATTTGCCAGTTCCCTGCTGTGCCTGCTCCCTGAAGGACTGGGACTCTGGCAGAGCCCTTGTTTTTTTCACCAGTGCCATCCCAGGGTCCGAGAAGGGTTCAGTGGGTGTCAAACTGACTTTATTGTCAGAGGACTGGTTTAAGCAATGGTGGCTTTGGACAACTGAGTATCAGGAGGCCATTGTTTCTGGAGACCATTAAATGACACTCAGAAATGCTCGTGCTGTAATGAATGCCACGTGAAGAGTGCTTGTCAGTACGTACTGTATGACTCCATTTATACGAAGCTCAAAACAGGCAAAACTCAGGAGTTAGCCTAGTCACTTCCTCTGGCGTGGGGTGGGGGCAGTGGTTGGGAGGGGCACAGGAAGGCCCTTGGTGTCCCATGATCAATATTCTTTCTTGATCCGGTGATGGTTACATGGGTACAAAAATATGTCAAAACTCATCAAGCTATACATTTAAGATTTGTGCACTTTGCTGTAAGTTACACCTAAGTTTTTTTAAAAAGTTAAAGACCATGATGTAACACCATTACACACCCATCAGAATGACTAAAATGAAACATACAAAAAACTGAAGCACTGAATATTTGAAGATTTTTCATTTTGTCACTTTTTCGTCTTCTCACATTTCATCCATCTGCTCACCTTTCGCTCAGGCGGGTTGTAAGTGCTGAGAAAGCAGGGACTCGGTCCCAGAGTGACCTTGGGCCCCCAAGGACACAAGCCAAAAGGCATCATGGGATCGCAGAGGGAGCAGTGGCCTGGGAATCCAGCGGCTCAGGTTCAGTCCCCAGGGCTGCTACTGACTTACTGTGTGGCCTGGGAGGGCCAGTCCCTTCTCTGAATCCCAATTCCCTCATTTGTTGAAATATATTCTTCCTGCGAGCACCCACTCCCTGCCGGCACTGTGACTGTCCCTTATAATTCCCACAACAGCCCTAAGGAGGAGAGATTATTCTCTCCATTGGACAGATGGAGAAATTAAGGTTCGGGGAGGGCAAGTGGGAACTTCCAACCACATGACGGACTGAGCCAAGGAGGGCTCCCCTCCTACAACAGACACTAAAATGCTGAAAAAAAAAAAAAGTCAAGAACAGTATATTACTTGAAAAAGGAAGAAAAGGGGGAAGGGAAACCCCCAGGAGGCAGAAATTCAGAGGGTATTCAAAACCAGAAAGGTAAAACAGGAGCTGAGGCTGAAGGACCCTTGCAGTGTCAGACCAAATACAAGTCTAGGCTGAAACTTTTCAGGTACATGTTTTGCCTGGGAGCTATGGAAGGGATAGGGACGGAAAGCCAGTCATAACAATGTGAACTCAACTCTAAATCTGAGCCTGAATTTATAGTGTAAGAACCAAAAACTGAGAAATTGACATAAGTACGCTCATAGAATTCGTTGAAGAATCAAACACAATACTGCACTGTAGAAACACTTTTGTACGAGTTTACAACAGGAAACAAAAACAAAACAACAACAACAAAAAAACTGTTGAAGGTGAGTTTACAAGCAAGAATTACAAAATATAAGGAAATGTACTATCATGAGGGAGAGTTAAGCAGACGAAACCAACAGGAGACTTAACATACCGCGACTTGGAAGAGTTTATAGAATAAGTTCTAGTTCAGATTCTTTGAGGTAAGAGAGAATAGAAACATAGACTAATAGAAAAATAGAATAGAAATAGAGGCTGGGATTTCCTGCTCTGAACATTTGTTTCCGGCTCTTAAATACTTTGGATGGTTCTATGACCCTGAACACAGACACTGCCCTCATCGTATCCTACCTGCACCATGTCTCCTCCTCCCTCCACCCTTGCCCCCAAACCTACCTGGCACTAAGGAGTTGGTAAGGCAGGTGCCAAGGGCCAGGACTAAGAATGGTGAAATCATGGTGCGCTCCAAGACCTGCTTTATCTCTGGAGCCCAGAGGTATGATGGATATGGGTGGGAAGGGTGGGCTGCCAGTGGTCAGTAGTTAATAGATGTTCCAATCCTAGAAAAAAAAAAAAAAAGACATGAAGGTCACAGCTCCAGAGTTCATTTGTTCATTCACTTATTTATTCGTTGATTCATTCATTATTCACCTATTACAAGAGACTAGGCATTTAGATGCAAAACCTAGGTGGTCCCTCCCTCAAGAAGCTTCATCACATAAACAGTTGTATAGGCATAAATGAGTTCTATGTTGCAAAGTGGTTCCTTCTCCTTTCCCAAGTGAATTCCCACTTTCAATCCACCTGAAGCCCAGAACCCACCAGAGTTCACTTTCTGTGTAGTGCTTCTCAAACTGCAGCATGCATCAGAATCTTTTAGAGGGATTGCTGAAAGATTCCAGTACCCTCCGCCCCTCACCCAGAGACTCCAACTGCATTTCTAACAAGCTCCCAGGTGTTGCAGCTACTGCTGCTGCTGGTTCGTGGACCCCCCTTTGAGAAGCACTGTTCTAGAACATCAGCCTTTAGCCTTGAATTACCCATGCCCCAAGCACATCAGAGACAAAACAAAGAGTCCACCTTTTCTTACAGGGACACCTACATTTGCTCTTACGGGACAACTATATCTGCTACGTTCTACAGCTTGTCATTGATGGCGAGAGATATAAAAACTATAGGAGGGACATACAGGAAAAGATTGTCTTATAAGTGTGGCCATTACTGGGCAGTGACCTTTTAGATGACTTATTATTTTTTCATTGTCTTTTTTGCATTTTCCAAATTTTCCTTCTGTGTTGAGATGTTACCCTTTATAATTTTTTTTAAAAATGTTATTAAAAAAAAAAACTGGAAGGAAATACACCAAAATGTTAACTGGTTTTCTCTGGGTAGTAGGACTGTGAATGATTATTTCTTCTTTAATTTTTTTTTTGAATTTTCCAAATTGCCTAAAATGAGCATGTATTAATGGCCTAAGAATGTTTTTAAACGGTGGTCATCCTGTTAGGATCACATGGGATAATCCCATTGGCAGCTGCGAAATGTAAATACTAACCATGTTGTGTATAAATGTTACTGGAAGATGAGGAATTTTAAATGGCAAGAGTTTCACTGGGAAATAATGTTATTATTTCCACCAAAATCAAGATATAAATGATCATTTCATTTGTTGTGGGAAATGGCAGTGATACACAACATTCTACCGTTAGACAGAGTGGGCTGTTAGGTAAGAAACCACTCTAACTGGAAAAAGGGATGTTGATTCAACCTTAAAAATGTGCATGGAGGGAATTCCCTGGTGGTCCAGTGGTTAAGACTCTGCACTTCTACTGTAGGGGGGCACGGGTTCGATCCCTGGTCGGGGAACTAAGATCCCGCATGCCACGAGGTACGGCCAAAAAAAATTTTTTCTTAAGTGCACTCCGGCGCTTTTCTACCGCCTTCCTTGTCCACCTGGCTCCTTAAGAACCTGGCTTGGGGCAGGGACAGGTGGCGGGAGGGAAAGCACAGGAATTGAAAGGAAATACTTTTCATCTAACATCTAACAGCACTTAACTCTGAGTGGTGGGATTTCAGATGACTTCTAATTCTTTAAGTCTACTTTAGTTTCCAAACATTACTAGAGTAAATTCTAACATCAGAAAAAAAGTTATTAAATTGATATACAATATCAATACAATCACTGCATGTACTTCTCTGTTTTGAAAGTAATTCCTTCCTGGTCCATCTCACTTACCACACTGGGAGCTTCTAAGAGCAGAGGCTTTGCCTTGTTTGTTTCCACTCCAGTGCTTGCCACAGTAAGTATTTACATCATCAGTTGAAAGTCAGTGCTCTAAGAAGTGGAGGTAAGGAGGAATCACCCCAAAATCCTCCCTTTGTGTGTGAAGAAAAGTCCAAGTGTTGGCAAGGAATTGGGACTACCAGAGTATCTGTTCACTGCTGGTAGGGTGTAGATTGGTACAACCACTTTGGAAAACTGACAGTACTACCAAGGTGACACCATACACACGCCCTCTGACCCATTTAACTTCAACAGAAATGTACACGTGTTCACCAAAAGAATATATAAGAATGTTCATATCAGCCCTGTTCATAATGGCTTCAAAACTCTGTCCAACTTCAGCAGGATGGATAAATACATGGTGTGGGTTCACAAGAAGGCAATCCACACACAACAATGAGAATGAATAATTGAGAACTCCATACACCAACATGGATGAATCTTGCAAAGGTGAGGCTGAGTGAAGGAAGCTGACCCGAGAGTATATGTAGTGTGATTCTAATGATATAAAGCAGGGGTCCCCAACCCCGGGCCTCGGACCGGTACTGGTCCTCAGCCTGTTAGGAACCAGGCTGCACAGCAGGAGGTGAGCGGCGTGCGAGCGAGTGAAGCTTCATCTACTGCTCCCCATCGCTCGCATTACCGCCTGAACCATTCCCCACCTCCCCGTGAAAAAACCGTCTTCCACAAAACTGGTCCCTGGTGCCAAAAAGGTTGGGGATCGCTGATATAAAGTATAAAACCCAAGGAGGGGGAGGGGCAATATAGGGGTAGGGGATCAAGATGTACAAACTACTATGTATAAAATAAGCTACAGGGCTTCACTGGTGGCGCAGTGGTTGAGAGTTCGCCTGCCGATGCAGGGGACACGGGTTCGTGCCCCGGTCCGGGAAGATCCCACATGCCACGGAGCGGCTGGGCCCGTGAGCCATGGCCGCTGGGCCTGCGCGTCTGGAGCCTGTGCTCCACAGCGGGAGAGGCCACAGCAGTGAGAGGCTCGTGTACCACAAAAAAAAAAAAAAAAAAAAAGTGAAGCGTGGCTCCAGGAGCTCTAAAGGGCTCATCCAGCCCTGCACGGTTATTCTTATTTGTCTCTCTTCTCTGCTAGCCTGACACTCTGTGCGAGTCAAGACCATCTCTTCTCCATCTCTGACTCCCAACCCTGTGCACATAGAATCAGCTCTGTAAATGCTAACAAAAAACTCTCTCGTGCTGTTGCTTTGTAGTCAGAAGCTGCCCATGCCTGTACCTGGCAGCCACAGGTCTGTTCTCCATCACTATAGCTTTTTAAAAATTTTTATTTATTTATTTATTTTATTTATTTATTTTTGGCTGCGTTGGGTTCGTTGCTATGCGTGGGCTTTCTCTAGTTGCAGTGAGTGGGGGCTATTCTTTGTCGCAGTGCGCGGGTTTCTCGTTGCGGTGGCTTCTTGTTACAGAGCACAGGCTCTAGGTGCACGGGCTTCAGTAGTTGTGGCATGCAGGCTCAGTCGTTGTGGCGCACGGGCTTAGTTGTTCCGCTGCATGTGGGATCTTCCCGGCCCAGGGCTCGAACCCGTGTCCCCTGCATTGGCAGGAGGATTCTTAACCACTGTGCCACCAGGGAAGCCCCATCAGTATAGTTTTGATTGATATTGTATTAAATCTGTGGATCAATATGGGGAAGATTTGCATCTTGACAATGTTCAGTCTTCCAATCATGAACACAGTATGTCTCTCTGTGCGTTTAAATCTTATAGTCTTCATCATACAGATCCTGTTAGATTTATACCGTTGTATTGCACTTTGGGGGGAGCTATTAAAATAGCATTGCTTTTTTTTTTCTTTTGGCCACGCCATGCAGCATGTGGGATCTTAGTTCCCCGACCAGGGATCGAACCCCTGCCCCCTACAGTGGAAGTGCAGAGTCTCAACCACTGGACCCCCAGGGAAGTCCCCTTTTCTGTTTTGTTTTCTTTTTGGCTGTGCTGCGTAGCTTGCAGGACTTAGTTCCCTGACTAGGAACTGAACCTGGGTCCTTGCCATCTTCTGTGTAGTCAATCATGTCATTGACAAATAGGGACAGTTTTAGTTCTTCCTATACAATCTTTATGCCTTTTATTTCTTTTTCTTGCCTTATTGTGCTGGCTAGGACTTCCAGCACCATGCTGAATAGGAGAGGGAAGAGTGGACATCCTCACCTTGTTCCTAATCTTAGAGGAAAAGCATTCAGCCTTTCAGCATTAGGGGCAGTGTTTTGAGGTGTGAGGTGGAGTAAATTTGGTGGGGAAAATCAGGAACGTGTTTTTGGACATGTTGAGTTTAAGATGAAGTGGAGATGTTAAGCAGACCGTTGCATATAGGCATCTGGCAACCGGGAAAGAGTTCTTGGCTAGAGGTATACACTTGGGAACCCTGGGCATAAAGGTGGCATTTAAAGCCTTAATCAAACTTACAAGATCATTTAAGAAGAGGGAATGGGGGTGTAGAGAACTATATGATAAAAGCCCTCAGAAAACCAGGCATTGAAATAATTTCTTTAACTTGATAAAGACTTTATATATCCAAAAAAAACCTACAGAACCATCATATTTATTGAAGAAACTTTTGGCATGTTCTCTTTAACACTGGCTTATGATTAGAAGATTTGGGAACAACCTCTAGGTCCATAACTAGGGGAAGGAAGTTATAAAGAGTGGTGGGGCAACATCTATGTCGTAGTAGTATTAAAACTAGAAGTTAAAACAGTAGGATCGGTGGCATTTAAGAACACAGGATTTCAGTAGTTTGTATATCAATGTAAACCACACTCATATACGCAACACAGCGTTACTTGCGAGGACACTTATAAATTCAACAACATATTAAATAAAGCGGCCTTTGGAGGGTGGTGGGATTGGTACTGGGGAGCAAGGATGAAGGGGAAAATGAACAAATAAAAGAAAAACTGAGGTCATGATACTACCCCCACGCACTGAGGAATATGACTTATTCAACCCTCTGCACCGCAGGTCCAAAACAAACACATAAATAAGGTCCAAAGCAAACACATAAATAAGGAAAAATAAAAGTGAAGCGTAGGGGCTTCCCTGGTGGCGCAGTGGTTGAGAGTACGCCTGCCGATGCAGGGGACACAGGTTCGTGCCCCGGTCTGGGAAGATCCCACATGCCGCGGAGTGGCTGGGCCAGTGAGCCATGGCCACTGGGCCTGCGCGTCCGGAGCCTGTGCTCTGCAGTGGGAGAGGCCACAGCAGTGAGAGGCTTGTGTACCACAAAAAAAAAAAAAAGTGAAGCGTGGCTCCAGGAGCTCTAAAGGGCTCATCCAGCCCTGCACGGTTATTCTCATTTGTCTCTCTTCTCTGCTAGCCCGACACTCTGTGCGAGTAAAGACCATCTCTTCTCCATCTCTGACTCCCAACCCCGTACACATAGAATCAGCTCTGTAAATGCTAACTTAATGAAAAGCTCTGTGATTCAGGCCGGAATGCTCTGAATTTTGGCCCCAGGGATGTGGCATTGAGAAGGGCCTGTTCTGGAGACAGACAGGTGCCTTCTCCCATTGCCTCTGCCTGGAAAGGAGAATCTAGGAAACCCTTCAGGAGCCAGATTCTCCCCTGCTGGCTCCTCCTCACGGCCCCCGCCCCTACTCAGAGGCTCCAAGTCCACTCTCTGGCAGCCCTAGGTGATGGGCTCCGTGGGGCCCAGCCTGGGGCCGCGGGGCCCCAGCTGCCCACCACCCTCTGCCAATGCTGTACCAGTTCATAATGGAGCCTCCGGGTGTGTGCCAGCCCCATCGCTCCCCACCTCCCAGTCGAACCATCTCTGCCAGGCTCCCAGCTACGTGCCCTGACTATTCATGACAAGTGTGCAGAAGCCCTGGCTGGGCTCTGGCCTTGGAGGAGAAACAGCCACTTGGCAGGTCAGGGGAGGGAGCGGAGGCTGGGCCTTGGCCCTGGGGACTGACTCAGCATCCTGGGACAGAGGGCACTGGAGCCCTTTGGAGCTGGGCAGAAAGCCAGCCCTGGGCTGGGTCTCAAAAGGTCCAGGACAAATGACAGAATAACAGGACTGACAAGAATCACTACCACTTCTTGGGCATCTCGCTTGATACTCACAAGTGTTATGAGCTCCTGTTTTACGGTTTAGGAAACTGAGCAAAGGATCTCAGCTAGTCCATGGCCAAGTGCAACTCGATCCCAAGCTGACTCAACCTCTCTGGGCCTCAGTTTCCCCACCACGGAGAGGGAGAGAGACCGGCGCCCACCTTTCCACTATCTCTCAAGAGCAAATAGAAGCCAAATGAATTTCGGGCAGGAGATCTGGCAGAGGAAGGAGTCGGGCCGGGGTGAGTTCTACCTGAGCGGCCTGGCCAGGCGGCAGGTGAAGAAGCAGACCAGGCTCAAGGTCAGCGCCAGGAGGAGGAGGCTGAGCACCGCTGTGAGGACCACGTCCATGGTGGGGGACAGGAGGGCCATCCTGGGTGAAGAGGGCCCCACGGAGTTGCCACCACAACCTGTAACACCTAGTCACACTAGCCTTGGATGTCTGCTCCAAAGCTCTGGGTCAGCGGCTGTGACCTGGCTTTGTTCCCTGGGGTTAATCTTTGGGGCTTAGCCCAGGAGGGGTGAAATGGGAGGGAGGACAATCCATGGGGCTCCCCTCCCCCAGCCCAGTCCTTCCCCACCTGAGGCTTGTTCATTCCTCTTTGTCCCTTCATTCTTTATTCCCAAACATTTACTGAATACCTGCTATGTACCTGGCTCTGTTCTAGGTACTAAGGACTCAGTGGGGAGGAGGACAGACACGGTCTCTGATTTCTTGGAGGTTCCTGACCGGCCAGGGTAGGAAAAAGCACTACTATGTGCCAGTCGTTGTGCTGGGCACCTTGTGGGATAAAAGCACAGAAGGAAAGGAACCCCTATCTGGGGTCACAATAGTTTTTTTCCCCAGCAGCAGTGGCCGTTCCACCCCATTTACATGCCCAGGAACCTGAGTCCGCACTGAATCAGCCAGAGGGGCGAACTCATGTTCAGAATAAGAGCACCTGCCCTTACTGAGCACCAACTGTGTGCCAGGCCCCATATGAGCTAGATACTAGCATCCCCACTTCCAGATGAAGGAAACAGACGCTCAGAGGTGCAATGATGGAGTTGGAATTTGAACCCAGATCTGCTGGCCTCCACAGCTGTAACCCCAGCTCCTGCACTGCCTCAGATCTAGGATAGCACCAGCCCTGCAGGGCAGCAAGGAGGCTTCAGTCAAGTCTCGGCCAGGTGTTGGCCGTCACCAGAGAGTCAGCACATACAGGCTGGAGGTAGCTGAGCTGTCCCCTGCCTGGAGGGGTCTTTTCTGCTTCCAAAGTGTCCTCAACCCCTTTTTCATTTTCACTTGGGTTCCGACAACATCTCAAGTCAGGATGGTGACTATGGTTCTCATCTTACAGATTCAGAAGCTGAGGCTCAGAGAGGTGAAGCCACTGGACACACACAGAGCCCGGAAGCAACCCCAGCTATGTGCCTAGGAGACCAGGCCTTTTCCCATTATACTTCCTGCCTCTTGGGACACCTCAGATCCCAAGGTACAAAGCACCCAAGGTTGGGGGGAGATGCTTTTACCCTCTCGGTGCCAAGGGAGGGGCCCTGTTCCTGGCCCCAGAAAGGCCACTGAGCTCACCATGGCAACAGGAAACCCATCGCATCACTCCATTAAACCTTTTTCTTTCTCACTTTGTATCAGATCTTCCTACCGCATCAGATCTTCACCACATCTTAGTGACACAGGCAGGGTGGAGTGATTAGCCCCACTGATAGATGGGGAAACTGAGGCTTATCAGGGAAGTTACTCGGTCAGCTGTCAAACAGCCAGCAAGTCTGGTCCAAGTCCCAGCTTCACCTCCCAGCTGTGTGATGCTGGCTCAGTCCGTGCACCTGTGAGCCCATTGCCTTATCCTCCTAACATCCATCTGCCATTCAGGAGAGCCCGGAGGCGGGCCAGGCACTGAATATACCTGATCTTACTTTAATCCTTATTAACAGCTGAGAGCTAGATGCAGTTGTCCCCTTTTCCAGGTGAGGGAATAAAGGCCCAGGGGGCCATGCTGAAGATGATCCAGGGTCACACAGATGGGAGGTGCTGAGCCTGGCCCTGCACAGGACCCCACACAGGACCCACCCAGGTCACCCCTACTCCAGACTCTTTCCACCACAGCTCACCCAGGGACCCTCCCCGCCCCATCCAGCTCCCAGGCCTGGGACACCCTCTAAGGCTCCCCTACTCACCAGCCAAATAAATCAATATGAGACCCAAGAAGTTTCGCCTTGTGCTCACCAGCAGTACCTGGTGGGGCCAGAGGGACAGTTATTTGTCCTTAGGGAGCCCCCAGTCTAGAGGACACAGTCCAAAAATGTTTGAGCTGGGAAGGGTCCTTTGACCAGATTTTCCCAAATGTCCCAGACCACAAAAATCACTTGGGGTGATTGCGGGAAAAGTCCTATTCCCAAGTGGTACCCAGGGAGGTATATAGCCTAGGCAGTGTATGAGGTGGGTGATGGAAGTATTCTTTACAATGATCTGGGAGGTGTTGATAGTTTAAAGTGTATATATGTATGGGATTTCCCTGGTGGTCCAGTGGTTAAGAATCTACCTTCCAATGCAGGGGACGCGGGTTCAATCCCTGGCTGAGGAACTAAGATCCCACATGCCGCAGGGCAACTAAGCCCACGTGCCACAACTATTGAGTTCTTGTGCCTCAAGGAGAGAGCCCACGCACCACAACTAGAGAGAGAGAAAACCCGCACACCACAACTAGAGAGAAGCCTGTGTGCCACAACGAAGAGCCCATGTGCTGCAAATAAGACCCAACACAGCCTAAAGAAAGAAAGAAAATAAAGAAAACTTAAAAAAAAAAACTTAAAAAAATAAAGTGTATATATGTAAAAATTCATCCAGGGGCTAATAACCCCTACCTTGCCCATATTGTTAGGTGTGATAAAGGTCTGAGGAGATTTAAGGGAGTGTTGAGAAGGAGAAGGTGTCATGATGTGGCTGTATTCAAACTTTAAAAGAGATTAAAGAGACAGAACAACCCCTCCTCCCTAACTAATTCCCAGCCCCACCTCCCCCCCAGAACTTCTCAGTCAGAATCTCCCAGGGCAGGGCCTGGAGAGTCATCCTATGAGCAGATTAGTTTGGGAAACATTGCCTTAGACATTACCCCATTGCCCAGAGAGGAAGACTAAGGCCTAAAGAAGAGGAAAGACTGAGCCCAGGCCTCCCAGCTCCTACTCCCCGTAGTCACACACAGGGAACAATCAGAACCAGCTCAGAGCCAGTGCCCTCTGGGCTGTCAGCTGTGCCTTCTTGGCTCTTTCAAGGAGCTGTGGCTGAGGAGAAGGGCTGAATGTTCCTTGTGCTTCCAGGGGGGCGTGGGGAATGGGAGGGGAGTTGGAGGGGGTCCTGCAACATCAAACTGGGCTGCAGCAGCTGCTCGGGGAGGGAGTGCCACTAAAGATAGGCCCAGGAGCATCTCACCTGCAGGGTCAGAGAGAGGGAACATAGAACCGCTCTCTCAGCCAAGCCCAGCGTCTCTGGCAAGCCTTGCTGGCCAGGACTCTATCCATTCACGGATGGAAGTTATTTACGGCTGCCATAAAGCAGCCTCCGGGTGAAGGGCTCTGGAAGGAATGTGTGCTGGTCAGAGTAGGCTGCAGGTCAGACCCAAGGAGGGACTTCCCCAGAGGGCGGTACGCCAGGTGCTGGCATAGAGCAAGGCTCAGACCTCCAGCCGCTGCAGACAGCACCCCATCTCGACAAAAAAACAGAGGCGGGAGTGCCTGGGGAGGCTTGGCGTCAGCCCTGCCTGCTGCCAAGCCACTGCATCTTTAGGGCTGTGATGACAAGCCAGCTGTTCCCCTGAGCACCTCCAGCCTCAGCACCTCTGCACACTGCGTTCCCTGGTCTGGAATGTTCCCTGCTGTCCACCCGATAAAGTCCTCCCACCACCCTTCCCCCTCGACCTCAGCTCTGCTGGGCCGCCCTGCAGCCCAGCCCCAGCCCAGGCGGTGGTTACAGTTCCTCCCCAAGCTCCCAAAACCCAGCCGCTCAAGACCTTGGTCACGTTTATCAGGGTCAGAGAACCATGGGCGGTCGCCTCCTCACCATGGGGTGAGCTCCTAGAGAGCTGGGATCTTGCTCTGTGGATGTTGGCAGCCCCACGGCTGGCAGAGCCGGGTGCACAGCCGGCTGGCCGGGCAGGAATGTGGGTCGGTGGGTGGAAGGGTGGCGCGTCAATGGTGAGTGACCAAAGAGGCAGCTCGGCAGCAGGAAGCAAGCTCTGGAGCCAGGGCTCCAGGTTCAGCTCCTGCCTCTGCCCCTCTTGAGCCGAGTAGCTCAGGGCCAGTGACCCCACCCCTGGGGCCTCAGGTTTCTCATCTGCAAAGTGGAAGATGAATAAAATCCATAGGGTCCTTGTAAGGATTATATGAGTTCATGCACAGCAAGGCTTAAAACAGGGCCTGGGACACAGTAAGTGGACAATGAATGTCACCCAGCAGCCATGATCACCGGGCAGGGGAGGATGGAGTGAGGGGTAAGTGGGCAGGTGAGGGGCTGGAGCTGAGAAGAGACAGACCCTTCTCTGCCCACTCGGCCAGCAGCCATTTACCCTTGTGCTCATCACAGACCTGCCCACCTGAAAGGCCTACGAGGTCCTTCTAGCTCTAAGGCTCTAGAAACCAAAAAGCTTACCTGGCTGCTGTGCACCTCCACTTGGGGGAGGGGTTAATTAGGGGCTGGAGGTTCCAGTTCCTATACTCAAGGGGCGCTATGTTTCCTGAGAGGACCAGATTTGTCTGTCTGCCTGTCTCTCTCTCACAGACAAACATCCCACCAGGAGGCCTGATGCCTTCTCTTCCTCTTGAAGGAGAAAGAGAAAGAGACCACCTAGGGTCAGCCGGGAAGCTTCCATGGAGTGGGTGGGAGGAGAGCCAGGCTGGAAGGATGGTAGGGTTGAGATGAACAGAGAGAGAAACAGCGCTCCCTACAGGAGAACCTGAATGTGCAAAGGCAAGGAGGTAGGAATGAAGTATGTAGAGGTGGGGAGAAAGGCAGGAGCCGGCAGTTGGTGACAGAGGACAGAGAGGCAGCCAGGACCGACCACAAAGGGCTTCGCTCCCTGAGCTCAGCCTGGTCAAGAGCAGGCGCTTGGCATCCCCGCCTGACTTACACGTCTCTTGCCAGCCCATTTCACAGGTGAGGACTTTGCAGCTCAGATGGTCTGCCCCTCGCCCAAGGCCACACAGCACAGCTGGAATCGGAAGCCTCAGGGGTCTGGGTTCCAGAGCTAAAGAGTTTTCGGTGGCTTCCTGGGGTGCCTGGCCGGTCTGGATGCCACAGACGGGCTCTGTGGGCAGAGGACTGAAGCCAGTCAAGGTTCATCTGGTGGGAGGAGAGCTGGCAGCAGGGAGGCGGGGGAGGGAGATGGCAGGGCCCAGAGGCACCGTGCCTGGGGTGGCTGGAGCGCCTGGGCAGAGGGGTGTCAGGGATGGCTGTTCCACGGGCATGCAGGCTCCCACCATCCCACGCAGAGGACATGTTCTGTCCCAGGCCACCTTGCTCTGAGCCAAGCCTGGGAGCTGAGTGGTGGGGTGGGGGGAAGGAGCATGTGCTGTGTGTCCCTGTTGTGTCTGTCGTCCCCTGCACTCTGGCACCTCACTCAGCACTCCTGCAGTGGGAGCCCCTCTGGTACCAGGAGACGTAGCCATCCCATCCTTACTCTCACAGTGGACAACAAGAAAAGGAAGGCACAGAGAGGGTATACAACCTGCCCAGGGTCACACAGCAATCATCAGCAGGGAAAAGTCTCCCCATTAACCAGCTAAGATTTGGGAGGCTATTACCAGAAGCACAAGGCAGTCTGTGAGGCATAACAGAATTCCGGAAATCAGTGATTTCTGTCAACTGAAAAGCACATTTCAAACTGAGACTACTCTAGAAAAACCCTTACTTTATATACTTTGTCATTGTATTTGTAATAATAATAGCATACCTTTTCATAGCACTTACTATGCGCCAGACATCGTTCTAAACACTTTACCTATATTAACTCATTCAATCTCCACAACAACCTACTAGGTAAGCACTATTATTATACCCATTGTACAGGTAACAAAACAGAAGCACAGAGAGATCGTGCTTGCTCAAGGTCACACCGCCAGTAAGTGACCAAGCCAGAATTCAACGTCACCTGTAGACGTTTCTGTCTCCCAGGGCCAAGTATAAACTCCTAAAGCAGTCAGTAAGACTGAAAACAAACCACATTTGTTCTATCTGCAATATGTACATTATATGTTTGTAGATGAATGGAATACACACATCTACCATTTGACTTACACACTCTTCCCAAATGTCATTTTATCGTATGTGCATCACAGCCCCGAGGGAGGGCTTCTTATCCCTACTTTATGGAAGAGAGATGAGGTGACTTGCCCCAGGTCACACAGCATGAGAGTGGCCAAGGACTGACTGAGTCCAAGTCCTTGATCACAGGTGGCCTGCCCTGCAGAGGGGACGACCTGGGTTGTGCAGCAGAGACAGGGGGCGGGGTGGGGAGGACCTCGGCTGGAGATCTGGCTCCACCCCTGGACAGGCCAGTGACCCTGGACACACCCCTCCTCCCCCACAATCCCCTACTTCAGCTGGTCCTCATGCAGGACCCTGGACCACCGTGGCTCTTCCCCCCTCCCTGCCCCTGATGCCCCATGTGCTCTGGCAGCCTTCCCCTAGAATGGAGATGAAACCTCCATTCCATAGACAGCCCCACACAGGCCCTGTAAGAAGAGGCTGAGGCGGCTCTGGACTTCAGGGAAATAGGCCATGAACTTGTAACCTTCTGAGTGGCGGCCAACACAAGCAGCATCCCTGGGTGGCAACGGCCCGGTTTCTCGAATTCCCAGCTTGCGTCAGAACAGGGAGTACACGGATGTTCCCGGAGACAGGTCTCACTGCCCTGGGCCCAGGGTAATAGCACTCCTCATATTCCCAGAGAACCTTCCAGCTGGTGGAGGCTCCAGGCACTATTACACTTGATATCCATGGTGACCCTGGGAGGTACAGGGCAGGGATGCACCCCAACCTCCAGGCAGGAAATATGGACCCACAGAGGTGAGGGTCTCACCCAAGGGCGTACACCTGAGTAGAGCCCCGAGATTGCTTACTGGCTTTGTGACCTTGGGCACATCACTTCCCCTTTCTGGGCCTCAGTTTTCTCACGGGTCCAATGGGGATAATCACAGAGAGTGCCTATATCACTGTGTTGTTATAAGAAGGATAATTGCACAATAAACAATGAGATCAAGGCCCAGGGCTTGGCCCATATTAAACACTCAAAAAGTAAATGTTAGCTAGTAGTAAAGGTGATAACGAGTGTGCCAGGCACTGTTGTAAGTGCTTTCCAGGCATTCCTTCATCTACTCCTCACAACACCATGTGGTAGGTGCTATCATTGTTCCCACTGCACGGAGAAGTTAAGTTACTTGGCCAGGGTCACACAGCTATTAACAGGACACTATGAAGGGGGAAAAGGAGAAACTCATAATGAATGAAGCACCTATTATGTACCGGGAGCTTTTTGTTCAGCCTTCTAAGAAACCAGTCATGTGGGAATTATCAGCCCAGATCAGAAGAGAAAACTGAGGCTCAAAAGCAGGGAGGGAAGTGCAGGGTCACACAGCAACCATGTGGGAGAGCTGGGACGCAGGCCAGGCCTGTCTGGCTCCATATTCAGTGTGCTGGCTCCCCCATCTCAGTCACATGCCAGGACAACTTCCATCATGGTCACCATTATGGGCGGCAGACCCCGATGCCTCGGCCACCCCCGGTACAGGGAGCCCTGCGTCAGTGTGTCACGTGACCTCCCTCTGCCTGTGTGGCAGTGTGCGTGTGTGAGTTTGTGTGCACGTGTATGCGCGCGCATGCCGGGGTCCTGGCAGTGAGCGTGGCAGGGCTCCCACTGTGTGTGTGCCCAGCCCCGTGACCAGTCCTCACGTCAGGCTGTTCCCTCTGCCCCCAGACCAGCTCCTCCTGGGCTTTCACGTGATTGCAGCTTCCTGGGGACCTCTCATATCTGGAACGGGCGCTTCCTCCGTAAAGGGAGGGGCTTCAGTCACACTGGCTTCCTCCCGCCCAGGTCAGCCCCTCTGGGTTTATAATTTTACATAAAGAGGCTGAGATGGGTGGGGGCAGCTCAGGGTTACAAGTCAGAGTCCTGGCCAGTTACTCAAGGGCTGTTTTCTCATCTGCAAAGCAGTGATAATAAGTGCCATTCTGCTTCCAATATTGGCTTCTTAGGAGGGAAGGAACTTTGCAAACTGTAAAGTGCTATGCAGATGTTTCTATGGCTTTCTGTTGTTTCCCCTTCTGATGACTGTAGTAGATACGTGCTATAATTTTTGGCCACCCAGAATCCATTCCCCTTTCCTAACAATACCACAAAGTTTCCTTGGGAAGTGGCTCTCCCTTTTCCAGCCAACTGGTTTGGGTAGGACTGATCCTACCTCCAGCGGCTCCAGGTGGGTCCTGACTGGCTTAAGCTCAAGACTCTCTCCACCTGGATGGTGTGTTGTGAGGGAGTGGGGCGATGGGGAGGGGCACTGTGTGCAGCCTGAAGATAAGGCAAGCTCTCAGAAGGTGGAGTAGAGAGATGCAGGGAATCTGAGTCTTTGATGATGCTGCTTGAGCCCCTGGATGCAGCCACGCCTGAAGCCTGATTCTGAACATCCAAGTTACATGAGCTAATTAATTCCCCATATTGCTTACCTTGGATTTTCTGTTACTTGGAACACAGAGTCTGACCTCAGAACTCCAGTTCAGCCTGTTTTTCTCAGCCCCTTACGTTGTAAGCAACCACATCATGTCACTCATCTAGTTGTTTCTACCAAAGGAAAAATCTTGCAAACAAGCTAAAGATGGGTCACTAAGTTTCGAGTGCATGGTAAAATGAGGCCAACCAATACAGGCTTGGTTTTCTTCTTGGAATCTATAAACTTGTAGGATTGTAGGAGGTCCTTGGGCAGGATTTGCCTAAAAGCTCTACTGTGTGCAGGACTCGGACCCTCCCCTTCCAAGGTTGTTGTCAGTTGAGTTTAACAACTCTTTGACCACCAGTTTCCAAGTGTCTACTGTGTGGCTGGCCCTGCACTAAGGGCTGCAGGCACAACTTCTGCCTTCTAGGCCCTTCAGTCTAGTGATGATTGGTCACAATACACATTTTTACTATATTTTACACAAAGCCCTAGGAGGCTGGCATACAGGGGGGAAACTGCTGCATCCATTTCACAGAGGAGGAAACAGAGACTCAGAGAGGTGCAGTGATTTGCCGAACATCCCTCTGGTAAAGAGGGGCAGGGCTAGGCCATAACCCCGGATCTGCCTGCCTCCAAACCCAGTGCTTTTTCTTCTAGCCTTTGGGGTGGCAGGGATGGCACTGGGACTGACATTTCTTTGACGAAGTCTGTTCCAGTTAGGGGCAATCAAAATGGTTTAAAAAGCTAAAGAATGCAGGGAAGCCAAGTATCATGGGCTTCCTGTTTGCCCCAAGAGTCTTGGCTCCATGAGAAGCCCCAGTACTCAGGCCCATCCAGCTTTACTCTCCTAAAGGACTCACCTCCTACAGGCTGTGGCCAGAGAGGGACCAGCCACAACCTTAAAATCCAGGCCCCAGATGCTTTCATGGGCAGCCCTTGGCACCCCAAGTGAGCTGTCCTGGCCTCTCTCGTGCCTCTGTCCTGCATCTCTAAGATCCAACTGACACGGCCTCAACATCCCCTCTCCCCTAGGCTCTTCCCTATACGTTATTCAACCAACATTCATTCGACCTCTGTTTATTGGGCACCTACTATATGCCAGGGGCTGTTCTAGGTGCTCAAATCCCTGCTGGTGGGGTGAGCAGACAATAAGAAAGTAAGTAAAATCAATAGGATGCCAGGTCGTGGTAAGTGAGATGGAGAAAAAGAACGGGGGGAGCAGAGATGGTATTTGCAGTTTTAAATAGAGAGATCAGAGGAGGTCTCACCACGAAGTCATCTCACTGGAGGCTTGTAATAATCCCACGCAGGCAAGAATGTGATTCCCAAACTGCAAATAAGGAAACTGAGGCTTCAGGATTAAATCGAGTCTACACATGCCCATCTAATCAGCTGTGGAGCTGAGATCCTGGTGCAGGGCTACAGCTGCTCCCCCACGTACCCTCTCCCCTACCAAATGGTACTAGCAGCCCTTTTGCAGGCTCTGAGAGGTAAAGCCACATATCCGGACCAGCAAGAGTACAGGGCGGGGCTGGAGTCAGCCCTAGTGCCACCCTCTGGAACTGCCTCTTAGCAAGACCTACATCTGCTTCCACAGGCCTCGCTCTTCAGCTTCAGCTCTGGGCTTGCTGAATCTCAGTCCTCCTCTTTGCTGACTCCGTGCCCTCCAAGACCACTGCTCTCTTTCCCAGAGCCCCTTTGGCTCTCTATCCCAGGTCACATGAGACGCTAATCGTCCAACCCACCCTTGTTCTGCCTCCTCAATTAACTTCTGGCCCATCATTAAATCTGCGTTTGCATGAAACCTACAAAATACATCTTGTGGACGGCCTAGGCGGGCAGACAGCTGGCGTACATGTGTAGCGGGGAGGGGGAGTTTCTCACCAAGCTTTTCCATCTGGATTTGTTCAGTAATCTCCCAAAACCCCAGACTAATCTTTCTGAACACTGTGGCATAGCGGAAAGACCTTGACCATGGAGGAGCTGGCTATCGGGTTAAGTCCTGGCTGTGTAGCTTTGAAAGTGACTTTATGTTTGGGGCCGCAGGATCCTTATGCATAAAACAGGGTTACAGATCCTCATTCTGCAAGGTTGTTTTAAAGATAAAATGCAGGGACTTCCCTGGTGGCGCAGTGGTTAAGGATCCGCCTGCCAATGCAGGGGACATGGGTTTGATCCCTGTTCCAGGAAGATCCCACATGCCGCGGAGCAACTAAGCCCGTGCGCCACAACTACTTAGCCTGCGCTCTAGAGCCCACAAGCCACAACTACTGAGCCTGAGTGCCACAACTACTGAAGCCCACACGCCTAGAGCCTGTGCTCCACAACAAAGAGAAGCCACCGCAATGAGAAGCCATCACTGCAACGAAGAGTAGCCCCAGCTCGCCACAACTAGACAAAGCCCACGCGCAGCAACAGAGACCCAACACAGCCAAAAAAAAAAAAAAAAAAGATAAAAGGCAAAAAAGAGTATCTGTTAAGCAATAAAATTTGGTAGAATTTAAAAAAGCATTTAGATAGAGCCTGGCAGACAAACATCAAGATTTTGTTGAATGGAATGCAGAAGTCTGTATAATGGTGAACAACCACCAACAGCTGCATTCATTGTGCTCCTACACTCGGAGGTAGGCACCCTTAATATCAACATTATTTTACAGAAGAGGGGAACAAAAAGCACAGAGAGGCTCAGTAACTTGCCTATGGTCACACAGCAGGCAAGTGACAGAGTTGGGATTATGAACCCAAATTGTCTAACCCCAAAGTATAAGCTCTTAACCATTATGCTAGGTTAGTAAATGAGGCTTGAAACACAGCGATTAAGTCCAGAACCTTCATTCTTAACCACTGTACCAGCTTGTCAGAGCTGAAAGGGGTTCTAGGACTAATCTAACCCAGCACTCTCATTTTTTTCCCAGCAGGAGCCTAAGGTCCAGAGAGGTAGTGTGACTTTCCCAAAGTCACACAGTCAGTTAGTTGAAGAATAGGACAAGCACCCTGGTTTCCTAACTCTTGAACCCCATGTCATCACTGAGTATCACAATGACCGTGAGAGGCCTTCAGGGAAGGAGTCTCGAGGATGTACCAGAATTTTTCCAGCAGAAGTGTAGGGAAGGCAGACTAATCAGAGGGAACAGCCCATGTGAAGGTCTGGCGGCCATGAAAGTCTTTTTTTGGAGAATAGTGAGCTGTGAGGTGCATGCAAAGGTTGGGGCTGGAACCAATGATAAGGCTGGTTTTCATATTAAACCATATTTCATATTTCCACATGGTTCTTTTATTGTTTAACACTTTCTTATTCTGTCTTATGTTGCTAATATATTTCCTTGTTTCTTTCGTATGTTTCTAATGTTAATTAAAAATTCTTGGTCTATCTGTTCTAATGTCGCTGACTCCAGTGCTATCTCGAGTTAGTTTGCTGTTTTTCTTTTGAAGCCTCTGTGCTCCAGCTGGTGATACAGTGGGGGTGAGGGTGCTGCATATACCATCCCTAGAAACAGTGAGGGAAGACATATGGCTCCCGGCCCCTCGTCCTCAAATCAACACCAGAGTAACAACAGAGCAAAAACGTCACTAAGCCTAGGAAATCTTGGAGAGCAACGGAATCTCCTGGGGAGACGGAAGGGGGTTTTAACTTGGCGTGTGCAGCGCTGGAGGGTGGAAACGCAGCAGCCAGGAGAAGGGGCAGGGCCTAGTCTTAGCAGGTGGAGAACATTGTAGAGAAGACAGTCGGATGTGAGCTCTGCTCTTGCCTCTTTGCATCAAGCCTTCCCCAGCACACCTCCCCACACCCCCTGCCCCAAAACATGCCCACTTGCCCTGGAGCAACCGAGGCCTCACTTGCACATGCAGGGCCCAGGCAGACGGTCCAAGCATATGCCGGAGTAAAATCAGGGCCGTGCAGCAGGCACCGTGGAATTGCAGAAATCAAGAGGGAACTAATGGGGTGACAGGCCTCCACGGTCACTCCACCACCCCTTCTCTTCTGGACCTGGAGGCTGGTGGATTCTGACCTAGGCAGACAGCCCCCTCCCTTGGCTGCTTCTTCCTGGCATCCAGAAAGTGAGGCTCAATCCTGTAGAGTTAGTTACTTGGTGCGGGGGCTGGGGGTGAGGGTCGTGATGACAAACCCAGGGAGGAACTATGCAGTTCTGACACCTGGGGGCCTCCAATCTGGGACTGTCATCTCCTTGGGCTCATCAATGCTGACAGAGACCAGGGTCAGGCTTGGATTCTTACCCCAATAGGCAGCACCAGAGAGAATAGCTGAAACCCTCCCACTCCGAGGAATGAGCTCACGGGTTACAGAACAGGGAATCCAAGGAGTACACTGGCTTCAAAAGAAAAACAAACAGAGATACCACTGGAATTGGCCGTGTTCAACAGATGGACTGAGAATTTTAAAATAAGCATTAGATACACGTCAAAGAAATAAGGAAAGATATTAGTGAAACAAAACAGAATAAGAGAGTGTTATAGGACCCAAGTGGAAATATTCTATATGAAAAAACAGTTGAAATAACAAACATAATAGGTAGAATTAACTGCAGAATGGATACTGCAGCTGAGGAATGAAATAGGGAACTGGGATATCAGATGGAGGAATATTTCCAGGAAGAAGCCAGGAAGGATTAAGAAATCGGAAATATGAAAGAAATGGTAAAAGATCAGTTAAAAGTTAAAACAGCAGCCCTAATCCTAATCCATTAATTTGAAATGGATCATAAACCTAATTGTACAAATCTTCTTGTTTTTTTTTTTTTTTTTTTGGCCGCACCACACGGCATGTGGGATCTTAGTTCCCAGCAGTGGAAGCGCCGCGTCTTAACCCCTGGACGACCGCGGAAGTCCCCATAATCCTAACTATAAAAGCCAGAACCATAAAGCCTCTAGAAGATAACATAAGCAGATATCTTTGTGACTTTGGGGTAAGGCAAGGAGTCCTAACTTCATTAAAAAAAATGATAATTTGGACTTCATCAAAATTTTACATTTCTGCTCATCAAAAGATAGCATTAAGAAACTGAATAGACAAGACACATAATGGGAAAGAATACGCACAATACACATAGCTCCCAAAGGACTTGTATCCAGTAAATAAAGAATTCTTAAAGTTGCCAATAAAATGATTAACAACCCCCCCACACACAATGCGCAAGAGACTTAGCCACTTCAAAATGAAAACATACGGGGCCTCCCTGGTGGCGCAGTGGTTGAGAGTCCGCCTGCCGATGCAGGGGATACGGGTTCGTGCCCGGGTCTGGGAGGATCCCATATGCCGCAGAGCGGCTGGGCCCGTGAGCCATGGCTGCTGAGCCTGCGCTCCACAATGGGAGAGGCCACAACAGTGAGAGGCCCGTGTACTGAAAAAAAAAAAAAAAAAAAAGAAAACATACGAATGACCAATAGTTCATGGTGCTCCACATCATTATCATCAGGTAAATGAAAATTAAACCCGTTTCACACCCACCAGAATGACTAAAACCAAATCAAAATGACTTGCAAAATCAAACATTGGCAAGAATGTAGAAAAACTCATGGTTACGTAATAAAGTACACTGACTTTGGAAAAGAGTTTGGCAGTTAAACCAACATACACGTATCACATGATCCAGCAATTCCACTCCAAAGTATTTGCTCAAAAGAAATGAAAATACATCCAAAGGGCTTCCCTGGTGGCGCAGTGGTTGAGAATCCGCCTGCCAATGCAGGGGACACGGGTTCGAGCCCTCGTCCGGGAAGATCCCATATGCCGTGGAGCAACTAAGCCCATGCACCACAACTGCTGAGCCGGTGTGCCACAACTACTGAAGCTCGGGCACCTAGAGCCCGCGCTCTGCAACAAGAGAAGCCACCACAATGAGAAGCCCTCACACCACAACAAAGAGTAGCCCCACTCGCTGCAACTAGAGAAAGCCCTGGCGCAGCAATGAAGACTCAACGCAGCCAAAAATAAATAAATAATTTATTTAAAAAAGAAAGAAAATACACCCAAAAAGTCATACATTAAGTGTTCATAGGAACTTTATTTGTAATACCCCCAAACTGGAAAAGCTCTATTTATTTAATTTTTGGCGGCATGGCATGTGGGATCTTAGTTCCCCGACCAGGGATTGAAGCCACGCCCCCTGCATTGGAAGCATGCAGTCTTAACCACCCGACCGCCAGGGAAGTCCCTGGAAACAGTTTAAATATTCACTAACAGATCAATGAATAAACAATGGTGGTATATTAATTCAACGGAAAACCACTTGGCTAAAAAAGGAGAGAACCATTGAGGCAACAAACATAGATGAATCTCAAAAACATTATGCTAAGTGAAAGAAGCTAGACTTCTTAGAAGAGTATCTGCTGTATGATTCCATTTACATGAAACTCTAGAAAAGACCAATCTAATCTATGGTAAAAGAAATCAGAATAATGATTGCAATTTGGGAGGAAATAGACTGGAAAGGGTTGTGAGGGAACTTGCTAGAGAGATAGAAAAATTTTTTAAATCTTATTTTGGGGTTATGGTTACAAGGTAATGTAATTGGTCAAAATACCACATTGAATTGAACACTTAAGATCTGTGCATTTTATTGAATGAAATTATACATCAACCAAAAAAAAGAGAGAGATGGAAATATAAGCACCAACGTCTAGATATTAGGAGTCCCATGAGAGGAAAATAAATGAAAAGAAGAGATATTAGAAGAAATAATTAAGACAACCTTGGAACTGAAGAAAAATGATAGATCTCAGTTTGAAAGCATCCCAAATACATCAGACAGGATAGATAATGAAAAACCCACACTCAGAAATATTAGAGTGAATATCAGAAGACACATTCTCAAAGTCTAGAGAAAAACAGATCACTTACAAAGGAATAAATAACAAATTGAATTGACCAAAGTACCAAAGGAAAAGAATTTGAACTGAGAATTTTATATCCAGCTAAACTGCCATACAAATGTTAAAGGCTAAAAAAAAAAACATTCAATGGCTCAGGTTTATACAAAAAGACACCCCCCCAAAAAAAATTTTGAAGTAACTACTTCAGTAATAGAAACAAATTTCACATATGATACTAAAGATATGTGAAAGCTGAGCAAATAACTTAGTAAAGTTTAGTATTTTTTAAAAACCCCCAGATCAAAGAGAAGAACAAGACAAATATATAATATCTAAACAACTCAGAACTGTAAAACCTAGACAGTTTTAACGTGCTGTCATGGGGGCTCAAAGGCATGTCACTGAAGAGTATAAAGGTTGAAAGGGAAGAGAGAGACCAAAGGGTATAAGAAAGTGCTAATCTTGTCTTTGCAGGGAAGAGCTACAGCTAACAATTCTTTTAAAGTAATAAAATATTAAAATGAAACAGAAAAAGCAAGATAAATTGAAATTAAAAAGTAGGATACACACACATACTTTTCAGGAACACTCAAAACATTTTAAAAATTAATCACATACCAGACCACAAAACAAGTCTCACATTTTAAATAACAGGTCTTCACATAGTCCACATTTTCTGACCATTAAGTTTGAAGTTAGTTTTTAAAAGAACAATTTTCCATAAACTTAGAGATTAAAAAATCCCTAAATAACTCATAGATCAAAGAAATGTCATAGTAGAAATTAAACACCACTTAGAACTGAACGATAATAAAACACTATATATCAAAAACCGCAATGCAGCAAAGAAAGTCTAAAAATTAACGAGCTAAGCTTCCAATTTAGGAAATTAGAAAAAACAGAAACTTGAAGAAAATAAAAGGAGATTACAAAGAGCAGAAATCAACAAAACAGAAAACAAAGATTAAACTGAGAAGATCACAGCCACAAGTTGGTCCTTTAAAAAAGTCAATAAACTTGAGGCAAGATTAATTTTAAAAAATAAACAGAGGGAGGCCTTCCCTGGTGGCGCAGTGGTTGAGAGTCCGCCTGCCAGTGCAGGGGACATGGGTTCGTGACCCGGTCTGGGAAGATCCCACATGCTGTGGAGCGGCTGGGCCCGTGAGCCATGGCCACTGAGCCTGCGTGTCCGGAGCCTGTGCTTCGCAACGGGAGAGGGCACAACAGGGAGAGGCCCGTGTACCGCAAAAAAAAAAAAAAAAAAAAAAAAACAGAGGGAGAAAGAGATAATACACAATTATTACGGAAAAGAGGAATACAATAAGAAAATGCTATAAGCAATCTTGCACTGATAAATATGAAAATGCAGATTAAATGCATACATTTCTAAAAATACATACATAACATACTAAAACTGACTCAAGAAGAAAAAGGAAACTAAATTTAAAAATTGAAACAGTAGTTAAAATCTTTCCACAAAGAAAACAGGCCAAGGTGATTTTACAGGTGAGCTCTATCAGACTTCAAGAAGCAAACTATCTCAATTTTACCCAGACTTTTCCAGAAAACAGTAAAAGAGGAAATATTACCATCTACTTCTGTGAGGCCATTATTATTGCAATACCAAAGCCAGAAAAGCACAACATAAAAAATGAAAATCACAGACCCATTTTATTCATGAAAACTGATAAAATAATTCTAAACAAGATATAAGAAAATAAGCAATATACAAGTTAGACTTATCTTAGGACTGCAAGGATGGTTTAATATTAGAAGATCAAATATGTAATTTTAACTACATTAACAGATTAAAGGAGAAAAACCATATAATCATCTCAAGATACTTTCTGAAAGCATTTAATGCAAATTAATTCAACACAAATTATTATTTTTAAAAAGCTCTCGGTAAGTTATGAATAGAAGAAAGCTTCCTTAACCTAAAAAAAGCAATTTATAAAAAATCTGCAATACATATATATTAAATGGGGAAACATTAGAACATTATCTCTAAAATAAAGAACAAGACAAAGATATCTAATACCACCTTTTAAATGTTTAAGATTGTACTGGTAGTCCTAGACAGTGTAATAAGATGAGAAGAAAAGTTAAAAGCATAAAGATCTAAAAATACAAAAGGAAACTATCATTACTTGTAACTGCCTGCATAGAATCTACAGACAAATAATTGGAAATAGAGTTTAGCAAATTAGCTTGATAAGATCAAATGCAAAAAAGCCTATTGCATTTTTGTACATCAGCTACAAAGAGAACTGGAAAACATAAGAAAAAATGGGTACCCAGATGGGAAAAAAGTTGAATTGGATCCTTATCCTACACTATACACAAAATCAACTGAACATGGATCAAGGTCTTAAATGTGAAAAACAAAACTTTGAAACATTTAGTAGAAACTGTAGGTGACAGCTTTCTGATCTTGGAGTTAAGGCACACTTTCTTAAATAAGATCCAAAAAGCACTAAATATTAAATAAAACAGTGCTAGATTAGACTCTATTAAATTTTAGAATTTCAGTTTCCAAAACATCAGTAGACTCAGAAATATAAAGAACTATTACAAGGGAGTTCCCTGGTGGCCTAGTGGTTAGGATTCCAGGCTTTCACAGCCGTGGTCTGGGTCCAATCCTTGGTCAGGGAACTGAGATCCTGCAAACCACACAGTGGGGGAAGGAAGGAAGGAAGGGAGGGAAGGAGGAGAGGGAGGGAGGGAGGGAGGAAGGAAGGACTATTACAAACCAATAAGAAAAGAACAAAAAAAAAGACAAATAGAAAAATGGGCAAGGGACTTCCCTGGTGGTCCAGTGGTTGGGAATCCGCCTTCCAGTGCAGGGGACACGGGTTCGATCCCTGGTCAGGGAACTAAGATCCCACATGCTTCGGAGCAACTAAGCCTGCATGCCTCAACTAGAGAGGAGTCTGCACGCCTCAAGGAGGAGCTGGCGCACTGCAGCTGGGACCCAACACAGCCAAAAATAAATAAATAAATAAATATTTAAAAAATAAGAAAGAAAAATATGGGCAAAAGACATCTCACACACACACATTTATACACACTTCTTCAACCTCATTGGCAATCAGGGATATGTAAATCAAATCTACAATGAGAAATCGTTATACTTGTTTGGTTGGAAAAAATAAGAAGTCTGACAACACTTATGGAAGATGTAGAACAGGATCTCTCTTTTTTTTTTTTTTTTTTGCGGTACGCGGGCCTCTCACTGTTGCGGCCTCTCCCGTTGCGGAGAACAGGCTCCGGACGCGCAGGCTCAGCGGCCATGGCTCACGGGCCCAGCCGCTCCGCGGCATGTGGGATCCTCCCGGACCAGGGCATGAACCCATGTCCCCTGCATCGGCAGGTGGACTCTCAACCACTGCGCCACCAGGGAAGCCCCAGGGTCTCTTATATGTTACTGGTGGGAGTATAAGCTGATAAAATCATTTTGGAAAACAGTTTGCTCTTATCTTGTGATACTGAACAAATATTCATATACCCTATGACCCCACAATTCCACTCCTAGTTATATATCGAGAGAAAATTTCTATATATATGCATTAGCAAGCATATACATGAATACTCATAGTGCTTTTTCTACACTAGCAAAAACCTGAAAACAACCCAAATGCCATCAGCAAGCAATTGACTAAATAAAAACTGTGGTGGGAATTCCCTTGAGGTCCAGTGGTTAGGACTTGGCGCTTTCACTGCCAAGGCCCCAGGTTCAATCCCTAGTCGGGAAACTAAGATCCCACAAACAGGGCAGCATGGCCAAAAAAAAAAAAATTATGGAATGCTCAGTGGAATATTATACTGTAGTTTAAAAAAAGAATTACAGCTACATGCAACCATTGGATCAATCTCGGCAATGTAAGATTGAGTGAAAAAAAGCAAGTCCCAGGAGATTATGTAAAGCATGATACTTTCATAAAGTAAAAAAATATATTTTTACATAATGTATATAACACACACATATATATGATTTTAAATACTAATCAAAAAAAGGCAAAGGGAATGAGAAACTTCATATGTATAACACGTATATCTGTGTGTGATAATAATACTAATAAAGTATTAATCAAAATTTTAAAATAATAATTTTAAAAGGCAAGGGAGGGCTTCCTTGGTGGCACAGTGGTTGAGAGTCCGCCTGCCGATGCAGGGGACACGGGATCGTAGGGAAGATCCCACATGCCGCGGAGTGGCTGGGCCTGTGAGCCATGGCCGCTGAGCCTGCGCGTCCGGAGCCTGTGCTCCGCAACAGGAGAGGCTGCAACAGTGAGAGGCCCGCGTACCACACACACACACACAAAAAGGCAAGGGAATGAGAAAGCCCAGACTCAGGAGAGTGGTCACCCCACTTGAAGAAAGGTGGGTAGGAGACAGGTGGAGGAACCCAGAGGAAGATGTAAGGTATTGGATGATGGCTCATAGGCATTTAAGATTTATTTTTAATAATAAAATAGGGACTTCCCTGGCAGTCCAGTGGTTAAGACTCCACGCTCCCACTGCAGGGGACATGGGTTCGATCCCTGGTAGAGGAACTAAGATCCCACATGTCACGCAGTGCGGCCAAAAAAATAAATAAATAAAAATAATAAAATATACAAGAGGGCCATTATGAACCAGTGATAAATGTGCTTGAACAAGGATCATGATTAATCTACTGAAAGATCCCAGGGTCCATAAAACAACTTAAATGAAAACAAAAATGCTCAGTAAATATTCACATTTTGCCAAGCACTATAGAAACTGTTCAACATGCTTCTTCATATCTCATTGAATCCTCAACAGTTTTATGAGCTGGAAACCATTACTGTCCCCATTTTATGAGTAAACTGAGGTTCAGTCACTCGGCCAGGGTCAATCATCTGGAACCCAGGTCACCTCCTCCTGTCAAAGTAGGCAAGATATGTAACTTTCTTGGCAAACAGTAAGTGCTTAATAAGTGTTTGCCTTAATTCAGAGGGGCTGTGTGGGCATATTGGAGAGAAACTGGTTGGTGGCTAGGGGACCCAGATACAGTCCTACCACCTCCCTTCACGACCTGGGAGGCTCACTTTCCCTCTCTGTGCCTGGAGAGGGCTGGAGTGGCAAACCCCAAAGGCCATTCCTGCTTAAACAACCATTTAAGGGGCCAGCCAACAAACAGGTCACCCTTACCTTACTTCTCCTGGCAGGCCCTGCTGATTCTCCCAGAGTCGGTCTGAGGTCTGCAAGCTTTGGGTCCAGCCCACCTTCTGACATCACCTCCTGGCCCCCTCCGCTCACCACTCAGACCTTCTGTGCCCTGTTCTCTTCCCTCAGGGTTTTTGCACGGCCTGTTCCCCTGCCTGGAACACTCATCCCCAAGGTCTTTGCTTGGATCACTCCTCATTCTTCGGGTTAAAGGCCACCTCCTCTGAGCCCCTCCCGCACCCCAGTCCCTCACTATTTCACAACCCTGCTCATCACTGGCTGAAATTAACCCAATTTTATTTTATGGTCTGTCTTTTGCATTACAGAGGAGCTCCTGTATCCCCAGCACCCAGAGCCACACCTGCCTGCAGAAGATGCTCAGTATTTGTTGGAAAGAGAGAGGAAAAAAAAAAAGAATGACGCTGCCTCCCGCAGAAATTCTTTGTGGTTGTTCTGCCCGAGGCTTGGTTAGGTGGTTCCTCTGGTCCCACAGCTCTTAACCTTTCCTTCACCCTACACCACCTGGTGAGTGTGTCTGAATGTGTCTGTTTACATGACCGTCTCCTGCACACACTGGTTGATCTTTGAAGGAAAATCTAGACCAGATTGGTCTGCGAATTCCAGCAGCTAGCCTTGGGCTTAGCAGGCAGTTGGGCTAAGGAAATGTTTGTTGAATGAATGAATGAATGTTCTGTACCCATCTTTCCCCCTTCCTGACTCTGCTTCCTCCTTTTTCCAGCCTGACAGGCGCCAAGAGGTGATACCCAGGTGACCTGACAAGAAAGGCCACTCCAGCGTGAATTTTCTGAAGTGGGGACAGCCCCTCCTTCCCCCAACAGTAGTCACTTCAGACAGTGAGGGAACAAAGCCCTGCCTCTGCCACAGGAACCATCTGGGGCCTGCTCAGCAAAGCCAATGGGACGGGGTTTTCTGTGCATCTCAGCCTCGCTGATCAGAGCATGCCACAGGATGGGGAGGCTGGCAGGCCTTCCTCAGAGCCCCAGTGAGAGGCCTTGCCAAGTGAGCTCTGCCTGGCCAGGGGCCAGTGGGGAAATACTTGATTATTCCAATCAAGTAGCCACTCAAGAGGAAAGGATCTGCTTCCTCCAAAAGGACAAAGTGGGGCAGGCAGGCCAGTCCAGGGACTTGGGTGTCGAAGGGGGAAACTGCAGAGCAAAGTTCTCACACAAACCAGTGTTCTGAGATTTGCCACCCCAGGAAGACTCTGGAAGCCTGAGATGGAACTCCAGGAGGGTCAGGTCCAAGGCCAGAGCCCTGGACTGAAGCTGGGGCCAGTCCCCCACTGAGGATTCTCAGTTAGCAGTAGCTTCAGCCAGGCTAATTACTCTGGCCTCCTTCTGACCCTGGTTCTGGAGACACCGGGACTGCCCCCCTGTGCTCCCCACCCCTGTCCACTCCTCCCTTCAACCAGGATCATACAAGGGGTAGATAAACTCTGCATCCTTGGCTCAGGGGGCCAGGGAGTGTCCCGCAGCCTATTCCTGCCATTTGCTCAACTCCTGCCTTGCACCCCCTCCCTGAGTCAGGCTCTGGAAGAACCATCAGGTGCAAGAAGAGTTTATACATATGGCCTGTAGAGATTTATCTAATATTTATTAAGTGACTCCGGGCCCACACTCTGGAGCCAGGCTGCCCAGGTTCCAATTCTGGCTTAACCACTTATGAGCTACATGACCTTGGGCAAGTCCCTTCCCTTTCCCATGCTTCTCCTTTTCACCTGTAAAAGCTGGGATTGGAGTACCTACTCCGTGGGAAGTTTAAGAGGACCAAATGAAAAAGGGTGTGTAAAACACTTACTTAGCAGGCCATACATGGGGATTCAGCAAATGACAACTCTTAATATTATTAAACAAATTAAGATTGTTTGGAGGCAAGCCTAAGTCTCTGGACCAGACATCCCCAAGACAGACAATTTTTCCCTCACCAGAGGCAAAACCAGTCAGCTCAGAGTAGACTGAAAGGCAGAGGGGAAAGCCCCCAGACTCTGGGTTCAAATCCCAGCTCCTCCACCCATCAGCTCCGAAACCCTGGGCAAGTTACTTAACTACACTGAGTCTTGTTTCTGCCTCTGTGTATTATAGACCACAGTAGTACCTCCCTCAGAACTGTCACGAATCTTCCCCATCGGGAGGGCTGTTAGTCCCTGTTGCTGTCAGCTCTGAGCAGTGCCAGGGAATTAGGGAGCTGACAGGTGCAGGGGTTGCCCCAGGCAGCAGTAAGGTGATAGGCTGGTTTCCTTTCCTGAAAACCTCCGTCTGGGCCCAGCCTCAGGGTGTGATGTGGGGAAGGCTGCCCAGGAGGTGGGGAAACTCTCCTCCACTCCAAGGATCATGTAATATCAGCGTGTACACTCACACAGGCCTGCCTGCCAACAGCCAGCCCTGAGCAGAGGCGAGAGGAACTGCCCAGCAGGAAATTTCGATGAGCCTTTCCTTACAACAGGAGGCAGTATGGCCAGACTCCATAGCCTGATGGCTGGGATTTACATGCCGGCCTGCCAGCTACTAACCATTTCCCGGGCAAGTGAGTTCATTTCTCTGTTTCCTCGTCCTTGGGGTGGGGATGATTAATTATGGTGCTACCTCCCAGGGCTGATGAGTTCCTACATCTAACACACTTGGGGCAGTGTCTGCTCCTCAGGAGGTATGAGCTGATGCTGTTATAGTCATTCAAGACTGCTTTAATTTCTTCCGTGAAGGATCTCCTGGCTTTCTCCAGCAGACTCAGGTCTCCCTCCTGTGGGCTTCTATACAGGGCAGGATCCACGCCTGTTACATGGATGATGATCACAAGACCTACTATGTGCTCGGCACTGTGTTAAGCATTTTACATCCATGGAGATGTTTCCTAGTCAGGGGGCAAAACTACCACTGGACTCACCTACTACTTATGACCACAGGCTCTGGGGCAGGGGCTTCTGTGCTATGGAAAGAGGTTGGGGGAAAGTGGTCACCACATTAGATTACTTGGAATACATGTGCCCTGGAAGGTATGAAAATATTTGCACTTGGTACCAATTGTGTGACCTAGGAGACATTACTTAGACTCTCTGGGGCTCAGTTGTGAGGATAAATGAATAAATATAAGTGAAGCACTTAAAACAGAGCCTGGTCCATGACTTTTTTTTGTTTGTTTTTGGCGGTACGCAGGCCTCTCACCCTTGTGGCCTCTCCCGCTGCGGAGCACAGGCTCCGGACGCGCAGGCTCAGCGGCCACGGCTCACAGGCCCAGCTGCTCCGCGGCATGTGGGATCCTCCCGGACCAGGGCACGAACCCGTGTCCCCTGCATCGGCAGGCGGACTCTCAACCATTGCGCCACCAGGGAAGCCCCCATGACATATTTAAAACAAACATCTATTGATATATATGTATCAATCACTTCTCCGAGTACCTCTCAGGGACAGAGGAGGAAACAGGCACGGAGGTCATACAAGGTCTTAGTTCCTAAGAGATGTTATTTCCTGCAAGTATTCACTCACCCATTCACCATATATGTATTAAGTGCGTACTATGCACCAGGATGCATGTTATATAGATTCAGCAAATGATGGCTGTTACTATTTTTAAAGAAATTAAGGTTATTTGGCACTGAGGGTCCATCTGTGAACAAGAAGGTTGGTCAGAGGTAGGACGCTGGGGAAACTCAGACCTGACTAAGGGTCTGAGCCACCAATAGGGAGACTGGATTGTCCTGCTGTCCATCATTAACCAATCATTCATGAGTTGATGTCACTGATGGAGAGAAGAAGACACCAATGCAGATGTGGGAAGGGCAGCCAGGCTTAGCCTGGAGTGGCTCAGGCATTAAACCCAGCGGGACAGCCTTTCCAGATTTCCCCATGGGAACCAAGCCCAGCTGGGCTGTGGAAACCCCTGCCAGGCGGGGCAGCCTTTCGTTACGTTAACGTCATTGGACACTTGCTGAATGCGGGTACCTTGTTAGACACTGGGATTCACGAATGACTCAGATGGGGTTCCTGCCCTCCAGAAACTCACACAGAGCCAGACGCTACCTGGATGATCAGATGACAAAGGGCTGAAGATTTCCAAGCAAGATCTAGAAAAGCAGCCGTGATGCCAACTGGCAACATAGGCAGGGAGGACACTGCAGGGGAGGGGACAGCAGGTGCAAAGGCAAAGATGGGACAGGTTGGGGGACACATCTGGGCAAAGATCTTTAGCCTGGGATCCTGACCTGAGTTTGAGGGCTGGTTCTGCCATCGACTTGACCTGAGCCTGTTTCCATTTTGCAAAATGAAGATAATACTTTATTGGGCTGTTTCAAGGATTCAGTGAGTTCATGAGTAAGAAAGAGCTTTAAAAATGGAAAAGTATGGGCTTCCCTGGTGCCGCAGTGGTTCAGAGTCCACCTGCCGATGCAGGGGACACGGGTTCGTGCCCCGGTCCGGGAGGATCCCGCATGCCGCGGAGCAGCTGGGCCCGTGAGCCATGGCCACTGAGCCTGAGCATCCGGAGCCTGTGCTCTGCAACGGGAGAGGCCACAACAGTGAGAGGCCCACATACCGCAAAAAAAAAAAAAAAAAAAAAAAGGAAAAGTATAAGAGCCTGGATACTGAGGCTGGCAGTATCCAGTATTAAAGTGACTATTAAATGAGTATTAAAGTGACTCATCTACGGTCCCATGGCTGATTAAAACAGGAACTAGTTTTGGTTCATCCAGGATGGGGGGCCAGCAACTCAACCCCACCTCAGCTGCAACACTCCCATGTTCCCATCCCCCAACCCAGGCTCCCCTGGCCAATCCAGGGCCCAGGGATAACCATTTCCTCACCGTGTGATCCCAGGCCCAGTTTTCTAACCTGCAACATGGAGATGCCATTTGCTGTGCTACTCCCATGTGTACATGGAAGGCTCTGCATGCGGAAGAGTGCTTTCCACAGGTGAAGGAAGGTCAGGGTCACAAATGAGAGGTGATGATGGTGAGTGAGGAAGAGCCAGTGTGGAAACTGAGCCAGGGAGGGGAGCCAGCTTCAGGGCTGGACGGATGTGAAAATTCCAATCTCAGCAACTCCGCTGGTTCACCAGCTGAGGAAACTTGGGTAAATTATTTCACCTTCAAGTTATTTCCCTCACTTGAAAAATGGGCTGTTATAAGGATTAAAAGCATGAATGTATATAAAGCATTTAGTAGAGTGGCTTGGTGCATAACAAATATTCAGCAGATGTTAATAACTCTTATTACTACTACTATGGATATTATTATGGAGGGTGGGGGAAGGGGTAAGCGGAACTCTTTCCAGGACAATCTGAAACCAGCCTCTTCCTTCTCCTTTTTACTTTAAGCCTGAGTTGTGACCAGCCCCAGAAACCATTCCCCACCCTTCCTTGAGGAGTGAACCAGGGACACAGCTCCATGGAAGGTCTGCACCCTACACCAGAGGTGAGTTCTGGCACAGTCTAGCTCAGGAGTCCTCCTGATTTCCCAGACCAGGAAAAGAAGACAGAGGACCACAGTGACACCGACCTGGGCACCACCCTGGGCCTGTCCCTTCTCTGCCCCTGTTCACACAATGCCTAAGTCTAATTTGGTTCCGGAATGTCTTTCCATCTTGTGTGCCAATTCTAATGAGTGGATAATGGCTGCCTGGAGGACTGCATTTAGAAGGAACTTAAGGTTTAGAAGGAAAGAGAGCAGTGGCTGATTAGTCATGTCTGACATGTATAGGACAAGAGGGTGACAGCATGCATGCCAACTATTTGCCACACGTGAACTAGAAAAGTCCTAACCTTGCCTCCCTCAAACAAGCCATAGTTGTCAGGCAGGGTAACTGAAAGCCAAGAGGGAAAGGGACGTGTCCAAGGTCACACAGCTTGAAATGGCAGGGCTGGGATTCAAACTCAGGCTCCTCTGGCTTTCTGAGGATGCTTCCTGCTAGGACTGTCATTTCCTTCCTCTTGACTAGAAGAGGAGGTGTCCAGGCCAAAACCCATTGTCTGGGAGAACAGAAGCTGCTGTCCAACCAGGAGTGTGCCTGTGCTTGGTCCCCTCCCTCTGAGACCTCCCACATGACTTTGCAAACCCTAGAGACAGATGGTTCCACTGAAAACAAATATATACAGCAAGGTGCCCTGAGGGCTTGTATCCAGACAAAAAAATAGAATCCAGATGCTAATCTGATTGGGCAGGAAGGCATGAGACCTGAATTTGGGTCTCATCGCCTCTTTCTAGCTGTGTGACCTTGAGAAAGTTACTCAACTTCTCTGAGCTTTAGTTTTCGTCTCTATAAAATGGAGAGGATAACAAGTTAAATATAATAAGGTCATTAAAAGTGATTTGCTCAGTTCCTGACACAGAGTAAGACCTTAAATGTTAGTTGGAAGGATGAGGTCAAGGGGAAAATTGAAAACTCACAGCATTTTCACAATAATTACTCAGGTGATTAAGGCAAGGCTCAAATGAGCTTTTGAGAGGAACTTGTTTATCTCTGATATCCTGATAGGCTAACTGAAGCTGAAATATGAATTACGAGATATGATCATTTCAAAATAAGGAACCAGACTCTTCTAGGAAAATAGGGTGTGTCTTTCATGTCACAAAGAAGGAAGCATCCTTGAGTGGACAGATTGGCAATGGTAGGGGATGAGTGTGTATGAGTGTGAGTGTGTCTATTTCCCACTTTCCAGGCTGAGTGATTTTGTGCCTCAGTTTCCTCATCTGTAATGGGACCCAAGGAGTCCATCCCTTGAGCCTCAACTGCAAAATGGCAGGGAGTGAGGGGTAGGTGAGGTTCAAGATGATGTGGAAAGTGCCTGGTGCCCAGCGGGTGCTCACAAAATGCTACTTCCCACACAAGGTCATTCCTAGAACTCCTCTGCAGCTGCAGGGACCAGGGGCCCTGTGGCTCTGTCAGGAATCAGGGCTCCCCCTTATTCATCTTGTACCCCGCAGAGCAGTTTGCTTGTGGAGACCTTCTAGGATCTCATGCTAGGCAGCTGCCTCCAGAGCCTTCACCGTGAGCTTTAACCATGAGGTTTCATGGCCTCCTACACTGCCCTTGAGCTCAGACACGGCGATTTGGAGATCTGTGCTACAGCTGGGCTATGGCCTGTCATCAATCACCAGGCCTTGGCCCCCAGAAAAGGGGGAAGAACAGAGAGCTGTGGGTTCAGAGTGCAAGACGGTGTTTCCTGTCTGCGAAGTGACACCAATGCACAGGGGTACTGGGAGCATTAGGTGAAGTGGCAGGTGTCAAGGGAGTCCCTCCCCTCAGGGGGCTGCATAATCTCTAGTCTGAAGCACCCCAGGTTGCCTGTCCCCAAGGGGGTGGGCCCCGGGCCCAGCTTCCTAAGCACTGACAGGCTGATGCTCTGTTAGCCCCCAAACTCTAGAGCCCTTAACCTCTTCCTGGGACCAGAAAAGCAGAAAGCAAGCTCCCTCCTCCTGGCTGACATGTTTCAGAGATGCTGCCAGGCCCCGGAAGAGGGATTGGTGTCTATGTGTCCCACATTCCTAACCTGAGCCTCCTGAGGGCTGGCCCAATCCTCATGCACCTAGCCCAGAAACTGCAAACTCAGAAGGCAGGCAGGGAATAGCAATGAAGCAAATGGGCTGGGTGCGAGAGCAGGGCACAGTGGGCACTGCGGTCAAGTGGATGGAGCAGCTGCTAATCAGCTCCAGTCATGGTGGCCAGGCAGGGATGCAGCCCAGAGTGACCACATCTTTTGATCTTTTGAGAGAAGCCAGAAACCCTCATTTTTATGTAAAATGCAATCACCAGCAATGAAATCAAAGTTTTAAAATCACTGCAGGAGACTTATAGACATCGAAAACAAGCTTATGGTTACCAAAGGGGAAACGTGGCAGGGAGGGATAAACCAGGAGCTTGGGATTAACACATGCACACTACTATATATAAGATAGATGACCGACGGGGACCTACTGCATAGCATAGGGAACTCTACCCAATATTCTGTGATAACCTATATGAGAAAAGAATCTAAAAAAGAATGAATATACGTATATGTATAACTGAATCATTTTGCTGTACACCTGAAACGAACACAACATTGTAAATCAACTATATTTCAATAAAGTTTTTTAAAAATCACTGCAGGAGTCAACAATGCTCCCACCCCCACCCTTTTCTGCCTCAGGAGGGCAGTTTGTGACTGACCTGCCATAACCTAAGTCACAAATGTTTGAGGACCAACTCAAATTAAATCAGACCCATTCCAAGTCTTAGGGATGTCCCAACCCCCCAACTCTTGCTCTTCAGGCAACTTGGCTTACAGATGAGGACACTGAGGCACAGAAGGGGAAAGGGACTTGCCCAAGGTCACACAGGTAGTATATCAACAGTTCAAGGGCTTAAACTCTGCTCTGAGTTGCAGATCTTTTTCTACCAACTCATACCATCTGTATTCTTCCTTCAACAATTCTTTCTTTTTAAAAAATGGATATATTAAGGATATGCTATGGAAATGATACACACCAAAATCAAGATAGTGGTTACTTTTAGGACAGTCATGGGTGACCCTGGACAAGCCGATCCCCTCTCTGGACCTCAGTCTCCCTGGTCTGCAAAGCAGCTGGTTGACAGAGGCAGCCTTTAAATGCTTTCCAGCTCTGAGGAATCTATGAGGTCTCTTCTCTGGCCAGTACTTTGTGGCCTCAGATGAATATAAAATAGTAATAATAATAATAATGGGGATGGCAAGTCCACGGTAGCCAGGAAGGAACACTACAATTTTAAGTGAAACTTGACTCCTGGTTACTGGAATTCAGAAAGAACGATGTTAATACCCAGGCAGTTTAACCACCATCAGACAGTTAAACAAAAACACATCTGGTTTAACTTCATTTTCCTCATCTCCTCCCCCACCACCCCCTACCCTCATCTCAAATTTTACCCCTTAATTTGAGAAGTCAAATTAAATGCAAACAATTGATTTCATGCCACTGTGAGGTTGAGAATTTCAGCATGGAAAACTTTAAGCATGTCATTTTTCTGGGAGTAATTAGTAAATGTTGGGGGGTGGTATGAGGGGGGTGGAAAAATATGGAGACTACTCTTGAATGTTCTTTGGACACTGAGCATCAGAGAAGAGTTGCTGGGGGCCTACTATGAAGCCAGGACTCAGAGAGGCCAAGTGACTTGCCTCAGGTCACACAGCTAGGGATTGGAACCCAAGATGCTGATCCCAAAGCCAGCACTTTCTCTCCTGTCTAGGCCTTTGTAACCTACATAGGGCCTTCCCTCTGGCCCTTATGGATCACCTGGTAGTGGCAAAGAAACTGTCCCATAGGAAATATTAACTTCTCAACAACAATCTCCAACAGTGGGTCAGCCGCAGCTGAGCCATTCAATGGTGAAAAACCATTTATGATTTTGCTGGCCCCACACATCAACTCTGCAAAGTACATATTATTAACCCATATTACAGATGATTTCCTTACCTGAGGCTCAGAGAGGGAAATAAACTTGTCTAGGGTCACACAGCAGTGCTGGGAATGAACCTCCAATCTACTGCCCACAGCTGCCCTCTAAAAGTGAGGACATCTCTAAAAACAAAACAAAAAAACACACCGCACAGCGTAGCTCCACCCTGCTGAGGATGAGGACGACGACGTAGCACTGGAAAGTTGAGTCTGCATTCCTGTGGCCATACAGAGATTTCTGAGTGCTGGTTCTCAGCTCAGCTTGCTCACTCTCCCCGTAATGTTCTCTTCAAGCTCCGAGTTTTGTATTAATAACTCAAGGTGAGAACTCCGAGCTATGTCACAGGATCCTACCCCTGGATTAAGAGGCCTCATCCCCAAAGATGGGTACACGTGAAGATTGCTAGAGTTGATCACCAGGGCTCCAGCCCCAGCTCCCCAGGTAGCATCTGTGTGTCCTTGAACAAGTCACTTCCCTTCTCCAGGACTGATTTCTAGTCTGCAGGGAATGTTGGGTATGTAAGCCATGGGACAGGCAGGGCTTGAGTATGGTTTCACCTCATTTCAAAGCTGGGACACACAGAGGCAGAAGGCACTGTGGAGATAACAGCCCCAGGCCTGTTCCCAGCAAGGACCTCCAGGCTCCTGGCCAAGGCTGAGTTTAGGATGACAGGAGGTGGCACCTGAGTGTGGGCAAGGAAGACGCCGTGCCACTCTACAGCACAACCCATCAGGGAAAGGACAGGGCCTAGGCGGTGGGTGACAGGTTTCTAGGGTTTAGGGGCAGCGACATAACCCTATGCCCAGTCTCAGGGTTGCATTTTCTGCTGAGATTAGAGCTGATTATAGACAATATTTTCTTAGGCACAGACACCAGCTAAACACCTTGCATACATTAATCATATTATTTATTGATCTCCTCAGCTTAAAGGAGGAGACTGGGACATGACAGAGAACAGAATTTGTCCCAGGTCACACAGCTAGGTTGCCTTTTCTATTAGTGAAAACCAAAGGTTGGCTGATCAGTTTTACCCATGTTATTGCATTTTAATCTCCTTCCTTGTGAATTGCTTAACTCCAATTCTAAAGTGTCAACTTCAGAGCCTGAAAACATTTTGTTACACAAGCGTCCAGAAGGCTGTTTAATTTACCGCTGCATTCTCAGCACCTAGAACAGGGCTTGGTGCATTCATAAGTATTTGTTAAATGACGATAGCATTTTCTTTCTGGCCTCAGTTCAGTTTTATTCCTCACAATAGTCTCATGAGAGAGGCATACTCCCTATTTTCCAGGTGGGGTCACAGATACAGACAGGGGCCATCACTCAAGTATGTCTTACTCCAGGGGCTGGGAAGTTAGGAAGCCATGTCCAGGAGCCTCTTCTGCTTAGGGAGTTCAGAGGCATAAAGTTCAGGAAGAAAAAAGGAGGCAAAGGGTCAAGAAGAGCAGGGGCAGGGAGTGGAGTAGGTGGTGGTGGCGGGGGGGGAACAACACAGTGGGGAGGACTAAAGATTTGAAGAAGGAAGGTCTAGAGCATGGGCGGAGGCAAGACTGAGCACCAGCAGGGCCAGAAGAGGAAAGGTCAGCCCCTCATCTCTTGGGTCATATAATGGGCTGCAGGGAGCTAAGGCTGTAGGGTTTAGAGTCTGGGTTCACATCCTGGTTTCATATTTACTTAACTTCTCCAGGCCTCAGTCTTCCTATTTGTAAACAAGACGATGCATGTGAAGTGTTGGAGCCTGGCACACAGTAGGCATTCGATACACAGTTGCTGTCATCTTTGCTGGTGCGGGAGCCAACCCCTTGCTTACCAGGGAAGCCCGGCCCACCGGGGGAGTCTTTCTTTCCCAGGGCCCAGAGGCCCTTTCTGGCCTGAGAATTGCCCCATTTTGATCTCCAGGGTTTTCCCCCTCCACCCTCAGGCCTTTATAAAGCCCCCCTCCCCCAATCCCATTACGCTTGGAAAAAGGGTCAGAAGGGACAATGTAGGGGAAGGATGGGGCTTTCCTTAGCTTCCCGCCCCACCATTGTTACCATGCATTTAACCCTTTCTTATCAAGACTAGGCATGGGAACCAACCCTGAGCTATCCGCTCACCTGCACATGCCCAGGGATGGATCGCAAACTCCCTCAGCTTCCGGGGCTCCGGAGCTTTGCCCTAAGGCTGCTGTGCCCACCCCGGACTCCCAAACAGACTCCAACACGCCGGATGTCCGTTCCCCCCACTCCCACCCCCCTGCGGCTCCCGGACCCAAGTGCCTCCCTCCCTCTACTGTTCCCAGCTCTGGCCCAAACTACTTTGGAGCCCACCCAGGCAGACCAGCCCCCTCCCCGACTACTGTGGCAAGACCTAGAGATTACTAGGTGGTTGGCAGTTCTGGGTGGGCAACCTGACTCGCTTGATCTCGGACCAAGGGGATTCCGTAGAAGCCGCTCAGTCACGGAGCACCGGGAGGAGGTGCCTAGACTGAAGGTGGGGGTCTCGGGCAGCGGCCCGGGAGGTAGGAGACCCCAGGGCTGCAGCAGCGGTCACGAGCGCAGTCCCCTTGACTCGCCGGCTCCGCGAGCGCCAAGTCCGATTTCCAGCCCGGCCCAGCGCGCCCGCCGGAAGCCTCGGATGCACGCGAGTACGGGAGCGGGGCAGGTGGCTGGGGGTTCCGAGTGGGCTGCCTTGGGAGGGGTCGGGGCGCGGAGGTCCCTGCCCCGCCACTGATAACCGACCTCGCCACTGTCCCCAGGCGAGGGGAGGATGGGGGAGGGGCCGGGAATCGACCACATCCCTGGGGCCGCGGGGAGCCTGGAGCCAGCGTCGTCTTTACCTGCGCAGAGTTCGTGGGCGAAGGTCTGTCCTGGCACAAGTGACGAGAGGTCGGTGCGCTGGGACGGAAGGCGCGGAGTGGCGGGAGCGCGACGCTGCCGGGGCCACCTCCCCCGCGGGCTTATAAAGGCGACCGCGGGGCCCGAGCGCGGCCGGGGCAGCCCTCCCGTGCTCCCGACCCCGCCCCCGGCCGGGGCCCCGGCCCTCCCCGCCCCCGCCCCGCCCCCGGCCCCGGCTGGAGCGATGCCCGCCGGTCCGCCGCGTGGCCAGGGCGCCCCCTGCCGGGGAGTGGGGCACCCTCCCCCTTCCCGCGCCCCGGCTCGGCTCGGGTCTCGCGCGCGGTTGGGGCGGGCTGGGGTGCCGCTGTCTCCGTGTTCTCCTGCTGTGTCCGGCTCCGCGCTCCTCTCTCTCTCTCTCTCTCTCTCTCTCTCTCTGTCTCTCTCTCTGTCTGTCTCTCTCTCTCAACTTTCTCTCCGCGAGCTCCGGCTCTGAGTCCGTCTCTGTGCGCGACTCTTTGGGGTTGCCTTTAGCTTTGGCTCCAACTTCCTTCTGTGTCTCTTTGTGGCTGTCTTTCTCGGAGCCCTCTGTCTTGTCTGCCCCTCTCTGTGTGTCTGCCTCTGTGTCTGATAACCTGTCTCTATTTGGGTCTCTGTCTCTACCCATCTCTGTGCACGAGTCTGTCTCTCCGTCTCTGTGCACCTGTGTCTCTGACTCTCCTCACTGTCCCCTCTCTCCTTCCCACTCCAACCAGACCACTAGCCTGTCTCTCTCTCCCCTGCCCTTGGGCTGTCTCTTTTGCTAGGGGCTGAGGAAGCAGAGGGAGACCTAGAAGGGGGTGGCTTCGGGGAGGGGAGCGTCCCCTAGACAGGGCCAACTCTCCTAGACAGGGACTGTTCCCTCTTTCTCCTTAGAGCCAGCTAGGGTTCCTGCAGACTGCATCCCAGCCAGAGCCTGAGGACCTGTCTCCTGGGTGACCAGAGGAGGAAGCCAACACGCCCCATGCAGTAGAAACAGACAGCCCAGGTTCAAGACTCCACCCTGGTGACCTTGGGCAAATCATTTGAGCCCTGTGGCATGGCCAGCCCCTTAATAGGCAGACATGATCTCCCCTGGCTTCCCTTATCACATGCTGAGAGGCAGGTTAATATGAGACAGGGTTGAAAAGTGCACAGGAAACTCTAAAGTTCTAGATAAAGGGGGTTGGAGCTGGGACTGGAGGGGATTGAGGCCAGAGCAGAGCAGAGAAGGTGTCAGCACCAGCAGAAGCAATACCAGCCCAGAATTCTCTCTCTTGCCTACTCCATGCCAGCTCAGAGCAAGGCATCTTGCATACATTATCTCCCAACAACCCCATTTTAGGGAGGAGAAAACAGAGGTCCAGAGAGAACATGCAGGCGGCTTGTCAGTATAACTGGAACAAAAGCTGGGGCCTGGCACCAGAAACCAAGAATGTATTTATTTTTCTCTTTTCTTGTATTTTTAGCAACTGATACTGCTTCTTTATTTACAGGAGTGATATGAAGTTTCTTTTTTGACATAAGTTTATGTTTTTAGAAAGTGAAGCAAAACATTGATTAAATATTATTTATTTATGTATTCAGTGGGTTAGATTATTATGGCAAAAATCATGGAGGTGGTAAATGAATCAAGTTTGGGAAACAACACTTTTGAATAAGAAATTGTGGGTGAAAGCATCCAGAACCTGGGAGGGGTTCTGTAATTGCTCACAAACTCCAAAGAAGGATTTAGGGATAAGAAGAAGCTTGAGATGGTGTCACCATCAGTGAGCCAGGGGCAAATCCCCAGGTACGGGAGGTCTGCCCGTCCCAGCCTGAACAGAGGCTGGGGGGCTGAGGCAACAGGGAGTTGGAAGGACCCCATTTCACCAATCATGGGCCCCCATGCCTGCCCCTGACTTCTGAGCTCCCCAAGGCTGGTGGGGGGTGGACACTTCTGGTTGCACCACATGGCCAGCATTGGGCCTCCTGTGTGTCGATGATTTTTCCCCAGGTACCACCTTGGGAGTCCAGGGATTGGTTATGAGCAAGACAGACCACTGCCTTGCCAGTCCTGCTACCTTCCTCCCTCACTCTTCCTACCCTGCTCCTGGGCTCTGTCCCCCAAGAATTCAACTGAGGTGGAGTCACCCAGCAGCCATTGCCTCCCCTGTTCCCTGGCTGCCACCCCTCCTGGTGCTGTCAACACAGCAGGAAGGAGGCCTGGACTGGAAACCAGGAGCCCCATCTTCCAGCTCTGCTTCCTGGGGGAGCTGAGCAATCGCTTTCCCTGTCCAGGCCTAGATTTCCTCTGGCTGGCTGGACTGGACAACCTCTAGAATTCCAGGATTCCTGGACCACTCAGCTGTAAGAAAACAGTTCATTATATTAGGTTTCTCTGCATCTATACATATACCGTGTCTCTGGAGGTTTGTTTCCTTCTTGAAAAAATAAGCAAATCGGACTGCGTGACCTCCAAGCTCCCTTTATTCTAAGAGCTGATGATCTCATTTGATTCTTACAACAGTTTTTTAAGGTGGACAGGGAAGGCATTTATAACCCTCATTAGAGATGAGGAAACCGAAGGCCAGAGATGTTAGTTACCTAATGGTCAGGGTCAGAGCTGGGGCTTTTCCTATTCATTCATTCACTCCATGTCTATTAAATGCACGCCATGAGCCCCCTGCCTTGAGCAAGGTCTGCAGCTCACCAGGCATCAGAAGCTGAGTTAGAGGTGAAAAGACCCAGGAGCTCAGAATTTTCTCATTTCCACTAACCCTGGGGAGGTTCCTACAGGGATAAAGGCTGAGATGGAGATCACAGGGGTGTCAGGTCCTCAGGGTGAAGGATGAAGGAGAAAGGATGGAGAGAGAAGAACAAAACTCCAAGGCCTATTTATGGGTGGCATCAAGGAGTCAGCTGTGACCCAGCGCTGGAGGATGGCGCGCCTGAAATCTAGGCAGATACTTAAAGGGGAGGGAGTCTGGAAACCTTTTGTCTGTTTTAAGCCTTGGATTTGAGGGATCATTTTATCTTAAGCCTAAGCATAACCAGAGGTTCAACCATTTGACTCCCAGAGTCACTTCCAGCCTCTCCTTCAACTCAATAAAACAAGGACTCAAAAGCCTGAGATGGAAGGAAATAAGGGTGGTACTGCCCAGCGTTACTGAACGCTGACCTCATGTGAGGCTCTGACCTAATATGAGGCTTTGTGCATATTAACTCAGCTAACCCTCACAACAACTTTTATTCCCACTTTACAGATGAGGAAACTGAGGCATATACGAGTTGTCATTTGCAGAAGTGCCCGCCAGCCTGGTGCAAAGCTCTTCACAGGCAAGATCTCATTAGCTCCTCCCTGCAACACCGAGGCAGCATCATTAACGTCATCCTCGCTTTTCTTTTTTTTATTATTAATTTATTTTATTTATTTTATTTTTGGCTGCGTTGGGTCTTTGTTGTTGTGCGCAGGCTTTCTCTAGTTGTGGTGAGCAGGGGCTACTCTTCTTGTGGTGCATGGGCTTCTCACTGCAGTGGTTTCTCTTCTTGCGGCGGGCTCTAGGCACGCAAGCTTCAGTAGTTGTGGCGCGCGGGCTCTAGAGCGCACGCTCCGTAGTTGTGGCGCACGGGCTTAGTTGCTCCTCGGCATGTGGGATCTTCCTGGACCAGGGCTCGAACCCGTGTCCCCTGCATTGGCAGGCGGATTCTTAACCACTGTGCCACTGGGGAAGCCCTCATCCTCGCTTTTCAAATGAGAAAGCTCTCTGCTCAGAGAGGCTTAACAACTTTATTCACTCAACAAATATTTATTGGATGCCTGCTCAGTGCCAGGCACCGTGCTAGGATCTGGGGACACAAGTGAACAAGATAAAGATTTCTGTCCTCATGGAACTGACATTCTAGTTAAGGAAGACAGATAAACAATAAACATTATAATTAAGTAAATTATATAGTAAATGAGAAGATGTTAAGGGAATGAGTAAAGAACGAGCACAGATATAGGGGGAGGAGGAGTGCCAAGGGGGCCAGATGGTGGCCTTAAATGGAGTGTTCAGGGGAGAGAAGATGGGATCAGAGTGTAGATGGAAGCCGAGAGCCTGCCTGAGACCACCCAGACAGTCAGGGAAGAACCCAGGCCGCCCATGGCTAAAGCCTGGGCTTTGAGCAGTGTACAACGCTCTCCCAGGACCAGCTCTAACCCCCAAGCCTCTTCCTAGCTTCCCAGCCCTGGCTGCAGCCCCAGGTCTAAACTTACCCACCCGCCCCAGTCCTGCTCTGGCCCCTGTGCTGTCCCATCTTGAGGCTTGCCCTCGCTCAGCCCTCGTCTTCTCTCTTAGGCCAATCTCTCAGGCAGAATTAACTCAAGCACACTTCCAGCCCCATCTGTAGTCCCAGGCCCCACCCTCCACCCCCCGCAGTCAGCCCTGTGCTCAGGCTGAGGCCGGAGGGTGTCCTCCATCCCCGGCTGCACTTAAAGGAAGCTTTCCTCACAAAGGCCTGGGTAGCCCACCCTGTGAGAAAACCCCATTGTCCAAGGAACAGTGTCCCCATTTTGCCCTTTATTTCTAAAGGGACTTGTGAGCAGGCTCCAAGCTCCAAGAGGGAGTATGTTGCTTCCTCTTCTCAGCCCTGGAGAAGGCTGCAGGCCAAAAGGAAGGGTCAAGGCTGTCTGCTGGGGGCTGGATTCCAGAGGTCAGAGCAGATTCAGGCAGGCCCAGCCATAGCAGTCCCATGGCATTTCCAGAATGAAGGCAGGAAGGAAGCCATCCCAAATAAGCAGAAAGAGAGTTTGGCTGTACGCAGGATGGCGGAGAGATCTCCTCCACCCTCGCCCCCCTCTGCCCCATGCATATAATGGCTTTTGTCATCACTGATAAAATCTTCCTGAAGATTCATCCATCCTCCTGGCTGTGCATCAGTCTGTCCATCCATCTCCCTGTCTTCGATGGACACACCTGAGATGGACCTTGGAGATGCTCTCCCTGGGGGCTGTACCACTTTAGCATCCCACTTCCTGTTAGATGCAAATTTGGGGGCCCAAGAATACTTTAGGCCTTGGGCAATAGCAGGCTGATATTGGCAGAATGGGGATTACTTTAGCAATGTTCTAGAAGGCTCAGGAGGTGTCTGACCTATTTGCTTTTAGCCAAATACATGGAGACTTTGCCACTTTTCTGTGTCTAGGACATGACCTGGGGATATTCATCTCCTGACAACTAACCTTGGGCTCAGTGCTTACCCCCTGCCCTGGGTTTAATGGGTGGCTTCTTCCTTGACATGTCAAAGCCATAGCAGGTGTGGAGAGATATTGCTAATTGACCTCTTGTCCACAGTCTGCATCCTAGCAGAAGCGTGAGAGGAGGAGTTTGGTCTCCTTGTCAAACAAAGAACGCTTGGGAATTCCCTGGTGGTCCAGTGGCTAGGACTCAGCACTTTCACTCCTGCGCCCCGAGTTCAATCCCTGGCTGAGGAATGAAGATCCCACAAGTCGCGTGGCGCAGCAAAAAAAAAAAAAAAAAAAAAACATCTCAGACAAAGAATGCTTAATGGGATGAGTTTGGGAAGGACCTGAGGGGTCTTCAGCTTTATCTCCTGCTAAGTCCCCCACCTCCTGGTCTCTGCTTACACTAAATATAGCTGGGCATGGAGAATTCAGCTTTTTGGCTGTAATCCTGGACTCACCGTTAACTTGGATCACAGGCCTCAGGTCTAAAGTGTCTAGTTCTTCTTTCTCCTCTTTCAAACAGGCCAATTTCAAAGGAACCATGCATGTCTCTTTCTTGTAGGAATTTACTAAGGACTACAAGACATGAACAACCTCCAAAATCCTGAAATTTTCCCACAAGTCTCACAAAAGAGCAGCCTTGGAGGTACCTTGGTTTGAATTCCAAGATTCAGACTACAGCCTAACTGACTTCTTCACCGCCAGCTTTTTGAGAACTGCCAACCTCCCAGGCAGAAGCCCTGGCTCCACCTACACCATACATCCCTCCTCAGCCCCACTAGTTCTGCACCACAGGGTCTATTATTTGCCATATCCCACTTCAGGTCCCTGTTTCTTTATCAGTTAGGAAGTTGTAAATAACAAAATCTAACTTCTCAAACTGGTTTTGAAATAAAGGAAATTTACTGGCTCGTGAAACAGAAAAGTCTACATTCAGGAGAGGCTTTTTTCCCCAGTGGTTCAGTGATGTAATCAGGACCTGGTTTCCCTCTCTTTCCACTTCTCAGCTCCTTTTCCTCTCTTTTGGCCCCAATTTCACCCAGGTGGAGGTTCCCAGGTGACATATGGATATATGTCACCTAAAATATATCAAAAATGTGGAAATCTGTTTCCCCAGACAAACACAAGGCTTGGAATTAAGTCTCGTGCGCCAAACCTCCATCACGGACTCCCTAGTCCAGTCACCACAATGACTGATTTAAGCCGATCCAGGCCCACCTGTGGAGATAGGATAAGGTCCCCACCTACCCAATCTGCTCCAAACGCAGAAGAAGGAAGTGGATGTGAGAAAGGCAACTCACAAATGTCCCCCACACGTGACTCTAGGACTTGGGCAAGTACTCACATTCTACATTTATGGGCTCTATACTTGCCAAAGCACTTTGAAGTAAATAATAATAAAAATATTTTATATGTGTAAAGTAAGATATATATATATATATATATATATATATATATATATATATATTTTTTTTTTTTTTTTTTTTGCGGTATGTAGGCCTCTCACTGTTGTGGCCTCTCCCGTTGCAGAGCACAGGCTCCGGACGCGCAGGCCCAGCGGCCATGGCTCATGGGCCCAGCCGCTCCGCGGCACGTGGGATCTTCCCGGACCGGGGCACAAACCCGTGTCCCCTGCATCGGCAGGCGGACTCTCAACCACTGTGCCACCAGGGAAGCCCATAACCCCCATTTTACAGATAACAAATCCAAGGCTTGGAGATCAAGTTAGGAGCAGGCAGCCAGGGTGCAATTCCCAGCCCAGGCCCCTCACCATGGTGGCTTCAAGTGGGAGAAGTGGCACTTCAGGAAGTGCCCAGAAGCAATTCTGGAAGGTGAGAGTGACCACGTGCTGCACCTCTTGAACAGTCTTGTCCCCTTTCCAGCCTCCTTCGAGGTGGTTCCAGAGGTCTCTGGGCACTCAGAAGAAGGAAGACCAATGGGTTTAATGTTTACCACCCCAAAGTGCAGTGTCATGGAAACCCAGGGACTCTGGACTCTCCCTCTACTTCTGGGGGTGGGGTAGGCAGGGCAGGGGGCAGAGGGCAAGCACTCCCCCTCAGAGGCCAACTCCTCCAGCTTGAGTTTTCTGTGTGGGTGCAGGGCTGGAATGAGCATGTGATGCGGGGGAGCTCAGAAGGCCTGAATCCCCACCTCCCAGCGCTCTCAACTGAAAAGGCTGTCATAATGGACAGTGGCCCAGACTCTGAAACCAGACGACCTGTGGTCAAATCTGGCTCCACTAGCTGTGTGACCTTGAGCAAGTGAACCTATCTGTGCTCAGTTTCTTCAGCTGTGAAATGGGAATAATAATACATACCCCTACAGAGTTGTTGAGGGGTTTAAATAAGATAATCTATATTAAACCCTTTGGGAGAGTGTATGCCATATAATAAGCATTCAATAAATATCAGCTATTATTATTATTATTTTATTAAATATATGTGTTAATGAGTATTCTAGTTGCAGGCAATAGAAAACCACTCCTGCTGGACTAACAGAAAAGAGGAATTTATTAAAGGGAAGATTGTCATGAAGGGAGGCAGCCAGGGTTCCAGAAGCGACTGGAAGCAGGGATTTTTTTTTTTTTTTTTTTTTTGGCTGGGGGAAACATTCAAAAGCCTTTGTATTCAATTCTTTTTTTAATTGAGATATAGATGATGTACAATATTATATAAGTTTTAGGTGTACAACATAGTGGTTCACAATTTTTTAATGTTTTACTACATTTATATTATTGTAAAATATTGGCTATATTCCATGTGCTGTACAATATAACCTTGTAGCTTATTTATTTTATACATAGTAGTTTGTACCTCTTAATCCACTACCCCTATCTTGCCCCTCCCTGCTTCCCTCTCCCCACTGGTAACCACTAGTTTGTTCTCTATATGTGTGGGTCTGTTTCTTTTTTTGTTATATGCATTAGTTTGTTTTATCTTTTAGATTCCACACGTAAGGGATATCAAACAATATTTGTCTTTCTCTGTCTGACTTGTTTCACCAGGCATAATACCTTCCAAGTCCATCCATGTTGTTGCAAATGGCAAAATTTCATTCGTTTTTATGGCTGAGTAGTATTCCATTGTATATATATGTACCACATCTTTATCCATTCGTCTGTCGATGGACACTTAGGTTGCTTCCATATCTTGGCTATCATAAATAGTGCTGCTATAAACATTGGGTGCATGTATCTTTTTGAATTGGTGTTTTCATTTTTTTTCAGCTATACACTCAGGAGTGGAATTGCTGGGTCATATGGTAGTTCTGTTTGTAGTTTTTTGAGAAACCTCCATACGTTTTCCACAGTGACTACAAGCAGGGATCTGATCAGTCACCAGTTCAGACCATTTTCAAACTTAGTTTCTTCTCTCTGTTCCTGCTTCCCGCTGCCCTCCCTGCAGACCCGCTTTCTCTTCTTGCCAGTCGTTGTGGCAGGACCTGGCCCCCCAGGGCTATCTGGCAAGTGCACTGAGGCATTGCAGTGCCAGTGCCCAGGAGAGAGAATTGGATTGTCCCATCTGGGTCACATGTCCACTCCTGGTCCAATCAACTATGGATGGGGTCGGGGTCATGCAGTGCCAACATGGAAGCTCTTAAAGAATTGGGGACTGGCCTGTGAAGGGGTCTGGACACTCAGATGATGAGAGGCCATCATCCCACTTCCTTCTGTTACAAACCACGTTTGCTCCTTGGTTCTTAAACTGAGAGAACAAACTCTCATTCCCACTCTACCACACTTACTTAGAGGGCCTGCTTGCAGTGTCCCTCATCCCAGGGGAAACCCTACCATAGCATCTGTTACTCTAGGTAGCCACCACAACACACCCCTTCACACACACACACACACACACACACACACACACACACACCCCTCTGGACATAGCTGATCAGCTCAGGTTCAGCCAATCCCTAGACTTGTCCCCTGACTCCACAATCAATCAGAATCTGAACCAAGAAGCACTAATGGGAGGGCAGTTGCTGACCACGAGAAAGGAAAGGCCAGGTTCTCCTGGGTGCCAGGGGCCATGTGGAGCTATGTGGAATCTGAGGAAGTGGGTGTGTCTGCTGGATGAGAGGAGAAGGGAGCAGTTGCTCAGAAAGAAACTGAGGTAAGAGAGACCTGCAGCCCAAGGCACTGGGCAGGTAGCTTCAGTCTCCAGCTCTCCAGTTCCCATGCCCAGCACCAGAGGGACCTGGCTGCGTTTAGCTTTCCTGGGCCCATGGAGCTCCCTGGAAATTCCAATATGGCCTCACAATGCCCTCCACCCAAAGTTTTGTTTCATGTCACCAAACGTGCCCTGCCCAGAAAAAATTCACTTCCTTATTTCTCCTAAAACAAATAATCCAACGTCCTTATTTCTCCGAGGAGAGAAGATGCCACAACCAACCCACCCCCTTATTTCTTCTACTTAAAGCCCCATGGACATGTGTGCATAGAGCGTGTACCAGAAACACCCATTTAAGGACACTTAGAACAATGGTTGGCACCACAATACTCTCCTTGTCCCAACGCCACCTGACCTCCCCCAGGAGAGAGGGGACAGAAAGCAACGTTGCCAAAATGGCTGGTAGAAACAATCGTTATGACTGCCAACTCCAGATTGTGGGCATGGCATCCCTGGGGGCAGAAGGGGACGATCCCTGTGCAGGCCCTTCTCCACGCCTCAGAGCTGGGCTGGTCATGGCACGTCAAAGTGGGGCCAGAGTAGGACTTTGAGGAAAATATCTCCTCTGAAGCACCACTCTCAGTGCTTCTGCACTTAATTAGATGCAGAAGTTGTTTGTAGACTAAGCAACCATTCACTGGGAGGGAGGTGGGTTAGAATCTGCCACGGAGGCCACCTCTCTCTCTCTCTTTTTAATATATATTTTATTTATTTGTTTATTATTTATTTTTGGCTGCGTGGGGTCTTCATTGCTGCGCGTGGGCTTTCTCTAGGTGCGGCGAGCGGGGGATACTCTTCGTTGCGGTGCGTAGGCTTCTCACTGCGGTGGCTTCTCTTGTTATGGAGCACGGGCTCTAGGCACGCGGGCTTCAGTAGTTGTGGCACACGGGCTTAGTTGCTCTGCAGCATGTGGGATCTTGCCGGACCAGGGCTCGAACCCGTAGTTAAGAATCCGCCCCTGGCAGGCAGATTCTTAACCACTGCAACACCAGAAGTCCCTAGAGGCCACCTCTCTTCCCATCACGTCCCCACCACGGGTAAGTAGCTCAACCAAGACCTGGTTCCAACATCCTCTCTCCTGCAGCAAATCAGAAGATTTATTTGAATTCAGTGATGATTTTTTTTTTTGAGCCCATGGTGTGCTAGGACCTGCCCATGATTAAATTACACACATGCTAATTCCTCCTTGGCAGGAGCCACTGTTAACACCCAAATCTTATTTCCTTATTTGTAAAATGACAAGGTTGGACAAGGTATGGTCTCAGGCCCCGACTTGCTCTGATGGTCTAGAAATGAGGTGTCTCATTGCTACCGTGTGTTATGATAGTGGATAGTAGACTGTTTTATTCTTTATTCTTGGGCCATTTTCTACACCTGTTTCCTGATCTCTCGGTGTCCCCAACACAGAGAGTCTGTGTGGAGTAAACTGATAATTGCTTGCTGAGAATCCAGCTAGTAGTACCTGTGACATGAGGCAGGTTCCTGTTCGGCTGGCTAATAGCCTGATGTCAGACTGACAGCAGAGAGAGATCCTGACAGGTGACATGTCGGCATTCTGAGCCTAGGTGCAGCGGCAGTACCGGGGCTGGCCCGGGTCACACTCTAACCTCATCTCGCTCCACACCCACCCTCCCTCAGCAACTAGTGGTTAGGCGAAAAAAATGTGGCCAGGGTGCCAGAAAAGTGAAAGAATCACCCCCAGTCCAAACAATACCCAAGAACAGAAGTTCAGTTCAATAATCTTATTCAAATTCTGCAATCAGTAAGTTTAAAATATGGAAGTATAAGCTAATTTTAACTTTGGCATATCTGTTAGGTGTTTGTTGTGGTTTAATGTTATTTATATTTCAAATTACATGGGAAGAGGGTAGTAAGGGGCAACACAGTGCTCAGGCAGCTAAAGGTCTAAAGCGGGCCCTGGTGCCGGAAGTCGGGTCCGCAACCTTGGAACTGGTGGCCCCAAATCATCACTTTTCTCTTTCTCTGGGTGGACGGCCCTGTCTGTTTTCTTATCACCATCTCTTAAAATATCTTAAGACCTTAGTTGCAAAACAACGCTCAACTCACCCAAACAACACTTAACTAGTTGAGTCCAGGTGGCTTTGTTTATATTAATTTGTTTTCCCAGGAGGAGGGGTTGGAGGGAGGAAAACACTCCCTGCAGAAAATAATACCAAGGTTGTTAATTGCTCTTTATCCCAAGCAGGTTGAGTTGATCCCAGACCAAAAGGAAAATCCTCCATTCTCTGAGTATTTTGGAAATAGGTGGGACAGGGATTCCACGGGATAGTCGCGAGTCTGTGGGGCTGGGTGGAGACAGTGTGTTTCTCTTTGCTTACCTCCAGGTGGTTGTTGGCCTGTCTGTGGGTCACCACCTGTGCTATTACTGGTTGCTACGCTTCCTCAAGTGGGCGCAGGTTTACCTTTTTTTAATCCCAATAGATTCATTTTAGAATTAAATCACTATTCAAAATGGGAAACCAATTTCATTTGCCATAATTAGAAGCTAACCATGACCATAGATTCAATGAATTCTAGCTTGAATCTGTTGCCTGCCAAGGGCTTTTAACAAGTGGTGGGGAGGTGTTGATGATGTATTGGCCCAGGGAGAGTGAAATAAAATTGAAAAAGGAAAGCTTTCTCAATATGTGATTTGAGGTTATTTAAGATCACATCTGGATACCACCCCAGATGTGATTATGGGTCATTTTTTTTAAACATCTTTATTAGAGTATAATTGCTTTACTATGGTGTGTTAGTTTGTGCTGTATCACAAAGTGAATCAGTTATACATATACATATATCCCCATATCTCTTCCCTCTTCCATCTCCCTCCCTCCCTGGGTCATTTTTATGAGGCTGTGAGCTCTCTGGGAGAGAGAGGTGGGTTGATGTCCTTGTTAGCAGAATGTCTTACATATATTGAGTGCACAGTAAATATGTCTACGTGTTGGGTGCCCTGAGCACAATGGCAGCCTGCCAGGGCTGTGACAACCCAGAGGCCAGGTCCTCCCTCAGACTTCTAACTTGGTGAGAGGTGGAAGAGCCTATGGATAGGAGTGGGGGATGGAGCTTCACGATCTTGAACTGCCACTAGGTCCCAGGGTCTTACAAGCAGGGCAGGGCTGGGGTGAAAGTTCCCCACTTGCCTCACCCTGGTGTGACCCAAAAGGGTCTGGAGAGCTGGGTGAGGCTGACCTCTTTTCTCGGAGAACAACGCCCCAACACAATCCATGAATTGGCCTTTTGGTATTTGTAATTCTTAAAAGAACAATAATTTGTTGCCACTTTTCCTGTGGCCTCCAGCCAATGTTTGCTTTCTTCCTATTTTCAGCGTTCACTGCTAATTTGAGGCAAATTGCCAAGTGTTTGAATAGGATGGAATTATATTCTCAGCTTGGGAATTTTATCTCTTCCCCCACCACCCAGGAGTGGGGGAGGTGTTTTGGAACTTGAAATTCAACTTTGGCAATTATATTTCATCTTTTCAAATTTCCGAGCCCTGGGGGCTTCAGAACCAACCTTGACCTCATTGTTCTGATACCTAGTTCCTGCCTTGGGTAGGGTATCAGCTCCGAGGTCCCCAGCCTGGAGGTTCTGGGCCCACTTCAGCAGAGGGCCATTGGTCACTGAACACCTACTGTGTACCAGGCACTGTGCACTGTCAGCCAGGTGGCTACTGCCAGGATATTCTTGTGCTCTTAGGAAACTGTTTCTTGGCTTCGTTCTCGCTGGCTCTGTCGTCCATCTGAGGTGTGAAGTTGATTCCAGAATGCCCAGACAAGAATGCTCCCAGATCTTAAGCAGTGGAGCATTTCTAACTACCACCTCCACTCCCCACCCCACCCCTACACACCAGCTGGAAATTTCCTCAGGAGCAGCAGGTGTTCAGAATAGCATTACCACCCATCCCCACCTCATCCTGCCATCTGGCCATAACCAGTTCCTTTACCTCGCAGAACCTTGGCTTCTCCAGCTCAGAATGGTCTCCCGACCCCTCAGGTCTGGTCCCCACCAAGAGTTCCTACCTCACTGGCATTGCCTTTTATCCATGGCTCACACCAGTGTCCTCCCTGGCTCTCCCTCCTTATGTCCAGACCATCTCCAAATCCTGCTTGTTTTACCTGATAAATCCCTAAATATTTCTAAATTTTGACCACTCCCCTTCATGCCCACCACCACCATCCTGTTCCAGGAAACCAGTTCCTCACCAAGATGAGTGCAGGTCCTCCCCATGGTCTCAGGATGTGACACTGCTTTCTCTTCTCAGGGCAGATCTGATCATATCATGCTCCTGTGCTAAAGACCTGATTTCTAACTATGGCTGCCTGAGCCTTGTGAGGTCTGGCCCTCACCACCTTCAGCTACATCTGGCCCTTGCTGTAGCTACCTGGGCCTTCCTTTAGTTCCTTGAATACACCATGCTCTTGCCTGCCACAGGGCATTTGCACACCCTGTTTCTTCTTCCTGGAAATCCATCCTTTACGCCCCCAAAGCCTTGTTTCATTCTGTCCTATTTACTAAGTTCTTAGCTAAAGGGGCACCTCCTCCTCGATGCCCTCTCTGATCAGCAGCCCTGAGAGAGTCAGGACCTCATTATACCCTCTCAGAGCACTGGGTACTTCTTCACCTTACTCTAATATGGTCATTTGATTAACCATCTTCTTGACTGTAACCTTCATGAAAGGAGGGACACTGGCTATTTAAAGTCACATTGTTGCCCCAGAGCTTAGCACCTGACACATAGTAATTGAGTGAATAAACGATTGTATGAAGGCTGTTCTGAGAATCAAATAAGGAAGAGGGAGTGGGAAATGGAGAAGGAATTAATGTTTGGAAGGTGCCCACATGGTGCCAGGTGTTTCAGATACATTGTTCTAACTAATTTTCACGAACCACCAATTTTACATTTGAGAAAACTGAGACTTAAAGATATTAGGTAACCCACCCATAGTACACAGCCAATAAATGGTAGAGTTAGGATAAGAGCAGATTCTATTTAACTCCAATGCTCATGATCTCCCTTGTTCCCCAGTCTGCCTCCAAGTTAAAAACCTGAAAGAATGTGTTTTGCAAATTCTTGAGATAAATATTAGTCTTTTATGACCATCCCCAGAGCTATCATTACCATATTCATAATAGATGTGGAGGGAGGTGGGGGAGTTGTTGGAAAGAAAAATGCTCGGGGTAATGGAAAGGTCTGTACTCTGCTTGGGGTGGTGGTAGCACAGGTATGTATATATTTATTGTAACTCATTGAAATGTGCACCTAAGAGCTGTAAATTTTACCATATATAAATTTTACCTCCATGCCACAGCTATGAATAGTTGGTACTACTGAGGAAATTTGACTATGTCTCCATTAGCTAATATTATTGTATCAATGCTAAATTCTGTCAAAGTTTAACCACAGAGTTACCATGTAACCCAGCAATTCATTCCTAGTACCTAAGAGAATTGAAAACACGTATACACCCACACAAAAAAATTGTACATAAATGTTCATAGCAGCATATTCAGAATAACCCCAAGGTGGAGATAACACAAATGTCCATCAGCTGATGAATATATGAATAAAATGTGTTTTTTTAAAGTAGAAAGAACATGAACAAATAATTTTCAAAGAAAAAAATCTCAACCTGAAAAAAATAAAAATAAAACAAAATGTGAGCTACATATACAAGAATGAAATTAGAACACTTCCTAACACCATACACAAAAATAAACTCAAAATGGATTAAAAACCTAAACGTAAGGCCAGACACTATAAAACTCTTAGAGGAAAACATAGCAGAACACTCTATGACATAAATCACAGCAAGATCCTTTTTGACCCACCTCCTAGAGAAATGGAAATAAAAACAAAAATAAACAAATGGGACCTAATGAAACTTAATTTGCACAGCAAAGGAAACCATAAACGAGATGAAAAGACAACCCTCAGAGAAAGTATTTGCAAATGAAGCAACTGACAAAGGATTAATCTCCAAAATATACAAACAGCTCATGCAGCTCAATATCCAAAAAACAAACAACGCAATCCAAAAATGGGCAGAAGACCTAAATAGATATTACTTCAAAGAGACATACAGATGGCCAAGAAGCACATGAAAAGCTGCTCAACATCACTAATCATTAGAGAAATGCAAATCAAAACTACAATGAGGTATCACCTCACACTGGTCAGAATGGCCATCATCAGAAAATCTACAAACAGTAAAGGCTGGAGAGGGTGTGGAGAAAAGGGAACCCTCTTGCACTGTTGGTGGGAATGTAAATTGATACAGCCACTATGGAGAACAGTATGGAGGTTCCTTAAAAAACTAAAACTAAAACTACCATATGACCTAGCAATCCCACTACTGGGCATATACCCAGAGAAAACCATACTTCAAAAAGAGTCATGTACCACCATGTTCATTGCAGCTCTATTTACAGTAGCCCGGACATGCAAGCAACCTAAGTGTCCACTGACAGATGAACGGATAAAGATGTGGCACAGAGAAGCAAGAAGAACTACAATCCTACAGCCTGTGGAACAAAAACCACATTCACAGAAAGAGAGACAAGATGAAAAGGCAGAGAGCTATGTACCAGATGAAGGAACAAGATAAAACCCCAGAAAAACAACTAAATGAAGTGGAGATAAGCAACCTTCCAGAAAAAGAATTCAGAATAATGGTAGTGAAGATGATCCAGGACCTCGGAAAAAGAATGGAGGCAAAGATGGAGAAGATGCAAGAAATATTTAACAAAGACCTTGAAGAATTAAAGAACAAACAAACAGACATGAACAATACAATAACTGAAGTGAAAAATACACTAGAAGGAATCAATAGCAGAATAACTGAGGCAGAAGAACAGATAAGTGACCTGGAAGACAGAACGGTGGAATTCACTGCTGCAGAACAGAATAAAGAAAAAAGTATGAAAAGAAATGAAGACAGCCTAAGAGACCTCTGGGACAATATTAAACACAACAACATTTGCATTATAGGAGTCCCAGAAGGAGAAGAGAGAGGGAAAAGATCCGAGAAAATATTTGAAGAGATTATAGTGGAAAAATTCCCTAACATGGGAAAGGAAACAGCCACCCAAGTCCAGGAAGTGCACAGGGTCCCAGGCAGGATAAACCCAAGGAGAAACATGCCAAGACACAGAGTATCAAACTGGCAAAAATTAAAAACAAAGAAAAATTATTGAAGCAGCAAGGGGAAAAAAGACAAATAACATACAAGGGAATTCCCATAAGGTTAACAGCTGATTTCTCAGCAGAAACGCTACAAGCCAGAAGGGAATGGCATGACATATTTAAAGTGATGAAAGGGAAGAACCTACAACCAAGATTAGCAAGGATCTCATTCAGATTTGATGGAGAAATCAAAAGCTTTACAGACAAGCAAAAGCTAAGAGAATTCAGCACCACCAAACCAACTCTACAACAAATGCTAAAGGAACTTCTCTAAGTGGGAAACACAAGAGAAGAAAAGGACCTACAAAAACAAACCCAAAACAATTAAGAAAATGGTCATAGGAACATACATATCAATAATTACCTTAAACGTGAATGGATTAAATGCTCCAACCAAAAGACACAGGCTCACTGAATGGATACAAAAACAAGACCCATCTATATATAGGCTGTCTACAAGAGACCCACTTCAGACCTAGGGACACATAGAGACCGAAAGTGAGGGGATGGAAAAAGATATTCCATGTAAATGGAAATCAAAAGAAAGCTGGGGTAGCAATACTTGTATCAGATAAAATAGATTTTAAAGTAAAGAATGTTACAAGAGACAAGGAAGGACACTACGTAATGATCAAGGGATCAATCCAAGAAGAAGATAAAACTATTGTAAATATTTATGCACCCAACATAGGAGCACCTCAATACATAAGGCAACTGCTAACAGCTATAAAAGAGGAAATTGACAGTAACACAGAAATAGTGGGGGACTTTAACACCTCACTTACACCAATGGACAGATCATCCAAACAGAAAATTAATAAGGAAACACAAGCTTTAAATGACACAATAGACCAGATAGATTTAATTGATATTTATAGGACATTCCATCCAAAAACAGCAGATTACACTTTCTTCTCAAGTGCACATGGAACATTCTCCAGGATAGATCACATCTTGGGTCACAAATCAAGCCTCAGTAAATTTAAGAAAATTGAAATCATATCAAGCATCTTTTCTGACCACAATGCTATGAGATTAGAAATCAATTACAGGGCTTCCCTGGTGGCGCAGTGGTTGAGAGTCCACCTGCCAATGCAGGGGACACGGGTTCGTGCCCTGGTCCGGGAAGATCCCACATGCAGCGGAGCGGCTAGGCCCGTGAGCCATGGCCACTGAGTCTGCGCGTCCGGAGCCTGTGCTCCGCAATGGGAGAGGCCACAACGGTGAGAGGCCCGCGTACCGCAAAAAAAAAAAAAAAAAAAAGAAAAGAAATCAATTACAGGGAAAAAATGTAAAAAATACAAACACATGGAGGCTAAACAATACGTTACTAAATAACCAAGAGATCACTGAAGAAATCAAAGAGGAAATCAAAAAATGCCTAGAGACAAATGACAATGAAAACACCACGATCCAAAACCTATGGGATGCAGCAAAGGCAGTTCTAAGAGGGAAGTTTATAGCAATACAAGATTACCTCAAGAAACAAGAAAAATCTCAAATAAACAATCTAACCTTATACCTAAAGGAACTAGAGAAAGAAGAACAAGCAAAACCCAAAGTTAGCAGAAGGGAAGAAATCATAAAGACCAGAGCATAAATTAATGAAATAGAAACAAAGAAAACAAAAGCAAAGATCAATAAAACTAAAAGCTGGTTCTTTGAGAAGATAAACAAAATTGATAAACCGTTAGCCAGACTCATCAAGAAAAAGAGGGAGAGGGCTCAAATCAATGAAATTAGAAATGAAAAAGGAGAAGTTTTTCACAGGAGAGAAAAACAAATACCATATGCTAACACATGTATATGGAATCTAAAATAATAAAAAATGGTTCTAATGAACCTAGGGGCAGGACAGGAATAAAGACACAGACGTAGAGAATGGACTTGAGGACATGGGGAGGGGGAAGGGTAAGCTGGGACGAAGTGAGAGAGTAGCATTGACATATATACACTACCAAATGTAAAACAGATAGCTAGTGGGAAGCAGCCGCATAGGACAGGGAGATCACCTTGGTGCTTTGTGACCACCTAGAGGGGTGGGTTAGGGAGGTGGGAGGGAGACGCAAGAGGGAGGGGATATGGGGATATATGTATATGTATAACTGATGCACTTTGTTATAAAGCAGAAACTAACACACCATTGTAAAGCAATTATATTCCAATAAAGATGTTAAAAAAATGTGGTAGGGCTTCCCTGGTGGCGCAGTGGTTGAGAGTCCGCCTGCCGATGCAGGGGACACGGGTTCATGCCCCGGTCCAGGAAGATCCCACATGCCGCGGAGCAGCTGGGCCCGTGATCCATGGCCGCTGAGCCTGCGCGTCTGGAGCCTGTGCTCTGTAATGGGAGAGGCCACAACAGTGAGAGGCCCACATACCGCAAAAAAAAAAAAAAAAAAAAAAAAGTGGTATATCTGTCTAGTGGAATATTATTTGGGAATAAAAAGAAACAAAGAGATGCAGTGAAAGCAGTGCTCAGAGGGAAATTTATACCTATATATCCCTACACTATAAAAGAAGAAAGATCTCATATCAATGACCTAATCGTCCACCTTAAAGAACTAGAAACAAAGGAGCAAACTAACCCCAAAGCAAGTGTAAGGAAGGAAATAAAAAAGATCACAGTGGAGATAAATGAAATTAAAAACAGAATAACAATAGAGAGGATCAATGAAACCAGAAGTTGGTTCTTTGAAAAGATCAAATTTTTTTATCAAGAAGTTGGCAAAGCTTTAGCTAGACTGACTAAGAAAAAAAAAGAGAGAAGACTCAAATGACTAAAAATCAGAAATGAAACTGGGGACATTACTACCAAACTTATAGAAATAAAAAGGATTATAGGAGAACACTATCAACAACTGTATGACAATAAATTAGATAATGTAAATGAAATGGAAAAATCCTAGAAAGACACAAACTGCCAAAAAAACTAAAGATAGCACCACTATATGATCCAGCAACTCCACTCCTGGTTATATATCCGAAGAAAATGAAAACACTAATTTGAAAAGATAGATGCACCCCAATATTCATAGCAACATTACTTACAATAGCCAAGGTAGGAAGCAACCTAAGTGTGCATCAACAAATTAATAGATAAAGAAGATGTGGTATATATATACAATGGAATATTACTCAGTCATAGAAAAAGAATGAAATTCTGCTATTTGCAATATGGATGGACCTAGAGAGTATTATGCTTAGTGAAATAAGTCAGACAGAAAAAGACAAATACTGTATGTTACCACTGATATGTGGAATCTAAAAAATAAAACAAACAAATGAATATAACGAAACAGAAACAGACTCACAGATACAGAGAAAAAACTAGTGGTTACCAGTGGGGAGAGAGGAGGGGGAGGGGCAATTGTAGGGGTGGTAGATCAAGAGGTACAAACTGCTATGTATAAAATAAGTTACAAGAATATATTATACAGCACAGGGAGATATAACCATTATTTTATAATAATTTTAAATGGAGTATAGTCTATAGAAATATTGTATTCCTATGTTATATGCCTGAAGCTAATATATCAATCATATTGTAAATTTAAAAAAAATCTGAATAGATACATAGTAAGTAAGGAGATTGAGTCAGTAGTCAAAAAATTTCCGGCAAAGAAAAGTTCAGGACTAGATGGTTTTACTGTTAAATTATATCAACATTTCAAGGAAGAATTAGCACCAATCCTTCCAAAACTCTTCCAAAAAAATAGAGGAGGAGGGAACACTTCCCAGCCCATTCTATGAGCCCAGTATTACTCTGATACCAAAGCCAAAGACATTAAAGGAAAAGAAAACTACGGACCAATATCCCTTATGAATATACATGCAGAAATTCTCAACAAAATACTAGTAAACCAAATACAAACCAAATATACTGTGACCAAGTGGGACTTTTCCCAGGAATGCAAGATTGGTTTAATATGCAAAAATCAATCAATGTAATATACCATATTAATACAATAAAGGGAGAAAACCACATGATCATCCCAATTGATGCCAAAAAAAAAAAAAAAAAAGAGGGTTTGAAAAGCTCCAACATCCTTTCATGATAAAGACACTCAACAAACTAGGAAGGGCAAGAAATTTTCCTCAACCTGATAAAGGGCATCTGTGAAAATCCCACAGCTAACATCAGACTGGTGATGCTTTCCCCCTAAGATAAAGAACAAGACAGGGATGTCTGCTCTCACCACTTCTATTCAACATTGTACTGGGGGTCCTAGCAAGAGCAAATAGGCAAGAAAAAGAAATAAAAATCATATAGATGAGAAAGAAAGAAGTAGAATTATCTCTATTCTCAAATGACATGATGTTATATATGGAAAATCTTAAGGAATCCATTAAAAAAACTATTAGAACCAACAAACAAGTTCAGCAAGGTTGGAGAATACAAAATCAATATACAAAAATAAATTGTATTTCTATGTACTAAGCGATAAACAATCCAAAAATGAATAAGAAAATTCCACTTACATTTCGTTGAAAAATAAAATATTTAGGAATAAACTTAACAAAGGAGATATAATATATGTACACTAAAATTTACAAAACACTGTTAATAGAAATTTAATAACCCTTAAGTAAATAGAAAAATATCTCATGTTCATGGATTGGAAGACAATATTTATATGATGGCAATACCAGATTGATCTACAGATTCAATGCATTTCCTATCAAAATTCCACCTGATATTTTTGCAGAAATGGACAAGATAATCGTAAAATTCATGGGGAAACTCAAGGGACCCAGAATAGTCAAAACAATCTCGAAAGAAAAAAACAACAAAATTGGAGAATTCACAATTCCTGATTTCAAAACTTACTACAAAGTTACAATATTCAAGACATTGTCAAACTGACATAATGGAACAGATCTGAGAGCCCAGAAATAAACCCATAAATCTATGGTCAATTGATTTTCTACAAGAGTGCCAAGACCTTCAATAAGGAAAAATGGTCTTACCAATAAAAGGTGCTGGGACAACTGGATATCCACATGCAAAAGAATGAAAATGAAGTAGAACCCTTATCTCACACCATATGCAAAAATTAACTAAAAATTGATCAAAGACCTAAACATAAGAGCTGTAACCATAAATTCCTAGAAGAAAGCATAGAGTTAAATCTTCATGACCATGGGTTTGGAAATGGATTCTTACATGTGACACCAAAAATACAAGCAACAAAAGAAAAACTAGATAAATTGGATTTCATCAACATTAAAAAAATTTGTGCATCAAAGAACACCATCAAGAAAGTGAAAAGACTTAACACAACATTGTAAATCAACTATATTTCAATAAAAAAGGAAAGTGAAAAGACAATCCACAGAATGGGAGAAAATATTTGCAAATCATGTCTGATAAAGGTCTAGTATCCAGAATATGTAAAGAATTCTTACAGTGCAACAACAAAAAGACAACCCAATTACAAGATGGACAAAGGACTTGAATTGACATTTCTCCAAAGAAGATACACAAATGGCCAATACCACATGAAATGATACTGGGCATCATTAGTCATTAGGGAAATGCAATTAAAAACCATGAGATGCCACTTCACACCCACTAGGATGGTTCAGATATAAAACATTTCTATCATCACAGAAATTTTTATTGGCCACTGTTGATATACATAGAGATAAAGCAAGTGTGGTAAAATGTTAGCAAATGGGAAATCTTGGTGAAGCATATATAGGTGTTTCTTATATTTCTGTCAACAGAGGGATAATAAAATGGCAAAGAATTTCCAAAGTTCATTCCATGGGCCCAAGCACCATGTGAATACAAGTTCTTTGGAAATTCCGAGATCCTTGTCCCAACAGTCTGTTTTGCTTATTAACACGTTGTTCCCAGGATCCTCTCCCTAAAGTGTGGGAGGTGTGTGCATAGTATACAATGCTCTTTGTACCCCCGTTCATCTACTTCCTTAGAGAGGAATTACAGGGTAGTGGTTTTGGAGCTAGACAGACTCAGGTTTAAATTTCTGCTCCGTCACTTAATTAACTGTGTAACCTTGGTCACATTACTTAACCTCTTAGTCATAGGTCTCTCACCTGTAAGAAGAGGCTGAGGATAGAGATTGTCTCTTGCATTATGGAGGACATTTAGCTTTGGTCCTAGCACAAAGCAAGTGTTTATTACAAGCAGCTAGGCTTGTTCTAGGGTAATGGAGAGATGGATTGGCTGAGACTGAGGGTTGAACTGCCATGGCTTTTTGGTTTTTTGTTTGTTTTGTTGTTGTTTTGGCATTTTGTTGGGGATTTTTTTTGGCATTTCTTTTTTTAATTTTTATTGGAGTATAGTTGATTTACAATGTTGTGTTAGTTTCTGCTGTGCAGCAAAGTGAATCAGTTATACTAATATATATCCACTCTTTCTTAGATTCTTTTCCCATATAGGTCATTACAGAGTGTTGAGTAGAGTTCCCTGTGCTATACAGTAGGTCCTTATTAGTTATCTATTTTATATATAGTAGTGTGTATATGTCAGTCCCAACCTTCCAATTTATCCCTCCCTCCCTTCCCGCCCTGGTAACCATGAAATTGTTTTCTACATCTGTGACTCTAATTTTGTTTTGTAGATAAATTCATTTGTACCTTTTTTTTTTAGATCCCACATATAAGCCATATCATACAATATCTGTCCTTCTCTGACTTACTTTACTCAGTATGAGAAACTCTAGGTCCATCCAGGTTGCTGCAAGTAGCATTATTTCATTCTTTTTTAATGGATGAATAATATTCCATTATATATATGTACCACATCTTCTTTATCCATTCCTCTGTTGATGGATATTTAGGTTGCTTCCATGTCCTGGCTATTGTAAATAGTGCTGCAATGAATATTGGGGTGCATGTATCTTTTCGAATTATGGTTTTCTCTGGGTATATGCCCAGGAACGGAATTGCTGGATCATATGGTAGCTCTATTTTTAGCTTTTTAAGGAACCTCTGTACTGTTCTCCATATTGGCTGTACCAATTTACATTCCCACCAACAATGTAGAAGGGTTCCCTTTTCTCCACACCCTCTCCAGCATTTATTTTTTTATTTTTATTTTTACATCTTTATTGGAGTATAATTGCTTTACAATGTTGTATTCATTTCTGCTGTACAATAAAATGAATCAGCTGTATGTATACCTATATCCCCATATCCCCTTCCTCTTGAGCCTCCCTCCCACCCTCCCTATCCCATCCCTCTAGGTCATCACAAAGCATCGAGCTGATCTCCCTGTGCTATGCAGCAGCTTCCCACTAGCCATCCATTTTACATTTGGTAGTATATATATGTCAATGCTACTCTCTCACTTCGTCCCAGCTTCCCCTTCCCACTCTGTGTCCTCAAGTCCATTCTCTACATCTGCATCTTTATTCCTGCCCAGCCACTAGGTTCATCAGTACTGTTTTTTTAGATTCCATAGACGTGCGTTAGCCTACGGTATTTATTTTTCTCTATCTGACTTACTTTACTCTGTACGACAGACTGTAGGTCCATCCACCTCAACACAAATAACTCAATTCCGTTCCTTTTTATGGCTGAGTAATATTCCATTGTATGTATGTGCCACATCTTCTTTATCCATTCATCTGTCGATGGACATTTAAGTTATTTCCTTGTCCTGGCTATTGTAAATAGTGCTGCAATGAACACAGTGGTACATGACTCTTTTTGAATTATGGTTTTCTTGGGGTGTATGCCCAGTAGTGGGATCGCTAGGTCATATGGTAGTTCTATTTTTAGTTTTTTAAGGAACCTCCATACTGTTCTCCATAGTGGCTGTATCAATTTACATTCCTACCAATAGTGCAAGAGGGTTCCCTTTCTCCACACCCTCTCCAGCATTTATTGTTTGTAGATTTTCTGATGATGCCCATTCTAACCAGTGTGAGGTGATACCTCATTGTAGTTTTGATTTTCATTTCTCTAATGATTAGTGATGTTGAGCATCTTTTCATGTGCATTTTGGCCATCTGTATGTCTTCTTTGGAGAAATGTCTATTTAGGTCTTTTGCCCATTTTTGGATGGGGTTGTTTGTTTTTTTTTGATATTGAGCTGCATAAGCTGTTTGTATATTTTGGAGATTAATCCTTTGTCAGTTGCTTCATTTGCAAATGTTTTCTCCCATTCTGAGGGTTGTCTTTTCATCTTGTTTATCGTTTCCTTTGCTGTGCAAAAGCTTTTAAGTTTAATTAGGTCCCATTTTTTAATTTCTGGTTTTATTCTCATTACTCTAGGAGGTGGGTCAAAAAAGATCTTGCTTCGATTTATGTCAGAGAGTGTCCTGCCTGTTTTCCTCTAAGAGCTTTATAGTATCTGGTCTTACAGTTAGGTCTTTAATCCATTTGCCATGGCTTCTTACCTCAAGGAGTTTCTAGTCTAAAACAGAGGTTAGCCATCTGCCGGGGGACCAGGATAGCTGTGCTGACAATTGAGCACATAATTTTGTCAGCAATAAAAGAACAAGTGTTATAACTATTCAATAAAATTAAGTATGCCCCTATGCTTGCATTAAAATGACCTTAATTTCTGGACAAATGGAGCTATGTTGCCAGGATTTGTGGTTTTTAATGACCTTATATGGCAATTCTACGTCAGTCCCTGTGTCTTTTGACACTGTACAGGCTTGTGAAACCCCAAGTCTGAGAACCACTAACTCAAAGGACACTTGAAGGGGGCTCAGTGGACAGGGAGAGCCAAACTTCGGAGTCAATAAATTGAATTCACTCAAGTATTTGCATGTTTATAACCAGTCAGCGAAGTAGTAGACATTTGCCTGTGGGAACAAGTTCCTAGGAAGGCTTTTTTCTATTATCTTTTGCTTGAGCAATTGTTTCTCTGGGGCTGGCATTTCCTTCCTGTGTCTGCCTGTTCCCTGTTACCCAGATTTGGGACAGAGAAGGGCAAGGGTGAGGTGAGGCTCTGCAGAGCAGGAAAGAGGCAAGGTCAGGAGAGAAGGCTGAGCTGGACCCCTAGGTGTCAGAATCGTATCCTGCCACTCTCCTGCTTTGTGATCCAGGGAACTCATTTCACCTCTCTGAGCCTCCATTTTCTCATCCATTAAAATAACATCTCTTCCCAGTGTTGGAGAGTTTCTGCTTTTATGCTCAATTTTAAGGCTCAATTTCCTCAGCTGTAAAATGGGCATAAAAATCTTACCCACCTTCTAGCATGGAGGTGAGGATTAACACTTAGCACAGTTCCTGGCACATAGTAAGTGCTCAGGAAATGCTTGCTAATGCTGGCCATTAGCTTTTACTACAGATCTACAATCCCTTATCTGCAATTTGAAATTCATAAAGCTCTGAAAACGCAAGTGTTTTTGTAAGTTTGCCACCAAAACTCATTTGATGGCAGAACCTGATCTGAATTGATGCCAAGCTATTTATAGTCTTAATGGAATAACCCACTGATTGTATGTTAATGTGGTTGATTACCAGGTGCGGTTCCAGAGTATGCACCAAATCACCTATTTACAATCTGAAAAATTTTGAATTCTGAATCACCTTAGGCCCCTAGAGCTTAGATAGAGGACATTGAGCTTATAGTAAGGGAGATATGATAGAGGCATAAAATGATGACTGATTATAGCCAGGCCTTGCTGGCTGCAGGGAGGGGGAGATCCTTTGTGCTGCAGGAGCCTTAGAAGTGAGAGAGAAGGACAACCAAGAAGGACCTAGCAGAGGGGGGTCTTGGTTACAACAAAAAGTGACTCTGGGTAATTTAAGGAGCAAGGAGACTTGTTGGAAGAGTATCGGGTTCATTCCAGGGTATTGGTAGGAGGGAGAACCAGGCTCAGAGACCTCAAGGCCAAGAAACTACCGAAATCACCCACAGAACTGGTCAGGTGAATAATAGCCGAGCCCCAAAGCCACAGCCTGCAGTGCCAATCCTGACCCACAACTGGCACCAGATGAGGGCAGCCACTTCCAGCCTAGCTGCTGCTGCCCCACTGGGCACAGTCTCTCTGTTCCTGCTTTGAATTCAAAGTTTAGAGTGGGAACATCTGATTGACAGAACCAGGTGATGTGACCATGCCCAGACTGCAAGGGAAGCTGGGAAAACAAACATCTAGAAATGTTTGCTTTTAAAATGGGAGGCAGTTCTGCCTCCTCCCACAACTCCTAAGGAAGAGACTCCTCCAGAATAGGAAAAAGGGTTCAGATGTCAGGCAGTCAAAACAAACAAGAGCAGGCAAAGGCTCAAGCAACAGTTTCTCAGAGGAGGCATTGATTCTACCAGTGCCTTGAAGAGTGATCAGACTTAGGCTGGAAGCGGTATGAAGGGTGGAGGGGTTCAGACCAGGGCAGGGGCTTACGTGTCTGGCTGGAGAGTGCTTATTAGATGACAGTCACTGAGCTCAGCACTTTATTCACATTTAATTCTCACAAATGTAGGCAGCAGGGGAACTATTATTAGCAACATTTTTCAGACAAAGAACCTGAGGGTCAAAGTGGTTAGGTCAACTTGCCCAAGATCATACAACTAGAAGGTGGCAGAGCTGAGATCTGAATGCAGGCAATCTGACACCTGGCCCATAACCCCTACACTCTACAGGAAATAGGTTCCCTATTGAGGTCATACTCCTATCAATTGATAGTGGCTGCCTGGAGCCCTATGTTGAGAAGGATTCTGAGGTTGTCTCTGATATATAATGTAAGAAGGGCTGTGATCAATTAGTGATATTTTCTTAACAAATTTGATCTGAGATCTCAAAATTCACGTTTTCAAGTGAACATGCAATATTTACCAAAATTGACTATATACTGGCCCATAAAAAAAGACTCAACATATTTCAAAAGATTGAAATTATTCAGACTATATTCTCTAACCACAAAGGAACTAAACTATAAATCAATAACAAAAAAGAAAAATTGGGCTTCCCTGGTGGCGCAGTGGTTGAGAGTCTGCCTGCCGATGCAGGGGACACGGGTTTGTGCCCCCGTCCAGGAAGATCCCACATGCCGCAGAGCGGCTGGGCCCGTGAGCCATGACCGCTGAGTCTGCGCATCCGGAGCCTGTGCTCTGCAATGGGAGAGGCCACAACAGTGAGAGGCCCGCATACCGCAAAAAAAAAAAAAAAAAAAAAGAAAGAAAAATTAAAAACCCCAAGTGCCTGGAAATTAAACATTAAACTCATCAAAGGATAAATCAGAAAACTTTTTGGACTGAATGATAATAAAGATACCTCATATTAAAACTTGAAGGATGCAGCTAATGCAGTTCTTAAAGGAAAATTTGTAGCCTCAAAATGGGTATATTAGAAAAGGAGAAAGATTTGGAAATTAGTGATTAAAGTGTCCATCTCAAGAAGCTGAAAAGTAACAGCAAAGGGGAAAAAAAAAAAAGAAAAAAGGAAAGAAGAAAACAACAAAGATAAGAGCATAAATCAACAATGCTAATAGTTGGTTCTTTGAAAGTATCAATATTAACAAAAAATTGAGTAAGTCATATCTACCATAGACAGGGTATTGAAGTAATGACAGAACATGTGCCAGAAAGTACCTATCCTTGGAGCCCTCTACCTTTTATATGGTATATGCTTACAATAGTATTAGTTAAACTGAATTTGAACAAGGGCAGAGAGACACAATGTTTAAGGGATGATGAGTAATTCAGTTAGGTTGGAGTTGAAATGCTGTGAGGGAGACGAATTAGACTGGATTCTGTTGTAGGTGACAGAAACCCATATCAAATTGACTTAAGCAAATAAGAGACTTTATTTGTTTGCATAACTGAAAAGTCCAGGGGGAAGTCTGGCTCCACACACAGTTGGCTCTAAGTGTTTAAGTGTTGCTGCAGGACTTTGTGCTTTTTATCCTCATATTTCTGTATTCATTTAATTCTCAGGCAGACTCTCCAGCCTAGGCTGGAAGGGCAGTGAGCTACTTGGGTGTTTTCATGGTGATGGCAGAAGTGCAAGAGAACAAGAGCACAAGCATATTTCAGGCAGCTAAATGTGACTCATTTGCCAATACACTATTGGTCAAAGTAAGTCACATGACCAACCCCAAAGTCTAGGGCTTGGGAAATTCTCTCTGCCCATCCTGAGGTTGTGGCAAGGATATAAAATAAATAATTAGGGGCACTATTCAGTCTACATAGATTCTAACTCAGCATTGGGCTTTCTGGGTCATAGGGTACGTGCATGCTTAATTTCACTTACAAACTGCCCGACTGTTCTCCAGAATGGCTGCACCAGTCTACATTCCCACCAGCAATTCACAAGGGTGTCTCCCTGAATCCTCACCAATGTTCAGCATTATCCACTTCTCTCATTTTTTGCCAGCCTGATGGATGTGAAATGGCATCTCACTGATGGTTTAATTCGTGTTTCTCTGATTATGGATGCATCTAAGTATCTCTGCACCTTGTTAGTCATTTGGATTCCCTTTCTGTGGGTCACCTATTCTCATCCTTCACTCATTTGCCCTCGTGTTTTGGTTCCTTTTCTTATTGATTTGCAGGAGTTCCATGTATAGTCTAGATATGAATCCCTTGTCAGCTTTTGACATTGAAAACATCTTTTACAAATCAGTTTTCCATCTGTTAATTTTGTTTACAGGGTCCTTCACTGAACAAAAATCTTTGATATCATCAAATTCAACATTTCTTCTCATGGCTTTTGCTTTTTGGGTCTAGTTTAGGAGGTGCTTTCCCCATTTCTAGATCACAAAATATTCTACATTTTTTTTCTTTCACATCTAGGTCTTTCATACAGCTGGAATCCACGTTTGTGGTGGCCAAGGGCAAGGAGTCAGTTTTGTTCTAAAAAGTCTGTTCCTTCCTTCTTTGATTCATGGTGCCATCTTTGTTATATATCAGATCTATCTATCTATCATTTATTTTTATCTATCATCACCATCATCATCATCATTGTCATCATCTGTATCTATATTTGTATCTATGTCTATCTATCTATCTGTATATATGATAAGACAAGTTCTCCCATTTAGTTTTTCTTTTACAAACTTGACTTAACTCTTTGTGGACCTTATTCTTGCATATATAATTTAGAACAAGCTTGATGAGTTTCTCCAAAATGAAATCCATCTAGAATTTTGCTGGGATTGTACTGATTCTGTAGCTCAATTTGAGAAGAACCAGCAAGTTTATGATGTTAAGTTACCCTAACCATGAGTATGGAGTAGGTAGCCATTTATATCTTCTTTTATAATCTTTAATAGAATTTTAAAATTTTCACCTTAGGGATCTTTTGCATTCCTTAAGTTAATTTCTAGAGATTTTTAATGTAAATCTTAGGATTAAAAAAATTAAATAATCTTAAACATACAGGAGAGTTGTAAGAACAATACAAAGAGTTTTTTTCCTGAACCATTTGAGTTTTTGTTGCCAACCTGATGCCCCATCTTCCTCACATACTTTATTGGGTATTCCATACAAACAAGGACACTCTCATACATAGCTACCATGTAACCATCAACGTTGGGAAGTTAACACTGATGCATTACTATCATCTCTTCCCCAGACCTCATTCAAGTTTCAACAATTGTCCCAATAATGTTCTTTTTTTTAATATAAATTTATTTATTTAGTTTTGGCTGTGTTGGGTCTTTGTTGCTGCACGCGGGGCTTTCTTTAGTTGCAGTGAGTGGGGGCTACTCTTCTTTGCGGTGCGCGGGCTTCTCATTGCAGTAGCTCCTCTCATTGTGGAGCACGGGCTCTAGGCACGCGGGCTTCAGTAGTTGTGGCACGGGGGCTCAGTAGTTATGGCTCACGGGCTCTAGAGCACAGGCTCAGTAGTTGTGGTGCACGGTCTTAGTTGCTCCACGGCATGTGGGATCTTCCCGGACCAGGGATCGAACCCGTGTCCCCTGCATTGGCAGGCGGATTCTCAACCACTGCGCCACCAGGGAAGCCCCCCAATAATGTTCTTAATGGCAAAAGGAATCACATGTTCAGACCACGTCTTGCATTTGCTTTTCGTGTCTCTTTAATCTCCTTTGGTTTGGAACTGTTTCTCAGTCTTTCTTTGACTCACATGACCTTGATACTTTTGAAGATCACAGGCAAGTTATTTTACAGAATGTTCCTCAATTTAGATTTGTCTAATATTTCCTTATGATTAGATCCAGATTATGCATCTTTGGCAGGAACATCACAGAAGTGATGCTGCATTCTTCCTGGCATCCTACCAGATGGCACACAGCTTCAGTTTGTCCTGTTGCTAATGGTGTTTACTTTGATCGCTTGATTAAGGTGGCATCTGCCAGCTTTTACCATTGTAAAGTTACTCTTTTTCCTTTTGTAATTAAAAGTATTTCGTGGAGTGGTACTTTAAAATTAGGTAAATAATCTATTTTCATGAAACTTTCAATTTATTCATGGTTTTCATTTTATTCAATCCATTATTATCATTATTTATTTTGCTCTCAGTTTGTCCTATTTTTGTCTAGTGGAAGCCCTTCCAAGTTGGACATGTCCTTTTGGCATGTCCTCATCATTCTTTGAGCCCTTCCTTGCTTTCTCTTATAACAAGATGATCTAGGCTGCTTTTCTACTTTCTCTGCCCGCAACCTGGAATCAGCGATTCATCCAAAGACACCTGGTTCCTTTTAGTGGAGAATAGTATTCAGAAACTAAGAGCTGAGAATTGGTGTGCTTATTGCTGCTGGAGTATCACTGCTCCCAGGCCCTCTCAAAGCTAGAGAATATATGTTGCTCTCTTCACCTGTCTCAGGCCCCAGCTTCTCATGCCAGGCTTGCCCCATGCTGGATGCCTTCCTCACCCCACTTGGGCCCCAACACCCCACACAGGCTGCCCCTCTGCACAGATGTCACTTTTCTGTGTGCCGCCTAATGGCTTTAGGACTGAATTTCTGAGGGAAGAGCAGGAAAAAGAATAAAAAGGAAGAGGAAGCTAATTTCCCTGTTACTTTAGTATTTTATTTTCCTTTATATTTTTCAGTTGGCTATTGCTGATATGGAAAAATGCTTTCACTTTTTATAAGTAGGTCTTTTATATGGTGATTATTGCATTGGTTTTTCTGTGTAGGTGATTAGTAAGTAGTCTGCAAGTAATGACAGGTTTACCTGTTATCTTCTAATCCTTACATTTCTTTTGCTTTTCTTTGTAATGTGGGCTAGAATCTTGGGGCTAAGTTATATAGTAGCTGTGATAGCAGGCATCTTTGAGTTGTTTCTGATCTTAGAGGCATCTAAAGTTTGTCCATTAAGAATATATTTGTTGGACTTCCCTGGTGGCGCAGTGGTTAAGAATCCGCCTGCCAATGCTGGGGACACGGGTTTGAGCCCTGGTCTGGGAAGATCCCACATGCCGCGGAGCAACTAAGCTCGTGCGCCACAACTACTGAGCCTGTGCTCTAAGAGAGCCCATGAGCCACAACTACTGAATCCCGTGCTCCTAGAGCCCGTGCTCCACAACAAGAGAAGCCACCACAGTGAGAAGCTGGCACACCACAACAAAGAGTAGCCCCGCTCGCTGCAACTAGAGAGAGCCCGCACGCAACAACAAAGACCCAACGCAGCCAAAAATAAATAAATAAGTTTATTTTTAAAAAAAGAAAGAATACATTTGTTCTAAATTTTTGGCATATAATTTTTATCAAAATTTGCAGGTTATTTTCTACTTCTAGTTTGTAAAAGAGAATTTTTTAAATCATAAATTATTGCTAAATTTATCAAAACCCTTTTTTGTGTATATGTGCCTATAATGAAACAAATACGATTTTTCTCCTTCAGTCTATTAATTAACATGGAAAATTTAAAGAAATAATTTTCTGATGATTAATTCTCGTTTCTTCTTTTTTTTTTTTTTGCGGTATGCGGGCCTCTCACTGTTGTAGCCTCTCCCGCTGCGGAGCACAGGATCTGGGCGCACAGGCTCAGCGGCCATGGCTTATGGGCCCAGCCACTCCGCGGTATGTGGGATCTTCCTGGACCGGGACACGAACCCGTGTCCCCTGCATCGGCAGGTGGACTTTCAACCACTGCTCCACCAGGGAAGCCCAATTCTCATTTCTTATATGTGATAAACCCCATTTGGCTGTGATTTTATAACATCAACAACAACATAGGATCCAGTTAGCCAATATTTTGTTTAGGATTTTCATCTTCATGTTCATAGGTGAAAGAACCTATAATTCTTGCCTTGTTTATTTTTCCAATTTTGAAAGTAAGATTATACCACCTCATCGAATGTCTTAAACAATTTCTTCTCGCCCTTTTTTCTGATCCTTCTGCTTGAGAATTGAAACTTTGATACCCAGAGAGAAGGATGGATTTAACAAAGATCACAGAGAGAGGAGAGAGCTTGTGACATTTTCTACCCTGAAAAAAATCCCATCACTTTGTTATAAAGCAGAAACTAAAAAAAAAAAAAAAAAAAAAAAAAAATCCCTCTTGGAGATGTCACCCATCTGGGCTCCTTTGTCAGGCAGAAGTGCTCCAGCCACTGCATGATTATCTATACTTTGTGTGACCAATCAGGTAGAACACTTGGGGTCTCAGGTTCAAGTGCTTGCTTTGCCACAGGACTTTGCCTCTATGACCTTGTGCATTGGTTTCCTCCTCCTTAAAATGGGAACACGGGATCAGGCAACCCTGAGCCTGTTCTATCCCTGACAGTTGAGGCCTTTGTCATTCTCAGACACCCTCCTGCGGTTTTAGGCCAAGCTTCGGGGCACAAATAGAATGAAAAGGGAAGTGAAGGGGGTGAAAAGGGAAGTACTTGATGGGAGCATCATCTACACGGGCAGCCAGGGTCTTGTTTGTGATTCCAGTCTTGGCCTTGATTGCAGCCTTGTGTGGATCTCCACATCTGAGAGAATGGGCTCTGGGTGATGTGTCCGCTGAGGCCATGGGCAGGGTAGTGAAGGAACCTGGGAGAAGCAGCAGGAAGAAGAACAGACTGCCTTACAACTGACTAGCAGTGGAGTCAAGCCTGGTGGGGCACCGGCCCCGCACCAGGACCTCCCTAACCCTTCAGAGGCCTCGTCTGGGTAGAGGAGTGCTTGAGGCCAGGGGAGGCCAGCTCAGCCTGGCTCTGGCTGCTGGGTCTGGGACTCCAGCAGAAAGCTGCATCTGGGGCCTGACTCTCCTGGAGGCCTGATTGGTTTTCCCTGGCCCTCCTCCTTGGGCACCTCCACCATGATTCCCTGCCCCGGCCCTGGATGCAAACTCAGCTTTCCAACTCCCAACTGCAAAGCCCATTTCACACCCCAAGCCCCAGCCCCCAAATCCCAGCCTAAACTCTGCCCTTTCAATCCCAGTATAATTCCTTCCCCACACTTACCTAAGCGAGGCTCATTCTTAACTGAGTTCTTCATCTCATTCTCCCCAAGGTGTCCTTGGTCACCCACACAGGTCTGCTTTGGGCCCAGGGAAATATCTAGTATTGATCTATTTCCCTCTTGACTCATCCAGGCTGCCCATGAAGCTGTCCTAACTATTCCCAGGGACACTCTGTGAGTCCACCCGCTGGCTCCCACCCCACCTGAGCTGGAGCTCCCCCTCCTCTGCCACTCCTAACCTTATTACCTACCATATTGGGGCTCCATGCTGGCCTGGGCCCCCTCCAGCCTGCATCATTGCCCCCTTGGGTACTACAACCTGAAGGTTTGCACCAAGTCCTTCCCTCCATGGACATGCTGCCCCCTGCTGGTCGGTTGGTTATAAAACATGAACGGTTTTCCAGGCCCAGGGAGGCTTGCAGAGCTGCCCTGCTGCGCTCTTACCACAAGTTGTAAGCACTTAATATGCTTTATCTCATTGAATCTTCACAGCAGCTTCATGAGGAAGCTTCCGTTATTACCCCTATTTTACAGGTTGGGATGAATGGAGCTGGTTTTGAACCCAGTACAACTAGGAATAAGAAAAGGAGCAGCTCATCAACCCAGCTCTTCCTTAGGATTCAGAACTGCATTAGGCCTTTCCAACGAGTTGTCTCCTTAAACCTTCTCTCCCACTTTCCACAACCTGGTATCAAAGGTTCTCCATGGGCCCCACACGGCAACCACCCTGTCCACAAACACAGCCTGCATGGTGTCCCCCGCTCTCAGCTAGGGAGCCTCAAACTGCCCACAACACGTGCCAAACTCCCCACACCTGCATCCCTCCTCAACTTCCTTCCCACTACGCACCGCAGGCCCGTCTGCCTCGGTCCTCTGGGTCCTACTCCTTCCTGTCGCCAATTAATTATCCCTCTTTCTCCAGCTCCTTCCATCCCCCATCTCAACCAAAACTTTCCCGGAGACATTTAAAATGCTCAAGTCTTTCTCCTCTTAAAAATATAAGCTAACAGGACTTCCCTGGTGGAGCAGTGGTTGAGAGTCGGCCTGCCGATGCAGGGGACACAGGTTCGTGCCCTGGTCCGGGAAGATGCCGTGGAGTGGCTGGGCCCGTGAGCCATGGCTGCTGAGCCTGCGCGTCCGGAGCCTGTGCTCCGCAACGGGAGAGGCCACAACAGTGAGAGGCCCGCGTACCGCACACACACACACACACACACACACAATATATATATATATATATATATATATATATATATATATATATATATATATATATATAAGCAAACCACCCCTCCGCCCCCTGCCCTTCAACTCCAGCTACCCTCCTATTTCTCCTCACAGCAAAAGTTCTGGAAGGGCTGTCTACACACACTGTGCTCAGTTCCTCACTTCCTCATTTTTCAGCCCAGGCCATTTTGGCTTTTGGCCCACAGCTTCAGCAAAGCATCCTAAGGTCACCACTCAGGGGACATTGTTCAGGCTCTGGGCACTTGATTTCTCTCTCAGCTGCTCTTAACGCTGTTGGCCACACCCTCCTTCTGGCAAGAGTCCCTCACCTGTGTTTCTGGCTTCTGGTTCTCCTCCCACCTCTCAAGCCTCTCCTCCCCAGCCTCCTCTGATGGCCTGTTATAATTATCTGGCCATTAGATGCTGGCGCTCCTCAACACTCGGTCCTGGACCCTCTCCTCTTTTCATCCCATTCTCTCACCCTGGGTAATCTCATCCACACCCGTATAGATGCTGATGACCCCCAAGTGTACACCTCTAACCCAGGGTCCCAACTGGGAGCAGTTTGGCCCTCCAAGGGACATTCAGCAATGTCTGAAGACATTTGCGGTTGTCACAGCTATGGAGGGATGCTACTGACATCTAGTGGGCAGAGGCCAGGGATGCTGCTAAACATCCTACAATGCGCAGGACGGCCCCCACAGCAAAGAGTTGTCTAAGCCGCCAATGTCAACAATACCCAGGTTGAGGACCCCATTCTAGCCTAGCCCTTCCTCTGAACCCCAGGTTGGTACATCCAACCACTTGTACCACATCTCCACTTGGATGTCTCAAACATACCTCAAACTCAACTTGTGCACGTTGAACTCATGATCTACCCCAACCTGATTCTCTAACAATCTTACTCACCTCAGTTGCACCCTGTTATGTGAGCTACAAACCTGGGAGTCATCCTGGAAACCTCCCCCTCCCTCACGTCAGTATCCAGTCCATCGCCAGCTACTGACCATGTTCTCTTACCATCTCTCCAGCACCGTACTCCAGATACCATCATCTCCTGCCTAGGCTTTTATAAAAGCATCCTGTCCAGTCTCCTGGCAACGTCTCAGGGGATTCCCTCCAATCTTTTCACCACACAGCAGCCAGAGTGGTCCACATCAAACTGCGGATCTGATTGTGACACCTCCTTATTTGAAACACTGAAAGCTTCCCATTGCTCTTTGGATTAAGACCCAAAACTTTAACACAGCCTGCAAGGCCACATGTTCTGGACCCTGGCAATTCTCCAGCCTCTTGTAAAGCCCTTGCCCACCCCACTTTCTGCACTCTAGTCACCATTGCTCTATTTTTCAGTTCTTCAAATCCACTGAGCTCCCTCCCACCCCAGGGCCTTTGCATATGCTGTTCCCCTGCCTGGACTGTTCTCCTTCTGCTTCCATTCCCTTCACCTAGTTGACTCCTACTCATCCTTTAGATATATCAATAACTTCAGAGGTCACCACTTCAGGGAGACGTTACATGACCCCAGCATCTAGGTCAAGTTCTATGGTAAACCCTATCAAAGAGCCATGTTTCTTTCCTCACAAAACTTAGTTCAGCACGTAATTTCCCTGCTTATCCATGCAATGACCTGATTAATGTCTGTCTCTCTGAGTTGATTCTGTGCCCACCAGGTGGGACCACATCTGTGCTTGCTCACCAGCCCCTAGCATAGGCCGAGCACTTAGAGGGGGTCAATCTCTGAAGGATAGAGTGAGTGATATCTGATCTTTCCTTCTGGCAATGCAATGAATCACATCAAGAAGAAGCATCTGAGTCATCACCTTTTCTTTTCCCCTGAAAGGCATTGCTTCTATTCCTTCCTTATCACAAAAGCAATCCATGCTTGTGATGGTAAAATCAGAAATACAAATAAACAAAAGGAAGAAAATATAATCCTGCTGCACATACTATTTCGCAAACTACTTTTTAACCTGAGCAATAAAACATGAACAATAGGTATAGAGGTGTGTCAGGAGTTACATTTCTTTATTATTGTTTTTCCTGCATAATATCCCATTATATGTACAGTGTATAGATTCTTTCTCAATGGACCTGCTGCATTAGAATACCAGGAAGCTCTTTAAAATACAGATTTCAAGCTCTACGCCCAGGAGACTGATTTGGGAAGACTTGGGTGGGTCCCAGGTATTGCTACTTTAAAATTTCCCCTGGAGATTCTACTGGACTTGCCGAGGTTGGGAACCACTAATTGAACGAATCCTATATTTTGGGCCACAAAGGGAGCACCCAACATTTTGTTATTCCTAGTTGTGCAGCAATGAGAATCCTTATGTCTGCACTAGCAAATGACCTCAGTTTTTTCAGAAAGCTGGTTCCCAGGGTGGCCTTGTACAGTGGTAAGCCTGGCTGGGCCATGCTGCCAAACCGCTTTGAGTTTTCAACCCCCTTTCTCTTGATTGGGTCTCTTCTCCCCAGTAGAGTCAAGACTGACTTGATCTGGGAAGGGTAAAGCAGTGGTGGGAGAAGCATGATTTTCATTTCTTTACTTTATACTCTTCTGAATAGTTTGATTTTGTGATGACTGGCATGTATTCTTTTTTTTTTAATTACTTTTACACTGACTTGGGATTTTTATTTTATTTTAAATGTTTTGTTTATTTTATTTTATTTATTTATTTTTGGCTACTTTGGGTTTTTGTTGCTGCCCGTGGACTTTCTTCTAGTTGTGGTGAGCGGGGGGCTGCTCTTTGTTGCGGTGCATGGGCTTCTCATTGCGGTGGCTTCTCCTGTTGCAGAGCACGGGCTTTAGGCACACAGGCTTCAGTAGTTGTGGCACACGGGCTGTAGAGCGCAGGCTCAGTAGCTGTGGCGCACGGGCTTAGTTGCTCCGTGGCATGTGGGATCTTCCCGGACCAGGGCTCGAACCCGTGTCTCCTGCATTGGCAGGCGGATTCTTAACCACTGCGCCACCAGGGAAGCCCGGTATGTATTCTTTTTGCAATTAAAAAAAAAATAGGATTTTCTGAAATGTCAAATGAGCTTCCAGCCTGGATGGATCGCTTTTGCTGAGCTCTGACCTTGCTCTCCAGCTGCTTCCTTGTGACCCTCAGTTGTCGAACAGATATCTCAAAATTGACACACATGTGAAAATTAACAGAGCCAAACTCATTCTCCCCTCTCAAACTTGCTTCACCACAGTAAACGGCACCTCCACTCACCTAGCTGCTTGGACAGAAGCAGGGAGCCCTCAGCACCCTCTCCCTCAGCCCCAATATCCACCCTTCCCAAGCCCTGGGGATTCTGTCTACAGATCCCATCTCACACTGGTCCAGTTCTCTCCATCCCCACCACCATCATCTTGGTCTAAGCTGTCTTCATCACTTGCTGGACTTCTGCATCTCACCCCCAAACAAGCCATTTTACCCGTGGTAACCAGAGTGGTCTTTCAAAACCTAAGTTATATCAAGACAACCTGACTCAGGATTTTCTGATAACTTCCTGTTGTACTTAGGATGAAATCCAAGTCTTGAAGGTGGCTTACCAGCTCCATGTGGTCTGGCCTTTGCCCACCTCTTCTTGCTTTACCTCTCTCTTGACTGCAACAGCCCTGGCCTCCAGTGACTCCTCATGACAGGAGGTGAAGCTCCTTCCCACCTGAATGCCTTCACACATCTCTGGAACATTCTTCTCACCAAGCCTCACCTTCCCTTGGCTCTCAACTTGAGTGTCCTTCTCCAGGGGTTTCTCTGACCTGATCTAGGGTAGAGTCCCCCTCCACCTTCTTTCTAGCTGCTTGTGCTTCTTCATAACCCTCAGCCTCCATTGCAATGATATGTTTAGGTGTCTGATAATCGGCTATTGTTGGCTTCACTTACTGGAATGTAAGCTCCCTGAGAGAGTAGAGACATGGCTGTTTGTTCACCATGAATCCAGCACTAGCACAGTACCTGACACATGTAAGTTCTAAGTACATGTTCATTAAAGACATTGAAGGACAAGGGGTAAGAGTATCATTCTTCCTGTTTTAAAGGGGAGACAATACAGGCCTGAAATGTAAAGGGACTTACCTGATGTCATACAGCAAGTCAGTGGAGCTCAGGGAACTCACCCTGTAGACCCTGGTTGCAGTGCTCCCCTACCATTTTAGGCTGCCCATCATTTAAACTCACCATAACTCTGAGAGGAAAGGGATGGTCTCCTCATGTCACAGGTAACTGTGCAAATTCAGGCCCACTGAGGTCATGTGACTTACCGAAAGTCACCGGGTTAAGAAAGTGGACACTGTACTCACACCCAGTCTGTTCTCTCTCTGTTCTTTCTCCTACAACAAACTACAGTCCACACATTTTTACTGAGTACCTACTAAGTGCCGGGCACTGTGCTGGGAGCTGGGGAAGTGGAGTGAACCAGAAGACACATCCCTGCTCTCCTGGCACTCACATCACTGTGGAAGGAGGCAGGAAAGCACCGCAGAGAAAAGCCCACTAATAATTATGAGTTGTGATATCAGGCTTAGAAACCCAGCCAAGTGCTTTAGGCATCATCCCTGGCACCACCTCTGTCTCTGGATATCTGGAAGTTCTTCTGCTCCCAGCCCTTCCCCGGGGCCTCCTTAGTTTGCCAAAGCTGGCCCCTTATCAGAAATAATAAAGGTCAGAGTGGAAATAAATGAAATAGCAACTAAAAAACATTTAGAAAAGATCAATGAACAGAGCTGGTTCTTTGAAAAGGTAAACAAAATCAACAAACCTTTAGCCAGACTAACCAAGAAAAAAGAGAGAGGACTCAAATAAATAAGATAAGAAATGAAAGAGGAGAAGGTACAGCTGATAACTCAGAAATACAAAGAATCACAAGAGACTACTATGAACAATTATACACCAATAAATTGGACAAACTAGAAGAAACGGGTATTTTCCTAGAAACATACAATCTTTCAAGACTGAATCATGAAGAAAGAGAAAATCTGAATAGACTGATTACTAGTAAGGGGATTGAAACAGTAATCAAAAATCTCCCAACAGCAACAACAACAAAACCCCGGACCATATGGCTTCACTGGTGAATTCTACCAAACCCTCAAAGAAAAATTAATACCAATCCTTTTCAAACTCTTCCAAAGTAGAAGAGGGGGGAATTCTTCCAAACACATTTTATGAGGTCAGCATTATCCTGATACCCAAAGCAGACAAAGATACGACAAAATAGAAAACTACAGGCCAATATCCTTGTTGAACATAGATGCAAAAATCCCCAACAAAAGATTAGCAAACTGAATTCAACAATACATTAAAAGGATCATACACTATGATCAAGTGGGATTTATTCTAGGGGTGCAATGATGGTTCAGTATCCACAAATCAATTAATTTGATACATCACATTCACAAAATGAAGGATAAAAATTATGATCATCTCAATAGATACAGAAAGAGCATTTGACAATATTCAACATCCATTTATGATACAACTCTCAACAAAATGACTATGGAGGAATGTACCTCACCATAATAAAAGCCACATGTAACAAACCCATAGTTAACATCATACTCAGTGGTGAAAAGCTGACACTTTCCCTCTAAGATCAGGAACAAGACAAGGATATTCACTCTTGCCACTTGTATTCAACATAGTATTGGAAGTCCTAGCCACAGCAATTAGGCAAGAAAAAGAAATAAATGGCATCCAAATTGGAAAGGAAGAAGTAAAACTCACAATCTGCAGATGACAGGACTCTATGTACAGAAAACCCTAATGACCACCAAAAAATATTTAGAGCTAGTAAATGAATTCAGTAAAGTTGTAGAATACAAAATCAATATACAGAAATACATGACATTTCTATACACTAATAATGAAATATTACAAATTAAGAAAACAATCCCATTTACAGTTGCATGAAAAAGAATAAAATACCTGGGAACAGATTTAACCAAGGAGGTAAAAGACCTGTAAACTGAAAACTGCTAGATACTGATGAAATAATTTGAAGAAGACACACACAAAAAATGGAGAGATAGTCCATGCTCATGCATTGGAAAAATTAATATTGTTTAAAATGTCCATACTACACAAAGCAATTCACAGATTCAATGCAATCTGTATCAAAATTCCAATGGCACATTTTATGAACTAGACAAATAATTCTAAAATTTGTAGGAACCACAAAAGACTCTGAATAGCAAAAACAATCTTGAGAAAGAAGAGCAAAGCTGGAGGTATCACAAGCTTTGATTTCAAACTATACTACAAAGCTGTAGTAATCAAAACAGTATGGTACTGGCACAGAAACAGACACACAGATGAACGAAACAGAATTGAGAGTCCAGAAATAAACTCAAACATATATGGACAACTAATTTACAACAAAAGAGCAAAGAATATACAATAGAGAAAGGATAGTCTCTTCAATAAATGGTGTTGGTAAAACTGGACAGCCACACACAAAAGAATGAAACAGGACCATTATTTTACACCATACACAAAAACTAACTCAAAACGGATTAAAGACCTGAAACCATAAAATTCCTAGACTAAAACATAGGCCGTAACCTCACTGACATTGGTCTTAGTGATGTTTTAGTGGATCTGACTCTAAAAGCAAGGGAAACAAAAGAAAAAGTAAGCAAATGGGACTACATCAAACTAAAAATTCTGCACAGCGAAGGAAACCATCATCAAATCAAAAAGGCAACCTACTGAATGGGAGAAGATATTTGCAAATTATATATCCAATAAGGGATTAACATCCAAAATCTGTAAAGAACTCACACGACTCCACAATAGAAGAACAAACAACCCTATTAAGAAATGAGGATCTGAAATAGATTTTTCCAAAAAAGACAGAGAGATGGCCAACAGGTACATGAAAAGTTGTTCAACATCACTGACTACTAGGAAAAAGCAAATCAAAGCCACAATGAGATATCACTTCACACCTAATAGAATAGCTATTATTATTATTATTATTTTTTGTGTGTGTGTGTGGTGCACGGGCCTCTCACTGTTGTGGCCTCTCCCATTGCGGAGCACAGGCTCCAGACACGCAGGCTCAGCGGCCATGGCTCACAGGCCCAGCCGCTCCGCGGCATGTGGGATCTTCCCAGACCGGGGCACGAACCCGTGTCCCCTGCATCGGCAGGCGGACTCTCAACCACTGCGCCACCAGGGAAGCCCGAATAGCTATTATTGAAATGACAAGAAGTAACAAATGTCGGAGAGGCTAGAAACCCTTGCACACTGTTGGCAAGACTGTAAATTGGTGCAGCCACTATGGGAAAAGGTATGGAGATTCCTCAGAAAAAAAAAGAATAGAACTACCATATGACCCAGCTATTCCACTTCTGGGTATTTATCCCAAGAACAGGAAAACACTAATTCAAAAAGACATATGCACCTCTATGTTCATTGCAGCATTATTTACAATAGCCAAGATATGGAAACAGCTTAAGTGTCCATAGATGGATGAACAGGTAAAGAAGATGTGGTATATATAAAATGAAATACTACTCAGCCATAAAAAAGAGTGAAATCCTGCCATTTACAGCAACATGGATGGAACCTGAAGGTATTACGCCAAGTGAAATAAGTCAGATGGGGAAAGACAAATACCATATGATCTCACTCATGTATGGAATCCAGGTAACAGCAGCAACAACAAACAAACGAAAACAAACTCACAGATACAGAGATCAGAGACGTAGTTAGCAAAGAAGGGTACTGGGAGGGGGACGAAATGAGTGAAGGGGGATCAGCTGTATGGTGATGGATGGTGACTGGACTTGTGGTGGTGATCACTTTGTAGTGTATACAGATGTCAAATGATAGTATTGTACACCTGAAACTTATATTAAAAAAAACAGCTGGCCTCTTCCCCAGGTCTGTCCCCACCACCACATTCCCACATTGGACTACCACCAGGGGGCAGTTGTGCTCCATCTCAGATGGTTCCTCCATCAGCGCAGCTTGGGCTGGGGAGAGAAGGGGAGGGAAGCAGATATCTAGGGGACAGAAGGGAGCTAAAAGGCTGCCAGGCTCCCCAGCTCGGGTGTCTTAGGGAATCGGCTCTGCCCAGATCTAGAGAAAAGTTTCTCAATTGTTTTTCCTCCCTTGTCTCCCTCCTACTTTTATGTCTCCTCATTCATTCATTTAATAAACTTTTAAAATAGGTTTATTGAGATAATCTCTATCCCATAAAAGTTCACCCCCTTAAAGTGGACAAGACAATGATTTCTAGTATATTTACAGAGTTGTGCAACTGTTACCATGATCCTATTTCAGGACATTTTCATCCCCCAAAGAAGCCTTGTACCCATCAGCAATCACTTCCCAGGTTTCCATCCCCTGTTCCTCTCCCTCCCTGCTCTAGGCAACCACTAATCTACTTTCTGTCTCTATAAATTTACCTATTCTGGATGTCTCCTATAAATGGAATCATAGAATATGCAGCCTTTTGCGGCTGGTTTCTTTCACTTAGTGTAATGTTGTCAATGTTCAACCATGTTGTAGCCTGTATCAGTACTTACTTCCTTTTTATGGCTGAATAATATTCCATTGCATGGATAGACCACACTTTATCTGTTAATCAGTGGATGGACATTTGGGTTTTTTTCTACTTTTGGGCTATCGTGAATAACACTGCTATGAACATTAGCATTCCAGTTTTTTAAATTGAGATATAATTCACATACCATAAACTTCGTCCTTTTAAGGACTACAATTCAGTGGTTCTTAGTATATTCACAGGGTTGTGCAACCGTCACCACTACCTAATTCCAGAACATTTCATCATCCTACAAAAGACCCCATACTCATTAACAGTCATTCTCTATCCCCTTCCCTCTAGCCCCTGGAAACCACGAATCTACTTTCTGTCTCTGTGTATTTGTCTGTTCTGGACATTTCATGTAAATGAAATCATACAATATGTGGCCTTTTGTGTCTGCCTTTTTTACTTTGTATATGTTTTTGAGGTTTGTCCATGTTGTAACATGTATCATTACTGTATTCTTTTTGTTGCTGAATAATATTGCATTGTAATGATATACTACATTTTATTTATGTATTTGTCAGCTGGTAGATATTTGGGTTGTTTCCAATTTTTGGCAATTATGAATGGTGCTTCTATGAACATTCATGAACAAGTTTTTTTTTTTTTTTTTTTTTTTTGCGGTACACGGGCCTCTCACTGTTGTGGCCTCTCCCCTTGCGGAGCACAGGCTCCAGATGCACAGGCTCAGCGGCCATGGCTCACGGGCCCAGCCACTCCACGGCATGTGGGATCTTTCCTGGACCGGGGCACGAACCCGCGTCCCCTGCATCAGCAGGCGGACTCTCAACAACTGCGCCACCAGGGAAGCCCCCATGAACAAGTTTTTGTGTAGACATATGTTTTCATTCGCTTGTGTATATACCTCAGATTGGAATTGCAGGGTCATATGGCACACAAATCAGCCGCACCATTTTCCATTCCTACCAGCAATGTACAGAAATTCTAATTTCTCCGCATCCTCGACCTTTTGATTCTAGCCATTCTCGTGGGTATGAAATGTTATCTCATTTACTCAATATGCTTTTACGGAGCACCGAACTATGTGCCAAGCCTGTTCTAGGTGCTAGAGATGAGCCGTGAGAAGGACAGAGATGGCCCTGCCCTCATGGGGGCCCAAGACCTACTATAGATTTAGATGTTCAAGGAGTAATGAATACATTAACCAGACAAGTTCAGGAAGTGTGATGATGACTTGAGGCAGAGCATGGGTGGCAGGGCAAGGGCAGTGGGGGCGGAGCTGCCTCATCCAGGGGATCAGGGGAAATGGCGCCGCTGGGAAGGTGACATTTGTGATGAGACGTAACAGGTAAGAAGGAGCCATCCTGCTCAGCCCTGGAGGACAAGGTCCCAAGTACAGGTAACAGCAAGGGCAAAGGCCCTGAAACCTGATGAGTGTGGTGTCTTCTAGGGACAGCAGGAGAACAGTGTGGTGGGAGCTAAGTGGGCAAAGGCAAGGACAGGAGGTGACAGGGGTTGTGGAGGAAGATCACTCATGCCTTTGGAGGCTACCATGAGGAGCCTGAATTTAATTCTGAGCTTGGTGAGAAGGCACTAAAGTTTTGAGAGCAGAGTATCTACATTCTCAGAATCTCCCTCTTTCTGTGTGTGGGAAAGTGGCTCTCGGGAGACAAGGGCAGAGCAGGGAGACTGATGAGGGCACCATTTGCACAGTGCAGGTGAAGGATGGCGGAGGCTGGGAGGGTTAGGCCTGGGTCTGGACATGCTTTGGAGGTAGAACGGAACAATTTACTGGAGGATTGCATGTGAAGGATGAAGAGAGGAGAAGCATGTTCTTTCTGGCCCCTCGCATTTGGCAAACATGCAGTGAGGCCTCAGTGTACTGATTCGATCCAGTGGACCCACTGGGACCAGAAGAGGTACATCTTCTGCCTTCAGCCCGGAGAGCCAGGACTTTCCCCCACCAGAAACTTGCAGGCTGGTTGCCAGTCTTCATCAAGCTCCTGTGGTATCCTGGGTCCTACCCTTGGCACTGTGAGGGCTCAAAAGAAGACCCTTATTTTTGCCCTTAGGAGTTCAAGCCTCATGCCAACCCTACTCTTAACTGCTTCTGGTCATCCAGAACACGCTGCCCAATTCATCTCCCTGGCACCGTGCTCCCACCAGCTCATCCCCAACTCGGAGCCCTTCAGTAGGTCGCTGTGCCCCTAGCCGTGTTTCCCAACTTGAGTAATGTATAGACAGGCTCTCCAAAAAGAAGAAGATCCTCCCATGCTAGATACTGTTGATTTAAAATGCTTTTATTATACTATTCCTTAAGATATAAAGCTAGGTACAAACTCCAAGGGCTCCTATACAACCATAAAACCGAGTTATAAATTAAATACAAACACAACTACAAACCTGGTAACACTCAGACGAATGTTATTCATTTAATGTGCTGGATGATGTTGTTTTGCAGAATCAAAATCACCCCCTTGCAATTTTGAGCATTTTATTGGCTGTGCCAGTGTGGTGTTTTGTTTTGTCTTTGTTTGTTTGTTTTTACTTTGGAGCTCCTACACGACTGTGTGGGCTGAATCGATTTGCTCACTTCTTTTCTCATGTGGGTGAGGGGAACCCTCTCAAAGGGTGAGCGCATAGCCTCATCATTTGGCTCCCTTGCTGTGGGCATGTCCATTCCTTTGTGTTTTAAGCCCAGGACTGTTATAAGGACCTTCATAGGCCCCCAGAATTCTTACCTTTGGAGGCTCCACCTCACCCCTTGTCAAACATATGAAAATGTACCCACACTTCACATCAACTATACTTTTTCTTTTTGCTATTAAAAGGGATTTATTTTTATAATTCTGCAGTTGAAATTATTTAAGGAACAATGTTTGTGGGTGTGTCTGTTATTTTAGTTGTTGTTGTTTGTTACTTCAGAGTCATTAACATTCTTTTTTCAGATGTGAAACATTGTCTGGGCCCTTGGAATTCTCCCAGGCCCAAGGGCTGAGCTCACCGTGCTGGAAGATAAACCAGTCAAGCCGAGGCCTGCTTCTTTCTTTCCTCATCAGCCCAAGACTATTAAAGTGGGGCAGTTGGCACCAACCTGACCCCAAGCACAGACCAACATGGGCATGAAAATGGGGTTGGCTGCTCTGGGTTATGAGACCTGGGTCATTCAGAGGAGTCAGAATTATGCTTATACTTGTTGTTTTTAGATTATCAGTGAAATGAAAGCCCTAAATTATGAAAACCCTAGTGAAGCCAGATTACTGGGAACATGCCTGAGGTTCCTCAGAGGTCAGAGACCCCAGTTTGAGGCCCCTTGGCCTTCAAGGTCAAGTCGCGGTACCTTGGCCTGGGACCAAGCGCTGCACATTGTACGGCTAGTTCTCCTTTCCAGAGGTTTTGTCCACATCACTCCCCTACCCGATACCAGATATAGGAGCTTCTCCACAGCCAGCCTTTGATCCTACTGTTGTCTCTGCTCAAAATGACCCCCTTACAGTTTTCAGACTATTTTATTTTTTAAAGGTTTTAAAACATTGTGCGGGTTATACATGTTAACTATAGGAAAATCAGAAAATACAGGTATAGGAAAATTAAAAAATAAAAATAGTCAGTGATCTCATCACAGAGAAATAATCATGATTAACTGATTATTTGCTATATATACTCTTTAAACTTCAGTTTTCCACATGCATATATTTATATTAACAAAATATAATGAGTGTGATTTTTCAAATGAAGTATCGTAAGTAAACAAAAACAGAGAGAGGACTATAACATGTACTCCTCACAACCGAGTTTTGACAAAACTTAACACTTTTAGCATATTTGCTTCAGCTCCTTAAAAAAAAGAATAAAACCTGACAGATGTGGCTGGAGCACCCTCTACCCCTGAGCTAGTGCTCTTTGGCAATCCCTCCCCTGCATCCCCCTACCAGAGTCAATCTCTCCTACAAATTTGGGGTTTAGCTTTCCCATCCATGCTCTGGATATTGTTAAACTTCAAATGAATTGCATTGTTGTGCATATATCCTTCTGCAATCTGCCTTTGGGTCTGACACTATGTCCTACAGGTGCGTTGGTGTTGATTCATGTCACCTAGTTTGTTCATTCACACTGCCATTCACAATTCCGTGGAATGAATGGACCACAGTTTCTTTACCAATTCCACTGATAATTGATTGTGCAGACTGTGCTACGGAACACCTTGGTATGTACAGTCTTCTTGTGTTGGGAACATGAATTTCTCTGGGATCAATACCCAAGACAGAACTGCTGAGTTGTAGGGCACATGCAATATCATAACCTTCCTTTTTCTTAATTCACTCACAATTCATGAACATTTTCCCATTTCAATACCTATCCCACATCAATATATTTTGTTTGTTTTTTTGGTTTGTTTTTTATAAATTTATTTGTTTATTTTTGGCTGCTTTGGGTCTTCGTTGCTGTGCATGAGCTTTCTCTAGTTGCAGTGAGCAGGGGCTACTCTTCATTGCGGTGCGTGGGCTTCTCATTGTGGTGGCTTCTCTCGTTGTGGAGCACGGGCTCTAGGCTCGCAGGCGTCAGTAGTTGTGGCATGTGGGCTCAGTAGTTGTGGCTCGCAGGCTCTAGAGCACAGGCTTAGTAGTTGTGGTGCACAGGCTTAGTTGCTCCACAGCATGTGGGATCTTCCCGGACCAGGGCTCGAACCTGTGTTCCCTGCACTGGCAGGAGGATTCTTAACCACTGCACCACCAGGGAAGTCTTGATATATTTTTAACAGCTATAGCAGTTCTGCCAAAAATTTCTCAACATAATCAAGATAGGCATAATTAGTTTCTATTAAAATCTACTCTGTGAGGGAGTATCTTTGCAGCTATATTTTTGTGCATATCTTTATTTCTGTAGGAGGAATGCCTAAAGGTAGAACTTCTGGGTCAAAAGAGATATGTATTTTCAAAACCAACTTCCCTGAGAATTCTTGAACCAACTGCTCCTTCCACCAGCTCCCACCTCCTACAAGGGTACGAGGGCCTGTTTCCCCTAAATCTGGCCCAGTCACACCCTTAAAGCTTTTGCCTCTGGAAATAGTGTCCTTACACCTTCACCTCTCCTGCCGCTTCTCCTCTTCTCTCGGCCAAAATCTGGCTTGTGGACTTTCAAAGCCCTTAATAACTCTTGTATAACATTCATTACTTTCTCATTTCCTCCACAGCTATTTTGGTGTGTGATTTATCTTTGCTCCAGATATAAATATTTAATATCAGGAATTCTATTTTCTTCAATGTTATTCTTTCATAATTTATACACCTCCAAGTAACATATACAACATCTATAGTAAACTACACATGCAGACTGTTAAAAAATACATGGAGTTCTGGAAAATATTTGATTAAAATGTTCTAAGTCAGTGAAGTTACTGCATTTCCATTCCATTCCACCCAACCGACATTTGTTGAGAAAGCTCTCCGGGATAGGAGCTGTGCCAGGCCCCAGGGAACCAGAGGCAAATAGGCCCTGGTCCCTGTCCTCCAGGAGTTCACAGTCAATTAAATGTTGCCCTGAGCATCCTCTCATGCAAGGCAAAAAGGGAAACATGATGTATTATCTCCAACTCATGATTAAAGAACGAAGGCTATTTCAGCTGTGAAAGACCCTTTACCTGGTGTTAAAGTACAAGAAGGATTTTTCACATAAGTGCTGCTATATGAACCTATGTTTTGAACAATCTCTTTAGCAGTCTTTTAGAGACAATGCAGAGATGCTCCGCTCCATGTGGATTTAATTCCGCCATCATACGTCAGAGAGGCAAGGACATACTATTAAGACATCATTCAGCAGCTTTCCTGGTGGCGCAGTGGTTAAGAATCCGCCTGCCGATGCAGGGGACACGGGTTCGAGCCCTGGTCCGGGAAGATCCCACATGCCGCGGAGCAACTAAGCCCGTGCGCCACAACTACTGAGCCTGTGCTCTAGAGCCCGCGTGCAAAAACTACTGAAGCCCACACGCCTAGAGTCTGTGCTCCACAACAAGGGAAGCCACTGCAATGAGAAGCCCGCGCACCTCAATGAAGAGTAGCCCCGGCTCCCCGCAACTAGAGAAAGCCCGTGTGCAACAACGAAGACCCAACGCAGACAAAAATAAATAAATAAATAAAGATTTTTTTCAAAAAGAAAGACATCATTCAGTAAAGGTCCTTCTGGGGGTTGGGGTCGGGGTTCCACCAATGTAGCCTGGGTATAAAGTGGCTTAATGTCTGCTGGCTTAATGTCAACCCCAGAGGAGGACAGCCACTGGGTGATTAGCACAGTGTTAGACGCCTAGTAGGGGTCTAACCACACGCCAGTTCAGCCAGCATTTGTTTACTCACTTATTTAACTGACTGCTTACTATGTGCCAGGCATTCAGGCTAAATCCTGGGGACATTTTGGTAGATAAAAGACATGTTGCCACCTCATACACTGCTGGTGGGAATGTAAAATGATATGGCCACTTTGGAAAAGAGTTTGACAGTCTCTGAGGAAGTTGAACATACACTGACCATAAAACCCAGCAATTCCATTCATAGGTATCCAGGTATTTACTCCAGCAAAATGAAAATGTGTGTCCACACAAAGACTTGTAGGCAAATGTTCATATCAGCATTATTCTATAGAGAAAACTGGAAGCAATCCAAAATTGAAAAGGTGAATGGATAAACAAAATGTAACACAACCATGTTAGGGAATACTACTCAGCAATAAAAAGAAACAGACTTCCAATACTCGCAATACGGATGGAGCTCAGACTTCATGCTCGGTGAAAGAAGCCAGACACAGAAGGTCTCATATTATACTGATTCCATTTATGTGACATTCCCAGAAAAGGCAAAACTGGAGAGACAGAAAGCAGATCGGTGATTGCCTGGCGATGAGGGTAAAAGCAGGGATTAACTGCAAACAGGGCTGAGGGATCTTTTGTGGGTGATGAAAGTTCTAAAACTGGATTGTGGTGATGGTCATGCAATTCTGAGAATTTACTAAAAATCATGGAATTATACACTTAAAATGGGTGAGTTTTGTGGCATGTCTTGTAAAGAGACATGACAAAACAAAAAAGACACAGGCCCTACATTTATGGGTTTTATCATCTAATTAGGGAGAGAGCAATCAAGCACCTAAGTATAGAATAATAAAGTCTGTCAAATAGAAGGAAGGAAATACAGTGGGTGCAGTGACAGAAAATAAAAAGGGGAAGCTCCTTGGAGAGGTGGCCAGCGAAGGCCTATCTGAAGAGATGTCATTTGGATGGAGACCTACAAGGAGGAGATGGGAAGGGCACTCCAGGAGAGGGAACGTCATGGTCAAAGTCAGAGTTGGAAGCCCATGAGCTATACTTTTATGCATATTTTGTAGTGCTTCAAAGAGGTGCCCTGACCTACTAACCACATGGCGCATGAGTGATGGGGCAGGTGTTTAAAACAAGGTCTGCTTGTGCCTTAAGTTGGCATCAGTCTTCCTGCCAGTTTGTTCCTGCAGCCGATGCGACTGCCCCAGTCACACACGAGCTGCCCAGCATGTCCACACTGGCCTGCCGCTGCCCAGGGCTTGGGGCACAGTGGGTAGTCAAGGCGCCTGGCCACATGCTAGGCAAGGAGACGGCCAAGGTGTGTGTGACCTCATGCTGCCCCAGCACCTGCTTCCCAAACTGTAAGTTATGGGGCAGGGATGACTGCAGGGTCCCCCTTGACAGACTCCGCCCGGGCTTAGGCAGTCCAGAGGGCCAGGGGAGCTACAGGCTCCAAGTGAACCTGCCTGCCTGCACCTCCTCTCCATATCCAGACCTAACGCCCCTGAGGGCAGACCTGGATTCAAACTGCCACAGTGGCACTTCTGAGTTGTGTGACCTTGGGCTTCACTGAGCCTTGCTCTCCTCCTTTGCAGGATGAGGACATTGGGGTATGGGAAAGAGCAGATCTGGGATTAGAACCCACATCCGCTTGGTTCTGAAGCCCTGGTTTCTCTGCCATGCCAGATGGAATGGCTTCTTGCAAAGGGCCTCACTGAGGGGCTATTTGGGTGTTCTCAGCCCTGACCGTGCAATCAGATCACTGGGGAGTTTGATGAACTTTGGGATCCACCCTCAGGGATCAGGTTTAATTGACCTGAGGTGGGGCCCAGGTGCCAGTACATTTTAAAAGCTCTCCAGATAGTTCAAATAAATAGGCTGCCAGGGTTGAGAATCACTGATCCAACCCCTTCATTTTCTTTCCTTTTTTAAACCCCTTCATTTTAGAGGTTCGTGCCCCAGTCCGGGAGGATCCCACATGCCGCGGAGCGGCTGGGCCCGTGAGCCATGGCCACTGAGCCTATGCGTCTGGAGCCTGTGCTCCGCAATGGGAGAGGCCGCGACAGTGAGAGGCCCGCGTACCACAAAAAAAATAAATAAATTAAAAAATTAAAAAAAAATAAAAGAGAGATTGAAAGCCACTAGAAAGAGATAGGGAGAAATCTATCAGGCTTCTGGACCAAATTAGTAACTGAGGTTCAATATATAACTTACCTAAGAGCTTCCTAGCAGCCAAAGCAAAAGGGGAAATATACTGGGTTAGAGTAGTCTGGCTCTGGGGTGACTTGGTCTCTTGAAAAAACACATCCTTACTCCTCCCACTGAGAGGGGCTGTATATAGAAGAGCTGCTATTGGCAGGGAAGGCCTTTGAGCCTATGTCCCTCAAATGATCTTTCAAAGCTCAGGCTGCACTGTTCTTGCCTCCTTGGTCCCTGCTCTAGCCTCTCCCATCTTTTCCCACCCAGCAATCTCTGCCCTTTCTCTCCTAGCTTGTTTCTTTCCCCTCCCTCCTCCTGTTACTTGGAGGGAGTGGTTTTCCATTCTCTCTGCACTCCTGTCCCTGCTGGCAGTCTCCGTGCTTGTCCCAGCTAACTCTCAGGCATTTCATCTGCTTCACTGCTCCAGCCTGGCCTACTTTCCCCGGCTCTGGGCTCCGCAAAAGTAGTGGGTTTCCCATCAGCAGAGGTGTTCAGACTTGGGCCATGTGACCTCTGTGGAGGAAGCAGCAGAGGAGATTTATAAATGGAAACAGGGACTAGAATAGATGACTTTTCACATCTCTTTCAGGTCCAGCCCTCAGGGTCTGTGACTCTGTGCCTGGGTGACCGAGATGTAGCCCAGATCCCCACCCCGGCTCCAGCTCCTGTATGGTCCTTCAGAGAAAACACAGTTGAGTTCAAACCCCATGACACAACTTAAAAGCTGCCTTACTCTAGATTAGTGATCATGTCCCACTCAGCTTCAGGTTCTTAACGTAGAAAACAGGGGTAATACTGACTGCAGGGAATTGTGGGGTAAACGACAGTGCATGCCTAACTTTTATTTAGGTATATTCCTTCCCGATCACAAGCAGAAAGGGGTTTGAAGCTCCTTAACAAATAAACACACAAATAACAACAACAACAAAAACTAAGCAACTACATAGCAGACGATTAAAATAATGGAAAAGTTATCTCATCCCAGCTCCCCCACGTGCTGGCTGTGTGACCTTGGGCAAGTTGTTTTACCTCTCTGAGCCTCAGCTTCCTCATTTGTAAAATGAGATAACAGTAGTACCTGCTCCCATTGGGGTATTACAGAATTAAATAAAGTTTAATTCCGGAAGAATATTTAGCACAATGCCTGGCATATAGTTAATAGTCAATACATTTTAGCTATTATTAATATTATGTAATCTCATTTTTTTGTTTATAAAAAGGTAACCTGGGTACAGCTGAGCCACTTTGAGGCCAGTCTCAAATCACTATTGAATTAGAAAGAAACACCAGTTCCTCCCCTCCCCCCCAGCACCAAAAAATTGAAAGGCAATTTAAAGAGCTTTTTTTTTTTTTTAATTTATTTTTGGCTGCGTTGGGTCTTCGATGCTGCGCGCAGGTTTTCTCTAGTTGCGGCAAGCGGGGGCTACTTTTCATTGTGGTGTGTGGGCTTCTCATTGCGGTGGCTTCTCTTGTTGTGGAGCACGGGCTGTAGGCGAGCAGGCTTCAGTAGTTGTGGCACACGGGCTCAGTAGTTGTGGCACACGGGCTCAGTACTTGTGGCACACCGGCTCAGTACTTGTGGTGCACAGGCTTAGTTGCTCTGTGGCATGTGGGGGTCTTCCCAGCCCAGGGCTCGAACCCGTGTCCCCTGCATTGGCAGGCGGATTCTTAACCACTGCGCCACCAGGGAAGTCCAAAAGGCAATTTAAATATTTATTCAATTCTTTTGAAAATGTTAAAGGCAATTTTATTCATAATCTCAAAAAAACTTAACATTCCTTTTCCTCTGTTTCTTTTTCTCGTCTTCCCCCCACCCTCGGCAGACAGCCTCCAAATCTGTATCCTGAGTCCCTCAGGCTGCACTGTTCTTACCTCCTTGCCCCCTGCTCCAGCCTCTCCCATCTTTTCCCACCCAGCAACCTCTGCTCTTTCTCTCTTAGCTCGTTTCCTTCCCTTCCCTCCTCCTGTTACTCAGATCCACAGGCTGAAGCTACCTGAACTACAGAGTTTTCTTCCTCAAAGGCAGGGAGGAAAGGAGGCTATGAACAGGTGAATAATGTAATGTTCTTCCTCTCACAGAACAGACTACATCTGTTAATACAGCTAAATGCAGAATCTCATCAAGGAGTTAACAGTGGTTGATATTTGAGGAGTAGGATTATGGGGGACTTTTTCCCTATTGTATTCATTTCCATATTGTTTACATTATTTTACAGTGAGCACATATTAATTGCACTTGAAATCAGGGAAAAGGGGGAAAATAGCAGAAAGAGTAAAGCAAAAGCAGGGATAATGTGAGTATCCAAAATATATTCCACTGGTCCTGTATTTAAATCATGCAAAGTGCCAACTATGGGGCCCAGCACACACTTGATAAATAGCAGCTATTGTTAGTCAAGACCTAATGGACCTCCAGTCCCTCATGGAAACTCAAACTGCCCAATTGAATCAGAGTAGCTGGTGGCCCAAGGAGAAAGGGATCAGGCTGGGACATGCCGGTCCCCAGCCCCACCCCAGGGTTGTAGAAATAGTCTGATTGGGTCTGCCAAGTTCTGCCTGCTCCTCCCGGCCCAGCCTCCTAACGGGCTCTTTCTGATGCTTTCCTGACTATATCCTCCTAGGCTGGTGGTTGGATGTGTGTGATGGGGGAGTCTGTTCCTGGAGGGTCTGGTGATGCCCCCAGGAGCTCTAGACTGTAGCTTCAGTTCAGTTACGGAAGAAAAAACAAAATAAAAGATTAAATAGTTCTCATAATGAGTCTCATCCTGTCTGCAGGCCTGTGGGCTGTCCAATTTGTCCAGACTCTATCTGACTTGGTACATGGCATCAGCAGCCCCCCACTTCCCCCAAAAATCAGTCAACCACTAAGGATTCTTTGGGTACCTACTGTATGCTAGACATTACTGAATGTCTCTTCTGTACAAGATGATGACAGAGGCAAAGCAGAGGAAGAAGAATACCAATAAGAACTGTTGCCATTTATTGAAGGCCTATGAAATGTAAGCCTCTCCACAAATTCGGGAGGATTCTTCTTGGACCTTGGTGAGTCCTGAGGCTCAGATGGCTAGAAATCACACCTAGACTCAAATGCCAGGTACCTCTGAGGCCCTCACTCTCCATGGCCTAGCCAGTCAGAACCCTTGGCCACAGTGATTGGCCAAGGAATGGATACATGTCTCAGTAAGAGCCAATGAGACTTGGTTTAAGGAATGTTGTTGGAACTGTTGAGGAAAGGGTCCCTGTTTCTGTTGCAGCTGCTGAGAGACTAGGATACCTGGCTGGTGCTACTGGCAGCCACCTTGTGATCATGAGGAGAGAGTCTGCCAGAGAACGAGGCCAGCAGAGAGGGAAACAGTCTGGAGAGACCAAGGGAAGGACACTGAATCCTGACAACATCATCTGAGCTCCTCAATGCAGCCATGACTAAAGCTAGCTCTACCCCTGTACTTTTCAGTTTAAGAGAGTTTTTCTGCCAGTTTGAGCCCTGATGCTCTGACTGCTGTGCCCAGAAACCTGAGTTGGAGGAAGCACCCTCACCATCCAGTCTATAGGAGCCTGATAAGGGAAACATGTTTCCTTCCACACAACCAGCCAGGTTTCTGTCAGAGAGCACAGCAAGCCCACAAATGTCAACAGAAGCAGCATGATGCCAGCAAAGGACCAAATCCTCTTTGACTGGCTGTGCCACCTTGGGGAAGTCACTTTCCCTCTCTGAACATTAATTTTCCTCACCTGTAACATGGGGCTGGGGTGGGAATCATAGCATCTATAGAATAGAATTGTTCCTAGAAGGCTGTTTGGTGGAGGTGAATTCTGAGGATCCTCAAGGAGCTGGGGGTTAGGGTCAGAGTTAGCAGCAAACCTTCTCACTGTTCTCCCCTGAGCAGCATAAGACCAGGGCCTGTCTCTCCCAGGCAGCCTGGTGGAATGGAAGAGACTCAGCCATAGCACTAGGAGTCCTTCATTCTAGTCCTGGTTCTGCTGCCAGCACAGGGAGTGGCTCTGGGCAAGCCCCTCCCCTGCCAGTGTGCCCCCTTCAGAGGTGAGAAAGCCACGCCCTTTCTCCTCTTTTCTTCATAGAGTCGGGATCACATCATGTTCACTGTTGTATCCCCAATACTCAGCCCGGTTCCTGCCTCGTTGATAGAGCATTCCAGAATGCCCATCGTGTGAGTGAATAAAATGTGGTCAGGATGCCTGACCTTTCTTTTCTTTTTTTTGCAACATGTTGTTGTAGTATAACATATACAGAAAAAAATGCACAGATCCTAAGGCATCTTCACAAACTGAACACAGCCCTGTCCCCAGTCCTTCCATCCCAAAACCACCTTACCAGCAGCTGAAAGTCCCCCTGTTGCCCCCTTTCAGTCATTCCCTCCCCAAAGGCAACACTGGCCAGACTTCTGACAGCGTTGAAGTGCTTTGAACTTCATATAAATGGAGCAACGCTTAACATTTTCCAGTGGCTCATAGCTTACACAGGGCCCATGTGTACATTAACTCATCAAATCTTCACATCAGTACTGGGGGGTAGGCAGGAATTACAAATCCTATTTTACAGAGGAGAAAACTGAGGCTCAGAGAGGAGAAGGGAATCCCCCAGAATCACACCGCTGGCAAGTGGAAAGCCAGGATAACTGGTTCCATTTTCGTGTCTCCCTGGATTTCAGAATGTCCCTCCAGGCATCAGATATGGTCACGAATCTGAAACAAGGAACGGTCAGGAATCTGAAACCAGTCCAGGCCTGGGCAGCTGATGGTGTAAGTTACCAGTCCTCCAGGATGGAAAGAGGGTCTGGGCATCCAGGTCCAGAGAAGTTCTGGTCATCTTTTGGGCAGGGCCCACCCCTCCCTTCTAGTCTGCGGCACTCAACAAGCTTTGTGAATGCTGACAATTGGCCTCCTCCCTGTCTCCTTCCCTCCACACTGGAGAATTCAGAGGGCTGTTGAATGGAAACAGGGAGAGTTATTTCCACAGCTCCCTCCCTGCCCTCCAGGTGGCCACACACACTGCCCAGGAGCAGATGGTCCCTCTGTAACCTTGCACTGTGTGCCCAGACCCCTCCTCTGCATGCTCAGAATCACTCTGGGCCAGCTCCTGACCAGGGGTGGTTGCCAGCTGCTCCTACTCCCTCTCCTGGCAGTAGATGCCCTGTCTTCCAGAATCCACCTCTGTCACCCGTGACTGGTAGGCAAGATTCCCCAGGTCTTTCCTTCTGGCCTCATGAACTCCTATACATCCTTCAAAGCCCAAACACCATCTCCTCTGGAATGTCTTTGTCTTTCCTAAACATTCACTTATCATGGTCCCTGCATATTAGTTTCTCTTTCTCAACACAATATAGAGATAATCACAAAGTCACATAAACAAAACACATTTTCACCTCACCTACAATCTTTCTCTCTCTCTTTTTTGCAAACTGGGCTACACACACAGTTGTCCCAAATAACAGCCTTGCTCCTCTCAAGTGCACATGCCACACCACAAAACCAGAGGGGTTTGGGCTCTACTTGTTTACAGCAGGGACACAAAGTCTCTTTCTACCACACCAAAGTGCATGCAAAACAGGCCCCAAAAGTACAGATCACACATTCATACAAATACACAGACACACACCTCTTTCACTCAGGCAGTTACACAACCACATGTAGAGACAGTTTCTCCTCTGACAAACGTAGAGGCATGGAGAAACATCCATCCTTCTCTCTGCTTCCCTTCTACCTTCTCCTCTCAACCCTCTCTCACTCTTACACACACACACACACACACACACACACACACACACACACGGAAGCAGGCAGTAACAAACTCCCAAAATAGTCAGTCTCTGCCTTCCCGTCACACATAAACACACAGGCACGCGGGATCCATCCCCCCTCCGCTTTTTCTGTCTCCTCCTCCCTTCTTACACACACACACACACACACACACACACACCCCACATAAACACACACACGCAGCTGCAGCACGCTGGGTCACACTCCTTGCTGGCGCCAGGCAGGAGACAAAGGTCGCCGAGGCTCCCGGCGCCGCGCACCTGACACAGCTGAGCCGCTCCCCGGGCTCCGCCAGCCCCGAGCCAGTCTCGGCGAGGTCTGGACCCCGCACCCTGAAGCCGGAGACCAAGGCCGTTTCTGTCCTCGGGGGTCCGCACGCCGCCCCAACCCCGGCCCCAGTCCCAGCGCGCAGAGGGTTAAGGCGCGGGCGCGGGCGGGGGAGGCGGCCCCCGGGCGTGATTGGCTGCGCTGCCCGGGCCCCGCGCCCCGCCATTGGCCCCTCGGCGGGCACGCCTCCTGGGACTCCGCGCCGGTGCCGCGCTCAGCATCGGGGCCCCAGCGCGCCGCCGCGGCAAGCAGCCGCGGCGTCCGAGGAGTGCGGCTGGGAACGGGGAGTGGGGCCCGGGGAGCAGTGCAGGGCCGGAGCGAAGCGCGCGAGCTATGGTGAGTGCTGCGCCCGGCCCGCCTCGACGGTCCCCCGCGGCGGCGCCGGAGTGAGACTCGGGGCCAGCTCGGCTCGCGGGGGCTGGGCGCAGGCAGCAGCCCTGGGAGGGCGTGGAGTCGGGGGGCGCGCGGGCAGGGCTCGGCTCGCCTGGCGGCGTCGCGCTCGGTCCCGTCGGGGGCGGCCGCGCCGAGCTTGGTTCTGGGCGGCTGGACCCGGCTGGGTTTGGAGGTCTTGGGGTGGCCGATTCGGTTCGGGGTCCCTTGGTGCGGTTCTGGGCTGGGGCGTCCGGAAATCCCTGGACCCGGCTGGGCTTGGAGAACCTCGGCTGGTTCCGTAAGGGGGTCGGGGGCAATCTGAAGAGGCTGTATTCGGTAGGACCTGAGTGTGTCCCGAGCCTCTGAGGTGGTTCCGGGGCTCGGCTTGGGGCATCGTGGGTGGCGGCGCCGAGCGCGTTCGTAAGGCTAGGTCGGGCGCCCTGGGTCCGGTATTCCCCTAGGGGGTTGAGAGTGGAGGCTGGGCAGCCAGGTTGACGGCTGTCAGAGTCCAGGGGCCACTTGGGGACCCTAGGCCCAGCGATCTGGTGTCCCCAGCATCTCCCAGTAATGGGTCTTCAGAGGAGGGGGTTGCTGAGACCAAGCACTGACTTGGATGGGCAGTGGCACCGGGGAGAAGGGAGCTGGGCATGGGGATTTCAGAGGGGTTTCTGAAGCTTTAGGAGAGAAACCCATTTGGTCGGCCGGAGTTGTTGAGGCTGTGTTAGAGAGGAGGGTTGTCTCTGGAAGGAAAGCTAAGACCTTTCAATATCTCTCTGGGCCCCAGTGATCACCTCTCCATCTTGGGGGCCAAGGCCACCTACTTCTCTGTGACTTCTTTCGCCAAGGACAGGCCCCTCTGATTCTCTCTCTAGTCCAGTTCTGTACCCTGCGGAGTGGATACAAGTCACCACGTAGGGCCTGAGGAGGGCACGTGCCAGTGATGGTGGCTGCCAGTCCCGGGGATGCAGCCACCTCCACTTCTCCGTGGCAGTGCTGCCAAGCCTGTGGGGGCCCGGGTGGGGGCAGGATGGGATCCCCTGTAGACTGACGAGTCCCCCCAGGGGCTCCCCAGGACCAGCCCCTACTCTGCCCAGGGCTGGAGTGCCCTTACAACATCCCTTTCCTCTTCCCTCCAAGCCAGTCCCCTCTTTTCTCGCTCCACGAGTGTCCGCCTCCCCTGCACCACCTGCCTCTCCGGAGTCAGTAGTAATGCAGGTATGGCTTGACTCCTCACCCAAAGGTGCTTAGAGACCATCGTGGATCCAGCCCACCTCGTGGATCAGGAACCTGCCCCTGGATTGCTCTGCTTGCACAGTTTCAGTGGTAGGGTGCTCACTCCCCGTGGACCGGCACTTGATTTAAGGTCTCAGTATATGGGAAATAAAAAAGGGTGTCTTTGAGGTCATATCATCCACTTTGCCTCCAAGCCCACCCTGACCTCAGTTACTCAGAAAGAGAACTGTTTTCTCCTTAAAAATCAGTAAAGAAGGGCCTCCCTGGTGGCGCAGTGGTTGAGAGTCCGCCTGCCGATGCAGGGGATACGGGTTCGTGCCCCGGTCTGGGAGGATCCCATATGCCGCGGAGCGGCTGGGCCCGTGAGCCATGGCCGCTGGGCCTGCGCATCCGGAGCCTGTGCTCCGCAACGGGAGAGGCCACAACAGTGAGAGGCCCGCATACCGCAAAAAGAAAAAAAAAAAAAAAAAAAAAATCAGTAAAGAAAGAGAGGTCACCTTGCATTGGTGACACTTTTCAGAGCCTTACAACCTAAGAAGCCTCCCAGCCTGTCAGAGAGGCCCTGGCTTTGGCATCAAACAGATTTGGATTTGAATTCTGGTTCCTCTACTTCCCCAGAGGGACAAATTACGTCATCACCTCCCAGTATCAGTTTCCTCATCTGTGAAGGGAGATGATGGGTCTTATCTCACAGGGATGGTGTACAGATTCAGTGAGATAACCCAGTGAGAGTGCTTTGCTCGAATACAGCTAACTTGCCTTTCTTGTACAACCTTAAGCTCAAGGTGGGAAGTTCTGCCTGACATCTAACCTATTTGCTAAGTCTGGAAGAAGGATTAAAATTTATCATGTTGTGGGAAGAAGGGAAGAGTGATACTTAGAGAATGGGTCACTGGCTCATCTTTTAACAAAGGTTTATTGAACACTTACTATATGCCAAGCCCTGTCTAGGGACGGAAAAACAGTCGTAAACACTGTCAGGAGAGCTTCCACCAGTTCATAAATGTCCACGCAATCCTCAGGCTAGGTGGCATATCTTTAGGAGAGGTAGAGAGATCCTGCCAGGTGAGGGCTCCCTTCTGTATGGAGAGGTGAGAGAAAGCTTCACCGAGCAGGTGACATCTGAATTGGAAAGAACATCCCAGGTAGGGGAACATGTATGAGCAGAGGACCAGAGGTGTGGGGGTACGGGAGAGGCCTGAGTGGGGCTTGCCTGACACCTGCGCATCAGAGAGGCAGGAGAGAGGAGAGAGAGTGGGCAAGGGATCTTGTTGGGGCTGGATGGCTGGAGGCTTAGGCAGACCGAGGAGCCAGAGCTCCACTGTGGATTGTTGGTCCACTGCATGTGGGTGCAGAGGAGGCTGATGTGAGGCCTCCTTGGCCCCCGTCATTTTGGTTTCCCCTAAACACTAGTCCCTGTGCTCATTCCTGAGGTGGGGGTGATTCAGGGCCGCTAGAGTGTTTATTCCTTGGATCTCCTGCTCCATGGATTTTAAACAATTCAGCATTCCCTCCATCGTTGCCAAGTTTCCCCTGGCCCCTGGGTTCCTAGTGGGGCTCCTTTGGAGAGTGTGTGGGCTGTTTCCTGTTGTCCTGGCTCAATCTCCCTGATGGTTCCAAGCTCCCCACCCAGGTCTCTCACCCCTTGGCAGGGAGTCAGCGCTGTTCTCAAAGACCTCAAGTAGACCCCCCCAGTGCAGGCTTGACATGAGGGTTCTCAGGAGGCTTTTTGTGTCTCCTGGCTCTGGCTGTCCCCATACTGCCCAGCAGCAGGCACAGAGGGGTGAAGGAGATTGCCCAGGGTCACACAGCAAGATAGTACCAGAGCGGGCACAGACCTCCTAGATGTTTGGAGGGTTACCAGACGGACAGGTTGGGGGAAGGAGGCCCAACCCGGCATTGCCAGTCCACTCTTGTGGTGCCTTGAGAATGTTCCTTTACATTCCAAACTAGGGGCTGAGCTCAAAGCCACAGCTAAGGGTTGGGAATCATCTTTACTGTAAGTGGCTGAGTTGAGAACAGGTCCAGCTCCTAGGTTTGAATACTGGATATACCACCAACTTGCTGCGTGACTGCATCAGTTATTCCCTCTTTCTACACCTCCTTTCCTACCAAGTGGGGCAGATCTGCTCCTTCTGTAAGATACAATGTAGAAATGCTTCGTTACCTATTAAGCACTTGAGGGAAAAAGTATTATTAATTAAAGGTGGGAGGCCAGCCACATCCCCGCCGAACCAGTCTGTAGGGGGTTCCCGGAACACAGAAGTACCTTTCCTGGTGTGGCCAGAGCCTGTGCTGATAACTGATTTATTGCTAACATTTTGGTAAATAGGCATGCTGTTCACTTTTGTTAAAGAATAAGTACATTGTTTCCCAGACAGAATTGGAGAGACCAGGAGAGGAGCAGGATTTGAGGAGTAAGAGGGCTACAGGGTGGGTTCAGCAGAAAGTTTCAGGCATCAGCCAAGACATAAGCAGTTTGGCTAAAGTCCACACTTTGATGACAGTGAGGGAGGGACCATCAGCAAATGTTTACGACTTTTCGTTCC